>NC_138751.1:27773571-29118304 GCF_965113315.1 Podarcis vaucheri
CCGGTTGGGGTCAATGTCATGTCCATTCTCAGTGCGTTATGATCGGAGCATGTCTTTGGGCAGATTTCCACCTTTCTAATCTTGGGTGCCAGACCTCTAGTTATCCATATTTGGTCGATTCTTGTCCAGGTCAGTTGGGCTTCAGAGAAAAATGTTCCTTCCCTTCCCAAAGGGTTTCTCACTCTCCAGATATCAATCCAATCCATATTGTCTGTCATTTCAAAAAAGGTCTTTGGTAGTCTTCCGTCTTTAGTAACCTTTTGATTCTGTGACTTATCCATGTTAGTTGATACAACCCCGTTCATATCTCCCATCATAATGATGTTGTTGTAGTCCAGATAATCCAGCATAGTCTCATGCAACTTCTTGTAAAATTCCGATTTCCCTTCATTTGGAGCATAAATTCCTAATATCAAAATTTTTTCTCCTTGATATTGTATTTCTATTGCCAAAATTCTTCCATGTTCGTCTTTAAACAGAAATTTAGGTGAAAGGCTCTCTTTTGCGTAAATCACCACACCTCTCTTTTTTACTTTGTCCGAAGATATAAATTCCTGACCAAGTCTTTTATTTATTAACACTTTTCTATGGAGCCTAATCACATGTGTTTCTTGTAAGCAAATAATGTCCAATTGTTCCTTTTTTAATATATGAAAGATTTTTCTCCTTTTTTCCGGACTGTTACAGCCATTTATATTCCAACTCAAAAGTTGCAGAGACATCCTGAATAAGTCTGGTTATTCTTGCTGGGGTGGTACCTTGTTCTCCGGATCTTGAGGATCCGAGGGTGCCGGCTCCCCCGGGGATTCGGGCCCTGGGAGTACTCCAAGTCCTTTGTGAAGGTCTTCTCCGTGTGCCACCAAAAACTTGTCTCTATCCTCCAGTGTTCTAATTTTATTCTTTCTCCCTCTGAAAGTAAAAGATAATCCTTGGGGGAACTCCCACCTGAAGATAATTGAGTTGCTCCTCAGCAGCCTTGCTAGTTCCGAATAATCAGATCTAAGATCCAGCAATTCTTTAGGAATGTCCTTGTAAATTTCAATTCTTTTATCCAAAATGTCCAGTGACTTTCTGTAGTGTAGGCCCAAAATCTTATCCCTTTCCTCCTTAGATCTCAGTATTATCAGACAGTCTCTGGGCTTCTCTTTCCTTCTAAGCCTTCCAAGCCTGAAAGCAGATACTATTTTAAAGTCTTTTTCCTCTAAATTCCAGAACTTGGAAAATTCTTTAGTCAGGAACTCAGTTAAGTTGTCTTCTTCCACTTCTGGTATTGACCGTATCCTCAAGTTGGCCTCCCTGTTCCGCAATTCTGTCATAGAAAAGTAGATCTGATGTTCTCCAACTTGTTTGCTGAGTGGTCTTACTTCTTTTTCAAGCTCTCCCAGTCTTTGGCTAGTGTCTTCAGCCAGTTTCCGATTTTCACCTACAGCCCCCTTCAATTCTCCAATAGATTGAACATTTTGTGCAACTTGTCCAGTTAATTTATTCAAACTTTCTGTATTTTGGTCAATTTTAGCTGTTTGCAGGTCAACCTTTCTATCCAAGGCCTCCAATTTTTCAAAAATTTTCTCTAAAACAGAACCACTTGCTCCTGAGGCCATATCTTCCAATTGTAATTCCTCTGTTTCTCCCTCCCCTGCCTGTGACAGGGAGGCCTCCTCTACTTCAGGAGGCAAAGTGGAAGGCAACGCAGGCACAGATGATCTACGCTGTGAGGCTGCAGATAAAGTTAAAGTTGTTTGTCTGGTTCTTCCCCTTTTTCTTGTTCCACTCATTCCAAAGTTATCAGAAAGCCAAGGTCAACTAAGTTGTTCCCATGAGAAAGCAGCAGCCCAGGTGCAACAGTCAAGCAGGAGGCCGGGAAAGGAAAATAAAACAAAAGTCACTGCTGTAGTTCCAAAATCCTCTAGAGGGAGCTGGAAATGTCTTTAGAGAGAAATCAGATCCAATTCAAATCTATATATCTGATATAACTGATTCAACGTCCAAAAACCTCCACAAAGATATATTTTGGCAGGGTTGATTCTTTAAACAAAACAATGTTTCTAAAAGTGCTTAGACAACAGTTGTTTCAAAGTAACAAGTTCGAGCTCAGAATGTTTCACAGTCTAAATTCAAAGTATCCAAGTTTGCAGACTGGTGCTCAGTTACTCAGGCAGCTCCAGCACCTGGGGTTCTTATTTAATTTGTAATCCACTGGTTCAGCAGAAGAAGGGTATCCTTGTCTCCATATAGATCACAAAACAGCCACTTTTATCCACACGGGGGGGGGAATAATTCAAATGGGTGCCAGATCAATTGGTTAAAGCATCTGTCTTAATCTCCACTCCTCCTGCTCTTTGCTTTCAAGTTCAGTGTTAGCGGAAGACGGACTTCCTGTTTATCGTCACTCCGCTTTCAGCCAAATTCCAAGTTTAAAAGTCTTTAAAAGTCTTAAAATTGTAGAGTCCAAATTATTCACGGGTTGTAACTTTCCGAGTTTGGAGGATTCAGGAAGAAAGGTCAGCGCTGACCGGCAACAGCAACGCGGCTTCGCTCCGTTGACTGCGAAACGACCCACAGCGCCGCTACCCCCTCCGCGATCCGGCGCCCCGTTACGGGGTCCCTTCAACGTTTTAGGGGCTGCTTCTGGCGCCCGCCGGGTCTCGAGACCACAAGCTTCCGCCACCTGTGGTTTTCCTAAGTGGGTCTCCGCTTCGCCGTAGCGGACGACCCGTTTTCAGCGGAGCTTCCCTCTCCTTACAAGGAGAAGGCAGCCATTACCGGACGCGCCGCCTCCGGAAGTCTTATCAATGGGGTAACAGATGTCGCAGCCAGATCGCCCTCACATCCTCTAACTTCTTTCAAGTCTTTAGATAGCAATCAACATATGGCATGTTCTGCCATGTAAGGCTCGTAGCTTGGCCTGGTGCAATGATGTTCTGTATCTGCCGAAGCATGAGTCATTTCTCTTGATAATTTAACAGCAACAGAGCAGTCTCTAAGCTGTTCTATGTTTGTGTTGTGTAAAATTGGTTATCAAAATTTTACAGTACTCACATAATATACAGCCTCTCCAAGTTTCCCTATTTTCCAGCGACAGTCCCAAATTTACAGAAACTGTCCTGGTTTCTGGTTTGATCCCAGAATGTCCCTATTTTCCTTAGGGCACCCCTATTTTCATCAAAAAAAATGTTGAAGTGTATGGTAGGACACCCCAACTTTCATTGGAGAAATGTTGGGAGGGTAGAGTTATGCGACCCCCCAGGCCAAGAAGATAGGTAACTACAGTGGTACCTCGGGTTACATACGCTTCAGGTTACAGACTCCGCTAACCCAGAAATATTACCTCAGGGTTAAGAACTTTGCTTCAGGATGAGAACAGAAATTGTGCAGCAGCAGCGCAGCAGCAGCAGGAGACTCCATTAGCTAAAGTGGTGCTTCAGGTTAAGAACAGACCTCCAGAACGAATTAAGTTCTTAACCTGAGGTACCATTGTATACAACCTTTATTTTTTTAAAAAAAAAATATTTTTATTACATTTTTCCAGATAAAGATAAACAGCACAGAAAAACAAAGAAAACAAGAAAAGAAAAGAAAAAAGACTGATTATTTCCAAAGCTTGTTTCAATCTTCCATCGAACTTCCCCACATCTCCCGCACAATGCATTCTTAATAATAAATTTGTCAGCAAATTATAATCTTGTTTCGTGTGTTTCTTTTATACTTTCAACTGCATTTTAAGTTTAAATTACTTATTATCCATTTACTCTATAAACACATATACTATCCTTCTTAAACATTTAAACATTGGTTCTTTCATTGATATTCTCTAATTTCATATATATTCCACTCTCATTGCTGGAGCTAACCTTACAAATCATGCGAAATCCTATAATTCATATAACTTATAAATTTTTTTCCAATCCTCCTCCATTGCTTCTTCTCCCAAATCTCGAATCCTGGCAGTCATCTCGGCCAACTCCATGTAGTCCATCAATTGCGTTTGCCACTCTTCCAGTGTGGGCAAATCTTGAGTCTTCCAGTGTTTAGCGATAAGAATTCTTGCTGCTGTGGTTGCATACATAAAAAACGTTCTATTCTTCTTTAACACCTTTTGGCCCACAATGCCCAAGAGGAAGGCCTCCGGTTTCTTAGGGAAGGTGTACTTAAACACCTTTTTTAACTCATTGTAGATCATTTCCCAGAAGGCCTTCACTCTTGGACAAGTCCACCAAAGGTGAAAGAATGTCCCTTCAGCCTCCTTACACTTCCAACATTTATTGTCAGACAAATGGTATATCTTAGCAAGTTTGACTGGGATCATGTACCACCTGTATATCATTTTCATAATATTTTCTTTCAGGGCATTGCATGCCGTAAATTTCATACCGGCGGTCCATAACCTTTCCCAGTCTTCAAACATAATGTTGTACCCAATGTCTTGAGCCCACTTTATCATGGCTGATTTAACTGTCTCATCCTGAGTGTTCCATTTAAGCAGCAAGTTATACATTCTCGATAATACCTTGGTCTTTGGTTCTAACAGCTCTGTCTCAAGTTTCGATTTTTCCACCTGGAATCCTGTTTTTTTATCCAACTTAAAAACCTCATTAATTTGGGCATAATAAAACCAATCTTGCACCTTATCCTTTCATTGTATACAACCTTTAGAAGACATCTGAAGTTTCTTAATGTTTACTGTTTGACTATGTTTGTATATATGTTGGAAGCCACCAAGAGTGGCTAGAGCAACCCAGTCAGATGGGCAGGGTATAAAAAATAAAATTATTATTATTATTATGGAATAGGATGTCCCTATTTTCATTGGAGAAATGTTGGTGGGTATGTAATAGCCATTGGGGGGGGGATGGTGGGACAATCAGGCAATTGATTATTGTTGCATATACAGTGGTACCTCTACTTAAGAACTTAATTCGTTCCAGAGGTGTGTTTTTAACCTGAAACTGTTCTTAACTAGAGGTGTGCTTTCGCTAATGGGGCCTCTTGCTGCTGCTGCGCCGCCAGGACATGATTTCCGTACTCATCCTGGGGCAAAGTTCTCAACTGGAGGTAACTCTTCCAGGTTAGTGGAGTTTTGTAACCTGAAGTGTTTGTAACCTGAGGTGTTTGTAACTCGAGGTACCACTGTAATTGCAAACTGATTGGAGAGGGATCCACAATTATTTATTATTGCAGTGGGGCTATCCACATGCTTATTTGAAAAGCCAGCAAACTGCTATTGACCACAGCAGCAAAGTACTGCTTGGTAGTGCTTTTCCTCATCACTATTTTTTTCCATATAGTTTAATGAGGCACAGTCTTTGCTTCTCCTGGTAGCTCAGTTTTTAGAACCATGGGCTGATCTTGCCAAAAGTTAGCACTGGGCATCTTTATAAACAATTCTTTAGAAACAGGTTATATTTGTCTCTAGCTTTAGTCTCCATCTCAGAAACAGGAAACTTCTTATCATCATTTTGCATCTTTCAGACAGGATGCTTTTTAAAATCACTTCAACCCCATTGTGGAATAATTGCCTTCCAAGCTGACCTGACATGAGCAACAATTTTACTCTAAATATGTGTTTAGCTTTATGCTTTATGTGACCCCACAGTGAAAAAACAAAAACAAAGACATTTTATACAGTATCATGCTGTGTAGGTAGCAGATCTGGCATGATCTAAAGAAATCATGCAATTTTTGCAAGCTCAAGGTGAGGCATCAGGCATAAGCCTGCATTTTATTAATGTTTGATCAGGACTTGTATATTAAAGAGAGAGCTTAGATTTTCAAAAGTTTCAAGCCAGCAGTTTACAACCTTGGTAATGTTTATTCTCCTAGACAAGGGCCCCTTTGATTGATAGCAGAAAACAATTCTCAAAGTCGTAAAAGCTGGAATTACAGACTGAGTGAGGACACTGACCCTATATGTTACAGAAGATAAAAAAGGCAGAAATAAATAATTAGGAATGAGTAAATAGTAAAATAATGCCAATGTGCCTCCCAGTAAAATGAGCCAGATCTTCTTTCCAAGGTTAAAGACCAAATGGAGAAGCATCTAGCTGGCAAGTCTTTTTTTAAAACTGTTTCTTTCTTAAACTGAAGAGAGTTAAAGGGCAATAAATGTTGGGAAGAGCTAATGGAAAAAGCAGCTGGCTGGAGATGGGGGGGGGGAATTGTAAACAGGGGAAGAGGCTTCTTTTAAAGCGGTTTTTTACTGTGTTCCTTTTTACTGAGTTCCTTTTCTACTTTACAAAAGGCCTTATTCCTTTTAAAAGGCTACCTATGTTATGTATTAAATATATTGTCTTAAATGTAATTATGCAAAGGATTTGAGAAATGCTAGATTTCATATAGTTGTAAGAGTTAAATTAAGTCAGCCACCAGCCTAGCCCTGCCAGACAAGAAGACGCCATCCGAGCAGTCCTGAACATTTGTTTAGAAACCTTCAAATGAGGGAGATCTTTCAATGTTGATGTGAAACTCAAGATCCTTGACATATGTTTAAGATAAAAATTTAAGATTAACCATTTGTTTTAGAAGGCAATAGGGCAAGGAGGGCAAGAGGTGAGCTGGTAATTAAGATGCCTTGTTGAGACACATGTAAGATATATTACTACTTATTTGTCATTTATAGATGTAACAATATATAGCTCTTTGTGTTCCATATAAGGACAGGAGGATATGGGTGTATCTTCTAGGATTGGTTCTAGCAATCAGCCAATAGGAAATTCAACCAGGCTGATTGGACAGAGGCAGCCACAGGAGGAGCAAAGGGGGCTGGATTAAGGGAATATAAGTGCTGGCCATAATGGCAGGAGGCCAGGCCAGAGCTTGGTAACCATATACCACTGTGCCTCTCATTTATTTGTCTGACAAATAAATAATTATTTTAATTTCTCTATTGCTGCGTTGAATATTTCATTCCAGCTAAGCGTTAACCACAAGCAGGGTGCTACATTTTATGGTGCCTGCGACTCGGATAAGTGGTCTGCTGGAACGCAGCCCCTTCGCCCTACTGGGCAGGGTACAAGAGAGAGGACCACTCACTGCCTACCCAGCGCGCACTGGAAAGTTTTTTTCCAGGGGAACGCAGAAGTCTCATCTGTCTGATACCCTGCTCACTGGCGGCGACGGACCGGGGGGGAAACGGAACCAACCAAGGGTAAGTGCACAAAGGGATTTTTTGGCCCTCCAATTAACTGGGAGGAAGAGAAGTCTTGATCAAACTTCTGCGTCTCAGTAAGTGGGAACTGAGTACGCTAGGTGGTTGGGTATATCAGATGGTGGTCTGGTGGGGGAAAAGGGAAGAATGGGAGGTAGTGTGTGGTGAAGTATCTAGCGCATTGTATGTGTGAGAAAGTACAGAGCAATCTGTAGCTGACCTGAGTGTGGAGTGGGCAGTACTTCGGTTCCTGGTAAGGCGACTTCACCAGGCAAGGAAACCCACGAAGCGTGTGTGTGAGTGACTGAGTGGATACTTCACAGGGCCATACAATGGGAGTTGGGGGTTCAAAGGGGGGAAATACACCTCTTGAATGTATGTTAAATAATTTTAAGAAAGCCTTCTCAGGGGCGTATGGAGTCAAAATGACGCCAGAGCGCCTGAGAACGTTATGTGAATTAGAGTGGCCGAAGCAAAATACTGAATGGCCATCTCAAGGAACCTTTGATATAAATTTAGTAAGCAAACTTTGGTCTAACATCGCCAAAGAAACTGGAGGGTGCCCAGAACAATTTTCATATATAGATTCTTGGCTGAGCACATTAAATAAAAATCCTCCATGGATAAGGGAATGCAAAGTCCAACGATGCAAATTATTGGCTGTAAAAGCCGAAGCTAGGAAAGGAATCTTGCCAAATAAACTCAAACCCATTTTTGAGGGACCAGAGGAAGAGCTGCTTCCACCTCCACCCTATGCTCCACATCGAAGGGAGCCTAATCCAAACACTCCACCAGTTGTAACCCCAAGGCAAGAAAGTGGAATGAATAATGGGGCTGGAGTCACAGAACTTGATTCCTTGATAGATTATGATAAATATCTTCAGGAGGCATTGGAGGCCTATAATAAAGCCCAAGCAGAAGTGGTTATTCCACCTGTGAGTCCCAGTAGAACTCCATCTACAGTCTCTTTTAGTGGAACAACTGATTGCCTACCCCAAACTCCTGTACATCCAAGTCCTAGAGAATTATTACAGAAGTTACAGGGAGACCTTAATCGGTCAGCAAGCAATACAGCCAGGCGTATAAGGCTGCTAAAAGAACGCCTTGGGACAAATACCATCCCCTATGATTTGAGGCCCCTAGAGCAAAGCGAAGAGAAAGATCACGTACTAGCCCCTCTCAGAAGAGTATTTGATGCACTTGAGGAGCCTGTGCTGGTTAACGGGCAACCCGGACCACGGCCACCTCGAACTTCGACCCTCCAGTACATTCCATTCACAACTACGGATCTGATGAATTGGAAAACACACACCCCATCTTTTGCAGAAAAACCTCAGGCTATGATGGACTTGGTGACTTCAATAATAAACACTCATAGTCCTACTTGGACAGATTGCCGCCAGCTCCTGAATACTCTGTTCACCACTGAGGAAAGGAGAGACATAATTGAAAAGGCACAGATATATTTGCGTGAGCAGGCCAGAGTGGGAAATATTTATAATATTGACCGTCATCTCCAAGACCACTTTCCCTTGGAAGATCCTAATTGGGATCCAAACAATGTAATTCACCTGGCCAGACTTACCACCTATCGCCAGACGCTTGTGCAAGGTATCCGCAGGGCATGCCAGAAGCCCACTAATATGTCTAAAGTCTCAGAAGTAGAACAGAAACCAAATGAGAGTCCATGAGACTTTTTAGAGAGGCTGCAAGAAGCCTATCGTATATGGACTCCTTTTGACCCTGAAGCCCCTGAAAACAGTAGAATGATTACTGCTACATTTGTGGCCCAGTGCGCTTCTGACATTCGTAAGAAAATTCAGAAATCAGAAGGATGGGAAGGGATGCTGATGAGCCAAATTATGGCCATTGCACGCCGAGTTTATCGGAATAGGGATGAGGCTGAGAAGCAAGAGAAGAAGAAGTGGCAGAAGGAAAAGATGGTAATGCTGGCCACAGCAGTGAAGCAAGACTACCGCCCCTTAAATGGAGGAAGAGGGCGGGGAAGGAATCCACCACTGGGAAGGAATCAATGTGCGAATTGCAAGAAGGAGGGTCATTGGAAGCGGGAATGTCCTGAACCTCTGAGGTTGGAAGAAGTACGCCCAGGCCCAGGCCTAGGCCCAGGCTCCGGCCCAAGAAACCAGGGACGGGGACGGGGAATGATCCGAAATGGAAGATATCAGAGACCTGGACAAGGACAGAGTAGAGACAATTTCATTGGACTGGCAGAGGAGGATTTTACCCAAGACTAGGAAAGACCGGAATCCATAAAGTTAGGCTTCCAGGAGCCCACGGTCACGATTCAATTAGGAAGCCATTTAATAGACTTTATGATTGATACTGGGGCTGAATACTCAGTACTCCCAGAACTATTGCAGAAAAAGGCATCCAAAAGTGTAGTCATTAAAAGTGCCACTGGTCAGTCAGCTAAGAGGTCTTTCCTCCAACCTTTGGAATGCCAGATTGGGGGACATCGTTTAACCCATCAGTTTTTGTATATACCTGAGTGTCCAATACCTCTCTTAGGTAGAGATATGCTGTCCAAATTGCAGGCCCAAATCACCTTCACTCCTCGAGGTCCAGAAATGAAACTGCCATCAAAGGCAGCAGGAATAATTTCCCTCTCAGTACCTAAGGAACAATCATGGCGCCTAATGTCAGCCCTGCAAGTCCAACCCACATTGGATACAGAGTTAAACAAGCTCCTCCGAACCCTACAGGTGCCACCAGGAGTATGGGCCGAAAATAGCCCACCAGGAATGGCCAAGAATATAGCTCCAATTGTAGTAACCTTAAAACCTATGGCTACCCCTGTATCTGTAAAGCAATATCCTTTACCCCGGCGAGCAGCAGAGGGCATCCAGAAACATTTGGACCGCCTATTAAAATATGGTCTGCTTAAGCCCTGCCAATCAGAATGGAACACACCCCTTTTGCCTGTTCGAAAACCTGGGACAGATGAATACAGGCCAGTGCAGGACTTGAGGCTCGTAAACCAGGCTATCGAGACCTTGCACCCAAATGTACCAAACCCATATACCTTGCTGAGTTTGATCCCACCAGAAGCAACATTTTTTACTGTATTGGACTTGAAAGATGCATTCTTCTGTTGCCGGCTGGCACCACAGAGCCAACCTATATTTGCCTTCCAGTGGGAAGACCCTTTGACAGGAACAAAAGGCCAGCTAAACTGGACAAGATTGCCCCAGGGATTCAAAAATTCCCCAACTTTATTTGGCACTGCCTTGGCGAAGGATCTAACAAGTTACCCCTCAATACCTGGAGAAAAGGTGGTTCTGCAATATGTAGATGACCTTATACTAGCAGCAAAGGATTTTGATACCTGTAAAGAAGGTACAGAGGAACTGCTCCACTTGCTCTGGCAAGCTGGCTATCGAGTTTCCCAGAAAAAGGCACAGTTATGTTTAGAAAAGGTCAAATATTTGGGCTTTGACATCTCACACCAACAACGAGCATTGAGACCAGAGAGGAAAGAAGCTATTTGCCTTATCAAGGAACCTACCACAAGGAAACAACTCAGAGGATTCTTGGGAACAGCAGGGTTTTGTAGACTATGGATACCTGATTTCAGCAGTCTGGCCAAGCCCTTACATGAAAGCACTCGAGGTGCAGAAAAGGACCCATTCGTATGGGGACCTGAGCAGCAACAAGCCTTTTTAGTTATCAAACAACGACTTATGGAGGCCCCAGCCCTTGGACTGCCTAATTCAGAAAAACCCTTTCAGCTGTATGTACATGAACAGAATGGGATTGCAGCGGCAGTCCTGACCCAGAGATTAGGAAGTTGGAACCGTCCAGTAGCTTATTTGTCAAAACAATTGGACTCAGTAGCAAAAGGATGGCCTCCATGCCTAAGGGCAGTAGCGGCCACTGCAAGCCTTGTCAAAGAAGCTGATAAATTTACCTTCGGCCAGACGATGTACGTGAATGTACCTCATGCTGTTCTGACACTCATGGAATATAAGGGTAGTTATTGGCTAACGAACCCAAGGATGGCTAGGTATCAAGGCCTATTGTGTGAAAATCCCAGGATTCATCTACGAGTAGTGAATATGCTCAATCCAGCGACTTTGCTGCCCCTACCAGAGGTAGATGATGAAGAATCACATGATTGTCTCCAAATAATGGATGAAGTTTATTCCAGTAGACCTGATCTGAAAGATGAACCATTGAAAAATCCAGATGTTGTATATTATACTGATGGTAGCAGTTACCTGCATGAAGGTGCCAGACGAGCAGGATATGCTGTGGTCACCAATGAGGAAGTTGTGGAAGCTGAAGCTTTGCCTGCTGGCACCTCAGCACAAAAAGCTGAACTTATAGGTTTAACTAGAGCTCTGCAATTGGCAGCCGGATGTAAGGCAAACATCTATACTGATTCTAAATATGCCTTCTTAACCCTGCATGCACATGGTGCTCTATGGAAAGAAAGAGGTCTAATAGGAGCCCACGGGAAGGCCTTGAAATATGGACCTGAAGTAGAAATCCTGTTAGAAGCAGTATGGGCTCCAGAACAGATAGCTGTAATGCACTGCAAAGGTAATGGACGAGGAAGGGATCCAATAACCAGAGGAAATCATGCTGCTGACAAAGCAGCTCGAGAGGCAGCCCAAAAGCCTGTGGGAGGATTTATAGCAGCCCTCATACCAGAGGTAGTTCCAGAAGAAGTTAAACCTCACTATACCCCAGAAGAGAGGAAGTGGGCTGAACAGGAAGGAGCGGTTGTGAAGGACGGTTGGATGATCCTGCCAGACAATAGGATTTATGTACCTCATCATCTAGCAGGCACAATTGTAAGAAATTATCATGAATCTACTCACCTTGGCGGTACTGCAACCAGAGAGAGTCTCAGTCGGAAGTTGTATATTATTAATCTATCACAATTAGCAACTTGCATTTCACAGAAATGTGTTCTTTGTGCTAAAAACAATCCCAGGCAGGGACCGGTACAACCTCCTGGAATCCAACATGTGGGATATGTCCCCATGGAAAGCCTAATTGTGGACTTCACAGAGCTGGTCCCTTCTAAGGGATTCAAGTATCTCCTTGTGTTTGTGGATACTCTTACCGGATGGGTTGAAGCTTTTCCCACCCGAACTGAAAAGGCACGAGAGGTAACTAAGAGACTCCTCACTGAATTGATCCCGAGATTTGGGTTACCTAGATGCATTGGAAGTGACAATGGGCCGGCGTTCATTGATCAAGTAGTACAAGAAGTATGTCGAGTCCTACAAGTGAAATGGAGACTGCATGCAGCCTATAGGCCTCAGAGTTCAGGGAAAACTGAAAGAATGAATCGGACTCTGAAAACCCAATTGGCAAAATTAACCCAGGAAACGGGATTGGGATGGGTAGATGTGTTACCCATAACACTGTTTCGTGTTCGGTGTGCACCCACAAAAAGACTTAAGTTGTCACCTTTTGAGCTCCTGTATGGGAGACCGCCCTCCTTTGTTCAGGATATTTCAGTTGACCTTAAACAAATAGGAGACCATGTGACACAGGGACAAGTGCAATCTCTCTCCCGTGTTTTTGTTTCTCTTAACAGGTGGGCCCTCGAGCGCACGCCGTGCAGCATTGCCGAGCCGATTCATCAGTTCCAGGCTGGCGATAGCGTATGGGTGAAAGAGTGGAAACGTGATCCACTTGCACCTAAGTGGCGTGGACCTTACACCATCTTGCTCTCTACTCCAACAGCGGTGAAGGTAGCTGAGGTGACCCCCTGGATTCATCACTCCCGTTTGAAGAAGTCCGAAGGCAGTTGGACGTGCAAAGGTGACCCCTCTAATCCTCTTAAACTGACTCTCTCCAAAAACCCCTGTATCTAGCCCTACCGGGAACGGGCTAGGTCACGGGCAACATTAGACGACCGGCCTGCTGCAGCCACAACCTGGAAGCTGGCTGACCTGCGCACGCCTGAAGCTTGAGGAGCATCTGAACCAGCGATTGTGAAAGGAAAGATTCTCTTATACAATTAATTGACTGCCCCCCCCCCTTGTGGAACAATTATCAGAGATATTACTCATTGGGGATCCTCGGGATATATGTTTTGGTCTTGGTGGTTCCCCATTTCTGTCACTGGGGGAATTATATTGGGACTAATATTTATCTGCTATCACAATAAGGTAATCTTTTGTGGAAGGAATGCATATGCTAGACATCAACATGATTTTATTATTAATCCTGATCCCTTGGAAAGGGGAAGGGTCCTTGAATCTGACCAAATTGACTAAATATGGATTCCGCCATGACCACAATATGTGGGTAGGTTTAGCTGAGATGGTAGCCAATGTTGCAAATAGGACCAATTGCCTTGTTTGCTCTCTTGGGCCAGATGATTCAGAGGGAGGTATGCCCTTATTACCGATACCATTAGATGCCATTGGTATGGTAAGCGAAATACCACACCAAACAGAAATACAGAATTTCCCCGGATGGAACTCAACTAAACCAATACGAGTTATACCTGTACAAGGGGAATTCTGTGTACATAAATCATCAGATGCAGCTGATTCTACCATGATAGGCTCTTCTCATTGTCGCTATACTTGGGATAATATTAAGAATACCTGGGCACACGGTACTACCTATCGAACTCGGAATGCCTTGCCCTGTGCACCTCCTTTTATTCATGCATGGAAAGTGGTATGGAACATAACTGTGACAGAAAAAGGCAATCTAACATACTGCACTGTGAACTCTCTACCTCTTTTGCTATTTCGCCTTCTGTACTCCACGTACCAAAAACCTCAGACCCGATGGTTGTGGTGGATATGTGGAGAATGGGCATACAAGAAACTCCCCTCCAAATGGAGTGGGACTTGTTTCCTGGGATGGGTATTACCACCAATGTGGATTATGCCCACTAATTTGGCCAAGCGTACACGAAGAAACGCTGATATTTCTCATATAGCAGGAGGAAGTACCCAAAGTTGGAGCGGTACTGATGATTGGCCACCAGAGCGCATTATAGCCTATTATGATCCTGCCTCCTGGAATCCTGGTGAGCTCATACAAGGGGCACGGGATCCTATTTATAATCTAAACAGAATAATTCGATTGCAAGCAGTAGTGGAACTTGTAACCAATGCAACGGCCCAGAGTTTGAGACTTATTGCACAACAGTTGGATGAAAGTAGAGCCGCCATTTTGCAGCTGAAAATGGGAATGGATTATGTACTTGCCAAGCAGGGAGGCCTATGTGGAGTCTTGAACTTGACAGGGAATGCCTGTTGCTTTAACATTTCAGATAATGGTGAGGCAATCCGTGTGTTGGCCACAAAGATGGAGAATATAGCACATGTCCCAGTACAAACATGGGAAGGATGGGATATGGGATGGCTCACCAATTGGTTACCTAATGTCACAGGACTCAAAGGGATACTATTGTCTTGCTTGTTTTTCTTGACAGTAGTGGTAATGGTTTTATGTATGATGCCATGTATCATTTCATGTTTTAGAAGTACAATTAGCAAGATGGTTTCAAATGAAACTCTACCTCATATCATGGCCCTATACAGAGCTTTACCTCAGGAACATGATGAAGGTCAAGCTATCAAGGACACTTGGGATGAAGGTCCTTGAGCTTGAAAGGGGGGAATGAGGCATCAGGCATAAGCCTGCATTTTATTAATGTTTGATCAGGACTTGTATATTAAAGAGAGAGCTTAGATTTTCAAAAGTTTCAAGCCAGCAGTTTACAACCTTGGTAATGTTTATTCTCCTAGACAAGGGCCCCTTTGATTGATAGCAGAAAACAATTCTCAAAGTCGTAAAAGCTGGAATTACAGACTGAGTGAGGACACTGACCCTATATGTTACAGAAGATAAAAAAGGCAGAAATAAATAATTAGGAATGAGTAAATAGTAAAATAATGCCAATGTGCCTCCCAGTAAAATGAGCCAGATCTTCTTTCCAAGGTTAAAGACCAAATGGAGAAGCATCTAGCTGGCAAGTCTTTTTTTAAAACTGTTTCTTTCTTAAACTGAAGAGAGTTAAAGGGCAATAAATGTTGGGAAGAGCTAATGGAAAAAGCAGCTGGCTGGAGAAGGGGGGGGAATTGTAAACAGGGGAAGAGGCTTCTTTTAAAGCGGTTTTTTACTGTGTTCCTTTTTACTGAGTTCCTTTTCTACTTTACAAAAGGCCTTATTCCTTTTAAAAGGCTACCTATGTTATGTATTAAATATATTGTCTTAAATGTAATTATGCAAAGGATTTGAGAAATGCTAGATTTCATATAGTTGTAAGAGTTAAATTAAGTCAGCCACCAGCCTAGCCCTGCCAGACAAGAAGACGCCATCCGAGCAGTCCTGATTTATTAGTTGTCAAACATTTGTTTAGAAACCTTCAAATGAGGGAGATCTTTCAATGTTGATGTGAAACTCAAGATCCTTGACATATGTTTAAGATAAAAATTTAAGATTAACCATTTGTTTTAGAAGGCAATAGGGCAAGGAGGGCAAGAGGTGAGCTGGTAATTAAGATGCCTTGTTGAGACACATGTAAGATATATTACTACTTATTTGTCATTTATAGATGTAACAATATATAGCTCTTTGTGTTCCATATAAGGACAGGAGGATATGGGTGTATCTTCTAGGATTGGTTCTAGCAATCAGCCAATAGGAAATTCAACCAGGCTGATTGGACAGAGGCAGCCACAGGAGGAGCAAAGGGGGCTGGATTAAGGGAATATAAGTGCTGGCCATAATGGCAGGAGGCCAGGCCAGAGCTTGGTAACCATATACCACTGTGCCTCTCATTTATTTGTCTGACAAATAAATAATTATTTTAATTTCTCTATTGCTGCGTTGAATATTTCATTCCAGCTAAGCGTTAACCACAAGCAGGGTGCTACAAAGGGAATGGAAGACACTAGCATAAGATGTTTGTATCTTTCGCCTGCTGTTTGGTTGTTTTAACTGTATCTTGTTTTGAAACTGTTTTGTGGGTCTATGGACTGAAATAAAGATATTTAATTTGACTAGCATAAGAAGCGAAAGAGGTTGCAGAAAAAGGAGGGGGGAAACCAGAAGGAAAATGGGTGAGAACATGCAGTGGTGTCAATCGAAGTTGAGCTTTGCAGAACTATGTATATAACAGACCATATGATGATCTGCTTATTCCATTAGTGCCCTGCACTGACCAAAAAAGTCCAGGACTCACTTCATCTGAAGACGGCTGAATGTGTCATTTTGACTGCAGTGAACCACCTTTAAACAGGAATTATATCCCATGTTGTGACTGAAGTTTTGTAGGAATTTTCTTTTTGAATTGTTGCATGGCAGCTTTGTAGACGTGTACTTCATTGCTTTGTACTCCATACAATGGACTTTAACTTTCCCCCTTTTGTGGTCTGAATATCTGTTCCTGCTTATCATGGTATATCGCACCCTGACAAACTCTCCCACTGATCCATATCCCTGCCTTGCCTTAAGCTGATCATTTGCATATTATCACCTTCCATTTCCTTGTTGATTTTGCACAGCAAACAAAGCATAGTTGATGCATATATTTGGCAGAACAGACAGAAAGCATCACACAGCCATTTTCAAATGGTTGAACAGAGCCCGACAAAGGAAAGGAAGCGCTTCTGATGAACTGTTGTGTTGTTTTAGACCACATGACATTTCCTACAGGCTTTCAAACCTCAAGTAGGTTACTGAAGAGCATAAGACTCTGCCATACTGAACAGGATTGTACTGTAGTGTGTGTGTGTGTGTGTGTGTGTGTGTGTGTGTGTGTGTGTGTGATGATATCGCCAAAGATGGCATTCTAATCTGACTGCCCTGATCCCAACCACGCTTAATATTTTAAAAAGTCACCCAACAAGAAGTTATCCAGAAGATCATGAGCCATAAAGAAAGATCCCTACAAACCTAGTTTGGCCCCTGTGGGAGTGTTTCTTCAGTGGGGCTATGTGATCCAGTGCTAGGCCCCACTGTGCCTCAGACATCAGCACACCTCTTAAGAGAGGACTGGGAGCCCATAACTGAAATCCTACAGTAGTTTAAAAATGAACTGTTAGAAGAGTGGGCACAGGAAATCAATCCCCTTAAGAAAAAGATCGAGAAAATGAGGGGGAAACTATATGACATTAATAAAACTACAGAGGCAGCCTGGAACTAGGAATGAAATATAAATCTGTAATAAAAGCTGTTAATAAAGCTACCGCAGCTTCTGAATGGCTGCAGGAACTTCCTGCAGTCAATCAGAAGCCATGCCTTGTATTCCAAACAAGGTAGAACTGTACAGTGGTACCTTCAGTTACATACGCTTCAGGTTACAGACTCTGCTAACCCAGAAATAGTGCTTCAGGTTAAGAACTTTGCTTCAGGATGAGAACAGAAATCGTGCCCTGGCAGCCACAGGAGGCCCCATTAGCTAAAGTGGTGCTTCAGGTTAAGAACAGTTTCAGGTTAAGAACAGACCTCTGGAATGAATTAAGTACTTAACCCAGGTACCACTGTATGTTGATACATAGAGAGAATAATTCTCTATTTCAGGTCAGATGTAATCCTTTTCTAAGGAAGCCTCCTTATTTACTCATTACAAGATAAGACCCACTTCTCTTTGTTCTTAGCATTGTGTAGAAAGAAGAAATGAAAAATGATCAGGCACACTGAGCTGCTGTTGGGAAATCTGCCATTTCTTGTGGTTGTGCAAACATGTGGTTGTGCAAACATCAGACAACTGTAGTTGAAGGAAGGAAAGGTCTAAGTGGGGCTTATAAAAAGAATACCCGCCTCATGCCTGTCAGAGTCCCTTAGAGAAGAGATGGGCTCCATCATGGCATTCCTCTTGCTCACCTGCGGTCTCTTACCATTGTGTTGTTGTTTTTAAGATTTTTATTGATACAGCAAGAAAAAAGAAAAAAACACAAATACCAAATTACACACAGGAATAACCATAGACACATAATTTTCTTAGCAAACAATAAAACATATATTGGTCTTAACACTAAAGACCCAACCTCCCATCTATTCCATATTTCGATTTCATATTACTTATTGTCAATACACACTTTTATCATAATTAAACTTTTTCTTAATATATCTAATTTCTTATATCTACCTTGCAACTATTACTGAAGTTCCTCGAATGCTGCAACAGAATTTAAACTACTATTTTTATTTTTCAGATATTCTTTGAAAACCTCCCATTTTGAAACAAATTCCTGTTTTGATTTATTCTTTATTTTTCCTGATAGACCATCTAATTCAGCATATTCTGTCAGCTTTTGGATCCAATCTTGTACAGAGGGGATTTCATTACTCTTCCAATTTGCTGTGATCAGAACTCTTGCTGCCGCCGTCACATATAAAAAGATACCCTTCCTCTTTTGCAGAATATCCAAATCTCTTATTCCCAGGAGGTAGGCCTCTGGTTTTTTACTGAAAGAGATCTTTAGTATTTTTTGCAGTTCTGCATGGATACTCTCCCAGAAAGCCGCTCCCGACATAAGGAGGGGGTGGGGTTGCGGGCTCATGCCCCCAACATGTGCACGGGGCTGGCTTCAGCCCTGCACGACCTGGGCAATCCTCGGCTGGCCTGGGGGCGTGGCCTGGGTCACTTAAGGTCGGCGCGGCCCCGGGATCTCCCCTTTTCGTCCTTGCAGTAGCTGTGGTTTCCCACCCACCCTCTAGGTTTTCCCTCTGACCTTGCTGTGGACCTTGGTTGGTCGCCGTAAGGGGCCTGCTAGGAATTTTTCCACTTGGTTAATTGGCACTGAAGAAAAGCCATTTGGTTTTTTCCCCTACCTCGTAGCAAATCGTCACAATGTCCTTGGTTTGGCAGTTAGGCATTGGTAGGGGCATTATTATGCAGATGAGTTGGGGGGGAGGAGCGCCATCACCTCCCCCAAATATTTAAGGGTAGTCCGGTAAAGGCTTCCAGGGGGCGTTGCCTCGTCCGAAACCTAGGGCCTAAAGCGCCCGTCCGAGCGGTGACCCCTCGGGGAGTGCCTAGGGATGTGCATCTCAGGGGCTCCCCCTGCTGGTGTTAACCCTTTCAGGTTCTCATGCCGGATAGTCTGATAGGACCAGTGCCTAAAGCCAATACCGCTCTTACCTGTAACCAATAAAGTTGTGGCCATCTTTCGCCCATTAACCTAAAATAACGTCCTGTGTCTTCATTTATTCCAACTGGTGGGAGGCGGGAATCACCACGCAATACCTGTATTTTACTACATATCCACCACATATGATAGAAAGTTCCTGAGTCTCCGCATCTCCAACAATTACTGGACACATTTTTATACATTTTCGAAAGTTTCCATGGTGTTAGACACCATCGGTGTTGCAATTTGTGAATTTCCAATTGATCTTCCATAAGTTTGTGAATTTCCAATTGATCTTCCATAATTTTCCCATTGGGCCATGGTTATTGAATGGCCAAATTCCTGGGACCACCTCACCATTGCCACTGTTACCTCTTCCTCCTTGACTGTCCAGCAATTCACTAGAGTTTCCAGGAGGGAGTTTTTTAATTTTTAATTTTTTTAAAAGGATTTCTAAACCTCAGCATTTTTTTTATTTACCAATGCAAATAACTTACAAGAAATGAGAGCAGACAAACAGAGCATTTGTCCCACTGTTGGTTTAAAGAGAAGTTGCACTCATGGTCTCAGTTTGACCACTTGATCAGGTCAATGCCATGGCCAAAGGTTAGGAAGCAGAATGCTTGGCAAGGGGGCAGTGAGCAAGCAAGATCCAATCAGATTTAACAGATCTGCCTGCCCAGAGCATCTGTTTGCTGCATTTGGGGGATATTTGGAAAGAATGTTCGCTATTCTCACGTGGGTGTTCATCACCTTAATAACTCCAGGATCATGACAGATGAATCCTACTAGCACACTCAGTCAGGACCTAATCAGGACTCAGTCACAGGATCTGTCTTTGGTGCCAGGAATCTACCCTGGAATGTGCAAAGAAATGGCACAGGTGTCCTTGAGCATGAAAAGGGATGTGAACAGCCATGCATATACACACATATGGGCCTTTGAGAACAGAAAGGAGTAGCTTTTAAACAGCCTGAGAATCAGCACTTTCTTTTCTTTTCTCCCAAATTAATCACCAAGGCCACATTCATTCATTCATTCATTCATTCATTCATGCAAACTTCACTCATTTCCCATGCAAGCTGTACTGTGCATGGAATCACTAGAACCAGGGTTATGCTGTGGAAGTATGAGAACAGTGCAGTAAACCTGATGTAGCTAAACCTGCTCAGTACTTGATAGATTATATACTTGATAGACTGCCTTGAGTTCTGTGGAAGGAAGGTAGAATTAGGGATTGGGGTGGTGGGGTCAATTCACTTTGGTTTTAAAAAGTGATTCTACCTAGTTCACATATTCTGAAATAATACAGAAACTGAAACGCAACTATTCTTAAAAATGGGCACTTCTCTGAATTCTGCAAAAGCAGTTCTTCAGCAAAGTAATGTTTCCAAAAACGCATCTTCTAAGTTAAATGTGCATAAGCATGCATATATTAGTGAAAATAGCACAAACAAATGCATTTTATTGAGGAGAATATCAAAACTAGGGGGCAAAAGCTTTGTGAAAAATGTTTATGTTATGTTATTTTTTAAAAGAATTGTTCATCTATGCACACCGCAAAAAAGGCATACAAGTCAGACACTAAGAAATAAGAGTTTGATCTCTGCATGAGCTTGGGTACCAGGCTCAGTTTTCAGGTGCTTGTAGCCGCTTTGTGCTGTCCCCCCCCCCCTTTCAAACAAAGTTTCCAGTTCAGTTCCAACTTCCAAACAGGGTTCTAACATTTGGTGGAGAATGCAGTTATTGATCACACTACCTTGCATACTCTGGGAGCAGAAAAAAATCTCTTTTCCTTCTCTTTAATTGCATCCCCATGAAGGAATTCAACACATAAAGGTTCCAATCCCCCAGACATTTGCTGGAGAATGAAAAACAGTAAGCAGAACCAGCTTTCTGCAAACAGAGGAACAGACATTGTGAGCAAGCACACTGGAGCTGAAGAGGGTAGACTGGAAGTCTGCAGGCATATTGTGGGAACTAAAGTGGGACTAGATCAGGAGTAGCCTGTTGTTGTTGTTGTTGTTGTTGTTGACAACAACTCCAATTTTCCCTGACCATCAAGCACACTGGCTCTAGCTGATGAGAATTGTAGACCAACAATATCTGGATGGCACCATGTTGGGTACCCATAGAAAAACAGTGACAGGAATGAAGCTCCCGGTGTCAGAGTTTTTCCACTTCATTCATAGCTTCTCTGTCTTGGTGGTTCACAGTTTACAAAGCTACTCTATTGTGAATTTGTAAGGATAGACTTTATTAAGTATTCAGGTGAAATAAACTACTTAGTGTTACAGGAGGACACATTTACAACAACCCGGGTCAATCATCCACCCACAATCATCTGAAAGTTGCACATTTCTTGTGTACATCTGTAACATCATCTTGTCATCAAAGTGTAAACTATGCAATGGTACACAGAGGTCAATTATATAGGTGCCCAGAACAGAGCAGCCTCATCAGTTCTTGATAATAGTGTTCATTTCATGCTAGCTAGATTACACAGTACACCCTCCCTTTATATAGCAAAATTTAAATATTTCAGATTTGATCCCAAATGAACCCTTTTCCTTCAAACAGTTTATTCCAATTAGCAGAGGCTAGAGAATAGCAGCTATAGGGGAGGAGATGCTGTAGGCAGTACTCCCTTCTTTTTTCTCCCTTGTCTATTCACACCACTTCAGCTTATAACATTTCACCAAGCCTACCCTATTTACACTCTTCTGCCCAACCATAATAATCTGTAGATGATTAATGATAACCCAGATGCGAGCCCATATGTTCATTGTTAAGGGAGTGAAATCATGGCCGTACAGAAAATGCACAATTATATTACTGCTTGATTTTAATTACTAATTTTAATTAATATGCTTTTATATGACTTAGTGCTACCATGTGTATAATCCAAAAGACTACAGCTGTCAGACAAGACAAGAATAGATTTTGTTTTTCAGCAACTGAGCACAGAGCTGCTCATCATGTGAGTAAAGGACGGAGGAGGAGTTTGTGTATCAGTTAGGAAATCTAGGATGAAAGTGACGACAGTGTTAGATATGCTGGTGGTGCTTCTGGACTGCTGTTCATTGGTGATGAGGGCAAAACATCTTCAGAGACTGGGTCCCTAGCAGAATCCTAGGCCAGGAATGAAGAGCAGCTGCAGTATGTAAGAGACTTTATCCATAGTTGTAGCATAGGTGGAAACAGAATAGGCCCAGATGAAAACTAGCCACTTTCCACTAGTGAAACAGTGTAGTGGGAATCACAGATGTCCAAGATATTGGTTGATTGGTTTTGGTAATCTGGTGGGAAAAGATACATGCTGGTTAGTTACCAACAACACCTAAAGTCAGAGCCAATAGGCATGTAGCAAGTCCAATAAAGCTAGAAGGCAAAGGGTTCATGAGCTGATTTCATGAATACTCCAAAGAGCAGCATTCTCAGGCATAAGGAGCCCTGGGGCATGTCGTTTCCAGAGTACGCAGTGTGTGCATTAAGTATTCGGGCAACGTAGGAAACTGCATTTCACAGAATTATTGGTGCCTGGGGTTTTGCTACTTTAGCCTTGAAGGAGCCAAGGAGAAAAGGTCTTACAGAAAGGTTTCCAGAACTGTCACTTGGTAACCAGAAAATGAAGAGGGTGCAAGTCAGTGTGTCTTGATGCCATGGGGAGGCTGGATGTAGAGGAGTGGTGGGAGGCACTAGCTGGGGAACCCCCAAGGGAAGAAGGTTTGGAGCCAGGGGAGTGGTGGTGGGATGACGATGAGTGGTCAGAGGGAGAAAAGGGAGAAGAATGGGAGGAGGAGATGTTGGAAGCTGAAGAGGTGACAGGATTTATTGAGCAGAAAGAGTCTGTAGCAGTCAGCAGGCCAGAAGCAGAAGCTAGAGAGGAGCAGGTCAAAGAGGCAGAGATCAGGCAGGCTGCTTAAGAAGCCAAAGGGTCTCCCCTTCCTGCTGTGACCAGCTCTCCTTCCCCCTGGTCTCCCAGGGCAAAGGAGACACACACACACCAAGAAAGTCTTAAACTGCTTGGGAAGGATCTGGGGGGGCGGGGAGGATTAGACAACTGTGGGAAGACGGGGACCTTCAGTTCTCACAACTGCCTCATTGGGGCAAGATCTACCAGGAAGAGTGGATGTGCTCACTAGACCTGGCCTCCTGAGCTGTTTGTTTCTTGGAATAAAGAGTTAAGTTCACTGATGCTGTGTATGTTTATTACTGACCTGCTCCTGGCACTTGCCCCTGGCACTTGATGAGAGAGGCATTCTGACTCTTTTGTGTGCTTATTTATGTGATTGGAAGCATGGCCAGGTCCAAATTTCAAAATTAGGAAAATAAACGAAGTTGTTATCTAAATGTGGCTTGGGGAGGTAGGAATCACCTTGACTTGCTAAGCCTAATTCTAAGTGAAGGGAAAGGAAGTTTGCTCATCACAAGTTTTCCCCCAAATTAACTCTTGATCATTCATTGTCTACTGAAGTGTTAAGCAGTATTGCATGTTAAAAGAGACAGGGCCCAAAGCAAGGGTGGAGAACCTCAGAACACTCTCTATTTACCGTGTTTTTTGCTCTATATTCTCACTTTTTCCCTCCTAAAAAGTAAGGGGAAATGT
This sequence comes from Podarcis vaucheri, assembly GCF_965113315.1. Taxonomy (NCBI): domain Eukaryota; kingdom Metazoa; phylum Chordata; class Lepidosauria; order Squamata; family Lacertidae; genus Podarcis; species Podarcis vaucheri. Next base: position 27,797,408 of record NC_138751.1, read on the forward strand.
GTGTGTGTCTTATGGAGCGAATGCAGGCTGCGCAGCTATCCCAGAAGCCAGAACAGCAAGAGGGATTGCTGCTTTCACTGTGCAGCAATCCCTCTTGCTGTTCTGGCTTCTGAGATTCAGAAATTTTTTTTTCTTGTTTTCCTCCTCCAAAAACTAGGTGGATCTTGTGGTCTGGGGTGTCTTATACAGCGAAAAATACGGTAGCTCTCAGGACTCTCTCCAGGCCTCACACTCTTTGTGAGACACAGCCCTCACCAGCCCTGCTTCGCACCTTCCTTGGATGTTTTTGCTGGGCTCCAGTGTATCATCAGACTCTGATAATGCTTCTTGGTTGATGGGAAGGAGGATAGAGAAGGGTGTGAGAGCGTGAAGGAGCCAGCCTACTGTACAGAGGTAAAATTTGCATTTATTGCTGAACTCACAGCTGCTCCTGGCCCCGCCCACCACTGTCATGTGGTCTATGGAATGTTGCCCAGAAGGGAATGTGTCCCTCAAGCTGAAAAATGTTCCCAGATTGAGAGACAAATAAAAATGACATGGAAACATGAAACACATTTACCTTACTGATAGTTGACGGTCTCGCTTGTCTTTATGGCTGATTATCTTCTTGTTTTTTCAAATCTGTTGAACATAAGGTAAAGTTTTGTTGGGGGGGGGATTTAAGCTGTAAAAGGAAACCAGGACTTCAGGGGAACCTAAATATAGATACAAAACTGCACAGAATGGAAAACTGAAAGCTTTCTAATCTGTGACGCTTCCACTGTTGCTCTTGCTGCCCATGCCCACTATAAAGTACTTTATGAAGCACCAAGAAGGATTCGTTCCTACCTGAAGGTTCGCAGTATTTCCACTGGCGATCTATATTATAGTTGCTGGTGAGAGAGCACCAGTACTTCCAGTTTACTGTCCCAACTGATGTACAGCTTGTGTAAGACTTGCCATTGTAGGTGAAAGGAAAGACACAGCTCTTCGTAGATTCTCCATCTTGTCCCGTGAGCGTTGGGAGTGGAATGTGAGAGAAAATCATGAGATGAGCACCTCTAGCAAAGGAATAAGGAGGCTAGGAAGCTATCTTAATAATACTTCTGATTATTTAGAAGTTATTTGCTCCCAAATAACTGTGCATTGAATTGCAGCCTACAGCATATTACTTCAACACATTAGGATCAAAATCTGCTTGGTGGCATGGGCTTCCAAGTAAACATGCATAAGATCAGGCTGCATGTCTGAAACCAACTTTCTCCTACACCCCCACCTGGGCAGCTTTCTGCTAACCTGGTAATAAAACTTCTCCACTTCTCAAATTTGTGTCAGCACAGAAGCTCCATAGCTTTTGCTCATCGTAGTTTGGAGTAGTGGAACACCAGTATCCCCCATTCTTCTCGCCGTTGTCATCCTCATTGGTGCAGGCATCAAATGTCTGGTTGTTGAAGGTGAAAGGGAACCAGCAGGGCTGGCCATTGGAGTTCCCTCCATACTCTGCAGACAGGGGGGACACAAAAAATAACATGCCGTAGAGTTTTGTCGTGTTGTCAAAGAGAACTGTATGAAGGATATGGGCAATGCCTCTGCATTCAAGGACTAGATAAAGACAGACACTTAATGAATTAGGCCAGGGCCCACCTCCTCCAACACCCTGTTTTCACAGTGGCCAGCAAGATGCCTATGGGAAGCCCATACAGGAACCTCCCCACTTCCGATTCACAACAGCTACTAAACACAGGCATTGGAGGTGGAACACTGCCATTGTAGCTGGTAGTCTCTGGGAGCCTTAGTCTCCATAATTTGTCTAACCCCCTTTTTAAAGCCAGCCACGTTGGTGGTCATCGCTACATTTTGTGGGATTGCAATTATATCCAATTAAAACTCAGTTAAAATCCTGTGATCTGCAGAGTCACCATCCAGGAAGGCCACCTTAGGAAGACACCATACAAGGAGCAGATTAATGCCCATATGGCTCTGGGCAACTGGAAATAACAGAACATGTATTTTTTCACTGCCAATACTATACAGATATACAAACTAGGTTCACGTTGTCCAGGCATAGGCAAACTTGGCCCTCCAGATGTTTTGGAACTACAACTCCCATCATCCCTAGCTAACAGGACCAGTGGTCAGGATGATGGGAATTGTAGTCCCAAAATAGCTGGAGGGCCGTGTTTGCCTATGCCTGATCTTGCCTATACTACATAAATTCCCAGGTCGTACAGAACCTTATACCTCCCTGCTACTTCAAGATGAAAACCCAGATGTTACATACTCAGTTGCTAGATTCTGCACTGCCATGATGAATATTCATCAAAGGGTGGTTTGCACCACAAACTAGGCCCAAAATGAGCGCTCACAACTTACACTGTGGGCGCCCTTTGCAGGATCCTGGGGACCTACCGGCTGCTTGGGCTGGCCTGCCTCTCAGTGCTATTCTTTGGAGGTTCCCGCCAAACCTCAATCATTTAGCACTGCTGGAGGTGGGGCCAGTCGCATAAATAGGAGGCGAAGCCGGCAGCAGCCAGGCAGCCAGCTCAGGACTCTACCTTGGAGGGAACATCCTTTCCAACTGCTGTCTTTGTCATAGTCTGGAGTTGTGGCACACCACAGCTGCCCATCAAAACTTCCTTCTTTGGTGCACGAGGAGTATGACTTGTTTCTATACTTGAAGGGAAAGACGCAGGAGGCAGGTTCTGAAGAGAAACAGAGTGGAGAGGTGAGTCATTAACTGAAGCAACATAAAGAGGGGATTGGTGTGATATTCATATTCCATTGCATTTTGTGTGCATGCTAGCCAGCTGTAAGGGGAATTAGCCAAATTCTGCAGATAGATAGATAGATAGATAGATAGATAGATAGATAGATAGATATAGATGAAATGGATTGAATCCAGGTTATGTCAGTTGTGCTCGGGTACCACTGAAATCCACTTAAGTCACGGATTTGTCTCATTGATTGCAGTAGGATTTTATTATAAAATGACACCTTAGATATAATGTGCATTCAGGTGTGGGAATTATTGTATTCGTTTTCCTGTTTACAATGTTGGCACTTCTGTCCCTTTCCCAACATTCCTTGTACACTGCATTACCTGTGGAGTTATGGAACGGTGTCTTCCTGAGGGATAGTACTGCATGTTGCACTAGATTTCGTTCACATTGTGTCCCACAACAGTGTGTGCCATCAGACGGGTCATCATCCCTTAATCCTCATGTGTGCTTCTTTTCTCCCAAGGCCAGGAAAGAATTGGTTTCAGAAATACAGCCCCATGTGTGGCGGTAGTGTGTTACATAAAAACCATGGGGGAAATTATAGCACATAACTCCCATGATTTTCCAGTTTAATTGGGTTGAATAAAGTACTTCCTGAATGCAGCCAATATTGTGAGGACCAACCCTACTTTTAACCTGGCCTGGGACTTCATAGTGAAGGACTGGTATGCAATAATAATAATAATGGCCAGGTGTTCAGCCCTTATTTGGGAACAGGAAGAGAAACATTTCTGGTCTGTCACCCGGAACAGCCTTTCCCACATACTTCCCTATTTTGCTTACTTGAGGGTTCACAATATGCCCACGTCGGATTTTCATCGTAGTTGGTGACAAGAGAGCACCAGAGCTTCCCATCGAATCTCCCATCTGTTGTGCAAGCTTTGTACCACTTGCCTTGGAAGACGAAAGGGAACATGCAGGGCCCTGTAGCTAAATTTGCATCTAGTCCTGGAAGAAGTGGAGAAGAGAGAGAAGGAGGGGCTTCCTTAATAACCCACAATGCTTCTTTGTCCTGCTCAATGCGCTCAGCAATCAGATTCCTATGCCTGATTAAATCATGGAACAACTACCCACATCACCATCCATCTAAAGTTTTAAAAATGCTATCCTATGCACAGTGCTATTTTTCTAGAAGAAGAGGTGCCAGAACTCACCATGTAAGTCTCCCATGTTCTCTTATAATGGCAATGGTGCCCACCTGAGAGGTGCCAGAACTGAGTTCCACCACGTTCCGGCTGAAAAGAAGCCCTGTCTATGCATATCTGCTCAGAGGTAAGTCCCTTTTAGGTCAATCAGACTATAAAACGAGGCTGGGGAACTTCAGGGCTGGGGACTGAATGCAGGCCTTTCCCCAGGTCATACTCCCTCCCTAGTGTCACTGCTCACCAGCCCTGCTTTGACCCCTCCTTGAGTGTTTTGGGATAGCTAGAATGTGTCCTTGAACTCTGATAATGCTTCTTGCATGACTGAATGAAGGACAGAGAGGGCTGTGTAAGTGTAAGGTAATATGGACATTCTTTGCTGTGCTCACTTTTCCTTCTGACTCCTCTCATCACTACCATGTGGCCCTGGGAACGTTACCTAGAAGGGAATGTGGCCCTCAGATGGAGGTGGAATCCTCAACTCTGGTACAGCAGAAGGAGAGAAAGAATTGCAGGGACTCTGCACCGGGGTGTAGCTATTGGCTCCATCACCCCCCGCCATCGCATCCGCCGCCTGGAGTGCGACTGGCGCAGGACTGATCCACCCTGCAGGGGGGATGTGAGTGCCGCTGCATTGATGCACCGGGGGGGTTCGTCACACACACCCCAGGGATGGCATCTGGGGCAAACTGCCCCCACCCTGCAATGCCACTGCTCCACACTGATAATCTGACTATTGACTGTTGCAAGCCACTCTGAAAGCTTTTACCACACACCCCTCTTCAATCAAGCCTGGGGTAAAACATGTTTTAAGTCAATAAAGAAAAATATTCCCAAAACAGTGTGTATAGGATTGCCACTCATGTTCCATTGATTCCAACGGGAGAAAATTAAACATATGCCTAACCCTCCAACATTTATCCAATGAAAATAGGGACACCCTAAGGAAAAGCGGGGCATTCCAGGAGCAGATCAAATAAAAAACCAGAATGGCTTCTGTAAATCTAGAACTTTCCCTGGAAAATAGTGACACTTGGAGGGTCTGTAATCCACCCACTAAAATAAATGGAAAAACTGCTTAATTTTGGGTGGCTCTGACACCCTTAATTTCACACTTCCACTTTGTAATGTGACTGCCTGGCCAATGCTGATGCTGATGTCAAAGTGAAAGCAAAGCACTGGAAAGGAGAGTTTACAAAGAGCATTTGCAGAGAATGGAATTGACAAGGGAATATTCTCAGTAATGTGTACCCCCAAAAAATCATTCATTGTGCTTAATCTACAACCAGCCATCTTCCAAGCCCTGTGACGCAACCCAACCCTGGCTTCTAATCCAACAGGCCCCCAGTTTACATACTGGTATCAGCACAGAAGCTCCACTTCTTGTTCTTATCATAGCTTCCTGTTGTAGCACACCAGTAGCGCCCTTTTATTTCGAACTTGTTAGTGCAGGTGTAGTAAGTATGGCCTTTGTAGCTGAAGGGGAAAACACATTCTGCTCCATTCGAGTTGCCTCCATATTCTAGGCAAAAGACAAAAGCAGAGTTTGTGCATGTTTATGCCAATAAATCATTAGTAACAGTTTTCTTGCTTCTTTCTTATATTATCCTTTTTTTAAAAAAAAATAGTCACACCCTTTCGCAGGGGCAGGGAACTGGATGCAGCCAACAGCCAGATTCTTACCTGCCCCAAACACCGTGGGCTATTTTGACAGGTAGGCAAGACAAATCAAACCAGGCAGACAAAGGCTTCAGGGTCTGTATATGCTGCTGATCAACTGCCCACCACCAAACCCCATTTCCTTTGCCTGCTGGGATTGAAATCCAACCACTCAGGCAAAGACACATAGTGCCTATATAGACACTGCCTCTGGGGGTTGTCACAGATACGTATCATTAACGAGAATTAAACCTATTTACTTCCTGAATGGGGAGGTCAGAGTATAAATGTGTCATTGCCCATTTACTGGGGGAGGCACATTTGAGTAGAGTGACTGAGAGCAGAAAAGCAGTGATAGAGTATGTTGACCCCATCTCCATATTGCCTAGACACACACACACGTTCAAACATGTTTGCGTGGGCCGATATGCAGTATCAACACTGCAAGAGGGGAAAACAGCTAATGGTGAGCAATTTGGAGTAGGAAGATGGTTAATCACTCCCTGCAAAGCTGCTCTTCTTAACAATAGGATGAGATTGAGACTGTAATGAACTTTGTTAATCTTTTTGGTCACCTCCAGAGCAAAATATCTTGCAGGAGGGATTCATGTCCACATCAGGAATTCAGGTTTGCATAGTTGAAGTAGCTTAAAGCCACTTTAAAATACATACATATACATACATACATACATACATACATACATACATACATACTTTTACAAGTAGTAAAGTGGCAGAGAAATGCCCTAAACAGTCTGGGATAAACAAATGTCTAATGGTAAGACATATACAGTGGTACCTCGGGTTAAGTACTTAATTCGTTTCGGAGGTCCGTACTTACCCTGAAACTGTTCTTAACCTGAAGCACCACTTTAGCTAATGGGGCATCCTGCTGCTGCCGCACTGCTGCCATGCGATTTCTGTTCTCATTCTGAAGCAAAGTTCTTAACCTGAAGCACTATTTCTGGGTTAGCAGAGTCTGTAACCTGAAGCGTATGTAACCTGAAGCGTATGTAACCCGAGGTACCACTGTAAATGTTGTGCAAGCAAATCAGCATGAATGCTTGCTGTTGTATAACCTCCCCACAAACAGATCAGAACAAATGTTCCATCAGAGGAATATTTGCAAGAGGGCAAATGGGCAACTGCCCAAAGGAGCTAATTTGAAGAGGGGGCAATGAGCATTACTGGGCATTGTGAGGATTAGAACTCCCTTTAGGATGGTGCAAGAGGACTTTTTGCAAGCTCAGAAAATGGAATAACATCTTTATGAGGAGGAGGGAAAGGTGGTGGTAGAGTAAGGGGAATCCCTGTCCCACTGGCCTGCTGGTGATGCTTGCTAGCCATAGGATTGCCACCCCCATTGGATTCCACTGCCTGAGGTTGCTGCTTCCGTCTACCTCATGAGCAGGCCAGCCCTGCTAGGACCTTTTTGGATCGATTTCAACTCATAGAACACTTCAGTGTGTAAATAAACATAGTCTGCAGGACGACATATTAACACGCAAAGGAATGTTACCAGAAGGACTGTATGCCTCTCACCTCTAAGAGCACATGGCTTCCATCTACGATCCTTGTCATGGTTTTCAGTTGTGGCACACCACAGCTGTTGGTCAGGGTTGCCATCAGTGGTGCACGAAGAGTAGTATCTGCCATTGAAAAGGAAGGGGAGAACACAGCCTGGAGGGGCTGGAAGGGAGACAAAGGAAAAGGAAAAATAAGGAAAGTTGCACCACACTCAGCAGAAACTGTGTGAAAAGAAAAATACAGAAGAGATGGCCATCTATCATGGATGTTCCTTGGGTGTCCAGGAGCTAGGTTTGAGTCAGTTTGCATTTAAAGGCAAATCTACCAAATTCGCACTTTTCAAAACAATGTGCCTTCAAAATTCTCACGTCTCCAAATTTTGCAGTGCAATTCTCTAGCTGAATAATGTGTACAAAAATGCATGGTGCACTATGGACCCTTTTAGGGCCTGGCATGCACACTGCAGGGGAGCATTCAACAGCAGCATACTTTACTAATTTGGTTAAACTACTTGTTATATATAACCTTTCTTCCACTTGTGTCTCATACGTTTCATTTGGGTGTGGGAGCAAAAAAAAAGCACCCCAGTGGCAAAAAAAATCAATCAACTTTGCCAGAATTTATTTTGACCCAGGTGCTTCTGTTTTGCTTTGCTTTGGTTTCAGTATTAAAAAATGTCAGTGATGAAATGGCTAAAATCTAGGAACATTGTTTGCTACTGTGCAGGTTTCAATAAATAAGGAGAACCCCCTTTTCTTGGAAGAAGGAAATATCACTTTTATTTAATATGGGGCTCCTTTGTAAAATACTGGGTGGAACATGATAACCTGAGTTACAGAGAGCTTTATTTGATGTAATGGATCAAATTAATATGTGGAATTGGGGGGGGGGGCGGAGACATGGTGTCTTATTTGGATGGCAAATTACTTATTTCCTCAGCATGCCCGATTATGGTAACATTACTAGTTATGTAATTACTGGTAATCTGTCATTTTTCAATATGTCAATTTGTGTGTTTTAATATTCAATGCAAAAATAAAAGATTAACCATTAAAGCTAAAATCAACTGCAAGGGATTTGTTGAAAGTAGGGCTCCATGATATTAAATAAAAGAATTCCTTCCAGTAGCACCTTAGAGACCAACTAAGTTTGTTATTGGTATGAGCTTTCATGTGCATGCACATTTCTTCAGATCTGTAACTAGATCCATTATATTAGGCACTTTTGATGTACACTTTTTGGTGCCAGCTTTTTTTTAAAAAAATGCTTAAGCAAGTCTGCCCATACAGGTAATCCCATTTGATATGATGTAATATAGACCATATTTTTCTGTGTATAAGACTATACATTTTCCTACATTCTTGAAGTTTAAAAGAAGGCATTGTCTTATACAGGGATAGTGCATAGTGCATTTTCTTAATTTTGAGTCCCCAAAAATAGGTGGCTTCTTATACACAGGGGCATGTTATACACGGAAAACTACGGTAATATGTGTTTCATAATGCATATTTTTTAAAACGCTTGGCTTTATGGGGGGAATAGGGTGGCTTATTTTCAGTATTTATTTTATCAATAATATTAATGCATATTTTATGTAAACCACTTAGAGGCTTTCATGATTAAGTGGTATAAATCTCATTAAATAAATAAGAAAGTAAAATGACACACACACCAACCCAGCAGAAAGGGGCCAGAGAATTGACAGGTGGAATGGTTCTTACCTTCAGATGCCATAAGTAGTGGCAGCAGAGCCCAGGTGCATGTGAGGAAAGCTATGACAGGAGCCATCTCTACTCTCAGTCAGGGAATCTGACAGGCGTGAAGAAACCACATCATGCTCATTCTTTATATAGGCCCTGCCCGGCCACATCTTCCTCCCACAACTACAACAGAAGGAGATGTTCAAAACCCTGCTATGTTAAACCTGACCTTTTCAAACAGCATTAGACCGCTCCCATTTTTGCTTCACTTCTGCACGAGCTGATACAGTACAGAACAAAGCTTTTGCTTGGGACTGCCAAATGGCTAAAGGGAAGAAACTTGCCATTGCCTGCTCCTATCTCTTTAACAGAGGCTACACAGACTGAAACTAACAAGTGAAGTTTTCATCCCTGAGAGCTAAACACAATGACCTGGAAATTGCTGCTGATCTAGCCAGCATATCGGTTACATTTCACATACTTAGACCAATGGTGATACATGTCCAACAACATAGTCCTTTAAATAAGTTGGGTGCTTGGAAACTCTGCCAGACCACTGGGGACTGGTAGCCAAGTCTGGGGGGCCACCCAATTCTTGCTGAGGCTGTGGTGCGACCCTAGGTGGCGTTGAAACCAAGTCCCCTGGATCCGCTGCTGTGGGTGGAGCCTCCGCAAGTGGAGTGGTCTGAGTCTGTGGTAAGTCTGGCAGACCCTCTGAAGTGGCTTGGTTCGGCTCCACGGTGGCAGTTTGCGAGAGGTGTAGGTGGAGCCTCGCCATCTGTAAGTGTCTCTTCTGGAGCCACAAGCGCAGTTGGGGGCACCACGGTAGTGTCCAAGTCCCCAACCCTGCGCCTAAGCTGGTCTATGTGCCGGCGCCACAAGCGTCCGTCTTCGAGTGCCACCTGGTACGAGCGAGGTCCAGTGACTCCCACTACTGTGGCTGGCACCCAAGGAATGTCCCCCACATAGTTCCGGGCAAAGACCTGGTTTCCTGGAACAAATGACCGTGGCGCATCGGCACAGCCCGGGGGTTTGGCCATGGCAAAGTCCGGGTGCAGCCGGTAGAGCGGGGACCTGAGGTGGCGGCCCATAAGCAGTTCGACAGGACTCTGCCCTGTGGCCGCAGGAGGGGTGATGTGTTGCACGAACAAGTATTCAGTGACCCGCTCGTGCCAGTCTCCCCGGTCCAGGCGCCCAGTGCCTGTTTTGCCGAGCGCACCATTCTCTCCGCTTGCCCATTGCTGGATGGATGAAATGGTGCCGTTAGGGCATGGCGGATGCCCAGTCCCAAAAGATACCACTCCAAAGTGCCTGACGTGAACTGCGGTCCATTGTCAGAGACAAGGACATCAGGACACCCATGCGTCGCAAAGAGGCCTCGCAGCACCCGGATGACCGCCTCGGTAGTGGTGGAGGGCATCAAGGCCACCTCCAGCCATTTGGAATAGGCGTCCACCACTACCATAAAGGTCCAGCCGTGAAAGGGGCCAGCCAGATCGATGTGCACCCTCGACCAGGGTGTCTTGGGCATCTCCCAGGTGTGTCCCTTAGCTGCCGGTGGTGCAGGCCTCGATTCTTGGCACGCTTGACAGGCGGACACCCAGGCAGTGATGGCATCGTCCATGTTAGGCCACCAGACGTAACACCGAGCCAAGACCTTCATTTTGACGATTCCCGGGTGGCCAACGTGCAGAGCCTCCAGGATACGTTGACGGAGTCTTTGGGGAATCACGATCACGACGCGGTCTCCCCACAGCAGAAAACCGCGATGAGCCGAGAGTTCATGTTGTCTGGTTGCGAACGGTTGGAACTCCGATGCAAAAGGCCCTTGTGGCCACCCCCTCCACACCCAGTTGAGCACACGGCTGATGGTGCAATCCTGGGCAGATGCAGAGGCCACAGTGGCAGCCGATACAGGTGCTGCCGAAAGATCCTCAATCAGGAGGAGCGATGAAGGAGCCGGGTCTTCCACAAACGCTGGAAGAGGGCAATGGCTGAGGGCGTCGGCATGGCCCATCGATTTCCCCGGGCGATGGACAAGCCGGTAGTGGTAGGCAGCCAGGAAAACAGTCCATCGCAGCGTGCGTGGCGAGAGGACCGGTGGAGTTGGATGATCACCTGCGAGGAGGCCCAGGAGCGGCTTGTGGTCAGTGATGAGGTCAAAAGTCCTGCCGTAGAGGTATTCATGGAACCTCTTCACTCTTGCTTTGCCTTCCCTCCCAGTGCTTCCATCCCCACTCAGTTCCCAAGGACCTCTACCACCGTCCAGGCCATGTGACACACACAACTCTGTCCTCTTAACACTTCACAACTGCTCATCACCTCACTCTGCCACCTGCTTCAGGTAATACCATGCGCTGGAGAACTGGTGTCTGACTGGTGCTTGTTTTGTCTGGCCACGGAAATAAACTCTTCAAGTTGCTGTTATCTCTTCATTGCCCTTTCCAAAGCAATCTGCCAAATCTACTGTGAGAGTCCCAAAACAGAGAATTTATTCCTCTGCCCCCCACAAGCTCACTCAAGGTTAATCATGATGGTTGCAAAGAGCAACAGTGTACTATTAAAGTCCTTAATTATTATGAAATAATATGTATATACTGGTCACTTAGTCCAAGGTTTTGTTATTAATTTTCCATTACCATGATTGACATCAATTGAAGCATTCCTCTGGGACAGCCTTTTTGTTGTTATTGTGACAATTGCAGGGGCAAAATGGATTAATCCCTCTTTCCCAACATGCTGTGGTTCTGATTCTAATTTTTTGAAGGGGGAGTGGCTGTGCCTGCTATTTACCATTCAGAAGACAAGCCACAAATCCAAAAATGACACATATAAATGATACATATGTTACTTAGTCCCAAATCTCCTTTAATTCAGTGGGATTTGGGGTGACCTTGAAGCTCATTTGGGCCAGTCCCTATCTCTCAGACTACCTACCTACCTCACAGGGTTGTTGTGAGGATAAAGAAGGGAGAACCAAGTACTCTACCCTGAGATCCTGGGGGGGAAATAGAATATAAATATAACAATACTCACCCCTATCGTTCTGCCCAGACACTGAAATCCAGCTCCGAGGGCCTTCTGGCGGTTCCCTCACTGTGAGAGGTGAGGTTACAGGGAACCAGGCAGAGGGCCTTCTCGGTGGTGGCACCCGCCCTGTGGAATGCCCTCCCATCAGATGTCAAGGAAATAAAACTATCTGACTTTTAGAAGACATCTGAAGGCAGCCCTGTTTAGGGAAGTTTTTAATGTTTGATTCTGTTTTCAATCTGTTGGGAGCTGCCCAGAGTTATTATTATTACTTAAACACATTTCTGAAGCAGCGCCTTTCTTACTCACTTTCCCCCCGATTCTTACACCTCTCAGCAAGTTCACCATGTTTTCCATCTGAATTTTCTAACTGTTCAACTGGCCCCAAGAACCCCACTGTCCAATCAGACCTTGCTGTTACACAAACCAATCACACATTAGAGCAAAGCAACCAATCATATAGAAGTTCCATTGTTTGTCCAACCAATGGGAATGGTGTGTTATACAATCATGCATTAGAACAAAACCACCAATCGTATAGAAGTTTCATTGTTTGTCCAGCCTATGGGAATGGTATGTTTTATTGGGTGCTATATCCAGACCCTAAAGAACACCCAGGGCCATGCAACAACAGCAGCAAGAATATTTATTGCAAAGTATTGGAAGACACAAGACCTACCCACCCTGGAAGAATGGCAGATGAAAGTGATGGACTATATGACATTGGCTGAGATGACTGGCAGAATCCGTGATCAAGAAAGAGAGACTGCAGAAGAAGAATGGAAGAAATTTAAAATTTATCTAAAGGACTATTATAAACTTGATGAATGTTAAAATGTCAAGGTTTTTAGAAAGAAAGGGTTACAGTGATATAAGATTGGAGTAAAGAGAAGATTAACAGGACTGAGGTTTGACAGAAATATATATAAGTTGCTAAATAACTTTGGACATGGGGATGCAGAAAGGGGAGGTATGGGGGAGTCCGAGAAAAGAAGGTTTGAAAAAATACTATGAAATGTTATATATGTTTGTGTGTCTTTTTATGTGTTTGTTTGTTTGTTAAAAAACTTGTAAAACTAATAAAAATTCTTAAAAAAAAAAAAGAACACCCAGGGCCAGCCCTACCAGTAGTGAGGTGCCTGCCTCGGGCAGCTGATTTTAAGGTTTATGAAAGGGCAACAAATTGTTACCTATTTAATTTTATTACTGTTGTATTTTCGCAACCAGAGACAGGGAGAGAGGTTTGTAGGATATTTCTGCCTCAGATTAAAAATAACTCACCAAGGTACAGTGGGACTGGAGAGCAAATGGGAGGTTTTCCTAACTATTCTCCAAACTGCTAAGATACCTGCTCTATCTCACTTTTTGGGAGTCAGTGCATACATAGGAGGGAAGAGTTAAATTCTCAGAAGGAACGTGGCCTAACTACCTACGAAGAAGCTCTTGAAGCAGGGTTTATCACTGCTGTCAAACAGAACAAAAGCCACGCTTAGAAGGTAATCGACCAGTAACTTTGTAGATAATTCTATGGAAGATAGGGTGTCTTTGTTCACTAATGCAGAAAAAGTTGTGATAACAAGACTTATACAGGTGACCCAAAACAAGCAGTGATAATTTCATGAGTGAGAGGAGCAGGAGGACCTGGCTCACTCGCCCCATCCCTCCTATTGTGACTCACACCAACCTCCCCACACCACTGTCCATGTGTTACAGGTTGTATCTGGAGTCTGAATGTATATAGGCTCATCCCAAGAGTTGGAACTCTGAAAACGTAAGGTTCCACCTCATGGGGCCAGACTATGTGTGTCTGACAGGCTGCCCCACTGCACTCAACCAATGGATGGTATGGGGAGTGGCTGGTACAGGGCCTGGGTGAGGGTTAAGGTGTGGTGCCCTCACTATGGAAATTTGGCAGCCCAACTCTTTATTGGTTTTTTAGAAGATCAGTAAAGACCATAATGTACCAGTGTGCATTTGGGGACCCTATTATAAACCAAACCACAGGTGAACCCAGAGGTCTGTGACTGGATCTCTCATACCATCCAAAACTCTAAATAGGGAAAGTTCTATTAATCCTTTCCGCCAAAACCATTATACCAATCTGAATCCACCCTGCCACAACCTGCTATTTACAGTGCAGGATAAAATGTATTAGAACCATTAGAAAAGCACCCTGCCCCAGGGAGTGCATACTAGGTAATTTTGATTTAAAATTCAAAGTGGATTAATTTCTCCCTCGTGCATATTTGAGGCATGGTAAGATTCCTACAAAAGAGGCTCTTTCCCAACTTTTTGTGGAAATGGGCCTTCTTCCCCAATGCCCCCTCCCGCAGATCACATAATTATGTAACTAGTTCTCTTTCATAACTGAACTTTGAATTGCTGTGCCAGGTGATAAGTGAATGTTTACCAGGATGTGGTAAATGCCAAAAGTGATGGGATCTGGCACTGGCCAGTTCTTGGAGAATTTTCAATTTTTCATCATTCTCCAAGGATCTGTCAACTGGTGTCATGGGAATATAAGAGTCCGGTTATGCAAGTTGTGAAGAAATGGTTCCATGTCAGAAAAACCCTAAGCTTGTCTGCTCAGAAGTAGTAGAGAAAGGTGAGAAAGTGTGTATCTTTCTATGATATCAGAACACAGGAACATGCGCTGAAGCTGAATGTTGGAAGAGTCAGGACACAAAAAAATGAAGTATTCATTCACATAGCATATAATCAAATAATGTGATTCACTCGCATGAGATGTAGTGATGGCCAGCAACTTGAATGGATTTATAAGATAGCCTTATCCTTCATGAATTTCTCTAACTCTCAGTAGCTACTAGGCATGATGGCAATGTTCTGCCTCCACTATCAGAGGCAGTAAGCTGCTGAAAACCAGGTGCTATTATTTTAAGGAATGAAATCAAGGTAGCATTTGAAATGTTGTAATAGTGGGTGACTTCTACTACCTTCATATAGACTGGCCAGTGGCATAGCATTGATTGCTAGCAGTTGGGGCTCGCGCACCTGCCAGGCAGAGTGTGCCAGCCGAGCCCACAACGCCAAGGCTGCCAGAGCAACCCCACCCCCACTAGAGCAAAGTGGGGCTGTGATGAGCTGCCTGCCCTCCCGTGCAGGGGGAGCCCAGCCAGTTAATGCGGCCCTTGGCAGGCAGGAAGAAGCACTGAGCTGTTCTGCACTGGGGTGCCTACATGGGGGGCACCTGGTTCATGCCCCCTCGAAAATTGTGTGCCAGGGACCGTGGCCTCTCTGGCATCCCCCACACTACACCCCTGAGACTGGCTACATATGTGTTCCTATCAAGACAAACAGAAGTGGTTAAGGGGAGCTGCCTTTCCTACTCTGTCTACAGTTATGCCTATACACTGGCTGTTGGATTATGACATCATAACATGTCACACTGTGCTTATACCCACTGATTCCTGATTGGCTGACTCCAATCATTTATGAGGTCACAGAAGGTGTGTTAAATAGCTCCTTAGGAAATTCATTGTTGGTGGAGATACAAGGTTACATTTAACCCAGAACTGATGCCAAGCTGGTGATGGTAACTTTTTTCCACGCTATCCCCCCAGTTCTTGTACCCCTGAATATCTTTCAACCTCACTTCCGAAGAAGCAGCTGAATTCACAATCCCAGTAGTCTCCCACCGAATGGAAAACTTGGTAGCATTGCTCCTAAAGCTTCCCAGTACTTGGAGAAAAGGTAATTTTGCATAGGAATTCAAATAAGCTGAATTCCTCAAGTGTTTCTATCTTAAGTGTGCTTCACATCATCAACTTAGAAAGCTACTTCTGTTCCTTCCTAGCAATCACTGCTGAGAACAAAGGAGAGTGTCAGCTGTTCCTTTGCACTGAGCAAATGCACGTGTAATAGGTGCCACATTGAAAAGGATATTCTCGCCAACTATTTCCAGTCCAGTATTCAGAAGTAGTTCATCTCTAAGCCAGCAATGGTTTAATACCAAACAACAATAGATTCCCATGCCAATTCCTTTATCAGAATTATGAATCTAAAGTCCATAATTGATTGTGGTGGTCCTTAAGTAAGGAGCATGCATGTGAGAACTCAATCCTTTGTCTCTGCTTTATACAGGGTAAGTGCAAGGCAGCAATGATGGGTGGGTCAGGATGAGCAGATCTAATGACAGGTGTCTGGTTGATATGCAGTAGATCAGCAAGGATATGTGGCTCTCAGAGTTGTTTTAACAATAGGGACAATGAAATGGCTCCTCACCTTGCTCCTTCGACTGTTGAAATGAAGAATGCTGGGAAAGCAGATTTTGAGTGAAAAGACTGAGCCCAGCTCAGTTCTGAGCAGTAGCTCAGAAGCACCATGCTCTTTAATTCTAAGTAAGTGTATGACTTTTGCATCTGACTCCAGTTGGTGGATCACTAATTTTTAGTAGAATATGCAAGCTTCAAGCCTGCTTTCTTCTGCACTAGAGTTGTTGCACACCACAGCTGCTAAGAAACACCTTGGACAGGAAGATTTTCAGAAAGATCAAAGTGGGGGGGAGTAGAAGGAGAAGGCATACAGATTGGAAGTCTGAGAGATTTTTTATTCCCAGCTACAAAACTCATCAAAGTAGGAAAAAGACAGCTGGACTTGGTTCATTTGTTGGTCTTCTCTTTTGTTGACCTCCTCATCGTTCAGAGTCAGGAACATCCAAACTGAAACTTCAAACATCTCAGCAAGACCAGGTAGTTGGTTAGTCAGCTCCTTTGGACACAAACTGAAAAGAGAGCTAAATATATAGGAAGAGTCTCAGCATGTGGGTTAAGATAAAATCTCTTTGCCTTGTCCTGCATATGAGACAAAACACATGAACCAGCAACCCCACATGACATGTCTGCTACTAGACTTTACTGCCAATTTCTTCATCTCTGCTTGTCTGGAAGCATCCCTCAGTTCCACTGTGATCCATCCCCACCTGAACTTCCTCTCCTAGAATCAGCACAGAATCCATCTGTTGTCAGTGTCAGCATTGCTAGTGAGGGAACACCAGCTCCTTTTATCTGAGCGTCCTGCTTTGGTGCAGCTGTCATATGACTTGCCACGAAAGATGAAGGGGAAGACACAGTCCAGTTCTGAATGGAAAGAAAGAAAGAAAAAGCGGATTGAAGAGGTTAACCTGAGGGATGGGCAAGTCTATCAATTTTGGTTACTCTCACTGTTTAAGTGCAAATTTCTCCTAATACAGTGGTACTTCAGGTTAAGTACTTAATTCGTTCCGGAGGTCTGTACTTAACCTGAAACTGTTCTTAACCTGAAGCACCACTTTAGCTAATGGGGCCTCCTGCTGCTGCCGCGCCACCGGAGCATGATTTCTGTTCTCATCCTGAAGCAAAGTTCTTAACCTGAAGCACTATTTCTGGGTTAGCAGAGTCTGTAACCTGTAGCGTATGTAACCTGAAGTGTATGTAACCCAAGGAACCACTGTACAGTTCTACCTTGTTTGGAATACAAGGCATGGCTTCTGATTGACTGCAGGAAGTTCCTGCAGCCATTCGGAAGCTGCGGAAGCCGTGCCGGACATTCGGCTTCCAAAGAACGTTCACAAACCGGAACACTCACTTCCAGGTTTGTGGCATTTCAGGAGATAAAATGTACGAGTGCCAAGGTGTTTGGCTTCCAAGCTACGACTGTATACACAATTTTGAAAAGTGTATCTTTCTCTTAAGATAACAAATTGGTTATTTTATTTTCACTAGTATATTTTTGTCATCCCTACTTAAGTTTCACACTTTTAGTCTACCATTCCCCATAATTTCTACCTATGACAACATTATTCAGTGATTTAAAAACCCCTTGTGTTTCAGATGAAAGTTAAGGCACAATCTTGTGCTCCAAAACCACCAGGAAATTGTAAGGCATGGCAAATGCCTTAACTTCCATGCCAAGTAAGAAGTAAAGATTTTGTATGGTCTCAACTCATAGGCTCCATGCACCCACACTTCGACCTGGTCTTTAGTCTGACCTACAAATAGAAACATAAATAACCCCCACCCCACCCTTGACCTTTTATTTGCCCTCCCAATCTGCTTACGGTTGCAGAATCTCCATTTCAAGCCAGTTTGGTAGTCTGGAGTGGTGGCACACCAAGCTTTTCCTTCATGTTTATCCAGGGTGGTGCAGCTTTCATAAGGTTTCCCCTTATAGATAAAAGGGAAGACACAGCCTGTTTCTGAATAGAAAAGAAGGTGGGAGAGAGAGTTGGGGTAAGACCACATTTGCACCTCAGACTGCAAATTACTTTAAACAAGCACCATGCCTCCCAGGAATCCCAGGGACCCCAATTATGGGAACATGTTATGTTGAGTTTTCTTAATTCCTTGCAGAATTCCCTCTCTTAGGTTGCTTCCAGGTGACCTGCTTACTGAGCATTTATCCAGATTTGCTTGAAGAAAGCTTACACAGACGTTAGACTATGGCTGGTCTTTATTGAACATTCATTCCAAATTGTTCACAAGGAGGTTAGACAATCTTGATTTGCTTCCACAAAGTTTATACAAAGGCTAACTTAGAGCTTATTTGTTTGTGGAAAGGTTATACAGCAACGAGCATTCATCCTGATTCACACTTTTCACTGCATTTCCCCATTACTTTCCTAACTACAGAAATTCCAGGTTGGTCCTTTTTGGGGTTCTGGGATCATAGCCATTGCCAGAAAGTGTCTGGTGCCTCTTAGAAACTAGAGCTCCTGTCATTCCTTGGTGACACCATAACAATTAAACTAATTTTAAACCAGAAACAATATTAAGTCACCAACAGCACAAATCAAGAGAACAATGGCATTCACATGGTAAGTATGTTGTTTTCTTCTTCATTGAGCCTTAGAATAACTGGTTGTGTTCCTGTTAATGCTTGCCTTTTAAAAGGCTTAACCTTGAACTAAAACTCCCTTTTTGTTGATGTCTTTAATATTAGCTCTCCAGATGTTGTTGGACTACAACTCCCATTATCCCTGAATATTTGGCCAAGCTGGCTCTGGATGATGGGTATTGTAGTCCTAACAACATATTGGGACCCAAAGTCAAAGAACACTGCCATAGCAGAAAATAGCTAGATTCCTGCCACACTGCCTTTCTTCACAGCCACAAAATTTCTTCTTTCTCATGCATGTATTTTACTTTCAGAGGCTTTGCTGCCCTATACAGAGTAGTTACTCTTCAGTTTTACATGGACATAAATGGTTTTTTTAATGACAGTGTCATATTAAGGTACTGAGCAAGCCAGATGAGGAAGCACTCGCTAATCCCAACCCTTCCTTAACACAGAAGGGAGGAGTATTTGCAGCAGATGTTCTACTTTAGAGGGCCATTCATAATTCAGGATACAAGATAGAACAAGGAAGATTATTCTTGTATAAATGAAAGTTATAGTGGTGAACAATTTGCCACATGTATAAATGTATGCGGCCCAGTTTGCTCATTATATTTTGTTGCAGTAAGGTTACCACAAAGTGATTTTTGCACATGCACCTTTGGTGATGAAAATGGGGGATAGGGGTAGATTTGGCACTTATATTGCTCTATCACACATTTAAACCTCCAGCACACACAAACAATGAAAACCTCATAGTCAAAATGTGAAAATAATGTGATCAAAAATGAGTGTGGTCACCAAATACATTGGGATTATGTCCCTCAACTAGATGTGATATAAGCAGATCAAGCATCATTAATGAGCTTATCTACTAACAAATGTTGATGCTCTCCTTTGGAAAGCTGCAGACTTTGGTGACTCATCAGCAATTGCATCCCAAGAAAAAAGGGGGCATGAATTTCCATTTTAATTGCAGTAAAGAATGAGCCTCAGAGAAAAGGTCTCTCCACTTTTCTCCTCTGCCTGTCTCTTACCTGTGATGGTGCAAAACATTGATTTCTTATCTGCATCATAGTTGGCAGTGGTGGCACACCACAGCTTCCCATCAGTCCGTCCATCTTCTGTGCAGCTGCTGTAATTCTTGCCATCAAATATGAATGGAAAGATGCATTTGGGAGGTTCCTTGCTTATATCTGGTCCTGTTTCAAGGAGGAAGGGTGGGGAGAGGCTAATTTTCGGCTAATTATATACACGTTTATGATGCCTGTCCTCCAGGGCCAACTTTACCTGGGGGTGCGGGACACCCAGGCGCCAAATTCAGGGGGGTGCCAACCAGTCCCTCACAATCGGCAGCAGTGAAAAGTAATGGAGCATAAGTCCCCACCCACCTCCACCATCGCTCTGTTACTCCGTAGCGTCAAATATTCCCAATGAGTCATGAAACAAAAGCAGTTTTTTCTGCTGCATTGTTGTTACAGGTGAACTTTGAGTTCACTCCCCCTAAACTAAATTTAGGGGCTCTGGGTGGATCTTTGCACCCCAGCAGCACATATGCTAAAGACGGCCCTGCTGTCCTCCTTTGTCTGCAGAGTACGCTCCTCCGTAATCCTCCACAGTTCGGTGCTTTTGCATGATCAGACAAAGGGGAACACCCTTCTCCTAAACTAACCCAAACACTTTTGCTGTCCTCTTCCTACCTGTCACATTGCAATACATCCATTTCTCATCCGTGTCATAGTTGCTGGTGGTGGCGCACCAGTGTTTCCCATCACTCATGCCCTCTGTAGTACATGTGCTGTAGGAGTTGCCCTTGTAGATGAAAGGGAAGGTGCAAGATGGACTCTCTACCTTCAGATCTGGACCTAGGTTTTAAAATTAGAAATAAGGTGGATGGAGGGATATGTGGGCAAGCCATATCATAATTGATGCCACACAGAGAGAATATGATACCAGCCAATCCAAATACCCATACACAACACCCGAGAAGCTGAATTTTGCTGCATATTTGGGCCCCAAAAACTATTTTTCCCTTATATTTAATTTAAGTAAGTAATTCTCCCGTTACTATTTTTTGCTAGATAACAGCACTTTAATAGATATTTTATTTTTAATATATTTTAATTAAAGATTTCTTGGTTTACAAAAGTATGTCAATGTCTCTTTTTCAAGTAACATTTTCTACAAGTCAGTTTCATTTGTTGAGATATTAGTGTTACATTAGGAAGAAAAGGGGGGGAGAGGTAGAGGTGGCCAGGGTGAGTGGGGGTAGAGTCGGGCGGCAATGTTTCTATTTTACTTAATGTATGTGTGGGGTATTATGTCAGCAAACCAGGCCCCTAAAGACCTTCGAAAACCTCCTCCTAACAACAAAGGGATATGGCAAATGGATAGCATCTGCAATATACAAAATACTACTCCACAACCCCCCTAGACATAATCAAAAAACAATGGGAGGCTATGATCTTAACCCCACTCAGTGGACCAGAATGTGGTTTAAACCTCCCTTTAAATCCATATCAATAAAAAAGAAAGAACTCACAGGTGGTACCAAACACCACTGAAACTAGCACAAATACGCCCAGGAACCTCACCACAATGCTGGAGAAGATGCACCTCCACAGGCACATACCTCCACATGTGGTGGAAATGCCCCAAAATCCAACTACTCTGGACAAGAGCCATACGAGAAATATGCAAAATAACTAAGCAAGTATTAGAAGTGCTTTAGTAGAGAGAGAATCCCCACAAGTCAGAAGTTGAGGTCTCTGAATAAATATGACACGCTGAGGGAACAACTAGACACACATATATGGCTGTCTTTTAACGTTGGAGTCACTAATTTTTTGGATCAGATCAATGCAGTTCAGTTTTTGTTTTTGATTTTTTTGTAAACTAAAGCCCTCTTCATGTTTTCTCCACATGATGTAGTTTCCTACAGGTATAATGTAAAGTGAGGCCATGCCCCCAATATCATACCTCCTGCTCGTTCTTCCCTCTCAACACCCACATGTTAAATATGGATGTCTGGAAAGAATTGTAGTTGTTGTTCCCAAGTAGGTGCTCCACACAATTGTATGGGGCAGCTATACATAAGCAAGACCGTGGGCCAGATGTGGTTCTTCAAACCTCTCTGTCTGACCCTTGAAACTTTCCCCAGGTCACACCTTCTTTCACCCAAACCACACTCCTTGAGTATTTTTACCAAGCTAGAATGTGTACTTGAACTCTGATAATACCTCTCACTTGGCTGGCTAAAGGATAGAAAAGGGCACATGAACATGTGAAATGGAAATCACTAATCTGCATTCATTCTGTGCCCCTCTGAATCTCCCTGTTGGAAGCTGGTCTCTATTTTCTTTTCCTAGCTTTAGACTTCCTCAGGCCCTTACCTGAGTCCTCCTCACAGAACATCCATTTCTTGTCGACATCATAGTTGCTGGTGGTGGAACACCACAACTTCCCATCATTCCGCCCACTTGCAGTGCAATTCATATACAACTTGCCCTCAAAGATGAATGGAAAGGCACATTTGGGAGCTTCCTTGCTTATATCTGGTCCTGTTTCAAGAAGTGGGGGGGGGGAGAGAAGAATGTTGTGGTTTTAAGCTAATTATATACACTTCTATGATGTCCGTCCTTCTTTGTCTGCAGAGTACTCTCCTTTTTAATCCTCCAGTGCTGCTTGTTTTTGCTTGATCTGACAAACAGGAACACCCTTCTCCTAAACCAACACAAATACTTTTTGCTGTTCTCTTCCTACCTGTGACATTGCAGTACACCCATTTCTTATCCACATCATAGTTGCTGGTGGTGGCACACCAGAGTTTCCCATCACTCATGCCTTCTGAAGTGCATGTGCTGTAGGATTGGCCCTTGTAGATGAAAGGGAAGACACACGTTGGACTCTCTACCTCTGGATCTGGCCCTGGGTGTTAACATAAAGAGAAGTGGGTTCAAACATTTGTGGAGCACCCAAGGAAATATCTCGCGGCAGATTACAGATAGAGAAGATACAACATCCACAGACACCAAGAGCTGCAAGCAGAATCCAGGAAAACGTGGAATGTTGCTTCTTATGTACCACTAGGGACGCAAGAAGGTATTATTTTCCAACCTGCCCTGTATTCATTGCATGTAGCGCTGTTTCCATTCTGCTTCAGTTCATCTTCCACCAAAAACTACATTATGTTATTGTTCAATGTGGCAAAATTGGACGTAAGTTTGTATGTATTGTAATTTACGTAAGTTTTATAATTAATGACGCTGATTATGTTGTCATTATGTTATCCCACTCCATTCATTTCAATGCAAATGGAGGGAACTATCATAATGTATCATTTGCAGTCTCAAAACAGAAACAATAGCAAATACTGATTTTATTCACTGGATTTTTTTCATGGGATGAATAAAAGAACACTGGTGATTTCCACTCCCATTTCCATTTTTACTGAAATTCTCTAACATCCATAGGTGCTGCCCAAATATTTATCTCCTTCCCTTACTCCCATTACTGCTTTGGCACCTGGTGACAGGAACTCATTAGAGGAATGCAGTGGGATCAGGGTGGAAGACCTGGAGCCCATTGTGATGACATACAAACATAACAATTTGTCCCAAGAGTTGCCAACATATTTAACCAACTTTTAGCAACGGCAATCACTAATCTGCATTCATTCTGTGCCCCTCTGTATCTCACTGCTGGAGGTTTGTCTCTGTTTTCTTCTCCAAGCTTTTGACTTCCTCAGGCCCTTACCTGAGTCCTCCTCGCAGAACTTCCATTTCTTGTCGACATCATAGTTGCTGGTGGTGGAACACCACAACCTCCCATCATTCCGCCCACTTGCAGTGCAGTGGACATACAATTTTCCCTCAAAGATGAATGGAAAGGTGCAAGGTGGACTTTCCACACTCTTGTCAGGTCCTGTCATTAAACAAATAGATTATGTATTCTTAAAGTAGAAATGTTCTCACAGACGTCTTAACTTATTTTCTTGTTCTGTGGTACAAGTCCTATATATTTTAAAGCTCAAATGAAGGACAGAAAGTCTGTGTCTGTCTAGTGATGGTGTCTGTCTGGTGGGGTACTGCTCCTGTCCACTTGCCAGAACCAGGATGAGATAGGGCAGCACAGCAGTGAGGGTGTAGAAAGCATTGGGTTAGCAGAAGCCAATGCAGACACACATACAGTAGGGTCCACTACCCTTGCCATAGGTGCCAACTCCCTGGGGCCCTGGGTGCCCAAGCACCCAAAAAATTACCCATGAAGGGGCCAGGCACCCACAAATTTCAGTGACAGGGCCATGCAAGCTGCATGGCACCCATGGCCTCACGTACCCACAGTTGCAGGGCCAAGCTGACACTCCTGGCCCTTGCCAAACCAGTGACCTTGCTACCATGCTACCATCCACCCCACTCCACTCCCAGCAAGCAACAGCACTGCCATAGCCAGGAAAGCAACACCCCACCGCGTGTACCACATATGAGTTATTTTTAAAATCCATACAATACAATGCAAATTACAAAACAGAACAGTTCAATAGCTGTTTAAGGGTGTTAGTGTAATTCACATAGAAATAAAAAGGTCCATTTGAAAGTTAACAAAGATGGGGCCGTAAGTATCCCCTTCAGAACAGTTAAAAGAAATTACGGGGTCATCAATGATTAGGCCCCAGTTTCTAGTGCCTACCAGCCTAATGGGCCTTGGCAGTGAGCCTTTGAGCAAGCTTCTTGAGGCTTATCTTAAGAACTGGGAAGGTTCCTATGAGCACAGATGGTCCTTCAAATAATCTGGTTGAAATTATTTAGGGGCTTTAAAGATCAATGCCACATTTTTTAAAAAACAAATTCCCAAAACAAATAGACAACCAATATAACTGGCAACAGTGTCTCTACAATATGTTCTGAATGCCTCCCCCCACTCCTATAATTTCCACGTTCAAAAATCCATGGAGAATTTATCAAGTGTGAAATAGATGGGTCAGCTGCCCCTTGAATGAAAGAATTCCCCACCCCTGTCCTAAATGAACACAAACTACTCATGTCCTTCTCCTCTTACCTGTGTCATTACAGTACATCCACTTCTTATCTAAATCATAGTTGCTGGTGGTAGCACACCAGCATTTCCCATTGCTCATGCCGTCAGTAGTGCATGCACTGTAGGGCTTGCCATTATAAATGAATGGAAATACACAGGAAGGACCCTCTCCATTTGAGTCTGGCCCTGAATTTGAAAGGAAAAAGAAAATGAGTGCAAGCAGGGCTTTTTTAAGCTGGAACTCACCGTAACTCCGTTCCAGCACCTCTCAGGTGGGTGCCATTTCCATTATAAGAAAACAAGGGAGGCTTCCTGGTGAGTTCCAGCACCTCTTTTTCTTGCACTCGAGGCAAGGATTTGTGGACCTCTCAAAGCAGAAGCAGTTATCATCTTAGGTTACTTATAGGGAAGATTTTCTATCAGCATACAACCTTCACACTTTCACTCCAGAGTGGAATACATACAATCTGAGATGTACTCGCCTCTGTTATAAGCAAGGAACAGGACAATGATTTGTTTGATGGTCATCCATGATGAGCTGAGGCTCTTACATCCATGAGCAGAGAAAAAAGTACCTCTAGGCCCTATCATAGGAGGGGGCTGGGAAAACACTGAGAGAGTTTTTTTAAAAAAAAATGAAATCAGATGGGGCTGAAATGACATTAAAGTAGATGTGAAGTGAAACTCCCTGTGAAAAACATTCCATAGTGTGTTACCCCAGTGTGTTACCACTGTGAAGGCCCCAACCCTTACGTCTGATGGCAACTCCTCCCGAATTAACCTACATTGTGCTGCTTTTCTTTTTATTATTCTTGTATAAACTTGCTTATGTGTTTTTATCATTGTATGATTGTATTGTTGCAACCTGTCCCACGACCTTATGGTGAAGGGGAAGGTAAGAAATGTTATAAATAAATCCATGCCCACCACCATATTATCCTGCATTCCCAAAGCCCTTTATGCTCCTATCATTATAGGGTGGGATTCAGATATGCCCTAACCCAGACAACTGCCCAGTTCCTGTAAGAAACATAAAGTGTTACGTCTATTCAGTAACCTCTGGATTATTTGTAGATAGGAAGAAAATAAAAACGCATCAGGTCACTGACAAAATACATTGGGTTAAAAAAAATTAAAGGAGGGTTGAGCAGGTAGGATTGGGACTGAAAGCTGGTACTCTTCCAGCTAGCAAGGATAAAGATTATATTCTGAAGTTAGATGTAGCCTATCTAGTGAGACTATCATCCACTGAACAGCTTGTGTGCTGTCATGCTATTGCTTCCTTTAAAACACTGTAATTTTAATGAAATCTTAGCATTTCACTAAACAAGAGGAAACCAATGGGTTCAGAGCTCCTGAGGAACTGAGGAAGTATCTTGGCCCACACCAGTTTGACCATCTGGTACCAATGGGAATGATTAACCTTCACTTCTCTGTTTTCTCTGAGCTTACCTGAGTCCTGGCAGAACTTCCATTTCTTGTCAGCTTCATAGTTGCTTGTGGTGGCACACCAGAGATTCCCATCACTCCGCCCATCTGCAGTGCAGCTGAGGTAAAACTTGCCCTTGTAGGTGAATGGGAAGACACAAGGCGGGCTTTCCACACTCTCATCAGGCCCTGGTTTTTGAACAGATAGAAGGAAGAAATGTTCTTAAAGAATGGAAGACTTTCACACATACCTTCATTAGTCTATTTGCTTGTTCTCCAAGACTTGCTAATTCCATCTCATTTTCCCAATCAGCTTAGCCAATGGTGAGGGATGATGGGAAGTTGAAGAATACTGGGGTAGACATGGAGGAGAAGCAGTTTATTATGCAGTTCTCACATTGTATGGGCAATCTATCAAGAAAATAAATTGTATTGAGGAGTTAGTGATCTAACATAGTTGCCTTTCCTGCCTCCGTTCCTTCCCCTTCTTATCTCTTGTTAGCTCTTTGATGGCTGAGAAGTGGGATCATCTTTAGAGTGGTCCTAGTTGCGGGCAGGCCCCCAGCCCGGTTCCTCCCCCCACCCTGGCATGGGCGGAGTAATGCTTTCATGCCACGGTGGCATCACAATCACCCCAAACCTATTGGCCAATCATTTTTGAGCAGGGGGATTGTGAGGAGTTTAAAAGCGGCAGCGCAACATGGCTATGCACCTGATTCACACTGCCAAACACCCACACACCCGCCCTGTAATTTATGTGTTCTCTGGCCTTGCTATGGACATTGGTTGGTCGCCTGTCTTGGGACAGGGGCCAGGTAGGAATCTTTCCATTTGGCAAATTGGCATGGGCCACTTGGTTTGTGCCTACCTCTTAGCAATCGTCACAACATTGTAAGGCTTGGCGGTTAGGCATTGGCTCACTGAATTGTGGGGGAGGGGAGGTCAGCCATCACCTGCCCCTTCATTGACCAAGGGTATTCCATTAAAGGAAGCCAGGGCCTGGTTCCTGTCCAAAGTCTGCTTGAGGGGCTAGGGCCATGCCAGCCCTCTGGGAACACCGAGGAAAGCTATAGGCGGGTTCCCCCGATGTGGCTTCCTATTGGAGTGGCTTACCCTTATTGACTACCTGCAAAGTGGGCAGGAGTCCGATATAGTCTATGCCAATACCGCTCACATTTCTGTAATTCAATAAAGTTGTGGCCTATAATTTTGCCAGTAACCTTAAACTAAATATTCTGTGTCCGTGTGAATTTATTTTAACAAGGGGCTGGTCTGGGGGCCTTTCCACGCAACAGCCTTTAATGCCCTAATCTGTGGAAGGAAGTGATAGTGCTGGGTACCTTCACCTTCTTTGGTGTTAGACATTGTTTGGAGAACGTGAGGCCTTGGGAGAGGTGGCGAATGAATAATCTGCATGTAGCCAGGCGAGCAAGCCACACAGGCTGAAGGGCTAGCTATCTATTAATCAGATGGTGTTGAGCAGAGTCTAAGAAGCTCATGCATGGACTGATGGCCTAAGGCTACCTGAGGGAGTCACTTTGCCACTTCTTGAGGGCTTCCAAGTGTCAGATTGAGGTGCTTGCTTGGTATGTACAGTGGTACCTCAGTCTCCGAATAGCCCTGTTAACAAACAATTCGGGATACGAACTCTGCAAAACTGGAAGTAGGTGTTCCGGTTAGCGAACTTTGCCTCGGAAGCCAAATGGAAGCCGAATGGTGGAAGGGCACCGGTGGCTGGAGGCCTCAGTAGGGAAAGCATGCCTTGGTTTAAGAATGCTTTGGTTTAAGAACGGACTTCTGGAACAGATTAAGTTCGTAAACCGAGGTACCACTGTATAGATTACTTGCTGTTTAGAATAAAATCTTTAATCTTCTCACTCACTTGTGTTTTGTATTACTTCTGGATCTCATTTAAAAGAACCACCTTGCATTTGGCAAGACATAAATTTATAACGTCCCTTTTCCATCCAAATCTGGAAACTCCAAGTGAATGGAAATGTTATAATGCATGTAATGAACAATGAAGCAAAACGTCGTATGAAATCACAAAAAAGAAAAGAAAAGAAAGCAACGCATTGCACTAATCAAACTACAACATCACATAAATGTCACATGATAATGCCTAACTATATCACCAAAAGGACACAAAAACGCAAATGATTGCCAAAACTATGTGACACAGCCAGGGCTAGCCCACCCAAGAGCAAGCAACTGCAAGCAAGGTTGCCTGCCTGAAACCCTGAAGAGCTGCTGCCAAGTGATATAGAAAACACTGAGCTAGTATTTCAAATGGTCTTACTCAATATATGTAGAAGCTTCCTATGTTGTGTTGTTCTCTTCCTGTGACATTACAGAACATCCATTAGTTTTAGGCTAATTCTATACACCTCTATGACGTCTGTCCTTCTTTGTCTTCAGAGTGCTCTCTTCCTTAAACCTCCGCAGTTCCTTGCTTTTGCATGATCAGACAAAGAGGAACACCCTTCTCCTAAACCAGGCATGGCCAAACTTGGCCCTCCAGCTGTTTTGGGACTACAGTTCCCATCATCCCTGACCATTGGTGCTGTTAGCAAAGGATGATGGGAGTTGTAGTCTCAAAATAGCTGGAGGGCCAAGTTTGGCCATGCCTGTCCTAAACCAACACAAACACCTTTTGCTGTTCTCTTTCTACCTGTCACATTGCAGTACACCCATTTCTTATCCACATCATAGTTGCTGGTGGTGGCACACCAGAGTTTCCCATCACTCATGCCTTCTGAAGTGCATGTGCTGTAAGATAGGCCCTTGTAGATGAAAGGGAAGACACACGTTGGACTCTCTACCTCTGGATCTGGCCCTGGGTGTTAACATAAAAAGAAGTGGGTTCAAACATTTGTGGAGCACCCAAGAAAATATCTCATGTCAGATTACAGATAGAGAAGATATAACATCCACAGACACCAAGAGCTGCAAGCAGAATCCAGTAAAAAGTGGAATGTTGCTTCTTAAGTACCACTAGGGATGCAAGAAGGTGCTGTTCATTGCATGCAGCACTGTTTCCATTCTGCTTCAGTTCATCTTCCACCAAAAAGTACATTATGTTATTGTTCACTGTGGCAAAATTGTGTAATTTACATAAATTATATAATGAATGACGCAGATTATGTTGTATTTACATTATCCCATTCCATTCATTTCAATGCAAATGGAGGGAAATGTCATAAAGTATCATTTGCAGTCTACATATGCCCTTCTCCTCTTACCTGTGTCATTACAGTACATCCACTTCTTATCTAAATCATAGTTGCTGGTGGTAGCACACCAGCATTTCCCATCACTCATGCCATCAGTGGTACATGCACTGTAGGATTTGCCATTATAAATGAATGGAAATACACAAGAAGGACCCTCTCCATTTGAGTCTGGCCCTGAATTTGAAAGGAAAAAGAAAATGGGTGTAAGCAGGGCTTTTTCAGCTGGAACTCACTGGAACTCAGTTCCATCAACTCTCAGGTGGGTACCATTGCCATTATAAGAAAACAAAGGGGGCTTCCGGGTGAGTTCCAGCACCTCTTTTTCTAGAAAAATAGCACTGGGGTCAAGGATTTGTGGACCTCCTAGAGCAGAAGCAGTTATCATCTTAGGTTACTTAGAGAAAGATTTTCTATCAGCACACAACCTGCACACTTTCACTCCAGAGTGGAATACATACAATCTGAGATGTACTCGCCTCTGTTCTAAGCAAGGAACAGGACAATGATTTGTTTGATGGTCATCCATGATGAGCTGAAGCTCTTACATCGATGAGCAGAGAAAAAAGTTGCTCTAGGGCATTTCTTTTCAGCTTCATAGTTGCTTGTGGTGGCACACCAGAGTCTCCCATCACTCCGCCCATCTGCAGGAGAACACCCTTCTCCTAAACCAACACAAACACTTTTTGCTGTTCTCTTCCTACCTGTGACATTGCAATACACCCATTTCTTATCCACATCATAGTTGCTTGTGGTGGCACACCAAAGATTCCCATCACTCATGCCTTCTGAAGTGCATGTGCTGTAGGATAGGCCCTTGTAAATGAAGGGGAAAACACACGTTGGACTCTCTGCCTTTGAATCTGGCCCTGGATGTTAATATAAAAAGAAGTGAGTTTAAACATCTGCGGAGCACCCAAGAAAATAGCTTGTGTCAGATTATAGATAGAGAAGATATAATATCCACAGACACCCAGAGCTGCAAGCAGCATCCAGGAAAATGTGGAATGTTGCTTCTCAAGCAACAAAGAGGAACACCCTTCTCCTAACCAACCCAAACACTTTTGCTGTCCTCTTCCTACCTGTGACATTGCAGTACATCCATTTCTCATCCGTGTCATAGTTGCTGGTGGTGGCACACCAGTGTTTCCCATCACTCATGCCCTCTGTAGTACATGTGCTATAGGAGTTGCCCTTGTAGATGAAAGGGAAGGTGCAAGATGGACTCTCTACCTTCACATCTGGACCTAGGTTTTAAAATTAGAAATAAGGTGGATGGAGGGATATGTGGGCAATCCATATCATAACTGATGCCACAGAGAGAGGAAATGATATCAGCCAATTTAGTATACTAAAAACCTCTTCATGTTTTCTCCACATGATGTAGTCTTCTACAGGTATAATGAAAAGTGAGGCCATGCCCCCAATATCATACCTCCTGCTCATTCTTCTGCCTCAACACCCACATGGATGTCTAGAAAGAGTTGTAGTTGTTGTTCCCAGGTAGGTGCTCCACACAATTGTATGGGGCAGCTATGCATAAGCAAAACTGTGGGCCAGATGTGGTCCTCCAAACCTCTCTGTCTGACCCTTGAAACTTTCCCCAGGACATACCCTCTTTCACCCAAGCCACACCCCTTGAGTATTTTTACCAAGCTGGAATATGTACTTCAACTCTGATAATGCCTCTCACTTGGCTGGATGGAGGATAGAGAAGGGTACATGAACATGTGCAAAAACTAGCCTATCTTACAATAGAGAAAATTTACATTCATTGCTCTACCCACTTTTGCTTCTGGTTTCATTCACCACTGAAAGGTTGCCCAGAAAGTAACAAGGAACTCTGTCTGAAAGGGATTCTCCATCCCTGACAAGGGGTTGGTCCAGAAAAGGCACAGTCTCAGGGATATGGCCAGCAGCACAACCTGATCTACCTGTAGGAGCCCTACACACATGTTGTTGTTTTTAATGTGACTTTTGAATCTACAAAATAAAATAAATAGATATGGCCCCTGCTTGGCTTGTTTCTTCCTCCTGCCTTTAGCTTCTCTTACCTGGCTCTTCCGGACATAACTTCAGCTTCTTGTCTGTATCATAGTCGCCTGTGGTGGCACACCATGGCTTCTTATCTCTCCGCCCATCTGTGGTGCAGCTGTAGTAAAACTGTCTCTTAAAGATGAATGGGAAGATGCAAGGTGGACTTTCTGCAATCTCATCAGGGCCTGATTTTTTCACCATGCAAAAGAAATATACAGTATGTCAGGGAGGGATTGGAGTTAATCAGAGATATCCTTGTGCTAGAGAAACCATCAGCCTCAACTTTCCATCCCTCTCTGAATCAGGACAATATATTTCAAGATATATAAAAGCAGCCCTTTTCACATAAGGAAAATAAAGAAGAGCCCTGTTGGATCAGGCCAAAAGCCCAACAAGATCCTGTTTAAACAGTGGCCTGGTATTCAGGGGTGTGGCAGGATGGGTGGAGAATGAATTAACTTTGGTGAGCACAACACACTGGTTAAACCAGGCATATGAACTGCCTCTGACAGTAGTTGTATTGCTAGGAATGGTTGGGCAGAAGAAGAAAAATCATTCTAATTGGCCTGTTTGGATTTCCATACATTCATGGCCACATATTATGGCCATATTAGAGCCTCACCTCTCACATCTCATATGTGAAAAAGGAAGTGAATGGCAGAAATTTGGAAAATTCAGTATTTCTCACCTATCCACCACTTTTCTTGTTGAAATTGGGCATGCCCTTTCTACAGGATTGAAATAGTTCTATGTTTGAACACAGGGGGACTCTGCCATAAACATCCAGTTTGGCTTGCACTTTTGGAAAAAGGATTCTGTGGGATGTGCCGCCTTCTTACAAGCATTTCACAGAAAGCTGCCTCCATCTTGTTCTGTATTGTGTAATCTACCTGGCATCCCATCTCTCACCACTAAACTTTTTCCTGCCCCTCCCATCCTTCCTACCTGAAGGCTCGCAGTATGTCCATTGCAGGTCCGCATTATAGTCTGCTGTGAGAGAGCACCAGGGCTTTTTCTGGGACATTCCATGTGTTGTGCAGGACTCATAGAGCTTGCCGTTGTACATGAAAGGAAAGGCACAAAGGTCCTTGGGCTCAGCAGCTGCATCTGAGCAGGAATGGGGAGGCAAAGTTCACAAGACCAAAAGAGAAGATCATTATGCATGCTTGTAGTCCTGTATCCCAGCATGGATTGCACTGTGCGCATCATGAATTTTCTGCCACGGAATCAAACTATGATTTGATGTGCTGTTAGAAACCTTCCTATAGACTGGGGCATTGAGTTGTGTGCATTGTCAAAGGGAAAGGGTTGTCGAGGTGAAAGGCAAGCTACGAACAAAGTCATGTACAGGTCAGAATTTGATAGCCGTCAGGATACTGTTCCTGAGCTGGATGTGGGAACAACCAGGGCTTTTGAGTCTGCTGCAGGCTGTGTGGCACAGATTAGAACCTTTCTGCCCATTTGCTTCCCTGGTGGCTCTGCAGGGTGACGGTAAAGATTCGCCTGTTAATTAACGTATACGAGGGCATAGGGAAGCCACTGTGCAAGTCAAACCCTTTGCCAGTTTCAATACCTGTGTTGTCTGGCTATATGCCCCAGTGCTTGGATACTGATTGTCAGTTCACACATGCGTAAAAATAACTTTTTGTGTAGTTGTGTGCAGAACTACACTCAGTTGTTTTATTAATTATTATTATTATTATTATTGAACATATGCCCTGCCCTTCCTTCAAAAGGAGCCCAGTGTACTTTTCATACCCATTTGGATCCCTTCCACCAAACCCAACACAAACATATATGCTGCTTAACTCCTACCTGTGACAGTACAGTACACCCATTTCTTATCAACGTCATAATTACTGGTGTTTGCACACCACAATTTCCCATCACTCATGCCTTCATTAGTGCATGTGCTGTAGGACTTGCCCTTGTAGATAAAGGGGAAGACACATAATGGGTTTTCCGAAGCTGGAGCTGGCCCTGGATTTTAAAATAAAAAGAAGGCAAATGTGAGGATTTGTAGACCACCTAGAGTAGGAACATGTGAAACTGTGTTGTGCTGAATTGGACCAAGGGGTGGAAGAGACATTTAATTTTGCTTGCATTTTAATAAGTAATCTGCACTTCTCAAAACAATACGAGAACCGAAACAAATCTCTTTTTCAAAATTTGCACTTCCCTGAATTTTGTAATACAGTCCTCCAACCAATGTGTATATCAAACCAAATATATTAGTGAAAATTGCATCCAAGCATGCATTAAATTGTGTGGAATTGCTTTCAAAAAAATATGCTATTTACTAAAAAATTGCTTCAAAAGATAAATTTGGTCAAAATGCTGATGAATTTTCATGAATATATCTCAAATTCACAATGACAACAGTGTTAAGAATTATTTAAAATATAGGTCATTTAAGACAAATAAAAAACACCAGTATAAACTACAACACAGCTAAATGGGGTTCTACCTTCTTAATTAGCTCCTCAAGAAAATGGGGTGAAACGAAGATGGAATGTTAAAAGAACCATTTTTCATGCTGAGATTCCTCCCCTCCATATTTTTGGCATTCTCCAGGTGCCATTTTCTTTCTCCTAGAGTGCCCCTGGAGCATCAAAAGCAATGTCTTCAACCATAAAAACAGTGTCATGCAAAAATTCCTAGCCTAGGCCAAGTCTTCCTAGGGCCAAATTAGGTATGAAGTAGTACTTCAACACAAGACTCTCACATAGAAAGGAGAGGTGGGGGGGTGACTCACAGAAAGGATGCACAGTTTGGAGCACACAGCCCTCCCCATAACTTCTCTCCCTGAGTGCTTCTCTCCTCCACTGCACTTTGATGCTGTAATTGTCCTCAGCTGGCGGATGGAGGAAGTTTGCAGAAAGAGGTTGAGGGAACTAAGAGGTAGGTTTGAGTGGCAAGGTTCAGAAACTCTGATCCTGCCCACCCCTTTTGGAAATCTGCCCTTTCTATATGATTGGAGCAGCCCTGTGGTGAAACAGACCTAACTGTTGTCATCACCTCTAGCTGGATCACAGAAAAGTGTTCCTGGTGGGATCCTGCCTCTTCCCTACCAAGCTTACAGCTTTCAAAAGAATGTAAGGAAAGCCTGCTGGATCACACCAACGGCCCATCTGGTTCAGCCTCCTGTTTTCCCAGTGGCCAACCAGATGCCCGTGGGAAATACATAACCCAGACCCAAGCCCAACAGCATTTTCCCCTCCTATGGCTTCCAGCAATTGGGATTCAGTAGCAGTACTGCCTCCACCCATAGAGGCAGAGAGTAGCCATCGTGGTTAGTAGTCATTTCTCTTACCTGAGGGCTCACAGTAAGTCCACTTCAAGTCAATGTCATAGTTGTTGGTAAGGGAGCACCAGGGCTTTTTGTTAGAAATCCCATCTGTTGTGCATGCCGAGTAGGATGTACTGTTGTAGGTGAAAGGAAAGACACACGGGCCCTTGGGATTGGCATCTAGTCCTGAGGAGGGGAGACAAAGACCGTGTTCCCCCTACCCTTTAGGGAAATGTTGGTACAAGAAGCATAAATACAAGTGTACTCCAGTGGATAGTGTGTTCAACTTGGATTCCTGGGTAAAACACTCAGCTCAGCCTATTCTCAAGAGCATAAAGTAGGGGTGGGAAACTGATGGCCCTCTAGATGTTGCTGGACTACAACTCCCATCTTTCCTTGACCATTAAGTCATGTTCTCTGGGACTGATAGGAGTTGGAGTCCAACAACAATAACAGAATCATAGGTCAACCACCCCTGCCATAGACTGTTCTGCACACGTCTGCTTCCTTTTCCCAGAATGCATGCCACTATAAGGGATTCTTTTTCTCCCAAACTACAATTTGGCAAGTCGTCACAAAACGCACACACACACACACTTTTTAGAAATCACCTATTCTTCTGATTGTGTATTGTTCTAACCAGTGTTTTTTTTTTCTGGGGGGACGCATGGGTACGCATACCCCTAAACATTTTGTGAATCTAAGTTTGGCCTCATTGAGGGGCAGTATTTCAAATGAGAGTAGCCCTAAACATATTTTTTTTAGAAAAAAAGCACTGGTTCTAACAGATTATAAGCTCGTATTTTATGTTGTTGTAACTTGCCCTGGGACCTTATAGTAAAGACCAGGTTAGACATGTGAATCACAACAACAATGGGTTTGAAGTACTGTAGGCGAAACAACAACATTGCTGAATGGTAATGGAAGGCAAAAATGCAGTCAGTGATAACTAAAGCTCAAATGGATAATTCAGTAGGCATATATTTTACCATAGTAGATAGGTGGTGTCAAGAGGTGTGGGTGTGGTTTGAGGAGGAAAGAGAGAAAAGCCAAGGGGCTCACTGATACCCTGTGTCCCAGGGCCCCCAGAAACCTGGAGCTGGCCCTGCCTGAAGTTGACCTTGCCCTCTGAGTCTTCTCTTAATCATGAAAAAACATTTTCTTTCCCCAGGTCTCCCTTAATATTGTAACTGATGACTCAGAAGTCTTTATCTCCCATTTCCCTCTGGAGTACCAATACTAATAGCAGTCATGGTCCCTCAGTTTTCTTACTGATGTCAGCACAGAAGCTCCATTCAAGGTCCTTGTCATAGTTTCTCGTGGTGGCACACCAGAATACACCTTTCTCCTCATCAGTGCAGGTGTAGAATGTCCGATTCTTGTAGATGAAGGGGAAAATGCAGGGCTTGCCTCCAGAGTTGCCACCGTACTCTGAAAATGTGGAAGGAACAAGCCACAATGTGAAGAACAGTAGTGCCAGTGGCATGGGGGAAAGTGGCACTGCTCACTTGACTTCTCAGTGCAGCATGTCACTGCTGCTTACCAAGAAGGTGGGAAGTAGGCCGGGCAGCAGAGACCTTACATATCCATATATTTGTGAAATTCCATAAATACAAAATATTCATGGGAAATGCTTTGAGAAGTGTGTGTATTGGGGAATTCTCAGACAAAAATAAAAGTCAAAAATGGGAGAAATTTCTACTAAAATGCTGGCAAAACTTGCATGAGAGAGAAAATTAGCAAACTGATGTGGAAATGTATAGAACTGAACTTAATGACTGAGAAAAATGAGAAACTGAAATGAGCAAGGTTGGCCCATCGCTATTAAGGCATCATATAAAGTTTGAGTCACTGTTCAGGAAAAAGAAAATAATTCTAGCAGTATTGTGGACTACCCACCTTGGAGAGAACAGCGCTTCCATTGGCCATCCTTGTCATAGTTAGGAGTTGTGCCGCACCACAACTGTTCATCAATAGCTCCATCCTTCGTGCATGATGAGTAGGATTTACCATCAAAAATGAAAGGGAAGCTGCAAGATGGAGAACCTTAAAGGAAAAGTAAGAAATTGAGAGGCTGTCGGTATAAGCTAATCTAAGAATCATGGCCAAGTAAAAGTAGCAGGATATAGCCCTGTTCACTTGAGTGTGGAAAAAAGTTCTCCACATTCATCTCTGCTGCAAGTGTGGGGTTTCTTCTGCCTTGAGATTAAGGACACCCCTATTTACGTAAAACTTCATCTGGATATCAGGGGAGTTTTGCAATCAATTGATGCATTGAAATGAATGGACTTGGCAATGAAAACATTTACATTTTTTAAGGAAAAACACCTGAAAACATGTTAAAAAGAAAAACTGTATTATAAATAAAATGTGTGTTAGAAATCCCAACTATATTGGCTTCTAGTTAAAATGTGCATATTTATTCAATTGGATTCCTCTTATTGGTTTTCTTATTTTTTTCACTTCTTGGCCACCAGGAACCCTCAGCCCAGCTAATGATAGGAGCAACAACATTTGATATATGGTAAATTTTGACTAGTGAAACAATTTCCTAAAAACGATTCTAAATGTACAATTCACCAAGCCAGTTTCTGACAGTTCAGCAGCATTACTACAGTTATGAAAATCCAGCAAATGGGATTGATCAAAATCATGGCAGAATAAAACAGAAGCTGTACAAGTCCTAATGATTAGCTGAATGGTGTCTGAATGGTGCAACATTTTTAAAAGTGTTCCTAGTGGGTAGGTACCATTTGAACTCTGGGCTGGCACTGTATCTGGTCTCCCCAACAGCAAGCATCAGGTTTTATCATATTCATTTATAACTGGGCCAGACCTGTTAAGCCTCACATCACCTGAACTGCAACATATCACTTGAGATATGTTTCCTGGCAGAATGCCAGAGGTCAGCCAGGTCAGGCACACTAGCTGAGGGTCCAGTGACCTGGGGTGACCCAATCGTTATCTCAGTATAAAGGGGGAAATAGTCTGGGATTGTATGGGAGAAGCTTTACTGGAGAGGCAAATACAATCCGAAACAGCGAAATTCCCATCAACTACCCCATTTCTTTCAATGGATTAAATCTAGAAAGCTCAGCCCATACGAATAATTTCGTGCCTTCCTGTTAGGAAACAGTTAGCGGTTAGGAAACCTAGTCCTGTTAGGAAACAGTTAGCAGGACGAGAAGCTAAGAGTGTGTATAGAGCTAGGGTAGCCAAAACATAGAGCAAAAAGGACAGAGATAGACAAAGTTTGCACATGTTTACATATTGGCATGCAACTGAAAATTTAGAAAATTATTACTAGGATTTAAAATGGATATACAGTAGACCTCACCATAGTATGGAAGATTGGCATGAGTACCTGTCCCAGGGCTAACTGTTGATGGCGGACTTCAAGGCCCTGCTCTCCTATCTAGTGGTTCTTCATCTCTAAGACGGTAAATTAGGACGTGGTGGCACCTTACGCAGAACCAGCCCAAGTTACTGTGATGTGGGGGCAGAGCAGCAAATGATGCTCCCCTCTAAGTCAAAGGGCACAGTCTCCAAACCTCTTTTGTCACCTGTAGCAGAAAACCCCATCAACACCTCTCCCCATCATAAAACCCAATCATAATAAATAACTAACAATTTGCTGCCTCCTCATGACAAACCCCAGATTTGCTGTTTGAGGGGGCTGCATCACTCTGGCAGTCCTCTGCAATAGCCCTCTAAAGACACAGCTCGAGAACCTAGAAGCATCTCTTGGCATCAGTATTACCTTTGCCTACTGTGTGGACTGTATGGAGATTGCAGCCTAATACAAGGAATCCCAGGATAGCAAACATCTCAGCTCGTCGGTAAGTCCATAAGAAGTGAAATGTGATGTGTTCCCTTCTCTATATAATCTCTATTTGGCTGCTCCCCACATCAACTTGCCTGCCAAAACTTATATTCCCTCCCTCCTAGAGGAACAGCTGCAAATAAATCATTTTTCTCCTCCTCTCCTACAGAGCACCTGTGGCTTTTTGCCATTTTCTCCAGGAGCTGTCAGGTCACCTCAGACCAATGATTATGGTGGAATAATAGGATGGATTGAGATCCCTTAATTTCCCAATAGTTACATTGAGCCACTCTGTAGCCTGGGATGGGAAACATGTGGCACTTCCAATGTTGTTGGGCTTCAACTTCCATCAACCTCCACCAGCTTGACAAATGGTCTGGGTTCATGGACACTGTAGGTCAACAAGCTCTGAGGGGCCACGGGGTCCCCAGTCACCACTCCAGCCATTCCTGTATCCTATCAAGAGCAATCTTCTGACTGCCAAAAGGCCATCTGCCAGGTATCACAAATGTTATGCCATACAACTGAACTATATTACTAAAGCACATAATGAATGCCATTTCTTGTGTGAATACATATCTCTTCTGTTGCAATGCAACTTGAGAAAGAGACTGCTTTTGACCATTTCAAAAGAAGAGACTGAAACTCTCAGGTTGTTTCAGAACCATTCAGAAATGGTTCTTGACAGCTTTGGGAATATCGGCTTAATACTGTGAAAGAGCATTGCCACTAGCATGAGAGTGCCAGTTATGTTGTCCCTTTCTTTTAAGAACACATTGTTCCACTGCCTCATCTGTGTGGTTCGCTAATGATATAAGAAGCAAATGTGTTTACAAATGTGAGTCTAGGCCAGGAGTCAGCAAACTTTTTCAGCAGGGGGCTGGTCCACTGTCCACCAGACCTTGTGGGGGGGCAGACTATATTTAGGGGGGGAATGAATGAATTCCTATGCCCCACAAATAACCCAGAGATGCATTTTAAATAAAAGGACACATTATACTCATGTAAAAAACACGCTAATTCCCGGACCGTCCGTGGGCCAGATTTAGAAGGCGATTGGGCGGATCCGGCATCCGGGCCTTAGTTTGCCTACCCATGGTCTAGGTAAACAGATAGTATCGCCTAGATACTGAAACAGAAACTCAGGTGTGAAATATCAAAAGAAAAGCACTGTTAAATCATGCCATCATAGCCCAGTGTCCTGTACAGTGGTACCTCGGGTTACAAACACTTTGGGTTACAGACTCCACTAACCCGGAAGTATTACCTCAGGTTAAGAATTTTACCTCAAGATGAGAACAAAAATTGTGTGCTGGTGGCACAGTGGCAGTGGGAGGCCCCACTAACTAAAGTGGTATCTCATGTTAAAAATGGTTTCAGGTTAAGATCGGACTTCCAGAACGAATTAAGTTCGTAGCCAGAGGTACCACTGTACTCAACAGTGGCCAACAAGATGTCTATGGGAAATATGGAAGCAGGACCTGAGCGCAAAAGCAGTCTCCCCACCTGTGGTTCCCTGCAAGTGGTATTTGTGCTGAAATTCCTTTATCCATCTAGAGAGTTTCTGCATGTCCTGTCAGTGTGTGTGTGTTGGGTGTAATATAGTGACGTTTCAGTTAAAAGCCCTTGTAATCTTTCACACACAATGGCCAACCAGATGCCTCTAAGAATCCCAAAAGCAGGCCTTGAGGGCAAGAGCTGCCTCATGCTTTTGTTCCCCAGCAATTAATATTCAGAGATATTCTGCCTGTGATGCTGGAAGTAGCCTAAAGCCATCAGAACCAGTAGCCATTAACCCTCATCAGACATTAAAAACGTGTGCTCAGATAGACAGGAAGGGAAGCAGCACCCTTTCTCCTTCCTCTCTCCTGAACATCCTGTGCTAAGCATGAAAGGCTGCAAGGAGATTTTAACTGGACTTGATTAGAATTCCCTCTTCTACTGAGAACCCTGATTGTGCAGGAGGATAAATATATCTAAAAGTGGCATGGCAGGGTAGGGACGATATGCATCTGTTCAGATGACTACTAATCATGATAGCTATGTGCTACCTCCATCTTCAGAAGCATCTCAATACCGGTTTGCTGGAAACCACAGGTAGGGAGAGTGCTGCTGTGCTCAGGTCCTGCTTCCTTTCCACATGCATATGGTTGAGAACAGGATGCTGGGCTGGCTGGATCATTGGCCTGATCCAGCTGGCTCTTCTTATCTTCCAGTGCAGATGACTGTGAGGCTTAAGTGCTTTACAACTTGCACTTGAGTGCTCTGTTTTCACTACATGACATGATCTAGGCTGCAGTAGCAACCCACCTGAGCATTCAATCAACTGACTGCAAGGAGCATTTCCTGGCCATCAGGGTCTATAAAGTATTAGCTTCAGAACTTTCTTCTTGGCCTGAACATTACATCCCTTGCCCACTTCCTGCCTGATCAAGTTCGTGCTCTACTTTTCTGCCCACTACTTTGTATTTTGTCCTGCCTCTTGGATAAACACCTGTGCCTGACCCACTTGGACAGGCATTGTCGAGATCGGGCGTGTTCAGGGTAGTATGGCCATAGACTGGACTGGCATTGTCAAGCAACAGCTCTCCAAGGTCACAGAGCCTGACTTCCTGCAACCTTTGCAGAGGACTAACTTTACAGTTAACTCTTACTACAGTCAGCATTACAAATAATGCTGATTTACTCACATACACAAACACAACTTATATCTTAGAGGAAGTCCTTGCTTGAGTGGAACACTTTCTGCTCAAAGAACAGAACTTCCCCCTCCTCATCCCTTGCACACACACACCCCAAAAAAACCCTGCTCTGGCAGTTTCCCCAGCCCTCAAGAACAAATTTGGGAAGTTCTGGGGGGCACTCAGTGGGAGGAAATGGAGGACAGGTTTTGTTGCATTTGTGAAAGTCACTCTACTCATAATGACTTTGCTGGATTCAACCCACACACCAGTTTAGCAAACGACATGGATTTGTGATCATTTACCTTCACAGCTGTTAAACTGAGAGGAATCAACACAGTTTCAATTTAGCTAGTTTACAAACTGGTCAGCTGACCAAAAAAAAGGGCTGAAGGGAGCAAGAAGTGAATATGAATGGAGCCTGAAAGAACCAAGCTGCTTTGCACACCAGAAATGAATAGATGCATTATCCATTCAGAAGGGGTGTTGTCCAAAAAAAAACAAAAAACAAAGAAGGTCCCCTCCACCCACCATGTTCCAACCCATCTGGATCTCCAACCAGCAGGTCAGAGTGATAAATGGACAGCCTGAAGACAAGTTGAAGGCCACACAAACACAAAAGGTGATAAATGGGTCATTTCTCCTTCTCTTCCTTCACCACCCACAGGTGTGGAGTGCTTTTGTTTGTGATGCTCTCACAGGTCGCTCTGGGAATTGAAACGCTGTGGAAGAACTCTGGGCCTCTTCAAATAAAGCTGACAAAAAGCGAAACTAATTGTGTTTCATGGCCTTCTCAGTCCACTGCTCTTCCATACGTTTCAGCACAAAACAGCTGTAGAGATGAAATACGCACACAGGTAACTCACATTAGGTTTGGTAAGCGAGATGAGCGCCGCAACCCCAGAGTCAGTCATGACTGGACCTAATGATCAGGGGTCCCTTTACCTTTACCTTTTTATGCACCAAATGAGAAATAATTAGATTTTTTTAAAAATGGTTCTCGTATGTTGCAAACCCTTAAGACTTTCAAAGAAGGTGAAGTTGTTTGGGAAGCAGCTCTCAATGAGACTTGTGACACCATAAGAGACCTGGCTTCTAGGGTAAGTCTTTCTTTTTATTTTATTTTTAAAGGTACTCTTGACAGAACTGTTCAAACAATATTGTTCAGTGGACTTTTGGCAAGGATACAAGCAGGATGTCAGGAACTGTATGTTTTTCTCAAACACGAACAATTCTCATATAAATTGTGTACTGATCTCTGACTGGCTGCCTAAATTAAAAGACTCAAACCTAGGGACAATAGGCATACTAGACCATGAGAAAGTTATAACAAGGCTTCAGTTGGATCCTGACAGAGAAACAAGCAGAACCTGCCAGTTAAATCCAGTGCTGCTTCTCAGAGCAATTACACTTGAAAGGGTCAAGGAGGGTTTGCAACAGTGTTTCGTTAACTACATCCCTACTCTGCAGCAATGCTATGGGATACAATGGAGTTAGTTCCAAGAAGGACATTAATTAATCAACCAATCAAGCATGAGGTTCAAAGGAGTAGAAGCTGGGAGGAACTACAGAAGGAAATATATGAGTAAGAGGAGGCACATGAACAATCAGGGAGCTGGTAAGATACAGTACAGTACAATCTTTTGCCTAGAAAAGTATGCTAAACCCATACATACACACAAACACACACACACACACACACACACCTTACACTCCATTCTATAGTCCATTCTGCCAACACCATTTCATTCCCAACTAATTCTTCTGCATGAGTAGGCCAGGGTTAGGGTTAGGGTCTGAATCTGTAAATTGATTCCATTGAAACATACTGCATTTTAGTGATCCCAAGACAAGAAGCTTAGGTTTTTAGGGATGTTGTGGTTTTGGGTCTTGGTTTGGATTCTGATCCTCCAGGCACTTGTCTGGATAT
The DNA here is from genome assembly GCF_965113315.1 of Podarcis vaucheri. Taxonomy (NCBI): domain Eukaryota; kingdom Metazoa; phylum Chordata; class Lepidosauria; order Squamata; family Lacertidae; genus Podarcis; species Podarcis vaucheri. The sequence continues at coordinate 27,840,510 of NC_138751.1, forward strand.
CATCCATATGTAAAACAGAAGACAGAGATGAAGACTTCCAAGCATGCTAAAATGTTTATTTGTGAATCAAACAATGTGGGGAAAATCTCAATCTTAGTGCAAACACGCAACCATTGCATCGCTCTCATGCAGGCAATAGTGGGCACTGCAGCTCCTTGTGAATCCACAAGTCTCAGCTGCCAGATGTGGTGAGCACAGGGTGGGTGACATCAGAAGTAGTCGAGAAGAAAAGACAGGAAGCATTTGGGATTTGCTTTGAACATTTATTGATGCAAGAGCAAAGCATATGACTACAGACACCAGGGTCAAGCAGGGGTGAGGGTAGGGGAAGAGACTTGATTCTAAGGGAAATCTAGCCTGAGAAGCCAGTCAGCTGACAAGCAGGTGCTCATTGGCTGGGGCAGGAGCAAAGGGTGAAGAGCGCCCTCCACACTCTGTCTGTGTCCAGACCGTGAGTGCCCATCCACTGGCTGGAGGGCGGGGACGGGCCATGGAAGGTGCTCTTCACCCCCACACCCCACCCACACCTAGCGCACAGGGGCCGACAATCAGCTGGTGGGCGGGAGCGGGGCGACCCCAGAGGTGAAGAACATCCTCTGCACTGACCCAGAGGGCTCGTGCACCGGGCATGTGCCTAGTTTGCACCTCCCAAGATTCTGTGCCCAGGGCCATGGCCCCCCTTGTCCCCACACACATGCTAGGCCACTGACTGTGGGTCCTCATGACTGTCCAGTGCTCAAAGTGAGGGGAATACCAGAAGCAGCGAGAAAGATAAGAATATATTGTGGTGTGCTCTGAACAATTATTTATTGAACAGAACGGCAGAGAACTAAAAAAAAAACACAAAAGAAAACATGTAACATGCAATGCTCAATCAACTAAGTCAGGGATTGGAGGAGGTACATTGCTTATCTGGGCAATATATAGCCCAGGAGGCCAAGTGGCAAGTATCAGGTGCCACAGCTGCTCTCCCACTACCTTTCTGTCTCTACCTCATCGCCTAAGCAGGGGTTTCTGTCACTCGACTGGTTGTCATCAAAACATTTAATGCAGCCTCTGTTGCTACTGTACCACCGGAATAGGGGGGCACCCTGGATGTGTTCCCAAACCCCCACCACAGCCTCATGCTCTTTCACTGTATCCTTCATGTAAACAGTCTCAAAAACAAAAGCCCTGGAATCCTCACTGTATCTGTTAAAAAGGGGGTTGACCATCTGGACAATGTTTCTCGCATCGCTCTCATTGAGGCAACGTTCTACACAAGGAGATAATTTGCTAAAGAAGATCAGGCAACTATTTTGGTCTTTATTGGATAGGATCCTTTCTACAGGGCTATTCTGGCCTCCAGTCAGCAAGCGCCATTCTGCGTGCTCTTTACTACGGGTAAATCTTGGCCTCACTGCAATGACATCTCCTATTGGCTTTGGGACATATATTCCATTCCTGTGGTCAAGAGCATTCTTCATCTGCTGCATTTTGCTCCTGGGCAAAACTGTCTCTAAGACCATTGGTGTAGGTTCTATGCAGTATGCATGATCCAGTTTTATAGCCACAGCATAATGGATGTTTTTAATGCCATACCTAGGAATGAGCACCAAAAAATGATGGGAATGAGTGGCACTGAATGAGCAAAAACTAACATTGAGTATTCCAAACTGAGCTTTCATGTTTGGCAGCTGAATAGAAAGGCATTGTGTGATGGAAGGATTTTTTTTTATTGGGATGTGATGGTTGTGATGACTGATAAACAAATTCTAACTGGCATCTGCTAATATACCAGGACAGAGATGGGTTTTACAACAAAGATTCTCAAAAAATTAAGTGAGGTTTAGTTAGCGTCACGGCTGTTACTGGGCAGGAAAACAATATTGTGGTTTTTTATTTTTTAAAAAAGTTATCCTGCAACGAGCAGATAGTCTTGCCAACAAACTATTACCGGTATATGCAATATGTGTATTTTTACATCTCCAGTATGTCTGGGTGTGCAGTGTGCTTCCAACAACTCTGTGAGGTAGGTTAGGCTGCAAGTTGATTCAGTTCCCAGAGCTATAAAGGTACACATGACATGCTTACAACATTATTTGTGGCATATCAGGAGTGTGGAAGCAAAAGTTGATGCCTATAGTGCAAGCACTAAAGATTGAGAACAACATTGAGAACAACAACATATGTTATTATAACAATACATTCTTTCAGCATAACCTTCCAAAATCCACACACGTATTGGCATTCTCACCACATGTGGAAATAGGAGGCAAAACAGAAGTCAAGGATGCTTTTCTTAAGATTTGCAAAACAACTGCTGGTTAGTTTATAAGTAGGGCTGAATCAGTTGGGAAGGAGGCTTTTATGCTCACAAATGCTAATTAAGAACCCACAGGTGTGTGTATGTGTGGGCAGCCAGTTTATGTCAACAGTTTCTTCCTCTGTGCCCTTGCAAGAGCTTGTGCTTATTTTATAATGACCTGTTGAGTTAAGCTGAGGAGTGTAGGGACATGCTCTGAATTTCAGCTCAACCAAGCACCCCACCAACAATAGTCCCAGGGCTCCTCTTCCTTGATCTAGTCTTTCAGATCAAGACATCACAATCAGTATCAACCTTTATTTTGGTCACAGACCAGCATTAGATAAAACCATCTTTCAATAAATGACCATCATGGCAGCGCAGAATCTAGCAACTGAGGATATAACATCTGGATTTTCCGAGACATCGCAGTGTTGCAACCAATTCTCCTTAACTTAGGTTGCTTCTCCAGACTGCAGCAAATTGTCCTTTGGGCTTTTAAGTTTTATGCCAGCTGTGGGCACTGGATTGTATTGTAACCTTGAATTCTCAAACACCCATGGGCATGTTAACAGCCCCAGTGTGGACACTACAGCCCCACGTGACTTTGCACATCTCTTCGGTAGGCGTGGGTGATTATTCACACTATAGGGTACAGCAGAAGAAGAAGAAGCAAACAGACAAGAAGCTTTTGTGATATACTCCAAGGATTTTATTGATTCAACAACAAAGCAAAGGACTACAAAGATCATATGTAATGCTCAATCTTGAGAAAACAAGAATATGGGAATGAGGAAGGGGTGACTTTGGTTCTTAGGCCAGCTGGCAAAATGCTAAGTGCCACAAATGCAATCTCTAGGTGGGCACTACTCTATCATTGGCTTTCCCTCCAAGCAGGGACTGTCGGTATCAGGTTGGTCATGGTTAAAACATTTGATGCAGGCTCTATTACCTGCATAGCACCGAAATAGTGGGGCATTCTGGATGCGTTGCCAGGCCTCCAGCACAACCTTATCTTCTCTTTCTGCATCCCGTGAGAAAATGAATTGAAAAACAAAAGCCCTGGCATCTTCATTGAACCTGTTAAAAAGGGGGTTGACCACCTGTACAATGTTTCTCATGTTATTCTCATTGAGACATTTGTCCACACAGGGGGATAATTTGCTAAAGAAGATCAGGCAACTATTTTGGTCCTTATTGGCTAGGATCCTTTCTACTGGGCTATTCTGGCCTCCGTTCAGTAAGCGCCATTCAGCATGCTCTGTGAAATGTGTCTCAAACTTTGGCCTGGCTGCAACAACATCTCCTATCTGTGGTGGGTTATAAATTCCATTTTCCTCTGTAATAGCCCTCTGCATCTCATTCATTTGGTTTATAGGTAAAGCAGTCTCTAAATTCTGCCGTGTAGGATTTCTGCAGTATGTGTTATCCAGTCTTACAGCCACAGCATAATGGCCTTTGCGGATGCCATACCTAAGAAAAAACAAAGGAAAGCTGAGAATGAGTGATGCTGAACTATTCCAAACCAGGTTCCTCCTTTTGGTCCATGTTGGCTTGATTTTTTATTATAGTCTCGGTTGCAGTCATTTGAATGGAGAGGCAGAGTAGTTCCAGTTCTACTGCAATATCTGTGATGACCTATTTATAGATAGAAGTCACAACTTAATGTTACAGCAGATAGCTGGGGGTTTTTTTGGGGGGGGGACGCCAATAACCCAAGATGATGGAGTTTGTAATGTTAATTGGAATTAGATTTGCTAAGCAAAACCAGGAGTGCCATTAGAGCCAGACCAGTGGGTGCAGATCAGGGGTTCCATGAATCCTAGAGGGGGAATACCCTTTTCTTTTAAATACTGTGCTAGTAAAAGCACCATATTTGCTTGCAAAAGAAGAAGGCTCTCAGCACATCAGCACTTTCCAGGACACCCATATGACTATGTGCTGCATAATCCCACGGGCGTCCCAGGAAGTGAAGCCAGACATTGTGCTGCTCTTGAAGCCTTATTTACTTAGGATCCATTTGCCCGCTTACCCAGAACGTAGAGGTTGCAAAAGAAGCACCAGGGATTCAGTTCCTTCGGAGAAAAGGGTTTATTGTGATCTGCGCAGAGGCAACCAGCGGAATTGTTTCCAAAGGCTGGTGGCCCCCAATACACGTAAGCCAGCAATAGTTATACTCCTGCAGCCCCTCACCCCACCCCACCATATCATATTCCTCGATTTGCCTTATTGCCTCTTTGGGTGTTTCTAAAGCATTTTGCCAGTGCACTCCTTTCGCTTATCAGCCAACCCTGCGTATCTTGTTTGCTCCAGATGCATTTCTCCTCCTGCTCTCCGGGCGTTGCCTTCCAACTGTCAGTGCACTCCCTGCCTACTCCCTTCAAGTGAGTGAGTAAGAGAGAGAGAGAGAGAGATGTTGCTTTCCCTTGGGAGAAAGGCACTCTGTGCATGCCCAGGGGACCTTAGGCATAGTTTTGCAGTATTTCGATACTCCCTTCACTCTGAGTGCACAAGGTTTTTTAAAAAATAAAGACCACCTCAGCTATGGCACCGCTAATGTGTTTGGGGCACACTGGCTGAGGCTTGTAGCCAGCAAGGCCTGCATAATGCCCAGTTAGTTCCTTCCCAAATCACCCTGTTTCTCCTGCTGTGCCCTTTCTCCCAGAGGTAGGATGGTGGAGGAATGCAATTCAGTCCACATTTAAAGGTGAACCTACCAAATTTTCACTTTCCAAAACAATTTGAAAACCATAATAAGCCCCCCCCCCCGAAATTCACACTTCTCCAAATTATGCAATGTACTTCTCAAGCAAAGTAATTTGCACAAATGACCATTGACATTGCTACAGCCCATTAAAGAGCAGCTTTGTTTTCATGAACTTGGGGGATAAGTAGGTTAACAGGTTTTCAGGGAAGTGAAAAGACCTCACTGCTAAAGCCCCAATAGAAAGCAGAAAGGCAAGAAAGGGTATAGGTGTAAAACAGATGGGAAACGTTCAACTTCCTTGCTATGAGAGTTTGGAGGACCTGTTCTGAAAGCAGAAGAAAATGACCATTACAACATTAGAAGTACTATATAAATGGAAGAACCACTAACCTTTTAAAGTGCTGTAGAATTTAGGTATGCCTTCAGTGTTTACCGTTTTGTCCTACCCATGTAAGAACAGATTATTTCCTTAACAAGCTCATTTGGAAATGGATATCTAACTTAAGAGGGTGATTGGAGGAGAAAGTTAGTTCCATAGGATGGAATTATTGTTTTTGTTTGTTATTATGGTGTATATTTTTGTGTTTTTATATTGAAACCTGCCCTGTGGTCCTTGAATGAAGGACAGAATAGAAATTTCATTAATTAATTAATTATGCATATATTAAGGAGCAGTATGCATAAAAATGCATGTACATTGTAATAATAACATTAAAATCATTGTATTAGCGGAATTTTTTTTGCAAAAATGTGTATGTTAGGAAAAATTGCATAAAAACATGTGAATATAAATTTGCGCTAAAATGCTGGTGATTTTTCTCAGAAATGTGGAAAACTGAAGTGTGGAAAGATGAGAAACTGAGAGAACCTGAAATCAACCTGCTCACCCATCCCTATGCAGTGCTTCCCTCTACAGGCATCTTACTGTACAAGTTTTTATGTGCCTTGCAATATTCACAGTCATAATGATATTGCCTTCCCCACATCTTCACCCTGATATCACTTAAAGATGACAAAATGTGAAAGCACGCATGCCAGAAAAAAACCACATGGGCAGACCTTTGAAAGCAAACATAACACACACACATTTCCCCTCTGCACAAATATACATACACAGACAGAATCTTATTCATTTATCTTAGGCCACCTTGTAGCAGCATCATAACATGAAGCAAAACAATCTCCTCCATGTTGTATGAAATAATCAAAACGTAAATTATTAAGTGCTCGCTTCGGCAGCACATATACTAAAATGTAAATTATTATGAGTATGAAAGCAAAATGCTTTATTTGGCCAGAATACCAACATTCTTGTTTGTTTTAGTCCCATGATTTTGTTTTGAGGGGGTTTTCGAAATGTGTTGAACACTTGCTTGGAAAGCCCCAGAAAAATCCAAAACATTACTCACTCTCTGATGTAGTCAATGATTGCCTTCAGCTTGTCTGGATCTATAGACCCAAAGGCTCCACTTGTCAAACACAGCAGGAAAGTCACACTCAACAGGCTGAAACCCAACCAACTTCTGGACACCTGTCAGAAGAAAACAAAAAGAGAGGGCATTGAGAGTAGCGTTATTGGCTAGGTGTTTCCAGCCACTCGGCTCCACTCCCTGCCTTTGGAAGGGTCATAGGAAGCTGCTGCCTGAATGGTGACTGTCTTTGGGAAGCTGAGAGTCCAGAAAATTGATCTAACTGGCTAGCAGTAGTGGGTGGAGACCCTGGTAGAGGTTGCCAGAACTAGACTGCAGAAGCTAGGCTATACCATTCAGATAGGGGTGTAGCTGGACCATCAGCCCAAACTGATAGTAGACACTCCATGCCAATGAGGCTTCTTATGACTCAAGTGACAATAGTGGCTCCAGAAATATCCCCAAGCTATGCATTTCCAATTTCATACACCTACTCCTTTATTAGCTACAGGAGGGTGCAATGCTATCTGGATATAAGATATACCTATAAGATCCCAGTTCTAAAACGATTACATTGTACTTTAATTTTATTACTGTAAATCTTGAACATTTGTCTTTGAATTTAATCGTCTTACATCTTGTAAGCTGCTAATTGTTTTGAGCTGATTGGAGCTCATCTTTGTTGTCAGGAAAGCAGCACATAGATATTAAATCAAAATCCTAATGTTGTAGCGCTGGCCCCCGGCCAATAGATGTGAGATGGGTGCACAAACCCCAGAGTCTGTCAAGACTGGCCCGCTCGGGCAGGGGTACCTTTACCTTTACCTTTAATGTTGTAGAATTATACTGTTATTGTTTTTCTTTTCAATGAAGTTCAATGAAGCATTATCATCATTCCTACTTGTTTTGTAAGTAGGAATGATGATAATGTATTATTGGTATGAATGTTATATTTATTCATAACATGTATTATATGCCACAATAATAACAGAAGCTTGACAGAGGCATATCGGATAAATTGTAACATGTAACAGAGTTACTCACTGTCTGCTCCATGGTAAGAAAGTAGCTTGTCTCCCAGCCAAAGATGGTCTTCTTCCCACTTACAACAATAATTCACCAGCTCTTTATATAGCTATTCTGTTTCTCTTAGGAAAGGTTGGCTACCCCTCCTTGTATATAGAACTGCCAATCACAAAACAGAGAGTTGGTCAGGTTTTTTTTAAAAAAAAAACACCTGACCAATTACAGGAAGAAATTGTCACGAGGCACGGAGGATCTGCAACTCTTTCTGTTCTTGGTAAGAGAACTGAAAGAGAAACCCTCTGGTCACATCTTCCCTCTGCAACGTGTAATGACTGTGAAGGGAACCCCAATATTGTTTGCTAAGCTCTTTAGACTGCAAATACATTTGCATCAGCATTTTGGGAAGATTCTTGGTACTGAAACCAGCACCATTACAAAAGTGCATCAGTTGCTGACTTGCCTCTCTACAGCAGTGTACTTCAGCCTTGGGTCCCTGGATGTTGCTGGACTACAACTCCCATTACCCCTAGGCTTCTTGGTCAATGGTCAGTGATTACAGTGGTACCTCAGGTTACATACGCTTCAGGTTACATACGCTTCAGGTTACAGACTCCGCTAACCCAGAAATAGTGCTTCAGGTTAAGAACTTTGCTTCAGGATGAGAACAGAAATTGCACGGTGGTGGTGCAGCGGCAGCAGGAGGCCCCATTAGCTAAAGTGGTGCTTCAGGTTTAGAACAGTTTCAGGTTACAAACAATGCTTACAAAGATTATTAAGGAAGGTATGCATAAAAATGAAAGAGTATGTGTTTGTGTAAAAATTGCTTTCAGCAGTGTGCGCATTTCTCAAAGCTGCATATAAAAATGTGCTTATTGTGAGATATCTATACTAATATGCTGGTGAATTTTCATGAGTTTTCAAGTGTATACTTAGGCTTGTGGTGCTAATACCAGAGACAGCAAAAAACAAGAAGTTATTTTGGTAAGATCTCAATATTTATTCATTCATCAGCAAAGCCATAAAGTATATGCATCATATACAAAGGTTAAGTTGGTTAAAGCAGCGGAAGCCTTGACTCTATTGGCAATCTACACAGGAGCCCACCTGACAATCATGAGGTCCCACAACTACCTGCCACAACTATCTTAACCATCTTTCTGGCTCTAATCACGAAAGCCTGGACTGTCAGCCTTTTGGTTGTTGTCAAAGCATTGAATACATTCTCGATTGTCATTGTAGCACTGGAATAGGGGGGAATTCCAGATCCTTTCTCAGGCCCCCACCACAACCTCCTTCTGTGTGTCCTTCCCATAAACAGTCTCAAAAACAAAAGCCCTGAAATCTTGAGGGAACCTGTTAAAAAGGGGGTTGACCATCTCCACAATCCAGTTCTCGTCTTCCTTGTTGAGACAGCGGTCTGTACAAGGAGATAATTTGCTAAAGAATATCAGACAACCATTTTTACCATTATTTTCCAAGATCCTTTCTACTGGACTATTCTGGCCTCCAGTCAGCAGGTGCCATTCAGCATGTTCTGTATAAATAGTATAAATAGTATAAATAGAAATGCAGTACATCTCACAATAGTGAAGACTGTGACTAGTTGATCTCTGGGCTTGCTCACTCTGCTGTCCAAGTTCTAAGTATTGATGGGCAACTTCCAAGCCATTGCTTGCCCTTCTCGTGGTTCTTTATCTTTAAATAATACTTGGACCAAACTGCCCTACAATTAAAGGCTGCCTTCAGACAGATAACTGTTTATAACCTTCCCCTCCAAACCTCCAAATCTGAAGCTGCCGGCCCGCTCCCCTTTAAATCCAGTGGGAGAAAAGGGAGAAAGAAAGTGTGTGTGTGTGTGTGTGTGTGTGTGTGTGCGCGCGCGCGCGCAAAAAAAACACATACAACAAAAACCATAATAACACTAATAACACAATCTGACAATTCAGATTTAAACACTGATATACCTATGACTACACCTTTTTAACAATATTTCCCCACCTCTCCTCCCCCTACTTCCCACCACTGTCCGCCTTATCACTTAAATATTCCTTCCAGATTTCTTCATATTTATCCACTCTTAATTTGCGTTGACATGCAATTCATTCGTATGTAGCTAGTCCGTCCATATTATCCATCCATGTGCTCAATGGAATCTTTTTGCAGCTCTTCCAATTCATCAAAACAAGTTTTTTTGCTTCTAATATGGCATGGTACATCCTTTTTTTTTTACCCCTTGTAATCTCCCACGTTTCCGGAATATAATTTAGAATTAAATTCAATTCCCCTAAATAACAATTTCTTTTTATTACTCTTGCTATAAATGTCCTTCACCTCGCACCAAAATGATCTTATCATTGGGCAATTAATCATCATATGTACTAGTTCGCATTTTTACTCCCACATCTCCAGCAGTTGTCTGCACTTGTTATTTTCTTCTGGTATAGTTTTGCTGGAGTCCAGTGGACTCTGAATATTATTTTCTGCTGAATAAGTCTTAGTCTTAGATCCATAGAGGCTATCTCTGTTGATTTTATACCTGACTCCCATATATCATTTGTTATCTGTACCCCTAGCTCTTCACTCCATTTTTGTCTATCATATTCTAAATCATATTTCTTCCTGTTGAGAAGGGTTTTATATAGTGCAAGTGTAGAGTTCTTTGTTTTTGTTGCAGAAATTAAATCTTGTAGCAGCCTGGGTGTTTCCGATGCTGCTAGAGCATCAGGACCAAACTGCCTTTCCAACATATGTTTCAAATGGATGTATTGCCATTGTGTTTCACTGGTTAATCCATACTTTACTTATATTTCACAAATTTGTAATTTTCATCAGTTAATTAATTCAATGTCAAAATACCTTTTTTCATCCAATTTTGCCAAATTATTACTTGATTTCCAATTTTTAATTTTGGGTTGGCCCATATTGTTAATTTCTCCTTATTATTTTTATTTATATTCATTCAAATTTTTATAGGTGCTTTCGTAGTCTCCAGGATAATAGGATATTTCATAAATTTGGAGCCAAGTTTAGTCCACCCTACAAGAGGTTCAAAGAAACTACATTCGAGAGTAGCCCAACTGGGATTCCTGCTAGCTCTCCAATCGTTAGTCTTACTCAGCAGGTAGGCCTGGTGATATAGTTCCAGATCTGGGAGACCAAAGCCACCTTCCTTAGTTGGAAGTTGCATTTTATGTAGTGATATTTTTGGTGGCTTTGTACCCCATAGGCACGATCTAAATAGTTGATTTATTTTTTGGAAGTAAAATTTGGGAATATGTATTGGTAATCCTCTAAGAATGTATAAAAGTTTGGAACAACATTCATTTTGAGGACATTAATCTTCTTCTTTTACAGAGCCATTCCACCTCTCTTGAGGGAGGGGAGCCTCTCCTACAGTTTCAAATTGCATAGAGTAAACAAAACAGGAATGAGTTGAGTTCCTAGGAAGGATCTGAAGCACATCACTACATGTAAAAAGAATGGTGGAACAGGAACTGTGTGATAAAACATAAAAGACTGTTGACAATCAAGGAGGGTGGCCAATTACTAATGCAAATTCCACCAAAGAAAAGGAACTGGTATTTCTGGAGAACGGTATAAATTGCCACATGTCGTCTGCTTAACCTTGAGGTGATCTTTCGTTTTGTTTTTTGGCATGGAGCCTATTCATTCCATGGAAGTCAGGGAGAGTGAAAGATCCGAGGTCATGTACACAATCAAATATTATGACAGACTCCTTCTGTAAACAGCTTTGTGGGATTTCTAAGGAAATTGTGTAAGTGGTGCTTATCTCTTTCTTCCTCTGTCTGCAATCTGGCAACAGGGGCAATCTGGGGGCAGAAGTTCACAGCCCCACTTAACAGAATGAGCTGGAGGTCACAAACTGCAGAAGGGCTGGGTTGCGGCATTCTCTTTCTTTTGGTGTTAAGATTTTTATTAAAGTTTTTCATAATACAGTAAGATATAGAAAACTAATGTAATTTTTTTATTCTAAAAAGCTACAAAAAGTACAAATAGAATAAGGTGTCCTCTCTTAAAGGTAGTTCTTAACCCTTGCCACCCACAGAAGGTAGTAGCCACTTTCTCCTCCTGGCCTCTCACCCTGGAAAACCAACATTTTCTTGCCTCCCATCCAGGGTCTCTCCATCAACCATCTATCACTCCTGGACACTAATAAAAGCCCTGATTAGAGGATGTCAGAGAAGAGAGAGAATGAAGAAAAGAGAAAAGAAAGAGGAAGAATCAGGAAGAAGAAAGAAAAGAGAGGCAGGGGGGAGAGAGAAAGGGAAAGGAAACAATTTAAAATTTAAAAAAGGAATTCTTATTTTCCATCTGCCAGTTGCATTAAAACAAAATGATAACATACAACTCTCCTCCACTTTCTGTTAAACAATATTTCTTTGACGTCCAATTGTCTCAAAATCATTCATTTCCTTGTCCACAAATGAAAAGATACATTGCATCAACAGCAGTACAGTGGTACCTCAGGTTAAGTACTTAATTCGTTCCGGAGGTCCGTTCTTAACCTGAAACTGTTCTTAACCTGAAGCACCACTTTAGCTAATGGGGCCTCCTGCTGCTGCCGCGCCGCTGGAGCACGATTTCTGTTCTTATCCTGAAGCAAAGTTCTTAACCTGAAGCATTATTTCTGGGTTAGCAGAGGCTGTAACCTGAAGTGTATGTAACCTGAAGCGTATGTAACCCGAGGTATCACTGTACTGGTTTTCTGGGTTTATACAAAGACAGGATGAAAGAAGAAGAAATACTAATGAGGGCATGAGGAGAACTGAGGTGTATGCTAAATCTAAGTCAGCTGTGCTGTGTTCATTTCTGCCAAAAGGAATGTGAGCTAAGTTCTCCAATAGAAGCATCCATGATTTAATTCTTAGAATACCCCCTACAACCATGATCACCTGTACAATAAATATGATGGGGAAACACAGAGTAGTTGTGGGGCACACTTTCACACATTCCCATAAATCCTTGCCACCGTCCTTTTTAATGAAATATAGATTACAGTGTACCATAAACACATGCTTTTATATTGTCTCATTGTTTTCTCCTTATTAGCTGTTCCCTGCTGTTCAGCTCGGGCCTCAGCACAATGATGTAGCATTTAGGGAAAAATATGCAACCCAGTAATCCAGCACCAGAGGACAAGATGGAGAAGATTTCCACAGCCACCATGTATTTTCCCTTGGTGCTGAAGTAGGTTGGAATAAAAGTCAACCAAACACTGCAAAACACCAACATGCTGAAAGTGATAAATTTGGCCTCATTGAAACTGTCAGGCAACTTCCTGGCTAGGAAAGCTACAATGAAGCTGGCAAAGGCTAGGAAGCCTATATAGCCCAAGACACAGTAGAACATGGTAGCTGAACCTTCATTACATTCTTGTATTATCTTTCCATGCACTGAGTGCATGTCTCTCTCTGGGAACGGAGGAGAAGTAAATAGCCAAAGAGCACAAATGCCTGCTTGAATGAAGGAGCAGGAAAGGACCATAGAATTTGCCAGCCCTTTCCCCACACATTTCCTCATCTTGGCCCCTGGCTTGGTTGCCATGAATGCCAGGACCACAGTGACGGTTTTTGCCAACACAGATGAAAGAGCCACAGAAAAGATGAGGCCAAAAGTAATTTGTCGAAAAAGGCAGATGATCTTTCCAGGTTGTCCAATGAAAAGTAAGGAGCAGAGGAAGCAAAGGAGGAGGGAGATGAGGAGGACGCTGGTAAGGGTTGCGTTGTTGGCTTTGACTATGGGACTGTCTTTGTGCTTCATAAAAATTCCAAGAACTAAACTTGTGATCAAAGAGAAATAAATAGCAGTGGTAGCTAAAATATTCCCTAAAGTTTCTTTATAAGAAAGGTAAACTAGAATTTTGGGAATGCATTCAATTTGGTTGTTGTTGGGATACTGGTCTTCTGGACAACCGATGCAGGCATCCATGTCTGAAAAAAAGGAGGAGCTGTTTAAGTACAGTGAAACCTCTACTTACCGCCATAATCCATTCTGGTGGCCCACCCTTTAGGTGAAATGGGTCACTGGTAGAAGCGCTGTTGTGCGCATGTGCAGATGGCAGCAACTGCTTCTGCACGTGCGCAAATGGCAGAAGCCACTTCTGTGTGTGCACAAATCACGGCAAACCCGGTATTTACTTCCGGCTTTGCTGCGGTCGCAACTTGGATCGGGCCCAAGTAGAGGCAGTTGTAAGTAGAAAATGTAAAAATGTTAACCAACATCTTCCTTATGTTTATGTTCTTGCAGTTCTTTCACCAATGCTAGGAGAAAGGACTCCCATAATTTTAAAGAGAAAGTGAGAATGTTTGGTGATCACACTGATCTGGTAATGGCGAAATGTTTCTGTGTAACCCAAGATTTTTGTGATGCAGACCTCTTCTCAGGTCATGAACATAGAAGGTTGTCCTTGGAAATGCTGTTATTTATCAATCTTAATCCTCATGTGTAATTTACAAAATTGTTATAGGTGTTATTGCAATAATGTAGGTGGAGCACTTTAAACATTCAGTAAGTACTTTTCACATGCCAAAGTATTATTATTGTTTTTATTTCTAATTTTTACAGTTGTATTTATTTGTGTATGGAGAACCCTTTAATCCCAAAGTACGATATGAAGGCACATTACTGTCACAGAACGAGCTGGTCAGTAAATCACAATGTTCAAAGCTAGAGTTAACCTTGATTAGAAAAAAACAATCTTCACATACTTGGCTGAGTTTCAATACCTAATGAGTACAGCAGCTCATTCCTTGTGGGTCTTACTCCATGAAACCAGTTACCAAGACTAAAGGTCGTCCCCCTCCCCCAGCCATCTATGTCTCCTCCTCTCCGGGGGGGTTTTCCTAGCAATTGGAAACTGTGCCTATGTTCTGCTCCTCCCATTTTGTGCCTCTTCTGGTTTTCAGAGTTGGGGGGATAGGAGCTTGTCACGGAAGGTGATTCTTCACTAACCTGACTCATCTCTGCCTGTTGACCTCCCTCCTCCTACTCAGTTTTAGCTTCTGCCTCTGATTATTGACTTCTCTCAACTAGGTCATGCTGTTTTATATTCCCTGTGTCTTTTATAAAATGTACTGATTATTCCTCCTACCCTTCTGGTGTGAGATCTTCCCTTCCGGACAACGAGCACAGTCATAGCAACAAAATCTCTCTCCTTCTTTCTTCTTCCTGCTGTAGCCAGGATAGCAATTGTCATTGCACACAGAAATTGGCAGCACCTGTACAGAAACATGAAGGATTATTAGCAACAAAACCAGTCATCAATTCAATGCAATTTGCTTCCTTGGAGAAAAAGAAACCATCTAACCTATTGCATGCCCTATAGGCCACAACAGGAACTCCTGGAACTCAGCCAACAATATTTCTAGTCCATCTAGGATTACACCAAGCCAGGTGGAACAGTATATTCTTCCTTGGGACTTCTTCTTCTGACCTACCTAATGCACAGATATGATACACCGTTGCCAAAATGAATACATTGGACTACAAATGGAAGGCTGAGAAGCAATGCTTGAACATCACATTTTACAGCTTCCTCCCTCTCAAATACATGTTTAGATACCTGCCAAGTCATAATGATATACTATGCTTCTTGACAGTAAAATTATTGTCCAGCCTAGGATCGTCCAGTCCAGTTCCAGCAATTCCCAGTGGGGTGAATGAGACAGAGCCACTTTGGCAAACAGAAATAGCATGAGCTGATATTGCTGTCCAAGCACATTGTCACCATACATCTAAGTTGTCAGTTTTTACACCTCTGTAGAGATGCTCTCTTTACATATAACCAGAATTTTAAAGAATCAGTGGGAGGGTGAAAGCTGTACTTCCTTTATCTTTCTCATTCAATTTGCTCTGCGTCAAAACAAGCACTTGCAAAAGGTACGTAGTCTCAAGTGCTGGGATGATGGGAGTTGTGTATTCTACCAACCAAGATGACAAAGTCTCTTTGAGATGAGACCTTGTTCATGGAATAAAGAGATTCTGTGAGATTTTAGAAGAATTAAAACTAATGCAATAAGATGCTTTCAAAAGCATTAACAATGCCTTTTTGAAAATTGAGCATACTGACTCTTATTTACTCAATCATTTGGTGCCATGTCTCACCTGATTAAAGCTTTGGTGCCAGACAATCTGGTCATCGTGAATGGTTAACTCTTTGCCTCGAGGAGCCTGTGGTTCCAGTCTTCCAACTTTTACTCTAGCCACCGAGCCATTAGGAAACATCATCCAGTTTGTGACATCAAAACTGGCCACTAATTCTCCATTTACATCAAAGTACACAATGTCTCCAGCACTGTTATTGAATATGGTGTTACCTAGAAAGTGATGCACCTAATTTGGAAGGGTATATTGACAAAGAGATAGTTACATAGGCCTCAAAAGTAATTTAATATTTAGCATTCTTAAAAGTCTGTCCTGCTCTTTTTTGGTTATGAGTTCACTATTTCTAGCTGTCATTTCTTGACCCATTGTTGATAAAACTGTCATTAGTCTATCATGAGTCTGGTGCTACTTGTCAAAATGAATAGCCCTCCCCCCCATACCCTAACACTTCCCAACTGTTGGTATGTAATCAATAATAATAATAATGATATTATTATCATTATTATTATCATCATCATCATTTTATTTATATTCCACACATCTAGCTGGGTTGCCCCAGCCATTCTGGGAAACTTCCAACACTTACAACCATAATAAAATGTCAAACATTAAAAACATCTTGATACAGGGCTGCCTTCAAATGTCTTCTACAAGTTGTGTTTATCTCCTTGACGTCGGATAGCAGGGCATTCCACAGGGAGGGCGCCATTGTCGAAAAGGCCTTCTGACTGGTTCCCTGTAATTTTACTTCTTGCAGTGAGGGAACCACCTCAAGGCCCTTGGAGGTGAACCTCAGTGTCTGGGCTGAAAAATTGGGCTGGAGATTGGGTATAAATGATGATGATGATGATGATGATATAATATTATACAGGATCAAGGCTGTTAAGGGCTTTCAAGATCATCACCAACACTTTAAATTGTGATCAGAAACGTACTGGGAGCCAATGGAGATCCTTTAGGACCAGGTGGCCGCTCCCAGTCACCAATCTAGCTGTCTCATTCTGAATTAGTTGTAGTTTTCGAGTTGCCTTTATCTCTGGGCCATAAACTAGTCTGTTTCGTTGCCATTGTGTTTAACTGTCATTACCTGCCAGGGTTGTACATTCTGAAATGCTAGTTTCCCTCTTTCTTCCATGCTTCTGTATCTGGAGCTCTGTGTGTACATGGCATGCAAAGCATGTGCCACAGCATAGACAGCATTGTAGATGTTGTAACTGTGGCCAGTCATGTGCATTTCAAACAGATTTCCAGGAAGATTCTCTAGCTTCTCCTTTCCAGTGCAACTCTTCTTCCCCTTTTCCTCCTGTCCATTAGACTTCTTTAATGAGCAGCTGAATGCCTGTTCCCAGAAGTCCTGAATAAAACCATCTCCTTTGGCCCAGGAAGGTCTTATTCCTTCATTGAACTTTTGAAATCCCAATGGCTGATCTGAATGAACAGTGAAGGATATGGAACCATGAAAGGTTTGCATATCCCAATTCTTTTGAACAGACAGTGATTCAAAATCCCAGTGGGAGGTAACAACCCACACTTTGCCAAGAGGTGGCAGTGACAAGAAAGGTGCTAGAAAAAGCAACACTCTCAAAACCTGAAAGGATGGAGGTTCTCCATATATAAAGAATACATTGACTTTTCTCTCCATGAGAATCTCATAATTGTTTTGCTGCTGTATAAGCAAGTCTATCAGTTCATCCATATAACTCCATTTTGGTATTCTTACTATGAAGGCATAACATATGCCATTCTGGGAAAGCAGTGGTACCATTGTATGCAGAAAGCGGTCCCCTTTGTCATCAGCCACAGCCAAGAGCCCAACCCACGTCCATCCGAAATGCTGAAATAACCGCACAGCTCCCATGTGTTGATGGGCTTCACTGGGTACCATCTGGTACAAAAATGGAAGTAGCATTTTGCCATGTTGTCCTGTGAAAAATGATCCATAAGGAAGCTGAAATAAAACGTATAATAATTTTTCACATAACAAAAAGGTCTGTCTTTGTATCCTGGAGCTGGAAAGGGTCCCGTAGGCAATCAAGTGCAAAATCTAGCATGATGCAGGAAATCAATATATATCACCCACGATATATGACTTTTTGTGGCTCTGCCTGAAGAACTTCAGGGGTACTCTAAGCAAACCCCAACTTTGCCATGCACACACCCTCAATCTCAATTTTAGATCCTCTCAATTTGGAGCCCCCTTGGCTTGGTGTTCTGTGAGGGGGAACCATCCACCCTGCCCTAAATCTGGCACTGCTCCAGCAAGGACCCTTTGGTAATTGTTTCTATATTTGAACTACATTTAGCATTAAGAGGAGTCTCCTAATGCTGTTCCAAAATCTTGTCCTACCCTTTGGAACAGCAGGTGACAATTTGTTTCCCAACTCAATGTCACAGCTATTCAGAAATTTTATACTTGAAGAGGGATGTAAGCTTCACGACCCCCCACCCACCCACACATTTTAATCTCCTCTTCCCCGGGCTAAATATACCCAATTCCTCCAACCTTTTGTCATAGGCATTTCTCCCCATTCTCCTGACCATCTTCACCGTCTTCCTCTGAAGCTGTTTCAAGTTATCTTTATCTATGACAAAGTGCAGCACTGAGGACTGAACATACTACTAGAGGTGTGCTAATTAAATAACATTCAGCTTTTACTTCTCAATATATAGCACTTTGGTTGCATTGATGCAGCTTAAATTGCATTAAGACTTTGCCGCAGCTGCATCACAGTGGTAACTGATAGTTAGCTCTTGGTCTACTACAGCGGTTCCCAAACTTTTTGTGTGGTGGGAGTCTTTTCAAGAGAGAAATTAATCATGGAGCAGTATTGTCACCCTTATGCATGGGCATTTGGGGCTGTTTTTACATTTATTTTTTTTATTTATTTATTTATTTACATTTATTTTATTTATTTTTCTTTCCAAGCTCTTCACGGAGCACTTGAAGATGCTTCATGGAGCACCATGCTCAGTTTGGGAACCATTGGTCTACTATATCTCTTTCAGGTGTGTTGTTGTTCTGCCAGTTGTCCCCTATCCAAAGGTTTGCTTTTGAAATTTTTTTCTGCCTTAGTTTGGCACTTTGTTTATTTGCATTTTGTTAGTTTCAGAGCAGTTTTCCATTCTTTATCTTTCAATCAACCTAATGATATTACCATATAGTCTGCATTGAAACAGATTTCTAATGAAACTTTTTGAACTTTTTGAATGCTGTGCTGAAATCAAGACTAGGGATACAGGAAATAATCAGTTTGTTTCTAACCCATATTCATTGCAATCAGCACTGTTTCCATGCCACTGCCACTAAGAATTACATTCATATCTCTGTCTGCTGTGCCCAAATTTTATGCAATTAACTATGTCATTAATGATGTCATTACATCATTTCAATGCAATGCCCATTTCATTTCAATGTAAAGCAAACATCAGAAAAAATTATATATGTGTGTGTGTGTGTCATCTGTTACACATCATTTGGGGACTGAAAACAACAACAATGAATAAAGATCATATGTGCTTGCATGATTTCCATTCCTGACCACAAATGAACATGTAAACTGAGGCAATTTCCATTTCCATGTGTGCCACTTTCGTGGTATCTCTAGAGATTACCTGTGGAATCTTGTGGATTGCTGAAATAACGGCCATATTGGCAGAGATTTCAGAGACAGATCCTCCAATTAAAGCTATCAGCTTGTTCTGGCTATCACAAGAGAAGTTGGGGACAAACTTCTGTTTGGAAAGCAGGCTAAGGCTAGCTTTATAAGTCATTCTTGCGGTGAAGTAGCTATTGAGGATATAGAAGCCCATGGAGGCGTTTGATAAAATGCTAGGATTCTCATTGATCTCTTTGACAGCAAATGCTAAAGCCAGAATGTGCTGGTAGTTCTTAGGCACTGAACTGTAAAAAGAGGTACAGCCTGTTTAAATAAAGCAGCAGCAAAGCACCAGTAAAAATACATTTGTACACTTCATCAACATTCATCTGCAAACTACTGATATTGAGATGTAACTCAATGCCACAGAAGTTGAAAAAGCAAAGGTACAGCAAAGTTAGCAGAAAGTAAGATATATGAAACAGGTACTCTTCTGATGAATAGTTGAATGATCAGAATGTTTGGGGATTATTCAAGAACATAACATGCTGCTCCTTACATTTGTTAGGTTCACTTTCTTTACAACAATAATTCACTCCTTTTGCACACAAACACAAGTGCTAGCCCAAAATAGATTTGACACATATAATGTACTTCCTAGCTTTTGAAAGCAACCTCTGAGAAGAGACAAGTAAGCCTCTTCTGTTGTCTCTCTTGGTATTCACTAATGCCTGACCATGCAAACACTCTATCCATGGGTCTGGGATGTGCCTCCAAGCCCTGCCCCAATGACCTGTGTGCATTGCCTCGAATGCTCAGCCCTCAACAATCCCTGTGTTGAGTGGGGAAGAAATATCAGTGCAAGCAATTAATGGATCATTTAATCTCCTAAAGCCAGGGACACACTGCTGCAATTTAAATGCATCTACCATTTGCAGATGAAATGAGAGAAGATATTGCAAGCAAAAGGTGCCAAGGGGAGACTTCCAACCGTCCATAAACTCAGCTGCATTTGAAAACCATAATCCAGTTATGTCAAGAGAGTGCAAAGTGCCTGAGGGACAATTCAGAAATTACTTTTCAAGAAACATATACTGTGATATTTCACTTGTGCAGTTTAAAAAATATTAATAATACATGGTGACAAGACTATTCTTAAAAACATATTCATCACGCACATACTCTCATTAGGGAGTCAGATTTGATTGTGGGCCCCTCTCCATGGTGATTATGTGCTCTCAGATACTGAGAACTGAACTATTATAGAATGAGAGATCGAGGGGGTGGGAGAGAGAGAGAGAGAGAGAGAGAGAGAAGGAAGGAAGGAAGGAAGGAAGGAAGGAAGGAAGGAAGGAAGGAAGGAAATAAATCTTACATCGATTCCTCAATCAAGGCCTGTGCTGGCTGTTCCAAGAAGGAGAGATTGTTATAAAGGAAATAGACTTGAGAAACAATTCCCCCAATCACAAAATCTCCTGACTGGTAAAATTCATGAGGAATAGGATGGGGATCATCATATATGGAACAATTAATAGAATGAGTCTTGCATACAGTATGACACAGCATTATAAGCAGCAACGTCACCACCAGCATGATTCTGTTGGCAAAAAGTCCTCTCCAAATGTAGATTTCCATGTTTCCATCTACAGCATCCTGTAAGGCTAGGAACAGCTTTGCCACAGCCTCCCTTGAATTTTGGTTGATTCCGTTGCTACACTGAGCCTTTTAGGGAATTTGTGTGCCCGTCTCATAGTTAAAAGTAGCTCCTTGTCGATCTGTGTTCCTGTACATAATTTTCTTTTTATTGCCTCACTGTATTCTCAACGGGAGACTGAGAAGTACACATGTTCCTTTTCTTAAAAAATAGTCATACACACCTCTTCATGTACAGGTATCTATTATTTTGCTTTAAAGTGTAAAAAAAAAAAGTGTAACCTAGAGGATTTTCAATCAGCTTGTCCGAATGAGGGTGAGACAGTGTGCAGCAATGAAAGTGTAAATCAATAACGAATCAATGTGGTCTAATTTTTCACAGTAAGAAACTGGGAAGTGGAAGATGAAATGGGCAAGAAGAGAGGATAAGAACTGGGATTCACATAGTTTATATTGGGGTGGGGGTTAAAATCATGGCAGAAAAATCTTGTGGAAACAATGGCAGCATATAAAGGGGAAATGATAATAGAAAAAAAATGGCACTGCCTTACCTATGCCTAGATCCCGTTCTTAACAATATGTGTGGTTGTCCTCAGGTGTTGCTTGTTGATCTTGAGAATGGGCTTCGGTTGTCAATTGTGTAGGAAGACTTTTAAAAAACAGTAATTATGATTCTATCTTCCCCAGTGTGTTGCTGGTCTTTGAAGTTTGTTACCGCTAGGAGTTCCTCTCAAATTATAGAACAGTTATTTTCTTCATAGAGGGATAATAACTAGTTTGTGGAAATTTGCCTAGTGACCCCAGGTTACCTTTGCCCAGGACTATATTGAAGTTTAACCACAGATCACTCAAAATTAGTATAATGTGACAGCTGAGGTTTAACTTCAGTTACAACCTGGAGAATTTGAGGCTCAGCATTATGTTGGCATATAGCTCTTCATGTTGCCAGGGGGTTTTTTGTATGTATTTCTTCTAATGTACCATTTTTAATGCAAGTTTGCCTAACATTTTTGCAATGCAATGTTCCACAATATAATGCATAATGTACATTCTCTTCACTAATATATGCATTTGTATGCATACTTTAGTCTAGTCCATGCATTATTGCACACATTACTTGAATTGCAAAATTCAGAGACACACACATTTGGAAGGATAGTTGTTTTTGTATGCATATTGCGTCAGAAAGTGTGAATTAGGTAGGTTGACCTTTAAATGCAAACTAAACTAAATATCTCCTCCATCCCTGAGTAAGACTCACAATCCTTGTTCTACCCATATTCTATTCTGACACTCACTGTGCTCCTAGAAGGTTGCTCTTATGGGAATATGGCCCGTGGGCCAAAAATCCCTGTTCCCAGTGGAATTGTGGCAAGGAAGCAGTTGTGGCATGACACGACCATGGTGGAGGGGGAGGTAATCCCCCTAGCCTTAGCTAGCCTCTTCCATCATGCAGGATGCCACACCCATGACCCCTGGAGGGGAAAAAGACACCATGCCAGTATAATTGCAGCATCTTTTTCAGCTAACATAGCAACATGGAAGGAGGAGGGGAATCTAGAAGCTTTTTCCATTCTCAAAGGAGCTACAGCTGTTGTATGGTCCCCTGTCCTGGTCCACAAGATGAATGTTCCTATTTGGGAACTGGACGTAGTTACAGGCAGCATAGGGCAGGGTGTCTATGAACAGTCTTGAGATGAATGCCAAATCCAGGTGGGCCGAGCCTCTGCTGAAAAGAAAGTAGTTGTTCCCCTGTGTAAGCATTCGTTGCTGAATCCTCACGAAATACAACCAAGACCCTTATTCCCAGTGAAGTACATCTAAGACCTGGCTAAAGAGATGAGCTTACATTATTTTATCTTTATTTTTATTAGTTGCTCTTTGTATTCAGTTCTGGCCTTGGGATAATGATCTACTAAACATACCCAAATTCTCATGAGATCCCTAGCATCAGTATTTGCATGTGAAGACCCCCAAACCCCCTCCGAAATAAATCACACAGGACACAGAATATTTGTTTAAGATTTTTGGCATTAATTTTGGCCACAATTTTATTGATTACAGCATGTGTGAGTGGTTGCTTAGCACTGGTTCAGACTACCTGAACCTGCACCTGCAGGAACAGGACTCACAACTGGAACCTCCAGAGGTCAGTAAGTGAAAACATACTGGGGGAGCACAGAGGTGGATTTCCGCCTCTTAGTTTACCTCAGATGCTCCTAGGAACTCTGACATGACCCTACCCCTGAGAGGGGATCAGACAGAGTACATCGAGCCCCTGGATTCCATTAACGGAATTCCCTAGAGCAGCAACAAAAATGAGGGGCAGGCACAGGCAATCCATAATCCCCTCCACCAAAGAATGAACCAATGCCTAACCGCCAACCTTACAAAGTGACGATTTGCAACACGGTAGGCAAAAACCAAATGGCACCAGCCAATCAGCCAAGTGGCAAAATTCCTACCAGGCCCCTGCTCCAAAAACAGGCCACCCCTAGACAGGCATAGCAAGGCCAAAAACACAACCTTAAATTACAGGGAGGGAGAGAGGGAGATCCATTGCACAATGCGAAAAAGAAAGTACTTCGCCTTCTGCAGCCCCTTAAATAGCCCCTTAGTTGCCAATCAAACCCCAACCAACAGAAAATTTTCCCCAGCAACAAAGGGGCAACCAATGAGATGAGGAGGTCATCCAAATGGGTCTGCTCCAGCAACAAGAAGGCAGTTTGGTGAGCTCACCGCAACAAGTGGCTCCCCATGATTTGGAGGACACGATTTCCAGTGAAGGATATATAAGAGCACAAAGAAGAGATGAACTTAGATTACTTCACTTCTTCATCCTTATTAGATGTTCCCTGCTGTTCAGCTCAGGCCTCAGCACAATGATGTAGCACTTTGGGGAAAAGATGCAACCCAGTAATCCAGCACCAGAGGACAAGATGGAGAAGATCTCCACAGCCACCATGTATTTTCCTTTGGTACTCAAGTAAGTTGGAATAAAAGTTAACCAAACACTGCAAAACACCAACATGCTGAAAGTGATAAATTTGGCCTCATTGAAACTGTCTGGTAACTTTCTGGCTAGGAAAGCCAAGATGAAGCTGACAATGGCCAGCAAACCCATATATCCCAACACACATGAAAAGATAGCAGGTGAACCCTCATTACATTCTAATATAATTTCCCCACTCGATGAGTACATGTCCATATCTGGAAATGGCGGAGAAGTAAGTAGCCAAACTATACAAATAGCTCCTTGAATGCAGGAACAGGAAAAGACCATAGAGTTTGCTAGTCCTTTTCCCACCCATTTCCTCATCTCGGATCCTGGTTTAGTTGCCATGAATGCCAGGACTACCGTGATAGTTTTTGCCAACACAGAGGAAAGGGCAACAGAAAAGATTAAACTAAAGGCTGTTTGTCGCAGAAGGCAGATGGCCTTTCCAGGCTGTCCAATGAAAAGCAAGGAACAAAGGAAGCAAAGGAGGAGGGAGATGAGGAGGATGTAGGTGAGGGTCTGGTTGTTGGCTTTGACAATGGGAGTGGCCTTGTGCTTGATAAACGTTCCAAGGATTAAACTTGTAAGTAAAGAAAAGGAAATAGCCAAAATAGTTAAGATGATCCCTAAATCTTCTTTATAAGACAGATAGCTTAGGACCTTGAGAATGCATTGAGTTTGGTCAATATTGGGGTGCTCGATTTCTGGACATTTGAAACAGGCATCCATGTCTGAAATAAAATGAAGATATAATAAGTATTTCAAGATGCCGAACTACATCTTTCTGTAAGAATCAGTTACAACAATCAATGAATTTTGTATGCTTTTGATTTTGTTTTTACTAGCTCTAGAAAGAAAGAAAATAGAAATTGCATCTTTTTGCGTACCCATGGTTCTGAATTTGCACATGGTTCTGTGCTGTAGTAATGTAATGGCTATGTGTTTTTCTGTATCCCAGTAATTCCATAATTCAGGGTGATTCATGAGAAGGAGATGGAAGATATTGGGATCAAAGTTAAGGAGCTACTGGCAGGTTTTTTGGAAAAGGTGGTTAAATATATGGAGGCAGAATTGGGTGGTTTGTGAAAGAGCCTTATTTGTAGTGGCTCCAAAATGATAAAACTCCCTCATCACAGAGATGTATTTGGTACTAAAACTTTATATATTTATATGTATATTATAGTTTCTTTGTAATTGTATTTTTAGTCTATGTAATTTGCCCCGGGACCTTAAGATGAAGTAGGGGCAAGAAATACCAGGAACAAACAAACAAAAAGGAATTGGGTATTGTTTTTTTGCTTCCTATGTATTTTGCTGGTATTTTATGCTCCCTGTGTCTTTTGTGAAATTTATTGGTTATCCCTTATACCTTTCTGATTAGAGATCATCCCTTCTGGACATGGAGCACAATCATAACAGCAGAATTTCTCTTCCTCCTTCTTTTTCCTACTATAGCCAGGATAGCAGTTATCATTGCATACAGAAACTGGCATCACCTGCATGGAAATATGAAGGTGTGGTTAGCAGCAAGGCATCTTCTTTGCTTCATTGAAGACCAAAGAAGAGACCAAACTCTAAATTGTTTTTCATGTATCCATGGGCCACAACTGCAACTCCCAGAACTTGGCCAACAATATTGTTAACTCAGGCAACCCAAAATGCACAAACCAATCAACCCTGAGCATCCCATAGTTTCAGGCACTGGTACTAACTATCCCAGTAGACAAGGCTGGTGCTTGTATGAAGTAAAAGGGTAAAGGTACCCCTGACCGTTAGGTCCAGTCGCGGACGACTCTGGGGTTGCGGCACTCATCTCACTCTATAGGCCGAGGGAACCTCTGGGTCATGTGGCCAGCATGACTAAGCCACTTCTGTTGAACCAGAGCAGCACACGGGAACGCCGTTTACCTTCCCGCCGGAGCGGTACCTATTTATCTACTTGCACTTTGACGTGCTTTCGAACTGCTAGGTTGGCAGGAGCAGGGACCAAGCAACGGGAGCTCACCCTGTCGTGTGGATTCGAACAGCCGACCTTCTGATCGGCAAGTCCTAGGCTCTGTGGTTTAATCCACAGCGCCACCCGCGTCCCCCTTGTATGAAGTAGGATGAACCAATTTACCTCAGGCGGCAGATCCAACCAACTGCCCTTCCCATCCTTTCCCTCACTATTGCCCTGCTGCCACCCCTTCTGCAACTTTGCCCATGCCGCCGCCACCACTGCCGCAACAGTGCTCTTGCCCTCACCATTAATGCTGCCCCCTCGCTGCTGCTGCTGCTGCTGCTTCTGCTTTGTTGTGGCAGCAGCATGGGTGCAGCCACAGGCAAGGGTGCAGTTGCGGTGGTGGACGGCATGGGTGGCAGCCCATGTGGGGGAGAAGGGACCCTGAATCTGCAGGGGGCGGGGTATGGCAGCATCAACAGTGGGAAGCAGCAGTGGGGAGGCATTTTGCATACAGAAGCAAAATGTTCCAGACCGCCCTTGCCAGCATAGATGTCGGTTATATGGACTCCATTCTTAGACCATATGCCACAAAAACTCCAAGGCATTTGTGGGACTTCCTGAGAAACTCAGCCAACTATATTGTTAATCCAGCCTGGTCCAGTCAATAGAGTCTGCCCTTTTATGGGACCTCTTCTTCCATGTCACCAA
Organism: Podarcis vaucheri; assembly: GCF_965113315.1. Lineage (NCBI taxonomy): Eukaryota > Metazoa > Chordata > Lepidosauria > Squamata > Lacertidae > Podarcis > Podarcis vaucheri. Next base: position 27,866,957 of record NC_138751.1, read on the forward strand.
AAATACAAATGTGCCTCTGGAGATCTGGAGGCTTTCAATATTTATGCATGCATGCATAAATATTTATGCATTAAAAAAAAATACTACAAAGTCATCAACGGAGTGTGCAATCTATGCAATTTATTTAAATGTCTAGCATAGGCCTATCAGCATAAGAGATTGTTGTCTATGTTCTGCTGTCCATGGCTCTAGGGATGTTTCTATCAGTGCACAAATACCAACTACTGTTGACCACTGGACAACACACTGAAAAACAGCAAAAGAAAAACAAACAAACAGAAAGATTCAGGAATTCTGCATAGATCTCTCCAGATGGTTTGAACACTGGATTATTATTCTGCACAGAATTCTCTTGCCTCTCCACACATGCTGAGATGACCAGCAAATGGCACCAGTTTATGACACAGTCTTAGCTGTGCTGAATGCTCTGCCATTCGCAGACTAAAAAGCAGCCCTGATATTCTAATTAAAGATGGTGGCAAAAAAAGGAGCTGTTGCCATCATGAACATGTTGGACTACAAATAGGAGGCTTAGAGGCGACTCTCTACCCACATATTTTACAGGCTGCTATACTGGAATGAATGGCCAAACCTGATGAGTCATTACATTGGAAAAATAGATCTCAGCCAGACACATTTGATTCCATCAATTTAAAATAGTTTCTTTACAAAAATTGGAAGGAATTCTGGTTTGCTTTATTTAAAAATAATGCTAACTAGCACAGTTCATCAGCTGAAGAGAATGAGGAACTGGCCAAGACTGAATATTTCACTTTTATATACTCACCTGATTAAAGCTTTGATGCCACACGATTTGACTCGCATTAATGATTAACTCTTTGCCTGGAGGAGCCTGAGGTTCCAGTCTTCCAACTTTCACTCTAACCACTGAGCCATTGGGAAACATCAGCCAGTTTGTAACATCAAAACCTGTAACTAATTCTCCATTTTCATCAAAATGCACAGTGTCTCCAACACTGTTGTTGAATATGGTTCTTCTTAGAAAGTAATGGACCTAGTTTGAAAAAGAACGTTAACAAGGGAATAACAGTTTCTTGAAATAATTTTAATATTTAGACCTCTTAGAAGTCTTGCCCTTTTTCAGACAGTATATTTATTCATTTTTATAAGAGTATTAATAAATCATCAACTCATGTCCTGACCAGAGACGAATGGTTGGTGAAGATGGTGGACTATGCCAAAATGGCAAAATTGACCAGGAAAATCAGAAACCAGGAAGAGAGAAACTTTAATAAGCAATGGGGGGAAATTACAAACTACCTAAGAGAACATTGTAAACAACTAAAAACTTTGGCAGGATTTGAGTAACGCTTGTAATGTACAAAAAAACTAAGGTAAAAATGGATTATTTTAAGAAAAATAGAGAAAATATATGATGCAGTTGAAAAAGATTGAAAATGGAAACCATGGAAAGGTGAAGGAAGTCTAAGGATTCAGGGAATCCTAAATGCTGATGGTTATGTCTAATGTTTCAAATTAAATGTGTAGTGTAAAACTGAACAAAAAACATCATAAAAATAAATAAATAAATCACCAACTCATAAATCCATGGCTATGCGTCATAAAATTGTTAAAACATCATAACATTTTAAAATCATAAAGCACAGAACTAATGACCAACATTTCTGTTCCGTTTCTATTTCTGGCTGTAATTTCTCTCTGTTAGATTCCAGATAATGGGGGAAATCACCATAATATTATGTGGTTTGCACTATGTATCAAAATTCTCTCTCTCTCTCTCTCTCTCTCACACACACACACACACACACACACACACACCAAAAAAAAACCTGATGCAACTGTTTTATGTAAGCTCATGAATTCATATTATGTCTGGGGCATAAACTAGCCTGTTTTGTTATTATTGCTAAATTATGGAATTGTAATTACCTGCCATGGTTGCATATTCTGAAATGCATGTCTCCCGACCAACGTTTTAATTTTGGAGTTGGATTTATATATAGCATTCAAAGCATAAGCCACAGCATAGACAGCATTGTAGATATTGTAGCTGTGGCCAGTCATGCTCATTTCAAACAATATTCCAGAAATGCTCTCCAACTTTTCAGACCCAGTGCAACTTTTTTTTCCGTCTTCCTCCTCCTCCTCCTGCTCCCATTTAGACATTTTTAATGAACAGGCGAATGCCTGTTTCCAGAAGTCCTTGATAAACCCATCTTCTTTGTTCCAGTAAGGTCTTATCTTCTGAATGAACTTTTGGAATCCTGATGGCTCATTTGAGTGAACTGCGAAGGATATGGAACCATGAAAGGCTTGTATGTCCCAAATCTTTTGAACAGAGAGAGATGCAAAATCCCAGTGGGATGTAATAATCCATACTTTACTGAAAGGTGGCAGTGACGAGAAAGGTGCTAGAAAGAGCAACACTCTCAAAACCTGAAAGGATGGAGGTTCTCCATATACAAAGACTGCAGTGGCTTTTTTCTCCGTGATAATGTGAAAGCTTCTCAGCCGCTGTATAAGCAAGGCTATCAATTCATCCACAAAAGAACGTTTTGGTATTCTTACTATGAAGGCATAACAGATATTGTTTTGGGAAAGCAGTGGAACCATTGTCTGTAAAAAGCGGTCCCCTTTGTCATCATTCACAGCCAAGAGCCCAACCCACGTCCATCCAAAATGCTGAAATAACCGTACAGCTCCCACATATTGCTGGCCTTCATTGGGTACCATCCGGTACAAAAAGGGGAACAGCCTTTTGTTACGTTTTGCTGTCAAAAATGACCCATTAGTGATCTGAAATAAAGAATATAAGTAACCTTCACATAAAATAAAAGTGTGTTAAATATTGCTATCTAAGAGTTAGAATCTACTAGGCCATCAGGAGTTAACAAAAACAGTTGTTAAGCCTCTTCTTAACCATCACCTATTACCCTTTAGTAATTCATTCTCTCTTCGAATTGGGCTTACCATTAATACATTTCTCATAATTTTCAACCCAATATTGTCCTGACTCCTTGAGCAAGAGAGTGCAAGTCTTTGCCCTCTTTGATGTGATGACCATTCAGATATTTGGCATTTGAAGAGTGCTTAAAATGTCCAACTCCCACAAAAAGCCTCACATTCTCTCTCTCTCTCTCTCTCTCTCTCTCTCTCTCTCTCCCTCTCTCTCTCTCTCTCTCTCTCTCTAATTTTTATTAAATTTTCTGTTTTACAATTTAAAGTACTCATTTTTACATCCTTAAGATATCAATGACTTCTCTTCTCTTTCCATGGTTTATTTTGCATATCATAAATCCCTGCATATTTTACAAAATATACCATTTAGTATTCCATTATTACATCGATCAAAACTTATTTGCACTGTTGAATTTATCTTAATGCTGCTAGCGTTTTCAGCTGTACACAGTTATTTCCCATATATTCAATAAACATTTTCCAATCTTCTCTAAACATATGTTATTCTTGTTCTCTTATTCTATATGTTAAGTCTGCAAGCTGCACATATTCTGTCAATTTAAGTTGCCACTCTTCTTTAGTTGGGACTTCACTCGTTTTCCATTTTTGGGCTAACAAAACATGGGCCGCAGTAGTGGCCTACATAAATAACCTTTTTTGACACCTGGGAATTTCAGTCTGAATTATCCCCAACAGAAAGGAATCTGTTGGGGGGGGAACACTTTCAAACATTTTTTTTCAGTTCATTATGTATCATTTCCCATAATTCTCCTATTCTCACGGTTAACTAAACCCAGTTTCCTCGACTTTCTCCCATTCCCATCTCCCTTTAAGAAAGATCCAGGTAGACTGAAACAGGTTCAAAAGAGGACAATGAAGAAAAGGGCAGCACTTTACTCCCCATGACCTGAAAACTATCGATCCATTACTGCAATGCAAAATAGCATTAGTCTTTCATCTGATAATTATTTTACCATTATGACCTACCTCTAGTATGTTTGCTAACAAAAATAAAATAGGGGAACTTTTCAAATGCTTGATTGAAATTGTTGTGAAACCTACAAACCTCTATACTGACAGCTTACCTGTGGAGTCTTGTGGACTGCTGAAATGATTGCCACGTTGGCAGAGATTTCAGAGACACATCCTGCAATGAAAGCAATCAGATTGCTCTGGTTGTCACACTTGAAGTTTGGGGTAAATCTATGGTGTGCAGAAAGCAGGCTCAGGGTGGCTTTATAGGTTATCCTTGCAGAATAGTAGCTATCGAGGATGCGGAACCCCAGAGACATATTTGATAAGATGTTGGGATTCTCATTGAGCTCTTTGACAGCAAATGCTAATGCCAGAATATGCTGGTAGTTCTTGGGTACTGATCTGTAATAAGAGCTACAGTTGTTTAATGGAGTAATAAGAAAAACAAGGGGAGAAAGGATTTTCCCCACTTGTTCTGTTCCACTGTGCCCTGTTCTGCTGCCCATTCCACCTTGGTGTCAACCGGTGGGACATATATGAAGCTTGTTCAGGCTGAAAGAGGCAGTCTGCATAGGACTTCTGAATCATGCACGCACTTGGTGCCTTGGGAGGGGAGAGCCACCCTATTTAAGGGCTGAATGGCTGCCTCTCTCCCTCTTCTTTTCCTTAGAACCACACCCTCTGCCCCTCCCTGTCTCTCAATTTGATTTGTAGTTGCTTCAGAGCTGAATAGAGTGGTACCTTGGTTCTCAAATGTAATCCGTTCCAGAAGTCCATTCAACTTCCAATACGTTCAAAAACCAAGGTGCGGCTTCTGAGTGGCGCTGACACACCAGAAACAATAGCCAATAGCTGCATCGGACATTTGGCTTCCGAAAAACGTTCGAAAACCAGAACACTTACTTCCAGGTTTTCAGCGTTCGGGAGCCAAAATGTTTGAGTACCAAGGCGTTCGAGAACCAAGGTTCTGCTGTAGTAACTGTTGGCTGACCCACCTTGTCTGTGAGCTGTGGTTTGATATATTTTTTTCCTGAATAATGGGGTGATAAGCAGTAGATGGTATCAGGGACGGATCTACTATGAAAAAAGCACTCTGTAACAGTTTCAATCAAACAAGAAATATACAATAAGTTAAAGTCAATTGAAGCAAAAGATAACGGATCATTTGTATGAATCGTAATGTTGCTTAATGATGAGCTCTCAGTCATTGCGATCTGAACTATTATAGAATATGAGGCAAAAGGGGGAAATGCCTTACATTGGTTCATCAATCAATATTTGTGCTGGCTGCTCCGTGAAAGAGAGGTTGTTATAGAGGAAGAAGACTTGAGAAACAATCCCACCAATGACAAAATCTCCTGGTTGGTAAAATTCATGAGGAATAGGATGAGGATCATCAAATATTGAACAATTAATAGAATGGATCTTGCATACAGTATGACACAGCATTACAAGCAGCAACATCACCACCAGCACAATTCGGCTGACAAAAAGTCCCCTCTGAACGTAGATTCCCATGATCCTATCTACAGCATCATATGAGACTATGACCAGTTTTGCTATAATCTTCCTTAAATTGTGGTTGATTCTGCTGCTACACTTGGTTATAGCTTGATCTGTGGGATAATATGTGTGCCAGTACTCTAGTCATATATTTATTAATGGCTGATTGTACATAAGTGTCGTTGAACAGATTGTTTTCTTTATCTCTTCACTTTATCATCCAGCACTGAGTGACAACTATACTTTTTCTATTAAATCTAGTCATATGTTTACCCTCTTCATCTATGGATATAAATAACTTTGTCCTTTGCGTCCCAAGGTAGAAAGGCTTTCTCAGAGAATTATCTATCAGCTTGCCCCCCAAAAATACAAAGTATATGAAAGAGAAGCAGTGGATTAGCAGGAAGTAGGAAGAAAAATAGAAGATGAACAGAGTAATAACAAAGAATGTGAAACAGGGATACTCATAGTTTACATTTGTGTCTTAAGGATCATGGTGGAGTCAGCCAGTGGAAGTGTACACCATCATTTAAAGGGGACATCATCGTAGAAACAATGACAGAGTCCTGCCTATACCTACATCAGCATCTGAATAACAGAAGGGTTTTATAGCTTTTTCCAGATTCTGATTGTTGTTCTTGCTAATGGGCTATGGAAATCCGTTATGTCAGAGGATGGAAACCAGTAATTTTGACAATGATAGGGGTGATTACCCCTCAAAGTATGATTGGCTTTTTAAGTTGCATCATGTTTGATGAAGCTGCTAGGAATTTTTCCCCTGTAGAATGATTAATTTCCTCTTAGAGAGCTATTAACTAAGTCATTGGACATTCCCCCAGTGGCTCCAGGCTATTAAGCATCCTTCTGTTATTCTTATACAGTCATACCTCTTGTTACGTTTGCTTCAGGTTAAATCTTTTCAGGTTGCGTCCCGCGGCGACCCAGAAGTACTGGAAAGGGTTACTTCCGGGTTTCGCCACTTGCGCATGCACAGATGTTCAAAATGATGTCACGTGTATGCACAGAAGCGGCAAATCGCGACCCATGCAGACGCGGGTTGCGTTCTGCTTATGTTGTGAATGGGGCTCCGAAACGGATCCCGTTCGCAACCAGAGGTACCACTGTATGTATTTACTTATGAAGTACTACTGCTTCTGGGTGAACTTATGCAAACAGAAACACAATTTGCTTACAATCTGACTTTTGACAGGTTGCATGGGAATAAAGGCAAGAGTCATGGCCATTGCTCAAAGCAAAAAAAGTTTCCAGAGAGAGGGGGGGCTGAAACCCTAGAAATTAATAAATACTAGTGAAGGAACAGGTTACCCAAGCCTGAACGCAGAGCGACCGGAACCAGGCCCCAGTAACTCCCGCATTCCTTCTTCAAGGGTCCATTAGCTAAAATCCATTAACTTGAGCCAATGTATAACAGGAACCCAGCTGTACAAAGCCTCTCCTTTATCAGTCCAGGAAGGCTTAGTGATGGATGGCCTTGTCAGTTCCGAGTGGAGCAAGTGGAGACAGGGTGGAAGATCTGGGTCTTATCTTGTAGGTTGTAAATATCCTGGCCACGCTGACGCACAGACCTTGCCTGTCAGGCCTGTCAGCCCCCAATCCCAGAGACGGCGCCAGGGGAAACTCCTATAGCTAGGTGACCTTCTTGCCCTAAGATAAGCACACAGGAACCGGAACATCTGTTTAAGCTCAAGGATGCTCAAGGAGGTAAACTTACTCACGAGGCAGGATTCCTGGGGAAGGGGCAGAGGGGGTCTGGAGGGAATATATACTGTATGAAAATTCTCTTTCAGTGTGCTTGCTGTGAACTGACCACGCTAGTGCCTTTCTGCTGCTCCGGAGAGCAGAAATAAAAAACTCTTTCTCTGAACAAACCTCGGTGTCTTTTGACTCCTTCCTCCCTCTCCGAGAGCAAAGCTCACCCAACCAATCGGTAAAGTCTAAGAAGACTACATTTCTTGGTGCATTGGCTGGGAAACTGTGTTCCCCGAGGACGATGGACAAAGGTCTGAGGCATCACCGCAAGGCGAACAGCTCGGTTCAGTGTCGGCGGCTCCAAGTGCGCATCCTGCCAGTTCGCAGGAGGAACCGGCCACCCCATTCCTGAGTGGAGACGCTGTGGCAGTGAGAGAAAGAGGCAGCAGCCGCGCAGGAAAGAGGGTACCCAGAGGAAAGGTAAGCTCTGCAGTTTATTTTGTGGGAGCTAAGGGGCTTGATCGCCCCCGCCGGTAGGAGCAGTAAAGTGTCGCCGGTTCCAGTTGGAGCAGTAGAGTGCCATCGGTTTTGGGAAGTTTAGGGTAAAGGGGAGTGGGGAAGGTGAATGGTGTATGTGTATGGGGACACTCCAGCTACTGTTTGAGTGAATGAGACGCTGGGGCTCAGAGCCACTGGCGAAGCGAAGTGTGATCCTTGAGGTGCGGTTCCTGGCGACACAAGTCCATCCAGGCCACTGACAGGACGTGGAGAAAGGTGACTGAGTGAGAAATAACGCTAGGTGAACGGAGTGTCCCGCATCATGGGGGGGACAAGAAGTAATTTGACCCCCTTGCAGTGTTTTCTGGACAATTGGAAGGACGCCACGAAGGGAGATGATTGGGGGTTTAAATGGAAGAAAGAAAGACTCCGGGCCCTATGTGAAGTTGACTGGCTGTCCCAAGGGACAGGGTGGCCCAGTGAAGGGACTTTTGGTGAAAATCTAGTAGATTTTCATCATGCAGATGCATTCCCGGTGCAAGTGAAGGTGCCCGCGGGAGGGGCAGAGCATGCCAAGGAAGGAACCAGTGCGCCATCTGCAGGCAGGAGGGTCATTGGAAAATGGAATGCCCACAGCACCAGGGACCCCACACACCACAGGCTGGGAACAGTAACCAAGGGCCGATGCCACGAGCCAGCCATGGGCCTCTGCATTACAGCCACAGGCCCGCCCATGGACTCCGTGAAATCAAGGCAGAGGGCGAGGACAGGGACCAGCCAGCAACAACGGATGGACAACGGAAAGTGGGGCACGCAGTGGTGGCCCTAGAGGAGGTAATCATAAAAGCTCTCACACTCCCACCTGGGACATCAGCCCAACTAGCTGAGATTGTGGCTCTAACCCGTGCCCTACAACTGGCTGAAGGCACAGACATCAATATATATACTGATTCAAAGTATGCTTTCCTCACTCTGCTTGCCCACAGAGTACTCTGGAAGGAGCGCGGCATGCTCACATCAAAAGGAAGCGCGGCATGCTCACATCAAAAGGAAACCAAGTACAACATCCCCAAGCCCTCATGGATCTTTTAACCACAGTATGGGCACCCAACCAAGGGGCCATGATACATTGCTATGGACATCTGACTGGACCAAGTGATATGGCTAGAGGAAACCGCCTAGCAAATAAAACAGCTAAACAAGCAGCGAGACAACTGGCACCTGCTTTCTTCATAGGATCTCTGCTACCGAAAAAGATTGTGAACACTAGCCTCAAACTACCGTACGCAATACAGGAGCGACTGATGGCAGAGGCTGATAAATTGGCTGTTACAGAGCAAGGATGGTATCTTACACCTGACAACCGATTGTGGGTGCCGGAGTCTCTGGGCCCGCAGGTCGTGCGACAGTATCATGACTCCTGTCATGTGGGACCAGATGCTCTAGCTAAACATCTGGGGAGCTGTTACTATATCTCCAAGGTGTACCAGTTGGCTTCTCAAGTCTCGAGACGCTGTATCCTCTGTCAGAAAAACAATCCCAGGACTGGACTCTTACCTCCTTTTGATTATTTGGGTTATGAAGGGAGAATGCAAGCTGCAGAGTAATTCCTGGGCTAGCCTATGCAAAACGACCTGGCTCAGCTGAGGCCGTTAAGGAACAATAGAGGGCCATTGAGAGACATTGGCAAGGCAAGAGAAGGATCCCTGCCTCCTGCCCTGAGGTGTAAACAGAGACTGGGTTTGGAAGGTGGGCAGGGTAACTGGGTGTAAGCTGACAGGTAGCCATGTTGGTCTGACACAGTCGAAATATAAAAATAATAATAAAATAATAAATTGTCCAGTAGCACCTTAGAGACCAACTAAGTTTGTTCTTGGTATAAGCTTTCGTGTGCATACACACTTCTTCAGATACACTGAAACAGAAGTCACCAGACCCTTGTATATAGTGGGAGGGTGGGGTGGGGTTTTTCTCAGGAGGGTAGTAGGAGATGGGTGATTGACTCAATGGGTATGGTAAACCTGTTGACGACTGTTATTGACTGCAATTAGTCCTACAGGAAAAAGCAAGTGATAGTATGCAGATAATTAGCATATGTTATGAGACAGGAATCCAATATCTCTATTCAGACCAGGTCTCTCCAGTTTAGTGATGTTGTAATTCAGCAACTTCTCTTTCAAGTCTGTTTCTGAAATTCTTTTGCAATAAGACAGCTGTTTTGAGATCCTGTATTGAATGTCCTGGGAGACTGAAGTGTTCTCCTACTGACTTCTGTACTGTATAGTGATGATTTGTTTTCATAACGTCTGAGTAAAGTGAGGCTGAGAGTAACACCATAACCATAAAGCATATTTTTCAGAAAATATGTTTCTTTTCTTGTTTTATTTATTAAAGCCATTTCTATACCACTTTACATTTTGGAGAGGTTTGTGTTGTATTTAAGGCAGCCATCCTATGCACAATAAGTGCAAAAAGCAAGCCTCTGTAAGTTAAGCTTGTCTAAAGTTATACCAGATAGATTCCTATTCAGTAGCAGAGGTCCTGTGGCTGCTCTTTCTAAACCTGGCACAAGGAAAGCAAGCCTTTAAAATAGTGTTTTGTGCCAGGTTGCCAGGAACGAGCAACTAGCAGTAACATACCTTTGGCTAAACTAGGTTTGGAGAATTAGTGATTGCTGAGCCAGGAATGAGTCCACTGAGTTGGTGATAATCCTAAATTGCTCATCTCAGTGGATCTACACTTGGAGGAACATACCAAAGCTTCCTCATACTGAGCCAAGCCATTAGTCCACCTAGATCAGGGTTGTCTACACTATGATTTCAGTCCTAGCTAGAGATGCCGGGGATTGAACTTGGGACCTTCTGCATGTAATGAAGAAGCTGTACCACTGACCTATTACCCTTCCCAAAAGGAAATCCATGAATGTCAAAAGTGTGTTTTCTTTCTCCAGAGATGGGAAATATTTCATCGTAGTCTTGCTCAGACCTGTCCTACAGCCTTTTTTATTTTTTTACTGAAGGGCTATAGGCTGAAGTCTTTAATAGCAAGTTTTGCTTCCAGACAATGCTATCCAGTGCATAGTAAATACTTCCTTTCATAAATGACAAACAGGTGTTCTCCAGCAATGCCATAGAGGCTTTGAGCTGAGTCCCCTGTAATTACCATAAGGACGGGAGTTAACTCTGGAACTTGCAGAGTCCTCTCTGGAAATCTAGTGACTAATAAGAAAAGAAATAATATGCTTTGTGAAGGGCGGTATAAATACTCCCATGCACTCCAGTACCAGGGTCTCAGGAGTAACAAGGCTCCATCAGACTGATTTCTGGTACTCTGTGTTTGATAATGCTGGATTTGGTCTTATCTGCAAACAGAATGATCATTTGGGTCAGTCAAAATAGTCTGGTGCAATTACAGGGATTATAAAGATTGAGATTTCCCTGTTTGCATCTCCTGCAACCTGTGTTCATATTATACATTTGTACTCAGGATGTTGATGTTAGTATTAATGTTGCTGCTTCTACTGCCTCACACAGCATGCCAAAACCAGAAGGTTCAATGTGGGGTGCAGCACTCCCAGCCTTCTCTTCCCAGATATTCTCAGTCAGGAGATTTCATCTTTGGATGCATTGTTCCAGTTGCCTTCAACAAACATTCTCGTGGGCCACAACAATTACCTAAAATGTTTGTATAAAGAAAAATTTATCCCTGATACTTTACTTTTGTCTAGACGGTTGGGGAGCCCAGCCAATCTAATTTAAGACTAGATCTAGATTGGATTCTGTAGCTGAAAGGGAATGGATGCAACAGTTCCCCTTGCAAACCTGGCTTGAACACTGCAAATTAATTTCACTTTGAAAACGTGACCATTAGGAAGAGAAAAGGAGGGAAACTGCACGGGAATCTCATGATCTGTGTGTGAATAGAAAAACAAGTAGCCTCCAGACAATGTGTGCTAAGGCAGCATTAATTAAAGAGAGGGACTGCAAGGAAGAAGGTCTTTTCCTCCTGTGTAAAAAGTCACTTGGCATATATTGAGGCTTTAAATTATTATTCTTCATTCATTTTACATCTCCATCCTCTTCAAGCTCTCTTCCCTATTGGACTTTCTTTAATTCCAGGATGAAGTGAACAGAAATATGACTAACCTCCAGGCAATTGCTTACTAGAATGTTTGGTAGGCTACATTAATTAAAGAGGCATTTTTCCCTGTAAAGGTGTTTTTCCATGTACAAAAAAGTCACCATGTATTGAGAGTTGGAAACATTATCTGACTTATATTTGCATTATGTCCTCTTCCTATTCTTAGTTCTCTTCCCTATCAGCTTGATTTCATCCCAGGATTGTCTCACGCTGTTGAGAATCCTGTGAACCCACTGTAAATCCGGTGTATTTGAACTCCACAAACCAAGCTGCCTCCCCCCAAAAAACTGGAAGACAGTGCAGTTCCAAAAAAAATAAAAATAAATCGCCCCACCCAACTTTATTTCAGTATCATCAGGAGCTGAAACCTCACATCTAAATCTCCTTTATGTAATGATGCAAAATAGTATTATAGGGTGGGGGTGGGAAGAGGGGTGTAATTTAGGAAAGTAAAGAAGAGATTTAAGTTTGTGTGCATTCATTTTAGTACACCCTGTGGTAAATAATTTGCCTTATTTGAATAGAGCATGTTTTACCTTGGTTGATCTGATTTACATCCTATGCCCTTTTAAAATGTTTTTTTTTGGGGGGGGAGGGGGTTGGGTTGTTTTTGTTTTAATTAGGTATTTTGCGGTTTTATATCTTGATTTTATTCTGTGAACTGAGACCCCCAGGTATAGGGTGGTATATAAATTCAAAGAATAAAACTAATAATAATAATAATAATAATAATAATAATAATAATAATAATAATGTCAGTTAATACAGGCTTGTAGACTGATATGCTTGTCTTATTCCTGTTTTACCTACTACAGTTTAAAGAAGCATAGTGTATATTTTCACGAATGACAAAAATATTCAAAAATTAGAAAGTGTAGAATATGTTTAAGACACAAAATGTTGATCTCTTTTTAGCATAGTGGCTGAGAACTACCAGCAGATGCATTAGGAAGAGAAAATGATGGAAGCTGCACAGCAATCTAATGATCTATATGTGTGAATAGGCAAAGGCTTATTAGAATGTGTTGCAGGCAACAATAATTAAAGAGGAGGCCTTTTAAAAAAATCCATAATACAGGTTCGGAAAGTGTATAAGATATTTATGAAACAAAATGTCAATCTCTTTTAAGCATAACTGAGAACTACCAGCACATCCTGGCTTTGGCATTTGCTGTAAAGGAGATCAATGAAAATCCCCAGATCCTACCAAATATTACACTTGGATTCGACATCCATGACAGCTATTTGAATCCAAATTGCATTTTTCGTGCCGTAATGGAATTTATTTCTCCCCAAAACAATTTTCTCCCCTATTACAACTGTGATATCCAGAACAATCTACTGGCAGTCATTGGGGAACTGACATCTGAATTCTCCCACTCAATATCAACTGTTTTCAATATTTACAAGATTCCACAGGTAAATCACCTCAGGCTTCCTCTACCTTTCATTCTAGAAATGCACTAATCCTAATTATGTAGACTTGTCCAGAAATGGGGGAGATACTGAATTCACATGTAAAAGCAAACTTACCCAGTTTGCACATTCCAAAACAAGATCTGAACTAAAAAAATAAAATAAAATACAGCCATCTTTTGAAATTTATGTTTCTCCTGATTTTGCAATGCATACAAAAATGCATATCCTGGTGTAAAAGTGTATGTATGAGTGCATATATATTAGAGAATTGCATTGCAATAAGGGAATATTGCTTTGCTAAAAGGTCTATATTTTGAGAAATTCACAAATTTGTTGAATTTTCATCACAAACAGATGTGAAAATATAGAGTACAGAAGGGAAGATTGGAAAAGTAAGATACTGAGAGAAGCTGAAATTGCCAAGTTCCCTCGTTCCTGTTTGACATTGGCATCTGCCTAGGGCTAAGGAACAGAACTGCAGTTAAGACAATGCCTTTCCCACTTGGATGAAAGTGCAACCATTTCCCCATTATGTCAGCACTTTTACAACATAGCATGGATGGATGAAGGTGTGACGAGCATGACGGCACTTTTTCCTCTCATGCCGTTGGGCCCACTCTCACTTAGATAATTCCACCATCACCACCCACGAGCAACCCTTTACCTGAAGGTTTCTTTTCCTTTCCTCTTAAAATTCTAGCCCAGAGTAGCCTGTGGGGGACCTTTGTGAGGGGATAATTAGTAAGTTGGAGTCTCAGACAGGTTTTCTTTAAATAAGCAATAAAGATTTATTTAAGGCAAGATTGTATATAACACAAATGGGTTAAATGTAGGTTACTTCAGGAATACAGTACAATTTCGCTTTAATTCATCCTCAGTTGTTTTTGCATTATAGGTTTGGCTCCTTTATACGGTGATACAGTGGTACCTTGGGTTACATACGCTTCAGGTTACATACGCTTCAGGTTATAGACTCCGCTAACCCAGAAATAGTACCTCGGGTTAAGAACTTTGCTTCAGGATGAGAACAGAAATTGTGCTCCAGCAGCGTGGCAGCAGCAGGAGGCCCCATTAGCTAAATTGGTGCTTCAGGTTAAGAACAGTTTCAGGTTAAGAACAGACCTCCAGAACGAATTAAGTACTTAACCCAAGGTACCACTGTACTTTCTTTCAATTATCCACCCCCTTTAACAATGCTGCTCCTGAGGTACTTTAAATAATAGACCAAAGGGCTCTCCACATTCCCTCCCTTCACTGGGGCTGGGGGGTTTCTTCTTTTCCTTAGAAGAATCTTCCCCCTCCAGACTAGATTTAAGTCCTAAGTAGGCTGTTCCTTTCCAGCTCCTACTTTTCCTGGCTCAACCTCTGCCTCCCAGTAAAATTCTGGTCTATTCCTCCTACAAGACACCACACTCTGTCCTTCACAATACACTCAGAGTGGAAGTTGTTTTCCCCCCAGAAACAACTCTTTCTCCCATTCACTCTTTATACCTCAACCTGTCTCCCAGCTTCTCCAGCCTCAATTCCAACCCACCTCAACCAACCATCTCAACAATCTCTCTCTTTTCACATCCTCTCCTTTTAAACTCTCCCTCCTAGAACCACAGCCAATCAGAGGCTGCCATTTGTTTACCATTTGGTGGCAGGGAAAGAAAGCGGGCGACACACTTGTTGATCCAACCTGTCCTGCAAAACCAACTGTTTCATCACAGAAGGCTAATAAAATTAAGTTATTTTCTTCCCCTTCTCCAAGATAACACCTGTATTGTTGTCTTTCCATTTATATGATATCAAACCAACAAGGAAATATTCATACAACAGTGTGGCATAAGAACTCAGCAAAACGTAATGCTTCCCAAAGAGAACATTTTAGAAGAATTTAGAAGAAACGTTTTAAAAACTCCATTAAAATGTTGGGACAGTCAGAATGGCTAGCATATGGAACAAATGTTATTTTAAAATACAGTATTGTACAAATGCACCCCCTCTCATAAACAGATAACATGAATGTCATTAAAAACATATTTCTCTCTATCCCCACCTTGCATCTTTAGCTGATGTATAATTCCGATTCAGTGATTATGGATAACCCAAAACTCTTTTCCTTCTACGAAATGGTTCCAAATAGATCCCTTCAGTACAAAGGGATTCTCCAATTACTTCATCACTTCAAGTGGAGATGGGTTGGATTCATTGAAGAGAACGGGGAAATTTTAGAATGGTTCAAACAGAACATGGTTCCTGAATTTTCCAAGCGTGGCATCTGTTTTGCAGTCATGGAATCCTTCAGCAGCTTGTTTTATGATGCTGTGAAGGGGGATTTTGTCAGAGGTGTCCTGCAATTTTATGATAAGGTCATGAACAATGAAGCCAATGTTTTGGTCATCTGTGGGGATGTTAAGTCCATGATCTTACTGAGATGGTTGTTAAGCCCAGAAATCACAAAACAAAAGCCCAAAGGCAAAGTCTGGATTCTGACATTCATGATGGAGTTAAAATCCTTTCCTATGGAACGGTGGGACATACAAGACTTCCATGGTGCTATTGCACTTTCCCTTCACTCTAATGAAATTTGGGGATTTCGACCATTCATTCAGGGGAGAAAGCCTTCCACCACTGAAACAGATGGTTTTATCAAAGACTTTTGGGCTCAGGCATTTGGCTGTTCATTCCAGGATTCTGCTTCAGGCAACATGAGTGGTGATATCTGCACTGGAGAGGAAAAGCTAGAGAACCTTCCTGGGCATGTCTTCCCAATGAATGTAACTGGCTACAGCTACAGCATCTACAATGGCGTCTATGCTGTGGCACATGCTTTACATGCCCTGCACTCATCCATATCCAACAGTAAGAGTATGATGCTGAGAAAGAGAAGAAAGTTTCATAAAGAGCAGCCTTGGCAGGTAGTGGACTCTACTTCTTAAGGGGAAGGGGTAATGCATTACCATGGTTAAATAATTTTCCAAGAGTTAAGTACCAAAGGTACATCATTCTATATAAATTTTATTTTAAGTCATAACGCAGTGTATATGTTAACCCTTCAGTTCACATGTGTTCCTACTGTTCCATTTGTATATTGTACCCAAAATTTCTCGCCCATTTGATTATGCATTCTTTAACTTGTTCTTCTTGCATTTCACTTTTCAACAATAATTTCTACATTTTTTCAATAATATATTCATCATATGTACACAACTGTGTTTTGAAATTTGTCTTTTTTGGTTCTCTACCAAAGGTCTTTTTAATCTATCTAAAATCTCTCAGTTAGTTGTAAATGAGCAAACCATTGGAGACTGTAACTTTCTCTTGTTAGTTGTTCACTTTTTTTAATTTTACAGTCCCCTCAATTCCACTCTAATAATTGTCTCTTTTTTGGTAAATTTTTTTATTAAGGTTTCTAGAGAAAAATACAAAACTTAACTTAATATCTGGCTCCGGCGGCAACAGCAACAAGGGCTGGGCTGGCGTGGTGGATTCTGTTCACTCTCTGTGTGGGCTCTGCAAATGTCCGTCTGCCCCCCCCCCCGCCGGTTGCCCTGCCCCCAGTGCCAGCAACCTGCCCTATGCTGATGCTGGGAGCCGTACAGTTCCTTGTACTCCAGTTGCAACTTTTCCATGACGTTTTTCTCTTTTCCTTTTCAATCCAGCTCCACCACTTTCTGAAATCCGTGTCGTTTAACAACAGTGCTGGCGAAAAGGTGTCCTTTGACCAGAAAGGGGAGCTTGTTCAAGGATTTGACATTGTAAATTGGGTCACATTTCCCAATCAGTCTTTCATTGGAGCAAAGGTTGGGAAGATGGATCCCTGGGCACTTCCAGATGAACAATTTGCGATCAGCGAGGTTTCCATAGTATGGCACAGCTGGTTTAACCAGGTGGGGTTTAAACGCAGATCTTTTGGGAAGTGTCCCAATTTTGGAAATTGGAAGAGTTTTCTCTGTCTAAACAATGAATCCTTAACATGTCTTAATTACTGGATTTAGTCTCAAGACAAATTGTAATATGCAAATGCCTTTATCACACAGATAAAGGACTCGGTATCTTTGTTGCTGTTGTTACTTACCGTCCTTAAAATTGTTTGTGCTACACATTTAATGAGGTGGTTCTCAAAATCAGCCACAAATTTTGAAATGTAAAACAAATGTGATTCCCCCCCCCCTTAACCTTTAAATTGTGTGGTGTATATGCAATGCTAGTTTTCTTGCACATGATAGTAAGCTACAGCTTAGGATCCCAGGTAACAAGGCCTCTAAATACAAAAAATACCCAAAACCTAAACCAGCAAGACAGACTCCAGATCAGACGTTTTCATCCAGTGGAACCTTTGTTCTCGAATAACTTAGTTGACGAACAAATTGGCTCCCAAACGCCAAAAACCTGGAAGTAAGTGTTCCAGTTTTCAAACGTTTTTCAGAAGCCAGACAACCGATGCAGCTGTCGGCTATTGTTTCTGGGGTGCCTGCGCCAATCAGAAGCCATGTCTTGGTTTTCGAACGTTTCAGGAGTCAAACAGACTTCTGGAACAGATTAAGTTTGAGAACCGAGGTTCCACTGTTTATCCTAAATAGGAAACCATAAGGTATTTTCATTTAAAGGTATTTCATAGTCAAATACAGTACCTTTATTGCAAGATATGTTTGTTAGAGCATTCCTCGCATTCTCACCTGTGTACTAGTGCATACGAAATTACAATTTGTTTTTATTATGTTATTATTTCTTGAGCAGAGAGGCTGTAGTTCAGTGGCAGAGAATCTGCCTTGCATTTAGAAGCTTCCAGGTTCAATCCTTGGCATCTTGAGGGCTGGGAGAGACGCCCTGTTTGAAGCCCTGAAGAACTGCTACCAGGCAATGTGCCTTTATGGGCGAGAATCCTTCACACTCTACTATCACCACATACCTTTAGCACTTCTGATGCACTGCAAGGATTTGGACTGAGTGCCAATGACTTCTTGTATGCATGATGTGCAGTAATCCTCAAGCAGGGTACCAGCAAGGAAAAACACATGCAGTGGCAGATACATTATCGAGACAGGGTCTTGGGATCCAGGATCTGATTTGAACTGGTGTCAGGAAGGCGTGGCCAACAGGTTTTTCTCCACTCTCCCAATCCCTGGTGATGAGTCTTGGAGACAGCCTGGGACAGATGTCACCTTCCCATGTCAGAGGTCTGGAATTGAGCTCAAGTGCTGTGGAGTTGAAGGGAGGGAGGCCTCAAATGCTGCTGATCAGGCTTAGGATAATAGAAAAATCCAAAGCAGGTTGTTTCCTGAACCTCAATGATTCCAGGACTATTCTTCTGAAGCTTAACATTCTCCTCTGCCATTGGTGGATAGGTACAGCCCCTTTCTGTCTGCAGTGCCAACTGCCAGCCTGGTTACAGTATGAAAAAGAAGGAAGGGGAGCCCTTCTGCTGCTATGATTGCATCCCATGCCCCAAAGGGTGGATATCTGACCATGAAGGTGAGGGTCCTAGTGCACAGACACATCAGAAGACTGGTGAGGATCCAGAGGAACATGCATGCAAGAACATCAGTGCACACACAGAGCTTCTTGGGTGCATAACCTCGGTGTGAGAAATGATCTTTCATGCATGTGGTTAGACACTATATAGGAGTGTGTCTGCATTTTTCTGAGTTGCAACAAGTTTGCACTGTATGAGCATATTGCTTTGTTGCTCTGGGGTTTTTCCCCATTGTTGCCTGGAATGTGTTGCCTTGTATGCGGGGTTGTTACTCCAGCACACAATAGTCCTGTGCCTCCATCCCACATTTGAAACAGGTAAGATATTCCCTCTTGGGCTGGGCTTTCCCCACTTGAATGTGAAACGTAATTTGAGCCAGAAGGCTCTCTGCTTGCAGATGGTATTATTTCCTCCCTTTGAAAACAATGCTGTTTCAGAAATCCTATGGCTTTTGCTAAAGTCCAGGGCATCTCTTCCTTCCAATACTGTTGCAAAAGCATCAGAATTATCTCCTAGTGAGCTGATCAGCACAGAGACCTTTTGCTGATCACCAAGAACAAAGCCTGTTAGGGCCAAACTGGTCAATCAGTGTTGCTACCTGGGTTAAATGCTTGCCACAGTCTCTTTTGAAATTCAGTGTTAGCCTCAATAGTTGATTCATCCATTTGACCAGAAACTTCTTGCTAACAAATTCAAATTCTAGCTTCTTTAAAGCTTTGGCTGCAGTTTCACAATGCTTAATTTGAATCAACTGGGAGTATTCTAAACTTTGCACAATGATTCCCATTGCAAAATTGCTTTCTCTGTCTCATTTGCATGCTTCCTCAACATTGTTTGTGGTGTGGGTCCTGGCTTTTTGTGCAATTTAATGCCCTTTCGCCCTTAAAAGGATATCCAATCCCATTTTCCATAGACCAAAAGGGTAAAACTATGACCACTCATTAGATCCTGGGGTGCTATAGTTAAAAAACAAGTTTAACAAAATGCACAAAACTGCCACAACTGCAAAAATATTGCATTTTATTTTATTTTTTACATTAGCCGAAAATGGGACACAAAATTGATGGGTGGGGAGAATAACAAAATATAATGTTGGTGGTGAGTCACTATTCCCCTCAGCAAAAAAAAGAAAAGGGGGGGGGGACCAAAAAGGACCAAAGAAATGACTCAAAAACAAAAGGGCTAGGGCCCATAACCCATAACCATTATTCCCTGCAAAGAATGGTATGTTTCACAGCATCAGCAAAGAATGCAATACCTGAGCAAGACAAACAGCTTTGTATCATTCCTAAGAATTATTCATTAATGTGTTCAGAGGCAGGGGAACTTTATTTGGCAGGTAGACCAGATCATATCTCCCCACTTTCGGTAGGGCTATACACCTTGCCTATCCTCTGACATCCCTACATCATCAGATGGTGCTGCACATTGAAGTCCCAAATGTGAGTACCACAAATTTCAGCACAGGGCTGTTGGAAAGTCCTTCTACAAACAGCTCTGAAATGCTGTTTAATCCTCTGGAAACTGGAGGTTCAGAATGCAGCAAAAAGCTGTTTGCAAAAGGGCTTTCAAACAGCCCCACATTGTGCTTTAAAACTCCAAAAACATTGGAACTACTTTCCCCAAGAAACTATTTTTAAAAGAAAAATATAACTCATATTTATGTACAGACAATATAACATTTCTTTTTCAGACATGGCCCATTGCTTCAAATGTCCAGATGAGCAATATGCAAACAAGAACCAGGATTTATGCATTCCCAAAACAGTAACTTTCTTGTCTTATGTAGAACCTTTGGGCATCATTTCAACCATTTCTGCTCTTTCATTTTCTTTGACCACAGCTCTGGTGCTGAGAATATTCATGAAGCACCAGGATACTCCAATAGTCAAAGCCAACAACCAGGACCTCACTTACATCCTTCTCATCTCCCTCCTGCTCTGCTTCCTTTGTGCATTGCTCTTCATTGGCCAACCTACAATGGTGACGTGTCTCCTCCGCCAAACAGCTTTTGGCATTGTCTTCACAATGGCTGTTTCTTCTGTGTTGGCAAAAACTATTACTGTGGTTCTGGCTTTTATGGCCACCAAGCCAGCATCCAGGATCAGGAAGTGGGTGGGGAAAAGCCTGGCCATCTCCATTGTGGTTTCTTGCTCCATTCTCCAAGCAGGCATCTGCCTGGTGTGGCTTTCCACCTCTCCTCCATTCCCAGATACTGACACCCAGTCAATGACTGAGGAGATTGTACTGCAATGTAATGAGTCATCCCCAATCATGTTTTACTGTGTCCTGAGCTACATGGGCTTGCTAGCCATGGCCAGCTTCACTGTAGCTTTCTTTGCCCGGAACTTGCCTGACAGTTTCAATGAAGCCAAGTTCATCACTTTCAGCATGTTGGTGTTTTGCAGTGTTTGGTTGTCCTTTGTTCCAACTTACTTGAGCACCAAAGGGAAATACATGGTGGCTGTGGAGATCTTCTCCATCTTAGCCTCCAGTGCTGGGTTGCTGACTTGCATCTTCTTCCCCAAATGCTACATTATCTTGTTCAGGCCTGAGCTGAACAAAAGGGAGTCATTAAATAGGAGGGAGTAGCACTGAAGAGGAGGTCCATGCAGCCTTTTCCACTCAACCCTTTCCAAATTAAAGAATACATTGGGAGTGCAATGGAGCTGCATGAAGAACATGTTGATGTTATGTAACTGTCAGGAATTGATTGACCAGCAGAGGCAGGTGCTGATAATGAGGCTCTTTTAAATGTAAACTCATGACTGGGCTGGCTGGTTGCCAGACTCTTACAGTTGCTATAAAGACCCTATTGGTTCCACCTGCCTGTGCTGAATGCCATAGCTCTTGACCTGCTGCTTGAATATTGTACTGTAGCTGTTGGATGTTTTAGTATGGTAAGGTAAATAACAGCTTTTATGCCATATCTCTTGACCTGCTATTTGAATCCGGTTGCGGGTGCAAAGGAGAATCCCTGAAAATAATTGTGGATATGTATAGTCTATTTTTTTTCCTCTCTTCTTCTTCTCCTCCTCCTCCAATTTATATCCATGCCTTTCCTCCAAGGATCTCAAGGCAGTACAGGTGGTTTTTCTCTCTATGCCATCCTCCTAACAACTGGGTTAGGCTGAATGTTAGCAAGTGAGATTCACGGCTAAGTTCAGATTTGAACCCGTCATAGTATGAAACTTGAAGCACTACACCACCCCACCACCCAACAGCTTCTTCTTTTTGCTTTGGCTTGGAGTTGCCAAGAGCACTAAGCAGCCTAAACAAGCTACAGCTCCCAGGATTCTTGGGGGAGAATCTGTGACAGATAAACTTAAAAGTGGCACGACATTATAGCTTGGGCCACCAAAGCAGCACTGCCAACCACTTCCTCCCAGTGCTCGTTGGTAGAGGTCCAAAAGAAGCCAGTGTCTATGTATCTTTTCTCTCTTTAAGAAGCTTCACATTTCAGAAGAAATTCAGAAAATTATACCATCCAATGTCTTATGGCGCTGACTTTGCTAATGTTTTATTTCTTCAAACACCAGGCACCACATAGAATATATATTTTGAAGGATATAATCCACTATGTTTTAGGCCATCTGCCTGGATCTTTGGGGGGGAAATAAGCACCCGATAATGTAGCACTACTCTGTCCTGGTTTTTGTACAACCTCGCCGGAAAGTGGTGTTCTAATAGTGAGATCACTGTTCGTTTTATTATACTCGGCTATTCCCAGATTTTCCTAAACATATTAAGTGTGCTGGGTTCACAGGTGTTTTCCCATAGTCTATCTTACAGGATTCTGTGGACACACAGAGTCCAGTATATTGGTTATAAATGCAGTGGTATAGTGTGGGGGGGCAGGGGGACTGAGGCCCCAGGTGCAGAATCTTGGGGGGGCACGAACCAAGTGCCCCCAGCCCTCACAGAGATCCCTGTGCCCTGCCCGTCTCCAGCAGCGAGGGTTTGATGAGAGTAGAGGGTGAAAAACATCCTCTACCCCTAGCCCCTGTTGGGCACCCAACCTCCAAAACAGGATTAGACACGCCCATGAAGGAGAAAGCTGTCAGTGGTTACTTGCCATGAATGCTATGTTCTTCCTCCATTGTCACAGGCAGTAAGCCTCTGGGTACCAGTTGCTATGGACTTCACAATCTCTAGTGCAGGGCGAGATTGGGATCTTTGAAAGTAATGTCCAAACCAATATTTATTTTGAGGTCTCGTAGATGTTTCCAGATTTTTTTCAAAAAAAATCCTCTTCTACCACAGTTTCCTTTAAGCATGAATGCTGAGAAGGTCAGTTACCAGCTTCAAAGTCAAGTTGAGAGTATTAATACTTATTCTGATATAACAAGTTAAATTAGTAAATCCAGCCCCTCCAAGTATCCCTATTTTCCAGGGATGTCCCTGATTTAGAGAAGCCATCCTGATTTCTGATTTGATCCCAGAATGTCCTGCTTTTCCTAAGGATGTCCCTATTTTCACTGGAGAAATGTTGGAGGGTATGGAGTTATACAACCCCTGAGCCGTCTGAAAGCAATCCTGTATAGGGAAGGTTTTTCAAAATGTTGAAGGTTATATTATGTTTTTATATTTGTTGGAAGCTGCCCAGAATGTCTGGGGCAACCCAGTAAGAGGTGTGGGGTATAAATAATAAGATTATCATTATGGAATGGGACTTCCCTATTTTCATCAAAGAAATGTTGGAAGACAGTGCTTTTTTTCTTTAAAAAAAATATTTAGGGTTACTCTCATTTTCCTAGTCATATTGAAATACTGCCCCTCAATGAGGCCAAACTTAGATTCACAACATGTTTAGGGGTATGTGTACCCCTGTGTACCCACAGGGGAAAAAGCACTGTTGGAGGGTATGTAAATCAAGTCATTCTTCAACCATGGAGAAATGTTTGCTTTTCACAGTTCACATAAAATAAAGGAGTTTGCCTCTACTTGGGCCTCCTCACTATATATGCACTGATCTGGATTTTTGCCTACCAGAGCACGCAGGGCAATGCACAAACAAAAACAGCACATCACCACAAACCTAGAACAGGCACACACAAAACCCCATTTAGTTTCATAATGCCTTTTTGACTATGGACCACCAGGGGTCGTTGCAGGCCCATACAAAAACTTACATTCTTCCTATATTGTTTCCCCAGCTCAAGGCAGGTGGCAGAGCGGTTTCACTAGGGCAGGGGCAGCCAAAGGGTTGCAAGGAGAGTGAAAGCATGATGTTTTTATATAAGGCACAAGCTGCTGGCAAACTAGAGTGACGTTAAGTCCTTTTAGCCTTCCGTTTCCCACCTCTGCTGTTTGCCAGTAATGAATAACTTGCTGCCTGATATTCTTCAGACGAGTGGGTAGTTTCAGGTCTACTAAAGTTCAGAATACAGTGGTACCTCTGGTTAGGAAATTAATTTGTTCCGGAGGTCCGTTCTTAACCTGAAACCGTTCTTAACCTGAGGTACCACTTTAGCTAATGGGGGCTCCCGCGGCCACCTCACGATTTCTGTTCTCATCCTGAGGTAAAGTTATTAACCTGACGTAATACCAGCAAGTTTGGAAAACTCAGCAGTGGCCAGAGGATTGGAGAAGATCAGTCTACATCCCAATCCCAAAGAAAGGCAGTGCCAAAGAATGCTCCAACTACCGCACAATTTCACTCATTTCACATGCTAGCAAGGTTATGCTTAAAATTCTACAAGGAAGGCTCAAGCAGTATGTGGACCGAGAACTCCCAGAAGTGCAAGCTGGATTTAGAAGAGGCAGAGGAACCAGAGACCAAATTGCAAACATGCGCTGGATTATGGAGAAAGCTAGAGAGTTCCAGAAAGACATCTACTTCTGCTTCATTGACTATGCAAAAGCCTTTGACTGTGTTGACCACAGCAAACTATGGCAAGTTCTTAAAGAAATGGGAGTGCCTGATCACCTCATCTGTCTCCTGCGAAATCTCTATGTGGGACAAGAAGCTACAGTTAGAACTGGATATGGAACAACTGATTGGTTCCAAATTGGGAAAGGAGTACGGCAAGGCTGTATATTGTCTCCCTGCTTATTTAACTTATATGCGGAATTCATCATGCGAAAGGCTGGGCTGGATGAATCCCAAGCCGGAATTAAGATTGCCGGAAGAAATATCAACAACCTCAGATATGCAGATGACACAACCTTGATGGCAGAAAGTGAAGAGGAATTAAAGAACCTTTTAATGAGGGTGAAAGAGGAGAGCGCAAAATATGGTCTGAAGCTCAACATCAAAAAAACGAAGATCATGGCCACTGGGCCCATCACCTCCTGGCAAATAGATGGGGAAGAAATGGAGGCAGTGAGAGATTTTACTTTCTTGGGCTCCATGATCAGTGCAGATGGTGACAGCAGTCACGAAATTAAAAGACGCCTGCTCCTTGGGAGAAAGGCGATGGCAAGCCTAGACAACATCTTAAAAAGCAGAGACATCACCTTGCCAACAAAGGTCCGTATAGTAAAAGCCATGGTTTTCCCAGTAGTGATGTATGGAAGTGAGAGCTGGACCATAAAGAAGGCTGATCGCCGAAGAATTGATGCTTTTGAATTATGGTGCTGGAGGAGACTCTTGAGAGTCCCATGGACTGCAAGAAGATCAAACCTCTCCATTCTGAAGGAAATCAGCCCTGAGTGCTCACTGGAAGGACAGATCGTGAAGCTGAGGCTCCAATACTTTGGCCACCTCATGAGAAGAGAGGACTCCCTGGAAAAGACCCTGATGTTGGGAAAGATGGAGGGCACAAGGAGAAGGGGACGACAGAGAATGAGATGGTTGGATGGTGTTCTTGAAGCTACTAGCATGAGTTTGATCAAACTGCGGGAGGCAGTGGAGGACAGAAGTGCCTGGCGTGCTCTGGTCCATGGGGTCACGAAGAGTCGGACACGACTAAACGACTAAACAACAACAACAACAATACTTCCGGGTTAGCGGAGTCTGTAACCCAAAGTGTTTGTCACCCGAGGTACCACTGTACTTACGCAATTCTCCCCCCCCCCGATCTTTTATTATTTTCTTTGTCTGTTTGTCCTTGTATTTTGGTACTACCAAAGCTGTAGGCACACCATGTACCGGTATTTGAAACTCATGGCTTCCCCCAAAGATTGCTTGGAACTATTGGTTACCTCTCACAGAATGAGAATTTCTAGAACCCTTAACAAATTACAGGTCTTGGGGTTATTTGGGCGAAATATGTGCTTTTAATGTATGGTGTTTATTGCAACTACTCCTGAACTTGTTTGTTTGGCTCAGCTTAAGTGCACTGCTAGGCAATGGTCAACTCGCAGTGAATAGCCTCCTTCGGGAGGTGGCGGGCTCTGCTTCCTTGAAGGTTTTTAAGCAGAGTTTGGATAGCTATCCGCCAAGGATGCTTTGGTTGAGATTCCTGCCTTGCAAGGAGTTGGACTAGACAACCACTGAAGTGCCTTTCAACCCTACAATTCTAAGATTCTGTTATTGCGATTTACAGATGTTTGAATTAATAGGTATATTCGAATAACTAATCTGTGCTCCGTTTCACAGCTTGACCGCATGACCTCTTCACTCAGGGTTCATCCTGATTCGCTTGCACAATACTAACATGGAAGGCACACTATACTTTTACGACACACTCCAAGGACAGTTTTCCCCCTTGATGAATTCTGGGCACTGCAGTTTGTTAAGGTTTGCTGTGAACTGCAGCTCTGAGAGGGGTAAACTACACTACCCAGAATTCTTTGAGGGGGAAATGTGCTTTGAACGTGTTTTAAAGGTATAGCATGTACACAGCCATAGTCTAGTCTTTATTGAGCATTCATTCTGATTTGCATAATGGGTGTTTATACATCTTCCCATTAAGCATTCATTCAGTCTTAATGCCACAGCCCCAAACTTTTACTTCATTTCCCTATCACTTTCTTAACTGCTAAAATTCTGGCAGTTGTCTATATTAGTGTGTGTGTTTTACAAAACGCTTTAATCCACTTTAAATGCTCAAAGCCCAGTGTAGGGTATATATTTGTATTCCTCCCACAAAATACTATCTCGCTTGCTCTCCCCCCCCCCCCACTCACACACACAAGGCATAACAATGTCCTGCTTTCTTCAAATGACTCACCAAGGCTGGAAATCTATTTGTGTTTACCCAGGAGTAAGTTCCATTGAATTCCATGGGGCTTACATATTGAGAAGACATGCATAGGGGTGGCGCCGTCAGACACTTGGCACACTCCACACACAGTTTACACAGCAAACCCTCTTCTTGTACTAACAAAAAAAACAAACCCCACCATTATGTACACAGAGAAACAACCCCCAAATATCTACATCAAACATCAGTGCTGGCTCAAGACATTTCACAACACTCTCGAGCCAAGACTGGCCAATCTGCTTTACCGCCTAAGGCAAAACAAAAAAACCTACGTCCACACCCAACAGTAAAAACACAAGGCTAATAAATGAAATAACCATTTGCTGTTCTTTCATGACCTCCAGAGTCAGTGGATTGAGGTGGCTGCTTCAAAGTGCCTAAGGGTAGGGCTGGCCCTGCTGAACACATACAAACATTTTGCATATCCAGATAGGCATATATCCTGCACCCCCCACATACACACACAAATGCACCCCCTGGCCACATTCTATATTGCAAACAGGTCCCACTGAAATCATGCGTTTTCCCAGGAGTAAGCCCCAGTGAAACCAATAGGACTTCCTTTTGAATCAACATGCACTGGATTGTGCTGCAATATATATCTAGTTCTCCTACCAGGATGTGATCAATCTTGCTACCAAAAGTCCTGCTTCACCCATACACACGCCAGCTATATGCCGTGCCTTTTTGCATCAGTAGCTCTCTGTTGCCAGAGTCAAATGTGCAATGCAACAGCTCACCAACATTTCCACCCAAAACTTCCACATTCACCTCTCTCCCTTCCACACAAGCAATTTGACAGTCAGGATTCATGCAACAACACAATTAGTGTCAAAAGCCTCTGACTCACCCCCCTCACAGCTGCACAGAAATGCCCCAAACCCTGGTGCACATCCCACCATGCCCTTAAGCCACCTCAGTTCCCAAAAACAGTTCCAGCTGTGTTATGCATGCAGGAAAACGCTCCACATCTGTCATCAAGGCGTATCAACCATGGTGCCAGAGCTTAACCTGCTCTGAAGCTTAAGTCCCTGCATTCAGTGCTAGGTTGCAAACCCTGAAGTGTATCTTTCTTTCAGTTCCTCTGAGCACATGCAGAGTGGACCACTGAGCAGTCCCAGCCAGTGTCCACACATCTGGAAGCAGGGCTTGATTGAACCCCAGCACCTCTCCGCCACACTAAATCCACTCCAGCCTCTGAAGAGGGACTTGTACAAGATCCACTCGCATGTGCCACTCAGGTGTACATAACTGCATTACTGCAAGACACATACTCCCTGAGACAAGCTCCACAAAACCAAACCATCTCCTTCCTCAGAGATGGACCTATTGATCCCGGCCCACTGAAAAGATTCCAAGCCCCTCTGAGGTCACGGCTGGTTTGGCTGGCCACAGATCTCATCGAGCTTCACACCTTCTGTAGCCAATTATCCTTAAGTTGTGTGGGCAGCAAGAACAGTGCCCATCAGTTGTCACTCCCTGCTGCGGCTGATCTCCTTGGCCCTGACTCTGTGGCCACCTTCCAGGTCAGCGTCCACCCTTCACCGAGAGAGGCGATTTGATTCCTGTTCCTTGCTTGCCCCCAGCCCTCTTGCAGGAAGGGGAAGGGAGGGTGCTCTGTCCCAGCTAAGCCTCTCTGCGAATTAAAAAACCTCAGCGGCTGCAGCCTATCTCAAATACCCAAGAAGATACACACACACACACACACAAATACACGCCCAGCTATCTGTCTATCCCGCATGACTGGGCAGGGCTCCGGCTGCCTCTAGCCAGAGGAATTGTCAGCACTGCTCTCCTCGATCAGTGCAGAAGACACAGGCACCCACAACCAGCAGACCCAGCATGTCAGAGAGCCACAGCGATGCCGCTGCAGAGGGACAGGGCGCCCCTGACCCCACCACGGAAGAGCCACCCTGCGCCGAGCTGAAAGCCGCTTCTGAGAAATGGTAAGGGGACTGAGGGGCGAAGTGGGCAGTGAACAGCCCCCGAGGGCAGATACATGTCAGTTTCAAAAGCCCGCCGGGAAGTTGAGGAAGGATGCTGTGGAGTGTGGCGCACTCATGCACTGAAGGGATGTGGTTGGTGGGTCGCTGAAGGCAAGAGTGGGAAGACACCCACCCCTCAACCTGACTCCCATCTGTCTTTCCAAGGGAAGCTGTACTAGGGTGATTCTAGGTCAGATGAGTGACAGGGCGGGTTGGATGCCCAGAGGCAAAAGCTTGGGAAGAGTAACGAACGGATACAAGCGACCTCTGCTGAATCAAGAAAGGGAGCACGCTTAGACTCCAAAGGCATGTGTGTTGGGAAACTGGGCTAGCAGAAAATTGTTAGAGGCCCCCACTGTTCACACACATGCCTAGAGGGAGGCAGCTACCCATATTTTGGCACCTGATGCAGAAAATGCAAATGGCGTCCTTGCCTCATTGGCTGCAAATGATCAAGCAAGGTTCATTTTTTAAAAGGGTGAATGCCAGTGTGCCACCATTTCATCAAGATAGCTAAAATCTGCCACCAGAGGCAGCTGCGTCACTCAGCTTCAAAGAAAGGCCAGCCCTAAGCAAGCCAGGCTTATGCCTGGTCATGGCATAGTTTGTGGCTGAAACCACAGAGCTGTGTATAAAGATCTGCCAACTCTTAGGACAGTTTTAACACTGATTCCTCCTCCACCCACCTGGTTCGACATCTAATCGCCTGGCTTCACCTCTGGTTCTGATCAGCTTCCACTTCAATGGGATTTCCTAAACCACGTTAATTGCTTCTCGGGCTTTTGGCTAAGATCAAGTGTAGCATAGCTAACAGGCAGGTGCGTTTTTTGAGAGTTTCATTTGTTAGCTCAAAGCCGAGCGCTCTGCAAAACCTTGCCTGCTCAGCTAAATCACTCACATAAAAACTTTGCAAGACCTGAGCTGCTGGTTAAGCTAGCTCGGAGCTCCTGGAAAAAAATGAGGATGCAATACCTTAGGCTTTCTGCTGCCAGCCAGCTATAACCACATTCAAATATATATGGAGCAGAGTAGGGGAAGAACGGCTGCAGGGAATGGAAGTGACTGCTTGGGGATTACCAGTTGTAGGCCACACAGATGTCAGTATTCTGGATCAGAAACCTGTGTATATATTTATAATAAATAGGCCATGGCTTAGTCCCGGCTTTCAACGAGAACTTGGGATAAAAAGGTGAGGAGAGGAGGAACTGCAAAAGTAACATGATATGTTTTGCTTCCAGCATACATTGAAAGAGCATGTGTTAATAGTTATTAGTTTCCCTGATTTAAATGAAGTAGTAGGGATAAGAAGTAGCAACTTCCAGAGCAGCAGACTGGCCTTGAATATACGTTACTGGTGGTGTCTGTGTTTCTCACTGGCTGTATTCACACTATATATATGTGGGGCATCCTTTTGTTTATTTTTATCTACAGCAGTACCTTGGTTCTTGAACTTAATCTGTTCCAGAAGTCCGTTCGACTCCTGAAACTGTTTGAAAACCAAGGCGCGGCTTCCAATTGACTGCAGGAGCTTCCGGCACTCAATCGGAAGCCACAGAAGCCACAACGAACATTCGGCTTCCAAATAAAGTTCGCAAACCGGAACACTTCCGGGTTTGCGGCATTCGGGAGCCGATTTGTTCAACAACTAAGCCGTTTGGGAACCAGGGTACCACTGTATATCTATCTAGAGAGAAAGCTTGAGATTCAGTAGAGGTTGCCCATTAAAGCAAGTGGGGCATTGCCCAATGAACTTCAGCCACACCCAACTTGCCTGCCTTTGGAGACAGTAAGGTGTCATGTACGCTCTAGTGCTAGGAGGATGTGTCCCTGCTTACCATCTCAAATTTAGCACAAGAGGGGGGAAACAGAGAAAGAAGGAAGGGAAATGGAGGCAGGGGTACATAAAGCAGTTTTGAAACATTATACTGGTCGTGTGGAGCAGTACTAAGAGTTGTGAAAGCCCAGGGGAAAGATGTGGTTTTTACTTTTCCTGTGGCGTTTTTTTCCATTTCCCTACCTTCTTCTGGGTTTTCCTTCCAGTTTTTTTCCAGACTGTCACCTCCCCACCTACATTTGATTTAAATGGGAGATAAGCCCAGTGCCTGTTTGGAATGGGGCTGCACTCCTTCTAAAAGGAGCAGGGACACATTTTAGGCAGACTCCTTGATCTCTCTCTGTCACCAGAGGTCCAAGTCTGTGGCAAGGAGTGCTCCTTACCAAGTCCAGCTGGTTTTCCTCTTCTCTTTTTAACCGATCAGCATTTACTAATTTTTAATGGTGTTTTTGTAGGCGCCTTTTATTGATTTTATTCTTATATGTTGTATACCGGCTTGATTTTTTTTTTATGAAAGTGTAAATTATAAATACATAAACAAACAAACAAACGGGGCCTGGACTCCTATAATAAAACTGCCAACTTTTCAGGTAAGGGTGATTTCACACTTACATTGTGTGCACTATTTAGCACAGCTGTGAACAAATAGCACAACACATCATCATAATCATACAAACTAATAAGGCAATGTCTTTTACTAGGCCGACGTCAGTGATGTCAGTTTTCAATTTACACAGGTTTGTCTATCAGTTTGAAAAAGTTCATCGGCACAAAAACACCACACCCAAAAGCTTGCAAACACCAACAGATAATGGCTGAATAAGACACTGGAGTACTCGTCCTGCATTTCCTAAGGCCAATTCACATATTACTCTTTCTTTAAAAGAGAGAAAAAAGATGTGAACCTAAAATTTTATTTGAAGTGTATGCTTAAAAATATAATGAATGAGTAAAAGAAAGACACGTATCAGACAGACAGGTTTCTGGTTGTAATTGCCTTTCCAGTGTGTACTCTGTTGTCCATAACTGTGGCCAGTTATCACTATTCACTGTAGAAGACCATCTCGCAGCAGCCAATTGCGTTTGGTCTGGTGGAGGACCAACGTGCAGCATTTGTCCTGAGGTTCAAGTCCCAGAGTGGCTTGAACTAGTCTTGGAGCCTCAGTTGCCTCTCTGTGAAATGGGTGTAACTTTATGCTGGGTGGTTGTGAGGAGACAGGTAGAAGATTGTATTTGCACATGAAAGGTGCTATGTGGGGTGGGGGGGAGAGAGACAATTGATGGAAAGGAAATGACAGCTCTGCATTTCTTCTGCCCTTCTTTGCAGTGATACTATTCAGACCCTGAGCCTCCTGAGCCTCAATTAACTCAAGCAGCTAAAGCTCAACTAGGAGGATTAGAGGGTAAGGAGTAAATCCTCCTCTTGGGCCAAAGGCCAGGGTGATTCTGTGACGGATGCATTTGGCCCCACAAAGCTTCCCACAGGAACTAGCACTCTGACCCATTCCTGGTAATGGGATTTTGCCAAATGCACCAAAATTTTAAAATACAGGGCTCCAACCAAGCCTATCCTTTAATTTATTTTGCGCATACACACACACCCCACTTAATAAAAACATTGAAAAACCTCTGCACAATATACTGTGGTATCTCGGTTTTCAAGCGTAATCCATTCCAGAAGACCGTTTGACTTCCGAAACGTTCAAAAACCAAGGTGCAAAGGGCAGTCTGCCAATTCAATAGAGACAATTGTGAAAAACAACAGATACACGCAGTGGAAGCCGTTCGACTTCCAAGGCACGTTCGAAAACGGAAGCATTTACTTCCGGGTTTTCGGCATTTGAAAACTGAAATGTTCAACAATGGAGACATCAGAAAATCAAGGTACCACTGAATATAAAACAATAACCAAATAACACAGATTTAATCAGCAAATGTTTAAAATGACCATGTGTAACTAAAGTATGTGTCTGGATACAATTGCCGAACCAAATTAAGGCTTTGGCAAGTGCCTAAAACAGTATAGCAAGGGTGCCTGCCTAATATTAATAGGTAAGAAGTTTCAGCGCATTAAATCCCAGATTTGGGAGGGTGGAAAGTTCTCACAAAGAATCTTGAGAACTGTTGTGCATTAAACGTGCTGGAAACTGTAGCTCTGAGGGGGTAAACTAGAGTCTGTAGGATTCTTTGGGGAAAGCAATGTGCTTTCTAAATGTATGGTGTGGGTAAATAAATTTACCTTTGTAAGTTCACACTCTAGCTTCAGGACACAAAACAGCTGTGTATACCTTTAAAGTCCCTTCAAAACACATTTCGCCCCTCAAAGTATTCTGGGCACTGTAGTTTAGCCCTCACACAATTACAATTCCCGGCAACGCTTAACAAACTACAATACCCAGAATTATCTGAGTGAACGAATGTGCTTCAAATGTGCTTTAAAAGGTGTACTGTGTATGCAGCCTTATTTATTGGGTTAGATCAGTGGTTTTAGGAATAGGAAGGCACAGGTTTTACCTGTATTTTTCCACCACAGTAGTTGGAGGGAATCGTAATTGGGGAAAGGGTTATGTATACACACAGACTCCTCACCTCTGCCCTGGCTATGTTTCAGCTAGAAACCATAGAGAAGGGAGAGGCAGCAGATTATGTTTAGACATCTTCAACATAGTCTTACTTAGTCTCAGCTCTGGTTTCAAACGCACCCAGAAGACCTACTTCTTGCTCAGTAAATAATCTTGGACAATTATTTTGTTTGCTTGTTTTCTGTATTTTGATGCCATCTTCCAGAGCGACAGCTCTCTCAAGGCAGCCACAAACAAGCTGTGTAGACACATTGTTGGCTTAGAACATGACTAGGTTGTTCTTTTTATCAATTCGGGTCAAAGCTGGTTTGGGATAAATGCAGCATTTCATAATAAATGATAGGATAGATATGGATTGTTGCTAATGCTCTGTGTACACCACTTTCCAATTATAATCCAGTGAGGAATGCTGAGAATTCTGTTAAGTTATAGTACAGGGTTGCCATATGTCCAGAATTTCCCAGATATATCCAGAATACTGCTATTAGAAGCAGTGACCAGGCGGAAATCGATTAAAAGACAAATGTCCGGGGAAATCTGGACATGTGACAACCCATATTGACAATGTTGCTTTTGGTTATTTTCCCTAAAAATAGCTCAAAAACTACATTGGAAGGGTGTCAAAAATAACCTTTTCTGTCCGGATTTTCACTTTGAAATAAAGCAACCCTACTAAAGATCTCTAGGCTTTAAATCTCAAATACAAAGCCTGCACCCCTTTGTAATTTTGGAGATATTCTCTCCTTTCCTTAAGCACCTCTCCCTTCACCACTACCCTACTGTCCCCTGCTTTTTCTTTTGTGACATCACTGTGATTTTATAATCTCTCTCTCTCTCTCTCTCTCTCTCTCTCTCACACACACACACACACACACACACACACTTGTTTCCATCTGCCAGGCTAATCCTAAAATGCCTGCAGAGGGGATTTTCTTTTGGAAGATGATAGTTTGGATTTACCAGAAATAATACACTACCAGGCTCATTCCCCTTTTTTTCTTTTTCTTTTTTTGCTAATGACCAGGTGGCTTGAGCTAAAAAAGACTTAGAAAAGATGAGCTGGCAGGGTACACGCTGCTCTCTAGAGGCAGGGCAGACACCTAATGAAAAGCAGTCATTTTGCACATCCATACATACCGGTACATACATTCCAGAGCAAAGCCACCACACTTCAAGCAAACAAAAAGTGCTAGTATTGCAATACTGCATGCATATAACAAATATACACCATTATTGTTTATTATTTTAAGATATTTTTCTTTATACTGCTTTTCCAAAGCAAAGTGCCTGAGGCAACTTATAAACCAAAAGCAATAAAAGATGGCTTCACATATGTCTCATTCTTGATGGAACAATTTTCTTTGGTGAGAAAAATGGTGGTCATCCAGTTCTTTTGGATATAGCTATCTGGTATAGCCTTGCCTTCTCAAATACTTTCTTGATGGGTGACCCTGGTCGTTGTCCCCTTAGCAACCCACACTCAGCTAGCTATCACCAGGCAAGCCTCGCTTCTTAACTTAGGGTTCAGTGCATGGCACAGTGTAACTTCCCAAACCTCAATTCCAGCTTTTATTGGACCCAGGAATTCAGGGTGTATCGCACCCCACATTATAGCACAGATGGAGCCTTTGTGTAAGCAGACCTTTGTGTAACTACCGGTATTTTGTTATATTTTTTTGGAGTACCTTGTGGGTGTAGTTTAGGGTTGCTATATTTCAACAAGGACACCCTAAAAATTGTTGACCTTTTTTTTTTTTTTTAGGAAACCCTCAAAGTTTTTGAGCTTCTTCTTTTTTTTTACCAAAATACCTCCCAAAACACATTTTTATTGACTTGATTTTTTATTGACTTGATTTTTTTTTTTATTGACTTGTCTAAGATCCAGTACAAAGCACCACCTTTGAAATCCTGGTAATGTAGGGGGAAATCCGGACCTATAGCAGCCCTAGCATAGGTGTGTCTTATGTGTGTGCTTTCGTGGTTTTAAGATTAGTCACTCTGACTGGTTTATGTTTGGACAGGAAAAGTGGGGTGCATTTCATGTAAATAAATCTGTGAATTAAAAATGTTGCAACACACTCCAATCGACCCCAGCAGCTCTGATCTGCCTGTTGGTACTAATGCAGGATGACAAGAACGCCCTGTGACTTGCCATCTGCTAGGCTGTGTTGGGGATGGGGACATAGCTGCCACTAATGAGGCCGCAGGGATTTTTGATCAGCAGGGGACAATCAATTACATAACTGGACTCAGGGAGGGGGGGGCTATTGAGGGAAAAGAGACACTGCACACTTGCCAAGGTCAGCAAAGGGGCAGGACAAGGAATGGCAGCATATGTCTCTAAATATCAGTCGCTGGGGGTCATGGGTGGGGAGAGGGCTGCTGAGCTCAAGTCCTGATTGCAGGCTTCCCATAGGCATCTGGGCTGGCCACTGGGAGAGCAGGAAGCTGGTCTAGATGAGCCATGGGCCTGATCCAACAGCGCTCTTCATACGTACAAGTCATGACTCACATCCAATGTGTGCTCAGATACCTAGAGAAGTTGTGGGGTCCCCGTCATTGAACCTTGTTGAGGAAAGCCAGAGCAGTGATGTGTCCGCTTACAAATTGCCAAGACAGAAGATACAGGTTTATATAACACATGCACAGCTCAATGTATATCTACCAGTGCAAAATTTAGAAATAATATAGTAATTCAAATAGAAATGCAGTATATGTCACCAGTGCTATTTTTCTAGAAAAAGAGGTGCCGGAACTCACCATGAACACCTCCTCCCTTGTTCTTTTATTATAGCAATGGCACCCACCTGAAAGGTGCTGGAACTGAGTTTCGGCAAGTTCCAGCAGAAAAAAAAGGTTTGTGGCAAGAGGACTGATGGCCTTTCAAATAGAGGACTGTCCTCTGTAAAGTAGGACACATGGCCTGGTCTAGCGAGCAACCTGTCTCAAGCTGTGGGCCTAGAGCAGCTGTGGTCAAGAGAAAGAGAGCACTGTATAAATATCAATGTTTGTTATTGTGATGTTGGTGCCGACAAGGCTGACAGATCTTGACTATACAGTCGTACCTTGGAAGTCAAACAGAATCCATTCTGGAAGTTTGTTCGACTTCCAAAACATTCAGAAACCAAAGCATGGCTTCCAATTGGCTGCTTCCTGCAGCCAATCAGAAGCCACGGAAGCCCTGTCGGACATTTGAGTTCCAAAGAACGTTTGCAAACCAGAACACTCACTTCTGGGTTTGCAGAGTTCTGGAGCCAAAACATCCGAGTACCAAGGCATTTGGGATCCAAGGTATGACTGTATTGGCTTGGGGAAGTCCTATCAACTTGATCTATCCTACAGATAGATTGAAGCATAGCTTTTGCTGACTAAAAGGCAAAAAAGAACCTTAAAATGCATTTTTTTAAGTACTCAGTTTTAGGATTTTTGACGATGATGGTGATAATAGTTCAGTCGTTAATAATAATAAATAATCTCTTGTCATTTGAAATTAAGTTGAGATCTTACTACTTAAAATCTCTTTGTAGGTAGGTTTCAGTTTAAGTTTATCAGTTATGGTAAGGGGGAGACAGGAAAGATCTCTGATC
Source organism: Podarcis vaucheri (assembly GCF_965113315.1). Taxonomy (NCBI): domain Eukaryota; kingdom Metazoa; phylum Chordata; class Lepidosauria; order Squamata; family Lacertidae; genus Podarcis; species Podarcis vaucheri. Next base: position 27,903,741 of record NC_138751.1, read on the forward strand.
GCTGTGCAGCATTTGGGCCAAATTCAATACAAGTTGATTGAGTTTGGGGTTTTTTTTAATGAAGAATCATAGAACTGTAGAGTTGGAAGGGACCAAAAGAGCATCTACCAAATATCTTACTTCTGACATATTGGGCTTGCAGTGTTAAAAACTGCAGGTGCTGAATCTTTTAAATCTATGAACACTGAAAATTGTACTTTGTAAAGAAAAAGAAAGAAAGAAAGAAAGAAAGAAAGAAAGAAAGAAAGAAAGAAAGAAAGAAAGAAAGAACTCTGCACTGTATGTTTGCATGCTCAATCCTGTTAATCAGTGGACCTGATGGGAGACGACAGGCAAAGGCAGCCGGCCAGATCCTCCTATCTCTACACAGCAAACGTCTCCAATGGCTGGCACCTGCACAACCACGTGGATCCCAACTAATCCACTGCCAGCAGCACATCCCTGACCCACATTGGGCTCTTCCTGCTGCGTTTCCCTGGCAACAGGCCCTGCGTGGAACTGTGGGATTGGTGTGATGGTCTGTGATAACTCCCTGTGTGCCAGCACACTGCTCAGCAGAGGAAGCTTCCCCCTATCTCCTTATCAGAAGAAGAGTCAGTGGTTGATTTGCTGCCTGCTAATACTGTTCAGTGAACAGAGCCAGGTGTGGGGCGGACGGCAGGGAAGGGGTAGAGTTCTGCTGAATGTTTCACCAACCATCCTACAAGTTGTTCTGCATCTTTTGGCACTCTTAAATACGCCCAGCGCTTTAAAGTAGCTTCTAAGTTTTCCCTCGCCCACCATTTCCTGCCAAAACACAAAGGGGGCCAGGCGGCAGGTCTAACCAGCACATAGCGCCCTATGGGGCAACACACCTCCATTTTCTACACTAACTCCAGAACGTCCAAAATGGAGAAGGATGTTATGGCATGGCAACCAGAGAGGCATGGAGAAGGAGAGGAGCTGACTCAGCACAGGCTTCATTAGGACCAAACAGAGTGGACAGCCATGCGGCAATAATGTGGCTTGTCTAGCCCCGCGCAAGTAACCCTTTACTTGCCGCAGTGTCCCTGTACACACTTCCGCTCACACAATTTTAAAATAATGAAGAAAGCTCCTTCGTCCGAATTAAACACACACAAAATTGACTGTTGTTAGTTCCATGCAATTTGAACCAGGAGGGACTGACAAAACTCGGAGGTTAGAGAACAAACACACTTGGCCATTCCTTGTTAGCTTATGCCATGTCTGTGCTAGCCTCAACGTAATGGGATAAATAGAAGGTGAAGTGTTTTGTGTGTGCTGTTAAGGCCTGCAAAGCATTCTCCTGCAGTCTATCTAAAACCGCTGTGTAGGAGCTGCCAGTCAATACATCAAACCAAACAGATGTAGAAAGTCTTTGGGATGCAAGTCAAGTTGGGCAGAAGATAGCAAACCAAACCTTGACCTAACAAGGGGCTAACAGTCCTCAAGGGGCTATTAGAATCAATGGTATATCTCCTTTGTTTTTTGTTTTGTTTTTTAAATAATTTTTATTTGGTTTTACAAATTTATTCACATTCAAAATCACTAATAGTAAAAATTACACAAGATTCTTCCGAATCTCTAGACTTCCCTCGTCCCCTCCATTGGTTCTTTAGTTAACTTTTTCAACTGCATATTATAAATCACTAGTTTTTCAGGTTTCCATTGTGTCCAAAGTCTATGTAATATTACAAGAGTTATTTAAGACCTGCTAAAGAGTTCAAGTGTTTACAGTGGTCTCTCAAGTGTAATATAAATTTTCCCCAATTCTTTGTTGAAGTTCTGATCCTCCTGGTTTCTGATTTTCCCAGTCATTTTTGCCATCTCGGCATAGTCCAACAGCCCATTCTGCCATTCCACTCTGGTAGGGACCTTGTCGTATTTCCAGCTCTGGACAACCAACTTCCTTGCAGCTGTTGTTGCAGTCATAAACAGTCTTTTCTGATCCTTCGGTATCTCTGCATCTAATGGTATATCTCCTTTGTGCTCAGTTAGGTGTTAGAATCCCTGAGCTATATCAATGAAGATACAAACTTGCATAAATAGCTTACCCCAGAGTATGGCTTATGGAATACAGGAGATAATTAACTCCACCCACTCCAGCATTTTGCATCCAGCTCGGGCCCCTGCAAGACACCATTTTGCACCTGGCTCTGACTGGTGGACCTCACAGTAATAATAATAAGTACTTGTACCCCACCCATCCAGCTGGGTTGCGCCAGCCACTCTGGAAGTTCCTGCAAACCTGACATCTGTCTGCGCCTGATATGAGCTACACAGGGATGAGCATGGCTGGATTAACCCCACCTTCTTCAGAAACACATGCCAAGAAGTTAACATAGGGTTCCTGGGGACAGTCCCCAGATTTGCAAATCTGTCCCCGGACAAATTCCGTCCCCGGAATGTCCCCAGATTTGCAAATCTGTCCCTGGGAAACGTGGCAGTGGCAGCCTCAGTAGCCTGGAGCCAGCCTGGTAGCGCAGTTGGCTCTGGCTGGCTTCAGGAGCTGTTCACTGCTCACCACTTCCAAAGGGGAACTGGGGGCGTGTAGTGGTGCAAATCTCCTGCCCCCTTTCCCCTTTGTTTTTACTGATGGGGGAGGCTCGGGAGTTGCGGGCAGGCGGCCGTTGCCCAGGAGGGGTGCAAGGCACGCGGTTTCTCTGCCGGGCAAGGTGCAAAGCCCTTCTTTTGCACCCTGTGAAACATAAATGTGCAGTGTTTTTTTAAAGCTGGGCAATGACCCGTCACCTGCCCATGACTCCCGAGCCTCCCCCAATCTCCTGTCCCCTTCCCCCTTTGTTTTGACAGATCGGGGGAGGCTCAGCAGCCACAGGCAGCCAGCCATTGCCCAGTTTTTAAAAAACATTTATGTTTCACAGGGTGCGAAAGAAGGGCTTTGCGCCTTTATACAATTTGCATGTGTGCTTGGGCCCAGGGTCTTTTGCCTCACCATCCCCACTGCTGACTCCCTGTTGCTACTCAGCTTCAAAAAAAAAAAGAAAAAAGTGTCCCCAGATTCATTGAAAAAATTCTGGTAACCATAAGTTAACATCCAAGAATGGTCCATACCTACTGGCTTCCAATAAAGGGACAAAGCTGTCGCCCTGAGGCTCTTTTTGTCTGGAATGTGCTCAGCTGTAGCAGACAGGAAAGGGGCCCAAGTGAGGAGGAATTTGAGCAACTGAACCAGGCAGAGAGGCGCAGAAACAGCAGTGAAGACTATTCTGATCTCAGTGGGATCCCTCTCCTTTCAGGTCACAAAGGGCTGGATGCCCTCCATGCCAAGAGAGACAGTTACCATGGAGGTGCCATCATGGTCTCATTGTTAGCAGAATAATTCACTTAATATTCTCAATTCATGAGGTGGGGGTGTTCTTCCTTTACCTTTTATGAAAACCCGTCAAACTTTCAGGCCCTCCAAGTGTCCCTATTTTCCAGGGACAGTCCTGGATTTAGAAACACCATCCCGGTTTCTGATTTGATCCCGGAATGTCCCACTTTTACTTAGGACATCCCTATTTTCATTGGAGAAATGTTGGAGGGTATGGAGTTATCCGACCCCCGAGGCGGCTGAAGGCAATCCTGTATAGAGAAGTGTTTAATGTTTTATTGCGTTTTTATATATGTTGGAAGCTGCCCAGAGTGGCTGGGGCAACTCAGTAAGATGCAGGGAGTATAAATAGTAAACTTATCATTATGGAATGGAATGTCCCTATTTTCATCGGAGAAATGTTGGTGGGTATGCATTTTACTACTGAGAAGCCCCACTGAAGTTAAAGGGCCTTACTTACACTCAAGTGTACATTAGGATTGACCATAATTGACTTTTTGCTGCATGATGACCTCTCTCTTCTGTGGAGACTCAGTTGATTCAGCTGTGCAGGGAAGGCAGACATCAAAATCTGCAGAAGTTCAACAATCCTTAGAGGTGGGGAAAGCACTAAGAAGGACAAAAAGTCTAGAAAAGTGGTGCAGTTCAGGAATTCAGAGGAAACTCGGCTGATTAGTAAAGTTAGCGTTGTTGATACTTCTCATGTGATGTAAATGGGTGTAGATGGAATGGTTTATTGAATGAATGGACTTTAAACCAGTTAGGCTTGCTGAAATGCCACAGGAGTCAAAGGAAGGGAACTCAGTAATAACCAGAAATTCAAGTACAGTATCTTACTTTGGAACTTAAAGGAAATCTGTCATTTCGAAGATGCTGGGGAAAATATTCCAGGATAAGGTCTGAAACTTGTAATAAAATTAATAGTTCATTGTTAAAGTACGCTAAACTTATTCCCTTTCTTTGTTAACTGCGATACAGCCCACCCCCACCCCCCAATTTACACAGGCATTGCATTTTGGGTTATCACACATGATGGCTGAGTGTGCATAAGCCCATTACGCCCCTGTTCTGACCCCTTTTCCAGCCACTTCTGGGTTGCTGTGATGCACATGTGCGCAATCAGCTGGACGCACATAAATTGGTTGTACATAAGCCAATTGGAAACCTCTATAAATATATATTCGTGTTGTAAATTAGGTTCTTTCCAAGAGAACTTCCCTGGCTTTGAGGCCAGGAATAATCCTTAACATTTCAGCAGAGCTTTTTCCATTGGAGGGGGAAAAACTCATAAATATAACTTCGGTTAAGATTCTTTATGGAGAGGCACAACTAATTTAATAATCTTTTAAAAAGGCTTTTGAAACATGTTTATCACTGTGCAACCGCATTGTGTTTTTATCTGTGTTATACACTCTCGTCTCTTGCCATTATGGAAATATTATTTGATAATTTGAAGCAAGTGTTCTTATAAAGACCTTCCCTCGAGTCTTTTTTATTCAAAAATATTCTTTCAGTGTCAATTCTGCCAGAACCCAGTGAAGCTCAGGCAGGTCTACTTCCTCCATGAGATATCTTGCATTGTCTAGTAACACCCAGACTCTTTCTCGCAAGCGGCTTACCTTGCATGCTGCTATCTTAGGGTCACTAGTTCAGAGGCGTCAAGAACAACCAACCTGTGCATGGGGCCACCCTCGAAAACAGAGACTACGTGAGCTAAATGAGATGTAAGCTTGATGCACTTATGTACTTACCAGATAGTGTGTGTGACTTCAAGCTCAAGCTGCTACAACTGAAATACTACAACAGCTAAGGCGTAGACGAGTCGAAGAAAGGGAAACTAGCCGTTGCTAATCGCTTTAGCTCCAAAAGGTACAGAACTGACCTAGGTCTCTAAAATTCCCAATTGGTGCCACGGAGAGCTCCACCAAACTTGCAATTCTTCTCCCTGCTGTCAAAAGCTTCACCTGCTAAGTTTCTGTGAGAGTCAGGGCAGGGCCAGGGCAAACAGGCAGCAATTCTCTTTTAGCATTTAATGAGAGCTGGCGCCAAATAGAGCTGCAGGCTCCAGCATGACCTTTCTCTATGCTTATCTCAGGAGCGACCCTCCCTCTGCCAGCTTTGCTGCTGCTATCTCTGGCCCGCAGGCCTAACCGCCGGCACTTGAGTCTCTTGGTTGGCTGGTGGTAGGTAGCATCTGCAAGCAGTTTGCGGCCTTTTGAGAATGAGCCTGTTCCAGGCTACCACCTTTCTATCTGGGAGGGCTTACTATTCTTCCATTAACAACTGCATAGTATGTGTTTTGTTGTTGTTGTTTTAAAGGAAGGAGAAAATAGGTGACACTTTGCCCAGCATTGCAGTTAGAAAAGAGTTCAGCTGCCTTATTTTGGCCAGCCATCCAGCTGATCAAAACACATAGTAGGAAAAACAGAAAAAAGACACCTTTAGCAAGGTCAGCAAGCATCAAGCAGGCAGCGAGTCTCTCCTGGCTATGGGTGGCCCTCTGCTACCACCTGGCGGCCAATCCATCTAACGTTAATTGACACAAGGCACAAAATATGGAAGGTGAAAGTTACAAGTGAGGGGAAGGTGCTGTTGCTGCTCATCGAAAGCACTCAGATTATAATGGTAGCAAGGTTCTGAATTCCTCATAACCTCTATTTTTTAAATCTTCACTCCTGATCTATAGCCTAATTTGCTGATTGCATGAGGAAATGTTAATTGGCTTTCTCTTCAGACACCCAAGACTTTGTTATGGCAAAATGATGGCCGTTTCTTTTTTATCGCTCTTCAGGAGAAATCACATTATTGTTTTGCCCTTAGAACCTTGAAGGTGTCCTAGATGACCTGCTTATTGAACACGAACAAAGCTTACACAGGTTAGAACATGCCCAGTCATTCCTAAGCACTACTTCTGATTTGGTTACAGGGAGATTTACGTGACAGGCATCCATCCCATTGCTTGCTACACGTTTATAGACTACTTCCTGTTAACCATTCATTTGCCATGCACCCCCCCTCACTATCCTAACAAGAAGACTGTTGTTTAAGTGGAGTTGTTGCACTAGGGTCGGGGCAATAGTGTTTTAAACCACTTTAATTGCACAAACCCAAATTTCTAGCATGTTTAAATGCACTTTGTTAAGCTAAATTCCTTCCATCACGTTCCACTGGTTGGGGTGCTTCCCGCATGAGCTTCCAGGTTACGGTTTTTGAGGGTGCAAAAGTCTGCCTTGGATCTATCCAGATAATAGGCTCACAAGCACATTATGGAGTAGTCCTGCAAACCTAGAATAAAAAAGGGTTGCCAAAGCACAACATCTAGGCACTGAACCACTCCAAGCTGCTGCAAGTGTGCATGCTTGTTTGGAGGTTTTTGCAAGTCAAAACCTTTACAGGGCAGGAAATGTAAAGGCTCTTCACTGTTTCCATTTACCTCCTGTAGCGTTAAAGAACAGGGAGGAGAGGCATGCAAGGAGCTGCTGGAGGCGTACCACTCGTGTCTGCGGGCGCTGGGCATGGCCCACCAAGATCTAGAAGCCAACCCCTTGGTAAGATATTGTCCTATACAGCGCAAACAGTTGAAATGAAGGGGTGGGTGCTGAATTTAAAAGGTATAGAGACAATAGCAATACTCTGGACTCAGCAGTAAATGGGATGCATTAACTGGAGCACCCTGAGACACAGGACTACCTGCCACCAAAGGAAGTCCCTGAGGTAGTGGCGGCTGTGGCAACAAGACCTAGGCTCTCCACTCCTAGCTCTTTTTCAAAAGTGGCCCTTCTGGGACATATAGTTGCGGACCAGGGATAATATGGCATAGATGAGAGGCAGTATGAGGAATGGGGAAGAATAACATATCAGCTCACCCTGGGGACTAGTACTGACACACACACCCTAAAGGGTGTCTGGGCATTTAATACAGGAGCCCCGGCTGGCAAAACCTTTAGCACATCAAAGCTTTTCCTCCCAAGATGACAAGATGGGAGAAGCTCCACGTGCTGGATTTCTGCTAGTCAGAGGAGCCTTGCCAAACAAGAGTGAGCAGCCATAGATCTAAGGCTAGGGGGAGGCTTGCAGTCAGCAATACTAAGGTAAAGGTAAAAGTTCAGGACCCCTGGATGGTTAAATCCAGTCAAACTTGATTATGGGGTTGCTGCGCTCATCTCACTTCAGGCCAAGGAAGCCAGCGTTTCTCCAGACAGCTTTCTGGGTCATATGGCCAGCATGACTAAACCACTTCTGGTGCAATGGAACATCATGATGGAAGCCAGAGCACACAGAAACGCCATTTCCCTTCCTGCTGCAGTGGTACCTATTTATCTACTTGCACTAGTATGCTTTCGAACTGCTGGGTAGGCAGGAGCAGGGACAGAGCAACGGGAGCTCACCCCGTCGCAGGGATTCAAACCGCCGACCTTCCGATCGGCAAGCCCAAGAGGCTCAGTAGTTTAGACCACAGCGCCACCTTGCTATATTCATTCTTCACGGAAATTGTGAAAGGTATAGAATAGGTAAGGGGCTGGGAAAAAGAGAGAAGCTGGAGACTGTAATGCCGAGGGGAGGAACGCCCAGCTGTATCACCCTATGGTTTCCCTTCTTTATTCTTACAGCCGCCAAGTCACTGACGGACCTGCTTGACTGAGTCTTCCGGCTCCCGGAAACTCCGTGGCACTCAAGAAGCAAAGTTCCAGGGTGGAGACTGCGCAGAGCTGGAGGCGACGCTCCCTGGAGCTGCTGGAGCAAGGGCTCCCAAGTGCAATAAAGCCCTTTTATTTTACACAGGCTGGGCCTGCATTAGTTACCGAGTCGTTGCTCTTTAATCCACCCACATCAGGGTGCTCCCAGCCCACCTTGAAATCCCTGCCTCCCCCAGAAGGTTGTTGACCCTGCCTTTGCTGTATCTGCTTCGAATATGTATCATTTATATATAGCACCTTAAAAGGAAAGTTTGGAAAAGTGCTTTATGATCCTTTCTTGCCTCAAGTGCCCGGCTGAGCCAGCCCTGAAAGAGGTCCATTTCTACTTCTCCTCATTGCTGTCGCCACAACCAATCCTAGCCATCACACATGCAGACAGAACTTTGCATCCGGATCTCAGAAAACATTTCAACTAAACTTCTGGGGCAAACCAGTAAAAAAACAAAAACAAGAAAAGGGGAACTGCCTCTGTGGACCTTGGTTCAACAGGCTTGATGTAGCCTGCAGGAGTTAAGTGCCCATATAATCAAAGAAAATGGGAAGCTCTTTTTCCAGTAAAATGTGGTGCAAATATTAGAAACTCAGTCCATCTCTAAGTTTCCTTTACTTTCCGGGGTTCTTTAATCCAGCCACAACCAGCCAATTTAGCAAGGAAACATCTGGCACAATTGCATACGCTGATGCAACACAATAATGTGTTGACCTGGAAGGGGGTGTAAAAGGATATTTCACAGTGCACTCCCTCACCTTTGAAGGGATCGTTCTCTTGCCTGTATCCGGGCCACTCACTGTGGCCCAGTCTGGGAGGCAACTGAGCCCACATGGCTGCTTTGCACATTTATTTCAAGGATAGGAAGAGATCAGCTCCTTCCTCCACCTACAGCATGTTGCAAACATACCGTATTTTTTGCTCTATAAGACGCACCAGACCACAAGACGCACCTAGTTTTTGGAGTAGGAAAACAAGAAAAAAAATATTCTGAATCTCAGAAGCCAGAACAGCAAGAGGGATCGCTGCGCAGTGAAAGCAGCAATCCCTCTTGCTGTTCTGGCTTCTGGGATAGCTGCGCAGCCTGCATTCGCTCCATAAGGCGCACACACATTTCCCCTTACTTTTTAGGAGGGAAAAAGTGAGTCTTATAGAGCAAAAAATACGGTAACTTCTCTAGGGGCCACTGCGGCCTAGGATTGTGTAGGATTTGGGGATTCGTGTTTCAGGGTGTAAGACTTGCCCATGCAGATTCTTACATTTGTTGCTCAAGATACTAGCAACAGCCCTTCTACCAGTGTGGCACAGAGATTTCAAAGCTGGGTTCGCACTCTTGCTTACTAGCAGAACTTATCGCACCTCAGAATCTGGATCCCATCACAGAACTCGCGAAGTCTGATTCACAAGGACATGAATAAATAAGTAGAAAGACATAAGGCAGGTACACTACAAACACAAATCAGACAAGTTAGAAACCTGCCCTATCTGATCCAGACCCACACTCAGGATTGCTCAAAAAGCTTTGTGACGTCCAGGCTTTTCGTCTTAGTTGCCTCTTGCCAATTTTCATGTTTGCAGAATACTTTCCAGCCTCTCCAATTCGAAAGACAATCAGGGTGCCACAATATTCCAGTCACACCATAGCTGAAGTGGGTGGCACAGGGCCCTGCTAAACATTCAAGAGTGCTGCATTTCAACTCAAGTTGTCCATTCTGAGAATTTCAAGGTGATGGGCAGGCTGGGTAGAGTGGAACTTGGCGGCTGCTCCACAACCAGCGCCTGTGGTCATGTTTAAGAGGCAAGCAAACATAGTCAACACACTAAACCAGGGGCAAGGAACCTTTCACCTTCCAGATGTTGCCAAACTCTAACTCCCGTTATCCCAGCCACTGGCCCTCCTTGCTAGGGCTGATGGGAGCTGTGGCTCAACAACACCTGGAGGGCCAAAACTCTCTACGCCTGCACCTAAAACCTACAACAATCCCCTGCATGCAACACCTATGTACACTTCTCCAAAAGTCATGGGTTGTGTCAGAAAGCCAGATACACATCAACAGAAGTGCCAAGACCAGGCATAGGCAAACTCGGCCCTCCAGATGTTTTGGGACTACAACTCCCACCATCCTTAGCTAATAGGACCGGTGGCCAGGGATGATGGGAATTGTAGTCTCAAAAAATCTGGAGGGCCGAGTTTGCCTATGCCTGACTGAGACTATTGGGCCTCCCAGCTCTGACACTCCACCATGGGAGCAAGAGCAGACGCCACAGGAACGTTCAATACAAATCTACAACCTTTATTACAAGAGACAGACAGACGCAATGGCAACGCCCACCTGAGGCCAGGGAGCAGGGCTGTATATAAAGCTTTTAAGCCAGGAAAAGTGCCGGAGTGTCTCTCTCCCCGTTCGCGGGAGCAGGAGGTTATCAGCCAAGGTGCTGCCTGGTGCTTCTCTTCTCGTCTCACCGTCACCACCAAGGGGGGGGGGTTATTATCAGGGTCTGGGCAGGGGTTACAGTAGGGGATGTCAAACACACTTTCCCCCACCATTCAGGAGAGCTCGCCCCAGTCTCCAAACCACCCAGGCTTGTGGAATGGAGGCACTGACAAGTTACAGGAAAAAGAAAACCCTTTGCCTCCACGACCTCACCTAGTGATGCTTAAAGTCCTTTTTTTTAAAAAAAAAAAGGAAAGGGAGGGGGGAGCAAGAGCACTACACAGCTCCATGGAACCCTTTCCCACCCCTCATGCTGCCCACAGCCACACCCCTCAGGAGCCCGTGACGCCCTGCTCCCTGCCGCAGCAGAAGTCATCCCAACGCCAGGAGGGTTTCAAAGAGCCAGGCGATGGCAGAGGGAGGAGAGCCAAGCTCCATGCCCGCTAGTCCCGCCGCAGGTTCTTGAGGCGCTCCTCCAGGTCAGCATCTGCATCGGCAAGAGCTGCAGAGGAGGCTTCGGCTTTCTTCCCTGCCGCCACGCTCAGAGAACCGCCAGTTGAAGGCAAGTCTGGAAGGGAGAAGAGGAAAGTCTGAGGTGGCAGAAGGGACGCCATTCCCCGCCCTTCCCCCAGTTCTCGCCACACCCTTAGCACCCACCCCATACCCAGTAAGGACCCTGGGCACTGGGTAGAACTACATATGCATGCAAGAGATGTAGGCCACAACCACTCCCTACATTACCTCTTCTACCACTTTAACAATCATGGCTTCCTCCAAAGGATCCTAAGATAAGAACTGTAGTTCGTAAAAGTATGGAGAGTTGTCAGGGCAACCTTAAACTACAGTTCCCAGGATTCATTGGGGGAAGCCATGACCGCTAAGGTAGTATAAGTGGCTGTGAATTTATGGTGCGGCTCAACAACACCTGGAGGGTGTTAAAGACTCTTAAGTCTCTAACCTAACTTCTTTCATTTCTAACGTACATTGTTTCATTTCCTTACTATGTTTCAGTCTGTGTCCCTTCTGGGTTCTACATCACTAACAGGGTGTTTTTAAGCCAGGGATGGGGAACTTGCAGCCCTCTAGGTATTGCAGCCCTGTATATCAAGTTTTTAATGTGTGATGTTTTATTGTGTTTTTAATATTTTGTTGGGAGCTGCCCAAAGTGGCCAGAGCAACGAAGTCTGATGGGTGGCATATATATAATAAAACTGTTGTTGTTGTTGAACTACAACACCCACCATCCCTGTATCTGGAGGGCAAGAGGTTACCCACCCATGCTTTAAGAGGTAAATAATGAGACTTGATATCTTACTGGGCTAAACAAGAGAAATTTCACAACAGTCCAGTTTCTGCTTGCTCAGACTTGGTATCCCTGCCTACCAGAACGTAAGCATGTGGGTCAAGTGGTGGCAGCAGACCTACTATTGAAAATCAAACGCACCCCACAACTTCTGCAGTGCTGATCCTAACCCTGTTGTTAGAAGCGCTCTCTGACTCATCTGAACAAGAACATCAGTGTGTGCGTTTCTCTCAAAATCAGGGATGCTGAGGCCCCTTCAAAGCCTTTTGCAACAAGGTCCATTAAGTCCAGCACTCTGCTCCCTATAGAAGGTAAGGCAAATTCTTGTAGAAGAGGAATGGGAAAAGTGTGGCCTTCCAGATGTTGTTGGGCTCCAATGCCCAGCCTAGCCATCAAGGCATGAAGCTCCTCATCAAGGCATGAAGTTAAAAGGTCATTCCCCATTTGTCCTAAACAGGACCACTCCACTCCTTCCCTCCTGCCAACGGGCCTGATCTTCCCTGTCTGGGAACTGCACTGGTCTGCAAGGGCAATGTGAGTTGTGGCCTCTTGCCTTTGCCAAACTGTTCCTTCCACTCCTGTGTTCACTATGCACAGATACTCACTGGATAGCTCATCCGTCAGCGTCAGACCTAACTCATCCAGCACCTGGGAGACAACAGCGTCACTGTGAATGGAAGGGTAAGACAGCATGAGACCTCAAGATGCATCTGTGTCTACACATCCTGTTCTCCCTGCTCCCCTATCTGCCCCGCCCCCTGCAGCAACTGTTGGTAAAATTTTGGGTGAACTTATGTGTCAGGGGTTCAGAAGCAGAGAAGCAGAGAAGGGTGGAAACAGAGAGCGAGGGGGAGGAAGCCGAAGGGAGAATGAGTGATGATGACGACCCGAGATCTCCAAGCCTAAGCAGTGAGTCAGAGGACTCCCAAAAGGGAGCCCCAGTGAGCAGAGCAAGGGGGGGATCCGGGGGGACACCCCAGGAGGAAGGGAACAGAGGAGATTCAGAGAGCAGCAGCTGGAAGTCGGGACCCACGCTCAAGACTGAGAGCAGCAGGGAGGAAGGCAGCCAGGCATCGGGTTCCGGAGGCCGTCAGCAGGAGGGAGGGCACGAGTCAGGGGTGGTCACGCCCTCCTCAGAGAGCGAGGCAACGGTCAAGAGGAAAGTAGAGAGTTGGGCGCGCGCGCCAAGTTCAAATGCAGCGGAAGCTGGAGCAGTAAGCAGCCCGGAGAGTGAGCCAGGTCCCAAAGCCCGCCGAAAGGAAGCGGAAGGATCAGGGGGGTCAGCGTCAGAGGAGAGTAGAAGGGAGGAGTCCCAGGGGGGCAGAAGGACCCAGAGACGTAGGGAGAGGCGAAGGAGGTGGAGCAAGGCTAGGGTATTAAGCTGGTGTGCAAGAGGCGGGGACTCAGATGGGTCTTCGCCGACCTAGGGCAGAAGGTGTAGAGCTGCACGCTGCAGTTCGGAAATGAAACCTGTAACTCAATAAAGACTCTTTTAAAGTGGACGCTGTGTGGCGTGGTCCTATGTGAGCTGGGACCTGGTAGCAGCTCTGACAGTAAGACCCATCTCATCAAAGCTTCAGAAACCTGAAACCTCGCAGCGGGAGCAGAAGCCGCTAGGGGAGGAAGAGGGGTGTCTGTAAGCAAGCTCACAAAGGTTAGCAAGATGACGGAAGAACAGAGGATCTCCGCGCTGCAAGAGGCAGTGACCCAGTTGTCCTCAGAGGTATTGGCTTCCAAGAAACGGGAGGAGGAGACTACAGCCGCCTACAGAGACCTACACGCCAGGTTTGAAATGCTTGTTAAGCAAGGGCAACCGGGACCCAGACCGGAGGGCGTGGGATTGGCACGGAGAGCAGGAGGGCTTGTGGCTCACTTCGATGGGACTTTGCAACAGTACCCTAATTTTAGAGCAGACGTAATGTGCGCACTGCAACTGCTGGCAAAAGACTTTAGAGATGAGGAAGAGAAGGTGGGGTTCATATTGTCCCATTTGCATGGGGATGCCAAAGCCTGGCTGCGCAATTTGTGGAGGGATAAAGATCCGGCGCTTCAGAATGCAGATGCCTTTATCAAAGCGATGGATGCGTGTTTTTTGTCTACTATTGATGTGGATCTTGCCAGACGGGAGATTCATGGACTAAAACAAGGGAGGGCGAGCGTCCGGCAGTATCACGCCCGATTTTTTGCGCTGGTTAGTGCTTTAGAATGGGATCGGGATTCGCCCCCTGTCAGAGACCTCTTCTGGGAGGGTCTAAGTTCTGCGGTTAAGGATGAAATTGCAAGGGGGGAGAGGCCCCGAAGCACGCAGGAGGTGGTCCAAAGGGCGCTGACTGTGGGGGTGAGGCTGGAAGAACGTCCATGGTGCAGAGATGAAGGACGTGGAGGGCGCGAAGCAGCGAGAAGTTTCTCTTTCGTTCCGAGGGAAGCAGCGCGTGCGCAATCCACACCTCCGCCAGGAGGGGGAGGGGAACCGATGGAGGTTGGAGGTGCAAGGGCTCAGTCAGCAGCCAGAGCCCTAGCACCGGCAGCAGTGAAAGCGAAGCCTCCTAGAGGGAACAGGAAGTGTTACATCTGCGAGGATCCAGGCCATTTGGCGAAGGAGTGTCCCCGGAGGCTCCACAAGCACACTGCAGCCTCAGCAATGGTGACTGCAGCAACGCAGCAAGGAGAACCACAGCAGGGAAACGACGATGTCTGGCTGGAGACGGAGGCACTGGGGCCCAGCCAGACGCATCTGTGAAGCAGTCCCCAGCGATATTGCAACCCACGGATCCCCTCCCACCCAAACCAGTAGTGCAGCTCACAGCATCTCTCCAGCTACCCGACGGCGTCACTATCGAAGTGCCGCTTTCTGTGGATTCTGGAAGCAACGCAGACTTTATAGCGCAGAGCTTTGTGGAGCAGCACGCTATACAGCTATTGCCTGCCACTCTGCCCCTGCAAGTCGTCACAGTGGATGGCAGAGAGTTGCTAGGGGGGCAGGTGGTGAAGCAGACGCCACCGATGGTGATGCGCCTTGGCAACCACAGGGAAGTCATCAGTTTTAATGTCACCCAACTGTCGGACACGCCCATTGTGTTGGGCATGAGTTGGCTGGACAGGCACAGTCCGACACTGGCTTGGTACCAGAGACAACTGATCTTCGGCTCCTCTTATTGCGCAGAACACTGCATCCTGCCCCGACGGGAGGGAGAGGAGGAGGAATCACAACTGCAGTTGGGAACGTTGCAAGCGGTCCCCCACAAATACGCGAGCTTTTTGGAGGTCTTCTGCGAGAAGGAGGCGGACAAGCTACCCCCTCACCGGCCATATGACTGCAAGATTGACCTCCTACCGGGGGCGACGCTGCCGAAGGGGCGGCTATACTCCATGTCTGAAGATGAAATGCAGGAACTCAAACAGTTCATCGAGCATAATCTGGAGCGTGGCTTCATCAGAGAGTCCAAGGCAGTGGGGGGCAGTCCCGTTTTCTTCGTGAAAAAGAAAGACACGCCCCAAAAAAGACTCGTTGTGGACTACCGCCTTTTGAACCAGATGACCAAACCGTCTGATTACCCCATGCCCAGGATTGACGACCTCCTCGCGACGGTGCGCAAGGGACGCGTGTTCACCAAGTTGGACCTGCGAGGGGCGTACAATCTCATCCGCATGCGGGAGGGCGATGAGTGGAAGACGGCCATGTTCACGCCGCTGGGCACCTACGAATACAGAGTTATGCCCTTTGGATTACAAAATGGCTCTCACTGTTTTCAAGCTTTTATGCATCACGTGTTGGAGGGACTCCTCTACAAGACATGCGTCTGCTTCCTGGATGACATCCTGATTTTCTCTGACTCGCAGCAAGCTCACGACCGAGACGTGAGGGAGGTGCTCAGCAGGTTGCAACAACATAGACTGTACGCCAAGCTGGAGAAGTGCCAGTTCGACACGACGGAGGTGGATTTCCTGGGATACAAGTTGTCGGACAAGGGGATAGCCATGGACAGCACCAAGGTTCGTGCGGTATTGGATTGGAAGAGCCCGCGCAACCGGAAGGAGGTCCAGCGGTTTGTCGGCTTCGCCAACTTCTATCGCAAGTTTATCAAGGGGTTCGCGATGCAGACGGCAGCAATTACGGACACGCTCAGCTCCAAAAAAAAGAAATTCATCTGGACGGCGCAGGCGGAACAGTCCTTTCAAGCGCTCAAGCATCTCTTCGCATCGGAGAAGCAACTGCTGCATATCGACCCCAGTAAACCGTTGAGGGTAGAGACAGACGCGTCAGACAGAGCCGTGGGAGCTGTCCTGCTGCAGCGAGACCCGCAGGGGGTGTGGCGGCCGGGAGCGTTCTACTCCAGAAAGCTCAGCAAGTCGGAGCAGAACTACACCATCTGGGACAGGGAGTTGCTGGCCATTCATGCAGCTTTCAAGGCGTGGAGGCACTTCCTAATCGGCGCCAAGCACACGGTGCAGGTCTGCACGGACCACAAGAATCTGGAGCACTGGCGCACGGCTCAGTTCCTGAACCAGAGGCAGATACGTTGGGCGGAGTTCTTTGCTGACTTCAATTTCCGAATAGAGTACGTCCCAGGCGACACCAACATCATGGCGGATGCACTGTCCCGAAAACCGCAATACCTAGAAGAGGTGACGCCAGCGGCGGCCATGCACATCTTCGCACCGACGGCGTGGGCGTGTGCCTCAGCTACAGTAGACCTGGATGCGGTGCGACGTGCATTGCGGGACGACTCATTCGCGCAAGACAAGATGGCGGAACTGCTCAGAGGCACGGCTACCACGGACGAGTTCCAGGTGCGGGACGGCTTGCTCCTACGCAAAGGGGCTGTCTATGTACCAGGAGACGACCTTCGCGCCAAGGTACTGCAACAGTTGCACGACGCACCCACGGCCGGTCACTTTGGCACAGAGAAAACGATGGAATTAGTCGCGAGAGACTTCTGGTGGCCCAGGCTGAGAGGAGAGGTCGCGGACTACGTCGCAAGGTGCGACACCTGCCAGAGGGCCAAGCCGGTACACAGACCACCGGCGGGACTGTTAGAACCGCTGCAAACACCGTTTGAACCGTGGGAGAGGGTGGCCCTGGACTTTGTGACGGATTTACCCAGCTCGAGAGGCAAGACAGCTGTGCTAGTGGTGGTGGACTTGTTCACCAAGATGGCACATTTCATTCCGTGTGCGAAGGTGGCCACGGCGGAACAAACCGCCAAACTGTTCATAGATCACGTGTTCAAAGTGCATGGCCTGCCACGGTCTATCCTGTCCGACCGCGGACGCCAGTTCATCTCGTCTTTCTGGCAGAAGCTGATGGGTTTTCTAAATGTCAAGGTCAATCTGGCATCAGCAAGACACCCGCAGACCAACGGGCAAGCAGAGAGGGTCAATGCCATCATGCAGCAGTACCTGAGATGCTATGCCAATCAACAGCCTGCGACGTGGGTGGATTACCTGCCGCTAGCCGAGTTCGCTTACAACAACACGAAGCACGTGTCCACAGGAGTGACGCCGTTCTTTGCCAACAATGGGAGGAATCCCAGAACCTTCCCGGGACTGGAGAGAGTGGGGGAAGGAGAACCACAGACGGCGGACGCGTTCGCGTCAGAGCTGCAGGCGGTCCACGATCAACTCAGACGGCAGCTGGAGCTAGCTAAGCACGCCTACAAGGTGCAAGCTGACAAGCACAGGCGGGTTGGCGAAGTGATCCAAGTGGGAGACTGGGTCTGGTTGGCAGCCCACGCAGTGCCGACCAGGTCACTTGCCAAGAAGAAGTTGGGGCACAAGCAGATCGGTCCGTACCAAGTCGAAGCGCAGATCAACCCGGTAGCCTTCCGACTGGCGCTGCCGGAGGGTTCCAGAATGCATCCGGTGTTCCACAGGTCGGTGCTCACTCCCTACAAGGCACCTCACAGGTTCCAGGAGCCAGGGACGGCGCCAAGTCCGCTCCGGGAACGGACGGAGACGCGGGAGGTGAAGCACCAGGACCACATCAACGAGGTCACGGAGATTTTGGACTCCAGATGGGGGGAAGAGGGAGTCGAATACCTCTTAGCCAGAGAGGGCACCCGGGCCAGCGCCAATACCTGGGTACCAGACTACGCTTTGGAGGAACCCCTGCTCAAGGACGAGTTTCATGCCCTCTTCCCACACCAACCCATGCCAGCGAGCTTCTTCGACGACTGGTTGTTCACACCCACACTTTCTTCCAGCACGTTCCATGGATTCGACTCAGAAGGGGAACCCGCACGGAGCACCCGTTCCCCAGAAGGTTCACCGGCAGGTTCGGCATCAGGCAACTCGTATTGGTGGGACGATCGACCAGAGGAGCAATGGCGCAGGAAGTGGCTGGAGATGCCAGGTCGAGCGACCGACGCAGAGACTGACATGGACGTGTTCGGGGAGGACCTCGGGTTCGAGCACGGCGGTACAGAGATGGAAGAGCAACAAGTCAACGTCGACGACCGCGAGGGGGAAGACTCGGAGGTCTTCAGTTGGCGGCCACCCACGGGGAGCGACCTGTATCCAGCATTCCCTCCCATGATGATGGAGCACCCAGCACCCACACCTGACAGCGGGGAGGGGGGAAGGGGGGGCTTCGAGGGGGGGATGGATGTCAGGGGTTCAGAAGCAGAGAAGCAGAGAAGGGTGGAAACAGAGAGCGAGGGGGAGGAAGCCGAAGGGAGAATGAGTGATGATGACGACCCGAGATCTCCAAGCCTAAGCAGTGAGTCAGAGGACTCCCAAAAGGGAGCCCCAGTGAGCAGAGCAAGGGGGGGATCCGGGGGGACACCCCAGGAGGAAGGGAACAGAGGAGATTCAGAGAGCAGCAGCTGGAAGTCGGGACCCACGCTCAAGACTGAGAGCAGCAGGGAGGAAGGCAGCCAGGCATCGGGTTCCGGAGGCCGTCAGCAGGAGGGAGGGCACGAGTCAGGGGTGGTCACGCCCTCCTCAGAGAGCGAGGCAACGGTCAAGAGGAAAGTAGAGAGTTGGGCGCGCGCGCCAAGTTCAAATGCAGCGGAAGCTGGAGCAGTAAGCAGCCCGGAGAGTGAGCCAGGTCCCAAAGCCCGCCGAAAGGAAGCGGAAGGATCAGGGGGGTCAGCGTCAGAGGAGAGTAGAAGGGAGGAGTCCCAGGGGGGCAGAAGGACCCAGAGACGTAGGGAGAGGCGAAGGAGGTGGAGCAAGGCTAGGGTATTAAGCTGGTGTGCAAGAGGCGGGGACTCAGATGGGTCTTCGCCGACCTAGGGCAGAAGGTGTAGAGCTGCACGCTGCAGTTCGGAAATGAAACCTGTAACTCAATAAAGACTCTTTTAAAGTGGACGCTGTGTGGCGTGGTCCTATGTGAGCTGGGACCTGGTAGCAGCTCTGACATTATGTATTTTGTTTCATTGTGAACAGGGCTCCACTTGTTGTGCTATGCACAGAGGTAGGAGGGATACAGCAGCTGGGATTCTGCTGCTCCCAACCACCCTCAAATGTCTTATCCGCAGTCTGCCCATGTCCCTTGCATTTGAGTATTGCTCAGCTACGCACACAAATATACAAGCATACAATAAATTTGTATGTGCATGCACAGATGGGCAAAGAGTATATATTTCTCATGGATAATATCCCTATTGAGGAGCTTGCCCTTCAAGTGATGATGTCGTGGAGAAGGAAGCAAGGGTGCAACCAGGGGTGCAACTCACCCCACCCTCCGTCGCATTCACAGTGGTGCTCCACAAGTTAGAGGATGACTGCTCTAGTACAGAGCCCTCTCTACTCATGCAGACACCTGATGCATTTCAGAACCTTGGAAAATCAGGGTTCTAGAACTCATAAGAAACCCACACAATAGAAAACAAGAGTTCTAGAATGCACAAAGTAAAGCAGTTGCTCTCTAACTGATGGCCAGAAATGAAACAGAGTGAGAAAGACAAGTAGATTCATCCCCACTTCCTTCTCCATTTGATTTAACATGCCACAGATGATCTGAATGATCTCAAACTCATTCCGTTGTTCCCTTCAATGTCCACCATTCAGTGATGGTGGCAGCAGCAGCACCAATAACCTCTGTCTCAATTACCACATGCACACACCCTTTGCAGGAACCTCATCAAGAAATCAGAGTGGGCAAGCCCAGATTTCATAGAGGTTTAGCAGGAATACTGGTGTGGAAGCTGCTGCCTTCATGTGACCAAGGACAAGCGTCATTCCAAAACCTAAGCTACCTACAGAAGTTAAGAGCTAAGCAGCAATGGGGACACAGAGGCGCCCACTCCCCACTGTCTTTGCTTATGGACCCATAACCGTCCCCCATCGTATACACACCTTTCTTCTTCATCTTCTTCATCTCCCATGGCATCATCAATGGCATCATTCATCATCTCCTCCTTCATGTCCATGATCTCTGACTGTTTCTCAAACTCCATCATGATCTTCTGGATTTGCGGCAACTTGAGCTGAAAGAAACCCGTGAAGCCTGTTGTTACAGCATCCCAGAAAGAGACAGAGGCAGTCATCTGTCTTCCACACAGGTGGAAGCCATAGTAGGTTTAAGAACTTGTAGGAGCACAATCACATCACTAAACATGGAAAGCTGTCTTACCAAGAAAGAGGCAGGTTGAATTTTCATTTCTAAAGAAGCAATAATTAGAGACAACAGAATAAACAGCCCAGAACTCCTTACATCCAGTCTGGTGAATCCTCCCTTAGTGCAAGCAAGTCAACTGCTCCAGATGCTGCTGTTGTCTGGGAGAAGTAAGCTAAGGAAACTGAGGAAAGAAGAACTGTGCCCTGTCTAGGTCATTAGAAACATCTTTTCCCATCCTTTGATGATTCAGGAGCTTTTGAAAAAGGCCTTTCCACTTGTTGTTTTCTGCTAGGCACCCACAGCCGATTCTCACCCTTGACATCCTCCCATCATGTGTCCACCAAGGACACCCCATTTTAAGAAAGTCTGTCTTACTGCACATCCTGTTGCAAGAAACAGGGAGCTGTCTTTTCTCAGGCCAGACTATTTGTCCATATAGTCAAATATTGTCTACTCTGTCAGCAGCTCCCAGGGGTCTCAGGAAGAGAGGCCTTTCCCATCCTCTGCTACCTGGGATCCTTTATGCTGGAAATACCAAAGAGGGAACATGGCACCTTCTGCATGCAAAGAAGGTGCTCCAGAACCAGGCTATGGCCCCTCAAGTGGACTTTCTCTTTCTCTCTCCTGGCACTGCAGACCCCTAGCTGGACTGGCTTGGGGACAACCCACCTGTCTGTTCATAGTAGCCATGGCTTTGGTGACACCTTTCATTGCTTGAGCCATGGAGTTGTTAGACTTGAGGGTCTGTATCTTGAGGGACACTGCCTGGATATTAGCCCGCATCATGATGAACTTCTTGACGTAGCGCCTTGTCCTCACCAGGTCTTTCGCCATGATCTTCACTGCATCCTGTGGTTAGAGAAACAAGTTAGAGATGGAGATAAGGGTTGCCCTCCCCTCCGGTGGCACATCTGCACTTCCAAGCTCACCATCTGCCCCTGTTTAGCCATCTTCTTGATGTCAGCAATTATTTTCTTCTCTTGGGTTTCCAACTTCTGCCGTTCTCGGTCCAGCTCTCGCATGGCACGGTTCAGAGCCCGTTGGTTTTGCCGGAGCATCTCTTCCGGGGTTTTCCGGCGTCCAAACAGCATATCCATTGTGGCAGAAGATGAGTCAGCCTACAATTGTCAAGGCAGAGAGTCAGATGATGAGAGACTTGAGACAGATACATACATCTATCCTTATGAAGTGCTTTGTGGTAAGAGCGAAAGGGAGATCTGACCACTAGATGGCCACTAAAAAGAGGAATAATGGGTTACAAGGGGAACGACTACCAGAGCCTAATGATAAACATATTATACTGGGAACTGAGAAAAGCCCAGAGAGCGAGGGCTGAACAATATATCTGACCATAAAA
Source organism: Podarcis vaucheri (assembly GCF_965113315.1). Classification (NCBI taxonomy): domain Eukaryota; kingdom Metazoa; phylum Chordata; class Lepidosauria; order Squamata; family Lacertidae; genus Podarcis; species Podarcis vaucheri. The sequence continues at coordinate 27,925,419 of NC_138751.1, forward strand.
ATATCACAGAGAGAAAGCAAGCTATGGGTGATTTGACCTTACACCTTTCTGAAAGGAGCAAACACACATTTTTTTCCTCTTGCTTTGATCATGCTTTGCTAACAGGCTTGAGCCAACAGCGGCTTACTAACCCCTGTTTTTGACCCCCGTTTTTGCCCCGTTTCAGTTTTTGGGGCTGCTGTCATTTACTGCTTACCAATACTCAATATAATAATGACGAAACACCTAAGCACCTGCTATGTAGTTCGATGTGGAATTATTTTTTAATTTTATAAGCCACTCAGGCCATTGACCCAGGCCAGGGTGAAATCTTCCAATTAAAATAAAATAATAAATATCAGTTTGACTCAACCAATGATATTAACACTCTCCAAATCTCGCATCCCAGCACCAGCTCTCTGCTGCTGTGCGCACATAATAGAAACTTCATGAATTGAGTGAAGGGGCGTGGAATGAAAGAACCAAAGAAACAGAATGTAACTTCTAGAAAGCAAGAAGAAAAATAAAAAGGGAACACTCTTCTAGGCATGAGCAGACGCCCAGTATCAGCCAGCCTTACCCGGTTCCAAAGCACAATCTGATGTTTTGAACATCCACTGACAGCATACTGAACTTCTGGAGTAAAGCACAGGCATATTTTTGAGCAAACTTCTGTCTGTCATAGGCTGCAGACTACTAACTCAAGGTTAGTGGCAGAGCCCAAGACACAGCCTGTGTGACATCACAATGCTAGCATCACAATGCTGTAGTTAGCTGGGCCAGAGGCCCACCAAGCAATATGAGGAAAATGAAAGGGAGAGGAGGGTCTATAAAAGGCTTCCTCAAACTCTGCCCTCCAGATGTTTTGAGACTGCAATTCCCACCATCCCTGACCACTGGGCCTGCTAGCTAGGGATCATGGGAATTGTAGGCCAATAACATCTCAAGGGCCAAGTTTGAGGAAGCCTGGTCTATAACAAATGTTCAGAAATGCCACACACAAGATCCCTATGCCTACCCTTACAGAAGTCTATTGGTGGTAAATCCCATAACATGGTTCATGCACCAAACATATCTAAGAAACCACTACCCTCTCACCTCCATGATTATCCAAAAGTTTCTTTTTGTAACCTGCAGCTAGTTACAAAAAAATTTCCCCTGAAGGTTTACTGGTAGCTGAATCACTGTATATTTTGGTAGAAAGCTGTGAAATAACTTTAGTTGAGCAGAGTCTTACCAAGGTTAAAATGTAGGGTGTCCTTTTAATGCGTTATTCAACTCTATTATTTTAACTGACTACCACACACAACACAGCATGGCCCTCCATTGTGTCTCTTTGCCACTCTCTAGTATGACCAAGAGAGGTGTAAATCAAGGGGTGGAGCAAGGGAGGTAGGGGTTGGCTTCCTTAATGTCTACAGACACATGCCACAATCTGGGAAAGCCCAGGGCAAATTCGGCAGTAGAGATTTGGAGAGGAAAGGAAACGAGGTATCTCAGAGGCAAACTGTACACACATAACACCCTCCTTTACTTCTTTCTCCCTTCTTTCTGTGTGTGACTTCTTTCTGTCAGTCTACTGTTACATGCAGATCAGTGATACAAATCCAGAATGAATACATACCTAGGCAGAATGATAGGGGCACAGGACTGATGCTGCCAAAGAGACAAGCCAGGCATGGAAGAGAGTCACTTGGCAACCAGCCTGGAGATCTCCATCTCTTTCATACTCATACAGAGCTTCTGCATTAGCATCACATTCATATAGACTGCATAACTAACAAAAATTAATTACCCTGTAAAGCATTTTTGGCTCTGAATGTAATTCTTCAATTATTAAAGGGGAGGGACAAGGGGATAAAGGTCTATTAATGACTCTAATATAAAAATATAATGACTCTAATATAAAAATATAAAATGACCCTATTAATGACTCTAATATAAAAGAAAACCCATAAACAAGACCTGGAAGGCATTTTGAAGTATTTATGTTGAGCATATTACTGCTACCACTTTCATGTAAATTTATACATTAATGTGTCTCCCATTCAAGGATCAAAAGCAACTAAACTTCCTTATAAAAGCTACCCAAGAGAGGATTCTCCCAGAATAGAAACAGGAGTGAAAAACAGACAATGATTTTGACAGGTATGAAACCTGGCCAAGGGGTTCCTGTCATTAAGCTCCACTGAGACCACCAACAAACTGACAGAACTCTGCTGTTCAGTATTTTATGCTGTCGGGTGGAGGGAGGTTGGTTGATACTAGGGGTGGAGGAACTCAGGTCTGAGGCCCAAATGTGGCCCCTAGGGCATCTCTAGCTGGCCCTAAGGACCATCACCAGACCACAGCTCCTCCACAGCCACACATCCCTCTCCCAAGATCACAAATACCAACTTTCCTGGCCATATTTTACACCTTCCTTGAGTGTTTTCACCTGACTGGAATGCGTCCTTGATCTCTGATAATGCCTCATGCTTGCCAAGATGAAGGACAGATGTGTAGATAATAGCCTACTGTACAAAGGTAAACTTTACTTCTGTTGCTCTGACCAGTTTTGCCTCTGACCTCACCCATCACTGATTGCACAGAAGGGAATGTGCCCACCCCCCCACTCTGAAAAAGATTCTGCACCCTGATCCACACACTCTTTACTGTAATACCACACTTATTTGTTTGTTCATTTGTTTATTGCATTTATATGTTGTCTTTCTGCCATGGCACCCAAAGCATGCAATACCAAAAAAATAAATAAAAGGCTTATGGTAGACTATCTGACCACCACAACAGAGGGCGACAGCATCTACGAGATTTGACTGTAGGTTATCTAGAAAATCTACATTGTGAGGAAAGCGATACACCTCCTGGCAAGGGAGGGAGGGGAGAGTAAAAGGGAAAAGGGCAGCACTGTAAAATAATTACTAAATGTCAACTCATGGGATAATGTGGTGAGATTTACCGGGCTGAAAGGAGGGGCATTTGCTAAATTTTACTTTGTGTGACTCTGGGACAACCAGAAAAGTTATATCGAGGGCCTTCTCGGTAGTGGCACCCACCCTGTGGAATACCCTCCCATCAGATGTCCACAAAATAAACAACTATCTGACATTTAAAAGGCATCTGAAGGCAGCCCTGTTTAGGGAAGTTTTTAATGACTGATGTTTTAATGTGTTTTAATCTTTTGTTGGAAGCCGCCCAGAATGGCTGGGGAAACCCAGCAAGATAGGCAGGGGTATAAATAATAAATAATAATAATAATAATAATAATAATAATAATAATAATAATTCCATCGTAAATCTCTCTCTCTCTCTCTCTCTCACACACACACACACACACACATATATCATTACATATAATTGTACTATAATATGCTATGTTAATACAACAGGAAATAAGCGAGGGTGGGGAAGAAGAGCCCCACATAAGGCACCCAATCCTCTCACTTAAATCCTAAATCCACCAGCTGCCCCAGACCCGACACCATCAGCACAGCTTCCCTCTCCCCGAGCCCTGCGGGCTTTCCCAATCCCTCTCCCGGAAAAGGACAGGACACCCCCTCCCCATAATAACCCAGAAAAAGGGAAGCAGCCCCTTACCCAACAGCAACAACAAAAGCAGTAGCAGCAGCCTCAGTCCCCTCCTTTCCAGTCCTTGTTATTTCTTCCCCTTCTTCTTCCGCCTTGGCCGAGTTTACGTCATAGGGCGGGGTTCTCGCGTCAGGATCACGCGGAGGGAGGGCGGAAGAGGAAGCCGGACAGCGGAGGAACCATAGACACAGAGGGAAGGGAACGGCTAGAGAGTCCAACACAGCCGGCCGTTTTCTAATAGAGCCTGTTATCGCGCCAGAGTTAGAAAAGTGTAGAGAAGGCAATCTCACTATTTTCCTGTATCCTTTCCGGGTCCCCATCGAGAAACCACATTTAAATATTCCCCACATTTACTTATTTTTAGGGGGAGTGCGGCCGGAAGTGAGGGTTGTCTATATGGCAGAACAATGGAACAATGTGGCGATAGCGCCACATGCAGGAATTCGTCCTCTTTCAGTTGGGGGGGGGATGTTTTTTTTTAAAATTAATCTCTGCATTAGTATCAATGAATAGCTTCGAGGCGAGGGGAATTAAATGTGGGTTTCTGTGTTTACTCGGAAATCCCCTGTTCAGATAATGAAAAAGGTCGATCTATTGTTCCCTCTCCCGTGTAGAGACCTCAGAATTGCCTCGTGGAAATGCTCGGGACAAGCGTCTAGGCTCTAGAGATTAAGAAAGGAAGATGTTTTACCGTGCAGAAACGTGCTTTGCAAGGGCGAGGGGTCTAGGACCCCCCCAGCCTAGACGTTGTTTGACTTTAGTTCCCATCAGCCCTAGCCTGCATGGAGAATTCATGGCTCAGGGTGCCCCAACTCCCTGCATTATTATTATTTATCAAATGTGCATACCACCTGTCATCTGCTGATCTCAGGGCAGTTCACAGCATAAAAAATACAAGATGAAAACGAAAAATTCATAATAAGAGCAACAAGAACAAAGCCAACCGCTTGAGATTAATCTGCTATAATAGCAGAGTCAAGATCCTGGTGGATGCAAGTGATTTTTTTCCTCCATAATGCTTTGCAAACAAGTCACAGTGAGCTACCCTCTGTTCCACCACCTCCTTCTGGCCAGGCTGTAAGAGGCCTTGCACTACCTGGGCAAGTTCTGATGGTATAGCGAGAATGCAATCTTCTTTGCTGCCTTCACTGCCACTAGGTCCTGAGTCACCCCAAAGCCAGCAGTCTAGAAGCCCCCAACACCACCTGAGACCAGCTCTGTCAGGGAGACTGGGCAGCAAGGTGGGAGGTAAACCAGCAGAATCCCTTTGGTGTTGTTTTTCTAGACCAACACGTTATGTCATTTCTGTAATGTGATTCATGCTATGCAACTGTGCTGATTCATGCTATGCTGGGATCCAAAGGAAGTATGGCTTTCATAAATGCTACAAATGTTTCTGCAGTTGTTTGGGGAAGTCCGAAATCAAAGTCCTAGCAAACCACACCTGAAGACTCGCTGTCAGAGTAGGCAGTACAGTGGTACCTCGGGTTACGTACACTTCAGGTTACAGACTCCACTAACCCAGAAATAGTGCTTCAGGTTAAGAACTTTGCTTGAGGATGAAAACAGAAATTGTGCTCCAGTGACGCGGCGGCAGCAGGAGGCCCCATTAGCTAAAGTGGTGCTTCAGGTTAAGAACAGTTTCAGGTTAAGAACAGACCTCCGGAACGAATTAAGTACTTAACCCAAGGTACCACTGCAGTGCTTTAGAGGGACAAAAAAACCTGAGGGCAGCACCTATACACAAGCTTGGTATCTTACAAACACCATTGAATTAATTCAAGGGATTCGTGATATGCACAAGCAGTGGCAGGTTACATACAGGCACAACAAATGCTTTTGTTGGTGTGTATAGTAATTAACCACACTGAATATTCGGTGTAAGGGATGATTTAAGAGCTGCACTGCCAAATCAGACAAAGGGTTCTATCCAGCCGAGAACACAATTTCCTACGATGTTAAGCCAGATGTTTATTGGAAGAGCAGGACCTAAATGCATCAGCTCTCCCTTCTAGTACACCCCCCTCCATGTGTCCTAAAGACACAGCACAAAAGGATAGCGGACCAATGACAGTGGAAGGAAAGGGAGGGTAATAAGAAGCTAGAAAGACTCCCTTTTGAGATGCAGCTGCAAAAAGCACCTAAAAATTTATGGAGCATTATTTTAACCACAGACTGTTGTTTTTAATGTCTGCAATTTGGGTCAGCTTGATAATAAAAGATGTGTTCCATTATCACGTTGCCTAGTAGCTATTGAAATTTCAGTGCCAGATGGAGCTGAGCATACATTTCAGCCCTCAAACAATCCTTTTTTCAGGGTTATAGCCTAGGGAAACCAATTTTCATAAGCCCTCTTCTCCCCACCCCTCAGCTCCTTTGAACTCTTAACATTTTCAGTCTGCATGGTGCTGTGCATTGGTTATGTCTCAGGTCGTTCCTGTGGGCTAGATTACTGCTTAGAAGTATTCAGACAGACTGCTCGCTGGAGAAAGAAGATGCAGCCAAGAATTCTAGCTGCTGACCCCAGGTTCCATTGGTAGACTCACTACCTCCCAGTCAACAGCCAAGAAAATAGGATGAAAGATTACACTACCACCAAAAATGAGACTTATATCAATTGAAACAAAATCATCAACATTCTAAGTTGAGAAATTCAGAGGACCTCAGGTAATCACAAAAATCAGCACCACAAAGCACTAGGTTTCTAACAGGCTTATTCTATGCACAGGAACCACTATGATGAGTGATGTTTCATTGTGCTATCTAACCTAGGCAGACCCCAGAGGGTTGCAGTTTCTATTCCATAAATAGCATGTTGTCAGACCTGGTCGGTGGTTTGCTGTTGTTTCCAAGAGCAGCATTTAAAGACAAGGATCAGAAAGTCAGCCAGACAGCTACTGCAGAAAAGATTTCCTACTAGCAAAGGCTCTTCAAATATTTACCACCTTTTATTCCTTCGAATCCCCGCGGCGGGGTGCGCTCCCGCTGCTCGGTCCCAGCGCCTGCCCACCTAGCAGTTCGAAAGCACCCCCGGGGGCAAGTAGATAAATAGGTACCGCTTACCAGCGGGAAGGTAAACGGCGTTCCGTGTGCGGCTCTGGCTCGCCAGAGCAGCGTTGTCACGCTGGCCACGTGACCCGGAAGTGTCTCCGGACAGCGCTGGCCCCCGGCCAATAGATGTGAGATGGGCGCACAAACCCCAGAGTCTGGCAAGACTGGCCCGTTCGGGCAGGGGTACCTTTACCTTTACCTTTATTCCTTCTCTACCTTCACACGTCTTGAGCATACACCAACTCCCTACTAAACAGTTTACCGGCACTGTAAACTCAGTATTTTTCAGAATCAACCAACAAGGTTGCAGGCTGTAATTTTTATGCAAAAAACCAGCATCACCCACCTTGCACTGCCAGTGTTTACTTATTGCAGCAGAGCAGATGACATCCGCCCCGTTAATGTATTCCTAGAAGGCACACGTTTCACAGCATAGCAACCCTGGATTACTTGGAACCATCACAAAGATGGCAACTCTCTCAAACTGAAAAACTAAACTTCCTAAATAGAAAGATCATGTGGAAAGGGAATGATGTCACCAAACAAGGATTAATTAGGGTGAAATTTCAGCTCCTCATTCAGTCCCCATAGCAGTGGTCACCAAGTCAGCCTTGCTCAGAGGGTCATGATGCTGTGAGTGCAGATGTCCAGAAACACATGCAGAGATTTCTACAACAGCTGTCACAGTTGTCCATGTGTTAGTGCATGGGGGGGGGGGGATGTCAGCCAGAACTGTCTCCAGCAAGATCATAAGAAACTGAGATCAGCTAGGCAAAAATACAGAACACAAAAAAGCCGGTGGCCAGCATGGGGCTATTTCTCCCCATATCCAAGCAATCACAAACCAGTGTTGACAAACTAGGCTTGATAAATAACTAGGATTTCAGTGGGAGGACAAGTGGGGTGGAAGAGGGCTAAGCCTGCCCACATCAGAAATGTTAGCCTTATCAAGGGGTGACTAAGCTACACGCCCAATCAGTCCAAGGCAGCATGGTCAATGGTCAGGGATCAGAGTTGCCATCTCTGGTATACCACAACTACTTATCATTCTAGAACTCTTGCCAATGCACCCAAGATGTTTCAACAGTATAAGGCATACAAAGAGCATAAAGATAACTGCTTAGAGTCCGTTTGTCATTCTTTCTTGGGGGGGGGGAGATTTGGGCCCCAAATTTCCAATTCCTGCACAAAACACTCAGGCCATATTCAGTCTCAACACTTGGGAGGTGCCTTATAATTTCTGTCCACTTTTGATTGACAGGAATGAATAGCACACACTAGGGAACATGCAGTTCCTTTACCTGCAAATAAAATTCTCACGTCCTCAATTTCCGAATGAATCAACCTAAGATTGCCAAATGTTTTTATCTTTGGTTGTATTCACCATAGCACGTTCCTGCTAAAATGTCCCAAGCATACCAGCCACACTTCAACGGGAGTGGTTGAAGCAAAAAGTAGTGCTTGCAAGTATCCCAGTGCAAGAAACAGCACCCAAGAATTCAGAATAACTACTCCAGGAATCTCCACAGAAAATTTGAGCAGAACTCCTTTTTACATGCAGATTCCTTCATAATCTTTCACTGAAACCAGCACCAAGAAGAGTAGTTACATTGCAACTGCACTTTGCATAGCTGCACCAAAGTAGCTGATCTGAAATTATCATAGCAAAATCAAATCAGAATTCACAACACTCATCCCTAGACTATACTTGGGAAAGTGTTTGTATCTGTAAAATGGGAAGTAGGGAGAACATTATGGTCACTGTGCAAAATGGTTAACAGCAAAGCAGTTTTAAGTATGTAATAAGCCCCACTCAAGACAAAACTTGCTTCTGTGTATATATGCAAAGAATTGTGGTCACAATGCTCTATGTAGACAAATGCAAAGCGTACACACACTTCTTAGCTGTGTATCATGCAACAACTGAGGACCAGATCCAATGCAAGGAGCTTTGAGCACTGACGTTGTTCTGCAAGCAGCAGCGCAAGACGTACCACACAAAGCTTAACTGTCAGAGTAGAAGTGTTTGCACTAGGAATCATACATCTTTCGTGGGATATTTGGATTTGGCTGTTGCGCTATGCCAAGAGCAAGGCTCTTGCTGGCAGAATGGCTGTTGCCTGAGCAGACTGACACAATTAGGCATCGTCCTGAATCTCGCTCATAGAGAGAGACCCAACCCTTGATTTGCTTTTAATTTTTGAAGGTGTCCTAACGCAGAACTGAACCAAGTCTTCAAAGGAATAAAATAAGGTGGGGAGGTGAAGTTTTTCGCAAAAGGTATAGTTTCTATAGCCCCTCTTCGGCACACACGTCCAACTCTTCCCCCCACCCTTCCTTCCTTGGATCATCTCGTTTCCAGCAATGCAAGAAGCACACAGGATCTGCTTGTCTCAGTGGATGGCACATGGGGGGCTGAAGAAAACTGCATCCTATGCAAGGCGTTCCTATGGACACTGGACTTCACTTTCCCCTCCCGCTCACCAGGGCAGAAGGAAGCAGAAGACAAGAGAGAGAGAGAGGCAAGGGGCCAATTGAGTGTGCTAACATTCCCCTTTAATAACCCGACACACTAGAAGTACAGTGGCTTTATTTTGGCCAGGGGCTCGCAGGAGTCACTGGAGAGGCAGAGAGTGTTCGTTGCTGGGCAGGCCCTGGTGGACACAGTTGGGAGACAGCGCTGCCCCCCATTACATTTTTACTACTACTATTATTATTAGCACTGGTTGTTTTGGTTGTGGTTTTTTTATTTTTCCTTAAAAACCAGACACACAAGTGAGTTGATTCTAAAAGGAATATTCCAGGCCTGACCCAGCCTCCCCAGAGCCACGGCGCCTGGGGCAGGATGGAGATGGCTCAACACCCCCTCTCAGCCTCCCAGACTCACCCAGCCCTCGAGAGCCTCCCCTGTGTAATAAATAGTTATGCTCGGAAGCCGTGGTGCCCAGCAAGGGAGGAGGAAAGGAGAGGCAAATGGCCTGCGGATCATGCAGTGCAGTTATACCACACTGCAGGCAGGGGGTACCAGAGCACAGAGGGAGCCTTCTGTTCTTAGCAGCAAAACCACAGCCCCCAGAAAGGCAAACGGGTACCATCATGGGGTCCCGCACACCCAGCCCCATGGGGCAGGTGGCTACCCCAATGCGGTGGGGCATGGCAGAGAAGCAGCAGTAACCTCACCCCTCGCCCCGCAGCAGCACACAGGGAGAGTGGCAAGAAAGGTACGAGGGTTTAGTGAGGCGGCAGCTGCTGGGGCCCCAGGATGGCAGTTGGGGGGGGGGAGAGGAAGGCGAGCAGGTGGGGCGAGGAAGCAGGGAAAGGAGGATGGAGGGGGCCTCCTGCCAATTTCTGACTCCTGTGCCCCCCTTGGTGGCTGAAGGCAGCGGTGTTGGCAGAGTCCCTTAGGAGAGCTGGAAGGGAGATGAAGGGGCATGGGGAGGGCAGGTTTGTGCCCGGAGCCGGTCAGTTCTATTTGAGGCAGCGTTCAAAGTAGGTGGAGCCAATGTAGCCGCCCCGCATGGAGCGCTGGACGTTCTGCTCAAACAGGCGTCTGTTGTTCTGGAGGACTTCAGCAGCCTCTTTGTTCAGGGGGTCTTCAGGGTTTGGCTCCTGTGAGGAGGGATGAAAACCTCTATTATTAAATGCCAAAGAGATCTGCAGCACCTTCAAAGACAAGGACTCATTATGGCACAAGCTTTCATGGAGCAGAGTCCACTTCGTCAGATGCAAGATTAAATGCCAACCCGCATTCCTGTTCTGTTACCTGTTCACAGAGCTGCCTGGGGCTCACTCGACTCTTCCCCCCCCCCCCCATCACAAATCCCCATTTCCATAATAGAGTGCAGATGCCTTACTCATGGTCCAAGATGAATACCTGATGTTCTAGAGCAGGGGTGGAGAATCCCTTTGAGCAGGCAGGGTGAATCCAAAAGCAGCCATCCCTACGTGGGCCACTTTTAAGGGGTGGGCAAGTCCATCCAGCTGTCAATCACCAGTCAAATGACATCAGGCAGACCAGTGTTTACCAGGAAGAAGCAGGGCTTGCACTTGAACACTGAATCTGAACTGCACCCAAGTCCCACTGCGAAGAAACAACAGGGAGCGTGCTCTAAGCCATGCGCTCCCAATTGTTGCTTGTCAGATGAACTTGCATTTGGCAGTGTTTAAATTCAGAGCTGAATTAAAGTCCCGCTCTTGGCAGTGATCGGCTCCACTCAGGAACTCCTACTGGGAGCTCCCAAATGGAGCTTATCTCAGCAGAGCTAACTTTCAGTGCTGAATTCAAAAGGCACCAAGCACAAGCCATGCTGGCAATGGAGAAAAGCAGGAGCACAATCAAAGGCTCCTGGTTGTTCCTTTGCATACATGCTTTAGCTACCCAACAGTTAATGCCACTCAACTACATGTGGATATGGCTGAGGAAAAGCAATCTCTGAAATGGAATTAGGGACCCTGGAGCACCTAGTCCAGCACAGAGGCTGGAGATTCCCCTTGCCTGTTCTAGGAATAACAAGAGGGGCTTCGGGGAAGACAGCTGGAGAAGTGAAAGATAAATATTGAAGCTAAAGCACATTTAAGATTGGTGCGCTAAAACAAGAACTGGGGGCATCACCGCTTTTAGAATAATTATTCCCACAGAACTGGAACTAGCTAAAAAGGTAGCATTCAACTCCTGCATTGAAGGGCAAGAAGATCAATTGGTTGGCAGATCAACCCAGACCCAAGAGTAGGCCCACCTACAGAGAAAAAACATACAAGTTTAATAGCAGGGTTTGACTACATGCTCTACAGCATGTCAAACCCTGTTTGATATCTTATTAACATCATCTGCACACCATTTTCATCAGTGTGGCTGATGCCCAACTTCTCCTAAAAGATTGCATTTCCTCAAGCAATTTCCCTCCAATATGAAGGAAAATGAAGGCATTCCCTAAAACCATGCCTTGGATAAGCGGCTAGAAAAGACACAGCAACAGCTATAGCAGGCAATGGATAACCCAGCATAATCATGTGGCAAAAGCCCTTCCCATGCCACCATTTACAACTTGATACCGCCAACGGCACAAAAGGTCCCCCGGGTTCTGTCTCTAGTGAATCACATGAAGTGGCCTTCAGTTTCAGTGATGAGAAGAGGCTTCCAACCTCTGGGTTTGCATTGCTCCAGGGGCTGAGGTTCTCTTGTTATTATAGCAAGCCTCCTCCTTTTCCTTCCCCTCCCCGTCAAACAGAGAGAACATTTGAGGCTATCCTATTGTAGCATCACCTTCCAGCATCACCTCTTGCACTTAGCAGGGAGGGAAATACAAAAGGAGTGGGGCAAAGTAAGTCCACAGAAGCCTCTGAAAGGCTTCATGCAAGGAACTCGGGGGGAAGGGCAGGAATACATCTGCAAGCCTACAGAAATAGCATAATAACCTCTAGCAACCTCAGCAACAATCACAAATGTAGGAACTGATGTATAGCAACACGCTGTGTTTCCCCATTACGTTGGCACTTTGCCTCCTGACCTCATGAAAGCACTTGCAGGGATGGTTTCCAGGAGAGGCTTGAATCTGCCTAGAAACAGCCCACACCACCTGAGAGATGCCAGCCTCTCACCATGAATCTGTCTCCTAGGAGACAGTGTGCTACACCCTCTTCCTCTACACTCTTTGGACACAAGGTCAACTAAGGCTTTTAGAACTACCAGGGCACATGACCTCAAATGTTCCTCTGCCTCTCACCCTGCCAATGAGAGTTGTAACCGAATAACTGGGTCAGTTTCAGCTTCCCCATGCCCTGAAGCAAAGAAGCTCCAAGCCTATTTGAGTAAAAAAATGATCACCATTCTCCAATTCAGCTCCAAAAGCACAGAATAGACCAAAAAGCATGGCAAGTCTGGGTTGAGAGTTATGAGACATTATGGTATATCATTTCACTTTCTGACAACTATGCAGGGAGGGAGCATGACAACAAGATCTACAGTTGTCAGAAGGGTTGAGAGACACAACCCGGAGGAACAGCAGCACCAGCTATATTGCAAATCCACGCAAGTCAGGCTGTATAAAAAATGATTTAAATGCCTTAAAACGGCAAAAACTTTTTAAATCAGAGTTTTAAAAAAAGTTATATTAAGCACCCCTTTAAAATAACCTGGTTTTTCAGAATACAATAGAATAAATATTGATGTAATACAAACAGGTCTTTTAAAGCTGGATCCCCGATTAAAAGCAATGAATTAAAGCTTAATTTTCTATGTAAAATTATAATCCAAGAGCAAAAAATGTGGGTACCTTGCAGACCAGCATTACAGGCCTCATTGCTCCTGGAATGTGTTTATTGTATGCACGGTGAGTATTTATAGACTTTCTGCCCAGTAACTACCACTTACTGCATATGGAAAGTTGGTGGTACTTGGTCACCAGGGAAGTAATTTGTGTGCCCTTACACATGTACAGAAAGCTAAACAAAACTACTTAATTTTACAAACTGTCTCTGATTTAAGGAGAGACTGAAATTCTGTGTATACTTACCTAGGAGAAAACCCCATTAAGATAGCAAGACTTGCATTTTAGTAAACATGCACAAGACTGCACTAATAGATTTTGTAGTGGAAAATGCATCAGGGGGTGGATGACGAGAGGTTTCCAGATTATGCTCCTGGGGCTTCATCTTATTACAAACAGGTATGTTTTCACTGTTACAACCACATATTAATATGCATAACTGTTTAGGAAATAAATGTATTAGGAAGCTAAAACAAGATTTCAGTCAGTGCCCTTCAACCATGGGTTCCCAGATGTTACTGGACTACAACTCTTATTTTTCGTCATTGGCGAAAATGGCTGCGGAATATGGGAGCTGCAGTCTACTGGCATCAGGTGACACAAGGATGAAGAACACTGGTTTACGCCAAGCTACCCTGGATCAGAGGCTGTCAGAGCAAGGCCTCATAATGCTTCTTTGTCAAAACTGTCAAGTACACTGCTGTGCAAAGGCAAATCCCCATCTCAAGCTATTCTTGAAGGCTGACAGACAGCACAATACACACATATAAAGCCCAAACTGCCTTTACCTTATGCACACCCTGTCTCACACTAACACCCACAGAATCATCAAGCCAGTGCTGCATTTCTTCTACCTTCTGTGCCGTGTGTCTCCCATACCTACACCCACACTTTCTGCTCAGGCTCAAGTGAGGAAAGACATGTTTCTTCCTGCGTTTTCTACTTTCAACTTCACACATACTCACCAAGAAGAGATACTGCAGGCCATAAATTATAGAGTTTATTGTTAGTACAGGCTTCCAGTCCTCTCTGTGTGAGAGAGAGAAAAAAAAGTGAGTGTACGGAAAGGAAAACCTCCCAAAAGGAGTAATAACAGCAGACTGAAATGTAGGGTAGGATTCAGGATTTATTTATTTTTTTAAAAAAAAATTAATCTTAAGTCAAGTCATATTGAGATGCTTTTTGTATAAGGCAAACAACAAATGTCATAAATAATAAGATCACTGTGTGGCACTGCACCAAACAGGTTGAAGAAGCAATTTCCCTAAGGACCAGAACATTATGTTTAAAATCTTAATGCTTGAAGGGACATATAGTAGAACTCTATTACCGAAACACATTTGAATAAAATTCTTAAACCCCATAAAAAATAGCGCAAGAACAGGCCTCAGTACTGTCAAGCTAGTTCCGAACTTTTACTCTCCTTGGTTCTCAGTTGTTTGTTCACATCAATGCAGTTCTATCAAAGTCCAGCAAATCAACTGATTATTATTATTACGAAGGCAAAAGCAGGGAATGTTACTGATGACCCAAAATGAAAATAATGTTTTCATATCCAATTGAAAAAATGTTAGGGTAATCAATAGGGAGACATAGTGATGATGCTTGGCATATGTGGTTACTTTATAATTTTAGAGAAGTTCACCGACAGCTGCAGAAAAACAATATATAGAAGTGAATGGAATATAGGGCTTAGGACAGCAGAGCAGTCTCTGTACCTGAGGATATTTAGGCAGACATTGCCTTCTAGGTCTATGTTGGGATGATACACCATGGTCTCACACTTCACCTTGGGTGGGTCATGTGGGTACCCTTGTCCCACCTGCAAATGAAATACAAGAAAAATAAGAGCTGTTGGCCTCCTTGGGTTCATTATAAGACATTCCATAATGCACAGCAAAAGCTTAAGATTACCAGTCACAAAATCCTGGACACACATAAGCCATACCTAGCAGATCAACTTCTCTCATACCAACAAGCTAATTTCCTAACATGGTATCTTATCTTCATACACTCTAGGTTTTGCAACCTGTTTGCCCTAGGTCACAGGGTGTAGAACCTGCAAGACTCCTTATCTTGTTAAGACTACAACTCTCATCAAACCTAGCCACAATGCCCAATGGTGAGGAACAATGAGAAGTGTAGTCCCGCAATATTTGCTGAGTGATAGGTTCCCCACCTCTCCTCTAGGAAGTTTGTCCCAAAGACATGCAAATATAGTTGTACCTTGGAAGTCGAACAGAATCCGTTCCGGAAGTCTGTTCGACTTCCAAAACATTCAGAAACCAAAGTGCAGCTTCTGATGGGCTGCTCCTAGGAAGCTCTGTCGGACGATCGGCTTCCAAAAATAGTTCGCCAACTGGAACACTCACTTGCGGGTTTGCAGCATTCAGGAGCCAAAACGTTCGAGAACTAAGCTGTTTGAAAACCAAGGTATGACTGTAATCAAGTCATTCCTCGAAGCACTTAATGTACCATCTTCTATTAGAAATCTCTGGCATCTCTTATTCATGTGTGCAGTGCAACACTGGTTCCAGAAGCAAACAGGTGCTTCTATAGAATGCCTTTCAGACAGTAATTGTGTATATTTATTTTGTCAATTGCCTGGGGAATATGACTCAAGGATCGTATAAACAAACACTTTTAAATAAATAAAATCAAGGAAACTGCTGAGTTGCTGAAACGGTGAGATCCAGATCTTTGTGAGTGGAGACACTGGGAGGCTCCAACAGAAAAGGTGAAGGGAAGAAGCCCAACATGCTCTCAAAATACAGAGATCTATGTCTGTTTTAAATTAGGTTGAGAGAAATGCTTCCAATGTCTTCAGGAAAGAAACAGCTTTAAAATCAAATTTGATAGCTTGATAGTAGAAGGAACCACCTTGGTGACAGATTTTATTGTGGATTAAGCTTCAAGAACCAATGGGCTATATAGAGAATACAGTGGTGCCTCGCAAGACGAAAAGAATTCGTTCTGCGAGTCTTTTCGTCTTGCGATGTTTTTCGTCTTGCGAAGCATGGTCCGTCGCAACTGCGCCTCTTCAAGCGGCTTTTAAAAAAAAGCGCAAGACGTTTTCGTCTTGCGAAGCAAGCCCATAGGGAAATTCGTCTAGCGAAGCAACGCAAAAACGGAAAACCCTTTCGTCTAGCGAGTTTTTCGTCTTGCGAGGCATTCGTCTTGCGGGGCACCACTGCATGTTGTTGGGACTGGATTGTGGAGACCCAGGAACAATCCCTCAATCAACCAAGCAGCTCCATGGGTGCCTTATGACGAGTAACCAGCACCCAGCCAGGCCTATCCCACGTGGCTCTTACAATAATCAAACAGCAGGTGAGGGAGGAAGAAGAACCATGCAGAACACCCTGAAGGGTGGCATAAAAATACAATTACAGCCAACATTTATGTATCAAGCCCAACTGACAAAGGAAGGGAAATCTTGGGGCCCACACACAATTACGAACACCCTCACTACATTTTTAGAAACGTTCCAGGGTTCTTCCCATTACTGCTGTCTTTAAATAGCCAAAATTAAAGCTAATTTTAATTGTTTACATTTCATACTTTTGTCACTTTCCCCCTCTAGTCAAGAAAGATGAATAATGAGCAGAAAAACCCTTCACCATGGCAGGCAGCCCCTTTTCTAACTCCTCTACATCCTCATCAGAACTCCTAATTTCTACTGACAGCTCTGGCTCATTGGGAAAGTTCTCAGTACATTTTAAGAATTGCCAAGACAGCGCAGAGGCCTAAACAGCACCGAGTTTCTTTCCTCTTTCACCTCCAAGTTCAAAACAAGCCAGGTTCCTTGCCAAGCTACACACCCAACATTTTTCTTCATTTGCATCACTTAGCCCAGCTGCTGCTGGGCTTTCACAGAAATGGCCCTGACATGGAGAGAGAAGATCCACCTTGAGTACTTTTTACTGGAAAGGCAGGGTTAAAAAAAATAAAACTTCTAACAAATAAATAAATAAATAAATAAAGAGGGTCAGAGCTGTACAGGATACATTTCAGCTACCCTTTTGTTTTGATTCATTAGTAGCCTGTGTGCTCACTGATCTTCTCAGAACTAGGTGTTTTTTAAAAGTGAAACAGAAAGTTTAAATGAAAGCAAAGATTGCAGGGATGCCAGATTCTGAGCAATGGAATGTGCACCCCAGATATATTAACTCAAGACCAATGGGGCTAAACATTAGGTGCTATGAGATACCCCGATTTGGAAGCAGGTATGTTTTAAAGTGAGAAGAACTTCCTAGATCACTTTTTTTAAAAATCTGGTTTATAAACCTCATGTTTCGAGGGGCTGGAAAGTTTGAAAACACAAAACAATGTTTACTAGATGATCAGAACCAGGGCAGCCTTTCCCTTCTATGTTTTCAGATCGCAACTTCCATCAGCCCCAGACAGCATGGCCAATGGTCAGGGATGATGCAAGCTGTAGTCCAAAACATTTGATGGGCAGCAGGCAGAACAAGAGAATTCCCACAAGGGCTCCTCAATCCAGCACATTTCTTGGCTAAAGTCACTTCAAACTCTAAAAAAATATATATTTTTAAGTTTGGTAAAAGCAGCAACAGTAAAAAACAAACAAACAAGCAGCCCCCAAATCCCAAACAATGCATGTAGCTGCAGAATTTCTTCTACACAAAGAAGCAGAATTTCTTCAATTTATAAATCATTCAGCAACCATGTCTTCAAGCACAGACCATCCCCCAGTTTGAGGTTCTCTAAGTAGGAAGTCTTATATCAGGATACAGCCCATTTAGGACATGCCTTCAATCCCTCCCCAATCATTCTCCCTTGGTTGTTGTTTTTTGGGGGTGTTTATTTCTTTTAAAAAAGGTCTCTCTTTCCCATCAAGCGGTTTTCCCTGAACCAGGCAGCTTTGAGGCAGAAAAACAAGGACAAACCCTGTCCTGCTGCCCCACCTCATTCCCAGTCATGCTTGGATCTACGTTCATAAAATCGACCACATTGGTACTTTTACTCATCTACATGGCTGTTGACACAATATATAGCCTCTTATAACTAGCCTGAGTAAAAAAGGGTGGCTAAAATGCAGTGAAAAGCAGGCAGTTTGATAGTGTGCCAAGACAAACTCCTACAACCAAACGTATACCTCCACCACACCACCCCGTTAAAAGCCTGGGGCTTGGACAAGAGAAAACAGGGTGGTTACTTACTTTAAAACTGAAAACGAATTTCCCACCTTTATAGAAGCCCTGCAAGGCAAAAATTTAAACATTTTAAGCAACTTTGGCTCCATATAAAAGAGAACAAGATTCACCTTTTTGGGTGGGGGAAGGCAAGTTAATGATAAAACATTTTAATCAACTCTAGAATCCCTCATCCAAACAGTCAAAATTAAATGTGTAGAGCAAGGTGATTAACGCTTCATAAATCTCTGCACTTTTGCAAACCCAGTATTCTGAATGTACAGCTAATTTTCCCAAACCAGAAAACAAAATGGTAAACTATTTGGGAAATCAGGCGTGGGTGGAAATTCTGATGTGCTAAAATGTGTTTATGTGCACAGAAGCTCAGAAGAGAGACTTTGAACCATAGTGGAAGGACTGTGTTTAGCAGAGGTGCTTTTTCTCTATTTTCCACCATCTACCAACACTTATCAGTATCCTTGACTGCAAAAAACCCTTTGTCTGAAAATGCAAACAAAGATTCTCAGGTTTTTTAGTTGAGGCTTTCAGTAATGGCCAGCACCAATCATCACAGATTACTACTTATTGTGCCACCCCAGCAGGGCTCCAACTTTCAGTGCTTGCTTCAGATGGTGGAAGGCAACAATGAATGGTGACTCATGGCCCCAGTTTTTGAAACAGTAAATATACACAAGGCAGCTTCCTCCTGTAATTTTCACAAAAACATGAAAACCGAATGTGCGCCTATGTGACACCTACTCTGAGGAACCCCGGGCCTTGTTCGTTTGCCATATCACCATGAGGAAAAGGTACATTCTGAAAGAAGTTTCCTAAAATGAAGTGCTATCAACAGACATCTCAAAATAAGAATCAATCCAAAAATGTTCCATGTACCAAGTTTATCATACAGTGGTGCCCCGCAAGACGAATGCCTCGCTAGACGAAAAACTCGCTAGACGAAAGAGTTTTCCGTTTTGGAGGTGCTTCGCAAAACGAATCTCCTATGGGCTTGCTTCGCAAGACGTCTTGCGAGTTCCTGCAGGTTTTTTTCCCCTTCCCCCCTTTTTCTAAACCGCTTATCAGCTGATCCGATAAGCTGATAAGCCGCTAATAGCGCTAATCCATCAACGGGCTTGCTTCGCAAGACAAAAAAACCACTAGACGAAGAGAATCACAAAACAGATTCTTTTCGTCTTGTGAGGCACCACTGTATCAGCCAATACTTGAAATCTGCGCAAATCAAATGCCAGATTTGATGGTCTGTGGCCCAAAGTCAGTTACGCATAATTCATCTCCTTCTTTCATCTCACAGCTCACACTTTAACCCACCACACGCAGGGTTACAATGCCAAACACACAGGTAGAGAAAAACACCACTGTCTGAAGTTTAGTACACCTGTGCTCAAATCAACCATTGCCCAAGATAAGAGAGAACTGCAGCCAGAGTATGTGTATGTAGTTGAAATTGCAAGCAGTACTGCCTGAAAAAAATGCTCATATGAACATGCAACGGAATAGTAGGGAATATGGCCAATTAGTTCTGGTTACATGGAATTAGCTAAACCAGGAGAGTCTGCACACTTGAGTACAGCAAAGGCCTAGAACAGGAAAATAAAGATTCACTGTAATTCATCTTGATCATTTCAATAACACACATATGAAGTGTATAAAACATGCTGAACTCCCCTTTAGGGACAGCATGCCAA
Source organism: Podarcis vaucheri (assembly GCF_965113315.1). Classification (NCBI taxonomy): domain Eukaryota; kingdom Metazoa; phylum Chordata; class Lepidosauria; order Squamata; family Lacertidae; genus Podarcis; species Podarcis vaucheri. The sequence continues at coordinate 27,945,165 of NC_138751.1, forward strand.
GGCAGATAAAAAATAAGCACTACAAAATGCTAAGGTATGGTTAATCTTACCTCTCGTGCTGATAAAATATATATTGCACTAATATGGATGTATTAAAACATTTTATCCTTTCTTTTTGGCCTAGCAGGTCTCCAAGGTGGCTCAATGTGAAAAATTAAACAATCAAAACACACAATCAACTACAAGACAGGAAAAACAAGGTAACAAACAGCAAAATTAAATAAGCAGTAGAAACTTAAGTAATTCCTTGCAGACATTAACAGATAGAACAGGATTCTAGAGATCTTGGCTTTAAATCTAAGAATGAGGAGCAAAGGGGCAGAGAAGGAACCTTCCCACAGGGTAGGTGGTTAACCTGTGGTCTTTCAGTTTTTGTCAGACTACAACTTCCATCATCCCTGGCCACAATGATGGAAGTTTTAATCCATCACCCTCTGGAGAACCATAAGTTAATCACCCCTGCTGGAGAGCATTCCCACGGCCAAGACTCTTCTGGATCCTAGACAGCATAGGGATCCTGGACAGTGCTTCTGAAAAAGATCTTTTAAAGTGTGGGTAGCTTCATGTGATATTGTTGGACTTTTGTATTCTGGATCAAGGAAGCTAACTTGTGCCCCTGAAATTTGTAAGATGTCAAAGTGAAATTAAAATAAAATAAAATACCCACTTACTTGGCATGCATTTTGTACCTGATATTTTAAGTTTTGGGAGCATCTCAATTATTTTACCTAGAAGCAACAAGCTGGTGGGCACAGAGGCTGGGCAGGTAGATTACAGCCTCCATGGTACGGAATGAGGATAAAAGGTATAGGTAAGAAAGAGGTCAAGATAGATTTAAAAATAGGAAACATAAGAGAGTTCTATGGGAGAGGGAAGGTTGGAGCATCCCTGATCACTGGTGTCACTTAAGACACAGTCCTTAAGCAATTCAAAATGCCACCACAGCCCCGACTAGAAACATTTTTTAAAAGTAGAAAAATCAATGACGTAGGGCCGGAACGGTGATGCAGGCAAGTTCAACAATAGATTCCTTGCACAGGTTTCTTACACAGGCAGAATAAAAAGAAAAGCAGCCAGATCTTAGAATTCTGTCAACCTCATGGTGGTGGATATCATCTCCTGTCAACTGATGCAAGATTCCTCCCTGCTTTAGTTGTACCTTAGAATTGTGCTATTATGCAATGGAGTTTCCTGGCACACCCACCAAGCCTTTCTATGGTGACAAACAGAATGGCAAGCCCCAGCAGAGCGTCTGGCTACATGACTCCTCTCTCACTTACCTCATCAGGGCAGATAACTAGCTTGAAGTTGAGGAGGTCATCCTGGTCTGAAAAGTCTATTTCGCATGTTTTCGGCAAATTCAATTCATTAATATCTGGGAGGAAAAGCAGAAGTGGTCAGTTGCAGGGACAGACTACTTCGTGAGACTAGTGATCAGACCAAAACCAAAATAAACCTCCCACTTTTTAAATCAAAATCTATTCCTATCTCTTTTTCCCAGTGGCCTTGCAATCTTTGTGATTTGCTGAAATGAGGTGCCATTTCATTTTTTTAAAAATTAGAAAAAGGGGGCACAGAAATACCATCAGCTTCCTGGTCACAAGTCATGAACAATAAGAAATGCTTCCATCTGAATACAAGTCCATGCTAGCATGTTGGAAATATAGATCTATGGAACCGTATGCAAAAATTAAAAAGAGTGACGGGTGTGTATGTACAAGAGCTGGCAACTACCTATGAGTAATCAAACACGGAAGGGGACCTGAAGATTTGTTTCATTTCTCACTCTAAGACAAAACGGGGGAAGAGCTTATTTTAAGAACTATATACTTAGTTCTCTGTTAGATGGGGCCCAAGAAGAATGAGGTTCAAATTCTTGCTCAGCCATTAAGCTCCCTAAAGATGGCCTCTCTTAGCCTATTTGAAGTCATAGATTTGCCATAGGGGTAAAAATGTGAAGACACAATGGGTGCCACCCTGAGTTGCCTGGAGAAAGACAGGATAGAAAAAAAGCAGTAATAAATAAGTAAATATATAGTCTGATCAAGGGCCCCAGGACTCAAACGAACACAAGACCACTTGGGCATGAAACAGTGCTTTGGCATCATCATCCAAAGAGGCACTGCTCATCCAACACTTCCTCAGGCTTGAATTTCAGAATTCCAACCCGGAGTATGTACCCCAATATCTCTTACCCACAGTCACTTAAGACAGTGGGCACTCTCCAGTTCCAAGTTTCACCTCTGCCACTCCCTTAGGCGGCATTTATTGTAGTTTGCACCGTGGGGGTACAGATGCTCTAAAACAACAATAAAGAGGCAGCATTTGGAAAGCCCACCCAGCTCTGCCACGCTAGTCATACTGTCCTACTAATAAAGCAAGTGAGCACCTCTTTATCAGCAGTGCATAAACTATTTTAGCTTCTTCTTCTTTTCCCCCCAAATTGCAAGCCCCTCATATCCCCAGGAGAGAGGGGCACCGTCCTCTTAAAACATTCTTCTCACTTGCTGTGTGCACAGAGACTACGTAGTAGGACCGATCTACAGCCCAGAGTGCCTATTATTATGCGTGTTTGTGTGATGGGGAGGACAAGGTACTTTCCCCCCTTTCCTTCCTTCCTTTCCCCCCTCCCCAACCTTTCTGGATGCGGAGCTGCGCGGCGGAGGCTTTCTTGCTGGAGCCCTTGGTGCCGCCGGCCGATTCCTCCTCCTTCTTCTGCTGCTTTAACGAGAAAAGCTTGATCATCCTGACTGTCTTGGCTGGCTGGCGGCGGCGTAGGGATGGCTGGCGGGTCTCTCGCCCTTCCGGCCGGGGCCTCTCCCACCCGGCTCCCGAGGCCCGGCCTGGCCCGTCTTGTTGGGGGGGAGAGGGAGGGGAGGGAGGGACGAGGGGGGAGGAGAGAGAGGGGAAAGAGGGAAGAGGGGGCGCCGGCGCCGGCCTGGCTCCCGAGGCCTGGCCTGGTCTGGCCCGCCGGGGTCGGCCGAGGGACGGGCCGGGGATGGAGGGGGGGAGAGAGGGAGGGAGCGGGGCAGGGAGAGGAGAAAGAGCGAGGGGGAGAAAAGAGAGAGAGGAGAGAAAGAGAAGGAAGGAGCGAAGGGGCCAAGAAACCGGGGCCGCCCCGCCTCAGAGCGCCGCCGCTTTTCCCTACTGCGGGCTCTGTTCGTGCGTGAGTGTGTGAGTGTGTCGGACGGCAACGGACAGCCCCCTTCGGCCCTTCCCGGAAGACTGTCGGCAACTTCCGCCTCACGCCCTCCAGCTCCGCCCGCCGTCTCTCCGGAAGCACTCGGGTCCTCCCGACGCTCGCTCGAAGCTCTCGGAACTCTCCGGAGCGGCCGTCGGTGATTTCCGGCTCCTCCTCTTCTTCTCTTTACCACAAGGCTCAGGGTAGTGGGGGGGGGGAGCCCCCGCCCCTATCTCAACGAGCCGTGGTGTGTGTGACGAAACGGCGTCGGCGCTTTCCGGCCGGCGTTCGGGCTCCGAGCAGTAGGATCGATGGGCACGTCCGGCTCCCAGTTGAACGCGGGGATATTGCTGGCTGACTTGTGCGAAGAAACGGCGCTGCCCCGAAACACTGTCCAAGCTTCCGTTCCGTTCTTTAAAACCTTACCGGAGAAGAATGCGAGGGCAAAGCAACGAGCACTCCCACCTTCTGTTCTGCGCTATGCACCCTGCCCCGCAAAAGGAGGCACCCGCACGAGAACCGGCAGTAAGGGAATAGCGTGGAACTCCTTTGTTCTTGTCCCTTTGAGCCGCATGAGCGAAAGCGGCGGTTCTCTGCAAGCTGCGCCGCCTCCTTTGTGCATAAACGGGGGAGGAGTTCCATCCCCACGGGTTCAATTCTTTGCACGCTTCCATGGGAAGAAACCTCGTAGAAACCCATAGCCTTTATTTTCGCGTACTCAGGCGTGGATCAGCTTTGCACTATCGGCACATTAGTGTGGTGGTTTTTTCTATTAAGAGCGCGCAGCTGCCTCTCTGCCCCCTTTTACTAACCGAGATCTTATTTCCATCAGTTGCATCGTTGAGGAAAGTCGCTCCGTGTTCGCATGTATTAGTTTTAATTGATGCAATTAAAAGGTTAAGAGAAATGCCTCTTGCGCAGTTTGGAATACTTCTAATGCGGGGTGGATACCTGACCCGCTCCTTTTAAAATAGCTTCCTGCTGCTTCTTTCAAGAGCGAGGATATTAACAATTAAAATATGTAAAAAGAAAGTATGAAAAAAGCTCTTTGATCCCATCCTGACTAGCAGAAGCAAAACTCTGAAACATAACTGTACATGTATTACCATTGCCATCGGTTTCTTGGCACAGAAATTAAGTTTGTACAAGATCTTGTATGCATTAACAGCTGTGTTTTCAACAAGCAAAAAATTAATCCAAGCAGTTAGGGAACCAATCATCCACTAGTGATGTGTTCCAGAGCAGGTTATTTTCAAACCCAGAACTCATTTTTACTCCAAAGGTGCATTTAGGGGCCTATTTTTTTACCAGGACCATTAACTCTTCTCTTGAGTACCTTCAACCTGGCACACACCGATCTGTTTAGAAACCCACTAAATTCTGCTCCCTCCTAACCTTAACCCCTCCCCACGTTCATTAAATTTAATGCAAGTTGTTCAGATCATATTTATGACCACCCATTAACTGCCAGGAAATCTCATTTTGGCACTTAAGCCACACTTTCCCAAGAAACTGGATATAAAGTCAAGACTCCACAGGATCAATGTCATCTCCTGTAGGACCAAATCTGGATCGCAGAACATTCCAAAAGAATGTTGTATCCCAGGTTTCTGCTCATTTGTTTGGTCCTCCACAATTGGAACTGGGGGCTTTCACTAATCACAGAAGCAGCCATTCATTTTTTTTCATCACGAATAAACTGTGGCTTATTTTTTTGCTACAGTTACGATGAGAGCTTTTAGTGCATGCAAGTGAATTGCCAGTTTTGTTTGTTTTGTGTACTCCCCACTTTTAGAAGACTTGTCTTGGGACAGCAGGAAGGGAGCAATTTTTGAGCCAGTCAGTACAGCTTCAGACTGCATTATGCCCAGTGGAGGCCAACTCTTTAGGGCTAGTGAGGCACTGCCTCACAAAATTCAGGCTGCCACCACCACCACCACCACGGGATTGAACCACCTTCAGATCCCATCTCAGCCTAAGTGTTACCCCTGTAGAACTGAAAAGGAAGGATGGGGACAACAGTAGAGTAGGCATTAAACAACACCAGAGTATGCCTTTGTGAATTCTGCCAACTGCGCAGAGATTATCAAATTCACTGTATTATAACCCCACTGTGATGCAGAAAATCGAAAATCAAACTCTTTCCCACCACCACCACCACCAAATTGACAAGACACACCAGTTGCAAACATCTTTTATTTTTCTCGAACATGGAAAGAAGCAAAGTCTAAAATATACATAAGCAAAAAAAAAAAAAAGAAGCACATTTTCATGAGAATGGCTCTTGGGATAGTGAGGATAAACTACTGGGACAGAAAGCTTTTGAAGATACGTACAGCCAAAAAGTACGGCTACACGGAGGGGACAACTGGATTTAAAAACCTACAACTACTTTGACTTATGAAAACAGACATCTCTCCTCTTCAACAAACTCAACAGAAAAAGCAAGGAGTCCTATTTGGACACAGGAATAAAAAAATATATAATCAAACCACCACCACCTCAGAAAACAGCTGTCATGAAGGCCCAACAACAGTTGCATCTATTAGATGTCCAGGTTGATTTTCACTAGGACCGCATATAAATTGAGAAAAAACACTATGTTCAAAAATTCATAGACTTAAAAAACAGACAAGGAAGAGGAGAGTCTGTGCCCTCAACTCTCACTGCAGTTGGGGGCCTACTGGGCACCCCACAAGAGCAGTCAAGTATCTTATAAGGGGCAGAGATTTTCTGTTACAAGATCCAACTTGTTTCTGGGCCACAACAACCTCCCTCCTTGGTGTGCGGAGGTGAGGACTGGGGGGTGGGAGTGGGAGAATTTTAAAAAATAATAAAAAGGGAACTACAACTTTGTTCCCACTTGGAGCAAGAAAGGAATACAAGAGGAGAGCAAGTTATAGGGTCCTGGGTTGCCCCGAATCAATTTCCATTCCAATACAAAAACAAAACAAAACACAAAGTGTATCTGTCAGAACAAGGGCATAAAATTTTCCAAGCGAAAAAAAAAGAGAGAACAGGTCAGACGATTTATAACCATTATCTAAGCAGTCGAGGTCTACAATAACTCTCAAAAAAAAAAGGCAGAGAGGTGCAGAAGGGAACAAAGAAGGGCTGCCCAAGAAAGACCAGAAGAGTGGAGGGCAGAGACAAAATGAAGGCAGCTTCAAGAGGATGCCCCCCCACACATTTCCCCTCCTCCGTGGAATGCTGGTCCGTCTGATAGGAGCAGCTTCTTCACTTCTTTTTAGGTGGCCATTCCCTCGTCCTCACCGCTCCCATCAGGCTTAGAAGAGGTGGCCTCACCGAGGTCGGTGGCTGGAAGGCCGCTTTCCTGCGGCTCATCCACATTGATGGGATCGCGGAGTGCCGAGAACTTCCGGTCGCCAAAGGCAGCGCTCAGCTTGGCCTCAAAGAAGCGCTGCAGCCCAATGATGGACTGGACATCCTCCTTGTCCTGATGAGGGGAAAAAAACCACCAGAGTGTGGAAAAAGCAAGCAAGCACTCAAAAGTGAGACATCAGGGATATTTATTGCCCACTTGACACACTAGCTGGGGAATGCAGCATGCAAGAGTGTTCATTATCCTCCAAGTACAAGCCACATGAGGGAATCCACCCAGGATTACATACAGCCGTACTGTTGCCTGAACTATTCGGTGTTAGGCTGCTGACAGATTTAGATGCCCAATGTTGTCAGCCAACAGGCTCAATTCAACCTGTGAACACAACCAGGCACAGCCCTGTTTGTGTGCAGAAGAAATAGTGTTCAACTTACGTTAATGGCAGAAAGGAGCTAGCCCATTTAGAACTCATCCTATTCTAATGACTGCAGTTAGTTTTAACTGGTGTTAAATAACGCGTTATTAAATTGGTGTCACCAGTAACCCGATACCTCATAGTGAAGAGCAGGTAAGAAACCTAATAAATATCTATCTATCTATCTATGTTAAATAAGGGGCACTAATGAACCTGTAAAACAGGTTTTTTATAGTAACCAAAACATTTGCAGGAAGTGTTAACACTAAGTAGAGAACTACAAAGGTTTCCTTGTCTTTGTTATACTCAATAAATATCAATGATTCCCAAACATTCAACACCCCACCCCAACCACCTGAAAATTGCTGGTGGTCTTGGCAGACCCCTTAATTGTTTTCTTCCCTGCCTGTTATTACAATTGTAATTATATGGAGCTCTTACAGCAATATAACAAATAAAAAAGCAATAAAAATATAACTGAGTAGCAGTAGAAATATTTGGATGTGGTGGATGTGCCAACTCCCATCTTCAGCCACAAATCCAGATAAACCACAGGCCATCTGTATTTGGCTTGGGGAACCCTAAATTTGGGGACCCAGGGATATATTTTGAAAGGAAATATATAAACTGTTAAAAAGGGAAAGGGGGGTGGGGGAGAAGAGTCAAGTATTTACAAAGTTTATATATTTCACAATATTTATATACTGCTTGACTGTTAAAAAAAACTTTACAGCAGTTTACCAAAATAGTGAAACAATTAAAATTGCCATTACAAAGTTATTTAGAAACATTCAAACAGTAATCAATATCGTTGGTAAGCAAAAAAACAACCACCCCAGATTCAAACACAGCACACCTAGACCTTCTACATATCTAGGGCTAGTCCTGTAGCAGGTTGGTTGGCTGGAAATGTTGCAGCTGTTTCCGCCCCGCCCCCCCCCCCCGGCCACCATTCTAGCCCCCTTAAACCTGTCGTCCTTCTGCCCTTTTGAGCAAGAGGAAGCCTTACCTCTGTCAGCTTATTAAACTGCCTGAACATCTTCCAGACATCATCTGCAAACTCATCAGGAGAGCCATAGGGTGGGGAGAGCTTCCGCTGCAGCTTGGCTCTGATCAAGGTCAAGTCAATGGTGTTCTGCCCCTCCTGCAGTACAGAAGGAGACGGGAATAAAAACCAAGCTGTCTTGATGAGGTGCTTCCAGCGCCTCTCAAGCTATCACAGGTACATGGTCCACAAGACTTGCAATGCAAATAGCTTGCAATGCAAATAGTGGCATTTTGGGAAGAGTGCTCCTGCTGTTATGTGAATGGCTACCTAAGAGCAGGTGGGAATTCCTCTGCCCCATCTTCTTTCAAAGGGATCCCCCAAACACTCCCAATATAATGCAATACTGTGTTTTCCCTGCTGAATTGGGAAGCAATACAGCCACAGCATTTGTAGGCCTTTAAAACCATGCATGTAACCCCTTTTGGGTTTGGTTTTTTTAACTGGTTCACTCTTCCAGCCTGTGAAGAGGGTGGAAATAGGCAAATTGAAAAGTTGGCCGAACTCCACCAATGTGTCCTTGGAGCTAAGCAGGGGTGAAACCGGGGGGGGGGGTTAACCAGGGTGATTTGCAGGTCTGCCTATTAGAGCAAATGGGAGGAGCAAGTCCATTAAGAGAAGGGGTTGCCAACATGGTGGCCTCCAGTTGTTCTGAACTATAACTCCCATCTTCCCTTATCATTAGCCATGCTGGCTGGGGATGATGGGAATTGAAGTCCACAGCTTCCAGAGGCTACATTAGCTCCTCCTGTATTGCAAAATACCCTTCTCCATGGAAGGAAAGGGGTGGGTGTGGGGAGGATCAGAGCTGAAAAAGAACAGGAAACAAATTGCATTTAAATCCATAAAACCAGCCCAATACTTTGGAAGTGGGGGGGGGGGCGAAAGGAGAAGGGATAATACTTGCCATAAACGTGTTAACATTTTACAACTAAATGAAGCACTGTTGCGGTGATTAGATATTCAACATTCCCCTTACATCACATACAACATACTCACTATGGTATTGGAGAGTCGGTGGAGAGGCCTGCATGGCTCATAACACAGTAACTCAAGGAGAACCTGCTCACATCTCTGTGGGAGACAAAATGGAGATGGTGGTTAGTGGCAAATGGAGTTAAGGTGACTAAGCTGCCAATCAGAAGCCTGCAAGATACATGGATGTGTAGGTTTATTGTCAAGTCCTCTCCATTATCATTTCAGTGCTTTGTGACATCCAGGAATCAGCTGGCTAAATCAGGTCCATATTGGAAGGCTAGTGCTGCTTTGCCCACCCTTTCTACTAGGGTTTTTAAGCTTACACAGCTGGTGGAATCATACCTCTATGCAGCTCACTGTAGCCCTAGCCCTGGCAGGGTCCAGGACTAGCTGACCTCAACCTGATGTTTCAGATCGTATTTCTACAATCACCCCTGAACATTGGGTCATGCAGGCTGACAGGAGCTGCTGCCAAAAGGTGCCATACTGGGGAAGGATGGTCCATATGGCCCCCTTGGGGCTCCTGGGTGAAACCATGAGCTTAGGGGGCCACAGAGGAAAATGAGAAGCGTAGGGGTTTTTTTTAAAAAAAAATCCTGATTGGCTGGCTATCCGCTTGGCCAATCACAACTGGGTAAGAGGGCGGGTCCCTTTAACTAGTAGAGCCTGCAATCCAGAACCCCCAGGTCAGGCAAGTGCAGTGGTGGGATGGCAACGGGTAGGACTGGGAGCGAGCCACAGCTGCTTGTTGCTGCTGCCAGTTCTGGGCCTGGTGGCAGCCTGGGCCTGACACTGCAGGGTGCAATCCACCCCAGCGCCTAGCCGAGCAGGGCCGCCTGGTGCTGCTGACTTGCATCTAGTAAATAACTGTCTACTCAGAAGAAAGCCGCACTGAGTTCAGTGGGCCTTACTCCCAGGTAAGGAGGGGTTTAACTCAGGGTTAGCCAAGGCGACGCCCTGCAGATGATGTTGAACTCCAGTCTCAGCCAGCAAAACCAATGGTCAGGGAAAATGGGACTTGGACATCCTAACCCATTCCTGGGATTGGATGCTGTTATAATTATATGTGCTCCAGACCTTGTCTGCTTTAAAGGTCAGGTCAACCCCAAACGAAGCATTCAGCTCTCCAAAGCCCCATGTCAGCTCTGCCCACACCATCAGCCAGAGCAAGCTGTTTTTCTTCTCAAGACAGGGCAGACTAGTACCTGCTGGTCAGCAGCTGACAGTATCTTCACCTCCCCATCTATGGAGACTGGAGTCAAGTCGGTCCCATCCTCTTCAATGGATCTCACTGGCTGCTCACACAACAGACACTTCCATTCCTGGCTGCAGGGGCAAAGTGAGAGAGAGGTATTGTTCCAAGGCCGGCCACCGCTACAGTACAGCTAGGGAGAAATCCTGACAACTTGCGTTGGGAATTTTTATTTTGTGATTTCGTTTCCATTCTTGCTACTTTTAATATGGCATAGAAGGTTCCATTCCCCACCCCATTATTATTATTTTTTAATCCTGAAAGGGTGCTAGGTATTTATTTCCATTTGGCTGGTCACTGCAGACCCATTACCTTTGAAGTGGAGAAGTTAAGAGATCAGAGCTGCCTACAGGCTTCACCCTTTAGTTTCTACAAGCATCTCTGTGCAGAGATTTAAGGTTCCATTCCATCATCTAGATAGTCCTCATGCACTCCCCACCACACGTTTGCGAAGACTAGCTGTGGGTGGCTTAGGAAGAAGTCTACTATTCAAACACCTTCTAGAATTGTGGTGGGGAACCTGTGGCCCTCCAGGAAAGGAATGTTCCCAGATACACTAAGTCTGCATTAACTTCAGATCATATAACACAGAGAGAGGAAAATTCATTTTGATGATTTCCAAAGGGGGGAGCATCTATTTCCATGTCTTCTGAGCACTCAAGTGTTTTGCTGAAGGACTTCCCTTCTGCAGCGCTACAAGAATAGAGATATTGGGCACAGTTATCTTCATAAGGCTTGCTGCTTGTGCCACTACCACCATTCCTGACTTACAACCCCTGTCTTCTCCTCCAGAGCCAGCGGGAGAAACACCAAGATGCACAAGATGACATTCAGGAATAGGGAAGCCCATACCTGGGGATTTCCAGGAGAGCAGGCAGGTGACAATCCAGGTGGTAGCACTTCTTGCAGCCATCACACATGACCACAGCACCAGCTTTCATGCAGACTCTGCAGGAAGCAGCTTCGTCCCCGTTGGCAGTGCCATCATGGCTGTGAACAGACTGCATTTCCATAGCAGAGCTGGTGCTGCCACTGGGGGAGATGAGCCGGGGCGCTAAGGAGCCTTCTGGAAGCAAAGCATCCTGGGGCAGCACCACTGGCTTAGTGTCTTTAGCGTCAAGAGAAGCTGGGTGGTCAATAGCTGCCTCCATCTGCTCCTCCTGGAGGAAGGAGGACAAAGAGGGAGTCAGGACAGAAGCACAATGAGAAAATGTGCAGGGAAAGCAGTGCAAAGAATAAAGAACACCCCCTCATTATTAGGGAACAGGGTGAAATAAATCTGCTCGAACAAACCAGCTGGAATGAATTTAGTGGTGCAGATTATGCAATAGTCTCATGTTTTAGAAATATTTCTGAACATACATCTAAAAATGTGTAACTGACATAATGGAAAAAATGAAAACTGATTATATATATATATATTTAAAAGCTAATTTTATTAGATGCAGGAGACATCCCAGAGATCATGTCCACATTGTCAATATTGGGCTAGACCAGGCATAGGCAAACTCGGCCCTCCAGATGTTTTGGGACTACAACTCCCATCATCCCTAGCTAACAGGGCCGGTGGTCAGGGATGATGGGAATTGTAGTCTCAAAACATCTGGAGGGCCGAGTATGCCTATGCCTGGGCTAGACCAACACCGCACAGGAATTTACTCCCTACATTAAAATTGGGGGGAGCACACAAGTATTCTTCAACTCAAGAAGCACACTGGTTTTTCCTTGAACAGCTCCTAGAACGATGGACAGGTATCCACCTTGCAGCTGCCCGGGACAGGCCAGTTAAACCTGTCCCCCTATTATCCAGCCTCCCCACTGCCTAGATGACAAAGGGTCAGAAGACTGCGCTATTTTCTGGACACTGATGATATTCTAGGAGCTCCTTATGTCTTTCAGCTTTAACGCAGACTGAAGATGCCCAAGTAGATTTCCTTACTAGCTGGAGGGAGAGGTTGAATACAGATCGGTCAATCTGCAGCAGGCATCCCTGCTTCACTGGTCAAATTCATCCAGGCACACTTCAACCCCTTGGGCACTGCAGCAGCATGCTCTGGCCCACACTTTCAGCAGTGGTGGGCGGGACGGACTTACTTTGCTTGACTGTGTACAAAACTTGGAACTCCTTATGGACTGAACAGGAAGCGATGGTGGTGGCTTTTAAAGTGGGTGGTATTCACAGGTGAGCAGGATCGCTACATGAGCAGGATAGCAATACTCACCACCCCACCCAGATCTATGCTAACTCCAAAGGGGCAACGCTGACCTTCACTGCTGCCGGCAGCCCTGCTAAATGGGCGGCGGCAGCTGCCGCAGCTTGCTGAACCCCACGTTCGATCACAATGAGATTGAAGTCTTCAGTGGAAGAACCAGGAAACACCTTGAAGACAGGTGGATGGTTGTCCGATGTCAGGTCCACATCCAGCCGCTCCAGACTGACACGGGGCACCTTGCGCACGGTGCCACCCTCTCCATCTTGGCCACGGGACCTGAAGCATAGTAGGAAACCCATGTTAGGAACTGCAGGCCTGGCCTTCATGTATACACAGTAAAGTCTAGGAAATTTAAGGTCCTAGGCCCTCTTGCCTTAGATTTAAAGTTGAAAATTGTGTATGTTAAACCTCAAAAATTACAAAGGTCTAGCTCACAGGTGTCAAACACAAGGCCCGCGGGCCGAATCCGGCCCGCCAGACCTCGTCATGTGGCCCGTGTAGCCACCGCCGGCCGCCAGCCTTCACCTTTTATTCTCCCTTTTTTTTTTTTTGACACAAGAAAGCCGACTCTTCAGTGCATGCGCGGCAGCCTACAAGCCAGAGAACGTCTGCCCTCTAGCGGCGCCGGCCGTTCTACACAGGAAACCACTTTACATGCATTCAGGAAACCTCCACTTGTTTTTATATTGAGCGCATGCCATCCTGTGATGTGACAGATCCAACAGCTGCCTGAACCCTTCTCTCCTGTACTGTAAGTCCTACAGATACAACCGGCCCTTTGAGGGTGACCAAACTGCTGATGCGGCCCCCGATGAATTTGAGTTTGACACCCCTGGTCTAGCTGAAGTCTACAATACCTGGTGGGAAAAGAAAGTCTCCCACTGATACCACCCTTTCAACACACCTATTCAATGACACTCCTGCAAGAGTACAACCCCATTCAGCTGTTGTAGTGTTATCTAGGATGGAACTGGTTTTATATGCTTAATGAGTAGACAGCAGCCTTCTATCTAGTCCAGCTCAAGGCAAAATACACTTCCTAATGATTAGACCTGAGATCCCAGAACATGGCAACTCTCAAGCTTTCCATCTGCATGGAAATTTGATTGGAATGTGTCACATGGATGGGCAAAATAAAATTCTCGTTTGCACCAAGAATTCCAGTCCAGCAACACAACCAGTTTTAATACCTATTACCTCTTGCAGTCAAGGATGCTTGCTGGCTCAGTTTTAGATTCACAACAAAAGGTTATTCAGGTCTTATTCTGAAGAACTCCTAAGGTTATACTTTAATTCTTGTTCCAGGCATTTTGCGACCGGGGGGGGGGGGTGGAAAGAGTTACCCAGCAACTACATGATGCTGCCCTTCAATAACCATCTCATACATTTACTGTCAAGAGGCAGTAAATAGAGTATCTCTATATTTTAGGTAAGTTACCACTCCACTTTTTCACAGTAGCCTACAAATCTACAAATCCATGGCCAAGATCTTTTTCCTTTGGAGCAGGCAGATTCTTAGCACTCAACAATGCACCAGATTCTGAAATGGCACATGTGTGTGGGAATAGAGAAGACGGAGTGTGGTTTGGAAGTCAACTACTGCAGAATGGGGCCCAAGCGCCCCAGGAAGACATGGCAGCATATAAAAAAAGAATGCACTTACCTCTTCATTCCAGAAACATTGGCTTCACCAGAGTATGATCCTTCTGTTGTAGTGAGGGGAAACAAGTGTCAGAAGACAGTCACCCCAAATTGGATTCCATCAGCCCCCCTTGGCCCAAATGCAGAACAAATCTGTCATAATCCATGGGACTGCCCCATGCCCTCACCTCCCACCCTGATGCTTCTTCTAAATCTTAGAAGTGGAAGGACCCCTTAACGCAGAGATCAGAAACCCGTGGCTCTCCAGAAGCTATTAAAACCACAACCTCGATTATCCCAGACAACGGAACAAAGCTCATGGAGGTTGCAAAATCTGGATGGCCACAGGCTCCTCAGCCTGCCCTTAAAGCTTTTACCTGCCCTCCCACTGAACACCCCTTCAGCTCCCTTCATGCTGCTTACCTACGCCAAAGCCGTCACCCATGTCCATTGGCTGCAAAAGAACAGAGCAAAAAGTCAAGGGAGAGACCCAACACAAGGCTTAAGCTGCTTCCTCACCACTTTCCGTCAAGATACAGGTCCTGTGCAAGACAGTGGCCCTCGACTGCAGGCTTACAACTGAAAGGCACAGCTTGGGGGAAATCAGCACCCACAAAGACACATTCCATCTCCTGTAAGCAGTGCCAGGAAAGGTGCCCTCCTCCATTCTAGAGACCCTTTCTTCCTCATCCTTCCCTGCTCACCTGTCCAGCAGAAGAGGCACTAGCATCATTGATATAGCAGTCGGGGATTGCCTGCCGCTGGCTGTTGGAAGGCAGCACAGGCTGAAGCAGAGCTCCCTTATTCAATATGCTTGTCTGCAGAGACATCTGCTGGACACCCTACACGGAAAGGTGGACCAGGAAGCCTGTTACTGCACGTTAAGCCAATGGATATGGAGCATTTCATGGACCATCGACCACTATGGGGGCCCCGGCAGGCTAGCCCAAGGCATGCAGCAACGTACTATCTACTTGTAGAAGGCACACGACTGATGACGCATGGTGTGTTGTTACTGTGACAGCTTCATGCATAAAATGCACCTCCCCGCCACTGAGACAGGCACTCCCAGGATGCAGGTGGACCAACCAGCCAAGGGTTGTGGATCTACAGAGACAGACAATCACGGGGAGAAAGAACTGGTACAAAGGAGAGCCGGTACCTGAGAAGGAGGAACAGAGCCCTGCCTGACTGCCACTCCTCCAGATGTAGCAGAGGTAGCATTGGCCCGCTGTTGGGGAGTCTGGGCATTAGGGGTCGCCAGCAAGCCACTCCGCTCCGAGACTATCTGACCTAAGGGAGGAATGGTGGGGTAGAAAAGGTAGGTTATGTCTCTCAAGGGCTGGCATTTGTTACACTTGTCTCAATGCAATAATGTAAAAATTGTCACAATGACGTAGGGCCGGAACGGTGATGCAGGCAAGCAAAGCATCCAGGCACAGAGGCCGGGCAGCTGGCACAGAACAGCTCAAGAGAGCCACATCCAGATGCTGTTACCCCTGGGCAGGTTGGTAGGCAACACTGTACATTAGATCACATAAACCTTACCACCTATTGAATGCCAAAAAGGCACTTAAGAATTTTCTGTTCTCTGTCTGTCTGACAGACAGAGACACATTTCATTAGTAGATTTTATCTTGAAAACACAGATATCTGCAAGATGTTTGGAGACAGCACTGTGCTTTTTATGGTTTCCCCACCTTCCTTTGTGGCCTTCTTACACATCACCCAGCATTACTATTGTACCATCAGTGTGAAGGAAGTCTATGGAGTAGCTAAAGAGAAGGACAGACAACAGAAGCAAGTTCTTCTAAGTTCAGGAAGTCCCAGTTCAGAGAAGCCATGCACAAAAAGGGCGCTGACTGACTATACCTAAGAGTTTGGGGTATCAGAAATCTGGTTCCCTGGAAGCAGGGGGAGAATTAACCAGTGTGTTACTTTCTGTTCCAATCAAGTCACTCCCTTGAAATGGGAAAGAAGTTTAGTATTTATTTTAGTTACTTGATGGTATACTGCTTACCATGAATAAAATCCAAGACTGTTTTAAAATGTAAAATAGAGATCTAAAATTATTTCAAACCGAAGTTATTATCATAGATTCCACTGTGCGAATAGGACAGCAGGATCCCATGCTAATGCCTCCATCCCTTCTCTTAAAAGCATGAATTACTTGAATGGAAAGCACTGTTCTTTAAAAATGGTAACAAATAAAGCCAGTTTTTCATGTTCTTAATTGCTTTTACAGGCGAAGGTTTTGGAACGTTATACTGCAGGGTAATAAACATAGCTCACTCCAGATGTTCTGAGCTACAACTGTTGGGTGCAACACCTGGGGGGGGTCACCACGTTGCTCTGCTCTGCTGTATTTTATTGATTTCATGGGGAGGTATATGTCCGAAAAGGTGGGCTACAATCTTATTAATAAATGAAATAATTCCAGTAGTCCGGTTCTCACCAAATGTCTCTGCGCTCTTGGTCCAAGCATTTAAGTCCCACTGGAATTTCATGTCTCCATGGGGCTCCACGGGATCGACAATCATTTTGAGAGCCCTGTGCAGCTGGAAGTAAATCTGAAGCAGAAGTGGGTGAGAGAGAAGAAAGCTTAATTGTACCAAAAGGAAACCATTAAAAGCTCATTCACTACTATCAATATAGTGCAGTCTAGCTGGTCAGTCACCATCCTTCTGCACTGCCTTTGGATACCCAGAATGGATACCCATATGGAGTGGCAAGGAGGGCAGAGGTTTTAATGCAAACAGCAGAGAACCATGGCAGGTTTATTAAAGAATGCAGTTAATGGGTCAATTCCATTAGTGAGGAAAGAGCTCCTTGTGATAAGACTTCCTTATCAGTGTTACTGAGCAGCTTAGGTACCTAACGTTATGTATAAAAGGGCTCAAATTACAGCATGGGTTGTGTTGTGCACAGCTTGCAGACTTAACATAAAGAATAAGGAAAACATAAGTTTAAAGAAGACTGGAAAACATTTATTGACTATATGGAAAATAACTGTGTACAGCTAAAACCGCTGGCAGCATTAAGATAAATTCAACAGGGTAAACAAGTTTTGATGGCTGTAGTAATGGAATACAGTAATGCAGTAATGGTATGGTTCTGCGGCCAATTGGAAGCCGCACCGGATGTTCGGCTTTTGAAAACCATTCAAAAACCGGAACAATCACTTCCGGTTTTCGAAATTCGGGAGCCAAAATATTCGAGTTCAAAGGCGTTTGGCTTCCAAGGTTCCACTGTATACCATTTTTAACTACAAAATGTATCATCTTTTACTATGCTTGGGGAAATGGGGAACTTTGGAAATACCGTATTTTTCGCCCCATAGGACATACTTTTCCCCCTCCAAAAACGAAGGGGAAATGTTGTGTGCGTCCTATGGGGCAAATGCAGGCTTTCGCTGAAGCCTGGAGAGCGAGAGGGGTCAGTGCGCAACAACCCCACTCGCTCTCCAGGCTTCAGGAAGCTATCCGCAAGCCTTGGGAGCCCGCAGGAGTTCCCGCCGGGCTCCCAAGGCTTGCAGACAGTAGCCTGCAGCCCGAAACCCGGGGAGCGCAGTGGAACACGCCCCGGGCTTCGGGCAGATATCCGCAAGCCTGGGGCTCCCAAGGCTTGCGGATAGCAGCCTGTTCTGGGGGCTGGGGTCGGGGGAAGCTCTGGCTTCCCCCGCCTCAGCCCCACACCTGGGGGGGGGAATAATTTTTTTTTTAATTTCCCCCCAAAAAAACTAGGTGCGCCCTATGGGGCGAAAAATACGGTAACTTAGAAGGGGCTATTTTAAAGCTCTAACAGGCCGTATTCCACGCTTTGTTTTGCTGCATCTTTTGAGATTTTAAATCTCTGCTGGGGTTCTCTCACCAAAGAGTACTTGTCCCAAACCTGGATCTAGGCACCCAGAGAATTCTGTTTTTGTAATACATCTTTTCCTTTAACCAAAATGCAAAAATCGATAGGTAGATTAACCTCAAACATGAAGCAAATATCAAACATTTGAGAAGTGCCAAGTAACAGCTTGAAAGCTCTCAACATGTCCTGCATGGGCATGTGGGAAAAGAGCACCAGAGCTCTTACCAGCTTCTTCGAAAGCAGCAAGGCAGTGTTGTTGTCACTTTCCAGGGCCCAATTGGCAAAGCGTAGGATATGCTCCTGGTGGCGCTGGAGCTTTGTCATGGCCCAATGTTGTCTCTCTAGTTTCTCCTGCTGCCCTTCAGTGACTTTCTGTAAAGGGGAAGGAAAAAAGGGAACACTTGATTCATTATCATCATAGCCACTATTAGCTTTACCTAGTCTTACTATACCCAATACTGGCAGTGACATAGTCATAGTTAAGCTTTGGCTGCCACATGTGAGGAAACTGTGGCTAAGGCCTTTACTGTGCATATTTGCAGTGATGGTGACCTGTGCAATAAGGCCACCCCCTCAAGAGCAGTTCTTCCCAGAGTCAGATTTTGTTCTGCTTTTTTAAAACCTTGATTAGATAAAGAATGACTGAACGCTAATAAGTGAAGATTACTTTGATTGGTGGCATTCAAGTTTTCTTTATGCAATTTTCTTCCCTACCCCAAACTCTCCCGTTTTTCCTCCAAACCACCACGCCATGCCATGCCCATTCGCAACCAGAAGCAGTCATTTCAGTCTCTCACCTGCGCATCATTAACCAGCACCTTGCCCCGCTTATTGAGCTCCTTCATGATTTGCAGGATGGCCATCTTCACATCCACCTGCACTCGCTTCTGCACATCTGCCACCTGCCGGATCCTGTGGATTTAAAGCAGGTGGTAGCATAAGGCTGTGGTCCCCAGAAAGCCAATAAGTTCTGTGCAATTCTGCTACTAGTGCTTTTTCTCCCATAATCCTTTGAAAAGTCTGTGACCCAAAACCACATGACGACCCTGAAAGCTTAATGGATGCCAACTGTGGTCATCCAAGAATTAGGTCTTCTGCAAACGAGGCACTTACGAGGTTCGCACTTCCTTGGTTGACTTCTGGAGGTTGGCATGCTTATCTCCCAGGCGCTTCACCAACGAGGCCAGCATCTTGCGTTGGTTCTTGACTGCATCCTCCAAGAACTGGTACCTGCGGAGAAAGGTACAGCCTTCATTTGGTGACAGTACTGGGATTCTAAAAAGCTATTGTAAAAGGTGTGCTCGCATTTTCTCTAGCAATTTTTTAAATTATTATTTAAAAGGATTTATAGAAAAGACAAACATTCAGCTGTTTTATTACTGCTTTAGAATTGTTGTTTGTTTTTACAGTAATCCTTCTGTGCTCCCTACGGGAGGAAAGGCAGGGTATAGTAGTGGTGAAAAAACATACTGAGATTCTTGCATAGCACAGGGTTGGACTGGATGACCCTCTACAATTATACGTTTCTATATTCTGATTAACCATCAAAACCTATTGCATCTTAAATTCTCAGGCTGGAAGGGGGTCAACACCTATATGGCACTGGCTTTCCCCACTTATTGTCAAGACCAATTTAGCAGAAGCAGGGGGAGGAAAAGGGTGAAGAAATAAGCCTAACTCAAGACAGGAGCAGCCGGTTTTTCTTGATGGAACTTCCACATGTGGGCATGGATGGCATTCTTACAGCCAAGACAGCCTTCCCTAACCTGGTGCCCTTCAGAGGTTTCTGGGCTACCAACTCCCCATCAGCCCCAGGCAGTGCACCAAACAGACATGGCTTATTTGAGTGGCAGTCCAAAACATCTGCAGGACACTGGGTTGGAGAAGGGTGGCGTCGGCTGATGAACTCCACAGTTCATCTCAGGCAGCAGCAGCAGAAGGCATCATTCTAGATTGACAGGTATGTTTCTACATAGCCAGCAGGAATGCTTACTGGTGATCCTTGTGCACATTCAGCTGGCAGTCCCGGCAGGTGAGGGTGTCGCAAGTGTCGCAGAACAGCACCAGGGGCTCATGCTTGTGGACGGAGCAGTACACTGTCTTCTCTCTCTCCTGGGATTTGGAAGAGCCTAGCAAGAAGCAGAGGACAGCCTGTTTACACTTGCAAGGCACACACCTCAACAGATGCAGCATGATGTGGGTGGGAGAGAGAAAACCATGGCATTTGCGCCCACCATGCCAGGGCCAGCAGCACTAGTTTCAGACAAACAATGTTTCTCTCAACTCCCTTGGACATTGTCGGGGACCGTGCTGAGGAGGGCCGCACGGAGGAGGAATAGTGGGAGCCTCCCCCTGCTCCTGATCAGGGTCCTGAATCTTCCCAGGAACAGTAAGACAGTATAGATTTGGAACAGTGGTTTGCAGAGGAACATAGTTCAGAAGGGAGAAGCTGGGAAATACTGGATGGGGAACAGCTAGGAGAAGAAAAACTGGGAGAGAGAGGGTTAACAGATTAACTGTCTCTGGAAAGCATTCCTCTGCTCAGGCCAAGAACAATAAGAGCTCAGAAGGTGGCAGAACAGAAAGCACAGAGGGTATGAGCTCAGGTTACAAGATGCAGTAGTGACATGGGTGACTAGGGAGTCATGGGGTGGAACTCTTAAATGGAAGCACCCCAATGGATTCTTTGTTCTCTCGCTGTGATCATTAAAAGTTTCTAACTGGTAAGAAGACTCCTTTTCCTTTTTTCTGCTTCTCTGCTGCCAAGGAAGGGAGGAAGCAGATTCCCTGAAGCCTGACAGACGTTTCCACCAAACACCCATGACAGTGAACCTTTGCAGCCCAAAAGACCTTCTCCCTATGCTGACAACTTACCTGTGGACCGGACAGTGTGTTCCTTAGTGTACTTCACTCTCTGGTGAGCCTCCACGCAAGTCTCGCACAGGGGCTCTTGGCACTCCACACAGTAGCTGGTGGCCGGGGCATTGTCTTCACAGCTGGTGCAGCACTGATAGGAAAAGGCACATGGTTAATTATCCATTAAGAACAACAGAGTCTTTTTCCTCCAACCACCCCAATCGTAGAGGCAGAAACAGCCAAGGAACATCCAAAGACCGAGCAAAGAAACATTGGAATGAGATACTTTTTTGGGGGGGGTGACCCTATTACCTGGTTAGCTTCTCTGGCATCCCCAAAAGACTCTGTTGCACCATCCTGCAGGAAGTAGTTCTCCACTATGTCTTTTAGGTAACACTGGTGCTTGCACACTGGGCAGTCAACCACTGCAAAGAGAAGCACAACGCAAACATCAGGCACGACCCACAGGAACACACTTATCTGTATTTTCTGGAAACAATTTAAGACATTTTTTGTTTAATTTTAACAGCCTTTTCCAGCTAGATAAAAAAGTCTCTGCCTTGGAGAATCTACGTTTTGTATTGCTTATAAGCCTACCTGCGGGGGTTGGGGGGTTGTGCTTATCATGATTTTTACATTTTTTAAACAAAAGGATATATGCTTGTAAACTGCCTTGTAGAAATAAAAATGGAAGACCCACAAAAGCACCTTGCAGAACCAGTCTCCTCTACGTTGTCTAGCCTGTTAGCCATATTTGTGCAGCCATTTCAGGATAAGGTGGGTTTGCAGATAAGAGAGAAGCAATGATAAGACACACGTCAATGCTTCTGAACTGTTCTCCCATTACTCATCTGCCTTGCCAGGTCAGCAGCCATCACTGCAACCTGAAAAGTGGGGGAGGGGTGCTCGCTTGCGCAAATGCTCTCTCTCTCACACACTCCCCAAATCCCCTGCTGCCTTGATTTCCCTCTATATCAGAAAGATATAACCAAATATACCTGTTTTACAAATGGTTACAGAGGATGAAATGGAAGAGCCACACCAGCAGCTCACATGTAAAGATTAGGTCAACTGCTTTCATTTCGGTGGTCATATTAACGACTCAGAAACTTTAAAAACTGGTGCCCCTCTATCCTACTTTCCTTTTCATCTCATGCTTTTAGACTAACATCATAGGCAGGGACTGTCTTGTTTTGTGTACAGCACTGACCACAATATACAAATTATAAGCAACCAGTTATTAGTACAACAAGCAAGTCAAGTCTTTCATTCATTTCCCCTGTGCGTGTATTTCACACATGCGTGTGTGCAAGGATCCATCTAACCCAAGATTCCAAAGCTGCCCATTTCACAATCCACGTTTCCCCCACAACCTATAACCAACTACAGTCGTACCTCGGGTTACAAACTCTGCTAGTCTGGACGTAGTACCTTGGGTTACAAACTTTGCCCCAGGATGAGAACGGAAATCGCGCACTGGCAGCGTGGCGGTAGCAGGAGGCCCCATTAGCGATAGCGTGCCTCAGGTTAAGAACGGTTTCGGTGTAAGAACAGACCTCCAGAATGAATTAAGTTTGTAACCCAAGGTACCACTATACACCAGTTTGCACTTACTTTTAAAAAATGTGAAACATATTTGCGTAAATTTTTGTTATTTCCAGAGCAGTTCACACCACAATTCCAACATTAAAGCAAAATTTTTAGAATCAATAAATACTTGTATATTTACCACATCTTATTTCACCATCAAAGTATTCACAATGTTGTCATCTTTACAAAACCAAGTAACAGCCAGAATGACAACAATTGGCAGCTAAGCCACACTATTTCATACTGAGATACACTATTAATTATTATTATTATTATTATTATTATTATTATTATTATTATTATTATTCTCCGCCTTTTTCCTCCCTGACAGACAGAAAGCAGTTTACAGATAAAAAGAACCACTAAAAACGTTGGAAGACAGTAATTAAAAAAACAATAAAATATTGATAGAATTTAAACTACAAACACTCTATAAAATCTGCTTAAAGCATACAAATAATTACAATAAAAACAGCACAGCACCAGCCGTTTGATTAAAAGCTGTCAATTCCTGAAAGCCTGTTGGAACAAGAAAGTCTAGCAACTAATATGCAAGCAAGTATATTAAGGGAAAAATGTTTTGGCTAGTTCTGACCATACACCTCAGTACTCTCCAGGCACAATCACAGACAAGATCGTCAGTAAGCACAGCCTTTGTTTTATACTAGCAGATATTACTAGAAAACAATTCTCTTTTAAGGGAAAGCTACTGTACAAACCTTTGTTCTGCAAAGCTTAGCATTAACATGAGATACAACTATGGGCAATAGCCACCAGTTTAAATGAGACCTCCAAAAAGATTCTAGAAACATACAATAGGCCAACTTCCCAGAATTATCTGGCCGATGCAAACAGTGGGCAACTCAGGTTGCTTGGAGGGGGCAGAGGCGCCAAGCAAAAGTATGGCAATAATGAAGGGGAGCACTCCCTCAAGGAGCCCTATATACTTTTGAGGATAAATATATAGCTTTCTCCTGCAAGTTATCAGCTGTAATTTCTCAGGGCGTCTTTGAAGCATCTGATTCCAAGAATGAATTCAGTTCTGCAGAGAAATGATGCCTGCAGACTATTGTTTGCCACTCAACCCATGTTCTCTTGCCACCCTGCTGAAGGCTGCCCTCCTCGGTTCAGGAGACAGGCCAGAGAACAGAAGTCGCCACGGTCTTATAAAGTAGCCAGTTGCCAAGTACATTCTCCAATTGGCACGGGTCATGGGTTAGACAGCATTTTTGTTAGAAGGGGGGAGAACCTCAGTTAGCTATGTTTTTATGGATTTAGGGGGGCAGCTCCCACACACACACACCCCTTGGCCACACCCATGGCACAGGTCCAATTGTGAACATGTGGCGATCTCTCGATGCCAGGTTGGCGGCTGACATCTCCATCTGGCTGGCCTCTCCAGCTTTCTTAAGCAAGTATGCAGAAGAGCTTATTCACTGCATTTATATCCCACCTTTTTCTTCACTGAGTGTATGGTTCACCCACCCACCCTTCTCAGTTAATCCCTACAATGACCCAGTGAGGTAAGTTAAGAGATTGTGACCTGTCCAGGGTCACCCAGTGAGCTATATGACTGAGTGGAGATTTGAACCCTGATCTCCCAGGTCTGAGTCCGACACTCTAAAACCACTACACTGGCTTCCTGGAGTAATTCTGCTATGGGGCAGCTATATACATTAAGACGGTAAATAAATATGGGGAAAGCAATATTTTCTTTGAAGCTTGAATTCATTTCATTCTAGATTGCTTCATTTGATGTTTTAATGTGTTATAAACAGCTTTGAGATTTTATTTCATTTAAAATATAAAGTGGTATTGAAATGAAATGAATAATAATATATAATAAAAAAGTAAAGGTAAAGGGACCCCTGCCCATTAAGTCCAGTCGTGGACGGCCCTGGGGTTGCGGCGCTCATCTCGCTTTACTGGCCGAGGGAGCCGGCATTTGTCCGCAGACAGCTTCCAGGTCATGTGGCCAGCATGACTAAGCTGCTTCTGGCGAACCAGAATAAGCGCACATTTACCTTCCCGCCAGAGCGGTACCTATATATCTACTTGCACTTTGACGTGATTTCGAACTGATTGGCAGCAGGTGGGAACAAGCAACGGGAGCTCACCCTGTCGCAGGGATTCGAACCGCCGACCTCCCGATCAGCAAGCCCTAGGCTCTGTGGTTTAGACCACAGTGCCACCCACACCGCAATAATACATAATAGATTTCACCAAAAAAATTCACCAAAAAAAATGTGCCTAGGCATTCTGTGGTGACAACTGCACCCTAGGTTTAAAGTGCCATTTTGTTATTAGCTTACATACCTGAGTTTCTAACACTTGAGTGCCACCCACCAAGAGGAAACAAAAGGAAGCCTAATTTATCAATTTTATTGCTGCAAACCAAAAGATCAGCAGCAGGAGCATTTGTGCAATCACCATATGAACAGGGGAGGAAGCATTCATGAGGCTACAGAGCTGAGCTGAGGTGAGGAAACGTGGAGGGGAAAGGGGGAGAAAAACTAAAGGCAAAGCTTCTGAGATGGAGAAGGGCATCAATCCCTAGTAGAGATGGACCAAAAGCAGCCCTAAATGTGCTATGTTGAAAATGATCCTAGCCACCATGGCAACACAAAACTTGAAATGAAGGTATAATCCAGGAGTGCCCTTGGGTAGTAAATCTCACAGCACAATCCTGCCTATGCCTACTCAAAAGTAGGCCTCTCTGCACTGGCCTGTTTTGTGATCCACACCAAGATGCTCCCAGGACTACAGATTAAAGTGGAAAAGGTCAGGCTCCTTCGCTAACATCACAAGGCCTACCGACTACCACTGTTAAACGTCTGTTTTAATTTAGTGCTCCAACTCATCCTGAATCTTCAGGGTTAAATACATAATTTATAGCATTTTATAACCCACTCTTCAGCCAGAGTGGGTTTCCAGAGTGATTGACAAACAAAACAACAAGGCAACAGTCCCTGCCCTCAGGCTTACAATCTCAGAAAAAGAACACAAAGCACCGGGGGCGGGTATTACAGTTGTATCTTGGAAGTTGAACTGAATCCGTTCCAAAAGTCTGTTCGACTTCCAAAACCAAAGCACGGCTTCTGATTGGTTGCAGGAGCTTCAGTCAGAAGGTGTGGATGCCCCATCGGACGTTCAGCTTCCAAAAATTGCTCGCAAACTGAACACTCACTTCCAGGTTTGCAACGTTCGGGAGCCAAAACGTTCGAGAACTAAGTTGTTCAAAAACCAAGGTACAACTGTATTGGGAAGGGAAGAGGACAAGCAAGGCCAGGCTACAAATTCTTAAATGTTTACAAGGTCCTTTTAACAACCAGCTTTGATGAAAAACATGCTGTTCAAAGCTTTAAAAACAGGCTTTAAATCTAACCTTTCTAAAAGTAGCTGTAACACAGCCTTGAGACGAACTTACAGGATTGTATCTAAAACCCACTCAGCCCAGACCTAAGCTTGCTATTTCTATTCATTTCAATAAGCTTCCTCAGAGCATGACTTATACTGGATACAGTGGGCCATCTGGGGCCTAGCTGGAATCTGCTGGCTGGTCACTTCCCATCACAGCAGCCAGGGCTACAAAGCCCCAGAAGATGCCAGTGCCCACCAGGGTAGACTGTCCTCCTGGTCTTCCTAACAGGGTAGTTGGGTTCAAAAGCCTCAAGGGGACAAATGATGGTACATGGCAGCTGATGGATATAGTAAGCAGAGATGGATCTTTCCATTTCAATTATTTTTTAATAAAATGCAAGTCTGTACTCTCAATGAATTTTGTTTCACCATTATTTCTAAAGGCTAGACTACAAGACCAAAAAACAGCGCTTTGAAACAATGGCCCTGGGCCAAGCATGACATCATTCTTCCACTGAGATAACAAGAAGGCTGTATTTACATTGAGCTTCAATTCTGCTTTCTGAATATGTGGAACACAGGAAGTATTCCTGAGCTGAGCGAATCTTACACATTTATTTTATATTCTTAGAAGTCGTCAATAGGAAAGTTAGTTCAGGCTCTTAAGCAATAAGGACTAATTTACTGAAATGTAGACAAAGCAGCCCTCTATTTTAGCTTGAGGGCAAGCCCAAAAAAGAGAGAGAAAAGAGCAGAAAATGCATAAAGGGACAACAGCAGGACTATAATTCTGTGTGGTGCTACCATGTGTTCAAATAGCACGTAAGTCAATTAGCTAGTGCAGGACAAAAAAAAATATATTTTGTTCAAATGGTATGTGCAACACCACCACAACCACCCCACAAAAAAATAAGCTATTTAAGAAGGCATGTGCTAAAATACAATTTTAGCCCACCAGTGGTAGATTACCCCCTTTTCCCTGTCTTGTACACAAAGCCCTGCCAAATAAGAAGGTTGGTACTTCTGTTTTGCTATGGCTGGTTATAACCATCCATATACCACAAACTGAAAAAGAACCAAATAAATTCTCTGAAGCACAAGTTGTTCACACATTTATAAAGACACAGGGTTTTGTCAAATTGCCCTCTCTAATTGAGTAGAAGGGGTTTGGTTTGGTTTGGTTTTGACTTTTGCTAGAAGGAAACAACTCTTGTAGGCTGCTTTTCAATTTAACTGGTTCTGTGTTTTGCTAGTGAAGACCATTCCAAAGTCTTTTGTCCACATCATTTACTCCAGCTGAATGGGAGCCCTGGCTAAAGATATCCTCATCTTCAGCTAAATCCCCCATCTTGTCTTCATTTGCTTTACAATTGCTCAGCAATTCTTAATGGAAAGCCCTTATCTCCTTTCTCTCCACTTCTCAGGAAACTCATGGGGTTGAGGTGGGAGTCATCAATCTTCACACACTTAAAGGAACACAAAGTTGCCCTTAAGCTACAGGGAGAAAGAATGGCTGGGTGATAAGGAAACCCCCCTACATGAAAACCTTGGCATTTCCTTTAGGAACAGAGAAAGCTCAGGGAACAAAGGCACATTTCTCAAGAGTCTTGTTTCATTTTTGAAGAGAGTTCTGCATAACTTGTTACCCAACAAGATGTTGCAGAACTACATCATCATCTCTGGACCACCACCACTAAACATTCTCCTAATGCTAACTGGAGCCAATGGACAACTGCAACTCACAGTAAACCTCAGCAAATAGGGATGGAGTTGTAGTCATATAACATCTGGAAGGCCCAAAGTTCCGCACTCCTTTCCTAAAAGCATTTTCCTTGGGGGATAGCTGTGCCATACTGTTGCAGCAAAATGAAAGAACCACCTTTTGGCAACTTAAAGATTAATGAACTAATAGTGGCACAAGCATTCATGGATTACAGTCCATTTCACCATGTGCCAGAAACATCCTGCTTTATACATACAATTTGAAAGAGTGTTTTCTGAGTTTCTGCATTTAATGCCCTCTAAACTCACCAGTTACAATTCCACTCCAAACCATATGTATATACCAGAAACTATGGATAATGCTCCATGTGTCTGATGAAGTCTACTGATATCCATGAAAACTTAATGTTATAATAAACTATTCTTAAGGCATAAAGTGTCACAAGAACTTTGTTGATCTTAAAGCACTTAAGATATTAAAATATTTTACAAATATTTCCATTTCTCCAGTATGAAGCGTAAATAGAAAGTTAAATGTTGACTTGGTGATCTTGTGCAGTCCTGAACATTTAGGGTACTTTTACTACAAACCCCAAAAGCATGTTCTACTGCGCCTGAAATATGGAGAATGAGGCAGAAGAGAAATTGTATCATTTCAGGTTGTAGGTGAGGGATACGGCTTCTGAATGTTGCCTCGTGCAAACAAAACAAAACAAAACACAAAAGCCTGCAAATATAAAAATTAGACTCCAATTTCTAGCCCAGCCTTCCCCCTCATGCACTTGTTTCCTGTTTTCATGGAACTATCACACTAGGGAACATTCAGAAATGTTTACAAACTGCAGCTCACCAGTACTTTACAAAATGTCACAAAACTACAGAATGCTAGAGTTCTCTGGAACTCTTCATTCGGCAAGATATTACACAAAGCAGGAGCTGGGAAGAAACAAGTGAAATATATACCTTGTGCAAATTAATTGAAACAAACAATGAATTTAGTAGGATTTACATCCGGGGAATTCCATGGCCAATCAAGCACCTGTATTTGCTACTCTGCCGTGAATTTCTTCACCACTTTCGATGTGTGACAGGAGGCTAGGTCCAATGTGGCAACCATGAAGCTTCTCTCCCTGTGAGCTTCGAACATGTGGACTTCGCTGACCCTGTACAAAGAAATGGCTTTCGCCGGTGAAGAGGACTTTTCTCCACTGGTCTTTCATCCATTCCTTGTACTTTTTTGCCCGTTTATACCACTTTTCTTTCATTTTTTTGGTTAAAAGCTGTTTATTGACTGGTCTTCCGGCTTTTTGTTTGACCACAATAAGGCGTCTGCGAATTGTAGAGGAACTGATTTTAATTCCTTTCTCCTTCAAATCCATATTCAATGCATCACTCGTCTTGTGGGGATCCTTTTTGCTTTGTCTAAGCAAGTAAGCATCATCTCTAGGAGTTGATTTCTACTTACGACCACACTTTCCTTTACGTTTAGGAGAAACCGATCCGGTTTCCTGCTTCAACTTGATGACACAGCTGACAGTTGCTAAGCTCACACCAACTACTGAAGCAATCTCTCGATACGTCTTAGCTGTGTGTTCGTGCAGAGTTACGATCTTCATACGTTTCCTAGGTGTCACATCCATCTCAAACAGCGGTTGAATCACATCTGGTCAGGTTTCTAAAAGCTGAAATACTGTAGCTGCTGACGTAATGATTGCATCATACACTACAGTGGTCGGACAGAATGCAATACAGTAGCTGCTGACGTAACGATTGCATTATTAAAACTGACTTTCCGTGTTTGTTTTGAGTACAGGATTACGAGTAAGATAGAAAACATGCTTTTGCTTTGTTTCAATTAATTTGCACAAGGGTGTAAGGTAGAAAAATTAAACAGCCTATTGTAGCCATGGGGTCAGCTTGTAGGCTCACTTCCAAGATGAAGATTGCAGGATAAGCAAATCCCTCCCAGGTGTTTAGGGTATCAGGTTACCCACCAAGGATTCTGGGATGAAGAGGCAATGGCTGCTCCCCATTTCTGAGAAATGAAAGCCAAGCTTGTAAACTATCTGTCCTAGACGTTTTAAGGTACCTTTTTAAAAGCTTCACTTAAATTACATTTTTATCCCATCTTACTCCAAGAAGCTCGTGCTATTGTACGTGTGTGCCAACCCCTCATTTTATCCTCACAACCACCCTGAGAGGCAGGTTAGGAAGAGAGAATATCCATCTCAAGGTCCCTCAATCATCTTCATGGGCAGGTAGAGAGATTTGAGCCCAAGTCTTCCCACTCCAGTGCTGTAACCATCCTACCACATTGGCAAAATGCAGAAATAATAATTAGCTGGGAAGACAAAGCCCTTTAGAACTAAAATCATAGTATGATGGGGGGGGATTAGGAATCCGTTTGCCTGGGGTCACCAAAAGAAAGCCAGATGCAGGCTTTAAATGAAGCTAGACCTTATTGTGATGAGCGCACATGATGACAGTCTCCGACTGCTCATTGTATGAGAAGACAGCATTCTTAAGCATTTCTGTATGCACTACTATTAGCCAATCATATGACTACAACAAGATTACAGCAATCACAACGCACTGAGGCAAACTGAAGCCAATCAGGAATTTTCAAAGTCCTTCACATCCATTCTTATTAATTAACTTTTAATTAATGTCTCATTCATTAACTTAACTCCTCTGCAACAGATTCCATTCTTCTGAGATTAGCAGTCATTCGACCCTGCTGATTACTTGCATTCCTCCAGCTCACCTTTCTTGACCTTGGGTCCCCATCTTAACTACAACTCCCCATCATCCTTGACCACTGGTCCTGCTGGCTAGGAATGGTGGGAGCTGTAGTCCAACAACATCTAGGGACTAGTTCAGAAAATCTACTAGTTCATCAGAATTCTGATTACTACATAGTTACTATCTATAAGCATACTTCTCCTGAAAGTAGTTAGCTAACATTCATGCACATACGCTAAGCTACAAAATGGATTCAAGGCAAGGAAAATTAGGTTTTCTCCTTCAACTAAGCCTGGACCCTATAACAATAAATTGTGGAGGCAGGAGAGAGACCGGGAGAGTGGAAGGTACCTCCTAGTTCTTAAGAAACTCTTACCTCCTAGAGCTAGGATGGGAAACTTATGCCCCTCCAAATTTTGTAGGATCTCAATTCCCTTCAGCCCCAAACAGTAGGACCAATGAGAGATGAGTCAAACAACATATGGAGGGTTACAGGTTCCCCGTTCCTGGCCTGGAGGATGAAGAGGCAAGCAGCCAGCATCTGGGCCAAAGGATGGCAAAAAAGGGGTTCTGTGACGACATTTTAAAGACCACTCTAACCTTTGTTTTCATATACAGTGGTACCACAGGTTAAGAACTTAATTTGTTCTGGAGGTCTGTTCTTAACCTGAAACTGTTCTTAACCTGAAGCACCACTTTAGCTAATGGGGCCTTTCGCCACTGCCGCCACACGATTTCTGTTCTCATCCTGAAGCAAAATTCTTAACCCGAGGTACTATTTCTGGGTTAGCGGAACCCGAGGCACCACTGTATAGACTCATTTGTTGCAGCTTTAGCTTCAAACTGGGGACAGGGGGAGGCACAAATTGAATCCCCCCAGTTTGAAAAGCCTATTTTGAACTAAACACCTCTGAATTCAGGTCAATTCAAAATGTAGCTGTTTCTCCAATAGCTGCCTGGCCTTCCCAGCCAATTTCCCCACAAACGTGTTCCAGAGGAATGAGAAACCTACAGGAAGAGTGTTAACCAGAAGGGTAAAAATCTTACTAGTGTGGGAATGATGCTCCCAACTACACTCAGAAACATCATTTCCCAATGGGGAAGATTGGATTTGGAAGTTCTCTGGCTCCATTTCCCCAAATAACCAATTTTTCAATAGCTCCCAAAGCAAGCTGAAAGGGTTTCAGTCACAGCTGATTCAAATACAAGCCAAAAAGCATTTAGGTAATGAAGCACACAGCTGTTAACATGAGCATGGTATTTAGGAGCAAACAGTAACGTTATGCTCCCATACATCTGAACTATTTGAATCCTGGATAGATACAAAATTAAGAATTCTCCATCTTTAAAAGAACTACCAATTCTATAGTAAACAGAGCAGTACTAATATACTCTCCCTTCCTTAATCAGAAAACAGTGCCACATACAACATAAACAGGCCCCTATTTAGAGAAAGCACTGTTCTTTACTCTCATAAACAAAGCCGAAAATTGCTATTCGTCTTCTTTTGGATAGCAGCCGGAAACTGATAACATTCTAGCTTTTGGAGTGACTGTTTTAGTCTCTTGTAGCAAAAAGAAAACTAAGGACTTGTAGTACTTGAAAGACTATCAAATTTATTATGTCAAAAGCTTTCAGGGACTAGATGTATGCAATGCTTTCCCAGTTTGCCAGGTTTGTAAACAAATGTGGAGAGAGAAAACATTAGCATAGAGATCACAAATGTATAAAGACCAGAGGTAAACCAGTTAAAATGCTAACTTTTGCTAAGTTTCCCCACCATTTCCCACCAATTGCAATTCAATAGCTGGTTTCTTTTGGCGGAGGGGGGAGGACTATGTGGGAGAAAAGAGGTCTAGCTCCCAGACTGCTGCAGAATCTTATCAGAGGGAGTAGCTGGTGGTTTCTGCTTTCACAATTCAAGGCCAACTTGGCAAACATTCTACTCAAGAATTAAATTCAGTTCTATCTTCACTGAAGCTGCACTGGTGGCAGAAGGATCATATCAAAGGCAGATCAAACCCTTCCTTTTGTAAATCAGTAAAAGACAGAAATCAATTAACTCCCCCCCACTCTTCATTTAGATCAGCTGCATTTCAAGTCAAGAAAAAGAAGAGCACTCTGTCCTGAAATTTCACGACAACTGGATTAAATACTGGATATATATTGGGACCAAAATTTAAACGACACTGGAGGGTCTGGAATAACTCTTAACAGTAAAAGGCTACTATGTAAAAGAGATAAAATACGTGACTATAGAGTCTATTCGATACTTACCAAAGGAGTGGAAGGAAGTCCAAGGCTCAGCAGAGCCTAAAACAAATGTACTTATGATTCATGGAATGGATATATTATGCGTAACTTAAGTATTGGACCTTGTATAGGGTTATATGTATATATGTATAAATATCAATAAAAATTTATCATGCAAAAAAGAAAAAGAAGAGCACTCAAGGTAAAATAATTTTCAATTGCCTAGTTTCCTAGGAGTATCCAGCTGCTGCTTTGAAGGTCTGCCCCCTCCCAAAAAAGTATATGAGGTATTAAAGCTGTCAGGAAAGGACTCTGGCGCGGAAGGTGGGTCCCACTCCCAAATGCATCTGAGCTAGCTTACCACATTTTAGAGTGAATGAAGCAATACACTTGACTAATGAGAGAAGGACCCCTTAAGACCACTAAGCCCAGCATCAAAATTACTGCACCACTGTTTATTGTTTAGGGGGATTTGAATTCTTCCTTTTCTACTCCAAGATGTGCCCTCAAGGAATGCAATCCTAAAGTTGCTTATGTGTATTTGCATGCACAACAGGGAGGGCCACCACTAAGAAAGCTTGTCTGGCTGCCACTGTGCACCAGTGATAGGATGGCAGAATAAAAATGAACCAGAATAATAAATCTTTGTTTGCTGTGAGTTTCTGAGGACAGAAACCTCTAGATGTTCCTTTTCCTTGACCAAAGCGTCCTGAAAGATCTCACCTCTCACTCTGGTTTCTCTTGTTTGCCAGAGGGATCTAAGAAAGAAGCAAAGCAAGCTATCCGAAGTGTTCTGTGAGTAAGAGAAGTCTTTGCATTTTTCCTCCAGAACTACCAGAGGACTTGGAAGAAAGGCTGAGATTTCTCAGAGGGAGGTTTGTTTACTTAAGGGGGGTATGCTTCCCTTGCGTAAGCAGACAAGGCTCCAGGCCACTCCTGCATTCTCACCAGAGGACATCTGGGCAAAGGAATCCTCTCGCTCCTGCTCTATTTTGGAGAAGACGAGAAAACAAAGCAGATAGCTTCCATTATTTGTCTTATTCCAGCATCAGAATAAGATGTACATACTCACATAATAAGGCCAATCAAACTTTGGGTAAACTTTGGATAAACAGGGGGTTACTCTAAGGCAGTGTTTCCCAACCTTGGGCCTCCAGCTGTTTTTGAACTACAATTCCCATCATCCCTGACCACTGGTCTTGCTAGCTAGGGATGATGGGAGTTGTAGTCCAAAAACAGCTGGAGGCCCAAGGTTGGGAAACACTGCTCTAAGGGCTAGGCAAAATCATAGCTAAAAGCAGTTTGAAATCAAATAAATAGCTTAAATGCCACTTGGCACATACCGTATTTTTTGCTCTATAAGACTCACTTTTTCCCTCCTAAAAAGTAAGGGGACATGTGTGCGCGTCTTATGGAGCGAATGCAGGCTGCGCAGCTGTCCCAGAAGCGAGAACAGCAAGAGGGATTGCTGCTTTCACTAAGCAGTGATCCTCTTGCTGTTCTGGCTTCTGAGACTCAGAATTTTTTTTTTCTTGTTTTCCTCCTCCAAAAACTAGGTGCGTCTTATGGTCTGGTGCGTATTATAGAGCAAAAAATACGGTACTTAAAAGTATGCTTAGGCCAGACCATTAAATAAAGAGCTGACGCAAAAAAATAAGGTTTTTAGCATCACAGTCTGACAAATGTCTAAGAAAAAAGAAGAACCAAGGAGAGGGAGAGACATTGTTTTCTTTTCAAAGAAATGAATAGGGCAGAAGTTACCACCACAGGAAGACTTGATTTAAGAAAACTTTCAGAAAAGGCACTCTCATATGTGAACAGATTTATCGGGCAGAGCTTTCGGCAAATGAAGAAAAGACAAAGAACTGAACCCATATGTGAACCTGGATTTGGGCCAAGACACTATCGGAAATCGCCTGTCCTAAAAGTTCATTACATATAAAAACCAGTAACTTTGCATATATTGCTTATTCTTTTGTATGTAGTAATCATAACTTAATAAACTAACATTATCTTAATTTGATTGTTCAGCTGGCATGCGGCGCTCCTGTGGAATCAAGAAACACACATCTTCACAAGCAGTAGGATCCCTGAAGAAAGGTACTGGGGCACATTTTAGGTTTATTTCACCACAAATTGCTACATCAGGTTGTCCACATCACAAGGCAATTCAAAGAAACCCTGATCTCTTCCAGAAGTCCCCCTCTTCATGCCAGAAGAAGTGGGAGTAGGTAGGAGTAGAATGCATAGACTGCCTGATAGACCAAGCAGCTGAGTGCAAAAGCACTTCGCCTGCAAAAAGCCCTCCAAAACCGCAATTATGAAGCAGAGGTTCTCCTGTTAATTAGTGTTTAATTGGACTAAAGTACAGGCACGTGCTACAAGAAGTGAGATCACAAACTCTGGAACGGAAAAACAACTGCAAGGACTTTAAGATTTGAATTTGATATAAAACTTCATTTGGTGCAAAAGACGGTGTGGGGGGAGGGGAGCCTATGGTTTCTTTATTTAAAGTTTTCTTCTCTACATTTATGATTTGGCAACCTTCCTCTGAATGTTTAGTTCAAATTATATTTGTACAAGTGAGGACTGAAGATATGGAATATAACATTAAACTGAACTTTGTGAGTTAATAAAAGGGGGGAAAGCTCTATTTTGCAAAAGGTTTATGATGGAAAATTAGAGCTGGCCCTTCCCCTTTATTATTTAGTGAGTGAACTAAATAACGCTAAGAGGACTTGGAATTTAATTGGAAGCATAAATGCTCATTTATCTTCAGTTGAAAGGAAGGATGAAAAATGAAAAATCCGCAAACTTGCCAAGGAACTGATAAGATTCATTACTGAGTCATCTGCAGTTCGACAGACCACTCTTCTTCCCAGGCTGAGAGGGGAAATGGTGAAAACAGGTTATTTATTGGGACACAGTGATTTTTGCAGCTGTTAAAAGTGGCAAAATGACGAGCAAGGGAGAAATTTCTGGAACAATGGGATATCAGCTTCTCCCAAGGCATGATGGATAACAGCAACAACTGGGGGAAAGAAAAACATATTTGAACAATTGGTATTAATAATTGTATTTATAAATTGGTATTGTTATAATGAGGCTATTGTTGAATTGTACTTGGAAAATAATAAAAGTATTTTAAAAAGAATTTACAGGAAACAAAAAATAATAAACCAAGCAGCTAACCATAAACACTTGGCTATGTTGATGTTACAGAATGAGGTTGGATGAAGGGAAACAAAACATTCCCCATCCCAAGAAGTTCAAGGCCAGAGACAAGCCTTTAAAGAAGCCTTTGCTCCACTAGCCCAAGATGTAGTCCAAAACATCTGGAGGGGACTAGATTGGCCAAAGCAGATTTAAAGGTTCTCTAAGTCCAATGGCAGAGAAAAACATTATTTAAAAAAAAAATATGCCACTTTTCTGGAACTAGGAGGCCTAAAGCAGCTTATAACATTAAAAAAAAACCAACAACCATAGCACTATTGTAAAACAGTGCCCCTCCCAGCCTAATTCAGGCAAATGACCAGGAAGGATACCCCAGTCAGTGGTATGAATAGGTCCAGGAAAACTAACAGCAGGCACCCCTTCTCCTCCCAGGTGACTGAGGCTGTTTCCAATCAAATATCCAGGCCTGAAACTGAAAGGATTGAAATAGTCAACTTCATTTAAGACTGCTTGGAACTGAGAAGCCATGACCAATACCTGGACACCTTCATTTAGTGCTAGAGTGAAATGACCTAAATATACTTGGGGTATGCAGATTCTATCAAGAACTGGGAATATAAGCATGGGTCAAGAAAAAGCACATCTTAGCTTGGCATGTAACTTCGGTTTACTTTCACTAATGTGGAAGAAACAATTATCACATGAATTGCGTTCTAGAACAATGACCATACAGTACTGGCTCGACAGTGTTGAGCAGCAAGCTTTTGGAGTGCAAAAACTCTTCTTAGGGACATCAACAGCAAGCATGCTGCCTTTTTGATTAACCCATTTAGAGATGTTTCTGAACCCATTGCAGTGTACTCCTCCTATGCATGCTTTCCCATATGTTCTCTCACCAACTTTGACTGAAGTCTCATATGCTTTCTTTTTTTGTGGGCGTACCCCATTCAACTCAGGGAATTAAATTCCGCTCCACAGAACGCTCCCCCTTGTAACGAGGCACCTTAAGTACTGTATGCCTAAAACAAAAAGTTACGCTTCCAACATCTGTTACAATTCCCTTCCTCTCCCTCCCACAAATCCTTGATAAGGAGGCAGAAATTCCTTGTGGGAATGCTCAACGCAACCAGGGCGGGCCTGGAAAAGGCGGGAATGGCGAGGAGGGGAGAGAAGGACCCGTCGCTTCCCCCACCTCATAAAAAAAAGGCAGACCAGCAGCTGCACTTCTCGCGATACGCGTCGCTGCCCCCCTCGTCGGAATGCACGTGGCCACGCCTCCCTCGCTGCACCTCCGCCGCCGCCATACACGCATCCTCCTCCTTCTCCACAACGTCCCTTCCTCCACTCCCCCTCGCTTCCTCCTGCTCACGACCCCCACCCCAAAATATGCTCTTGAGCGGGGAACGTGTACAAAACAAGGCATTCCTCTCATGCACCTTTTTCTCTCACGTCTCCTCCTCCATTTTTTACTCCCATTTATACCAGCACGCCTGACCCCCTCCCCCAGCGCACTCTCCCAAGGCCACTTCTTGCAATATATATATATATATATAAATCGAGTTAGCGAGCACGAGGATTAAACAAGGTCGTTCCCTCCCACACCAAAGCGCCCCCCCCGATAAAGGGAGAAAGGGGATGGGATGAGAAGCCAACGTCTTTTGCACCCGCCTCCCATTCCGTCGCAAGCTTCCTCCGCCTCGACCCCTGCCAGGAGGGGCTCCTTCTCCCCCGCCGCCCGCTTCTTCCCCGCCAGCCTCACCTTGGCCATCCTTGTTGTTGCCGCCGGCTGCTGCTGCGGCGGCGGCGGCGGCGGGCTCGACCTTCATGCACTCCTTGCAGACGGTGTGGAGGCAAGGCAGGAGGCGCGGGTCCCGCTCGGAGCGCAGCCTCTCCCGGCACACGCCGCATTTCTCCAGCAGGTCGATGCCTTCCACGTTGAGCGGGGCGGCGGCGGCGGTGGAAGAGCGCTGCTTGTCCCCAGCGCCGCCTCCGCCAGCAGCTTCCGCAGGGGCAGGGGCCGTCGCAGGAGCAGACATTGCACCGAGAGGAGGAGCAGCAGGAGCAGGAGAAGCAGCAACAGCCGCACACACGCGCCCGCGCGCGAAGAAGCTGGGCCTCGTGGGAGGCTGGCGGGGGGGGGGGCGCGGCGCTGGCGGCCTCGAGAAGGAGACGCTTCGCCACCCGCTGGGGCCCTGCCTGTTCCCCGCACGCGCTGCGAATGAGAGAGAAAGACAAGGGGAGCGGCGCGCGCAGCAAGCACAGAGAGACAGACAAGAGGCCTGGCTCCGTTACAGCTCGCTCTTGCCTTCGCTCTCTCTCCCTCCTTCCTCCTCCTCCTGAAGCTCCGCCCACTCGGCCGAGTGAACGACGGGTAGTTTTCAGGAGTTGGGGGGGGGGGGGAGACAAGGCCAGGGATACAAGCCCCGTTACGCGCGCCTTCCAGGCTTCTTTTTTTTCAGGGGGCGGAGCTAGACAATCTTCCAAGGCCAATTGGAATCTTTGATCGATGCTTAAAACCGGCCAACTGGTAAACTGCCCGCCCTCTTCCCGCCTCCTCCTCCTCCTCCAAGAAACAAGGAGGGAATAAATAGCCGTCCAATCAAAATCCGGTACGCTTCACAATTGTAACCCCCCCCCCGTCCACCCCGCGCACCTCAGCTTCACCGATCTGTTTTATTGGAGCGAATAAATCAAGGCTTGGAATGCTGTCGGCTCAGGCCCCGCCCTCTCCCTGAGCGGGGCGGGCGAAGGGAGATTTAAGAGGCTGAAACCATGGCAACCGTGAAGTCTCTGGAGCTGGTCGGGAGAGGCGGGAATGGGCTTTGGATTGACATGGGAAGAGCCAGTTGCGAAGAAGCAAAGTCTGGGAGCAGCCAATCCTTTTTGTTCCGCCTCCCCGCCCCTTTGCTTAGCCGAATCCCTTTCATCCTCCATGTTGAAGCCCGAACAGAGGCTCCCCTTTAAAGCATTAAATGGCTGAAGCGAAGCAAGCAGGTCAGGATAATTCTGGAGTAGCTGCTTCGGAGTGACACTGAAGTGACACCGATATCACACACACCCAACCCCTTGGCAGCCCAATGAACCGGATAATTTATTTTTCAAAGATAATGGGGAGTAACTCCGGATTCACAAATGTCTCCTAAAGCGCTAGCCAGTCCCTGCCACCACTAACGGCTGGCAAGTATTGCTACACACATCTCGCCCTAATACTGTACGATTGAAGCCAGTAACATGTTTTTCTTAAAAAAAAAAACAAATCTTCCAGCACCTTAAAACCTAGCATGGGCGTGGCCAGGATGGGGGGGGAGAGAACTTCAGCTCTGTATTTTTATTGCTTATGGGGGCAGCTACCCCTCCCTTCCCCCCTTCCCATGAAGCCTAGTTCAGTAAATATATTGTAGGTAATGGCATAAGCCTTCGAGACTAGAACTCACTTTATTAGATATATGAAATGAAGATAACACTTGGTGTGTCTCATGATGGGGACTCTGGTGACTGGAAGCTTGGTCACAATACTTTTTTAATTTTTTTATTTGTAGTTTTCCATCTCAGCTATTGCTTATGAAGGCTAGGCCAACATTAATTTGAGCCACCTAGCTTCCACGTTAAGGTGGCCACTTATCTAACACCAAAAACATGCAAATACACTGGCAGAAAAAGATTTGCATAAAATTTGCTTATGCTGATTTATATGCATAGATGGGGGGGACTGGGGGGGAGACCATAGTGGCAGACTCGGATCAAGTAACCTGTGTGCCTGCTTTGTTGGCTGCCCAGGTGATAAATTCTGATGGGCAACTTCAAGCTCTTTACTGTCCTTAAAGGGTTTTTTAATCTTTAAACTAGGTTTGGACCAGATAGCCATTCAAATAAAGGACACATTCCAATATATTATTCTATCTTTTTATCTTTTATTTGTTTTTGTTAAGAGTACCTAACCTGTTTAATACATTTACAGTATATCCTGCTTTTCCTCCAGGAAGAGTACATGGTTTTCCATGCGTCTGTTTTATGATCACAGCCACTCTGTTGTGGCTAGGGCAAACTAGTCACATGGGTGGGGTACAAATAATGAAATTATTATTATTATTGTAAAGTATGCAAAACTAACAGATAATGACTAGCCCCAAGTAACCCCAATAATGGGGGGCTTTGAATCTGAGTCTCTTGTTGCTACTTTGTAACTAGTCTGGTGACTCCAATATTCCTTCAAATACAATACCATCCTCACATGATGACCCTATTCCAGGTTCCAGTATCAGACACACACCATGAGAGTCCCAGCAATTTTCCTACAGTTATTCATCTTTTTCCCACACAGATTTGTCAAAATCCAAGCTTGAGCCTCTCTCTGAAATAATTTAGCAGCTATCTGTTTTGAGGGACATGTATAAACCTGAAGAGGATCACAGCATTTGTGTTTAACTGATTCAGACATCATAAAATACAACTACCGCTGCATTTCATTTCCCACTCTTCCCAAGTAATTACTCAGTAAGGCTGCAACCCTATGCCCAATTACATAGGAATTAGCCTCAATGAACTAAAGGGGACTTACTCCTGAGTAGACATGCCTTGGATTCTGCTGCCAATATTTTGAAAACATACAATGGAGTCTGAAGTGGAACCCCCCCCCCCCCGACAATGACTCTCAAGTACATACTTTCTTACACATTCATTCACAGCCCAGTGCTTTAGTGGCTCCATTGATCTCTCATCAGTGAATAACAATGAAGGATTTCCCAAGTTTTATTTATTACATTTATTCCCTGAACTATCCTACTTAACTTTACATTTTTTTGGATAGCCTTTAGAAGAATCCTGCATTGACTTTCCAGGCAAGACATAATAGGTCATTTAGATGCTAATACACTGAAACAGAGCAATCAGGAACAACTGATTATTAGCTTGTGCTTTTCTCTTTTCCATAGAAACACTGTCACCCTGCCTTTTCACTTGATTGTTAAAACTCTTTGAAAATACATTTCTACATCTTCCTGGTAACTTGCATGGTGTGGGAAAATTGGAGAAAGGTTTTTCTGTCTTCTAATACTAGATTAGAACCTGGGTCATACAATGAATGTTTGATGATTCAGGACAGGTAAAAGGAAGTAATTCTTTGCACAGTACATAGTTAAGCTGTGGAATTTGCTCCTGCAAGAGGTAGTAATGGTAGAGAACTTTAATGGCTTTAAAATTCATATAATGCTATTAATTGCTATTAGTCAGGATGGCTGTGTACCATGTCCACTGTTGAAGGCAGTATGTCTCTGAATACCAGCTGTGAGAACAGGATGCTGGCTTTGATAGAGCTTTGGTCTAATCCAGCAGGGCTTTTTATCTCCTTTTCTTCCTTCTTTCCCCTCTACCAAGTATTTTGCCAAGTTAGTTCGTCTGTCTGTCTGTTCTCTATGCATTCATACACCTATTGATATATCACCCACCCAACTTGGCACAATGGTTCTCAAGATGGAGGAGTTAGTTTCTGCCTACTTTTAGAAACTAGGTGCCACTCTGAATCAGAATAATGGACCAAATCATTCCAAACTGCATCAATTTGGGCACTTCTGAAGATACTGTCACCCAATTTGCTGTGACAGTTCCCAAGATTGAGGAGTGGGATTTGGTTTATGAAAGACCAAACAGTTACAAGCACCATTGATTTGGACACTTTTGAAGATATCATTGCTCAATTTGTTGTGATGGTTCCCAGGATGGAGATGGAGATGGGTTTTGGTCTGTGTTTGGAAATTGCCATGCCCCTTTTGAATCAAGATGGCAGACAAAACTATTCCAAACTGCACCTCTGAAGATATCACCCCCCAAGTTGGCATAATGGTTTCTGAGATAGAGGGTAACATTTTGGTCTATATTTGGATATCATGGGGTGCTATTTTGAATAAAGATAGTGGGCTGAACCTTTCAAAATTGCAGTGATTTTAATCAAATTTGGCAGAAAACTAAAATGGCTGTGCACCAGATTTGGATCTGAGCTTCAACCAAGTTGGGTTGAGACAGCTACAAATCACCCTGAGTCAGGTTGCCTGGAGTAAGCCAGGTCTGTCATGGGAGAAGAAGGTGAAACAGGCGGCTTCTACCAATAATAGCATGGGGCTGTTTTCAAGAGGGCTTTCAAACAGCCCCACACAGCAGTTTGGCTGTGTGTGTCTATTCCCAGCAAAGGAACACACACACAGTCAAACTGAACAGGACTGAACCACCTAGTCACTGGACCACCACTGCAGGTCAGTTAGTTGGTCTCTCAACATCAGTTATGGCCCCGGTGGCAATGACTAATGCACAAGTCAGAAGATGGGGAGGGAAAATGAGCTGGGTCCAGGTCAGACGGATGCTTCCCACAATGTGGTGGTAGCAGCAGCGATGATGGCAGCCAGATAAGCAGTGGCCAGGGAGTTGGAGAAGGCGATGCTGGCAGTGGTAGTGATCGGAGTGGGTGTGCCTGAGGCCTGAACCACAAGTCAGGACACATGGGCAACAATGTGGAGGGCAGGAGGGCACAGAGGGGAAATCAAGCAGGTATGAGCATGTGCATCAGCAGTTCAAGAGCCTCCCACCAATCCTGCAGTCCTTTTGGCTGCAGGAGTCTGCTTTGCCATAGTGCTCACTACAGGGAACATGCTAACAGAACAACACCCAGCAGATTGAACCCTTCTGCTCTCTGCAGTGTGGTGGGG
The DNA here is from genome assembly GCF_965113315.1 of Podarcis vaucheri. Classification (NCBI taxonomy): domain Eukaryota; kingdom Metazoa; phylum Chordata; class Lepidosauria; order Squamata; family Lacertidae; genus Podarcis; species Podarcis vaucheri. Next base: position 27,987,483 of record NC_138751.1, read on the forward strand.
AGGCGGGGGGTGGGGAGGAGTTGCAGCATCTCTTTCCTTTGCCCCCCTCCTCATCATATCATGTTTTTTAAAATCCTAATTAAACATGAGGCCTGCCCCCAAATTGATTTGGGGCTGGTCAGGTGTTCCCTAGTTGGGGGAGGGTGGACATGCATAGCCCTAGAAACTAAGAAAATATAGTATTCATTTATAAATCCCAGTATTTATTAGCTTGTTAGAATTCCCAAGCAATGCTGGGCTCTTCCAGCTAGTATTCAATAAGAGAGCAAGTGAGAGAATTTTATTGCTAGATTGGGAATGTGTGTCGTTTGGCTATTTTCTTTTAAATATGCACTGGTATATGCTCCAGCATAGGAGACAAGGGAATACATAGTCTCCAAAGGTGGGGAGGAGGGCTGAATCTTCATAAAATGCTGGTGCAGTAGTTTTCTCATTTGAGTGCTATGAAAATATATTGAAAATATGCTATGAAAGTATATTGCAACCACTAAAGGTTTTGTGTACACTTCCTATTAGTAATATATGTTTATTTGTGAGGAGAACTAGGAGGGAATGTGAGAGCTAGTTAGGCGCCTCACCGTGAGTCTTCAAAAGCACCTCACTGTTGTCTGCCCTTCTCCCATATTTACGTTTCAAACTGCATCATGTACCTTCAGACCATGAGATACAGAGTTATCTGAAAAGTAATCGTACACAAAATGACTAGAAATAACAGATAAAAAAACCAAACATAAGCAGACAATGGCCTGGCTCCTAGCTGAAGGAGGAGGGAGTTGCATAGGTCATATGAGAAATGGAAAACTGGACATATAGGACAATTTGAGGGACAGGACAAATTCCATCTGTGTGGGTTTCTGACAGAGGAGAAATTTTAATTTATAGGCCATAAATACTTATAACTCAGAAATTCCAGAAACGCAGCCAACCATGCCCTTACTCCAGTCTGGTTTGTTGCTGAAGCTGAAAGGGCACTAAATCAATGTTACAGATAATATCTCTGGGGCCCTGCTGCTCACTCCCTGAGCTCTAGGAGTGAAGCTTCAAAGCAGTTTTAGATCACTCCTGAAGTGCATTGGTCAGTGGACTCGTCCTCCCTTCTCACAGTCTTATCAACCCTGCCATAAACTAGAACAAAGGGAGTATTGGAGGAGAAGGACAAGCATAAATCTCTTGGTGGGGGAGCAGTCTGCAGGGTGGATCAAGGAAAGGAGCAGTGTTTTGCCTGGAGGCAGAAGAGGCACAAAGGAGGCTACCAAAAGGATAAGCTTAGGCTTTCGTAATGTATTATAATATAAAATTGGAAGCTATCAAGCGCCTGTCCCCTTTTCCAAATCGGAGCCGAGCCAATATTTAAAACTGTTGCTAAAGCCGAACTGTGCGCATCAAACGATTTAATAAGACTATGCACCTTACTGCGCTCAAAGTGCATAAGGATAAGGATAAAGCATAAGGATGCTGCGACCACGCTCTGCATTTAAAGCACACGCACGAGTCCCGGGAACCGCAGTTTATCCCGCACAGAGCTATAACTTCCAGCACCCTGAACGACCTACGTTTCCCAGGATTATTTGCGGGGGAGGGAGGGCAATGAACTTTAAATATACGGTGTGTGCGCGCACCACCAACACCACAGCCCTTCAAGGGAGGCCCTTGCTGTGAAACTCGCACGGCAGCAAATCTTGCAAACCGGTGCTGAATGCGACCTCTGCATTCGGAACGGGTTTTCTTTTTTTTTTAACGGAAAGAAATAAATCTTCCTCCGGTCTGTGGAAACGAGCGGCGAGAGCTTGCCGTCGTGCCTTTTCTTAATAATGATGCTGACGCATCCTTAGTGCCTCCGCTCCCTTCGCGCTTGCTGCTGTTTCCCAACCCAGCCGGGCGAACTCCCTCCCTCGTCGGCTGGAGCAGGGTTAAAACCATCGAGCCGGAGCTGCCGCCGCCGCCGCCGCGCGAAGCGAAGGGTGGGGGACAGGATGCAGCGAGGGGTCCTTTCCTGTGCCCGGACCCGCCGCTGCCCACCCACCCACCCACACACGCTGCGAGGGTGGCTGGTTCCCTCCCAGGGCCCGAGCTCCGGACGCGCCTGCCGAAGGGCGCGCGAACCTCCGGGATCCCTGCGCGGGGCTGCATCGGTGAGAGCGCCTTGGACGGAGAGGAGGGCGGAGCCCACGATGCGGAGCCGGGGAGGGCGGCGCGCGCCCCCAGCGCCGGAGGGCGCTTCCCGCCTCCCAGTTCCGTGCCCCACATTCCCCCCTTTTTTTTGCAGCAGGGAGCTTCTCTCCTCCCGCCTCGATTTCTGCCTTTAATTGTCTTTCTCCCACTCGCCCCATTTCCGCGACTAAGCGCGGCCCAACCTCGGGTGGGATTTTCGTTGTGGGTTATTCTTTTTTTATTTTATTTTCCTGCAGATTGAAGGCGGTCATCCTGTAACTACTTACCGGGGGGAGGGGGGAAGCCCCATTGAGACCCATCGGATTTGTGCGATTTAGCGTGTAATGAAAAAGAAAGAAAGAAAAAGGCTGTGTGGGTGCGGCTTTCTAATGATGTATCTGAGGTGTTATAGGAATGCTTGGCTTGTTCTCTTTGTATATAAATACATAAAGGTAAAGGGACCCCATACATACATACATACATACATATATTCACACACATACACAGTGCTATTTTTCTAGGGGGGGGGAGAAGGTGCCCGAGCTTCTCCCTTATTCTCTTAGAATGGCAATGGCGCCCACCTGAGAGGTGCCAGAGCTGAGGTCCTGTGAGCTCAGGTTTAAAAAAAGCCCTGCACATACACACCCACACAGGTTCAAGAACCATTGTTTTGTTTTTCTGAGTAGCATTTAAGATTTAACGTAGAGCGTAAGTTACGTGGGGCAGGGAGCTAAATACACATTCACTATTAAACATCACAACATAGTGTGCAAGTTTTCCGGGACTCTTCACCAGGCCTGATGGTAAGCGAAACAATGAGTGGGGAAGGAAAAGGTGGCTGTGGACTGGTGTCAAAGCCACTGTGTCTCAGCTGGCCATGGTTTTAAGATGGAATTCTGATTCTACATTGGTAGATTCTCCTTGTAAGCTGATTTGGGGGCCGATCTTACCTGAAAAGTATAATCTGACATTTTTTTAAAAAAACCAATTTCTTTGGAAGTGTGTTATTAACAACAAGCCTAAAATGCCCTAGATCTAAAGGTACAGTGTGCGCAATGCACATCAATAGTGCAGTAATAAAACATGTAAAATGCTACTTTTTATCTACTACATTTCCCCAAAAGTACATGAGCCACTAAAAAAAATGTATGTGGGGGTGAAGGTGGTGAGTGCAGCAGGTGAAAAGTATTCATAAACTTTGTTGACCTACATTACGTTGTCTCTCTTTCCCATCCTATTGCTCAGCTTTGGCCACAACTCTCATATGTTCCTTCTCTCTCTCTCCTCTTTTCTTTTTCTCTGTTTCTCGAGCAGGTGGTGTGGGCAAAGGTCCAAAACCTGTTAGTCAAGAGAAGGCTGAGAAGGTGAGAAGTGGTTGAAAGAAGGCTTATAAAGAAAGAAAAAAGCCTAACTATCAAAACGGCTTACTGCGGGAGAAGCCCCGAGATAGGCCAGGCCTATTGCTCTGGGCTGGCAGGAGGTCTGTTCAACCACTGCTGGCCAGGCCAGGCCGAGGTGAGGTGTGCTGAGGCAGGAGCTTCCTTTTCCTACGGAGGTACCTTCCCCGGACCGCCGCCACTACCTCCACCACCACCACCAGCCGCTGGCATGGGGGAGAAATCTCACACGTGCCCCTACTGCGGGAAAGGCTTCCGGCGCAATTCGCACCTGACCCGACACATGGCCACCCATTCCGGGCTCCAGCGCCCCTTGGGCGGGAAGCGCCTCGGGCAGCAGGTGCAGGAAGAGGACCGGCCATTCAGCTGCAGCTACTGTGGGAAAAGCTTTGCCAAGAGCGCCCACCTGGCGCGGCACCAGGAGACCCATTCGGGGGAGAGGCCCTACAAGTGCACCTACTGCGGGAAGGCCTTTGGGCGCAACTCCCACCTCACCCGGCACCACAGCACGCACACCGGGGAGCGCCCGTACGAGTGTGGCGTTTGCGGCAAAGCTTTCACACGCAGCGCCCACGTCACCCGACACCAGGGCACGCACACCGGGGAGAGGCCTTTCCGCTGCACACGCTGCGGCAAGCGCTTCACCCGCAGCGCACATCTCCAGCGCCACCAAGGCATCCACAGCGGGGACAAGCCCTTCTCCTGTGGCGACTGCGGGAAGGGCTTCACCCGCAACGCCCACCTGGAGCGCCACCGTGCCACACATTCGGGGGAGAAACCTTTCAAGTGTGCCAGCTGCGGGAAAGGGTTTGGGGCGGCCTCCCACCTTGTAAGGCACCAGAGAACCCATAAAGTTTAGTCAGCTGGGTTGGTCCTATATCCATCCAAACGGGGGGTGAGAAATGGCCAGTATTGGACATATGTTTGTCTTTATGTCAGAATGGCTCTTCCCCCCCCCTTCCCCATGTCTTTTCTCCACGCTATAAAATAACCTGAGTGTTTAGCTGCTGTGATTTGAGAGAGAATTGATAACAAATTCAGCAGTGGTTGGTCCCTGGTCTGCACAAAGACCGAAGCAATGTGGACTTCACACTCAGTTCATTTGCAGACCTAATGACGATAATTTTAAATGCTGGAACTGCAGGTTGTTCTGCTACTTCTTTCAGAGCGGGAAGGACAGTGTCAAATCTTCCCGACGCCCTCTGTATGTGGGGGTGGGTGTTTTTCCTTCTCTTCAGTATGGCAAATGAAAGCCACCCTTTTAAAATTTCCACTTGGCTATCAAGAAATATGCTGTGCGTCAAAAGTAAGAAACTCTGAACAAACGCTTAGACTTGAGGTGTTTGCACACCTCCCCCTTGCACACCTCCAACATCTCAACGGATGTGGGAGCATGTAAACATTATGCCAATCTGTGGAGTAGAAAAAAAGCATCATTCTGGTGATTCACTTGGAATGAAGTTAGAGTAACTCTTCCACCCTCCTTTCCCTCAGCTTTTCATTTCGGCCATCGTGGCCAAGAAAAAGCAGTTTATATCATACTCTCATCTGCCCACAGTACCCAGGAAATGACACCAGGAACACTGGGCCTGACCTTTGAGCATTTCAGTATCCTTCAGCTGGGGGGAAAGGCTATTGGTTTGCTTCTGAACCAATTCTCAGAACTTGTCTATGTCTCTTCCATGGCACTTGGCAGTGTGTGCATCTAGTTTTGCAGTATTTTTATCTTGCAAGCGGGATCTGCAACAAAATGTTACAGTGCTTTTGCCTGCCAGCCACGCCTCTTTTCAGAGTACTCCATCCTGTTCCCCACCTCCCAGTTTTCTGTCCCATTGCCCCACCTGACGGATACTCGGTGTTCTGTGGCCACCGAGCATGCTCTGTTCTCATTGGGGTTTGTTTGGGTTGGTTTCTCCGCCGCCCTTCAGAAGGGCTGTAGCTCAGTGGCAGAGCATCTGTCTTGTATGCATAGTGTCCCAGGTCCAATCTTTGGCATTTCCTGGTAAGGCTGAATCTCCTATCTGGAACGGTTTTCTTCTCCTTGGACAAGACTATAGTTCTGCTGATACATTTCACAGCGTAACTCTGTTGTAGTTGAGAGATAGGGTAAAAAACTAACCTTAAATTAGTTGGGTTTTTTAATGTAGCTACTTGTGCTTTTTTAAATGGAGGAGGAAGTTATAAATGATACTGTCAGCTGTTTCCACACAATATAGTTAGCTGATTTTCCTCTATAGAAGACATTTAAGGGGACATTTGGTGATTCTTGAGGGAGTCGGATATCTTGCTGCTCTGAAACATATGGAAAGAGATGCGGAGGCAGCAAACTTCTTAGCTGGAGTCCCCAAAACTTTCTCTGCTTAAGCCTGCGCTCCTAGGAAATACTGTCTTGCTTGTCTCCCAGTTTGCTGTCTGTGGCTCTTAACTAATCTGATGTGTGGTTTTTTGAAGGTCCTGGGCACTCGGGCTCTTCAGAGACATAGCACAAGGGCACAGCCATGGTCTTGTATCAGGGCCCCCCTAAGACATGGATTTCCCCCATGTGACAGCCTTGAGTTATGTGGCCTTTGGCCTCTGCATGTGTCATTTTTGATGTGGCCTCTTTGGAATCCAGGGTGATGAAGCAGTGCAGAAGTACAGCAAGTATGGAGCAAAACATCTCATGAGAAAGGTTTGAGTTTATGAACACACACAAAAGAAATAAATTGAAACTCAGCGGAGGGAAGAAATAGGAGCCAAGGAGCGACAGCAACCTGCCAACTCTCCATTTGTTCGGCTAAGAGCAGAAATACTTTATAACACCTTTACTAGTTTGCCTAATGACAGGTCTAAATCTTTGAAGCCCGTGTTGGTCGTAACAAAGGGAACTGCCAGCAAGATGCAGGCACAGACTCTCTTGTTTTCCCTCTGCTTTTTCTGAACTCTTTCTAAATATAAAATGGGAGAAACAGCATCTGTACATCAGAATCTCAATGGCCAACATGATGTAGCGCAACAAAAACCACAAGAGTCATTGGAAAGAATACTAAGGTTGATGGGTCAAAACTGCAGCTGTTTCATACTTCTATTTCAACTCTTATTTTATTCTGCTTCCTATGAATTTGAAACTGTACTAAGCCTGACATTGGTTTCTCTCTGAGTGCTCAAACAGTGGAAATACTGAAATGGTGAACCTATATTTGTTCAGTATTCTGCATAGTACAGACGTGATGGTTGACTTTTTCCGTTTGGGATTCCCAAGACCCTGCAATTGCTAGAAAAATACTTGGAATGTTCTGCCGTGCCCTAAATGATGGTTGCAACCTTTTAATTGCCTTAGGGGTTTATCTCCCCAAAGTCAGGCTTTTGCCTTTCTGAATGGGGATATCCCTGGTAATTGCCAACAACACACTTGAGACTGATATAGCTTTCCCTTCCTCTTGGGTGGTCAGTTTGTGTGGCTTTCCTTCCACTAGGGCCGAGGCTCCTGAGTCTGATTTGAGCCTTAATTCTTCAAGGGAGAAGCACAAGCTAAGTCAGTTCACTTTGGGCCAGAGTAGAGTTTTCAGGTCTGCTCCCTCATACATCACAACCAGAAGGCAGCTTTTCCTGGAAGTGAAACTGCTTGCTTCCCTCACCTAGGCTTAAACACGTCCTCCTCCTGACTATCAATAAGCTTTCAGATGTGTGGAGTGGGGGAAGACAGTTTTCTAATAATATGTCACCTCTGACCCATGGCTTAAAAATCTGGACCTACACACACCCACACCCATTCTAGATGTGTGTAGTTATAGCTGTTGCCCATGGGGCTGTAAGATCAATAAAATGTGGAGCCACAGCCAATGACAGGCAGAGCCAAGTAATTCCAGTTCCCATCTTTCTCCCTGCTGACTTGGGCAAGGACAACACAGAGACTAAGGATTGCTGATAGACGGTGTTACCCCCCCCCCCAGGCACCATAGTAAGAAAGAAGGCAGGGAGGACTGGCTGAGGGCAGACTTGAGATGGGTAGGGCAGTGCCCTGTTCACCGTAATGGGCCAGCCTCTATTCCCAAGTGTGGAGGTTCTGCCACACAACAAACTGTTAAAGAAAAGAATAATATTGGTTGACTCCAGACTCTTGGGCTGCAATCTGCCATATTCTTATCTTGCATAAAGTCCCATTGAACACAGAGGAATAGCATTCGATAGGACTCTTGGTCATGCTGTAGGCTCATTGAAATCAGTAAGACTGTATCAAGTCCCACCGATTCCAGCAAAACTAAAAGTGTAAAGTTATTTAAGCTGGATGCAGCCCACTGATTATTCTGCTAAACCGCTGTCAGCCAGAGAGGTCAACTCTCCACTGCCAATAAAACCCCACAAACCTATGGGTGTTTGCACCTATCCTCATAAACAGCAGGAGTTTGATTAAGCGGTAAAGTCAGCGCATAAACACTAAAGTGAACAAGTCATTTTGTTGCCAATCCATTGTATAAGAGAGTACAGAGGGGAAATAATTTTGGTGCTGTTTGCTATCATAAGTGCAAATGCATGGAAAATTCTGAAGGCAGAATTCAGCCATTATTTGGAGAGTGGAAGACCTGTAGGGCATAAAGAGGTCTCTAAAGAAGAGCCATCTGCTCAGGGCCTGATTCTAATCCTGCCATCCAAGAAAGAGGACTCCTCATGAGTCAGGTAGTAGGGAACTGGCTTGTGTTTCTTGTTGCAGACCTCAGCTGCCTGATCTTGGAAGGAAGGAATATGCTGATTCTGCTGGGTTTATGTTGGAGAAAAAAGTATTTTTGATCTTGCACTTGATTGGTCACTTTCATTAGACATTTTGCATGCATATACCCTATGTCTGCTGTGGACTCATGTACAACTTTGACTGGTAGATTCTGGGGGAGCAGGAAAGGGTCTCATTTCCCATGTGAGGGCTGCACTCCAGATAGAAGGATGCCAAAGGCCTGTTGATTTCAGTGCGACTTCAGAGCCTGAAGTTCACTGCGCTGCACCCATCATGTTGTTGTGTTATGCCTGGCCTATGACTTTGCTAATGGTAGTTTCTTAAAAAAAACAACAACCTCCCGACAGCTTGTATATAGATAATTTTTCAAGTTGTGCAGCAGTATTGTAGAACTATCATTGCTGGTGGTACACTTTTAATTCCCCCCCCCCCGTACAATTGTGGACTTTGGTGAAATCAGTCATTTCTGTAGTAGCAGTACTTGGAGAAAAGCAGAAATTGGCTCATAGTGGCCAGACCAGCTCTGCTGCCATAGATGTGATGTTATGGATTACCATTCTCTCTCCCATTCCCAACCTGGAAAGTGTTTCTTCTTTATTTATTTCAATTCTTTTTCTTTTTGGATGTAACATCAAGCAGTTGTTATTATTGCACACCTTCCAGTGCATTTTCCCATCACTTTCCTTACTGCTAAAAAGTGGCTCTCCTTTTTTAAGTGTCTTGAACAAGAGCTCTAAATCCACTCTTAATTGCTCAACCTGAACTTGCTAGCATGTGATTGAGTTCCATGTGCAAAATAGCAGTGGTCCAGGAACCTTCCGCTGCCCGCCCCCCAGCCTCATTCTTTGCATCAGGCTTTTCCAACCAGACGTTTTGAAAATGATCCTGTGGTGCTTCAAGAACGGTGTCTAAATGCCAGGATCTGGGGCCACTAAAAGTGTACATTTGAACTCCTTGGCTCACAGCCTCTGCCAACCTGGTGTCCTCCATATGTTTCCAACTACGGCTCTGCTGGCTTGAGCTGACAAGAGCTATATAGTCCAACACATCTAAAAGGCACCAGCTTGTCGAAGACCGGTTCAGTCATTGGGCTTGGATTGGTGTGCTTCACATTTGTTAAAACTCCTACCCACAAGAGAGCAGATGTCCACCCGCTTGTGGACATCTAGTGAAGCTGAATGTTGGAAGATTTGGGAGAGATAAAAGAAAGTACTTCTCCACGCAGTGCATCGTTAAACTATGGAACTCACCCCCACGAGGCAGTGATGGGCACCAACCTAGATTGCTTCAAAAGAGGACTAGACAAATTCATTCAGGAGGAGGGGGCAATCATTGACTACTAGCCATGATGGCTGTGCTTTGTCTCCACAGTTGGAGGCAGCAATAATTCTGAAAACCAGTTGCCAGACACCAAAGCCGGGGAGAGTGCTCTCATGCTTGAATCCTGCCTACAGGTTTCCCACAGGCATCTTGTTGGCCACTGTGACAACAGTGCAAGACTAGATGGGCCATTGGCCTGATCCAGAAGGCTCTTCTTAGGTTCTTGCATTCATAAGGGTGTTCCTGAGAGCAGCTGAGTCTTCTGAACACGTTTATGAGCATCAGCACCACTTCTGTGGGGTGACAGAAGGGGCAAAGTGCATTTTGGGTGGTGGGAACACGGTTCCACATGTTAAGATTTGTGAAAGAGGAACAATGGCGTATTTCACTTTCATGCTTCCGTCCTGTTTTTCCCTGGAGTAAATGTCCCATGCCCCCCTCACGCGATTGCAATCCTATTAGTTTTGATAGAGTTAACTTTCAAGTAAGCATGCATTAGAATTGTGGCCTTCTTTTAATTCCTAGTTTATGATTTAGTTATATTGTTTAGGTGTTGTCTGGCAAAAGTGTATGTGGTGTTTTTTTTCTCCTTACTAGTGAATAACAGAAAGCCTTTTCCATTTCACAGGAGGCTCCAGCAAAGAGCAAGCTATTAGTTTGCGGGAGGGGGCATAGCTTTCTCCCCATCTTCCCACTCTGGTGCCGCCTATGGAGCCAGTTCTGGGGTATTTGTTTTACTCTGGCTCAGTTCAGTGTTTGTGAGCTCTGCGGTTTTAGTCTTTTTGAGGACTGGGGGTGGGGGGTTTAGGTTTCCTTTGCTTTAGAATTGTTTGTGGGCAGGGATGTTTTGGGTTATTTGGTCTGTACTTTCTATGATTTTTATTACTGCCAATGGGTATGCCTTAACAAAACAATTGTAAATGCCATCGCATCAGTATCGTAGCCAAACTTAAGCCTGGGTTTCCCGCCCCTATGAAATGCCCACCACCAACTTCCCACTTCCCCTGGTATTGCCCATGGTATCTTAATCTATTTCCCTGTCGTACTAACAGTGTCTGTCTCTTCACTGTATGAAATAAACACTTTTCCTGATTCCAAGATGCCTTGTTGACGTCCTAAGTAGCTAGGACAGTATTTTCGGGTATAATAACCTGACACGGCTAGGAGACTTACCTGGACATTTGAGTGGGTGCAAAACGCAGTGAGCTGTCTATTGCTGTGTCGACGTGCAAAAATACACTCCTATGCTAGAGCAGGGGGTAGGCAGAAGGTAGGTTGGGACGTGCCGGTAGATCTTTGGGTGGTTTGCAGAAGATGAGTCCCAGCCGTTTTGCCTTCAGTGTTCCTAAGTGCTTAGCTTTGGAGTATACAGAACAACTTGTGCTTGGCATTGTTCCCACACAAGAGTCAGGGTTTCGTAGTGGCCACAGGTCTGGTCTAGAACCTCAGGAGACCAGAGTTTAATCCCCACTTGGCCATGAAGCTCACTGGGCAACCTTGGGCCTAACCTTAGCCTTACCTACCTTGCAGTGTTGTTGTCAGGATAAAATAGGAAGAGGGAGAATGGTGTACACCGGTTGGAGCTCCTTGGAGGAAGAGTGGACTATAAATGTAATAGTAAAGAGAAATAAAGAAATCCTGTCTGCCTTCTACCATGGAACCCAAGGCTGTGTATATGTGGTTCTCATGTAGTCTACTCTTCCCAACTGATCAGGCACAGACCTGCTTAGTTTCATCAAGGTGGTGCCCCCCTGTGTCTTCGGACTCTACTCTAGACCCACATTAAACACAGTGTGTCATTGACCCTCAGGGGTGTCAGGAAAGGGCAACAATTTGTTGTGTTTACTTGCGGATTGATTGATTCAGCAAATTTTATATATGGCTTGATTGTAACAAAATCTCTAGGCGGCTTACAAGAAATATTAAAATTATCAATAAGAACAGTTTTAAACAAGTAAGTGATTAGAAAGCATTAAAACTAGTGGTCAGCAAAAAGAAAGAAAGAAAAACCCATTAAAACACATCAACATCTACATGTCTGGATAGACTTGCCTAAACAAAAATGTTTTAAGCAGATGCCAGAAAGAACACAGCGCTGGTGTCTGTCTGCTGTCAGTGTAAACCATTTTGCAACCAAAGCTACAGAAATGATGTAGAATGAGACAAAATACAGAATCTAGAAACTAAGAGCAATCAAACCAGGTCTACAAGTGTATAGTTAATTTTATAATTTTAATTGCATAGTTAATTTCACTTAACAAAAAGCTGCCTAAACATCAAGATACTAGGGTAGTAGACACTTGTCTAATTTCAGCTGGTAACATCCCAAAGGCTGGAGCTGCATCACTGAAAGCCTAGTCTATTGTTATTATGTCTATTATTATTATTATTATTATTATTATTATTATTATTATTATTAAATTTATATACCATCTTTCATTCATAGGCCACAGGGCAGTTTACAGCATAAAAATACAAAATGAAAACGCATAACTTAACAAAATACATTTATTAGTTGCCATGGCAGTTCAAAGCTCAAAATGACTTACAAAAAACAATACATACATGCATACATTAAAGTGAGGGGGGTATCCATTAAAACATCCCACCTAGTTAAAAGCCAGAGGCCTGATTAAAAAGGAAGGTTTTGGCATGGCACGTGAAAATATATAATGAGGGTGCCAGGCAAAGTTCCTTGGTGAGAGCGTTCTGCAAACATGGGCCCTGAGCCACATTTCTAGGACAAAACCAACACTTTGAAATTAAGTGCTAGACCAGATCTACCCACTCTTTGAAGAAACTGATTTTCTAGATCCATTTGAATCAGAGTTTAGGCTTGATTTGGACACAGAAACTGTCTTGGTCACCCTGTATTGATGACCTCTCTTGGCAGAGAGACAGGGGAAATGTGTCCCTTTTAATTCTTCCCAACCTCTCAACAGTTTCTGATATCAAGCATCATATCCTTGTGGAGCAGATGTCCAAGTTAGGGATGAGAGGCACTGCTTTTCAGAGTGTTTGTTGTGGGGGAGGAAGGGCAAGGAGAATGTTGGCCGCTTTGAGACTCCTCAAGGGGAGTGAAAGGCGGGATATCAAATCCAAACTCTTCTTCTTCTTCTTCTTTTCAGTGGTTCAGGTCCTACTTGGATGATCATTTCCAGATGGTGATGCTTGGCGTTTGCTCTTGGGCTCCGTGGAGCCTTCAATATGTTCTGCTCCTTTACACCTGCAGGTGTGGCAGTGGATGTCCTGGACCTCAGTGTTAAGATTACTGCAGTGCCTTACACACAGGGCTACCTCTGAAGATGGTTCAGAAACTTGAGCTAGTGCAGAATTTAGAGGCCAGGTTGCTCTCTGGGACAAGATGCTTTGAGCATATGACGCCAATCCTGGCCCAACTGCACTGACTGCCAATCAATTTCCAGGCCAGATTCAAAGTGTTGGTTTTGACCTACGTATAAAGCCTTAAACAGCCCAGGATCACAATACCCCAAGGACTGCCTCTCTCCATATGAACCTACCCGGACCCTGAGATCATCCTCTGAGGCCCTTCTTTGTGGGCCTCCTCCACAAAAGGTCTGGAGGGTGGCAACATGAGGCTTGCCTGGCACCTTCCATTTCATATCTTTAGGCACTAGGCAAAAACATCCCCCTTTCCCCAGGCCTTTGGCTAATTAAAAACACCTTGTCTTTTAAACTAGACAGAGGTTCTGGTTTGTTGCTATATTTTGTGTTCTCATTTTTTTTAAAATAAAAAACCGAATCGCTCTGTGATCTTCGGATAAAGGGTGGTATATAAATTTAATATATATTTTTTTAAAAAAAAGTATTAAATGCACCTGCAGGGTGCCTGCCTGAGTAGCGCAGCTGCAGGGCAGGGATATATAGGAGTGAAGTTAAATATGGAATGCCTTATTTTTATTATTGTCAGGGGGGTACTGCCCTTAAGAAGATGCTAGTGGGATTCTCTTCTTCTGATGTCATGCCAGTCTTGGGTGCACAATGCCCCTCTGGCCTAATGATGTTTTAGGCTGGATTATTTATTACTTATGTTATTTATTAAATGTATGCACTGCCAGTTAGACCAGAGGCCCGTCTAACTAGTGCAGCATCCTGCTCCCCAGAGGCACGCGCATCCGGAGGGCCAGGAAGCTCGCCCGTCGTTGTCCAGGCACAGGTATTTGGTACTCAGTGACATGTCCCCTCCGTCAACCTGGAAGGTCCCGCTGGAATCGGCCCTCCCTTCCCACTGCATCCCGCTCAGCCCTTGGAAAGCCGCCTCGGCTTCGCCCAGCGCCCCGGTCCGCGCTGCGCGTCCGCTTCGGTCCTAGGCCCCCCGCCGCGGCGCTTGGCAAGGGGGGCTCCGCGCCGGCCTCTTGTTTGGGGCGGCTGCTCCGCGTTGCAAAACAAGCGATGCCGCTAGAGGGCTCTGGCCATTGTCAAAAAAAGGAGAGGCAGAGAAAGAGGCGACTGTTCTCATTTTCTCTCTCGCTGCTGCTCCCGCTGACGATTTTGGGGGCTGAACTTCCCAGGTCAGCGCCGGAGAGCCTTGTTGTTGCTGCTTCTCCTCCCCCTCCTGCTTGCGTAGCAGCGGCAGCAGCAACCCCAGACCCGGCGCCACCCCGACGGGGCTGCGGGAGCCTCCAGTTTTCAGAAATCTCCTCGTTCTCCAGCCGCATCCTCGAGGGAGAGAGAGACCTTTATCAGCCTCGGTTGCGTTTCTCTCCCCCGCCCCCCACTTCTTTCTTTTCTCTCTCCTCCCCTCCCACCCTTTTCAATATTATCATTTAAAGGAGAGATCGCGAACTCTGCAGCTTCTCAGGGACCCGATCCTGGAGCCAGAGACTTCCAGGTAACTCCCGCCGACTGGGGCTTGGGCAGCCAGCCAAAAGTCCAGCAACGTAGCCAGGCAACTTCCTCATTAAAAAAGGGGGGGCGGGGAGGGGAGGGGGAGCCTATCACAAACAGCGGGGAGCCAACGCACCGCTGTTCCATCAGCGCCTCTGCTCTCCGAACGAACCGCCCCCCCCCGCAAACAAGGTGGGGGGGCACACACCCGGATCTCCCCTACGTGTATATAAACAAGAAGAGAGCTTTCAAGACGTGAGAATGACGTAGACCTTGGGCTGGGTTGGAAGAGGAAGTAGGAAAGCTTGGCTCCTCGTCGTCCTCCTCCTCCACCCGCCGCCGTCGCCTTCCTGGCAGGACTCGTGTGCCTCTTAAGAACTGTGCCCGCCGTGCAGAAATCGGCCCAGGAAAGTCTTCTTCACCTGTTGAATTTCTGCACGTCGCCCAAAGTTGTTAAAAGTGCACCAGCCTTGCCAGGGAGACGGGAGGCGCAGCAGGATTGATATTGCAGGGGGGAGAGAGAGGAGGGCCGCAGGAATCCTGTAGCTTTGAGATCAGGGGGGCTAATGCTGTCCAGCAAAGGCCACGTTACAGGCCCAAAGCCGCAGGGTTGGTGATGGATTCTGAGCAGGGGAAACTTATTTTTTCAGAGGCCACAGCCTTCTGCAGAAGTGACTGATGTATTTTGCTGAGATTCAGTGGGCCCTTCTGGACCCATGCCAGAGACCTGTCTACAGGGACATTGTGCAGGACAATTATGGGACTCTACTCTCACTAGGTAAGGACTTTTCTTTTTATTTCTTTCTTTTTTTACTTCTTTTTTATATTTAAAAAAAATTCATATAAAATCAGCTTTAAGTAGTAAAGATGGCTATTGCAAACCTGAGATCCCAGAGGTCCCAAAACGTATGGCACCATTGACATTGACTTCTGCTGGTTTAAGAATATGCAGCCTTTTGAATTACAGGGAACTCTTGATCAGGCCAGGAGAGTTTCTTTGAAATCTAGAAGGCTGCGTGTTGCTAAGCCAGCAAAACTCTCTCCAATGAAAATATGTCAGGACACTTCTTTAGTAAGCTCACAGAAAAGCCTCAGAAGATTAGAATTACTCCATCTTGTGGTAGATGGAGAGAAGATAGAAAGTTATGAGAAAATTTCCTGTCCCTGTATAGTCAGCAGTCCTACATCACAGAAATATTTGGAGCGTTTGATAGTTGTGGAGGCCAAACCCAATAACTCTGGTGGAATTCCCATAGAATTCTGCTGGTTAGCTATGGAATGTCAGGAATTAGAAGCTAATTAGTGCTAATTAGAAGCACTACCTCTTGGGTCTGGGTTGGTCTAGTTCACCTATTGTATGGAACGATGCTTTTAAGCCGCGGCACCAGCAAATGGGTTTTATTTAGTTATTTTGACTCCTGACCCGCCCCTTGCCCCCCATCCATCCATCAAAATATCTCAGGTTGGTAACACCACTTAAAACAGCAAATGATCAAACCAACAAGGTAAGGTAACCATTCAGATATAAAACGTTGAAACAAAGCAAAAAGGGGGTGGAAATATTCCCATGCTTGCTTCACTCTCTTTCCTTTGATAGATGGAGGAACCATGAACCCAAATCCCCAGCCTGGAGGTGCAGAGGCTGTGCCGACACAGAAGCAGGTTCCAGGACGCCCTGAAGGCTCCCTTTACCCAGGCCAGAACCAGGCTGGGCAGCAAAGCGAAGATCCGGGGAAAGGATGGGCCAAGCCGCCTCTTCCTCCTCCATTGCCAAAAGGCAACCCCAGTCTCCCGCCCCGGGTCTATATGGGGCCTGGCCCAAGCCTGTGTGTCCAGTGTGGGGAGAGCCTTGCCCAAACTCGGCACAGCGTCGCCCAGCCCCAGAGAGCCCCCCATCCTGCCGATAAGTTCTACCCATGCTCCGATTGCGGGAAAAGCTTCGGCGTGAGCTCCCACCTCACCATCCACCGGAGGATCCACACGGGTGAGAAGCCTTACGAGTGCAATGAATGCGGGAAGAGGTTCAGCCAGAGCTCCACCCTCGTTCTCCACCGCCGCATCCACACCGGAGAGAAGCCTTACAAATGCGTGGATTGCGGGAAGTGCTTCTCAGTGAGCTCTCACCTGACCAAGCACCAGAGGGTCCACACGGGGGAAAAGCCGTACGAATGCCAAGCGTGCGGGAAAAGGTTCAGCCAGAGCTCCACCCTCATCCTTCACCAGCGGATCCACACCGGGGAGAGGCCTTACAAATGCGACGAGTGCGGGAAGACCTTCAGCGTCAGCTCCCACCTCACCATCCACCAGAGAATCCACACAGGGGAGAAGCCCTACCACTGCACGGAATGTGGGAAGAGTTTCCGGCAAAGGTCTGGCCTCAGCACACACCAGAAAACCCACATGGTCCTTGTGAGACCTTACAAGTGCCCGCCTTGAAGAGGGAACCAAGCTTTGGGTCGCAAACTACCAGCTTTTCTTGCCCGACGCTTTGCTCAGTGAAGAGACTGTGGCTGCAGACAGATAGAAGGAGGGGAGAGTTGGCTGGCACCCCGCATTTTATGAGCTTCGTTGGAGACTTGTGGGGGGCTGGGGGGCACTGTTAATGCGAAAGGTACTTCAGGGGTGCCACCCTCCCACCACAGTTGACTTAGGGCCATTCATGAGATCCCAACATGTTCCTTCCAAAAAGCACTTCCGCTTTGGGTGATATTTCTTTCAAACCACAACACAGTGTTACGTACGGGGAACGTGGCTTTCTTTCCCAAGCTAGCAGTTTGGAGGGCTGTCTGAAATGCAATTTGTGGAAACTGTCACAGACACTAACCGGATATTTCCCGTGACATCGCCAATGCCAACTTAGATCGGTCCCCCCCCCCCCCCCGAGCGGTCCTCAAGTGTGAAAATGTTCCAGTAACAATTTAAAAGGAAAGGAGGAGGTTAAGGGAGTTGGGTAGACTTCTCTTCTCCACAGCAATGCTCTGCCATTTTTGTAAACGTTTTCTTTTGCTTAGTTGCTCCTTTCTAGCTTGTTGTTTTCAATGGGTTATATACAGTGATTGGTGGTGGTTTTATATGTTGTACAATTGTGAGCTTTCTTGGGGGGCTTTGGCTGAGGAGCGGCATAGAGCATAATCAGTCACAAATGGGATGCTGATGAAAGGTGTGTCTTCCCTGTGGTCCAGAGCTAGAACCAGAGCACACATTTCCTGTGTGTGTTTGTGTGTTTTAAAAAGACAGAAATGAGAATAAGAACAAAATATCCCAGCACAGCAAGGCTGCCTGGTTGCAACGTAGAGATCCAGGCTGTGTACACATAATACGTTTGAAGCACAGGGCTTCCGCCAAAGAATCCTGGAAACTGTACTTTAGCCCTCACAGAACTACAATTCCCAGCACCCCTTAAACTACAGTTCCCACAATTTTGGGGGGATAAGTCAGGTGCTTTAAATATACATTGTGTTCAGAGCCCTGCTCTGTCCTTTTAAAAGTCCTAAAGCTAGTGGCAGGATTTGGGGGTAGAAGTCCTCAGCCTTACTCAGTAGATGGGGCAGAAGAGCTGGCTTGCTAGAAGATGTATAGGTGGCTGCCAGCTTGGTGGTTTAAAAGGGGATTAAACAAATTAATGGAGGAGAGGGCAATCAGTGGTTTCTTGACCATGATGGCTGTGTGCTACCTCCAGGATTGCAGTCTGCCTCTGCATACCAGCTGTTGGGCATCTCAAGTGAGGAGAGTGCTGTTGTGCTCATTTCTTGCTTATGGGCTTCCTATGTGAAAACACAGTGGGGGATTAAGGCCTTTGGTCTGACCCAGCATGGCACTTCTGATGTTCCTCCCACAGTTTTGACTCAGTGAAGTTATACACCAGGGGCAGCCCATGTGGTGGCCTCCAGATGTTGGACAGCAACTCCCATCATCCCTGGCCATTGACTGTACTGGCTGAGGCTGATGGGAGTTGGAGTCCAGAAACATCTGAAGAACATCTGGTTACCCTTATACTATCTAAAGAGAGGAGTTCCCAAGAGACCATTAAGCCCAAAGGCTAAAATGACCGGACTGCACCACTGCCGGAACCATCACCTCCCATCCCATCACTCCTTTGGTCCCTTTGCCAGAGTTTCTTTCAACTTCTGCAGCCAATGCAGCAACTGCAATGCTGTTTTTACTCCAGCAGAAAGTGGGAGAGAACAGTGACAGAGGGGGCCCTCAGCAGATACACAGAATGGAATCGCACATGTAGCTCTGTCAGGAAAGAAAGATGGCTGTCAAAGGCTGGCTGCAACTGAACCTTGTCTCCACGGAGCCTCACAGCTGTGTGGGATGTGCTGTTCCTCCTTGGCATACTATATAAAGTAGGTGCAGGGAACGTTCAGCCCTCCGTACTACAATTCCCATCATCCCTGGCTATTGGTCATTGTTGCTAGGGCTGATGGGAGATGCAGTTCAGCAACATCTAGGGTCAAAGGTTGGGGGAGCAGCCACAGGAGCAGCATCAATTTGGAAGGAACAGAGATAGATAGAAAAGGAAGTACAGTGGTACCTCAGGTTACATACGCTTCAGGTTACAGACTCCGCTAACCCAGAAATAGTACTTCGGGTTAAGAACTTTGCTTCAGGGTGAGAACAGAAATCGTGCAGCGGCGGCGTAGCAGCAGTGGGAGGCCCCATTAGCTAAAGTGGTGCTTCAGGTTAAGAACAGTTTCAGGTTAAGAATGGACCTCCGGAACGAATTAAGTACTTAACCCGAGGTACCACTGTATCACTTCCATGTGGGAGGTTCAGCAGGAACAGCGAGGAAACTCTGGATCACAATTTGGTGGTGAGCCAGGAAAGTAGGCTATTTGGAGTATGAAGTATTGAAGGAGGAGGGAAGAGAGAAGGAAATTTGCCCAGTAACCCCAGGGGATCTCAGTGATTCACCAAGGACGTCCTGAAGGAAATAGGAAGTTTGAGGGCTCTGAGATCACTTGCAAGTTGCTGCTCTCATATGGGGGAGATTTCAGAACAGGAAAGATGCTACAGGAGACTAAGAGAGCGGACCCGGTGGATATTTACAAGATTATGCATGGTGTAAATAAAGTGGGCAGATAGGTTTTTATTTCTCTTTTGGCAGCATTAGGGCCTGAGGTCATCCGGTGAAACTGATTGGTAGAAGATGCAAAGCAGAAGAAACACAGGACTTAAATAATAACTTTCACATTTAACGTACAGAATTCATTGTTGCATGACGCCAGTTGCCACGGGCTCTCAAGGGGGATTGGACAAATACATGGAGGAACAGCCTATCAGGGGATGCCTTGAACATCCATGTTCCAAAGCAGCATGCGTGCTTCATGAGTCCCAGCCTTTGGGAGATGACAGCGGGGAGATGCTCTTGCCTTTGAGCCCTGCATGTGGCCTTTCCTGAAGCATCTGGCCAGCGCTGCTTGAAAGAGGACTCCTGACTAGATCGGTCTTTGGTTTGATACAACACTCCTTAGCTTTTAAAGGGACGCTGTTGGAGGTATTATGCCTCTGAACACCACTTGCAGAAAATCTCAAGGCTGTTGCACTCGGTTTCTCATAGGTATCTGGCTGGGCACTGAGATCAGGATGCTGGACTATGATGGGACTTTGGGTGGATCTAGCAGAGCTCCTCTTCAGTTTGCACACGATCTCTGGCCTAGATCTGGAAAGCCCAGATCATCTCCCTTCATTCTTTGGGGGTCAGCATGTTGGTGCCTCTGTCCCTGGATTGGGGCAAGCAGAGCGACAGCACTAAGGAGAACACCCGTTTTTGTTTCATTTCTAATTGTCTGGATGTTGTTAGATAGTCAAAACACTTCAATTAACAGGAATTTTAGCCGTTTTTAGGTGCTCTTCCTTTCCATCTGTAGCTTTCCCTTATTATCAACAGTCGTTTATATTTCTTCACGCACAAATCTCTCACTAACATCTCACCCTGTAATCTCCATGGCTTCATTCAAGGCATATTAAAAGTTCAGAGAATTTTGCAGGGGTGTTTTGTGTGGTTATTTTTAACCCATCAGCTGCTGAAGGTCTTGGTTTACTTAACACAGGGTACAGCCACACTTCCTCTGCCCCCAGGGAAAACCCACAGTTTAGCTCTGAATTGGAACAAGCAGCAGTTGGGTTTTCTGCATATTGCCATTGGTTCCGATTTAGCGCTAAACCATGGGTTTTCCAGGAGAACATAGTGGGGCGAGGACAAAAGCACTTGGACTCATGCCTAGAAAGCATGGGGCAAGCAGAAAACCACTCAGACCCAGGCTTTATAGGAAATGTGGACAAGCCCACTGACTGTAATAAACATGTTCAAGATAAAAGGAGGGCAAAGGAAAAGGGGCTAGGGCTTTGTATAGTTATTCTTCATACTCCATCTTTCCACAGGGAATATCTTGTAATTCACGCCACTCAAAAGATTGGTACTTCTCATTAGCTCCTTTGTTTCAAAAGTTAACAGCCACTTCCTGCTTCTGCTAATGGAGATGGCAGGTTTATGTGTGACAGTGAGATTTCCTTTCATTGTAATTCCTGGGTGCCAGAAGGCAGAATTTAGCAGCATCAAAATACAGGCCAAACCAGTTTTTCGGTGTTCAATAAACTGAAGGGATGGGCCATTATAAGAGGGCAAAGGGAAGGGGGATGACCATTAAGAAAGCCATCAGCAAAGCTAAGGCTAGGTGCTAGCCAGCGAATGGAAGGAGCCTTCCCTTGGCTTTAGGTAGTTAGCAGAACGCAATACCAGAGGTGGTTTCAGAACTGCAATTTGCATGATACAAGTTGCAGGGGAAATAGTTGCAGTTTATAAGCAGCGGCAGGTTGGAGAATAATGTGGGCTGACAATTTGAATCCAGGACTGTGGACGTGGGAGAAGCCAATCTTCCTCACCAGGAAGAAGGCTCCCAGGAGATGGAAAACCTGTGATTTCATCATAACGACCAGCAGTTTCTTTCACTCTATTGCCATATAATAAATGCCTGTGTGTTGTTTAGGGCCTATGACTTGTTAGCATTTAGAAATGCACAAACTGAATAAGAACAGTTATTTTAAGCTCAGATATTTTACCCACTTATAATTAGTAAGTAACTTCCTTAAATAAACTACTTTCCTAAGGCTGCAATTCTATACTCCGCTAAGAAGAAGTCTTATTGAACTTGGGCCTACTGCTCAGTGGGCATGTATAGCATTGGACTGCAAGTTAGTTGCCCCTTCTCTCTCCATTAAACACTCCGTGGTGTTCACAGTCAGAGTACGAAAAGCAGCTGGAGGTCCAGGTTTGCTTAAGCAGCAAGGGTAATGTTGATCCTGGAAAAACCTATCCCCAGGCGGGGAGAGTTTTGGGTGGGTCACACAGGTAGAATCTGAAGCTCCACCACTTGGGGTGGGGAAGAGACTATTTTCAGGGGCCAGCAAACATTTTCAGGAGGGGGCCGGTCCACTGTCCCTCAGACCTTGTAGGGGACTGGACTCAATTTTTTTTTGGGGGGGGGGGAGAACGAATTCCTATGCCCCACAAATAACTCAGAGGCATTTTAAATAAAAGCACACAGTCTACTCATGTTAAAACACCAGGCAGGCCGCATTTTAAATAAAAGGACACATACTACTCATGTAAAAACGCTGATTCCCAGACCGTCCGTGGGCCAGATTTAGAAGGTGATTGGGCTGGATCTGGCTCCCGGGCCTTAGTTTGCCTACCCATGGACTAACCAATCTAAATTAGAAGAAATGAAAGAGATGTTCTCTTTTTAAAAAAGCTCGTCTTTTAAAAATGGAATCCTTGCAAATATATTTGCATTCCTCTGACAGATGAATGGTTTGTGATGCAATTCTGTTCTCATACCCTCCAACAGAGCTATCTGTTGTGTGTGTGTGGCTGCATACAAGTCATACATTTCAAGCCCATTTAAAACACATCCTGCCCCTAGAAAAAAATACGGTAATGAAAACCATGGTTTACCCCCTCTACAGAAGCTACAATTCCCATCACCTTAAAAAAAACCAACCTACAGCTTCCAGGATAGCTCAGTCTGTAGAGCTTGAGACTTGATCTCCGGGTTGTGGGTTCAAATCCCACGTTGGGCAAAAAAATTCCTGCATTGCAGGGGGTTGGACTAGATGATGTGCTGTCCCTTCCAACCTTACAGTTCTGTGATTCCTTGAGGGTGGTGTGCTTTAAATGTATGGTGCGTACACGGATGCTGTGCTTATTTACTTTGTTTGTACCCCACCTTTCCTCCAGAGAGTTCAAGGTGGCTCCCCTCAACACCCACTCACACTTCCCCACAACATACACAACAATGCTGTGAGGTAGGTTTGGCTGAGAGACTGTTGAGAGTTGGCCCAAGGCTTTATGACCGAGCGAAGATTTTAAATCTGGTCTCCTGGGGTCCTTGTCTAACCACTGCATCAAACTGGCTCACCCATCTGGGTGTGTGAAATATACATAGACAGATGGGAAAGGCCCAAGACATTTTGCTGCCTGTGGAGAACAGAACGGAGCACACACAATTCCACCTATGGAAGCCAAATGGGCCTACAGTTGAATTTTGCTTCTGCACCGGCAGTGCCACCTATTGCACTGGCAGGCAGTAACATTCACTTAGTGGGCATGGGGCAGGCAATGTGGCACACATGAGGCAGCTGCCTTGCTTGCCTAATAGTGGGACTGGCCCTGTGCATACATATACAACCACATACACAGGTTTCAACAACAACAACTTGCATTGAAAAAGGATTGTTTCCAGACCTTCATATGAGAAAAGTTGCATCTGGTAGAATTTTCCCTCCTCTGGGCATGGATGGGTACAGGAGCCCTCTCACAATCTGGAAAAGCAACCCCTGTGCCATTTTCGGTGTGTTGCTTTGTTTTTATGCCCTGGTAGGGTTCCTGCCTCCCTGACATATATTCAACACAGCTCTTGTTAACGGAGAAATCTGAGGGCTCCCTTGGACAAAAAAAAACAACAGGAATACCAGAGCAAAACAGCAGCCAGTAGGCTTGGTCTTTATTGAAGACTGTTGCGATAGAACTCCCACCTGCCACAAGGTGGAACAAGATGGAAGCCCCAACAAAAGAGTCCCCAAACTTTTATCAGCTGTTAATCCCCATGTTACACCCCCCAAACTACATCACTCATATATCACAGTTACCTCATGAAAGGGGAAGTCTGGTGGCAGTAATCTGAGCATCCTGGACCCTACCCCATCGTCCTCCACCAAACACCCATCAAGTGTAACAAAAAAAGATATTTACATTTCCCTGTTTCCCAGCCAAGTTAATCACACCCTTTTGTCTTCATCTGGGTTTGTTATTTCTGGAATGGCTACCTGTCTGGCACTCAGGTATCAGGATGCCAGGGATTATCACTCAGGCAGAGGGGCTGCTGAGTAGCTGAGCTCACATGCCTACATGAATTTCTGAAGTTTTCCCAGTGAGCCAGTACATAGATACATTTATCAGTGAATTGTTACATTTGGTATCCTGCAGCAAAGGCCCCTTGAATAGATATGAAGAAAGTGTTTTGTGAGGACAAATCACAAAAGTGATTATGCTGATTTTGGTAGTGGGCTGCATGTGCATTATATCTGCTGGAGGGGCAACCCTCCCCCAACCTATACATAAATTCCTGCAACACTCTCATAATTCATTAATATGAGAAACCAATATGCAATCCAAGCCTTATGATGAACGGTTGAATGGGTATGTATAGCCTGGAAAAGAGGAGATATCTTTAAATACCTCAAGGGCTGTCACATGGAAGAGGGAATAAGCTCGTTTGCTCCTGCTCTGGAGGGTAGGACTCGAACCAACGACTTCAAGTTACAAGGAAGGAGATTTCGACTAAATATACAGAAAAACTTTCTGACAGTATGCTGTTCAACAGTGGAACAGTCTCCCTCTGGGGGTGGTAGTAGACTCTCCTTCCTTGTAGGCTTTTAAGCAGAGGTTGGACGGCCATCTGTCATGGATGCTTTAGCTGAGATTCCTCCATTGCCGGGGGTTGGACTAGATGATCCCTGGGGTTCCTTCCAAGTCTACAATTCTCTGATTGGGGGCAGGAGGGAAAGGGGGAGGGCAGGAAAGGCACACAACACCTGTTGAATGTCTGCCTGTCGTTGAGCTGCTTCAAGCGCAGCACCTTATTCAAATCCTTCCCCCCAAAAAATTAAAACAGCATGCCCAGACTTAGGGAGAAAACCAGGGGTTAAAACCATGGAGCAATCCAGGCGCCATCCCTGCCTGTGGCCAGAGCGGCTGCCTGTGTTGAGCCCTGGGCTGCAGATGGTCCAATTCCTTTCTCCGCTTCCCTGGCCGCCGTCATCCCCAATGCCCCCCTTCCCCCCGCCCCCCAAACAAGATGCAGGTTGGGCTGCCCCCTGCCTCCCCCTGCTGCTGGAACAAGGAGGCGCCAGCTCAAGCCCCGCTTTGAGCAGCGAGGTCAGAAGGGACTGTGCGAAGCTGGCGGAGAGCGGTGCCCGATGCGAGTGCCGAGGGAGGGATTGATGGCACACGGGGAAAGGGAAGACGTCCCCTTCTGCAGATGGCTGGGGGGCGAGGCAGGGGCTGCTTGGGCACACTCAGGGAGGATGTGGCAGGGGTAGGGGGCATGGGCATAGCCAGGGGGGAGCGGGGGAGCAGCATCAATGCAATAAATAAAAATACTGAACTAAAAGCAGAAATTGTAGCAAGATTTTGAGCTCATTCTGAGCACTTGGGGTCAAAAGAAAGTGATTTGAAACAACGTTGTTGAAACATTTCGTTCCGAATCTGCTAGACAGCCAGAAGATGAGGACCAGTGGGTGTCCTGACCACCCCCACCTCCCAAAATAAATCATCACTTGAAGTGTGTTATGCTTGTGCAAAGGAGGGCGCATTTTTTGAAACAGTTCCCTGGTTTTGGAACATCCTAGAGAGGCTCGACTTGCATATTACATTGTTTTGGGCATCAGGTTAAGACTTCCTTGCTTGCCCTGTCATTTTGAAGGAGCTGTGTTTGGTGTTTAGCAGTTGTCTTTTAGTTTTTATTGAAGGTGTGTGTGTGTGTGTGTGTGTGTGAGCTTATGGCTTTTATTTTGCTTTTATTAATGCATTAGATTACAGTGGATGCTCGGCTTGTGAACATGATCCGTGCAGGAAACACGTTCACAACCTGCAGCGCTTGCAACCCGCAGTGGCGCGTCTGCACATGTGCATGCGCAAGTGCTGAAACCCAGAAGTAACCCATTCCGGTACTTCCGGGTTCGGCGTGGTGCACAACCTGAAATCGCACAACTCAAAGCATCTGTAACCCGAGGTATGACTATATTGCTGTCATTGTGCACCGAGCAGTGGTGTAGCGTGGGGGGTGCAGGGGGGGCCGGCCGCACCGGGCGCAACATCTGGGGGTTAGGGTTAGGGGGCACAAATCCACAGGCTAGGGGGCGCAAATTACTTGCCTTGCCCCGGGTGCTGACAACCCACGCTACGCCACTGGCACCGAGGAGCAATTTCAGGGGGAAAAAGTAAAATAAAATGGAAGATAAGAGGCAGTGTGGCACTGCCTGAATTCTACTTGCTTGGCACTGCAAGAGTGGAGAGTGCTGTTGCTCTCATTTCCTGCATGTGGGCTCCCTACACACATCTGGTTGGCCCCTATGAGAACAGGCCTTTGGCCTGATCCAGCAGGGCTCTCATGTACTTAAGTGAACCAGTCTTCCCATGTTTCTCTGCATCTAATTTTACGTCTTGTTACTTTTTCCTGAAGTTGAGATCCACTGATGTCGTCCCAGCAGATGCCAGGAGGGGACGTGAGCAGGAAACCTCTGTCTCCAAAAGCACATTGTCGAGAGAAGACATCCCTGGAGGGATGGAGCCCCAGAGGCCTGGCCTGGAACTAAGTCGTGGGAGACTGGCTGTGGGAGACTTTGCCCTAGTGCTTCCCACCAAACCTGCCCCCATCTCTTCCAGCGAGGGCCAGAAACCCTACATGTGTACTGAGTGCGGGAAAGGCTTCGGCCAAAGCTCGCACCTGATGCGTCACCTGGGCACGCATTCGGGGGAGAAGCCATACCGGTGCGCGGACTGCCCCAAGGCCTTCACGCAGCTGTCAAACCTGCGGCAGCACCGGCGCATGCACACCGGGGAGCGCCCCTATGCCTGCGACTGCTGCGGGAAGTGCTTCTCCTGGAGCTCTAATCTGGCGCAGCACCGGCGCCTCCACACCGGCCAGAAGCCCTACGCTTGCACCCAGTGTGGCAAGCATTTCTGCGAGAGCGCCCGGCTCCTGGAGCACCAGCGCACCCACACGGGCGAGCGCCCCTACGCCTGCCCACAGTGCCACAAATGCTTTAGCCGAAGCTCCCACCTCACCCGCCACCAGCGACTCCATGCATCTGTCTCATGCACAGAGGAGGAGCCTTTCCCTTGCAGCCAGGGCGCTGCGCTCCTCCGACACCACCATCGTGCCCACCACAACTAGAACATATGTGCTGGAACACTGTGGCAGCATTAAAAGATAGTCCTCGTTCGCCTTTAGCTATGGATCCCAGCAGCGGCCTGGAAATGACCTCAAGCACAGCTTCCTGTTTAAATAATTTCCATGCTTCCTGTTTAGCTGCGTGGGCTGCAATGGGAGCTCAGATCTTACTAGGCTTCGGAGAATCTAGAACAGGAATGGGAAACTTGTGGCCTTGCAACTGTTGCTGGACTCCATGGGTATAGCCAGGGTTTGTTATGGGGGGGGGGCAGGACACCCACTATCATCTTCTGTCTTGCTCTGTTTAGCAGATTCGAAATGAAGTGTCTCAACAATCCAAACTAAAACAAGTTTCATTGGATTTGCTGAAAGCCATAATAATAATAATAATATTTATATGCTGCGCATCTGATTGAGTTGCCGCATTAAAAGCACTTTTCAGCACTTCCCAAATTTCTCCTTTTTTTCCAATGCAGTTTTTTTGTGCACACTCTGTAAGCATAGCTCATTGAGTCACTCCCCTGTCATTATTGGCCATTCTCTTTACTCTCTGCAAGAAACTGAATGACGGGGATTCGAACCGCGACCTTTTGATCGGCAAGTCCTAGGCTCTGTGGTTTAACCCACAGCACCACCCGCGTCCCGCGTCCCACAAACAGACGTAGTGAACAGTGATTCCGGATATACCCACTGTTTCATAGAATTGTTCTTCAATTCCCAAATTTATTTCAGCAAATTCTCCCCCTTAATTTTATCTAATTTTCCCTTTTCTTTTCTTTTACTTAATCTTTTACAGCTGTAATCCCTTACTTTCTATTACCAAACATTTTAACACTCATTAATTTTACAATATTTCTTAAGATAAATTTTAAATTTCTTCCAATCTTCTTCCACCGTCTCTTTTATAAGCACATTTTGAGTACTCACAACGATCAAGCAGATGCCTTTGGGAAGCCCCCAAGGAGGAACATGAAATCAGGCATTCCCAGTCCAATTCAATCTCAGGTGTCCTGATTTCCACTAACCTAAGAAGAGACCTGCTGGATCAGGCCACTGGCCCATCTAGTGCAGCATCCTGTTCTCACATAAGCCAGCTTCCCACTGGTAATTCCCAACATGAATTTTTCTAACCCACTTTGAAAGCCATCCAAGTCTGTGGTCCAGGACTTCATTGTGTGGTAGTCTTGCTCCACACATACACACACAACTGGGGAGTTCTATTCTGTGATAGAAGAGACACAAGTTACAGCAGGGGTCAGCAAACCTTTTCAGCAGGGGGCCGGTCCACTGTCCCTCAGACCTTGGGGGGGGCGGACTTTATTGGAGGGATGAATGAATTCCTATGCCCCACAGATAACCCAGAGATGCATTTTAAATAAAAACACACATTCTACTCATGTAAAAACACGCCAATTCCTGGACCGTCCACAGGTCGGATTTAGAAGGCAATTGGGCCGGATCCGGCCCCCAGGCCTTATTTTGCCTACCCATGAGGTATAGGCAATAGGCAAGATGGAAAATAGCTTTTGGAGTCACATCCTGAAATCTGGGGTATGCGCTGAAATAAGATTTGGGAAGAAAGATAATAGGAGGAGGAGGAGGCTTGGCCTGGGGTGTAGGCAAAGGGGGGAATTTTCAAAGGTGAGGTTTGAGTGGGGAAGCTAAGGGTTGCCTCACAATCACAGCTCTCCCCCCTCCCTCTCTGTGTCTCAGGCAAAGCCACCACATCACAATAGCCTCATTGTGTGATGTCAAAGAGGGGAGTGGTGTCACTTGCAACTCTTGGCTTTAGTGGGAGAAGATTCCTGCCAAAGGCTGAAGGAAATCTGCAGCAGCTCTGCAAAGGCCCTACAGTGGAGATGTGGCTCAGGTAACTCAACGGAGGCCAAAGGGCCACTGAACAGGTGAACGGTGTGGCATATAAGGGCCAGCCTTTGAGCCGATCTACATGCCACCTTTATCAAACCACAGCCATTTGGCATGGCCTTTATCTTTCCCTCTTTCCGGCATCCTTCTACATTTTCCATTGCTGCCCATGTGGTCCTGATGTGTTAAGGGGCAACTTTGTATTCTGTCACTGCCAGTCATTGCCCCCTAAAAAGTACCAGAAGTTAGGAGGTGGTTCTACTATGATGTAAGGTAAGTTTTGTGGCACCGTTTAGGACAGGGTTAGGCAAACTTCTGGGAGACACATGTCAGGACCATACAGTGAGGGGGGGGAGTATTTGATCCCCTGCTAAATTTGCCCGTTTACCCTCTGAGAAAGAAATGACCAGTCCATAATTTTAATGGTAGGTTTACTGTAGCTGTGAGAGACAGAATAACAGCAGGAAAACCCCCAGAAACCCAGAAGACAAAAGTCAGAGACTGATGTGCATTATAATGAGTGAAATAAGTATTTGATCCCTTTGCAAAAGATGACTTAGTACTTGGTGGCAAATCCCCTGTTGGCAGTTATAGAGGTCAGACATTTCTGGTAGGTGGCTACCAGGTTTGCACACATCTCAGGAGGTATTTTGTCCCAGTAGCCAGTAATTCCTGATACTGTGTCCCAGTAAAGCCAATCCTCAGCTGGCAAGGGACAGCCCTATTAACCCATAGCTCGTCAAATGTGTGATGGTGCTCTCCAGTATTTCCTTTCCTCTTAAGACTATGGGCTATGCTCAGTTCATTACCAGTTTAGGTACAACCTATTCTGTTAATCTGGACGTGGGTGGCGCTGTAGTCTAAACCACAGAGCCTAGGGCTTGCCAATCAGAAGGTTGGCGGTTCGAATCCCTGCGACAGGGTGAGCTCCTGTTGCTCAGTCCCTGCTCCTGCCAACCTAGCTGTTCGAAAGCACGTCACAGCACAAGTAGATAAATAGGTACCGCTCCAGCGGGAAGGTAAACGGTGTTTCCGTGGGCTGCTCTGGTTCGCCAGAAGTGGCTTAGTCATGCTGGCCACATGACCCGGAAGCTGTACGCCGGCTCTCTCAGCCAGTAAAGCGAGATGAGCGCTGCAACCCCAGAGTCGTCTGCAATTGGACCAAAAAGTCAGGGGTCCCTTTACCTTTATTCTTTTAATCAGGGATGGACAGAGGTCATTTAAGGGAAATTCCTGCCTTCAGTGTAGGGGTCACCAGCATGCATATGTGCCTGCAGAAGTTTTCCCCAGGGTCCCCTACCCCTCCTGAGATAAGGCTTGGTGGCCGGGCTTGTGTGATGCCCGTAATAGTTTATCTGGTTTGCAAAAGGGGTCACAGGCCTAAAAGGGTTTTGCCAGCTCTGCTCCAGTCTAGAATTACCATCAAAACGGCTTTGTAAAAGTTCCTTTCATCCCCCATCAGGGGGAGCCATAGCTTGTTGGTCACGGTCCCACCACAGCCCATCCTTTGAGACCTATTGCAATCAGGGCTGAATGAACTTCTTGTCATGGTGGTGACCCCAAGAAATGCAAAGCCACAAAAAACCCCCCACAAAAAAACCCATGTATTTTTGTAGGTGTAAGAGTGTGCTACATTTTAATATTGCACAGCATTCTTCTTCTGGAAGAATGGCAAGATAGATAATCCACTCGCTATCCAGAGGTTGCACACTGTTATAGGAAAAAATGGGGGTTGGCTTTTACAGCCTGTCAGGGAACTGACATCGGAGCTAGAGGCGGAGGGAAGGCTCTCAAATGATGCTGGAGAAGGGCCCAGCAGGGAGAGAGGCAGCTCAACAGATGGGGAAGCAAATCAGCGCAACACCAGGGATAAAGGGGGGCAGATGGGGGAATCGGCAAGAGGGCTCCAGGACTCTTCACCGGACACCAGCGGGGAGAGCACGGGTCCTCCGCTACCCACGCCCTCCCTGCGCAGAAGACTTCCGCGCACGGAGAGTAGGAGGAGACTTGGCGTCAAACAACTTTTATGTTGGAAAAGGTTTAAGAAATGCCCACTGACGGATTCTGCTAGCGACTGAGGCAGCCACGAAGTGAAGGGCTGTCCAGACAGAAAGGTTTAACCAGGCAACAAAGCCAGGAGAGGCGGCAACTTACGCACGAGCAACCCATACTCATTACACAGCCCAACTCTCCATCAAGGAATTCAGTGTCCTGTCCCGTCCCCCCCACAAGTCCGTTTTCGGTCAGAGAAAATTGAGTGGAGGCAGGATCTAGTGAAAACATGGAAGGTTTTTATTTTTATGCTGCAACAGAGTCCCCCTCTACCCTTGCAAGAAGGTGTGCCAGAGCTTTTAAAGACTTTAGAAATTGCCCCGCCCCTTAGCCAAAGACCACCCCAAAGCATCATACAAAGAGGCGGTCTACAACAGAAATTACAACAGACAAGAGTGTCCTGCCTGACAAGACAGCTGATAATGATCACTGATTGCATTACCTGGTCAGTCTGAGCCAGTCTTTGGAGATGGTAAATTCCTTAGTTGTCGAATCCATGCCACAGGCCTACCCTATTCATACACAAAATAAGCCTTTAAGGCAGGTTTTGTAGGATTTATGATTGGCGCTGTGAAGCCCCTGGGGTCCGTAGACCAACTGGGAACAGAGCATCAGTGGCATGATGGCAGTTGTGAGAAGGTGTCTCATAGTTTCTGAGTTATGAATCGGGATGTTCCTGGGTCCTCTCAAGCCACCCACAAATTCACTCAGTGGCTTTCTGACAAAGCACTATCTGCCCCACCTCTGGTGCTTGGGTAAAAAGAAGACTGCCTTATCTAAAGTATTTTAAGGATTTCAAGAATGCATGCGAGAGCCTTTCTCACCAGTTCATAGAGCAATATAAAATATGCTATCTATAGTATAAGAAGATCAAATACCAGTGGAAAACATCCTAGAACACAAGTGGAAGCCTTTTGTTTATCCTCCAATTTGTTGTCCATTCCTTCTTCCACAATACTTTTGCAGATCTTTTTGCTTTTCATAATGTATCCGTGTCCAGGCATATCCTGTGTCTTGCCACCAACCATCCCTTGGGGCAGGCTGGATGACATAATTTCGCTGGCTAACAGACCCCAGAGGCTTTTTCTTCTCCGCTTTCTCAGTAGTAACCACATCTCTCCAAAGGGGAACAGGCCTGGGGGCAGAACTGTAGATAATGAGCTTTAATTGTAGTAGCTTGCTTAGGGATTGATTAAAGAGGTGTCTCCAGCCATTTCTCAGCCTAAGCATGTAAATAAACCCCCGAAGGAGAGCTTTCTACATCACCCCTTCCTACCTGGGAGGCAGCTGGTTAATTAGCCCAAGTTGGGAACTATTAAAAGTTTGTACTTTTTTGAGAAGTTATACTCCGACAGGTGCATCCCCAGAGTGTGTGGGCAGCTGGCACATCAAGGCTTTGGGCTCACTGCCAAAATATCTCCTCCGACTTGCGCTCTGTTCTGCTTTCAAATCAAAGGCATTGTGCATTTTGAGGACTGAGCAGATGCTGGAGGCTTGGTAGTTTGCTCCTGGTGAACGCAGGGCTTGTGTAACCGATTTCCTTGATGCAAGAAATGAAGGTTGGAAACAGCAAAGCTAGAACAGCAAGTGGGAAGTCTATGCTCTTGGGACAAAGCAAGCAATTTATGACTGGCTTAATATGTACAACTTTCTATTTCAGATTTCAAATTACTGGGTGGGTGAACATTAAGACTCCCCAAGACAAAACATGTTGCAACCATTATTACTGGGTGTTATGTATTGGGTTTAACACATTTTATGTTACAAGGCGTGTTCTAACCAATCATGTAAGCGTTGGCAGACGAACGTTCTAATGGCAAGTAAGCGCATGGACTTTCAACTGTCAACTGTCAACAGTCAGTTCTTGCTCGGTAGATTATTGTGTTGTCCAGTCAGTTCGGTTCTTGTTTTCCTATGAGTGAGCTGTTGTCGCTGACAAATGTTAAATAAACGTAGTTGAGGAACTTATATTGCCTTGGGCTTCTGACTTCTTCCGAACATTTAACATTGGTGACGAGGATGGGATACATGAGTTCCCGCCGGCTGCCAGAGGCCCAAGACCACACCACAGCACCGCCACCTGCCGCCTCGCAGTAAGCACGACCTCACCGCCACGCTGGACTTAGCAAATATTCCTGGAAACGAGACCGTGCCTGCCGCCATCTTCACAACTACCCACAATCGCACAAGCGACTGCTCCAGGTCTGAGGATGGCCACCAGTCATAGTTGGCCACCACCGGACTTCAATATGAGCCATCCTGCAGAATGGCTGCAGTGGCTCCGCCGAATAAGGAGCTACGTCTGACTACAAGGCTTCACTAGGGAGGCAGACAAGGTGGATGTGCTACTGATGGTGCTGGGAAGTTCCGCCATCACTCTACTGGAAGGTCTGATGGCTTCCAGGGACATAGAGACATGCACTTTCAATGAGCTGACACAGGCTATGACAAGACACCTCGCACCTCAGCCAACTAAGAAACAACACTGCTACGACTTTGCACACAGAGAGCAAAAAGCGCAAGAGTCAGCGAGTGAATACATCACAGCGCTCCAGGCGATTGCGATGTATTGCCAATTCGCTGACATCAAGGAACGACTTCTCGAACGGTTCATCAGTGGCATGTGAGACAGCTGTCTCTGCCGCAAGCTGTTGGCAAAAGACAACATCACGATGATGGAAGCAATGAATATGGTCACAATCTTTGAGAAGGATAACGCCGACGAGGCGGCCCACAGCCCACATACCAAAAGGAGAACTCACCGCATCCAGTGAGACCGGTTGTCTTCTGTAGATTCCCACAATGAGGATGTCCACCAAGCTTCGGACCGATCTGACCGACACCACTGCTCCCAAGCTATGAGCGCATCATTGAACCAGCGATCATCTGACACACCTCAAGGGACCTGGGCCAGCTGTGGAGAAAACCATGAGTGTCGGACATGCAGGTTTTGGGACACCACATGTAGCCAATGTGGGAAGACTGGACACATTGGTCGAGTCTGCTGTTCCAAGGCCTCCGGAGCACGACACAAGCAACGTGTCCACGAGGCCTACATAGAGGAGGAGTTACAGTCCATCTCTCCAGCCAGGGTACTTCAACTTCTGTCCCAGGGCCCAATAAGCTTAGGGTACAACTCAAGATGGGACGCGGGTGGTGCTGTGGGTAAAACCTCAGCGCCTAGGACTTGCCGATCGCATGGTCAGCGGTTCGAATCCCCGCGGCGGGGTGCGCTCCCGCTGCTCGGTCCCAGCGCCTGCCAACCTAGCAGTTCGAAAGCACCCCCGGGTGCAAGTAGATAAATAGGGACCGCTTACTAGCAGGAAGGTAAGCGGCGTTTCCGTGTGTGCTGCACTGGCTCGCCAGAGCAGCTTTGTCACGCTGGCCACGTGACCCAGAAGTGTCTGTGGATAGCGCTGGCTCCCGGCCTCTAGAGTGAGATGAGCGCACAACCCTAGAGTCTGTCAAGACTGGCCCGTACGGGCAGGGGTACCTTTACCCTTACCTTACAACTCAAGATAGAGGGAACCCCGTACACTATGGAGCTGGATACTGGCTCATCCTACTCCATAATATCTGCTAAGACTCTGAAAGAGCTTTACCCTAACGGTGGTCCTCCTCTCCACCCGGCCCCCATAGTGCTGCGGAACTTCCAGAGAAAAAGAATCCAGCTAAAGGGGATGGGCACCTTCAAGGTCCAGTTTAAGAAGTACACCAAGAATTTGAACCTCATCATAACTGAAGGCCCATTTACTAGCCTTCTAGGCCTAGTATGGTTCAGACCGTTAGGCTTAGGTATTTCAGGGCTTACTCAGATTTCCCCAGGGGCAGATTTTGAATCAATCTGCCAGGAGTTTCCATCAGTCTTTGATGCAACCCTGGGCCTGTACAACGGACCCCCAATTTCCCTAGGGCTCAACCGCACAGTGCAACCCATTCAGGTCAAGGCCCGTAGAGTCCCGTTTGCGCTTAAACCCAAGATCAATGAGGAGCTTGATTGCTTAGTCGCCCAAGGGGTCTTAGAGCCAGTAGCTTCGGGAACCTGGGAAACCCAGATTGTCACACCGGTTAAGCCAGACGGCTCAGTCCATATCTGTGGCAATTACAAATGCACCCTGAACCGGGCCTTACAGAACCACGCATACCCAGTTCCGGTGGTGAACCATGTTAGCAACTCTGGCTGGAGCCAAGATCTTTGGAAAGCTTGATTTAGCGCAAGCTCATCAGCAGCTATTGACGAGGCCACTGCAGACGCCCAGACAATCGTGACTCATAGGGGTGCTTTCAGGGTCGAACGCCTACAGTTTGGAGTTAGCATGGCCCCAGGGTTATTTCAGAGCCTAATGGACCATCTCCTTAAAGGCATCCCTGGAGTCACGCTGTTTTTCTACGATGTGCTGATCACCGCTAGATTATGGATAGCGCTCCAATGCTTCCAGGCTGCAAGACTTAAGGTAAAACAGAAAAAGTGCCTATTGGGAGTGAGCAGTGTGGATTTCATGGGGTTCCGGGTTGACACAGACGGCCTCCATCCAGCAGAGGACAAAGTGCACGCCATTTGCGACGCCCCAGACCCAAAGAGCAAGGTAGAGTTACAAGCCTTCTTGGGACTTCAGCAGGGTGACATCAGGCCGGAATCCTCAGTGGCTCCATCAGCAGTGACCCCTTCAGAGCCGGCCTCCCAGACCACCCCACTCAGACCGTGTGTACCAGAGGAACCTCCTGGGTCACCGACTCAGGCACAGGAACCGCAACGGTCCCAGCAGGAGCGGAAAAGGCTGGCACACCTTGATGACTGTTTGTTTCTTTTGTTAGGAAGTTGGGGGGAGGAGTGTTATGTATTGGGTTTAACACATTTTATGTTACAAGGCGTGTTCTAACCAATCATATAAGCGTTGGTAGACGAACGTTCTAATGGCAAGTAAGTGCATGCACTTTCAACTGTCAGTTCTTGCTCGGTATATTATTGTATTGTCCAGTCAGTTCGGTTCTTGTTTTCCTATGGGTGAGCTGTTGTCACTGACAAATGTTAAATCAACGTAGTTGAGGAACTTATACTGCCTTGGGCTTCTGACTTCTTCCGGACATTTAACACTGGGCAACCATACTTACAATAGACAGAGGAAACATGGTGCTGAGATAGGCAGATCTCATTCCCAACAAGGGAGATATGGCCCATTTTTTGTGCTTTTGTAAAACAGGTATGAATCTAATAATAATAATAATAATAATAATAATAATAATAATAATACCCTGCCCCTCTGGCTTATACCAAGAGCATCTACTAAATTTCTATGGACATTTTCAAGGAACAGGTGCTAGTTCTGTTAGCTTCAGCTGTTGAATAGCCTGATCTTTTAGATACAAGGTGCTGCAATGTATGGCAAGCACTGGTACCAAACATGGTTCTGCCCTGAGCTCAGTAGACAATGTTAAGCAAGCCACTATTCTCAGTGGTGGCAAGGAAGGAGAAACCCACCTCATACAAACAGACCCATCCTGGTGTCCAAAGGAATAGCAGACAGCAGCTTCCCTCCAGTAGATACCGTATGTCCTCCAGGGAAATAAAAGTAGTAGTATACATTCACTCTGGAACAGCTTTTAGATAACTGGGGTTTAATTTGCATAGGCTAAGCAAATAAGAACTGGAGGACCAGACTAAGGATCGGGCAAGAACTACTCCAACCTTGTAAATAAGCCCACAAAAGCTACCAGTCTGGAAAAGAGGAATAACTACATTGCAGGGAGTTGTCCAGAAGAGTGGCAGAGAACTCTTCTAGCATCCCACTACATTTTGATGCAGGGCAGGGTGGTGGCAGTCCTTTTTCTGGAATCCTGCTTGATTTCTATACTAAGGGCAGAGGAGGGAGGTCTTCTCTATCTTCCAGCCCACCCACTCGTCTGCAATGCAAAGCCTTGTCACCTGTGGCTACCAGGAAAACACTTAAATCCGGAGGTGGGAAACCTGTGGCCTTCCAAATATATTTTTTTTCTTGGACTGTAGCTCCTATCATCCTTGATCATGGACTAAGAAGGCTGCAGTTGACGCAAGTTGAGAGGCCAACGACAGCTCTCAGCAACCTGTAACAAACTGCAGTTTCCTGGATTCTTGGAGGGGGGTGCCATGATGTTATCATAGTGCTTTAAACCTATAGTGTGAATGTGGCCTCAGGAGGATGAAGGCAATAGCCTGTACCACTAGCTGTAAGTAAGAAGGCAGGCACATGGGAGCTGGCTGAGGCTGGTGGGGCAGTGCCCTGTTTGCCCCAATGGGCCAGCCTCCACTGAGAATGAGGCTGCGATTCTATGGACATAGGAAACTGCCTGATCCCAGCTCAGACTCTTTGTCCACCCTGCCCAATGTGGTCTACTCTGGCTATCCAGGGTCTCAGACAGAGATAGGACTTTCCCATCACTTATTATCTGATTCCCCGCCTCCCGCCTCCACAGAGATGCCAGGGGCTGAACCAGGAATCATCTGCAGCCACCGAGCTAGGCTCCCTCTTCAACCATCTCATCAGAAGTTCCACCGCCTTGAGAAATATACACAGACACACACACACTGCTTTATTTCCTATGAAGAAGGGGAGAAACAGCTTGGATAAGTTGATCCATTACAAATAAAACAGCCCCAGAACCCAACTGCTTTGGAAATGCAAGACAGTAAGAGTATAAGCTGTAAGCATGGCATAACCAAACAAAAATAAAAATAAATTGTGTTTCTCATTCTTTTTATAGGAACATTCTCATTCTTTTTATAAGAATTATCTTTTTATAAGAACAGCCAAGTTGGATCAGGCCAGTGATCCATCCAGCATCTACCTTTCTGCTGTCACCAGCCAAATACCTCTGGGATGCTCACAAACAAGGCTTCTTTTGCTGGTATTCCCTAGCAACCTGCTTTTGACCATAGGCATTTAGCTATTGAGGCTAAATATGGAGCTGTTAAGCCAGCGTGGTGTAGTGGTTAAGAGCAGTGGACTTGTAATCTGGTGAACCAGGTTTGTATTCCCCACTCCTCCACATGCAGCTGCTGGGTGACCTTGGGCTAGTCACACTTCTCGGAAGTCTCTCAGCCTCACTCACCTCACAGAGTGTTTGTTGTGGGGGAGGAAGGGAAGGGAGAATGTTAGCCGCTTTGAGACTCCTTAGGGTAGTGATAAAGCGGGATATCAAATCCAAACTCCTCCTCCTCCTCTTCTTTTTAAGCGGCCTTGCACTAAATCATATCACTGGCCCAATGAGCCCAGTACAATATACTCCAGGGACAGGGAACCTGTGGTACTTCAAATGTTGCGGGACTCCAAACTTCCATCATCCTTAATTGCAACAAATCTGCCCATAATAGCAAAATCTATTCTCCCACCTCCCATCATCCCTGGCCAAAGGACGTCCTGGCTGGGACTGTCAGTAGCTGCGAGTTCCAACACCTGGAGGACCACAGGTTTTCCCATCCCTGGTCTACGCACTGGCAAAGCTCTTTCCCAGTTCTGCTCCTTGTGGCTGGAGTTGCCAGCAATAGGAGCTCTGCCCTTCCTTTCATGCTAAGGACGTGCACATGGCTGCCCCTGTCAGTAGGAGAAAGCTACACCCTATGTGGGACAGCCTTTTTAGTTTTCAAGATGCTGGAGCCAAAGTCAAAGACAACTGCTAGACAAAAGAAAAATTCATAAACGGAGCCTGGGGAGAAAAAGCCTTAGGCTGTGTGAGGCTGCATGGCTGCCTCTGAAGCCGGGTCGCCTTTCCAGGCTGCAGCTGGTCCTTCGCCAGCCGCTTCCCCTTTCCAGGCCCCCATACTGCCTTCCCCAGGGACCGGATCCCCTGCTTTCCACACAGCAATGGCCGTTTCAGCAGACGGTTCCCCCGCTTTCCATGCCGCGGCGGTGACGGCAATAGTCCCCTCGGCAGCAGAGGAGGCAGCGGTGGCAATGCTTGGCTTCTCTTTCCAGTCGGTGGCGGTCGCGGCCACCCCAATGACTCCAGGGGCGTCGGTCTGCCCGCCCTTCCAGGCCGTGTGGGTGGTCATGTGGCGCTCCAGCAGCGTGCGGTGGGAGAAGTACTTGTTGCAGATGCAGCACTGGAAGCGCTCTGGGCGGTGTGTGCGCATATGGACATTGAGCGAGCTCTTCTGGGTGAAGCGCTTGCAG
The DNA here is from genome assembly GCF_965113315.1 of Podarcis vaucheri. Lineage (NCBI taxonomy): Eukaryota > Metazoa > Chordata > Lepidosauria > Squamata > Lacertidae > Podarcis > Podarcis vaucheri. The sequence continues at coordinate 28,026,430 of NC_138751.1, forward strand.
CAGATGGAGCACTGGAAGGCCCGGACCCCCGTGTGTGTCACCATGTGCTTCAGCAGGTAGTCCCGCAGGGAGAAGGAGCGCCAGCAGATGCTGCACTGGTGGGGCTTCTCGCCTGTCACGGGGAGGGAAAAGCACAACGGGTCAGCCAAGAGGACACAGAACCCCCAATGCTGGAACCCGGAAACTGCCCCGTGGCACGACTGAGGGGGACATCCCTCCTTTGGGGATGATGCCCTGAACGGCTTTGGTCCTGGTATACCTGAAAGAGTGTCTCCACCCCCATCGTTCAGCCAGGACCCTGCGGTCCAGCTCCGAGGGCCTTTGGCAGTTCCCTCATTGCAAGAAGTGAAGGTACAGGAAACCAGGCAGATGGCCTTCTCGGCAGTGGCACCCGCCCTGTGGAATGCCCTCCTGTCAAATGTCAAGGAAATGAACAACTATCTAACTTAGAAGACATCTGAAGGCAGCCCAGTGCTGGATTTACATATAAGCTAAACAAGCCATAGCTCAGGCCCCCACTCTCTTTGGGAGCCCCAAAAAAAATTAAAGGAAAAACAACCTGGATGTACATTTCCAAAATATAAGATAAAAAAAAAAATCCAATAAAAAAAATTATAAAAAAAAACAAAATATAAGATAAAAAAAACCCTACATACAGCAACAGTGGCAAATGGCTTTAGATAACTATTAGGTCCATAAATTACCATATAGCAAATATTCAACACAAAAAACAGTGACAATTTGTTGTTGACGAAGGACAGCTGGACATATAAAGGGCCCCATTACCTTCAGTAGCTTAGGGCCTCATCAAACCTAAATCCGGCTCTGCCTGTATCTGGAAGATTTTAATACGTAAGTGATGTTCTATTGTGTATCTTATGTATTATGTTGGAATCTCCCAGAGTGGCTGGGACAATCCAGTCAGATGGGCAGGATACAAGAAATACATTATTATTATTATTATTATTATTATTATTATTATTATTAATGAATCGAATGGCCCAAACATTGTAAGCTAGCCTTGCTGTGAATTTATATCTGGCATCTAAGTGTAGGTCTGTATTTCTCTCTCTTGGGTACATAGTTATTGCAAGCCAGGCTTGCAACAAAATGCTGCAGCGTAGGTGGCTGCTGTTCAGGATTCGTGACATACCCTCCCATTTTCTACTTATTCCAGACTCCCAACAGTTAGTGTTCTGTAGTCACTGAGCCTACTCAGTCCTCTCTGAGCTTTTGTGCAGGAAGGGGCTGCCTCCCTCCTTAAGGCAGTTTCCTTGAATATTGTATTTCTGCAACCTTGGTGTTGGCAGGTGTCTTTGTACCCTATTGCCTCTGTTCTCAACCCAGGGCAAGCCAGAGAGGGCCAGGTGTGTGTACAAGCTAGCCTACTGTACAAAGTGCAATTTGCATCCATGGCTCCACCCACAGTGGCCTCTGGCCCAACCAACCCCTGGAAGGTTTCTCCTGGAAGGGAATACTCCCCTCTAGATGGAAAAGGGTTTCTCACCCCCACCGTACCCCCAGCAACACCCTCCCAGGAAGCCCCACCCCATGGTGTCCATTACCAGAATGGATGAACATGTGTTTGGTGTAGTTTTTGCGGGAACTGAAGGTTTTCTGGCAGTGGCTACACTGGTAGGAGGGCTCTGAGCAGCGCGAGGGGCCGGGCTGTTGGCTCTGCTGCTCTCCAGCGCCATGCAGGGGGCCTGTGACCATGGCACCAGGGCTGAGCTGCACCATGTTGCTGGCACCGGCGTCTTGCTGCTGCTGCGGCGGCGGCTGCGCCTGGATGCTGTAAAAGCCCTGGGCCACCGCAGCCGGCTGGGGCATGTGGAACTGGAAGATGCTGGTGGTGCTGGTGGCCGTGCTGGCGCTGCTGACCTCTGCCTTGAGCTCCCGTTGGATGCCCAGGGAGGAGACGAAAGTCAAGCCCCCGCTACTGCTATTGCTGCGGGGTGGGAAGGCTGCGGCGCCGCCAGAGGGCCCGCCCAAGTCCTGTTTGAACTCTCCCGCCAAGCTCCTCAGGTTGGAAGCCTCCAAGCTGCAGTCCGAGTGGAACTTCTCCCTGTCCCGCGCTGCGGAAGCTGCCGCCTCTTCGCCGCTTTCCTCCCCCTGCCAGGATGGGATGAAGGACTCCGAAAAGACATCCTGGTTCCCAAAGAAATCCTGGCCCTCGGCAGTGGTGTAATCCAAGTGGAGGCTCTCCTTCCTGCCGGCCCCGCCGGCACTCCCAGAATCCTTTGCTTCCGCCTCATCGCTGAAGCCGGCAGGGAAACTTCCGCTCCCGCCACACTCGGGGAAGCAGCTAAGCTTGGCCTCCCTTTCTTCCACCACCACCCCCTCCGGGCCTTCCCCACCAACACCCTCCTCCTCATCCTTGATGATGACAGGCATCGTCTCGGACAGCTGAAGCCTCACCGGCTGGCGCTGCTTGCGGCTGTGGCAGCTGGGCGTGGCCTCGGCGGGGTGGAGGTACGGGCCCCCCGCCTCCCCATCGCTTATGCCCCCCTCGCAGGCGGCCACCCTCGCCTCCCTGTGCTGGGAGGAGGAGAGGAGGTCGCGCAGCTTGTAGCGCACCTCTGAAGCGCAGAGCAGTTTGGGGGGCTCCAGGTGGGAAGCGTCGAGGTCCCCGGGCCGCGAGACGCTGCCAAGGGCCTCCTTGGGCGGCTGTTCTTGGGGCTTCGCCGGGAGGACCCTGGGAAGGGAGAGGGGCACCGGAGGCGGGGCAGTGGGAGGCTTGGGGCTGCGGCTTTGAGAGATGATTTGGGTGCATTCGTCAATGACCGTCTTGATCTGCAGGATGGAGGCGGCCGTGAGGATCTGCAGCGCTTCTGATTGGGCCACCACCAGAGAGCCGCTGTACATGAACTCCACCAGCTGGCGGACCACTTGGCTGGGGACCACGGGCGGGACCTCGATCTCCGAGTAGCCCAGCAGCAGCTTGTCGTGGAAGAAGGGGCTGCCGGCGGCCAAGACACAGCGGTGAGCACGCAGCGTGGCCTCCTGGATGTGCACTGTCACATCGCAGAAATGCCCTCCCAGGCGCTGCCCATTCAGCGTCTCTAGGAGGGACTTGCTGAAGTTCTGGAGATGGATGTAATGGACGGCTTCAGCCATGCTGTCCCGCCTCCCTCACCGGGGTAGCCGGAGCTCGAGATCCTTCCGAGGAGCAGCATGCATCCCACGCGGGACAGTTGAACGGCAGACTCTTCTCGCACAAAGCCTGAAACACAACATTATCATGAATTGTTGTTATTACCTGCCCTCCCCCAGAATTTAAAAAAACCCAGTGTACACGCTCGCTGGTATTTAACCCTGAGTAAATTAGCAAAAATGTATAGTTCAAATGTTTGTTGGGAGTGTAAGGAAAAGGAAAGCACCTTTTATCCTATCTGGTGGAACTGCAAAGCGATAAAGGAATTCTGGGAAATGATATACAATGAATTGAAAAAAAATGTTTAAAATAACATTTGTTAAAAAACCAGAAGCCTTTCTGTTAGTAATTGTAGGTGCAGAAATACCGAAGGAACCGAAAAGACTGTTTATGTACACCACGACAGCTGCAAAGATGTTGCTTGCCCAGAGCTGGAAAGACAACAAGATACCTACTAGGGTGGACTGGCAGAGGAAATTATTGGATGACGCAGAGATGGCAAGATTAACTGGGAAAATCAGAAGGACCACTGTAAACACTTGAACTTTAGCAGGCTTTAAATAACCCCTGCAATGATACATAGACTTTGGATATAATGGAGGATGGCAAATTAGATGGACTTGTAATGTGCAGTTAAAAAGTTATTTAAGAACCCACGGAGGGGAGGAGGGAAGTTTTGGGATTCAGAAGAATTTTGTGCAAAATTCTAATATTTGTAATAACATTATTTGTGTGAATGAACTTGTAAAAACAATTTAAAAATTATTTTAAAAGCAGTGTAAGCGTATTAAATTTAGAAGGGTGGGCCCTGAAAACACACACCTCAGGCATCGAAGGCCTTTGGTATTTGGTGACAGCTGTACATCAAAGAAGCCAGATGCAGCTCTGTGGGAAAGGAATCCCACAACTTAAGGGCTGCCACAGAGAATGGGGAAAGCTTGGGGCAAAACAGCAACAGCACACACTCGGACACGGAGTGCGTATAAACCAGGCTGCCCTCTAAGGAGCTCAGGGAAATGCACCCCAACCAGCAACACACCTGGGACTAGTGGAGCAAGCCATCCAAGCAAGTGGTTGATTTGATAGTTTGATCAAGTAAGTCAGTGTCAATACGCAATGCAGTTTGTTTTGAATTAGTAGGTAGCAAGAATGTTACGGATTCGTGCGCAGAGCTATTTTGCAAAAGCGAGATGTGCCAGGGTTTTAAAGCAGAGTTTCACCAAAAAGGCAGAGAAGAAATTGTAATAGAAGGTACAGCTGGTTTCAGGCGCTGCAGAGTGGCTGACATAACAAGACAGCCAAATTGCCTTCCAAATTTCTCTAATGGAGGAGAATCCATGGGAAAAAATTAAAATTAAAATGACTGCACCTCTACTATTTTTTTCTCTTTTGAGAAACAGGGAGATAAACCACTTGATCCTACACAGAAGGAGAGATACAACTAAGTGTTGTGCATCCGACCACTAGCAGCTCCCAATGATAGGCAGGGGAATGGATCCAGGGGGTCTGGGACCCAGTAAAAAGGTCCTGATTCGACAGGAAGAAAATGCTATTCTCTGGAAGCTGCAGCTGGGCGCCTCCACCCTCCTTTCACCGGGAATCATTTCCCAGAACAACAAAACACCTCTGAGTCCAGGAGCTTTGACACCCGGATAGCTCCACCAGCAGCAATGAACTCTCCCCACCCACCCGAGGAAAGAAATCGGGAGCTGCTGGGCTTCAAATCCGGCCAGATCGCAGCACATGCAGAAGCCCCGCCTCCCTCCAGGTGTGCAAAGGTTAATCGGTGGCGAAATGCACTCTGTCCATGCTCAGAGGGGCCCTCGCCTTCCTCGTGCGCCCTGAGTCGCGCCTCTCCTCCTGCTCCAGAACCCGGGCTCTCCTATTCGGATCAGACCCAGGAGTCCGGGCTCCCCTCCGCTACCTGGGAGCCGAAGGATGCGCCGATACTTGGGAAGCAGAGGGAGGGAGGGGCGGGGCAAAGGCCAGGTGGGCGTGGCTTGCGCCCGGGTTGGGGGCGGGGCCCTTCTCACCTGCCGCCTCGGTCTCCCGCCAGGACTGGCCGTGCCGCCTCCGCTGCTTCCTGGCTTCCCTCCCCGCGGCCTCCTTCCGCGCACGTCCCTTTCCTCCCGCCGCTTCCGCGCCGCCCATAGAGAGAGAAAATCTAGAGGCACACGCGCGCTGTGGCTGCGGGGCGAGGCGGGGAAAAGCACAGAAGATTGAACTCAGTGGCTGATAACGGCGAGGTTCAATCCACCTGCATATTCTTGCATTGCAGGGGGTTGGACTAGATGGCCGTCGGGGGTCCCTTCCAACTCTACAAACATACGATTTTATTTTAAATATATTTTCATTAAAGATTTCTTGATTTACAAAAGTATGTGCAACGTCTTATTTTTCAGGTTGCGTTTTCTACAGATCCAAGTTTCATTTGTTGCGAGACATTAGTGTTACGTTCTGCAATCCTACGGTTTTGAGTACCTCGGCTTGGCTGCGCTCATTCGGGGGTGCGCACGGGGAGCGGCGGTGCTCCGCCTGGCGGGAGCCCAACGTAGACGCAGAAAGGAAGAGAACGGAAAGCAGCGTGGCGATCTCTTTGCCCGTACTTTCCGCACTGCCATGCCCCAGTGGCGTAGCGTGGGTTGTCAGCACCCGGGGCAAGGCAAGTAATTTGCGCCCCCTAACCCTAACCCCCAGATGTTGCGCCCGGTGCGGCCGGCCCCCCCTGCACCCCCCACGCTACGCCACTGCCATGCCCTACCCATTGGCAATCCCCTGAAACTCGGGATAGCGCGCAGCGGGCCTGAGGTCCAACGAAAGCGGCGCGGGGATCCCTGGCCAGGTTGGAGGGCCGGCAGCTCAGACCACCGCTGACCATTAAGAACAGAAGGAGAACCCGGCTGGGTCAGGCCGGCGGCCCCTTTCTTACCGCGGCCGACCTTGGGGGGAACTAGTGAGTACGATCCGCGCCCAGGGGCACTCTCTCTCTCCCCTCCCGTGGTTCCCAGCAGCTGGCAACCCCTGGCCGCCTTACTTGGGGCTGGTGGGGCTTAGTCCTGGTGGTGCACCATCTGGCCTGCACCGCCTTACTTTATCCCTAAATAAGGCGGCATTTCCCCTCGGCTGAAGCCCCACCTCCGCTATTTGCGCTGGATTAGTTACAGGGCCGTCGTAAAACGCCCCCCAATTTCCCCCTTCCTCCCGCGCAACCTGCCAAATTCCGCAGTGCAGGGCGATGTTGCTATAGGCGCACATAGCATACACACAATCTCGTGATAATGAGACTACACTGCAGGGTTGTCGTAAAGTCACTGTCTGCCACATTCCCCCCCCTCCCCCCGCAGTGAGCTGGAAACAGTCTCGGATTCTGACTTATTTTCCTTGCGGGCAGATCAATGCTGTTTCCATCCCGCTAGCAAAGAGTAAAAGGGAAGTATTCCGGAAGTCCTGGTGTTAAGCAGGGGAAGTATCACTCTTCTCCTTTTTAAAAGTCTATGTGTTCGCCGGTCAAATCCGTAGCAAATAAGGGGGAGAAATATAGAGGGGCATCATTGTCTTTTAGACAATATCCGGGTTCTCCTCGAAGACTATGTCTTCCGGAGCAGCGTTAGCGTATCCCTTCCAAGCAAGATTTTTACATTCATTAGTTCCGATTGGGCACTAGCAAGGTAGCAGTCAAGAGAAACGCTTCTGCTCTTTTTAACCCTCGACACTTAAATGTGTTGAATGCATGCATTTGGAGGCGTTTTCTAACAATTTTAGAAATTAACCCACCAGATGCAAATTCCAAGCATCCCCATGTTATATGTTGGGGAAACTGAAGTTAGAGAGGAGCTCGTGCCTGATGGCAATCTAGCCCAATGTCAGCATTGCAAAGACACATTTACAACAACCTTGTAATATAGTCGAGTGGTTTGGATTATTTTGCAGCCAAATACACTACGTACAAAACACTCCCCAGGTTGCAGCAAAGCCAGGATACTTAAATGGACGACTTAGATCTCCCAGCCAGCCCCAACCCAGCACTCAGCTGCAGGTAGAAGATTTCAGCTTATTTAACTTGCATGCAGTTACGTCTAAAAAACTACCCACCACCTTTTAACAATTTTACACGATGTAAAATTTACACTACAAAGAGCAGGACATCCTGGTTGGTTTGTTTGTAGCTGTGCTGGTTCAATCATTGCTGTCCTAAAATTCAGCTCATTTTTCAGGGCATTTATAATTATAATGGGAAAGAGAAAGAAAAAGAGCAGTGGGCTGGCTTCAACTAAGTTCTACTTAGAGTAGGTCCCTTAAAATTGATGGACCTAACTAGTCATCTCCATTAATTTCAATGAGTATAAACTACAGTATAAGCCATACAGTATAAATCACACATTACAAATAAGATATGAATTAGATTAATATTAAAGCTACTTTTTTTCATCATACAGGGGACAGAAGTGAGAGACCTTGCTTGCTTTCTGGAATTTTTAAGTCATCTGGTACGGAGATAGGTGGTTATTGAACTGAATAAGACCTCTTCCTTTTTACAGGAAACAAGTGTTACGGAAAATCTGGGTGCGTATTTACCCTGCCACCCAGCCAATCGGACCAAGTCCGTGGATTCTAGCGGAAGAAAAGGAAGCTCAGCCAGACGCAGGAGCAAAATGCGAAGATCCAAGTTTATTGCGCAACAGGTTCAAGGCGAGATTGAACCCCGAGAATGGGGCGACATAAACTTTTAAAAGTTCCCTCCAAGTCCCATAACACAGTGCGCGGAACGTCATGAATACATTATGGGAAGGTTGGGTTTCATGGATTACATATCTCAGAGAAAGGTGGGGTTACACTAATTTACATTTGAGGGAAGGGAGGGGGGAATATGCAGAGCGAGGGTCATACACAAATACACATTTCATGAGTACCGGTGGCGGTGGGACAATGGGTTACTGATATGCACTGTCTGCCACCTGGTATTGCCCGGGGGACGGGCTGGGCAGAGCGATCTGACAGGATTAAGGAGTTCCTGTGTACGTGACTTGCCGTCTCGAGGATTATGGAGTCGGCCAACATCATGGAGTCCTGGGGAAACTGAGTCGAATGACACCAAGAGCAAGAAAATTGGAGCTGTGGTTGATTTTATATGAATTTTGAAAGGTTCCGATGACTTTCAGTCCGTTCCGTAGCCTAGATCAAAAGCGGAAGCAGAATGTATCCATTCTTGCAGAAATGGATACATTGTAACAAGGGTTTGACAGTTTTACGAGGTCGGGAGTTTCGGTTCTATTGTTCTCGCCGTGGGGGGCCGTCAGCAGCTCGTCAGGAGGTTAAATGAGGCGTGCAAGAGCTCCCTGAGCTAGCTCCTGCAGGACGAATGCATGGCTGTGATTGGCCAAAGCGCGGCCATAGGAATAAGCGGAGAAGGGAAACACTCGGTCTACTCATTCTAAGTATGGAGCGCAGATAGGCATAGGAAAGGATAGGGAATATATATATATTCGAGCTTATTTCGCTCGGGAAAAGGTCTGGGAAACGTGTGGTGCTTGTGCAACGGTGAAGGGGGTTCGAGGGTGGGTGTGCGGTGGTACCCTTGAGGTCATCGCCTCGGACAGCCAAGAAGAAGGGGGAAATAGGTACCCCCCCCTCGGTCCGTATCAGTCCCCCATTCGGAGATAGATTTGCATTAAAGTTCTGTAAGAACTTGCAAATCCTTTCTCCGCACCATTTGAGCGCTAAATTTCGGTGATCTCGTATTCACCTTCTCCTAAATGCCTCATCTGTACATAGTCTGGGAAAGTGGGAGCATGTCGGGAGCGGGCATAGGCTCGAAGAGGAAAGGAGCTAGGAGAAGCAGAATGTCGGAGGAGAGAGCAGCAAGGGGTAATACAATGCATAGTGCAACACAGGATAGAGACACAAAGGAAGACAGTTAAAATGATAAACAACACGACTTTCAATAGTTGTCTGAGCCATCCCAGCTTGGGCAACCATCCCCATAAGTCCACATCGGATAGCCCCTCATGCTGGATGTCGTGGAGCTTCCCTGCTAGTTCATGGATATTATTCAAATGTCCAGTTATATTTAAGGTCTGGTCAGTCACGTATGTGCAGCACTCTGTGCCTATTAATGCGCAGGTGCCTCCCTGACTGGACAAGAGGAAGTCTGTCGCGATTCTCGTCTGTAGGCTCAATTGTCTTACCTCGGATAGTTCCGACATGAGAGAGTCTGTGATCTGGGTCGCCTCCTGCATGAACTTAAGGAGGATGTCGGTGAGTCGGAGAATATCCACGTGGTTTGAACCGGCACCGTAGGCGGGGAAGAGTGCTCGGCCTACGGTCTCTCCATTCGCAGCAACGTCTGACAGGTCTGACAGCTCCTTTTGCTCCCTTTTGTTCCGTTGTCTTCCAGGCGGTAGGTGTGGTAATATTCTAATTCCGGGAACGATGTAGCCGATGAAGCAGGATCCGGACATGTGTGGGCTCACCCATGTATAGGCGCGGTGCCCACACACCCAGAATAGGCCGCTGAGGTAAGATTCCATTCGGCCTGAAGCAAAGGTTTGTAGTAGCATGGTGTCTGCGGGTTGTGGCTTCCAGTCCAAGGGGTGTCCAACCGCAGCGGCCCAGGCAACAGTAAGGTTAGGAAAAGTTCGGGAGTCCCTTGTGTTAGAGACAGTGACCAGTCCAGTTGGTAGGATTTCCAGAGTGTTGGTGCATGTACTGGATCCGATGAAGGTTCCTTCCCCTGAGAAGCTGCGGCAAAGGGGTCCCTTCGTAGGGCCGGTGAGGTAGAGGTATTGATGTGTTAAGTTGAGTGCGGTCAGGTTCCAGGAGGTAACATTTCCGGAACGGAACTGTTCTAAGGTCACTGGTACAGGGACCAGTGGGAGGCTCTGTTGGAGATGGCTGGGTGCGTGAGCGCAAATCCAGCAGTCCGGGTAGGGTGACTCCTTCGCCACCTGGCTGAGAAGCTTAATGTAGGAGTTTTGCTCCCAGGATGACAGGAGGTCTTCTCCCGGGAGTGCCGGGTCGGCGCCGAATTGTCGGGGTGCTGTGCCAACCGGATGGAGGGGGTCGGTGGTGTTCAGTAGTCGCCTATCCCTGGCGATACCGCCGCATCGCAGGGGTCCGACGTGGTCCCACGAGGGGGAGCGCGAGGGGTGTAAAGAATGGTGCCACCCTTCGAGATATTCAGCCCCTCTCCACTCATGAGTGACCCCTAAGTCCCATAGACAGCAGAACCGCCGTAGGCAGAGTCCTTGGAGTTGGGGCTTCCGGGTTTCTGGGGTGGAGCGGAGGCACTGGAAGCCGAAAATCAAGTTTCCAGAGGGGTGGCTTGATTCCGTATAAGCGTGAGTAGCCCCTCCTGTCTCGACTTCGGTCCAGTTTGGGGTTTGCGAGACCTCTCCACTCTCGTAAAGAAGGTAAGTCCCATTTCTGCAGGTCAGCCGGTAAGAGGAGTGGTCAAGAGTGAGAGCCGCAGAGCCGATACGATGTAAATCCTTGTTTCGAATGAAAAGTTCCCAATATTCGTTTTCGGCGAGTTGGGGAACTAGGGAATGGCGCAGCAAGGTCCGGGACTCGGGAAGGCAGAAATCAAAGTCCCCCATTCGATCAGGGTTAGACCTTCCCGTCTCGACCTCATGATAGTCCAAGAAGTGGTAGTTTGTTCGTAATCCTGTGCAGTGGTCTGATGAGGTAGACGTGACCCAGGATAAGGTGGCGAGGAGAAGGGCGGTGGTGACCAGGCGCATGGCTCGGATGCGTGAACGAACGAAGGCGCCTGACAGGGTGAGGCTGTAAAGCGAAGGTATCAAATAGCGCTGTTGAACGGAGCTGTCAGATGAACTGTCAAAGGCGAAGCTGTCAACGAAGGAAGTAGTGAATGGAGCTGTCAAGCGAAGCAAGGTGTCAATGGAGCTGTCAAACGAAGCAAGCTGTCAATGGAGCTGTCAAACGAAGCAAGCTGTCAATGGAGCTGTCAAACGAAGCAAGCTGTCAATGGAGCTGTCAAACGAAGCAAGCTGTCAATGGAGCTGTCAAGCGTGGTTGTCGGCGCGTCTGAAACGTAGCTTGATGGTGTTGGTATCTGGGATGATTTCGGACGTCCAGTTGGGTGTCGCGGTGTCTGGTCCGGTCTGTTGGGCCCGACTTTGGCCCCGATCGGCTGGTCCGGTCTGTTGAGCCCGACCTTGGCCCCGATCAGCTGGTCCGGTCTGTTGAGCCCGACCTTGGCCCCGATCCGCTGGTCCGGTCTGTTGGTCGTCGTCGTCAATATATGAGGTCGGTAAGGCCGGTGGAGTCGAAAAGGTGAAGTCCTCGCCGTTGCTTTCTTCCGTCTCCTGTGGAGGGGGTGAGGACTTGCACCTAGTGTGATGTAACCAGGAATTCTTCTCACCTACTTTCACGGCGGTTGGCGATGTCAAGAGTACTTGGTAGGGACCTTCCCACGCGGGTTGGAGTGGTTCTTTCTGGTAGACCTTGACGAGGATCCAGTCGCCCGGGTGGAAGGAGTGAGCGTGGACGTCGATGGGAAGATTCTGTCCCTCGATGGCCGCGTAGTGGTGGAGACGCTGTAGCTGTGTCTGGAGCTGAATAACATAATTAGTAAGTTCTGCCTCCCCGAGCTCCAGTTCCGATAGTGGGAATAGAGTGTTGTAGACGGGAGGAGGTCTCCCGAATAAGAGTTCGAATGGGGAGAGTTTCAAACGTCCGGTTGGGGCGCTGCGGATGTTATGAAGAACCAGTGGGAGTGCATTGACCCATTTTAGGCCAGTGAGCTCGCAAAGTTTGCCCAACTGTATCTTTATTTCCTGGTTCATACGTTCCACTTGGCCAGAAGATTGTGGGTGGTATGGGGTGTGGAGGTCCCATTTGATTTGGAGTGATTTGGCCACTAATTGCACCACTTCTGCAGTAAAGTGGGTCCCCCTATCGCTGTCTAGGCGACGGGGTATGCCATAGCGGGGAATAATGTCCTGTAGGAGGGCCCTGGCAACTACGGATGCGGTGGCCTTTCTGCAAGGGAATCCCTCCACCCACGAGGAAAATTGGTCAACTATAATCAAAGCATGCTTAAAGCCTTGGCATTGGGGCAGATCAATGAAATCAAGCTGCAAGTTCTCAAAGGGGACAAAGGCCCATGGTCTGGCTCCCGGCGGCCTCCTTGGTTCACGCTTAGGATTGAACCGCTGGCAGGTAATGCAATTCTTTGATGCTGCTGCTGCAGCAGCAGCTATCCCGGGTGCGTACCAAAATCTAATTACATGTTCCATTAATCTCCCTTTTCCCCAATGTGTCTGCTGGTGAAGAAACCTCACTACTTTTGGAGTCCAGGCCTTTGGAAGGACGGTTCTTCCATCGGGGAGGACCCAGATACCTTGTTGTTCGGTGGCACCTATCGATTCCCACGTAGCCTTCTCATCCCCTGGGGCAGATTTGTAAATTTCTGTGAGGTCTAGGTCTGCTGGCAGTTGGAGGGCTTGGAACTCGGATTCGTTGTTAGGGGTGCGTAAGGCTGCCATCTGTGCGGCTTTGTCGGCTCGTCTGTTTCCTTTAGAAACTGAGTCCCTGCCCTTGGTATGGGCCTTGCAGTGGACAACGGCTATGGCGGCAGGTAGGTGGATCGCTGTGAGAAGTCGCTCAACCAGGGCGGCGTGCGAGATTTGAGACCCGGCAGCGGTTAGAAAGCCTCTTTGGAGCCAAATTTGGCCAGTTGTGTGCACCAAGCCGAAACAGTATTTACTATCCGTATAAATGGTTATCCGCTTCCCTTCACCAATCTCGCAGGCACGCAGCAGCGCAATTAGCTCGGCGGCTTGGGCACTGTACTGAGAGTTAATTGGATTTGAGTCTAGTATTTCGAAGTCGGAGACCACCGCGTACCCGGTCTTCCTAACCCCGTCGATCACTTTAGAGCTACCATCAGTATATAATATTAGGTCCGGGTTCTCCAGGGGAAGATGATCTAAGTCTTCACGGGGCTTTTCGGCTTGCCGTACTATAGTGGTGCAGTCATGATGCGGGGTGCCATCATCGGGAAGGGGTAGTAGGGTAGCGGGGTTTAGCGAGTTGACACGTTTAATGGTGACATTGGTTGGGGTTAGTAGGAGGGCTTCGTAGCGGTTGAGGCGGGAGTTTGAGAAATGGTGACATCCTTTTAGGGTTAGGAGGGTTGAGACTGAATGGGGAACGTGGAGGGTGATTTCGTGGCCTAGAACCGTCTCTTGGGCTTTCTCGAGGAGGACAGCGGCGGCCGCAATGGCTCTGAGGCAACTGACAGCCCCTTTGGCAGTATTGTCAAGTTGTAGACTATAATATGCTACTGGCCTCTCTTGGTCGCGGAATGGTTGGGTTAGGACCCCAGAGGCTACCCCCATTTGCTCGTGGATGAACAAGTTGAAAGGGATTCGGTAGTCGGGTAATCCTAGGGCAGGAGCAGATCTGAGTTCCCGTTTTAGTCGTTCAAAAGAGCTGTAAGCTTCATCTTCCCAGACTAAGGTGTCTGGGTGGTCCTGGCGCGTCATGGCAGTTAAGGGCTTCGTTATTTCACTGTAACCAGCGATCCATGCCCGGCAGAAGCCGGCCATGCCAAGGAAGCCGCGGAGCTGTCGCTTTGTTCTTGGGAGGGGAATTTTAGTGACTGCCTCAATCCTGTCAGTGGCTAGACTTCTGGTCCCTACTCCCAAGATGTGTCCGAGATACTTGACTTCTTGCTTACAATATTGGAGTTTCTTAGGAGACACTTTATGTCCCTTCTTTGCTAATTCTGATAGGAGGCATTTAGTATCTATCTTACACGCCTCCTCACTGGTAGAACATAATAAAATATCGTCCACGTAGAGAAGCAAGGTGGAACTGGCCGGTAAGTGGATGTCCTCTAAGTCCTGATGTAACACGGCCGAAAAAATGGCGGGTGACTCTACGTAGCCTTGGGGCAGTCTGGTCCACGTTAATTGGCTGGGCCCCCAGGTAAATGCAAAAAGGAATTGGCTGGCCGGATCTAGGGGTATGCTGAAGAAGGCAGAACACAGGTCCGCAGCGGAGTACCAAGTCGTCCCTGCTGGAATGGCGTTTAGGAGGGAGTTCGGGTTGCCAACTACCGGGTGTCGGGGGATCACGAATTGGTTCACTAATCTCAAGTCCTGCACAAAACGGTACCGTATAGGTGCCCCCTCCTTAGCGGGCTTCTTGACCGGGAGAACTGGGGTATTACAGGGCGAAGCGCATGGGACTAGAATCCCCTTTTCGAGGAAGTCCTCAATCATGGGTGTTAGGCCTTCTATGGCTTCTTTGGGCAGAGGGTATTGCTTGGTGCATGGGAAGGGTAGGTCGCTTCGGTAAGTGATCTTGACCGGAGTGGCGGAGAGTAAGAGTCCTACTGAGGTTGATTCAGTCCCCCATAGGGAGGGGGGCAAGTCGTTTTCGAGTTCTAAAGGGAGTTCGGGAAACTGTCGGTCCGCTTTAGATTCCTGAACGATACCCTGGAAAATGGGAATGGAGTTCCCTGGCATATGTAGGTAAATGCCATCCGGGGAGCATTTTATGGTGGCATTAAGTTTGCAGAGGAGGTCTCTGCCGAGGAGGTTGACTGGGCTGCTTGTCAAAAGGAAAGTGTGTTCCGCTAGTAATGGTCCGAGGGTGACCTTGGCCGGTCGCGAGAGCGGGCAAGTGCGGGGTATCCCATCCAGTCCCATTACTTTCTTGGTTACTGTCCCTGGTTCCAGGTGACTGTCGGTTAGGGTGGAATAGGTGGCCCCTGTGTCCAGTAGACATTGGTAAGGGTGGCCGTCTATCTCGATAGTACAGACCGGGTCTTCGGGTGACAATGTAAGGACAGGGCAGATGGTTTGGATCTGACTGGGATCCCCTTCTAATTGTCAATAAGTGTTCTGATCATCGGGAGGTGGTTGGTTTGGAGGGTGCAAGGGAGGAGCAGTAGCATTCGCCCAAGGGTGGGCAGGCTGGTCTATGGCTGGCAGTTGGGTGGCCGGCATTTGGGTCCGGGGTCCCGGTTGTGGTCGGGATTGAGGGATCGGGTTCGAGACCGCCGGTGGGGTATAAGCCGCTGGGTTGTGGTTGCTGTAGCCTGGAGTTACGTTGGCTTGCGGGGAGAAAGGGGGGTGGGTGATCCGTACAGGGAAAGGCTTAGGCTCCTGTCCCCCGTAGGGTGTCGCATTTAGGTAGGGGCAGAATCTTTTTATGTGTCCCTCTTCCTGGCAGTAATAGCATCCTCCAGTCCCCGGTCCCCATTGCCTATAGGGATTTGGGGTTCCTCCTCCACGGATTCCCTTTCCTCGAGGGAATCCCCTGCCTCGATTAGGACCATAGGCAGTTTCCATGCTTAAGGCTAGTATTTGTTCGACCTCGGGCTTCGTTTCTTTCTTCTTTCTTTCATCCCGAGAGTTGTAGACAGATTTTGCGATGGACAAGATTTCACTTACGCTCTTTCCATCGTATCCAATTTGGAGATTCAGAGCTTTCCTGATATCTGGGCAAGCCTGATCCTTGAAGAACCCTTTAATGATTACTTCATGCTGTGGGTTGTTGGGGTCTATTCCTCCCCATGTTTTAATGGCAGAGACCAATCTAGTGTAATAATCGGACGGGTGTTCATTTGGTCCCTGCATGACCGACTGGACTTTGGTCCAATTAACGGTGCGTTGTCCGGCGGCCTTTACACCATCCAAAATGGCCTTTTTAAATAGGTTTAAGCACCAAATACCGTTAGTGGTATTATAGTCCCATTCTGGTTCTACTCTGAGACATTGTGCTGTGAGCGCTTGCAATCCCTGAGGCCGTCCCCTTTGGTAGTCAGGTAGTTCTATGGCTTCCCCAGCTTTAGTTAGAATGTCCGCTTTCTCCGCCTCGTTGAAGAGGGCATTCAGAAGGACGTGGACATCGGGCCAGGTGGGATTGTGTGTGGAGAAGATAGCGCTGACCTGGCGGTGGCATTTGTCCGGGTCATCCCTCAATCTAATTACATGTTCCATTAATCTCCCTTTTCCCCAATGTGTCCGCTGGTGAAGAAACCTCACTACTTTTGGAGTCCAGGCCTTTGGAAGGACGGTTCTTCCATCGGGGAGGACCCAGATACCTTGTTGTTCGGTGGCACCTATCGATTCCCACGTTGGGTGCCAAGCTGTTACGGAAAATCTGGGTGCGTATTTACCCTGCCACCCAGCCAATCGGACCAAGTCCGTGGATTCTAGCGGAAGAAAAGGAAGCTCAGCCAGACGCAGGAGCAAAATGCGAAGATCCAAGTTTATTGCGCAACAGGTTCAAGGCGAGATTGAACCCCGAGAATGGGGCGACATAAACTTTTAAAAGTTCCCTCCAAGTCCCATAACACAGTGCGCGGAACGTCATGAATACATTATGGGAAGGTTGGGTTTCATGGATTACATATCTCAGAGAAAGGTGGGGTTACACTAATTTACATTTGAGGGAAGGGAGGGGGGAATATGCAGAGCGAGGGTCATACACAAATACACATTTCATGAGTACCGGTGGCGGTGGGACAATGGGTTACTGATATGCACTGTCTGCCACCTGGTATTGCCCGGGGGACGGGCTGGGCAGAGCGATCTGACAGGATTAAGGAGTTCCTGTGTACGTGACTTGCCGTCTCGAGGATTATGGAGTCGGCCAACATCATGGAGTCCTGGGGAAACTGAGTCGAATGACACCAAGAGCAAGAAAATTGGAGCTGTGGTTGATTTTATATGAATTTTGAAAGGTTCCGATGACTTTCAGTCCGTTCCGTAGCCTAGATCAAAAGCGGAAGCAGAATGTATCCATTCTTGCAGAAATGGATACATTGTAACAAGGGTTTGACAGTTTTACGAGGTCGGGAGTTTCGGTTCTATTGTTCTCGCCGTGGGGGGCCGTCAGCAGCTCGTCAGGAGGTTAAATGAGGCGTGCAAGAGCTCCCTGAGCTAGCTCCTGCAGGACGAATGCATGGCTGTGATTGGCCAAAGCGCGGCCATAGGAATAAGCGGAGAAGGGAAACACTCGGTCTACTCATTCTAAGTATGGAGCGCAGATAGGCATAGGAAAGGATAGGGAATATATATATATTCGAGCTTATTTCGCTCGGGAAAAGGTCTGGGAAACGTGTGGTGCTTGTGCAACGGTGAAGGGGGTTCGAGGGTGGGTGTGCGGTGGTACCCTTGAGGTCATCGCCTCGGACAGCCAAGAAGAAGGGGGAAATAGGTACCCCCCCCTCGGTCCGTATCACAAGAGAAGTGGGTGCAACATGTGACACAATTTTAAGTGGCCTTTCAACTTCGCCTTTGACATCTCCTGGTTGCATTCTGTCCTATTTTACCCAGTACTAAATCTCGCCACCCTTTGATGCGTGACGTAATAAGGGCAGCCGCAGTGGTGTGATAATTGCAGGCTATGTCCTGCTTTGAACCTATGTTTTTCTGCTATGACCCTTGCCCATTCCTACCCCCGCTGCTCTCCTGCAATAGCTGCTTCCATGCCCTGTTCATTCTCAGGCCTCCAGCAAACAAAAGCTGTCTGAGCACTAATTGGGCATTGGCACTAGTTCCTTTTCTAGCCTACTTCCGCCCTCATTGCTGCCAAACTCATAGAAAGAAGACGCCTGGCTTACGCACTCTGCAGATGCTGGTGTGAGAAAGAAAAAAACCTGAACGGTGCTGGCTCCAGCATTTTTTGGTGGGCACTACATCCTCAGGTAGCCTCCCAATCTGGAGGAGGAAAGAATCCTGTCCTCTGGTACTCTGATGGCACTCTATCAATTAAATAACCATCACCTTTCTTGGATTCTTTATATAAAATGAGTTGGGGTGGTGGGCCCTCTGCTGGTTGTGGAATCCTGACAAATACCCAGCCTTGCTATTCTTTGGAACAAGCGCTGCAAAAAAATATCCAAGCATGTTTTGGGGTAAGATGGAGGCTCCTATAATAAGGGATGCCTTTGGAAAACGAGCGAGGTCCCAACTAAAGAAGAATGGCAGCTTAAACTGATGGAATATGCGCAGCTTGCGGACCTAACATATAGAATAAGAGAACAAGAAGATCATACCTCAAAAGAATATTGGAAGATGTTAATTAAATATATGGGGGGGGAATTGTAAAAAAGTCTAAACAAGTTTTGACGGGTGTAATAATGGAATACTGAATGGTTTAGCTTATGTAAAATATGCAGGGGTTTATAATATGCAAAATGAACCATGGAAAGAGAAGAAGGGAAGTCATTTTAAGGTTGTTTAAATGAATATTATAAAGTGTAAAACAGGAAATGTGTGTGTGTGTGTGTGTGTGTGTGTGTATAATGCTTTCATACTCTCTGCGACAATGCAGACAGCAGCATGCACCATGAGTGGAAGGGAAGGCAAATAAATCAGCTAGCTTAATCCCTCCTGGAGCCTTCACTTCTGCCACCAAGTGAATGCCTTTATTTTTACTGGCTGCTTCTACTGAAACAATAATTTAATCCTTGTAACTTGTAATCTTGGATTGCCTCTGGCCTCAAAACTGAATCTGAGCACCCTTCCCCTGATACGACTGGGCTCTGTTCCCAAGCTGCCCGGAGCCAGCGCGCAAATCATTCTTGTCTTCCCAAGGTAAATGATAGAACTGCCTTTGTGCCTGGCCCCATCCCATTCAGTATGGACCGCCAGGGGAATCAAATACACAAGACTCTTTGTCTTGTATAGCACGCCTGACCTACATTCCTGAGTGAAGGCTCTTCGTTTCTACAGCGCAACAGGCTAAGAATCCAGAGGCATGAAGAAAACCTCAAGCAAAATCTCAGAGTGAAATGGAACAATAAGATCTTAATGGGGTTGCGTTTGTGGGTGGTAGATGAGCGTTGCAGGCTTGGCTAGTTCTCCCAAACATGCTGTATCTTTTCCTTGGGCTTCTGTTATCCTCCTGGCTTTTGGCCAGTGTTCCCTCTGCATGCCCCAAAACGCTTAAAAGTGGTTAAACCCTAAAGCATGTTCTTTGCTCTATAGCATTAGGATAAACATCCCCATGCAATTAAAAAAAGCGTACAAGAGAAGACAAGTTTTATTTATTTACTACTGAATCAAGCCAATCAGCCTTGAAGCAAGGTTCCTTCAGTCTCCTGGCTGATCATCCCAATTCTAAGGGTGGTTTGGGGCCACAATAACCGTTTTTGCTTGGGGGAAATCATTCTGACAAGTGCTTTCATTGTGGGGATCCTTGCCAGGTTTGGGTTGTGTACACGCTATATAAAGCACACACACCTAAATACAGCTCTTTCCTGCCATTTTCATGGGTAAGTCATGGGGGAATAGAAGCCCACATGCGTAGAAAAGGTAGGGGAGTACAGTAGCGACATTTGTCCAATTATATTCATTGTTGTGTCATGTGTGTGAATGAAATGATATGCTGGCATAATCGTCAGAAAGCCACAGTTCCATAATGCAGCAGGTACTGCAATGTGAAAGGAATGTTAGAGAACAGGACAGAAGCACTAGCATTATAATCAAGGAAACTAGTGAAATATTCCCCACCTTTGAATACACCCTTAGTGTTATGTGTGAGCCCCACACACAGGCCAACAACTAATGTCAATAAACCATGATCTGAAGCCCTAGTTTGTTACTGGATTACAAACTGGTTTGTTTTAACTATGGCTTGGTGTTATGTGTGAGCATAGGCGCCGACTCCATGGGGCCTGAGGGGGCCCGAGCCCCCTCAAAAATTCGTTTGGGGGGGCTCTGCCCCCCAATAATCTCGGGCGCCCCTCCAGCAGACGCCGCCCCTCCCCCAGCCCAAAATGCACAGGGTCGGGCTGCATGCCTCCTGCCCTCCCTCCCGAGCAAAAGCTCCACCCAATTTCCTTTGGAGCTGATTAATAGGCGCAGCACGCTCTCCCCTATTCGCTCACGAGGAGGCGGCGCCACTTTATTTGCATATTCATGAGCTTATTTATTATTCATGAGCTTTCGCGGGCTCCCCCAATATTTTTTATAAGTCGGCGCCCCTGTGTGTGAGCCCAGCAGCACCCATCTTTAATCATGGTTTGTTTGGCCACCCCATCCCAGATTTTCCTACTCATAGTGAAATACTGCCCTTCAATGAGGCCAAACTTAGATTCACAATTTTTTTTAGGGGTATGCATCCCCCTATGTCGCCCCCAGGAAAAAAACCACTGCATATCAGGAAATTCAGGTTGCACAACTGCAGTTCATTGGAAGTGCTTGCTCAACAAACCAAACTTCCCTCAGAGATAGGACTTTTGTGATAAGGAAAGTGGTCGCAGATACACTGCTCAGTAAGTGATCACACTTATTTGGAAGCAACTTCAGCTAACCTCCCCACAAACAAATCAGGATGAATGCTCACTAAACAGGTCACCTGGAAGCTCCCCTAGCAGCAAGCATCTGTCATGCATTTCAAACAGGGATGTCTTTCAGATGGAGACTTCTGTAAGGTCACTCACGCAGTTTATGAGAGAGCAGCAAAGATTGGACTGCAGATCCAGGTGACCAACAGTTTGGTATCAAGGGTGCCATTTTGGTACAGTGGTACCTCGGGTTACAGATGCTTCAGGTTATAGACTCCGCTAATGCAGAAAAAGTACCTCGGGTTAAGAACTTTGCTTCAGGATGAGAACAGAAATCTGTTGTTATTGCAGAGTCCTTTGCACAACGGAATGATGAACAGTACGTGCCACATGCTTAAAGTTGCTTTATTTTCAGTTCATTGTTGAGAAATTACAAACATGCATCTTGCCTCTGCTGGAGCAGAGAAGCAACCGTCCTTCTCCTCGGAATAACGAACACCGAGAGAAAAGTGAAAAACAGGAAACCAGTGTACGTCACATCCAGCTTCCCATTCCCGTGGGAAAACCCAACAGTGCTCTGACTGTGGAATGTAAACATTGTCTTGTGACAAGCACTTCGCTGCACAGTGAAGAGAGCTGAAACTAACATCCTCCCCCTTTCTGTGAACATCACTGGGCAGCGTGTTCGTACAATATCAGTACAAACCCAACTTCTGTACATAGGTACAGTGTTGATCCCTTGATACAATCTTAGACAATACATCAGCAGGAATTTCATTACCTGGCATATAGGACACCGTTACGAGTCCCTTCTGAATATGTTCCCTAGCATGTTGCAACTTCAATTGCAAGTGCTTCGTGCTTTGCTTACAACCTTCCGAATTCAGCAAAGCCAAACATGCTTTGTTGTCCTGGTAAACCTGGATTGGACATTTGACAGGAATTTTCATGTCTTTGCACAATTGTAACAACCATTCACAATCCTTAAGTGAATAAGACAGTGCATTCAGTTCAGCTTCACAAGTACTTAAGCTAATTGTTGTTTGCTTCTTGCATGACCAATCAAATAGACCCTTATTGTACATGTAGCAAACTCCAGACGTACTTTTCCTGTCTGTAGTGTCACTTCCAAAACTTGCATCTGCAAAAATCTCAAGACCACCAGACTTCTGATTGTTAAATCTCAGTCTGTAATGCATAGTGCCTTTCAAATAGCGTGCTATGCGTTTTAAAGCTTTCCAATCCTTAACAGTAGGATTGTTGACTTGTCTGCTTAGCAAATTACAGCTAACAGCAATGTCAGGTCTTGAACATCTGGCAATGAAGTTTAGCTTACCTAGCACACTTCTGTACAGTGTAGTGTCAGAAAATGCTTCTTCAGTGTCTTCTACCTGATAACCTGTTGTCATCGGTGTGTCTACAGGGTTAGCATCCATCAGGTTCAGTTTGCTTAATACATCAGCAATTTTCCGTGACTGGTGTACTAGAATGTTACCACTTTGATCTTTCTCTATTTCCAGAGATAGGTAGTTGTTTACCTCACCAAGATCTTTCATGTCAAAGTGCTCTTTCAGTTGAGCTAGGGCGTTATTGTACATTGAGACATCTTTCCAAAAGAATAAAATATCATCAACATAAAACAAACAATACAGCTTCTTTTGCCCTTCCTCTTTGACAAACACACATGGATCAGCTTTCCCTTGCTGAAAACCTAGAGAAAACAATGCTTCAGTGAGTTTTGTGTGCCAACACCATGCACTTTGTTTGAGACCATAAAGGGACTTTTTCAGAGCACAAACAAATCCCTGTTTTACCTGTACGCCATCAGGTGGAAGCATATAAAGTGATTCACCTAGAGATCCGTACAAAAACGCTGTATTTACATCATGGTGACTAATGTGTAGATTCTCCTCTGCAGCTAGCTTGAGCATAAGCCTAATGCTCTCATATCTCACCGTGGGTGAGTAGGTCTCGTGATAGTCTTCACCTGGTACCTGTGCAAAACCTCTGGCTACCAATCTGGCTTTGTGTCTGACTATCTTGCCATTTTGATCAGTCTTCGCTTTGAAGACCCATTTACTTCCAAGCAGTTTCATTCCTGGAACTACTGGAACTAGCTCCCAAGTTTTGTTCCTTTCCAAGGAATCAAGCTCAGCCTTCATTGCATTTAACCATGGCTCAGCTTCCTTTGAATCCAAATCCTGGATTTCTTGGAAACTTGAAGGTTCAAATACCTTCTTGGAGCTTTTAACAGCTGCTACTGCTGTCTTAGCAAATTCATCAGCAAATCTCTTTGGAGGTCTGCCTTTTGTGGCTCTTTGTGACCTGCGAATCAGCCTTTGGTCTTCAACACTTTCCTCTTCCTTCTTAGGAGAAAAGTGACCTATTGTGAACAATGGTTCTTCCAATTCCTGATCAGAGCTTTCAGAGGGTCGCATAGAGGCTTTCGCACTCTTGAAATCCTCTGAATTATCCGATTCAGTTTCAGACTCAGAATCAGAACCTTCATCAGTGGGTGTGGGTTGCTGTTGCTTATCCTCAGTCTCATCACTGTCATCAGGATAACATTGAAAAATTCCCACGTTCTCCCCCCACTTGGCATTGTACTCAACACTTCTTGTGAGCTTAATTGTCTTAGAGTCAGTCATCATTATTCTGTAAGAACCTTTCTGATAACCTAGAAAGATACCATGCAAACCACGTTTGCCTAACTTGGAGCTTTGTGGTGAGTGAATCCACATGTCAGATCCAAAAATTTTCATGTGTTTGATGTATGGTTTCTTGCCAAACATCTTCTCATAGGGGGTACAACCAATCGCTGAAGATAACCTGCGATTGTAACTGTAAACAAAACACGAGAGAGCTTCGGCCCAATAACTCTCTGGAAGATTAGCATCATGCAGCAAGGTTTTTAACCCTTGAAGCAATGTTTGATTTGCCCTTTCGCAAAGTCCATTCTGCCATGGCGAGCGAGGACTGGACAAATCGTGTTGAATTCCTTTCTCAGTCAGAAAAGCTTCAAACTGCTGAGAAGTGAATTCTCCCCCGCGATCTGTGAAAAGAATTTTTATCTTCTTACTATGCACATTTTCCAACCAAGCACAGAATTCCTTGAACCTTAGAAAAGCCTCTGATTTCTGCTTGAGATTGTACACATAAATATACCTGGAAAATGCATCAATGAGAACCATGAAGAACCTATTTTCACCCAAAGAGGGCGATAGTGGACCAACTAAATCAGCATGAACAATCTGGTATGGTTCTGTAGCTTGCCTACTAGACATCTTACCTTTTGCAGCCATTTTCACCTTGTTTGCTGCGCATGCTTTGCACTTCATGTGGTACCTGCAGGGTTTAATAGTCATACCTTCAACCAAGGTAGGCATCTTAGATACTGCCTCAAAATGCAAATGACCAAATTTCCTGTGAAAATCATGAATACATCCTGCATGCAAACTTTTGTTAGAACCTGCAATGCAACAAGTCTCATTCTGCACAACATCATCATAATACAAAACAAACAAACGATCAACACATTCAGCATGCAATACATAATCGTCTTTCTTTGTGATGGTGCATTTCTTGTTCTTGAAGGAAACGTCAATGTTCCGTTCATTCAGCTGCATTACACTTAGAAGATTGTGTGTGGCATCTGGAACATAAAGTACATCATGTATCTCTAAGTCCAAACTGTGAAGAACAACAGTTCCGTAGCCTTGACTGGGGATCGTGTGGTCATCCGCCTGGTGAATCGCACCTTCCTGCGGTGTAAAAGACACGAACAGTCTCTTGTCATTGCACATGTGGTGGGTAGCTGCTGAATCAATAACGAAGAAAGATCTAGACGTCTTCTGGACCTTTGCAACCTTTGGAGTGAAACGTGAGACCATTGCCTTGTGCTGCGTTGTCCTGGACACCGGACCTTTGCCTTTGCTTTGGCCTTTTCCACGCGATGAGCTTTCGCTGCGCTGCTCTGTCTTGGCCCTGGGATATTTGCATTCCCTCTTCATATGGCCTAGACGTCCACACGAGTAGCATTTCACTGCCTTCAAAGCTTTGGCGCCCTCTGGTGGTTCCACTGCACTCGGGGATGACGTCTGTGAAGACTCCCCCTTACCCATGCAGCTAGCACCCCGGCGATCTGCTTCATTCTGGATCACGGCAGTAACATAGGCTACTGTGAGCTGAGCAGTTGGTTGAACAGCAATCTGAGTGGCAACGGACTCCCAACTTGGTCCCAAAGAATGTAGTATCATGAAGGAATACACAGCCTCTGGAAAGTTGAGTCCTCTCTGTTGCAACTCATGTCTCAGATTCTGCATCTCCATCAGGTGTTTACGCACATCTCCACCTTCAGCAAGAGCCATACCATGCAGCTTGGCATAGTAGTACATTGAGGAACCAGCTTCTGTCCTCAAGTGAGCCTCTCTTAAAGAGTTCCAAATTTCTTTGGCTGTGGTCTTTCCACGCAACAGACAGAGCTCTTCTGGGGATACTATCAATGTAAGCGTTCCCCTTGCTTTGGAATCCTTAGCAGCCCATTGAGCTGTAATTGGAGCTGGGGGGTTGTCTGTAATAACATTAAACAGACCTTCTTTCCGCAGAATTGCCTCTGCATACTGCACCCACTCCGTGTAATTTTTCTTATTGAGCTTAGGAATCCCAAAAGCTTCAACCAGCTTTGCATTATCCATTTTTTTTTGCTTTAAACAAGCTGCGTCACAGTACTGCAGCTTCCAAAAGCACTTGTAAAAAGTACTTTCGCTTTCTCAGCCACCAAGCCTGTGAGCTTATGCCTTAAACTGTATCGCGGCAAAACGGCTTTAAAAGTTCAAAGTCCAGCCATAAAACCATAAACTAGAAACTGGCAGGCTGCTAGGCTGCTCCGGGCAGCATGAGCACATACCTTCATCAATCAAACTTGACGCGCAGAGCAGATAACGCGATCCGGTCCTCTGAACCTCTGCCGGCATTCCGACTCGGCTGCTGGAGTCTTTAATCCTCAGTTTGATTTACGTCTTTCTGGGCCCGATAACCATAATGTTGTTATTGCAGAGTCCTTTGCACAACGGAATGATGAACAGTACGTGCCACATGCTTAAAGTTGCTTTATTTTCAGTTCATTGTTGAGAAATTACAAACATGCATCTTGCCTCTGCTGGAGCAGAGAAGCAACCGTCCTTCTCCTCGGAATAACGAACACCGAGAGAAAAGTGAAAAACAGGAAACCAGTGTACGTCACATCCAGCTTCCCATTCCCGTGGGAAAACCCAACAGTGCTCTGACTGTGGAATGTAAACATTGTCTTGTGACAAGCACTTCGCTGCACAGTGAAGAGAGCTGAAACTAACAAAATCGTGTGCCAGCGGCATGGTGGCAGTGGGAGGCCCCATTAGCTAAAGTGGTACCTCAGGTTAAGAACGGACCTCCAGAACAAATTAAGTTATTAAGCTGAGGTACCACTGTGTGTGTCTGTGTGTGTAGATATTTTGAAGAGGGGGACAAGGTTCACATTGAGATTTAGTGGCCCACTTTTGAATATGTTGAAGGTTAAATTGCAAACACAAAAAACCCTACCCCTTCCAGAAAACAAGCCTACAGCAAATCTCAATTCTTTTTTGTTGCAGCTCCCTTTTATAACACTAGTCAGAGTGTAGAATCAGTGGACCAGTCATATACAGCATCTCCTGAGGATAAAAATCTGTGTAAGTGGAACATGCAGCAGTGTGTTGTAATGCAGACTGCTGCTGCTCCAGGAAATCGCTCGTGTGCTTCCCATTCCTCCCTTCCACCTATTTCTCTCCCCCTACCTCTGATGACCACATTGATTTACTTCCGGGTGAAAGTTCAGCCCCTTTATAGGTTTTCCCCCTCTTAAAGGTTTTGTGGTTGTTTTTTTGCCCAAGGCAGTGGTGTAGTGTGGGTTGTTGGCTCCCAGGGCGGGGCAAGTGTTGTGCCCCCCTGAAGGACTGGACAGCTGTGGGGGGCTCACTGGGCCCACACGGAGGGTGGACAGAGCCCAGGAGGCACATGGCTGCTGGCGCATCCACTGCTGGTGGCGGTAACAGTGCGCTTTCTTGGTTTGGCAGTCTCTCCCTGCCTCAGCCAGGGGTGCCAACTTGAATAAATATTTTTTTTTGGGGGGACAGGCAAACCCCGCCCACATAATCACTCACATGTCATGGTGCACACGTACTATTTGAATGGCAATGTCCATCAACTTGGGGGGGGGCTCAGATATTTTATTGGGGGTGTCCAAAGACCCCTCGGCCCCTAGGAGTTGCTGCTGCAGGGACTGCTTCTGGTGGCGGAGGTTGGAGAGGACTGCGACAATGAATTCTCAAAAACAGGAGCATGTGGAAGGACCCACAGGCTCTGTTTAGCCGTGTGAAGATTTTTGAACATCTCAGCAAAATGGCAGAAATCAGAAGTGCAATGGCTCTGTTGCACTTCGAGTTGTAACATCAAGTTTGTTCATCTGCACAGAAATGCAGAGGGATGGACACACAACTTGCTCATGCCCTGGTGGATCTGAACTCCCCTAGGCATGGAGCTGCCAAGCTTGCAAAGCGCTTCCTTCTGTTCCTGTTCCCTTTCTCCTCAGTAAGGCTGCTTTTTGGGACAGCGGAAATAATCTATTCTGCAAGGCCTTTTCATTTAAAAAAAGAGGGGGGGGGGGAAAGCAAGCAGCTCAGGCAATTGCCAATTTCCTCCAGCGCTTTTGAAATGTGAACTTTGCCTCTCTGAGAGTGGACTGGGGTCAACTCGCGAGGCAGACTCCGAACTGGGCTTGGGACCTGCCTCCAGCTGCAAGCGAATGCCAGTGTTGCAGATAGGGGAGGGAGGCGGCAAGAGGTGGGGGCTCTCAAGAGTTAAAGTTTTCTGTCTGAGAGCCAAGAGCTTCCTCGAATCAGCCTGCAGGGACAGATGGGCGGGGAGGGTTGGAAACTTCGTCTCATTCACTTGTTGCTCAATACGCTTTTGCCTTCCATTCAGCACGGCTCAGACGGAGGCTATAGGAGGTAGTGTGTGCCTGCGGCTTGCAGGGCTCTGGGTCTTTTGAGGTGAGATCCCAGGCATGCTGGACTTCTACACAACCGTGATAGGGCTCCTGATCCTTCTGCTCCTCCTGGGGAATGTTTTCTTCCCCTACCTTTGGCTGGACTTGGTTTTCTTCTTCACCGTCCTTCATACAGGATACAAATGCCACAGGTGTCTCAGCCGCAAGCCTCCCATCACCTTACTGGACTTCTTCTTGGCCAAAGTCCAGGAGCACCCAGAGAAGCCCCTGGTCCTCTTTGGAGACGAAACCTATTCCTACCGAGATATCGACAGGCGCAGCAGTCAGCTGGCCAGAGTGCTCCGGGACCACGTGGGGCTGGAAGAAGGGGAAACGGTGGCTGTTTTCCTCAAGAACGTCCCTGCCTATCTCTGGGTCTGGATGGGACTGGAGAAGATTGGCAGCGTCATGGCGTGTATCAACTATAACATCCGAGCCAAGTCTCTCTTGCATGCCCTCAGCTCCTGCAAGGCCACAGTGCTACTGACAACTCCAGGTGAGTTAAAAAGGTAAAGGTACCCCGTGTGCATTTACACCCAAGGGGGCACCGGAAAGCCTGTTTGTGCTACACTTGTCAGGCCATATAGTCACAATCGAGAGAACCTTGGGGAATTCTCTTGAACTGTTTCTCCTCCCACCCCCCTTTTAAAAGAGGTTTGACATGTCTTTTTCCATCCCTGACAAAATAGCACAGTCTGTGTGTTGTCTCAGCTCGTCTGCACCTGAGCAGTTTCAGACTTTCCAAGGGAAGAAAACAACAACTACATTTAAAGGAGGGGAGATCTGAGACAGTGATGACATGCAGATTCCCTGACATTAATAAAGAGACAGGCTGGCGCAAATCCACATTGTGGACAAGCACTTGAACTTTGACTACTGATCTCCATCCAGGTGCTTTAGCAAGTCTGATTAGCAGAGTTAATACCCAGCAGAGTTCTAAATGCAGGCATCCCTCAGAGTTCGGCTTCTCCAAGGGAAAAGAGAAGGGGGATTCTGGGTTGAACCCAACACAAATGCAAAGCTTGATTGGGAAAATGCATATAGTAACTTAAGGCCATTCGTTTAAGTGGATCTACTCTGAGTATGGCTTACTTTGAGATCACACCATTTGTTGATGAATCCACTGTCTTATTAGCCAGTGGCCAGCTCTGGACACCTTCCCGTCCCCAGATCAAAGTTTTGGGATTCAGTTACTTTGCTGTAGCTTGGAGAATGCAGGATCTTTGCCTGTTCAAGTCAGGCATTGCTCTTGATGCAAACTTTCAGTTGCCATTGGCTAATGGTTTTACCTTTCTCTGACTGTGGCATGGCTTCCATTCACTTTTTTTTATTATTAAAGGAAAAGCTTTACTTTAAAAGCCATTTTCTTCCTCCTTGAAGCACTGTTGTTTGGCATTTTGGCACATGGATAACAGAACGTCCAAGTGTCCCTATTTTCCAGGGACAGTCCTGGATTTACAGAAGTCATCCCGGTTTCTGATTTGATCCTGGAATATCCTGCTTTCTCTTATGACGTTCCTATTTTCATCGGAGAAATGTTGGAGGATATGGAATAGGATGTCCCTATTTTCATCGGAAAAATGTTGGAGGGTATGGGATAATAAATCTCTTAAGTTGAAAAGAAATCAATATTTCTTAGCTAGTAGAAATAACAATCTTTCTTTGAGCATGGGTGTATGAGAGTTAGGCAGAGTGCAAAGGGAAAAGAGCTGGAGAAAGCATTCCTTGAGTAAGTAGTCATTATTTCAGTTGCTTTAGCCCTAAAAGAAAACAAAGCATCTCTGAGTCTTCACCACGCAGGGTGTGTGTTTTCCTTGTTGGACTGCCTTCAGTGTGACCTCCCAAAAAACGGGTTAGTTTAATGAAGCAGTGCTCCAACAAGAAAATAACAGCAATAGCTGCTGATGTTTGAGGGAAAGGAAAGGAGGGAAGAGAGAAGGAATGGATATCCAGCGGGAGTAATATTACATTATCGACTCCAGTGGTTTCTGTGATGACATCAGTGTAACTGGCCAGGCAAAGTTGAGGGTGCTTTGCCATTCCCACCTGAATTGCCCCTTTGCAACAACTAGGCAAGCTGTGTCAGTGTTATTATGGATTGATTAGATTTCTTACCTGCCTTTCTCCACAAAGGGCCAAAGCGGGTTATAATAAAATATGCCATTATGCAACAAATAAAAAACGAAGGTTAAAAAATAAAGAAATTACTAAACATTCCATATCTAAAAAACAGTACAAATGTTAAAGAACAATTTCATGGGGGGGGGGACCCGCAATTTAAATCGATCCAATACTGATGCAGGCTGGGATAATTTGGAAGGCTTCTAGAAAGAGGAAGGTCTTCATTTGGCACCAATAAGACAACAAAGACCTGCCTGTCTAATATGTAACAAGAAGAAAGTCTGAATGATAGGGTATCACACTCTTTTTCCAGAATAAAATGGTATCTTACAAATGATGCCTGGATGTCAAGAGTGTCTGACTCTCCCCGGGTTAATGAATCTGGACCAGGTGAGATTTTAATCCATGGCACCAGAGCCAAAGTAAACACTCTTGTGTACAAACAATTGTTTCTCTGAAGCAGAGTGGAAGAGACTCTCCCTGTTTAGACCAGCACACTGATCCTGACTCAACATCAAGAGCTTGATAACAAGGTCTGGGGAGGCAGGGAGAGTGCATGGGGGCGGGAAGGGAAGGGGTAGCTGGTTCCCTCTGTTTTCAGGGACTCCTAGTCATGATGCCTATGTTCTCCCTCTTACTGTCAGAGGCAGGCGGCCTCTGCTAGGAATCACAAGTGAGGAGACTGCCGTTGTGTTCAGGTCCTGCTTCTTGAGCTTCAGCTGGCCACCGAGACAGCAGGACACTGGGCCAAATTGGCTGTTGGCCTGACCCAATAGGACAGCCAGCGTGGTGTAGTGGTTAGAGTGCCGGACTAGGGCCTGGGAAACCAGAGTTCAAGTCCCCACTCCACCATGAAGCTCACTGAGCGACCTTGAGCCAGTCACTGCCTCTCAGCCTGATTTACCTTACAGGGTTGCTTGGGGGATTAAATGAGGAAGGGGGAAGAAACCCATACACCACCTGGAACTCTTTGGAGTAAAGGTGGGATATGAAAGCAGCAAATAAAATAAAAATAAAATGCCATGAGTTCTGAGGCATTAACAGGCTCAGAATATAATGATCGTTAGCAGCCAACAGTCCAGCAAGCACGGGGATTTGGTTATCAGTTCAATTTGCAAGCATATTCACAGAGCTGCTCTCGCACACACCCATCACACATCCTGATCTAATCAGACACCTCCTCCCTATTTTGCTTCCAGCAAGATCCGTGCCCGAAACGCTTAAGCCTGCTTCTACGTTTACAACCTTCCTGGAGGTGTGCCCAACAGAGAGACCTCGGATTGGGAACGCCAATTGGCTCTCCATCCCTGTCATTAGACAGGAAGGCTGAGACGGTCCAGGAAGGGGAATAGGAGGGAGACATGGAGGTGGGGTTAGGGCCGCCATACGTCTGGATTTCCCCCCAAAAGCCCCAAGAGTTAATTTTTGGGAGGAGACGTCAAACAAACAAAAAAGCTCAACAACTTTGTCCGGATTTTCACTTTTGGGAATATGGCAACCCTAGGTGAGGCTGAGACCTGGGAACAGAGGATGGTACAGCGGTACCTTGGTTTACAAACTTAATCCATTCCGGAAGTCCATTCTTAAACCAAAGCATTCTTTAACCAAGGCGTGCTTTCCCATAGCAGTGGGGGACTCAATTTACAAGCGGAACACACTCAACAGGAAGCGGAACATGTTCTTAATCCAAGGCAAAGTTCACAAACCAAAACACCTACTTCCGGGTTTGCAGCGTTCTTAGTCCAAGTTGTTCATAAACCAAGCTGTTCTTAAACCAAGGTACCACTGTACTTCTGTCTCTTGGAGGTGGCTGCCCTAGCTGCAGATGCAGGACCCCATCTTCTCTCTTCCCTCCCAGGGAGCAGAACACAGCAATGGAATCCATGGAAGGTGCCAGCCCGCTGCTGTGCTGGCAGAACCAGGATCCGAAGGGGAGGGTTCAGCCCGTTCGCCCAGGCCCCGGAAGTGCTTCCACCACTGGGAGCAGATGCATCCTCCCTGATGCAGTCTCACCAGGCATGAGACTCTCACAGCTATGTTTGCTTGGCCTTGTCTTTAAAGGTTTGGCAGGTGGCATCCCAGTCCGTTGGGACAGTTTTTCTGAACTCCAAGCCCTGATCTTGGACTCTTGGATCTTGCTACCAGCCTGGCTAGCCTCGCTTTTGTTTTCATCTAGCCTGAGCATAGCAACCGCTCTGACTCATTCCCTGTTGCTGAGCTTGTAAGTCTTCTTGGCGTCAATAAAATGCCCTTCCTTCCTCTCAGGAAGGAGTCTCTGTCATTGTGCTCTCAGCAGGAGCTAGAACAAGGACTCTTCTTATATTCTTATGAACTCACATCTTTGGATTTGTGCAGAAGAGCCCTAGTTCCTAAATGCAGCTGCTCCCCTGAGATGGAAATTAACTATACCATAATACAATATAAGCTGTTTCTGGTCTAGGCTATTTCATTCATCGGTCTTTTTCTTTTTATGGGCAAAATTCACAGTTGTGCAGAGATATATGAATAAGCACCCCTTCCTCCCATCTTTTCATGCACTTAATCTTTCTGTTTTGAAAACAGCTGGGAGGGGGAACGATGGTGGAGAATCTGTTTTAAGTATCCTAGGCATTATCCAATAAAAGGCAGACATTTATATTAGCAGTTGCAGCCACAGTTCTGTGGGGTAGTTCCCCATTTTCCTAGGAACACCTGCAAAACCAGTTTGACTGGTGACCATGCGGTAACCTCAAATATTCTGAATTTGTACGTGCCAAAAACTACACCAAAGGTTACACAATCATAGGCGGACCTGAAAACAGGCACAGTTTGATGGAAAGGCAGGATGCAAATTTAAGAAATAAATAATACATATTTTCAACAGGAGTGGGTGCAGGTTTTTCTGCTGTGCCCTAAGCACTGTTTTCCCCTTGCTTTCACTTCTCAAATGACACATGTACAGCCTTTTGAAGGTGAAAGTTGAATAACTCTTCCACTTTGCCTCGCTCCTCCCTATCTGATATTACGTTTGCCTTGCCGCTCCCTCAGGTGTTAGCAAATTATATATTTGTACAGCATCCTTTTAAAAACACACACACACACACACACAAACAAACATGATTTTTTAAGGGTGCCCCCAGACTGTCAATATTTTGTCAGGGGGATTCTAGCAGATACCTGGAAATTTAGGTGGATTCAGGCTGCATAAACACTATACCTTTAAAGTACATTTGACACACATCTCCCCCTTCAAAGAATTCAGGGCACTGTAGTTGGTTAAGGGTTGATGGAAATTGTAACTCTGAGAAAGGTGAACTACAGTTAGGAGAATTCTTTGCGGGCGGGTCCTTTGAATGTGCTTTAAAGATATAATGTGTACACAACCGAAAATACTCTGCCTTTCACCCCAATGAGTTCCACTTTTTAAAAAGAAACACACTTTTAGTGCCTAGGAACAGGGAAATCCATTTGTTAGCTGTGCACTGGTTTCATTATTGCATTTGTGTTCATTGAATCCTTCCCTGACTAAGCAGATTTTTGTTGCTGCGGCTCTGCTGGCAGAGGTATTTTGGTGGCTGCTCCTGACAGCTGCTGCTCTGTCTCTCTCGAAATGGTTGCATTGTTCCAGGGCATCCCTGTAATAAAAGAATTAAAAGCTGACCCCCACAAGACAATTCCAGCTGGGACCACCAGTTTAAAAATTTGAGTTCCCTCTGGCAACATAGGGTCCAAGACACCCTTTCCCCAACCTGGTGCCCTCTGGAAGCCTTGGGCTATGTATACATTAGTGGTTTGAAATGCAGGAAAATCATTCCACCACCACTACTGGTGCATTTTCACATAGCTTTTGTATGTTGCTGTTCACACACCAGAGAAGGGGGTGAGGGTGTTATCACCTGAGGCTCATTACCTGAATTCTTTCCCTGTGCTGAACTTCACTTCATCTGCACATGCTCAATAGCTGCCTGGATGTACACACCTCAGCTTAGCCACACCTTCCAATTTCAAATCGGATGGAAGTTAGTTTGAGGGAAACTGCCTCAAACAGGGGTATTTCTCAAGAAGCTACAGGAAACCAATGGATTGTAGCCAATGTCATGTGCTCTGGGCTTCAAACACCAGTGGTGGGATTGTGTGTTGGAGCTGGAGTAAGCAGTAATGTGTATCCAGCCTTGGACTTCCATTAAACCCAGTCAGAACGGCCAAGAACGATGGGAGTCGTAGTCCAAAACATCGTGAAAGGTGGTCCAGTTCATTCTGCAAATAATAATTAGCAGCAGCATCACCATCATCTTCTCTAAGGCTGCTACTGGAGAATAAAAATCGGCCCATCCCATGAAAGCATTTAAATCTGAGCAAGAACAAATGGGTACTTTTTGTTGCTGAAAAATACTGAAGTATCCTTTCATCACTCATAGCAACAAATGAAAATTAAACCAAATGGGTTCCAAAACTAATACACACTCCTGTCCCAAATGCTACTGTCTGGTATACAACTGCAATTCTGGTTATTCATACGCAAACAAAACCATTCTTTATTGCAGAATCTGGGCAGGCGGCTGCCTTACTGTCTAGCGGGATTTCCAAAACCAAGGGCCAATCAAGGGCCAATCTCACCTCTTTTCATGCTCTCTTGAAGATTTCAAGGCCGCCATTGAGGATGTCCTTCCTGCTCTAAAGAAAGAAGGAGTCCGGGTTTTCTTCCTGAGCGAAGACTCCCCAACCGAGGGTGTGGAAGCTTTGCTGGGGCAGATCCAATCCAGCTCAGCCGAGCCTGTGCCCATTTCCTTCAGAGCCAAAGTGACCCCTCAGTCATCATCCCTGTATATTTACACCTCTGGGACCACAGGTGAGGAGGAGAACGTCAAAGAAGTTGGTGAGGGACCAAGGGGAGGGGAAACTTGGCTTGCGTGCCTGGAAATATCTTGTTTCCCATCTGCCCTCCTCCTGGGCACTTTTGAGGACGGATGGGGTTTGCCCATTCAGGAGAGGCCATAGCTCAAACATCAAGGGGATGCACATCACTTTGATCCAGCCCAAAGTGGATCTCAGTGTAGATCCCTGCCTGAGACCTCAGAGAGCCACTGCCGGGCATGTGTAAAACAACTTTAGATATGCCGTACTGGCCCGAATATAAGCTGCACTTATTTTTCCAAATTCTGACCGTGAAAAGTTCAAGCGCAGCTTAAATTTGCAACCTTACAAAAATGGGCTTTTATGGTATCACTGCTTAAACAGACATACAGTAAAACAGAACGGGTGTGACTGCCTGCAGAATTTTAAGGTAGTGGCTTGTATTCGGGTATTGTCTTTTCCCCTCCCCCCCTTGAATTTTAAAGGTGTGGCTTATATTCGGGTGTGGCTTATATTTGGGCCAATACGGTATCTCTGATTCAGTCCACACAGCCTCCATTGCCATGCAAGTGTCAGGCCGTTTTGGCTGTGAGACCGTCACCAGTAGGCTGGCCAATGGCACAACATCTATAAAGAGGGCAAAAGAGCACACAGAGCTGCATAAAATCCCCATAGCTCATTTATCTGTGTCAATGCAAATTTAGAAAGACTTAGCATATGCAATCCATTTCACAACAGCGGGGAAGACTGTGACTAGGGGCATTTGCAGAAGAAGGGCTCCTGGCACTCCCCCAGTCACGACACTTCTGCTATAACTTAAAGGCGGAATTGCAGTAGACAGTGTACACAATCAGGGATGTTGTGCTTTATTCCCGTGGAACCACTCCGACCAGTCTCAGGTCCCGGACCAAATTTATGTTGACTCAGGATTGAGACAGCGCAAGATCTCATCAGGTCACATCAGCAGTGGTCCAGCACCGGGGAGCAGAGAGCAGGCGGGGGCATGGCTGGCACACGTCTCAGGGGCATGGTGCGCATCCTGGGGGTGTGTTGTGCCGCCTGTGGGGGCGTGGCGCCCAGCGTGGTGGGGGGATCCAGCACACAACAAAATAGGCTATAGGCGGATCTAAAAGCTGGTAGAAAAAGAATTCCTTTTCTGTGTCTGCCCTTTGCTATTTTGTGGTTGAGAATGTGGATAGCGTTATATTGGGGGGACAGGGACAGAAAGAAATATGACCCCTGCAAATTGTTGTTTCTCGCTTGATGGAGTCATTTCGGATCATCTTCCTTCTTTTTAATTTCTGCCTGCTTCAAGGGCTGCCGAAAGCGGCTATCATCACCCAGTCGAAGCTGCTCAAAGTGTCCCATATGTTTCGCATGTGCGGGGTCACTCCTAAGGATATCATCTACCTCCCGCTGCCGATGTACCACTCAGCTGCCCTTCTTCTTGGGACAGGAGGGTGCCTGGAGGTTGGTATGTACAGAATGTTTTTCAGTGAGCTGGCATGAATGGGTGCATAAGGTTTTTTTGTGGGGGGAGGTCAGAATCTGCACTCAGATCCTCAGTCTATGAATATGGATCATATGATCCTCAGGATCCCTTCCAACTCTACAGTCCTATGATTCTGCAAAATCCATCATTGCACATATAGGCACTTGCCTGTTACTAATTGGTGATAATTTCTATGCAGGCAAGTAACAGATGGGCACCCCCCTTTCCCATTCAGCATAGAAATGTAGTGGGCTGCTGCAGGAGAGATGGACCTCTCTGCTTGGCATGCAGAAAGGGGATAGAGAATTTTTTTAATCCCTCTCTCATAATGCTAGAACTCATAGACAAGCAACGGAGCTGAATGTTGGAAGATTCAGGGCAGATAAAAGAAAGCACTTAATCGCTCAGTGCATAGTTAAACTTTGGAATTCGCTCTCACAAGAGCAAACTTGGATGGCTACTGTTATAAGAAAAAACTGCTCCTTTTTACCTTATGGGGTATCCAAGACCCCGTATAGAGTATTTAAGTAGGTTCTCTATCGGTAGGAGAAAATAACAGAAGCCAACCAGAGACTATTGAGAAGCAAAGCAGCTATGAAGCCTGATCTTTATTAAACTGTTGCAACAGGGTCCCCCATTCCCCCACGCAGGGAGGGAGGAGAGGAACCCAGAACATTGGTGTGCAAGCTCTTATACAGACATTTGAAATTGCCTACCCTGTAGTTCAAGACCACCCCCCCAAAAAAACATCATACATTCATCACAGAAAGAGGTGGGACCCAGCAGAAATTAGAATGTGTTGCTTCTCTCCTGTCTGTCAGGATGCCTGATAATGCCTTATCTGATTGCCTTTTCTGGGTAGCCTGGCCATTCCTTTGAGATGGTAAATACTTAGTTCCTGAATCTCTTACTCCTGTTGACAGTGTGCTCAGCTTAACAGATACTTGCCAGACTGTATTTACAGGGAGGTGTAAACCCTTACAGTCCAAAGACAATTGGAAAGCTTTTCCCATTTCCTTCCTCCTTGCAGAGAAATATTTGAGGTCAATTTGGGAGAGTCAAAATGGGTTCAGGATTGTTCTCCTGTACGAAGGGAGAGTCCTGTTGTGCGCAGCTCCTTTTGTAGGTTCCCCCTTGAGACATTTGGTTGGCCTCTGTGAGAACAGGATGCTGGACTAGATGGGTCACAGGCCTGATCCAGTTCCTGTGCTTGTAGAAATAGACAACGCAGCACAAATATGGGGTTGCTAGGGTTGCCATGTTTCAAAAACTGAAGACCTGGACACAAAAATTGTTCAACTTTTGGGGGAGGAAAAAAAATGAAATGAATTTTTAGGAAAATCACCCAAAACGACACTGCAGGCATGGGTTGCCATGCGTATGGATTTTCCTGGACATTTTTGAGATTTTTGCCCAGACTGCAGTATTCCGGCTATGTCCAGGAAATTCCAGGTGTATGGAAATCTGAAACGTGAGAATTGAATTTAGTCATGACATGTGTGGTGGGTGCAGAGTTATGCTATTGGTTGCAAAGCCTGAGCTCTTCTCCCACCACTCCCATTTTCTTGAAACAAATATATTTTGAAACAAAACAAAGTTTGGGGGGCAGCACTGAATCTTGTACTGTTAGGCTCTGAACCACATTGTCAGAAATGTCCGAGCGGAGTGCTAAAATAGGGGAATGTGAATGCAGGGCACTGTTTTATTGCAGGTGCATTCCACATCAT
The DNA here is from genome assembly GCF_965113315.1 of Podarcis vaucheri. NCBI lineage: Eukaryota > Metazoa > Chordata > Lepidosauria > Squamata > Lacertidae > Podarcis > Podarcis vaucheri. Next base: position 28,064,092 of record NC_138751.1, read on the forward strand.
GTTCTCTATGTGATATTAGTGCACTAGTGGATTTATTCTGCTTTTTTGGTTGCTTTGTGACATTTCCCCAATGCTGCCATATTATTGCTGTCTAGGGCAGCAAACTGGGACAACCTCTCCTCTGCCCCAAATATTTGTGGTATGAAAAGTTGAAGGACTTCAGCAGGAAGTTACAAGAGAAGTGCATACACTGGAACCAAAGCCGCACAACTGTCTTATAAAACTTTTGCAGGTCCAAACAGTAATGAAAGCAGAATCTCTTTCTTTCTTTCTTTCTTTCTTTCTTTCTTTCTTTCTTTCTTTCTTTCTTTCTTTCTTTCTTTCTCCCCGCCTCCAAACAGGATGCACAATTGCCTTGAGGTCTAAGTTTTCTGTTACCCATTTCTGGGATGACTGCAGGCGATACGGCGTCACTGTGATCCAATATGTTGGAGAAATGATGCGCTACCTCTGTAATGCACCAAAGGTAAATGAGAGAGAGGTTGGGAGGGAGGGAGAATGTTGCCAAGAAGCAAAATGGGTTCTCCTGCTCAGTACTGAATCCCTTACAGCAGGTGGGTGCATGTCCACCTGCCGTACACCTGATGCTGCAGAAAGCAGGGAGTTCAATCCTTTTCGGTTTGAATGTGTCAGTCAGTTGCCATGCTTAGTTTTTGGTGAGCCAAAAACCCTGCAGAAAGTGTCAGTTGGTGTGATATTTGTGCATTGAATTACAAGGCTATTGAGACCAAAAGGTTTCATGGACCTCCGGGTATAGGGCGGTATATAAATTCAAATAATAATAATAATAATAATAATAATAATAATGGAGGGTGATTGTAATTTAAAGTATGTTGCTTTTGGACTGTTATACAGCTGCAAATATAACATTTAAGCTCATTTTAAGTTCACTTTACAAATATAACACTAGATGACGATGGTGAGCTTATGGCAAATTCAATATATTTTTGAAAACTTTTTAAAAAAACATTTTCACAGCATTTTTTATATGTGTCTAGATTCCGCCTTTGTTTTACTGTGTCTTGTGTTGCCGCAAAATCATGTGTGACGAGGGTGTGTGATGTAAATCAAATAATCTGAATAAGATAGGATAGACTAGAGTAGGATAGGGAAGCTCTTTAGGTACCCACAAGATACAGCTTGGACTCATCCACTTTTGCTTGACCCATATTTTGATCATATTGTGCACCAATCAATTTCTCCAGGTTGGATGGAGAGATTTATTGGTTGTTCTGCAGCCGTGCTTTGCAAAAAAAATAATAATTGAATCTTATCTGTTGAATTGAAGTTTGGTTAAGCAAAACCTCTCTTCAGATTTTCTGCACATCTAATGAAATTCAGTGGGTAGGATCGGATTTTCGCAAGGCACCACCATGGATCAGTGAGAAAAGCTCTCTGACCCTGGGCAATTAACCAGTACACAATATGATCAAGCGACGGCTCAGTCGAAAGTGTGGGTGAGCCCTTTATCCTATTCTCTACAAGTTGCACCTCTCCGTTGTATCTTCTGATCTGGCTGAAGTTTCTGACCCGTCTTGCTAGGCAGCCCCACATTGCAGCAATCTAGTCAGAAACTTACAGGGCATGACAAGGCATTCTATTTGTGAAAGTTCGTTAGTGTAACCACTTGGAGCAATTCCTACTCATTGCCAGTGAAATGGCTATCCATACAGCTTATAACCACAGTGATCACCTCAGTGTGTTTCTTTGTAGACAGACCGTGACCGAGACCACTGCGTGCGACTGGCAATAGGTAATGGCATGCGTGTGGAAGTCTGGAAGGAGTTCCTGCGTCGATTCAAACCTATCCAAATCCACGAATTCTATGGTGCCACAGAGGGGAATGTTGGATTTATTAACTACATCGGGAAGGTTGGAGCCATGGGAAAGACAAACTTCCTCCACAAGGTAATGAGGGCTAAGCAGGAGTTTCCAGGGTGTGTTGATCATGAATGTCTAAATAAATAATGTCTTATCTTCTTCTTCAGTTTTAACAGTGAGTCCATAAGTGACTGTGGAGGCCAATTCTGGACCCACACGTCCTTCCACAGTGTTGGGTTGGATTTTTGGAAGACGCATGTGCATGAATTTGTTTTATGTGTGTAGATCAGTGCACGCTGATCAACGCACAGTCTTTGCAATAGGGCTCTGTTCCGATGGCATGAGTAGTCACGATGAACCGGTAGATCCTATCTGCTGCAGCTTTCATCCGCCTTCACAGCCGTTGTAACATACCGCTTGTTATCACCTGCCTGTTCTGCCGTTGAGGACTTCTTGGGTCATTCTTTGTCTCACTCGCTGAATCATCACCTTGTGGTGGTGAGTGGGTTTGCACATTCCTATGACCCTTGTGAGCGAAGCCGTCGGGAATCTCGTACTCGCAAAAGGGTCACCCAAGGCGGTAAAATCAAAGGGAAGGAGCTAGACAAAGAATGTCTTATAGAATTCCAAGGTCCCAGTTAAACATCTCCAAACACTCCATTCTAATTGCACACCTCATCTTCTGGTCTCTTAAAGCTGCCTTCAGTTCTCTCTTCAATAGCCACCTTTTCTGTGTAGACTTTGGCACTATACTTCAGTCTAGGAATAACCAAAGTGGTATTCTCCAGATATTGGACTGGATTCCTGACTAGGGCTGAGCGATAGCTGGTTTTCAACATTGTTATATATCAACAGCTAAACAAATAGCGATATACCGATATATCACAATGTCCGAAATAAGGATGGAACTATGTAGAGGCATTTGCTTCACGGTTTTGCCTTCATCGTGATTTTTGCTGGCACCTGCTCTTGTGATTCGCTGCCTCCTGCATGAGGTGGGGAGAGTTGAGTTAACAGAGTTAATAGGAGCTGTAGGAATCAGGAGAGGCATTGGCTGGCTTCACTGTTTTGCCCACATTGTGATTCTTGCATAGCACACACACACACAATTTGTGGTTTTTTTTGGGGGGGTGTTATTGGGTTGCTGTTTTTATTTTTATTAGGTATTTTGTTGTTTTATAACTTGATTTTATTCTGTGAACCGCCCTGACACCCCCGGGTGTAGGGTGGTATATAACTTCAATAAATAATAATAATATATTGTCAGGTCAAAAATTACAAAGCCAATATCACAATATGGACTTCAAACCAGTTTTGGACAATATATTGATATATCACCTGGCCCTATTCCTGACCATTGGTAATGACAGCTGTGGAGGCCCCCCAATTTGGCCACACCTGCCTTATTCCCCCTTTCCTACTGAAACTAAACCTAAACAAATGTAGAGAAAACAAGTGTGTGTTCTTCCTGATATATCTGGCCTCCATCACCTTCCCCTCCCTCCCTTAACTCCCCTGTGTCAAATTTGAGATGGTTATCACTTGCAGAGAGGGACCCATCTTCTTGTACTCCAGAAAAGTCTTTAGGATATATAGTTTATTTACACATATACACAACCTGCGCCTACAATGGAGAGGCTCACAGCATTAATACCCCAAGAAGGTCTTTCTTCCCCAATGGCTCCAGGTTTGGATTCCAGCAGAAATCAAGCATGGCTCTGTCTCACAGCTGCCCAGCTGCTTCTAGCTCACACACACCTCAGCCTGGGCTTTTTGTTTTTTTAACTAACGACTAGTTGAGGGAGAGCAATCCACCTATTTTCTCTCTGGCACAGAGCCACTTACCGTAATGGCCCATGTTTAGGTTGCCATTACCAGGAAACTTGCCTGGCTATTCCAGCAGTTGAATCCTTGATAGATCCAGGAATTAGAAGGGACACAGGCATACAGCCTGCCCCACCCACCCACCCCACTTGCCAATTCTCAACAATAGTCATTTGTGACAGCCACAGGCGTCTTTCATGAAAATAAAGCTGACAGATATGTAATGGTTGAGACGCTATGTGCATTTGGCGTGGCTGACTTGTGCAGCACAATGATATGGAGCGGGATAATTTGGCAGCTGCCTAGGTACATCTGGCACACAATGTCCCTCAATCTATGCGAAGAAGAACCTCTTTCCTCAGGGCAGGTTGTGGAATACAAGCAAGAAAGTCATGAGTGGAGGAGTCTTTCCATGTTCCCGAGGCACCGTGAGAGCAGCTATAGTGTTCTCCCCATAAGTGCGGCAAATCAGAGTTGGCAACCTTTTATCCACCTAGGTTGCCCAGAGTTGTTGATCTTTTTTTTTAGGAAAGGTTCCCCAGAGTTGTCAACTTAGGGAGCTGACACCATGCGCTTATCTCTGCTCTGGAAAAGGAAACAGCAAACAGGTGCCTGGGGCTGCAAAGAGGAAGGAAAAGGACCATGTGGGGAGCAGGAATTAAATCCACACTCACGGGCTTAAAAAGAGAGAAATTTCCCCATAAACGCTGCTTTACACTGGTGGTAACCAAAAGTCACTGTACTGCTTTTTGCGAGCTTGCAGTTATGTTCACGAATGTGTCCTGGGTGCAAACTGGGCAGGCTCAAATGACATACCTCCCCTGGGGTAGGCAAGGTCAGTGGTAAGAGCTGCAAGGTGAGATATTGACAGGAGTCCATCTTTAGGCTATACAGCCGCAGTCATGGGGTCCTTCTGCCTAGGACCTTGATGCCTGTATTGGTACTGATCCGGGCTGGCTCGGCAATGAGCGAGTCTGCCCATTTTATGATAAGGCCTTGAGGTGGGGAGGGCGGCACATCTTGGCGTAGGGGTCCTTTGTGCTGGCCTACTGGTTGTTGTGGGAGACCACACTGAGGATACCATAACTCTGTTCCCCTTGGGCCAACCTTTGGGTGAGCATAGCTCCCTTTGGAGGGATGTACTGGCGGCTGGCCAGCTTGATAGTAAGGAAGATCTCTGTCTTTTTACATCACCCATTGTCCTGCTATATACTCCCTGGGTATATAAACACTGCTAATAGAATCCCCTAGCATTGCAGTGGGTTGGACTACATAGCCCTTGGGAGCCTTTTCAACTCTACAATTCTGTGATCGAAGTCGGACTTCTATGATTCTAGACTTCCCCTGCGGCTGCTTCAAAGTTTTTTAAAAAGAATAAAAGTCGAGAGATCCCATTGCGTCTATTCTGGTTCCTTCCCTGGCTGCCTTTGCCACCTCGCACTGCAAGAAAGGGGCCACTTCTTCTCCAGGAACACCTCCTCCCCCAGCAGGCGGGGGCGACACATTTTGGTGCGTCCCTTGTCCTTCTCCCCCCCCACCTCCCTGTCACCTTCCGGGTTCCCTCGCTCCCTCCTCTGGCTGTTTCTGCGGAGGCTTAGGATCACTCTCCTCCCAAGGAGGCTTGGGAGGCAAGCTGCACTCCCGCCAGCCATATGTTTGATGGGGTGCAGCTGGTGGGTGTGCAGGGAAAGGGGAGACTGCCACAAAGCCGTGCAGCTCCCCCACTCACTGGGGCACCCCTGAGAGGCCAGCGCCCTGGCGCAACGAACCACTAAGCCGTATGGGAAAGACGGCTCTGAGGTTAACCCTACTTAGTGCTTTTTTCAGGGGGTACTCAAGGGTACACAGTACCAGCAGCTCTTGGGGGTTTTTTGTTGAAAAGTGTGGCACCTATGTAACAATTTCATGCTGAGTACCGGCAAATATTTTTCTAGGGAGGAAAGCACTGTCCGTACTGTTTGCTAGATGTGGGTGGTGCTATGGTCTAAACCACTGAGCCTCTTGGGTTTGCCAATTGGAAGGTTGGTGGTTTGAATCCCCGCAACGGAGTGAGCACCCATTGCTCTGTCTCAGCTCCTGCCTACTTAACAGTTCAAAAGCATGCCAGTGCAAGTGAATAAATAGGTACTGTTGTGGTGGGAAGGTAAATGGCGTTTCCATGCACTCTGGTTTCCATCACGGTGTTCCATTGTGCCAGAAGCGGTTTAGTCCTGCTGGCTACATGACCCGGAAAGCTGTCTGTGGACAAACACTGGGTCCCTCGGCCTGAAAGCGAGATGAGTGCCGCAACCCCATAGTCACCTTTGACTGGTCTTAACTGTCCAGGGGTCCTTCACCATTTTCTTACCTTTATTGTTTGCAGGGATCCTGGCACCAATGGTGCCTGCTTAGTCTTAATCACCTTTTGGCTAGGGATGAGAGACTTTCTTCTGTTCCTTTCCTTTATTGTTATTCTGGTTCAAGGGCTTCAGCCTCCTCATGTGGTTTTACCCCACTGGAGTGTCCTTACTGTACTATGATAATGCCTGCTCTTTTCATGGATGGAGGATGGAGAGATATGGGTATTTTTTAAATGGGGGGTGGGGGCTGCTTCTAAAAACCTTTGATCTTTGCCTAGCTGGAATGCAGCCTCATGTGCAAAGGTAAGAGTCCCACAAGGTATTTCGAGATGAGGGCTTTTGTCCTTTGAAGAGTTGTGCAGTAAACAAGAAGCCTTGGAGGTGAAGCTGTTCCTGGCACGTCTGATACAGGGATGGGAAAAATTTAACCCCTTGTCATGTCTGTTTGAGATGCAGGGCTTAAGTCACAGGAGTCCTATGAGAGAGAGAGAGAGAGGAAAATAGCCATTGAGCCAAACTTGGCCCTGCATCATGATGTTGCTAAATCATGTTTTGGCACCTGGGATTTCTAAGTGCATTTTTTTTATTTTGATCAAGCACATTTCACAATAAAGCGTTTCAAAGTGTGCCAGCAAATATTCTTAATTAATACAGTCATACTTCATGTTATGTTTGCTTCATGACATGTTTCTTCAGGTTGCGTCCTGCGGCAACCCGGAAGTACCGGAAAGGGTAGTTCCAGGTTTCGCCACTCGTGCATGTGCAGACACGCAAAATGATGTCACGTGCATGCACAGAAGTGGTGAATCGCAACCTGCATGTGTGCAGACGCGCCGCTGCGGATTGCATTCTGTTAATGTTGCGAATGGGCCTCCGGAACGGATCCCGTTCGCAACAGAGGTACCACTGTATATGAATTTAGCAACAGGAAAATGCCAGCCAATTCAATATGGATGGATCGAGGGTGGGGGGGAGATAATGCAAGACAGCCGCAAAGTTAGCGAACTCTTTTCTCTATTACATTATATCATGTATTGTAAATGCTGCCATCATAATTCCCTCTATTGCTGATGTTCAGGCTGCCAGTGCCATTGGTTATGTTGCTAAAATGTCACCCCCCACATAGAAGAGGGAAGATGTCACTATCTTGGGGAAATGGAGCGCAGTGACTGGAATCCTGAACAGGGAGCAACCCGTGCTGCAACATTTTGTTGTGGATCCTACTTGTCTACACAGTCGTACCTTGGTTTTCAAACAGCTTAGTTCTCGAACATTTTAGCTCCCAAACGACGCAAACCCAGAAGTGACTGTTCTGGTTTGCGAACTATTTCTGGAAGGCGAATATCCAATGGGGCTTCCACAGCTTCTGATTGGAGCTTTCTGCAGCCAATCGGAAGTTGCGCCTTGGTTTCCATTCCGGAACGGATTCTGTTCAACTTCCAAGGTACGGCTGTAGTAATAGTAAACTCAGTTTTCTAAGTGTGGTTGCTTTTGAAGCCAAAGTGGCAGTACTCACACAAACAAGGAAGATGTATCAGCAGGTACCCAGGAACTCCAAGGTTTGTAGAAGTACAAAAAAAGAGAAACATTTTTTTGGGGGAAAGAGTCCAATGAGGGCTCTGCATACACTTTGGGCAGAGAATTATGACAGGTTGTTTTTGAGAGTGGAGTGGGGAGAATCGTAAACCAGCAGGGAGAGGGAATGGAATGGAATGCCCTGAAAAAGGGCATGGCTGGCTGGAGTCCTAAACTTCATGTTGTAACATTTTGCTGGAGCACCTGCTTAGATAAACTAAAATCAAAGAGCAGGTTCCAAAGTCCAGGGCAATGGAATGAAAATCTGCCGACACCCACAAGCTTCACACAACTGTGTAAAGTTAATCCATTCAGTCCTGAACTTTGAACTATTTTCAATTGAAAACCTTATAGTGATTTATTACCTCGATTGAAAAGCAAATAAATGTGCATAAGGTGACTTAGTTTAATAATCACCCCTCCCAAGAGGAACTCTGGGAACTGTAGTTCTGTGAGTGGCGGCATGCAGCTAGGTTCCTCTTAACGAATAATCCCCAGCACTCTCACCAAACTAGAATTCCCAGAGGAGGGGAGGGGAGTCATGATAGCTAAAGTGACGTAGGCTTGTAGAAAGTTCCAAGAGCTTTCCCAGATGGCATCTTGAGGGATGTTTTTGAGAGAAGGGCAGAAAAGGCAGCTTTACCCAACACCGGCCAGAGATGTTGAGCGCAACTTTGCCCAGTTTAGCAGAAGCAGTTACTCTCCCTCTGGCCTCTTGGTTTCAGAAAATAATGCCAACATACCATATTTTTCTGTGTATGACATGCCCCTGTGTATAAGACACTATTTTGGGAGGCTCAAAATTAAGAAAATGGGGGAGGATTGACCAGAGTTGTGGAGCTTTTTTGGGGGTGGGGAATGCAGTAAATCATTAACCCAGAAAATCACTCTCATCGCAGAAGCCTGCAAGCATCTGCCCGCTTGCAAACAGCAGCCGGCATTCAAACGCCCAATTGCCGCAGCACCAGCCAATCCAAAGCAGCCCTTGCCGCAGCAACCAATCTCCTGCCCAATTAATGCAGCACCAGCCAATCCAAAGCAGCCCTTGCTGCAGCCACCAATCACCCACCAAATTGCCACTGACAAGCTGCAGTACACGGCTGCAACCAATCACTCATCCCCCCCTATGCACTATCGGTGTATAAGACGCACCCCATTTTTACACCTTATTTTACAGAACGAAAAGTCTTATACATGGGAAAGTACGGTGTTTCACATCTGGCAACCAATATGCCCTTTTGGTTTCAGAAAGTTCATGGGTAGACAAGTCTAAAAAGCGCAGGACACAAACTAAGCTCTCCTACCACACTCTTTGGGGGAAGTTGCTGTTGCTGGTCGAAGGAGCTTGAGGTGGCTCTGTCCGGATCTGTGCAACCCTCGCTTTCTAGGGGCAGTGCTGAGGAGAGCAGCGGTGCCAAGGAGGAGAAGCCACAGTCCAGGTGGGCCACTGGTTATCTTTGCTTGAGGTCAATGATCCTAGCTGTGGTTCCAGGGCGTTGGACTCAATGACCCTTTGGGTCCCTTCCTGTAGTTCTATGGTTCCATAAAATGCTTTATGATCCTGGTGTTATAACATGCTTGCCTTGAATTTATGCCTTATCATCTCATGTTTCCCTTTCTATCTGTTCCACTTCAGAAACTGGCAAAATTCGAACTGGTTCAATATAACATTGACCAGGATGAGCCGGTGAGGGACGAGAAAGGATATTGCATCCCAGTGGCCACAGGTAATAAAACAAGCGTACATTTACATCCACACCATAGGTTTAAAGCACTCTTATGCCACTTTAAAAGCCATGGCTTGCCCCCAAAGAATCGCGGGAACTGTAGTTTTGCAAGGGTGCTGAGAACTGTAGCTCTGTATGGGGACTCCTAACATCTCTCAGCACTCTTGACTTCAGAATTTTGGTTTCTCACTTCAGCGTGTGTGTGTGTGTGTTTGGGTCCAGCATCACATACAAGCACTAATTTTACATATGAATTGCCCAGTCCACAAAACTCTTAGGCGCATTACAGGAAGATTTTTCTTTTTTAAGATTGTCTATAGAGTTTCTTGAATGTCTTTTTCCCAAGAGAACTCAAAGTGAATTACAAATGATTAAATATAAAATACGTGGGGATACTTTTGAAAGTGACCCAGAAACTACAATTAATCCAGAATGCAGCAGCTAGACTGGTGACTGGGAGTGGCTGCTGAGGCCATATAACACCGGTCCTGAAAGACCTAAATTGGCTCCCAGGACGTTTCCGAGCGCAATTCAAAGTGTTGGTGCTGACCTTTAATGCCTTAAACAGCCTCGGCCCAGTATACCTGAAGGAGCAACTCCACCCACATCATTCAGCCCGGACACTGAGGTCCAGTGCTGAGGGCCTTCTGGTGGTTCCCTCACTGCGAGAAGTAAGGTTACAGGGAACCAGGCAGAGAGCCTTCTTGGTAGTGGCACCTGACCTGTGGAATGCCCTCCCATCAGATGTCAAGGAAATAAACAACTATCTGACTTTTAGAAGAAATCTGAAGGCAGCACTGTTTAGGGAAGTTTTCAATGTTTGATGTTTTATCGTGTTTTTAATATTCTGCTGGGAGCCGCCCAGAGTGGCTGGGGAAAACCAGCTAGATGGATGGGGTATAAATAAATTATATATAAATTAATAATAATATTCTGAACCAACTCAGAAACAAATGAAGATTTAAAGGGTTTTGTTCTTTTTAAGGAACTATCCAGTTTATTTTAAGACCAGTAATGTTCCAAAGGGTTAAAAGCACTTTTGTGTACGCACTATACTTTAAGGAACATTCAAAATGCATTCTTTCCCTTTGAGAATTCTGGGTATTGTAGTTAGTTGGGGGATGCTGGGAATGGTAGCTCTGTGAGGGGTAAACTTCAAGGGGAAGGCATGCAAAGCTACCTTTTCCATTCAGCTCCTGTATTCTAAAAACATTGTCCTTTATGAGTGTAATTGTTTAGAGTAGTCTGGTCCAGTCAATTTCACCACTGTGTTGATTTGTTATGGGGCATGGGGAAATAGGACAGAATTACCAAGGTTCTCCTTCCTTCCCTTCCAAGGTGAGACAGGTTTACTGGTGGCCAAGATCACTAGCCATACCCCATTCTCTGGCTACGCAGGAGACCGACAGAAGTCGGAGAAGAAGATTCTCCGGGATGTTTTTACCAAAGGAGACTGCTACTTCAACAGTGGTGACCTCCTGATGCAAGACCATGATGGCTTTCTGTATTTTCAGGACCGGGTAGGAGACACTTTCCGGTGAGTCCCACCTCTCCAGGTGGGGTGGGATCTGCTGCACTTGGTCTGCCAAGGTTGCAGTTTCAGATGATATACACCGTATTTTTCTGTGTATAAGACGCCCCCATGTATAAGATGCCCCCTTTTTTGGGGGGGGGACTCCAAATTAAGAAAAAACCCCTCAGCACCACCCATGTATGAGACGAGCCCCAATTTTAAACCTAATTTTTTGGTTAAAAAACCCTAGTCTTATACACGGAAAAATACGGTATATGTGTTGTTGGCACTATGGCAGGTATAGCATATAACACAGTGCAAATCTATGCAAGGTATATTTAGAATCTATGCAAGGTATATTTAGAAACAGGGGAAGTACTGAAATGTCTCGGGGGACAGGCCCCTGACACAAGCTTGCATGAGATTTGCATTTGCTCATTTATATTCATAGAGTCAAATTTCTGCTTGGCTGCCGTCTCACTGCCCCTTTGCTTTGCAATATACCCAGCAGCCCTAAAAGCAAATGGTTGAGGGGAAAACAACAGGAGATCTGGCTGTTGGTGCAAAAAGACCCACAATTTGATTCTCAGGGTTTGTCCTTGCCTCCGTTTGCCCCACTTCTGCCCCCTTCCACTCCTTATGGAAACTCGATCTTTAGCACCAAATGCAACTGGATTTTCCACGATTGCTGTTTGTTCCGATTTATCACTAAAGAGTGGGTTTTCCAGGTGAAATGACAGGGCAAAGGCAAAATCACTCAAACCCATGCCTAGAAAGCATGACACAAGTGGAAAACTGCTGAGCCCTGTGCTTTCAAGTGGAAGTGTGGACGAGCCCTTAGCAAACACCTCAGGAAGAAAGATGACAGAAACACATGTACTGTAAATGTCCTTATTCTGTACAGAGATCATTCATATTGTGATGTTGAAAGGAGGCAGGAAAACAAGCAATGTGCCAGGAAGTTTCTGGTTCTGATCTGCAATGAACACTGTCAGATTGTTGCTCAGACCCACACCTCATGTGAAAGCCCCACTGCTGATCCTGGGAGCCTCCTTAGTGGGGAAGGAGAGCTGAAAAGAATGCCAATATATCTCACATCTGGCAACCAATGCACTGCTTTGGTTTCAGATAGTACATGGGTAGACAAATCTAAAATGCCTGGGACACAAATTTTCACAGCCCTCTAGCAACTATGGTGGCTTGGTTACCAGAAGTAATGTATTTAGCATTAGCAAAATACACACCAGGAGATTTAGTTTGGTCCAAATCAAGTATAAACTTTCAGAGTGAACATTAAATACATCAGTTCTGGTAAATGAGCCGCCGCAGCTACGAGATGGCTGTGGAAATTTGGGTCCTGGATTTTTGACTCATCTGCCCATGTCGTATCTGAAACCAAAGGGGCACAGTAGTTGCTGGATGTGAATTCCCCACCCCCACCCCAGCTCTCCTACCCCACTACCTGGTCCTATTCTTCCCCCTTCTTGCTGTTGCTGCTTGCTCTCTTTCTGACTCTGAGCTAGCAGAAGGTGTAGGAAGAAGCAGGGATGTGTGCCTGCTTTGGTTTATTTCACTGTTTTATTGTGGGGCTTAAATGGACAGACATTGAGGGGTGAGCACACAGGAGTGTGCCAACTCTGTCCCCACCTTCCTGCCACCCTCCACAGATTTAAAGATTATGGCACAATATTGTACACAAAGTACTTTGAACACTCAAGAGCGGGAAAGAAATGCTGTGGTAGTTGCTCTTAACATAATAGGCATGCTCTTCTCCCCAAATGGTAACTGTTCCCCTCTCTCTGCAGCTGGAAAGGGGAGAATGTGGCCACCACGGAGGTTGAGACGACCTTGGCAACGCTGGAGTCGGTTCAGGAGGCCAGTGTCTATGGTGTGCCGGTGCCAGGTGGGTCCTGAAGTGCCATTCTTAATTGCAACTTTGGGCAGCCAGAGTTAGCATCTGTGGCATCAAGAGATCTGCTCCACAGCAGCAGACTAAGGGAAGAGGTATTGAGGATAGTCCATTGTACCCGCCATCTTTGCACACTGGCACCATTTCCAGTCATGTTTTGAAGTGCCTGTGAGTCCCACGGTCTATAGAGCACAAGGTGTCTAAACCAGAGGTGGGGAACCTATGCTGCCCCAAATGTCACTGAACTCCAGCTCCCATCTGCCCCGGAAGGTATGGCCGGCAGCTCGCCTCTGCTCCCCCTCCACTGAAAAAATGTCCTTCATCCACAATGCTTCCACACTGGGCATTCATCGTGGAATAGCCACACTTTGTTCACTCTCCTTATGATGGATCTGCAGAACGTGCTGAACAGAGATTTAGAATTGCAGAGTTGGAAAGGACCCCAGCGGTCATCTAGTCCAAACCTCTGCAATGCAGGAATCACAGTTAGATCCATTAGGTCAACAGTGTTTATTTTGAAATGCTGCTTTATTTTTATATGCTGCTTCTCCACTGAAGAGATACAAGACAGTGAATGTAATATGCAACACTTTCACATCGATAAATTGCATCAGCTTGTAACACGAACAGAAAACCTGCCCTGGCCACAAACTATGCCACTACTTCTTCCTCTTCCTAATGGCCCTTCTCCCTTTCTATTAGTCCCACATTAATACCGTCAGTGGCGCAAAGAGTGCAAGAGAAGCTGGAAAGCATGTCTCTGGTGACATGTGTGAAATGTGTTTTGCTAGCTAATATATGTTTTGCTAGCTACAGTGGGAAGGAGAGCTGGAAAAAACACACATCTGGCAACTAATGGGCCCCTTTGGTTTCAGATAGCACATGGGTAGAGAAATCTACAAAGCCCGCGACACGAATTTTCACGGCCCTCTAGCGGCTATGATGGCTCATTTGCCAAAAGTAATGCATTTTGTGTTAACTCTGGAAACGCAGACTCAATTCTGACCAAACTAAGCCTCCTAGGGCAAAATATAGATCAGAAGGCTTAGTCTGGTCAGAATTGAGTCTACTCTTCCAGAGTTAACACGAAATACCTCACTTCTGGTAAATGAGCCACCATAGCCACTAGAGGGCTGTGAAAATTTGTGTCCTGGGCTTTTTAGATTCATCTACCCCTGTATTATCTGAAACCAAAGGGGCGCATTGGTTGCCAGATGTGAAATATGTTGGCACTATTTCCAGCTTTCCTACTCCACTACTTAGAAGGGCTCCCACAACGATCAGAGCAAAGTCACAAACCATGACATTGCGCCACTGGCAGATATGCTAGCACAAATATTTGAGATCAAGATGCCAGTTAGGTTAATCTTTCTCTCTAGTCCCCATACTGCCTTGTGCTACAGGCAGACATATTCAGATGTAACCCTTTTATCTATTCTGAGTTGTACTGTGGACAATGAAAATGTTTGCGGGAGCAAAAATCCATTCACCTCCCAGGGTGCAAGATGGACTGATCATTTCCCCTCTAATGTAGAGAATGTGGTTATTTGTGACATAGCAAAAAGCCAGAAAGACCAGAACCAACTTCTTTGCTGTTTACAACATGTTCTCTACTTGGTTGCCAACAAGCAATTTTTAATGTCCCACCGGCAAGCCCAGGCCAGTGGCTATTTAGAAGCCTATTTAATTAATTATTTCATGGCATGTATATTGTGCTTTTAAAAAAAATCATTTCTAAGCGGTGTATGTAAAGATCAGCCACATAAAGTACAATGAAAAATTCATCATAAAACCGAACATGAATCCCAAGCATACGATAAAACCATAACTTCCAGCCTCCCTATAAATGCAATAAAAGAAAAGCAGCCTGGAAAGCAGGTGTCTAAGCTAGCTTCTGAAATAGCAGAAGGAGATGATAGTAATAATTTCACAACTACGAAATCTATATGCCTAAGGGAGGGTGGGAAGGAAGAAGGAGAAAAACAATCTGAAAGAGAAAATTCACTTGGCAAGAAAATGAATGAGCCATACTGGGTTCTCCGTATAGTCTAGGAGTAGGTAAAGAAACAATGTTCACAGAATACAATTTCCCCAAAGCGACATAAACATGTTTTATTATTTACTGCTGAAGGAGGGTCCATTTGCACATCAGGGTACAGGACAAATGTCTGCAACTGTTGCACGTCTAGAGCAGTTAGTTGTGACAAGTGAAGCACCAGGACACAAGCACTTTTTTTAAATGCGATAAGTTTTATATTGCAGTTTCCTGCAACAACATCCTCTTGTTTGTTCCCTGTCCAGCTTCCATTTTTCTTTCAAATCTCAGAAAATCTGACTTAAAAACAAACAAGAAAATTCCATAGAATAGCTGTGCAATTTTCCCCAAGTGTAGATGGCCTGTATTGCTGCTGTTCTAGCGGGTTATGGCTTGTATAGATTGTTGTAGCCATTTCCTGGCTTATGCCACTCTCCAGTGGGTGCCCAGTCCTAGAAGATATCGAATAGCAAAGCACTCCCCAGCAGGGACAGGGTTGCAGATGGAGCACAGTGCAAACAAACCAAGGTCAAGCATGGAGAGTCAGCCAAGGTCCAAGGTATAAACCAGAAGCAACATCAGGCAACAATCCAAGGCTAATAGCGCAGGGAGTTCAGGCAAGCTGCAGGAACTAGAATCAGGAGCCAGAGACCTGTGCTGTTGCGTGGCGAGTCCCCCCCCCCCACACAATTATTAAGGTTAATGGGCTAAAAAAGGCCACAGCTTTATTGGTTACACGTGATGAGTGGTATTGGCATAGGCATTGGTCCTAACCGACTATATCCAACTTCAGCCCATCCGCTTGAAGTCTGGGAAGGGTTAACCACCAGTAGAAGGAGTCCTGCCTGATGCACATCAACTAGGAACTCCCCTGGGGGTCACCGATAGGGGGCGTGCCTTAGGCCCTCACCTCCCCAGGCTTCGGACAGGGCCACGCCCACCGGAATCCTTTACCGGACTACCCTTCAATATGCAGGGCAGGTGATGGCATTACCTCCCCTCTTCCATCTACAGAAATATACCAATGCCTAACCGCCAATACCTGGAAAGTTATGACAATTGCTACG
The DNA here is from genome assembly GCF_965113315.1 of Podarcis vaucheri. Classification (NCBI taxonomy): domain Eukaryota; kingdom Metazoa; phylum Chordata; class Lepidosauria; order Squamata; family Lacertidae; genus Podarcis; species Podarcis vaucheri. The sequence goes on from NC_138751.1 coordinate 28,079,902, forward strand.
AGGTAGGCGAAAACCAAGTGGCTGGTGCCAATTTGCCAAGTGGAAAAATTCCTACCAGGCCCCTCAATGGCGACCAACCCAGGTCCATAGCAAGGTCAAAGAACAAAACCTTATAGGGTGGGAGGGTGGGAAAACCAAACAGCGGATGAGCGGCAAAGAGGGAGATCCCCGGCCGCATCCTGCCTTTATAGGGCAGGCCATGCCCCCTGAACCAGCCGATTGGCCTACCAGGGGGTGACGCGGCTGGCAATCCCCCCAATCGCGCGGGGGCTGGCCTCCACCCACCTTGTGCGTGGTGGGGCCCTGAAGCCTGCAACCTCACCTCCTCCGAAGGGCAGAAGTGGCTTTTCCGGCAACTGAAAGGCTCGGGAGACTCTTTACTCATGAGCTGTGTGTTGACTCTGAGTCTGTAGCAGAGGTGCATTTAGGGGAGCGAGACTGGTTCGCCCGCACTGGGCGCTGAATCAAGAGGGTGCCTGTAGGGGACACCACAACAACGACAAACAACAGAAGTAGAGAGCTGAAGGGGTGCCAAATTTTTATGTCACACACATGCTACGTCATTGCTCTTCAGCCACAGACCTGGATCTCTCTCTCTCTCTCTCTCTCTCTCTCTCTCTCTCTCTCTCTCTCTCACACACACACACACACACACACATTTTCTGTTTTACTATTTAAAATACTCATTTATACATCCTTGACATACCAATGACTTCCCTTCTTCTCTTTCCATGGTTCATTTTACATATCATAAATTCCTGCATATTTTACAGAAACTATACCATTCAGTATTCCATTAATACATGCATCATAACTTATTTACACTGTTGAATTTATCTTAATGCTGCCAGCGTTTTCAGCTGTACACAGTTATTTCCCATATATTCAGTAAAAGTTTTCCAGTCTTCTCTATGTTCTTCTTGTTCGCTTCTTCTGTATGTTAAATCTGCAAGCTGCACATATTATGACAACTTAAGTTGCCACTCTTCTTTAGTTGGGACTTTGCTCATTTTCCATTTTTGGGCTAACAAAACATGGGCCGCAGTAGTGGCCTACATAAATAACCTTTTTTGACACCTGGGAATTTCAGTCTGAATTATCCCCAACAGAAAGGACTCTGGAGTTGTTGTTGTTGTTTTTTTTTTTGGGGGGGGGAGTACTTTTAAACATATTTTTCAGTTTGTTATGGATCATTTCCCAATACACTTTTACTCTTTTACAAGTCCACCAAAAATGTTCCCTCAGACCCAGATCTTTCAGTGCTGGTGTTCTTGAGGACTGGGGTGGTGGTGGCTCCTACTCTTCCTTTGATACCACCAAGGGTTTTTCAGCAGGCCTTCCCTGAGAAGATCCCTCAAGGGGATCCTCAGTGCTAGTTCTAAGAGACCCTGCGTACTCCTCAAAGTCCTTGGAGTTCACCCTCTGAGGACTCTACGTTTGTTCACCCTCTGAGGACTCTACATTTACCAGGTCAGGGCTAGGCATGGCAGTAGAACCATTTCCTTCTCTATTGTCTATTTCCTCTCTAGGAATTAATTCTACTGCTTTAATCCTGAGATGGTGAACCTGCAGCCCTCCAGATTCTATTGGACTCTAACCCATCAGCCCCAAGTCAGCATGGCCAGTGATCAGGGATGACAGGAGCAGCAGCCCAACAACATATGGAGATACACAGGGCCCCCTGCCCCTACTTTAGCCCTCTTCTTTAACACTGCCTTTGGATCCTTTCTTTTTCTCCCTCCGCACACAAAAATAAGTGTGTGTGTGTGTGTGTGTGTGTGTGTGTGTGTGTGTGAAGTGCAGTGGGGGCAGGGAGACGTAGTATTTCACCCTTTCTCACACAAATAATGGTCCCAGTGAAAACTGTCCCCCTCCAACATTTGGGGCAGAGGAAATGAAGGCTGCACACTTGGCCACAGAGTGTTAGTTTTCTGGAAGCAGAGCTCTGCTTCCGCTTCCAGTTTAAGACAGAACAGCTGTGATGGGGATGCTGCCACATCTGGAAGCCCCCCTAGAAGAAGCCCCCATTGGGGTTGTCTTTTATCCTCGTTTGTGTGCAACGTGTGGCTCCACCCTTAAAATATTCCTCTTTTTGGTTTGTTCCAGGACACGAAGGAAAGATCGGGATGGCATCCATATGCCTGAAGGATGGGCTGCCCTTTGATGGGAAGGAGGTGTATGCCCATGCCAAGGACTGCTTGCCAAACTATGCTATACCTCGCTTCATTCGCATCCGGGTAAGGTGCTGCTCTGTTGCATCACTCTTTAGTCTGTATTATAAATGTTGTTAGCTGTCAGGAGTGAGCCTTCAGTAAATCACATGGAGTATGTGAAATTAACTCTTTGGTACAAAAAAACAGGATCTGCGCAGGAGCGCCAGGCCTAATAAGCACACCAACTCTTCTTCAATAGGTCTTGCCTCCGTGAGGCAGTGGTGGAGAATGAAGGTCCCTGCCTTCCCACAGCTGTCTATGTCACCTCCTCTTCCAGCAAGCAATATGAGACTGTGCCTGCCTGCCTGTCTCTGCTCCTCCCGCTTCATGCCTCTCCTGGTTCTGAGATACTAGTGAGGAAAGGAGCGGGTCGCAGCAGGAGGGGGAGACACCTGTGCTTCTTCACCAGCCTGTCCCATCTCTGCTTCTTGGCCTCCCTCCTCTCCTGCTTCTGATTCCGGACTTCTCTCTGCCGCCACCTCTTCCTGCTCACTAAACCCTGTTACCTGTTAGCTCTCAAGAAGCGGGAGAGTTAGGAGGCAGCCAGAGTGTTGCTAGGCAACCAGCAGATAAGCAGAAGACTGAGAGTGTGTCGAGTGGAAGGGGGAAGGCCAGCCTCTCAGTCCCCGTTCTAGGAGAATGGATAAGGTCAGAGGACCACAGATGGGCAAGAGGGGAAGGGCTGGAATTTGACGTCCTTCCTGCTGTGAAAGGGGTGGAGATTCAGACTGACCAACTATCATCAATGCGAGCAGGCAAGAAGCTGTGCTCTGGATGTGTTTTTTTATAAGTAAAGGTAACATAAACTGCCATAGAGTCATTACTTCTTATCAGGGCTTGCTTGCCTGCCTGAGATGATTACAGGTGGGGCGTCATTCATGCTTCTGTACTCACCCCAGTGCCCTTTTTCCACACAGGACATGCTGGAGACCACAGGCACTTTTAAGCAGCTCAAAAGTCAACTGGTGAAGGAAGGATTTGACCCTGTCATCATCAGGGACCCTCTCTTCTTCCTAGATGACTTGGAAAAAAGTTACGTGCCAATGACTCAGCAGATCTTCAGTGCCATAGCAGAGAAGAAACTGAAGCTGTGAATGCCTCTTTAGCTGTCCTTAGTAGCACAGGAAACCCAAGAACAACTAGAGCACTGAACACTTTGGCTTTTGTCTGGGAAGGGCATGCATGCATCTCCATGAATTCTTGAGAATCCTGCACAAGTTAGTTTGGAGGACCTTTTGTTGTTTTTTTTAAAGGAGTGCCTGGTTTTTCTTTTTCCCTGTAGACTTTGTCCTTCTGTGTTCACACAACACATTTGCTCTGCAATGTATATATTGCAAACTACATACATGAGGTTGTCACCGGGGTCCTCTGCTCCCTACCCACTGGAATGTTTTTGCGTGTTATCACACATCTGCATGTAGCTGTGCATACATGTGCAGATGTGGTCCAGGGATTAATGTAAACACAAGATAATCAAATCTGCTTTAATTGCACAACCTCAATTTGCTGGTATAGGATGGAATCCCACCCACAAAATAGCTACAGTCTGGAATTGGCCACAATTGATGGCAACACATTTAAATGCTGCCACTTAAATTCAGCTGAACCAGCCACAGAAAGCACAGTGTGGTCTTCATGCTTCTAGGCTGGAACCTTATGGAGGAAACATCATGTCGTCTTCTCATTAGTTTGTGTTCTCCTTTTGTATTTTTATGTTGTGAACCACCTTGTGAACTTCGAATGGATTTAATAAATAATATTAATGATCCGACCAGATCGTTGCGCATCTGGAACAACAAAAGAACTAGGATCGGTCCTTCATTTCAGTAGGGTTCCAGACATTGCATGGTCTTGGAATGTGGTCCAAAAGTGATGGTTTTCCAGAGATGCTGGAAAAGGCCACTGTCATCTCAGAGCATTCTTCCGAGTCAGTGCACAGAGGATTTCAGCCACACCCAGTCATCGGTAGATAGAGCAAGATAGATATAGGATGGGTGTAAAAACGTAGGCTGGAGGGCTTTAGGGCAGGGGGATGAAGGAATATACTGAAAGGGGGACTGGATGGTTTTTTTTCAGGGGGTGTACATGTGACAGGAGCTGTAGCTGGGGCTGCTGCACTGAGCTGGAGCTTGCAAGGAGCAGATCAGAAGCTGCTTTATACCAAATCAGACAACTGGACCATCTAGCTCAGTATTGCCTACCATACACTGACTGCAGGAGCTGTCCAGGGTTCCAGGCAGGGGTCTCTCACAGCCCTATATCTGAAGATTCTGGGGATTAAACCTGAGGCCTTCTGTATGTAAGGCTGCCACTGCACTACAGCCCTTGACCTAGCCATCACCAGATGTAAAGGTAAAGGGACCCCTGATCATTGGGTCCAGTTGTGGCCGACTCTGGGGTTGCAGCACTCATCTCACTTTATTGGCCGAGGGAGCCGGCGTACAGCTTCCAGGTCATGTGGCCAGCATGACTAAGCCGCTTCTGGAGAACCAGAGCAGCACACAGAAACGCCTTTTACCTTCCCGCTGGAGCGCTACCTATTTATCTACTTGCACTTTGACGTGCTTTCGAACTGCTAGGTTGGCAGGAGCAGGGACCGAGCAACGGGAGCTCACCCCATTGTGGGGATTCGAACCGCGACCTTCTGATCAGCAAGCCCTAGGCTCTGTGGTTTAACCCACAGCGCCACCCGCATCGCTATAACCAGATATACCAGATGTACATGTATGCAATGTTTACAGAGAGCAGCATTTGGCCTGCACATATGCCAGGATGCTGTCAGTGGCTCCTAGCTGGTTGCCCAGGAAAGTACAAAGACAAGGGAAAGTTTCTTACAGTTCTTTTTTTATTTCAATCTTTACAGCAGAGAGAGGCTATAGAGCCCAGCCGCTTGGATAATGGCATTGTCCTGAGTGAATCTCTGCTCTCCCACTTCCTCACTCGTCATTCTCATTGTCTTCTCTATGGGTGCTGCTACGTGCCCTGTGTTTGAGCTCTTTGCTCTCCTACTTTTAAAGCTCACCGGAATCTGAGAGATGGAGGGTCTGGAATGCCTTCTGAGGACAACGTTTCAGCTGGGTGTTGTTCTGGCTGTCCCATGATTTCCCAGCTTTCCCCCTCATGTGCCTCTGAGCTGCTACCTCCCTCAACCCCCTGTTTTAACTCTGAACTTCTTCTCTGGAAGGGTCAGGCTGGGGAGGCGGTCTCCACTATTCCTCCTCTGCCCAGTTCCTGACAACAGAGGTTCCCAGCCCCTCAGCTGCTCCTTGTGAGTGCAACCTGCTTCCCAAGCTTATTTGGAGTATAAAACGAGAGGCAGCCATCTTTGCTAACTTACTGACCTTTACGGGTACCAAGGGTGGGACAAAAAAATGAAATAAACGCATAAATGTCTGTGGAGAGTCCATTTGATTTTCTCTCTATCAACCCACATTTTGGAACTCTGAGTTCTTGTAAGCATACCATACACAAGGCGCTGCAACTCCTAGGGGACAAAGCAGTTTTGGCGCCCCCCCAATATTTTTGGGAGGGGGCCAGGCCCCCTCAATCTTCAGAGGGTGCTTGGCGCCAGTCCCTGGCTCCTTGAACATCATCAGGACATCACGTGACGTGCGCTTGACATTGGGACATTGTGTTGGGCCTGCTCAATTGTCGTGAGAAGATGGCGCCTCTGCCGTACCCAAACAGAAGAGTGTTTTACCATAACTGCACATGTGGGCAGCACCAATGTCCTCATCTAGTGCTATTTTTATAGAAAAAGAGGTATTGGAACTCTCCCTCGTCCTCTTACGATGGCAATGGAGCCCACCTAAGAGGTGCTGGAACTGAGATCCGGTGAGTTCCGGTTGAAATAAAGCCCTGCCTTCATCCGAGAGGAAATATAATCACTAACCGTAAGTCAGAGGAGCTGTGTGTGCCACCAACCCTGTGCTGTGAGCCAAAGACAACTCAGTCCATGCAAATTAACTGTCTGCAGACTGACAGTCAAGTGTTCCCTCCTATTAGCTTGTGGGAACTGGTGGGAGGGGAGAGTCTAAATTCCATCTCATTTAATGTTCCTCGTTGCTTTTCTGCCTTCGTTCAGCAGCTCTCAGACGGAGCCTGCCAGAGGCAGTGGGTGCGTGCAGATTCCAGGAGCTTGGGTCTTCTGAAGCCAGACCCCAGCCATGCTCGACGTGAACACGGTTGTGTCAGGGATCTTGATCCTTCTCTACCACCTGGGGAAATTTTACAGCCCCTATTTTTGGCAGGACGTGGTCGCCTTCTTTCGCATCCTTCAATTAGGATACAAATGCCACAGGTGTCTCAGCCGCAAACCTCCCATCACCTTACTGGACTTCTTCTTGGCCAAAGTCCAGGAGCACCCAGAGAAGCCCCTGGTCCTCTTTGGAGACGAAACCTATTCCTACCGAGATATCGACAGGCGCAGCAGTCAGCTGGCCAGAGTGCTCCGGGACCACGTGGGGCTGGAAGAAGGGGAAACGGTGGCTGTTTTCCTCAAGAACGTCCCTGCCTATCTCTGGGTCTGGATGGGACTGGAGAAGATTGGCAGCGTCATGGCGTGTATCAACTATAACATCCGAGCCAAGTCTCTCTTGCATGCCCTCAGCTCCTGCAAGGCCACAGTGCTACTGACAACTCCAGGTGATGGTGACAGTTGGCTAGTGGGAAATAGCTGCACCTCAGGGGGAAATGAAAGCATGTCTGACCTGCACAGTTAGGCCAGTTTGACCACTGCTCTCCTCTGGGCAAGGAATCCTGGCAGCAGCCCCAGACAGCTGCTTTTGAGTGTCATGAAAGGGAGTGAATAGTTAAATTTGTTTAAATCGTATTTCTGCTTCCAGGGAAAGGGGTTTGTGTAGAATATGCTGCCTCAGGCGCCCCAAAAACTTGGCCAGTTTTCGGTGGGGAGCACCATTTGCAGCTCTTCTTCTTGCAGGAACATTTCTTGGGCTGGATCCGGAAGAGATAGCGACTAAGGGCTTGTTCACACTTACCTTTCCTTGGCTCTTTCCAGGCATGGTTGGTGATTTAAAGCTTCATGTCTGGGTGCCCTTCTTTTTGCTCCAGGGTTTTCTCTGTGAAAACTTTGCCAAAGCCAATCCAGGGGAAATCCGAATTCAGCTTTAAAGAGGAGAAGGTTTTTGCAGGAAAATCTTGGGGGGGGGGGGGCGGGACGGCTCAAACACAGAGCCTGTAAAGAGTGGGGCAAAAAGTACCGGTATATAAAGTGTATAAGCCCCTTTTATCCTCTCTTTCTTCCCTGCTCTCGCTTTTGATGTTGCAGTCCCAGACAAAATGCATGGTCACATTGCTCAATTTTGCAAACTGTGCAAAAAAAAGGCTTGCTAACTTGGGGCTGATCCACACTCCCACCCCCACCAAGTCTTCCCTGCAAAAACCCATTCTTTAAAGCTGAATCAGAGCAAGCATCAATCAGGGTTTTCTGTGGGTTGACATTTGCTCCCATTGAGCACTAAAGAGCAGGCTTTCACAGGAAAAGCTCTGGAGCAAAATGAATAAATAAATGGGGTGGGGAGGCACCTGGACACAGAGCTTCAAAGCACAGGCCTTGGCTGGAAAGAGTGGAGGAAAGGTAAGAGTGGATAAACCTTCAGCTGTTTGCAGAGCTCCCTGTTTTGTGCCAGTTCACTGACTGCCCAGGTGACTAGGGATCCACAGTGGCTTCTCAGCTCCAATTAGGTACATAGCTATACCTCAGGGCTGGGGGAGCTCTGGCCTACAGATGTTCTGGACTCCAAATCCCATCTGCCCCAGACAGCATGGCCACTGATCAGAGATTATGGAATCTGTCATGGATGTTGGGAAGGGGTAAGAGGCAAGGAGAAGCAGTTATCCTGCGGATGAACCGTAATCCCAAGAGTCCATGCTTTCATTTTACAATAAAAAGTAAGTTTTGAGCATTTGTAGAACCTGAGAAATGAGGCCAGGCACTATACAGGCACTATTCTCATTTCTTTTGTGAGAAACTAGCATGCCCCTGCCTTTCAATACAGTTTTCCGCTGAACAGTTACAGAAGTCATTGACATTTAGGAAAGGAGACCTAGCCAAGAAGACAAAGGGCACTTCCAGTCCATCAATATTTGGCAGGAGGGATTCAAGAACATACTGGAACTTTTAAGTTTGCACAATTAAAGTGGGTTAAAGGGCGCTGTTCGCAAAGCGCAACAAATCAACTTTTAAAAAGATTCACGCTTTTTGTAGCTTGGAAAGTGATGGAGAAAAACATTGGAAAGTGTGGAATGAATTAGGGAATGGTTAAGAAAGAAGATTCCACTACAAGAAAGAAGATTCCACCTAAACATTAGGAAGAACTTCCTGACAGTAAGAGCTGTTCGACAGTGGAATTTGCTGCCAAGGAGTGTGGTGGAGTCTCCTTCATTGGAGGTCTTTAAGCAGAGGCTTGACAACCATATGTCAGGAGTGCTCTGATGGTGTTTCCTGCTTGGCAGGGGGTTGGACTCGATGGCCCTTGTGGTCTCTTCCAACTCTATGATTCTATGATTCTAAGGGGAAAATGTTAAAACACCTCACAAGAAAATCAGGATAAATGCAGAAGAACGCCATTGAAAACACAACAGGGAAAGCCTGCAAACACCCCATTCCGCCTCTTTTGCTGACCTTTTGGGTCACGTCTGGATTTGACGCAATGTGTGTATATACGGTTGCATGCATATTTGTCAGGGGTTCAGGGACAGAGGCACAGGTGAGGGGGGAGACGGAGAGCGATGGGGAAGAAACCCAGGACAGTGAGGAAGAGGATGACAATGACTTGAGGTCTTCCATGAGTCTCTCAAGTGAATCGGAGGATTCCCAGAAGGGGGCGCCCCTGGTCAAGCCAAGGGGGGTCACAGGGGGGACCGGCCAGGAGAAGGGAAGCAGCAGGGAAACCCCGAGTGGGAGTGGGAGATCGGGGTCGGCTTCCCAGGAGGAACGGAGTGAGGAGGGTGGAGTTCCCAGTGTGACACACGGAGCAGAGCAGGAAGGAGACAGGGGAAGGAGATCGGGGCAGGACGTCCTGCCGGAAGGGGCGGAGAGTAGTTCAGGGAGTAGTGTAGCTGTCAAAAGGAAGGTCAGGGGTAGCGAACGCGCGCCAAGTTCAAATGTGGAGGCGCGCGGAAATGCAGAGAGCCCGGAGGAGGAGCCTGGCCCCAAAGCACGAAGGAGGGGGGAGCAGGCATCTGAGGAATCCGCGTCAGGGGAGAGCAGGAGGGAAGGAACCCAGGGGGGCAGAAAGACCCTGCGGAAAAGAAAGGACAGGAAGAGGTGGTCTAGCACAAGCCTCTTAAACTGGTGTAGGGGCGGGACCGATTCAGAGGGGACTTCAAATGTCTAGGCTAAGAGACGCGGGGCTGCGCGCCTCGGTAGTGGAACCAATAATGAACTGCAATAAACATCCTTGTATATAAGAAGAGCTTGGCGTTGGTCTTTTGTGAGCTGAGACCTGAGGCAGCCCTTGACAATATTGAACATGTGTAAATGGGGAGTTGCCTATATTTGAAGATATCCGTGCCTAAGGTTAGGAAGTAAGTGTCAATAAAAAACCTCACCTCTTTTCATGCTCTCTTGAAGATTTCAAGGCCGCCATTGAGGATGTCCTTCCCACTCTAAAGAATGAAGGAGTCCAAGTTTTCTTCCTAAGCGAAGACTCCCCAACCGAGGGTGTGGAAGCTTTGCTTGGGCAGATCCAATCCAGCTCAGGCGAGCCTGTGCCCGTTTCCTTCAGAGCCAACGTAACTGCTGAATCTACATCCCTGTATATTTTCACCTCTGGGACTACAGGTGAGGAGGGGAAAGGTCACAGTGATGGGTGAGGGGGGCAATTATGTCTGGAAATCCCATCTTCCTTCTACCTGCCCTACTTGTGTATGGGGTCATTAAGGGAGGGGTAGTGCCTTTGATAAGGGACGCGGGTGGCGCTGTGGGTTAAACCACACAGCCTAGGACTTGCTGATCAGAAGGTCAGCAGTTCGAATCCCCGCGATGGGGTGAGCTCCCATTGCTCGGTCTCAGCTCCTGCCAACCTAGCAGTTTGAAAGCACGTCAAAGTGAAAGTAGATAAATAGGTACTGCTCCGGCGGGAAGGTAAACGGTGTTTCCATGCGCTGCTCTGGTTCGCCAGAAGTGGCTTAGTCATGCTGGCCACATGACCCAGAAGCTGTACGCCGGCTCCCTCGGCCAATAAAGCAAAATGAGCGCCGCAACCCCAGAGTCGGCCACGACTGGACCTAATGGTCAGGGGTCCCTTTACCTTTACCTTAGTGCCTTTGATGGGGAATCTGTTTGCTTCTTCTGGGGTAGTTTGTCCCACCTTTGGTCCCCATCTTGCACTCAGCTCTCACCTGTGGCTCCTAGAATCTGTCAACATGGGAAAGAATGTATTGGGATCCCAGCATGTTACGCTTTCCCACTGGACGGAGTCATTTGTGGTTGTTAAATGAGCCCTTCTCTTTTTCCTCAAGGGCTACCGAAAGCTGCTATCCTTTCCCAGAGAAAGATGCTGATAGCATCCAACCTATCAGGCCACCTTGGGGCCCGCGCCAAGGACATCGTCTACATCCCGCTCCCGCTGTACCACACAGTTGCACTCTTAGTTGGGGTTGGAGGATGCCTGGAAGCTGGTATGTATGGAATGTCCACTCACACGCCTCCTCTGCCAGAGGGTGATAGGCAGAGATGGGTTGATAAGTGCATAGACATACACACATCCATGAGTGCAGATGTACTCTCAAGTTAGACTGAGAGACTGGCCCAAGATCGCCCAGTGATCTTCAGGGCGAGTGGGGACCAGAGCCCTGGTCTCCCGGGTCCTAGTCTGATGCTCTAACCACTACACCACACAACCTCTCTCCACATAGGATCCTTCCTCACCACATATTTGCACTTTATACATTGAAAACACCTGCCACCATTTAATTCTGAACATTCTTTCATCCACCCATGGGAAAGAGCGGACCAGGAAACCTATGTGTGAAAGTCAAACATATTCAGGCTGTGTACATAACATGATTTTAAAGCGCACTGCTCCCCTGCGCCAAAGAATCATGGAAACAGTAGTTTACCCCTGACAGAGCTACAGTTCCCAGCCTCCTTAACGAAATCCTCCAGCCCTGTTTCAGCTGCTGTCTGGCTCAAGAAGCAAGGAGGCTTTTGTATCTGTGAGGGTTCACTGCACATTTAGAGCAAATCCCTTAGTTGCTGAATTTTGCCCCAGCTGAAAGTTTCCAAACACTTTCCAGAGGCAGCCCAACATATGACTTACATTGCAATAATATAATACATGGCACTTAGAACTGCATCTGCCTATACCAGTGCTCACAACAAGGCCACACCTAAGCCACTCTCTCTCTTTATTCCCACAAGGGTCTACATGTGTCTTGAGACCTAAGTTCTCTGTTTCTGAGTTCTGGAATGACTGCAGACGATATCGCGTCTCCCTGATCCTGTATGTGGGAGAAATGATGCGCTACCTGTGTAATGTGAAAAAGGTAATCGTTGGCGAGAGAGGCCAGTTTTGTTGTTGCAGCAAAAATGTTTCCAAGAATTCAGATGGATTGTCCATTTGGATTCACAGCTGAATCCAAAAATATAGATGGGGGCTGCACCTAGAGGTCAAAGTCAAGAGCCCCACACAGCCCAGGGAGCTTGCAAATGACCACTTGGAGAGCAGCCATCTTCTTTTCTCATTGTTTTTTAAAAATTCTTTTTATTGCCGAGGAACAGCTGGTGAAGCAGGTACACAGTTGCAGACACTCATTTTATTATTATTTAACTTAAAAATATATTCCTCCTTTTCTAGGCAGCAATGCCCCTGGTAAATGCCACCCTATCTCCAAAAAACAAAACAAAAACAAAAACAAAAAAAACCTTCAAATGTTCCAGAAGCTGAATCAATTTCCAGGGTAGTTTATGGCCCTGTCAGTTTCTTTTGCTTGGTTTTTAAAAGAAGGCCCATGAGCCCTGGCAGCTACCTGAGAACCAGAATTGGAAACCATGGTTTGGAAACCTTTGGTGACATTGGTTGCCTTCTATCTGTGGCACAGCACGTAAATTGTGAGATTTGTTCCTGCAAGAGCCAGTGAAGGCCGCCAACTTGGGTAGGCAAATTCTGCTGTTGCGTTCTCTTGCTGCTTGTTGGCTTCCCACAGGTATCTAACAGATCATCATAATAATCATCATAATAATTTATTATTTATACCTCGCCCATCTGGCTGGGCCTCCCCAGCCACTCTGGGTGGCTTCCATCAAAATATTAAAATACAGTAATGCATCAAACATTGAAAGCTTCCCTAAACAGGGTGTCTTCTAAAAGTCTGGTAGTTGTCGTTGTCTTTGACATCTGGTGGGAGGGCATTCCACAGGGCAGGTGCCACTACCGAGAAGGCCCTCTGCCTGGTTCCCTGTAACTTGGCTTCTCACAGTGAGGGAACCGCCAGAAGGCCCTCGGCGCTGGACCTCAGTGTCCGGGCAGAACGATGGGGGTGGAGACGCTCCTTCAGATATACTGGACTGAGGCCGTTTAGGTGTACCAGGTGGGCCACTGCCCTGATTCAAGGCTATTCTTATGGCATACTGTTTAAATAACAGCCCCTCAGCTGCAGTCTGAACCAGGTGAAGTTTCCAAAGAGCCTTCCTAGGAAGCCATTCACAGAGCACATTTCATTAACCTGACATGTTTGTTATCAGGAGGACAGGAAGCCGGCACTGGTCAGTGTGGCATCATTGTTAGAGTGTTGGACTATGACCTGGGAGACGTGGGTTCGAATCCTCACTCAGCCATGAAGCTAACCTTGAGCCAGTCACGATCTCTTAGCCTAACCTACCCCACGGGGTTGTTGTGAAGATTAAATGGGGAGGAAGAGAACCATGTCCATCACCTTGAGATCCTTGGAAGATAAAGGTGGCATAGAAATGTATAATAATAATAAATATTAGCAAAGTTTATTTAGTTCAGCAGCGACCCCTCTGACATACTGCTTTGCAGACAGACAGCGACCGAGACCACTGTGTGCGAATGGCAATAGGCAACGGCCTGCGTGCGGAGGTCTGGAAGGAGTTCCTGTACCGATTTGGACCCATCCAAATCAATGAGATCTATGGAGCGACAGAGGGGAACGTCGGGTTTTTTAACACCACAGGAAAAGTCGGAGCTGTGGGAAGGTCCCACTTCCTCTACAAGGTAATGAGAACTAAACTAGAATATCTCAGCAAACCCATAGCTACCAGTACCTGAAACCCTGTTTAGATACACATTTTTATCTAGATTGGTTTCAGTGGAGAAAGAACTCTTCTCCTGGGTTTGGTACAGTCCAAATTTGTGCATTGCAGATGAAGCCATGAAGTCACTTCTTCAGAGTAGGCCTATGTTCATCACAGCTGTTTGTCCAGCCCTTTGCTGCCCGAAGCAGAGCTCAAATGAAGCCCCCTCCCTGTGTGTTTTGGGGCTCTACGATCTTACATGAAATCGTAATTTCACACATGTTTGGGCACCATTCTGAGAGCACGGAGACCAAAACCAGGATATCCTGATTTAATCAAGGCAGTTGAGGCGTATGAAATAGGAGTCTCCTAAAAACTCTCAGCACCCTTAATAAGCTAGAGTTTCTCCCAGGATTCTTTGGAAGTAAGCCATGTGTGTTCAAGTGGTATAATAATGCTTGAAATATATAAGGTAAAAGGTAAAGGTAAAGGACCCCTGGATGGTTAAGTCCAATCAAAGGCGACTATGGGGTGCAGCACTCACCTCGCTTTCCAGACTGAGGGAGACGCTGTTTCGGCTGCAGACAGCTTTCCAGGTCATGTGGTCAGCACGACTAAACCACTACTGGCACACAGATGAGTGCCAGTGCACAGGGAAATGCAGTTTACCCTCCCGCCACAGCAGTACCTATTTATCTACTCTCACTACTATGCTTTCAAACTGCTAGGTTGGCAGAAGCTGCGACAGAGCAATGGGAGCTCACCCCATCGTGCAGATTCAAACTGCTAACTTTCCAATCGCAAGCTCAAGAGGCTCAGTGGCTTAGGCCACAGTGCCACCCACGTCCCTCTCTTGAAATATATGGAGTGGATGTGGCCCAAGTCTTGCAGCACACAATCCAGAACTTGTTATTCCTGCTGCACTCTATTCACAGGGCATGTCAGGACTGACCACCTCTCCTCTCAGACAGCTAGAAAGCAGTAGAGAGAATGCAACACGAAGGTGAAGCAAGATAAAAGCCCACAGCAGGGGAAAGTACAGGGAAAGGTACCAAGAATTTTGTCGACCAACCAGTGAGGTACAGCAGCAATGTTGAGGGACCTTTGGCTCTCCAGATGTTGATGAAGTATAACTCCCATCAGCCCTGGCAAGCATGGTCAATGGCCAGGGGTGATGGCTGCAGTTCATTCAGTGACACCTGGAGGACCAAAGATCAAGGAAGCCAGACTCAAATCTCTGCTCAGCTGCAAAGATGAGCTTGGCTCAGCTGCTGTCTCTCAGTCCAGCCTACCTCGCAGAGACCTTTAGGGCTTCAGGTATTGTTGTGCTTCCTAGATAAGTTCTATGGTTTGTCTTCTATGGTTTTATGTACAATTGTTGTAAACTGATTTTAATTTTTTTAAAAAAAAATGAATTAGCAGTATATTATTATTATTATTGCTATTATTATTGCTAATAATAATAATAATAATAATAATAATAATAATAATAATAATATTGATAAGCTCCCTGTTCCCTTGGGTCATTCATAAAATATATTCCAGTCCATGTGTAGCCTTGAATTTCAGCCTTGTGGGATCATGTTTCCATTTCCTGCTTGTTCCACCTCAGAAACTGGCAAAGTATGAAATCATCAAATATGACGTTGACAAGGATGAGCCTGTGAGAGACAAGAACAGACATTGCATCCCAGTGACTCCAGGTAAGCCAATAAAGTTGGCATTCAGACAGGAACTGGGCTTTGTATTGTCAGAGTCCTAACTCACAAGAAGGTACTGTACATGGCCTCTAGACTGTGGAAATTGCTCACATCTCTCCCAGCAAGAAAAATGGCAGAGTCCCTTCTTCACACATAGAACAGAAGAAGAATCACTGAAAGAGGAAGTGTGAGCCACTCCTGCTTTGTGTTAAATGTGAAGAGTCTTCATCCATCCTTTCAGGGGCACCAGAAGGGATGGATGCATCTGTCAGTTTCAACTTCAGTTTCTCATTTCTCCAGTCTTAGGTTGCTTCCTGTTTAATGAGCGTTCATCCAGTTTTGTTTGCCGGGAGATTAGATGCCATTGGTTATTTAATTCATCCTAATTTATTTGCAGGGACGTTAGATGACATTGCATCAAAGCAAGCTTAAATCTTCACTTTCTAGTCCATTTCCCCCATTCCATTCCTTTGTGCAAAAAGTTCAATATTTGGGGGAAGAAGGTTTGTTGCACAAGACCTCCTATAATTCCACAGACTGAATTTGTTGGTATGTGATTGAATCCTACCTGAAAATAGGATTCTATATCAGCTAATTTTTATTTAATTTTTTTAATTCGCATTTTGGAAAGTACCGTATATTTTGCTCTATAAGACTCACTGTTACCCTCCTAAAAAGTAAGGGGAAATGTGTGTGCGTCTTACGGAGCGAATGCAGGCTGCGCAGCTATCCCAGAAGCCAGAACAGCAAGAGGGATTGCTGCTTTCACTGCACAGCGATCCCTCTTGCTGTTTTGGCTTCTGAGATTCAGAATTTTTTTCCTCTTGTTTTCCTCCTCCAAAACTAGGTGCATCTTATGGTCTGGTGCGTCTTATAGAGCGAAAAATACGGTAATTTTTTTGTAACACGATGTGTTTCTGGCCTGTCTTGAATCTACTGCTCAGGGATTTCACAGGGTGGCCCAACTGAGGTCAGCATCCTGTCAAATCAGCGTATTCTGCAGCAATCAGGTGCGGTGATGTGCTTCACCCAATTTCGGGATGAATGCCTGAGGAAACAGTGTCCTAAAACAGAGTCACTCGCATGTGCTCCCTTGCTGTGCATTCTGACAGCTGCTAGAGATGCCAGCAGTAGCAGATGTCAGTTGCAGCAAGGAGAACAGTAGGAAGGCTGGTCCCCAGTAGCATTGGCTGCCTCCCACCGGAAACACCCAGAGGCAGTCTTGCCCGTGGTTCTTTGTTGGAGGATGAATATTACGGTAGTTGATTCAGCTTCATTCCCTTTTCTTTTCCCAGGTGAGACAGGCTTGTTTGTGTCCAAAATCACTGGGCTTGCCCCATTCTATGGCTATGCAGGAGACCGACAGAAGTCGGAGAAGAAGATTCTCCGGGATGTTTTCACCAAAGGAGACTGCTACTACAATAGCGGCGACCTTCTGATGGAAGACCAAGAAGGCTTTCTATATTTCAAGGACCGGGTAGGAGATACTTTCCGGTGAGTCCCGCCACACAGGTTCTGCGGCTGATATTCTGACAAATGTAGAACAGGCAGTCAGCACCAGTGTTTCATTAGCATAGGTAGCATTCACAAATGCTGGCAAACACCTAAGAGCTAGTGTAGGGCAGTAGCTCAGAGTGTCATGAAGCATCTAGTTCAAATCTCACCACTGTTGTCCCCAGGTGTAATTTGGGTATAATAAGGTTCACTTTTCTTGTTATTGCAAGGTGGGGATGGGAAACCTATAATCCTGCAGGGATTGCTGTACTACAGTTCCCATCTTCCCTGACCACTTGCCACGCTGGTTGAGGTTGATGGGAATTGAGGTCCAGCCAGCTCCCTATTGTCGCCGTAAGGATCGCAACAAGATCTTGTAAGTGAAGAGCTCTGAATGAATGAAACCAGTATCCAAAAACTAATAAGTAATTTTATCTTGTTATTGATAACAAAACATCTAGCCCATCCTTCGTCAATGGTTAGTCACTGCTTCAATGAATATGACTGGATCGACGTACTTTTGCTCTTTCTACTGATCGTTTATTTTATTTTTAGATGCTTGTTCATTGTATTTTAGGGTTGGTTGTTTTGATACTGTTGTTAGTCGCCCGGGCTATTCTAAATAAATAGCAGGAAAGGAAGATGCACTTAAATAAGGAAGATCCCAGGGTGCGTTACAAGGCAATAATACAGTAAGGGCCCCTCTAGACTGGTGTTTCTTCGTGGATATATTCTGCACAATGCCATTGGTGTAATAATAGCGCATTAGTGGTGGATTTATACTGGACCATCCGCACATCATTTTGCTTTATGAGTTGTTCTGCGATGCTTCCCCGACGTTAATGCACCACCTGGAAGGGATCCAGCAAAAGCTGCACTCTGCCAAGCATTTGTGGCATTAAAGGTTACTGGATTAGAAGCAGGAAGTTACGGGAACTTTAACAGTTGGGAACAAAGCCCTGTGTCCTCCCTGAAACTTTTGCAGGCACAAACAGTATTGAAAGAGGGAGCATGTATAACTGCCCTGATACCGTCATGAGCACAAAGTATGTATACAATTAAAAGGGTGTTTGGAGCACCCCCGAAACAACTGCTAAATCAAACCAATGCAGCGCAACTTATCTAAGCAGGCAAGGACGCAGCGTTCGAAAACACCAAGGAACCACAAACTGGCCTCCTCGCTTGCACCAATGACAAAATTCCCGATTATGAACGAAAGGACGGATGTTCACTTTTACCAAACCCATCTGGGAATAATCTGTTTTGTCCATGCAGCTGGAAAGGGGAAAACGTGGCCACTACAGAAGTGGAGAACACCCTGGCACCACTGAGATTCATCCAGGAAGTCAATGTCTATGGGGTACCAGTGCCAGGTGGGTCTGAAATTCCATTGGATCAAAACCCATCTTTCTGCTGCCACATTTAGCGTCCAAATATATGGCAAGATTATTCGCTCACCAGCAACAAGGTTCAGTGGCTCACGAACGGCTGCAGCTCTTGGGTCATTTGGGTTCTCTGAACCGATTTCTGAAAGGTTGGTAGCGGATATTCCCAGACTGCAACTGAATCACTCTTGCAAGATAGTGGTCACGCCCACAACATACATTTACAGAAGCCTATGTTTAAAGAGTCCGTGTGGTGTAGTGGCTAGAATGCTGGACTAGGAGCTGGGAGACCAGGGTTCAAATCCCCACTCAGTCATGAAGCTCACTGAAGTGACCTTGGGCCAGTCTCTCACTCTCAGCCTCACTTACCTCAAAGGGTTGTTGAGGGAGGATAAATTGGGGAGGAGGTGAAGCTTGTTCACCGCCTTGAGCTTCTTAGAGGAAAGGTGGGCTAGAAATGAAACAAACAAAACATTTAACACACACTTAAAGCACATGGCTTCCTCAAGGAATCCTGGGAAATGCAATCTGTTAGGGGTTCCAGGAATTGTAGTTCCCGGGATTCTTGGGAGGGGGAGGAATCATAGAATCAACAAATTGTAGAGTTGGAAGGGAACACGAGAGTCATCTAGTCCGACCCCCTGCAACGCAGGAAGCTTTTGCCCAACGTGGGGCTCGAACCCATGACCCTGAGATGAAGAGTCTCATGCTCTACCAAAGTGTGTTTTCAATGTACCGTCTGGGAATGTGACAATCTGGAGGCAGTCCTGCATTTCTGTGCTGGTTGTGAAGGAAAGGTCCTTGCTTTCTTTCCTCCACGGCTAGCTCAAAAACCAAAGTGGTCAATGTAGAAAATCCGAAAAGGAAAAGATCAGAAGAACAAGAAACTGGATCATTCATATGGCAGGGTAAGCCTGTGTGAACTGGAGTGTTTTTAGCTAGCCAGTCCACAGCTGTTTTAGGTGCATTCATTTACATGTGACATGGCTTTCCACACACACCGCCAACCGGTCCCTTCTGGTTTGTTCCAGGCCATGAAGGAAAGACTGGGATGGCTGCAATCTGCCTTAAGAAGGGGCACTCCTTTGATGGGCAGAAGCTGTATGCGCACACCAAGGATTTCCTGCCAGCCTATGCCATACCTCGCTTCGTTCGCATCCAGGTACGATCCCTTCTTGTCACTTTCCTCCCTGTGCTTGCTGCCTTGAGAAACCCCATAGGTCAGCCTCCTACCCTGGGAATTCTTCCCTTCCCTGCCTCTCACACTTCATCAGCCATCCATCACCTTCTTGCTCAGCTGTTTCTCAATCAATGAAGCACCAGGGGGCAAGACCGTGCGGAGAGGAGGCTGGCTGGGTACAATATGTCTTTGTGAGCCTGTGCATGAATGGGCATGTGTGTTTGAGAGAGTGTGGGGCACGGATTCCTCTATAGTGTCCTTTCCTGACTTTGCAGCTGTTTCCTAATCAGAGGAGCAGCAAGGGGAGGGGAAAGGTTGTGTGTGTGTTACATGAATGTGTGAGTGTGAAAGGGTGTAGAATGACCTCACCCATGGCCAGCTCTGCACACACACACACACACACACACACACACACACACACAGCCAAGAGAATGACACCCTCAAGCTGAAAAAGTGTTCCCTGCCTATAGACAAGCAGGCCAAGTCAGAGGTCATAGTCTCATCCGGACTTTCTTTTGTGCCACACTTTCCAAGTACAGGTCTGTGCTTTAAAACTCTGTGTCCAATAAGTTCTTTGTTTATTTGTTTATTTTCTCTGGGGGCTCCCTCCCCCCCCCCGGGAAAACCTGTATTTTACCGCTGAATCAGAGCAAACATTAATCCATGGAAACAGGAGTGCTAATTTGAATAAAATGGGGGGCAGGTATTGTATGAGAGGGAAGGACGTTGGCCCCTAGGAGTTGGCTCCTATGCTTGGAAGCCCCGATTGTCATTTCCTCCAAGCTTTCCCAGGGAAAGTGCCAGGATAAAAACAACAACACTCAAAGACAGACAGCACAAAAGGAAGTCTGGATGAGCCCTGAGTCATAGATCCATGTTGTTTGGCCTTCAGCAACGGGTGTAAATGAACAGAGTGAAATCCACTCTCGTTATCTCTAATGAGATGCTTAGGATGCCAGCTCCCCTAGCAGAGCTCAGAGCCTGTTCTGGTACATCTGTCCTGCCACTGCTCAAAACACTGACTCCCTTGGCCTGCTCTAGGAATGTCTTGGAGTGGGGTGTCGTTGGTTGTTCTCTACTCACTGCACTGCTCTTTCCCATGCAGGACACCCTGGAGATCACGGGCACTTTCAAGCAGATCAAAAGCCAGTTGGTAAAGGAAGGATTTGACCCTGCTGTTATCAGTGACCCCCTCTTCTTCCTCGATGACTCTGAAGAATGTTACATGCCCTTGACTCCACAGATCTTCAGCACCATTGCAGAGAGGAAGCTGAAGCTGTGAAAAGGAGCAATTGTCTCCTTAACTGCCCTAGTGGCAACCTAGGAACAACTATAGTGTTGAGCTACTTGGCTTCTGCCTAGGAAAGAGGGGATAATCTATTGCCATGGCAGAGCTTTCCAAACTTTTCATGTTGGTGACACACTTTTTAGACATGCATCATTTAATGACACAGTAATTTAGTTCTACTAGCAAACCAGAGGTTAGCGAGGGAAGCATTCACATGACATACCTACACACTGCAGCCGACACACAAATGTGTCACGACACATGGTTTGGAAAGCTCTGTGCCATGGTTCTCAAAGTGGGCAGTGAGCCACCCCGGGTTGTGGTGAAGGGATTACACAGTGGGTGCTAAGAGACAAGTGGGGGTGGCCCTGGAGGTGTCAATGACTATTGGATTTTGAACAAATGTGTGGGGGGAATTTCCCCAAAATTTTATTAGTTTTCCACATTTATGACAAATATAACATATGAAACACACAAAACACATTACAATACTAAAAAGGGGGGGGGGACACATATTCTTTCTTATTTTAATTTCCATTGTTAAGTGACTTCCTCAAATCCGACGTTGACCAAAGGGTAACGGCGGGGGTAGCTGAGTTTTTGGTAGCAGCCCTCCAAGGAGCAGGTTAACAAGGAAAATCACTGACTCTATATGTATATATATATATATATATATATATATATATATATATATATATGCAGGTTTTGGTGTCTTCGGGTGTCTTCCCGTGTAAGAGTCGGGGTGTCTGGGCGACGTTTCGACGAGGTCTCACTCGTCATCTTCAGGCTGGTGCTTTCGGCTTCTTGTTACTGGAACAGAGCAGAATCTGGTGTTTGAGTTCCTATAAATACTGTTGAGGGGTGTGGTGTATAGCCTCCAACGTTCTGGGCAGAGAGGAAGTTCCTAGATTAGTGTGCCTCTTCTTCTTTTGTTCCTTAATTACTTGAGGGATATCTTGAGTGATTTCATGAGTGATATTTTGAATACCACTGGGTGGGTCATTAAGTGTAGATTAGTTGCTAAAGCTTTTGTGTCTTGACCTCTTGAGCTTGTGAAGAGTTTTTCTGAGAAGATGGCTGTGCTGCATTTAGTTGTGCTCTGGCTTGGCTTCGTGTATAGGGGCGAGCTGTGGTTTTGTGCCTTGTGCCAGCCAGATCTGTGTAGGGATTGCAGGGGGGTGCAGCATCCGGAGGTGCCACTATAGTTTGGCTACTGGATGGAGTCTGTAATATGTCTGTGGAGAGGGTCTGGGTTTGGGTCTGGTGTGGTTGATTGGTGACGGCGTTCTGTGTGCCTCTGGTTCTGGTGTCGGTTTTTGTGGGGAGGGCTAATTTCCAGATGTCTGGCAGGCGGGATGTCTGGCAGGCGGGACACCAGAACCAGAGGCACACAGAACGCCGTTTTTTGCTAGTTTTACCAGGGTTAAGTACCACCTATAAATCATTTTCATAATATTTTGTTTTAGTACCGTACATGCCGTGAACTTAACCCCTTTCTTCCACAACCTTTCCCAATCTTCCAACATTATATTGTGTCCCACGTCTCTTGCCCAATCCATCATAACAGATTTGACTTGTTCATCCTTTGTGTGCCACTCCAACAGCAAATTATACATTTTAGATGGATTTTTAACATCCATATCTAACAACACTGTTTCCAATTTGTTTTTTTCCGTTGCAAAACCATTTTTCTTATCAAACATATACAACTCATTGATCTGGTAATATTGTAACCAGCCATCCAGTTTATCTTTAATTTGATCAAATGGTCTCAATTTAAATCCTTCATTATCTTCCAACAATAAATCAGCATATTTCAACCATTTAGTCTTCATATTTAGTTTTTTCTGGGCCTTAGCTTCCATTGGTGAAAGCCACATTTCCTTTCTAAGAGATCTTTATATCTTATTCAAACATTATACAGAGATTTTTTAATTACATGATTTTTAAAACCTTTGTGGGCCTTTATCTTGTTGTACTGTAGATATGCATGCCAACCAAATGCATTGTCAAATCCCTTCAGATCCAGCACATCAACATTGTCTAACTGAATCTATTCCTTTATCCAGCAGAAAGCTGCAGCTTCAAAATATATCTTCAGGTCTGGCAGGGAGAATCCCCCTCTTTCTTTAGTCTCTGTTAGTAACTTATATTTAATTCTGGGTTTTCCCCCCTGCCAGATAAATTGAGACAATGCTTTCTGCCATTCTTTAAAACACTTAACATTATCAATAATTGGTATGGCTTGAAATAAGAACAACATCTTTGGCAATACATTCATCTTTACCACTGAAATTAATTGTTACCGTTTTGAATTTTATTGTGTTATTATCTTCCTTAGTGGGTGGTGCAGACTGCTATTCTGAATAATGCTTCTTATAGATTAGAAGGCACTGGGGATGAGTTTATGGAACCAAGGGGGCTGTGGCCCAAAATGGTTTGGGAGCCCCTGATCTAGTGTTTATTTCTTATCTGCTAACTCCAGGGTGTGAGCATGCATATATATGCATATGCTCTTGAGTGCATAGGATTAAAAAACAAAACAGCACCTTTTCCTTTAACGTCCTCCATCAGGCAATACCTTTATTAGGGCCAAGCAACACGGCACTAAAGAGTTGCAGGCTTTGGAGTGCTGCAGAACTCTTCATCAAGCAAGATATCATACAAAGCAAGTCATGGGGTGAGGAGTGAGGAGAAACAAAGAAGTAAAATATAGGCTTGATGTTGCAGTCACTAGGTCAGTTTCTAGATTTAGGGTGTGCACAAATTACCACTTTAGAGCACAGTGAAGTCCCATTTCACAACTCCCTTCTTGTATACACACTATGTGTAGTGTACTAGCAGCACACTGTCTTCTGACTAATAGCATATTGATGCTTCCCTTAAGAAATGCTGCATTGAGGCACACACACCCCCACAACCAGACTGCAGTTTAAGTTACTAATGCATACACTGTCATAGAATGCCATGTTTCTATGTAGGAACGCTGCTACATTTAAATTGGTACAATGGAGTATTAAGAGCTTAACAATCATGGATCATGCATGCTGAGGTGCAACATTACATGCTGATGATCGCAAATGTATGCATATGTAAATCTAGATATTACATACACATTAAATGCAAAACTCCAAAGGGAGATAAGAAAGTTTGAATTCTGTTTCTTCTTATTTGAATCAATTTCCCTTTTCTTTACAAGTGAAACTGTGGAAATAAATTTTGTTAGACGTTCATCTTTTTTCTTTTCTTTTCAAAAACCGTAATTACAGCAACAATCGCTGGGTGAGCAGGACTTTTGATCGTGGAATGACTTCCTGATGTCCCAGGAAGTTCATAAACCAACTCACATGTTGCTGGTGCATGCCAAAGCAGGGAAGCTAACAATCTTTCTGATCACATCCCTGATTTCTTTGTTTCTCAGAGAGTAGATAATGGGGTTGAAGAGAGGGATAATAAAGGCATAGATGACTGCAACGATCTTGTCATAACGCCCCGATCCCATCCATGTCAAGTGCATGTACATGAAGCCAGTTGTTCCAAAAAAAGTAAGGACCACAATGAGGTGGGAGGCACAGGTGGAAAAAGCCTTCTGGCGCCCCTCCGAGCTATTGATCTTAACAATGACTTTCAGTATCTTCATGTATGAGAGGAGGATGAGGAAGATGGGGCCCAGGATGACAATGGCATGGAGGGAGAAATCCAACACAATGCTGGTTGATATGTCTGTGCAAGCAAGACTAATCACCTGGGGGAAGTCACAGAATATATGATCTATATGACTAGGCCCACAGAAGGGCAACCTGGAAGTCAGAACAATCTCCGGCAAAGGACACACAAAACCACACGCACAGCATCCCAGCATGAGCTGAACACAAAGTTTGGGCGTCATCTTGGTCATATAAGTTAACGGGGCACAGATGGCTAAGAACCGGTCGTAAGCCATCACTGCAAGCAAGCAGGCCTCTGAGATACCCAAGCTGTGGAAGAAATAGATTTGCAGAAGACAGCTGCTCAAGGAAATGGACTTCTTGCTCCTCAGAAAGTCCACCAGCACCCTGGGCATGGTAACGGTGGTATAGAATATCTCCAAGGTGGCCAGGACAGCAATGAAGAAATACATGGGGACGTGAAGACGAGGAGTGGCAGAGATGAGGCTTAAGATGAGAGCATTGGCACTGAGGATGAGCAGGTAGGTCACCAAGAAGATGGCAAAGAGGAGTATGCCGTAGTCGCCCAAGTTGAGGAACCCATCAAGCTCAAACTCAGATACTGAAGTGCCATTCATAGCTTTGACCTGCATCATAGGTAGGCTAATCTAGAATAGGAAATAAAATCTATGAAGACGGGAGGCTGGCAAATGGAAGGTCATGGAGTTCATGTATGCCTCAGACTTTCACTGCATTTCCCTGTAACTTGAAAGATACCACTCCCCGAAGCTTGCAAGGATCATTATGACCACACAAATAGTATAGTACGGGTCAATCTTTTTAACAAAAATTCCAGAATTTTGGGGGGGATCTGTGTGTCAATTACATAAAACCACATACTTCCATTCTCAGATACGATTGGAAAGAACAGTGGGTTGGGGATAGGAGGAGAAAAGGAACATTTCTTTTACTTGGTGCTTTCCGTGTCATGTGGCCAGCAGGACTAAACAACTGTGACAGAAACCAGAGTGCATGGAAACGCCGTTTACCTTCCCGCCACACTTCAACTTGCAATGGCGTGCTTTCGAACCGCTACGTTGGCAGGAGCTGGGACAGAGCAACGTGAGCTCACCCCGTCACAGGGATTTGAACCGCCGACCTTCTTATCAGCAAGCCCAAGAAGCTCAGTGGTTTAGACCGCAGTGCCACCAGTGTCCTAGTATTAGAAGCGATGGTTAATAAAGGCTGTGCACTGCTGTGCTCCCTCCCTGCTGAAAGTGATGGGCACAGTCACTGAAGGCAAACGTAGTGCACAAGAATAGGATGGGGCGCAGCTGGCCACCTCCTACCAATCACAAGAGACAGGAAAGTAGAAATTGCACATGATACCTGGGACTGAAATGGGTTCATCTATTTTCTTCAAAGGGAGCTGTGTGTTTACTCTGCTTTAAATGCCAGGACTCTACAGCATCTGGGGAGTGATGACAGTGCCTCTGAGTGTATACAGCTTGTCTTTCTTTCCACCTCTAACAAACCACAGCCAGTTCTCAAACATTCCAGATTAAGAAGCAGAGACTGGAGGCCTGATGAATTATTTCCTCAATGCTTTCAGAAGATATAATACTAATAATGTCTCACCCATAAATTGCATCCCAACGTGATTTACAATGTTACAAAAACATACATAAAATAATGTAAATATAAAATATTGTGTGTGTGGATATATAGGTAGATAATTAGGTAAGTTGAAAATTTAAAACAGCAACAGGACTTACGTAACATACCAATTACATCCAATACAAATACCAACATTGACAAATACCTTAATTTAGAAGAGTTGTTGAAAGAAGAACATCTTTGGCAGGTGCCGAGAAAACAACAGTGATGCTGCCTCTCTGATGTTTAATGTTTAATGTTCCAAGGAGTAGATGCTCCAATGGCAAAGGCTCAATTCTGATATTGTGCAGAAAGATCAGACAGTGCTGCAGGATAACATCTCCTGCAGAATGCAGTGACTTTGATTCGGCGTGTAGAGAAATGAGACAATCCTTTAGGTGTACCAATCCCCTCGTCCACAATGGGAAAATATTATACCTTTCCAAGACCCCTGTGGCCATCCCTTGTTTATTATTACTCCCTTGTTTTTTATTATTCTTCAGAACAAAACTGTTTCCCCAGGAAATAAACATACCCTATTGAGTATAAATTTAAATATCTCCTAAAGTCTCCTAAAGTCCAACTATACCTGGAGGATTTTTGACTGCAAGAAATTGGATCCAAAAACTCTGGAGGCACCAAACATTAGGCTGACTCTTTTTCACACACCACAGGAGCCTCTGGGCTGCAATTCACACAACACACCCATCAGGGAGTAGTACGGTAATTCCCACTGAGTTTATTTGTGAGTAAATGCGCTGAAGAGTTCAGAGAAAAGAAATGCCATGGTGCACCTGTAGTCTCTCCCATATTGGTCTCTACAGCCACAGCTGGCGCTGTAACTCTCCAATGGTTTGACAAGTAGATCAGTATCAACTTAAGTCTGGGTGTTAAAAAGCGATCCTCCTCCCACCCTGGAAGAATGGCAGATGAAAGTGATGGACTACATGACACTGGCTGAGATGACTGGCAGAATCCGTGATCAGAGGAAAGAGACGGTCGAAGAGGATTGGAAGAAATTTAAAGTTTACCTTAAGAACTATTATAAAATTGATGAATCTTAAAATGTTGAGGTGTTGAGAAAGAAAAAGGGATTACAGTGACATAAGATTAAGCTGAAGAAAAAACTAAGAGGACACATATTTGATAAAATTATTTAGAAGCTGCTGAAATAATTTTGGAAATTGGGATGCAGGAAGGGGAGGTATGGGGGAGTCCGAGAAACGAGGGTTATGAAAAAAAGGTAATGAAATTATACATGTTTGTTTGTCTTTTTATTTGTTTGTATTGTTTAAAAAATGTTGTAAAACTAATAAAAAATTTAAAAAAGCGATCCTCCTTCAACAAACAAACACACACTACATAATTTTTATAATTTTCAGAACTTCAAGCTTCCACCTTACTAAGCATTGTGGATGGATATTCCATAACTAAACTTCTCTTGAATACCCACAGCAAAGACTCCATACTTCCCTGGCCTTTTCGCCTAGCATTGCTGTAATCCAAAAATATATCCTGATGTTGATAATCAGAGACCCTGGGGCCTCCAAGAGGGAAGAGGAAACTGTTCCCCCCCCCATAGGGCCAACTAGTCCGAATCATATAGCTAATCCAGCAGCCTTGAACTCATCCCACATTGCCATGCCTTTAACCAGTCCTGTTTCCTGCTAGGACTTGATGCTCAATTGAGTACCATAAAGGAGAACAGAAACACCTTGTTTCAAAAACCCCACTGGCTACCAGTCCATTTCCAGGTGCCATTCAAAGCTTTGGTTATGACCTACAAAGCTCTATACAGATTGCGTTCATGCGTTCATCTCTCTCTGTATGATTCTTCTCGGCTTTGAGATATTCCGGGGAAGTCTTTCTCTCAGTCCCATCCCACTCACCGCTCCTTTTGGTGAAGATAAGAGAGGGCCTTCTTGGTGGCTGTTCGCAGATTGTGGAACTACCTTCCAAGGGAGACTAGACTGGCCCTAGTCAGCTTTCCTGTCACCACAAAGCAAACTTTTTTGTTCTGACAGGCCTTTTTCTTTGGCCACTAAATGGCTGTCGGGGCAGCATCGGTGTTGAGCTCTCTCTCTCTCTCTCTCTCTCTCTCTCTCTCTCTCTCTTTCTCTCCCTCTCTCTGTTCTCACCAGCAAGCAAACTTTTTTTCGTCCAACAGGCTTTTTTCTTTGGCAGGCTTCCTCAAACTCGGCCCTTCAGATGTTTTTGCCCTACAACTCCCATGATCCCTAGCTAGTAGGACCAGTGGTCAGGGATGATTAGAACTGTAGTCTCAAAACATCTGGAGGGCCAAGTTTGAGGGTAGGTGCTATGTACGGAGTTGAATAGGATCCAAAATGCAGCAGTCTGATTGGTCCTAGAACAATAGGATCCAAAATACAGCAGTCTGATTGGTCCCAGAACAATAGGATTCAGAATGCAGCAGTCTGATTGGTCCTAGAACAATGCAGCAGTACGATTGGTCTGCAGGAGCCACCCAATCCAGCTCCAGATGGAAGTGAATCCACAACCTGATTGGCCTACAGGAGAATTCCGGAATTAGCCAATCACGTGCAGCCCATTGTGTAAATAATAATAATAATAATAATAATAATAATAATAATAATAATTTTTATTTATACCCCGCCCTCCCCAGCCAAGGCAAGGCCGGGCTCAGAGTGGCTTACAAGCAATAATAAAAACAAGATGAATGATTACAACTTAAAAACAAAAATAGAATACAACATTAAAATAATGGAACATTAAAATATTAAAATGAAGCCTCATTGCAGGCGGAGAAGGAAAAGAAAAAAGAGAGGGAGGGAGGGAATCAAACTGGCTCCAAGCCAAAGGCCAGGCGGAACAACTCTGTCTTACAGGCCCTGCGGAAAGAAATCAGATCCTGCAGAGCCCTGGTCTCATGAGGCAGAGCGTTCCACCAGGCCGGAGCCAGAGTTGAAAAGGCCCTGGCTCTGGTTGAAGCCAATCTAACTTCCTTAGGGCCTGGGACCACTAGGGTGTTGTTATTTATGGACCTTGAGGCTCTCCGTGGGGCATACCAGGAGAGGCGGTCCCGTAGGTACGAGGGTCCTAGGCCGTGAAGGGCTTTAAAGGTCAAAAGCAGCACCTTAAATCTGACCCTGTACTCCACCGGGAGCCAGTGAAAAGCACTGGGTGAATATGCTCCCATGGCAGAGACCCCGTGAGGAGCCTCGCTGCAGCATTCTGTACCCGCTGGAGTTTCTGGGACAGCTTCAAGGGCAGCCCCGCGTAGAGCGAATTACAGTAGTCAAGCCTGGAGATGACCGTCACATGGATCACTGTGGCCAGGTCGGGGCAGGAAAGGTAAGGGACCAACTGCTTGATGCGGCGAAGGTGGAAAAATGTCGCCTTGGCTGTTGCTGTAACTTGCGCCTCCATGGAAAGGGAGGCGTCAAGGATTACACCCAAACTCTTAACGGAAGGCAATGGCACTAATTGGGCCCCCGCAAGAGAAGGGAGTTGGTCCCTCATCCCCATGCCATCCCGACCTAGCCATAGGACCTCTGTCTTCGAAGGATTTAGTTTCAATCGGCTCCCACGAAACCATCCAGCCACAGCTTCCAAGCATCTGGGCAGTGTGTTCGGGGCCGAGTCGGTGTGGCCATCCATCAGCAGATAGAGCTGAGTGTCATCAGCATATTGGGGGGACTTTCATTTTCCTCCTCACCACTATGAGCTGAATAAAGAGCATGAAATCCACTCTCGACTCTTGAGTATATTTCAGTAGGTGTTGTTCTTTGTGTTTGGAGACTATGTTGGCCCTAGTCTGCTTTCCTGTCACCAGCAAGCAAACTTTCTTCTTTGGCCTTTTTTTTTTGCCACTAACTGGCTGTCGTGGCAGCATAGGTGTTGTTGTGTGTGTGTGTGTGTGTGTGTGTTTTCAAATGATTTTCAGATATTCTCAGTGCTGTATTTATCATAGCAGCTAACAAAACAGATACATTGATTTATTATTTGTAATAATAAATATAATCCAATCAATAAAAACATTTTATATTTATAATTTAATATCTCTTGTTAGTCACTGTAATAAAAACAGGGTTTAAGTGATTTGGTATTTTGTTGCATTCCACAGGAAACTTGTCTGAAACGCTGTTTGATGCTCCAAAACCTGTCTCTCTATTTGTACATACTTGTGTGGAATCTCTTAATTAAAATAAAAATGGGGGAAATAAACCGAAAGTTGACTTTCCTAAATATTTCTGTTGTTTTCTGCTCACCTGAAGCAACCTAACAGACAAGTAAATGGTGAAGCAAGGTAAAGAAAACACCAGGTAGGCTACCCGCCTAGGTGGACCAGGGTGCCCTGTCCCCACTAAAGACCTTCTGTGAGTTTTCACTTTGCTTCGCCATTTGAAGAAGGCTTGGTTCAGAAAAGCCAGGAATCTGCACTGCAAAAGTAAAAAATAACAAATCGCTGGCCTAGATCATGTTTACATCTCTTGATGAGATTAGCTAGGCAAGCGGTTCAGAAGATCACAATCCAATTAGGGTACGAGAGTGACCGAAAAAGAAAAAGGAACCCCGGCAGCGACCCTAAGCAAGGGAGCATGGGGAGGAATCCCCACCCCACGCCCTCATTGAGCAAAGCACGCAGATCGCAAAGCGGCGCCTTTCGGGAGAAGGAGGAGGGATCGCGCTTGCGCACTTCCCTCGGAACGCAGGTAAGGAAAGGGGGGATTTCCTGGAACCCGCGAATCCTTCGGCGGGATTAGGCGAAGGCGAGCCTTGGTTAGAGAAGAGCCCAAATTTCAAAGGTCCTCCGGAAGACCCGCCCTTCGCCGCGGCAGTCTGGGGCGTTGAGCGGCATCCGCTGCGATGCTTCTGTCTGGGGTTGTTTTTTTGGGTTGTCGCCATCCCGTTTTTCGAGCTGGGGCGGGGTAAAGGGGTGCCTGCTGTCCAAAAGAGAAATGGATCCCGATATTGGGGGATGAGAGAAGCGGAGAGGGGGCGTGCCGGATCCTTGAAGCGATCCTTACCCAATGCATTAAAAAAGAAATAACTTTTGCAAGCGTTTGCGTGTGCAAATGCTCCCTCGTTGGATCAGCAACAGCGATGGCAGACGCAGGCGGAAGAGCAGTGTAGATTTGGAGGGGGGAGTGTGGGGGGTCAGGCAGCTGCCTCCCTCCCTCCAAGCCTAACAGTGAGTGTGGGGAGGGGGGGTCTGATCTCGATCTCTCTTTCTCCCGCCTCCCTTCCAATTTATTATGATGGAGGAGAGTGGGAAGGTCAAGCCGCGGTTGCCACTGAACTGGGAAGAAAGTTGCCGCGCAGCAGCAGAAAAGGGCGCCGGGGTAGCGCTGGTCCAAAGAGCCAAAATCCTGTGTTTTGGTATTTTTCTTATTTTCCCATACACACACACACACACACACACACACACAAATAAAAAAAAACCATGGGCGTAGCCAGGATTTATTTAAGGGGGGGTGGGCAGGGTTTATGTCGGGCGGGGGGCGGAACCAAGCTATTTGCGATGCAATTGGTCAGTTAAGCACTTTTATTTATTTACTTGATTTAGGCTGGGAGCCGCTGACCCCCACCCACCCCCAACTACGCCCATGCACACAAACCCAGTACTGGAACTTGGTATTGCTTCTTGATCACAAGACAGCAGGGGTTGAGGAGTCCCTCTCTGGGGACAGGATCAATTCCTCACCTTCCCCCCTGGCAGCTCTTTAAACAGCCTAAGGTCCTGCCAGCGCTGAGGGAGATTGTAGCCTGCCTTGACACATTCCTGGAGAAATAGGAAGGGGAAGTTTCCAGCTTCCTGTTCCTTCTGGAATCATCGCTCCATCCCCTGTACTCTATATGTTGTAACTGAGCCAAAAAGTAGGCATAGCGGAAATAATCACGCAATCTTCCTCTTCCTGCTTCTTATAACCAACTTGCTGGCTCCCATTTCCTCTGTTGATGGCCGTGTCTGTATTTAAGTGCCTCCAGACTCTCTGTGTGTCACAGGAGAGGTTCCTGTGTAAATTTAGGTACACTGTTGTCCTGGTGCAAGAAACCCCGCTTAAAAATGAATAAAAATGGATCTTCTGCAGTTAGGGAACTGACAGTGTAATGCACTGAGAAGTGTGGGGTGAGCAAATGATGAATGGGAAGGCATGTAAACACACCAGGAGTAAATCAGGATGAATGCTCTTTGTTGTGTAAGTGCCCCATAAGTAAATCCAAAGGAAAGCACAGTAAATAGTTAGCTGCAGGGTAAAGCAAATCAGGAAGGATGCTGAATTGTCCACCGGAAGCATTAGACTGTAAGCCTCTTCTGCAAATGCAGCTAACTTGATGTTGCTAGGCTACGGTTCTCATCACTCCCAGCCCAATGGTCAGGGGTTAAGGGAATCCAACAACATCTGGAGGAGACAGTGCTACATAAGGCCTCATTCTCCTTGTCATCAGTGTGTAGAAGGTGTCAGTCTGGTTCACACATAACACTAAACCTTAATTTGTGGAACTGTGTTTTATTACATGATGGTGTGGCATTGAATGTGAACCATGTCCTATGGCTTAACTATGGTTTCTTTATTGCCATCAAGCTATCATCCGAAGCCACAGCTTGTTGGCTTATAAATCTTGGCTTGTTTTAATTATGACTTGATGCATGTTTGTTTTGGGTTTTTTGGTTGTAATTCAGAAAAGTGAACAAGGAATAAAAAATTTTTAAGAAAGCAAAGGTATGGGGCAAGAGTAGCTGGAAAATAAAGCAAACTGGAGAAGCAAACTGGTTTGTTTGATCATCTGTGAGACAACTTGTGGTTTGTGAAACAAACCGTGGCTTAGCATTAAGACAGACCGATATGCTCCTTTATAATGTGTTTTTGCTAACATTTTACCATATGCTGTCCACACCAGTGGGCAAAGTTGGATGAGAAGTAGCCAGGTTTCACCTTGATATACCATTGCCCACATAATTTGTTTTACAGCAGAAGTGTGCAATTCTTAGACTCACAGAATTGTAGAGTTGGGTCATCTAGGACTCATCTACTTTAGTAAAAAAAACTGCTACGAATGCGTTATAAACATGCAACACTAGATGGTGCTGTAGAGCGATTTTCCATTGCGAGGTTCCCCCCCCTTTTTTTTTTGTTATAATGATTTAATTTCTGACATATATTGTGGGGGGTTTTCCCCTTTGTGTAGATCCACCCCTGTTTTAACCCGCTGCAATGCAGGAATCTCAACTGAACCATCCATGACAGAAGGTCACCCAACCTCTGCTCAAAAACCTCCTTCGTTCAACATTGCTCCTGTGACTTCCAACACCCTTCCACTCCTTGCGCAGCATGGAAACTCATGTGTTGCTCCAGCTGCTGAAGTTACACCTTGAGGTGTTGGTTGCGGTGCTCCACTCAGCCATCAGCCGATGCAACGCCTATCTTATGAGTATCAGAAGGCGGCAGAGGAGGAGAGTGCTGATAGGGCGAGCGATTCAGAACCACATCTTGAGGACTAGGCGCATCATTCAGAGGAGGAGGAGCTGCAGACATATGGTTCCTATCGTCACCTTGTTGGAAAGCGGGCCGAAATTGCGGCGCTGGTGGGTCTGCCCCACCAAGCAACATTGGTGGGAGCGTTCCATGCTGGGGACCTGGGACGACGAAACGTGGATCGAGAGCTTCCAGATGAGCAGAGGGACCCTCTTCGAAATTGCGGACGTCCTCCGACCCCAGCTCCAGAGGCAGAGAACTATCATGCGGGAAGCCATCCCCGTCGAGAAGCGGGTCGCTATCGCCGTGTGGTGGCTTTCTAATCTGAAGTGCTACCGCGAAGTTGCCGCTCAGTTTGGAGTCGGGAGGTCGACGGTGGGAGAGATCGTTCTGGAGGTGTGCTTTGCCATCAAGCACCTGCTCGTCCAGAAGACAATCTATTTGGGCGACTACTGGAAGGTAAAGATTTTTTAAAATGTGTTTTTTAAAAAGTTGCTGCAGTTTCACAGGTTCAAACTAACACTGCTGTGCCACACTGCTGCATTTTCTGGAGGGTGTGTGAGTGTGTTGAGTTGCACATTGCAAAGGAAAAATAGCTATAGATAGATAGATAGATAATTTTTCTGTTTTACAATTTCAAATACAGTGGTGCCTCGCAAGACGAAATTAATTGGTTCCGCGAGTTTTTTCGTCTAGCGAATTTTTCGTCTTGCGAAGCACGGTGTCGGAAAAGTTTTGGAAAAGCTTCAAAAATCACCAAAAACCTCAAAAAAGGCTACCACACCGCGTTCTATGAGTTGCTCCTCGAAGTCAAGTCGCAACTGTATTAACGGTGTTAAGATAAAGGAAACAAACTTGCAAAAAACGCAAGACGTTTTAGTCTTGCGAAGCAAGCCCATAGGGAAATTTGTCTTGTGAAGCAGCTCAAAAACCGCAAAACCCTTTCGTCTAGCGAGTTTTTCGTCTTGCGAGGCATTCGTCTTGTGGGGCACCACTGTACTCATTTTACATCCTTAAGATATCAACGACTTCCCTTTTTCTCTTTCCACGCTTCATTTTACATATCTTAAATCCCTGCATACTTTAACAAAAACTATACCAATCAGTATTCCATTACTGCATCCATCAAAACTTATTTATTGCATCCGTCAAAACTTACTGTTGAATTTATCTTAACGCTGCCAGCGTTTTCAGCTATACAGTGGTACCTCGGATTACATACGCTTCAGGTTACATACTGTCATCGGCTGCCTCAGGTCTCAGCTCACAAAAGACCAACGCCGAGCTCTTCTTATATACAAGGATGTTTATTGCAGTTCATTATTGGTTCCACAACCGAGGCGCGCAGCCCCTAGTCTCTAACGTCAGACATTTGAAGTCCCCTCTGAATCAGTCCCGCCCCTACACCAACTTAAGAGGCTTGTGCTAGACCACCTCTTCCTGTCTTTCCTTTTCCGCAGGGTCTTTCTTCCCCCCTGGGTTCCTTCCCTCCTGCTCTCTCCTGAAGCGGATCCCTCAGATCCCTGTTCCCCCCTCCTTCGTGCTTTGGGGCTGGGCTCCTCCTCCGGGCTTTCTCCATTTCCGCGCGCCTCCACATTTGAACTTGGCGCGCGCTCGCTACCCCTGACCTTCCTTTTGACACTTACACTACTCCCTGTACTACTCTCCGCCTCTTCCGGCAGGACGTTCTCCCCCGATCTCCTTCCCCTGTCTCTTTCCTGCTCCGCTCCGTGTGTCACACTGGGAACCCCCCTCTCTTCCCTTTGTTCCTGCTGGGAAGCCGGCCCCGATCTCCCACTCCCGCTCGGGGCTTCCCTGCTGCTTCCCTGCTCCTGGCAGGTCCCCCCTGTGACCCCCCTTGTCCTGACTAGGGGCGCCCCCTCCTGAGAATCCTCCGATTCACTTGAGAGTCTCATGGAAGATCTCAAGTCATTGTCATCCTCTTCCTCACTGCCCTGGGATTCTTCCTCGTCGCTCTCCGTCTCCTCCCTCACCTGTGCCTCTGTCTCTGAACCCCTGACACATACGCTTCAGGTTACAGACTGTGCTAACCCAGAAATAGTACATCGAGTTAAGAACTTTGCTTCGAGATGAGAACAGAAATTATGCTCTGACGGCAGCAGAAGGCGCCATTAGCTAAAGTGGTGCTTCAAGTTAAGAACAGTTTCAGGTTAAGAACGGACCTCCGGAACGAATTAAGTACTTAACCCGAGGTACCACTGTACACTATTATTTTCCATATATTCAATAAACGTTTTCCAATCTTCTTTAAACGTATGTTTATAGTTATAGCTAAAAAGTTAGACAGATGGCAAGAATAAGATCGATAGCGTAAGAACATATGCTAATTGATATTATTCTTGCCATCTGTCCAACCTTTTATCTTTAACTGTAAGCGGCAATTGCCATTGTATCTGTGGGCACTTATGGAGTAGTCAGTGTAGCAAAATGTTGCTTTCTTTGACATTTTCATCCAATCTTCCCTGGGCAGCTTACTATCATCATCATCATCATCATCCCACCTTTTCCTCAGACTGGGACTCAATTCAGCTTACAGATAATATAGTTATACAGATAAAACTTCAATGTGCATTAATAAAACTAATATAAGCATGAAAACATAACAGTTGCGGTGTCAGAATACCACTTGCTGAAATCCTGTTGCCATGTTTTATATTATGTGGAAGAGATTTCCCATACAAAACGACTGAATTGTTTGAAACTGCATGGATTGATGCAGTGGGACAGAATAATTTGGGAACATGGGGCAGAAACTCACATATATTTGCATTGTAGTTTATATGGAATGTACCTGTTTCCTGAACAGTGTTTTTTCTGTTTTGCACTTGCAATGCAAAATTAGTAAAAAATACTTACACAGCACAAAAAAGAACACAGCTTGCTACTATGCCATATTACTGTGACTTTTTTTGGACGTGGTGGGTGTGCCGCGTGGACATTTTTGGGGTGAAATTGTTGGCACAACCACAAAACAACCATTTTTAAATTTACTACTTCTTTGTTGCCGCTTACAGATCATGGATGGTTTCAGGAAGATGGGATTCCCTCACTGCGTTGGCGCAATGGACTTGACGCATCTGTCCATAATAGCTGCTACGGGTCCGGGAGACGAGTGCAACAAGCCAAAGAACTTCTGTTCCATTCTGCTTCAAGGGACAACCGACCACACCGGCCGTTTTACTAACATCGAAGTGGGATGGAGCGGGAAGAAACACGACGACGTGCAGATCTTCCGCAAATCTGCGCTGTGCCAGGCTATGGAGGAGGGCACCTTTGTCCCGGGGAACCCAACTATCAACATGCAAGGTGTGGAGATCCCACCTCTAATACTCGCCCATAGCACCTACCCTATGCGGAAGTGGCTCATGAAGCCCTATGGAGGCCCCTTGGACCAGAGGAAGACCATCTACAATAGGACTTTCAACCACTGCCACAGCGTGGTCCAGCAGGCCTTTGGCAGGCTCAAGGCAAGGTGGCGTTGCCTCACGGCGAGGCTGCCAGTGGCAGAGGAGAACGTTTTGGCGGTGGTCACCGCGTGTGTCGTGCTGCACAATATTTGTGAGACCAAGGGGCACGCCGTTCCCGAAGGTGTGGACATCTCTGAGCACGTACTGTTGGCAGCATATAACGAGGACTGCCATTCCTACGAAACCAGCAGTGAGTCGGGAGGCGAGGAGGTGCGCAATGCGATCTCACATTACCTGGCAGGAAATACTGAATGCTGAGATCTGGACTTTGCATTTCAGTGTGTTTTGCATTTATTTTGTAAATATAACTGCCTTGGTTACACTCACACGTTTCATTTGTGTGTACGCCATCTACACTCGTTGAGTAAAGCTCAGGTTAATGAAGCCAGATCCCCTTCCCTTCATTCCTAAAATTCCATATTTTGCATTTTTCTGTTTTTAAAAAATCATTACAGTTCATACCATTTGCACAAGTTGAATTAACATGTTGCTGCCATAAAGATGAATGTTAAGTGCACATACAACCTGTTTCGCCCCCACCCTAAAACTCGTAATACTACCTCCCCACAAGAGCAAGACATCTGCCCCCAGATGTACAAACAAACAACAACAGCTTCCCTGTGAAAAAATAACAGACAAGTTAACGAAGGTATTGAAACACACTGCCCCTTCCTCCTGCTCTAGGGAAGGGCTCTGATTAAGCCATCTCCTCTGACCCCTTAGCACCATGGTGACTGAAACACAACTAGCTGGAGGAAGGAGAGGAGTTGCTTTAATTCCTCACTCCAAATCACAGTTTTTAAGGCGAATGATTCCTTAGAATCTAGCCCTCTTTAGGTGTTAATGGTCCTTGGAATGACTCAGGATAGCTCTGTGAGCGTAATGGTAATGTGGGGATTGGAACTCGGGTTTCTCTGGTCCAAGTACCACACACTGGCTAGCCATGCATTTGTTTTCCGTTTAATCAAGCAATCTAAAGACTTGAGGGGGAAAAGGCAGGTTCTTGAATTCCAAAGTTGGGTATGTGAAGGGTGAGACAACCCAAAACCTAATTACAGTGGTACCTTCGTTTAAGACCAGCTTAGTTTATGAACAACTTGGATTAAGAACGCTGCAAACCCGGAAGTAGGTGTTTTGGTTTGTGAACTTGCCTTGGAAGCAGAACATGTTGAGTGTGTTGCATTTGTAAATTGAGTCCCCCGCTGCTATGGGAAAGCACACCTTGGTTTAAGAACGCTTTGGTTTAATAACGGACTTCCGGAATGGATTAAGTCCATAAACCAAGGTACCACTGTATGTGGAAACCACTGCCTCCTTGGAGGAAGTTCCGTTACTAGGGAGCTATAACCAAGAAGGTTCTGCAAAAAAGGTGCCTGGTCATTGAGGCCACCCAGGGATGCTGCCAGGGATCAGTAACTACAGGTAACATGTAAGCCCCATCTTGCATGCAGCCAGTTATCAAGGCCAATTAATCTTCCACCAATGTCCTCCAACCACACACTACTTACCGTATTTTTCGCTCTATAACACGCACCCGACCATAACACGCACATAGTTTTTAGAGGAGGAAAATCTGTAGGCATGCCACCCATAGGCATTTCCTCCATAACACGCACAGACATTTCCCCTAACTTTCTAGGAGGAAAAAAGTGAGTGTTATGGTGCAAAAAATACGGTAAGTCTTTTCGTTGGGCTCTATTCACATCTGACTTGTCACTAAGGACATTGTTCAATGTAAAAGAACAAAAGGGTGGTTTGGGAGGAAGTGGGATGACTTTGGTGTGGGTGTGTGGGTGTGGCAAGGTTAGGTCTGAAGTGTTACATCCATCTGAAAAGGAACCTCTTCCTGAAGAGAATTAGGATGGCATTCCACCCTTATCCTAAACCAAGCACTAATTCCCAGCCCTATATAAGGAAGCCTTTTAATGTGTCATGTTTTATTATGTTTTTATATGTGTTGGGCGCCACCCAAAGTGGCTGGGGCAACCAGTCAGATAGGCGGGGTACAGATAATAAAATTATTATTATAATACACACATTGGCATATGGCATCATGGAGTCCTGGAGTCCAGCAATGACAAAGACAGCAAGTCGGAGACTACAGAGTCATCAGCTAGGAAGGAAGCCTGAGTTCCCAACTGACACTGATAAGACGTTCCTATTTTCATCAACGTTCTCCTATTTTTCTTGGAGAAATGTTGGAGGGTAGGTAATGTTGGTGATGCAAGAGACGACTGAACCTGAAGGCTGGTAGACAGGAGTCCCCTGAACCATAACCGCACAAGAATATCCTTGTTGGATCATGCCAGTGGCCTACCTACTTGCTTGTTCCGAAGTTGGAGCCCCTGTGTGTGTGTCGACAGCAAGCATATACTGTATAGTTGTCTCCAAAATCAGGAATATTGGCTAATAGCTGGTGCTAGAAAGAGGACGGTGTCTTGGGGTGCAGTAAACGCCTCATGGCATCCTTCACTTCTTTGTTCCTCAGGCAATATATGATAGGGTTGAGCATTGGCGTCACAACATTGTAGAGCACAGTTGCCAAGGTGTCAAAATATACAGAACGGCTGGCACTGGGCCTGTTATAATTGAACATGCAGGTGACATAGAATAAGGTGACCACCGTGAGGTGCGAAGTGCAGGTGGAGAACGCCTTGCGGCGGCCTCGGTTGGTACGGATTCTCAAGATGGCCGCCACGATGTGGACGTAGGAAACCACGATGCAAAGGAAAGGACTGACGCCGAGCAGCAGGGTGACTGCCAGCAAGGTGATTTGGTTGGGGAATGTGTCCGCGCAAGACAGCTTGAGTAGCTGGGGGACGTCGCAGAACAAATGGTCCAGGTTGTGAGAGGCACAGAAGGGCAGGAGAGCGGTCATGGCTGTGTGCAGGACTGAATTGAGGAAGCCGCAGGCCCAGGAGGCTGCCACCAGCCGGGTACACAGCTTTCTGTTCATGAAGATGGTGTACGTAAGTGGGTGGCAGATGGCGACGTATCGGTCATACGCCATCACGGCCAGGAGGAGGCACTCAACCCCTACAAAAGTCACCAAGAAGTAAAGCTGAGCCAGGCAGCCCAGGATAGAGATGGTCTTTGTCTCCGCCAACAGATTCTTGAGCATGTGGGGCAGAGTGACGGAGGAATAGCAAATGTCCAGGAACGACAGGTGCTGGATGAAATAGTACATGGGCGTACGAAGGCCAGAATCTAGCCCTGCGGTCACCAGGATAAGAGCATTGCCCAGCAAGGTGGTGATATACATGGTCAGAAACAGGAGGAAGAACAGGGCTTGGGGTTCCGGGAAGCTGGAGAAGCCCAGGAACACAAATGATGTTGTCGCGGTTTGGTTTCCCATCTGCCTCACCTCCTGTACCTGAAATGTGGGAGAGATTTAGAAGACCAAACGGAGGGACCACACCCATAACTGAAAATCATGCTTATTCCCAGCACACACAAAGCCCCATTCACTTGGTTGTATTTATTTCATCTGTGATCTCCCAAGCACACCATGAGTTACAGCAAAAGCTGGGATAGCTCAAGGGGTAGAGCATGAGACTCTTAATCTCTTCATTTTGGGATTGAGCCCCACCTTGGGCAAAAAAATAATAATCCTGTATTGCAGGGAGTTGGACTAGATGACCCACGTGGTCCCTTCTGACTCTACAATTCTGATTCTATGTAATCTGCCCTTTCCTCCCTATTTGTTTCCTGATCTATAAGATACCCGATTATTCATTTCTGTCTCTCTGTCTCTCCCTTGCACCTTCAGCTTCTGTTTCTTTCTTTCCCTCTTTTTCTTCTTTTGCAGCTTGTGATTCAAGCCCAGCCTTTGTCCACTAGATGCCCTGAAGATTTTGCTGGATTATAGCTCCCATCTTCAATGACCATCGGCCATGCTGGCTGGGTCTGATGGGAGTTGGAGTCCCATGACATCTGCAGATGTGGGGCAAGCCTGGTTGAGGCAAGCTGCTCTGCCATCTCTACCGGTTTGTTAGTGACTTCCTCTTCTCTCTCCTTCCTAAACCTCACTTCAACTGCTGCTGCCTCACCAGTGTGCATCACAGCAGAGATTTCTCATCCTTTGCTTCCTCTGTTAGCTTTGCAGTCTCTGCTTCACTTCACACTTCTGCTCTATTGACAAAGCTGCATGAATCCCACAGTGCAGGGCTAGGAAAGCCAATCTGGTGCCCTTCTGATGTTTCTAGACTACAACGCCCATCGGCCTCAGCCAACACGGGCAGTGGTCAGGAATGGTAGGAGTGCTAGTCCAGAAACATCTGGATGTTGTTGACTGTTTCGGGTGTAGAATGCTATGAGAAAGTAGTTTCTGCCCCTGTAAATACAGATATTTCTGTAATAATGTAACTGGGATAGGATTAACATAACACAACTCTCTTAGATGCAGGATGTGTCATATTGGACACCTGGGACCTTGGCTCAAATATTTGTTTGACCATGAAGTTTAGTAACAGTGACCGTAGGCAGTCTTTCAGCCTAAGCTGCCTCAAAGGTTTTTTTCTGAGGGGAACTGGGATAGCCCAGTTTTATCAACAGCCATTTAAAAAAATAAAAGCATTTCTTGTAGTGAGTAAGCACTGCTTCAGGTGGGGAAATGCTTGCAAACTGGATGGGAATGAGCTCCATTCCCCACCCAATCGCAGGCACTTGAATTTTGAGTACAAGCAGCGTTCATGGGTTTTCTTTTCTTTTTTCCAAGATAGAGATGGGAGGAAAGCTGAGGAACAAGCTGTGAAGTCAATACATTCCACAGTGCCCTGTTTAGTCAGTGGACTCATGTCAGAGTTTTGGAAGCGGGCTATCGTTCTTGGTGGGCAACAGTAAAGTTGCCTAAGGGATCAAAGAGGAATATTAAAAAAATTCCCAGCCTTTCCCCCATCCATTTCCTCTGCTTGGTGTTTATAGATGCTACAATCACAGCAAAATCAGAGAAGACAATGCTAAACTAAATTTGTTGGAAGACCAGTGAAGCAAGGCAATTGACAGCAAGAGAGATGCTGGCAATCACTGTTCCAGATGAATCTTCCTGTGTGATTTTCAGCTACTCTGAATTCAAGGTTGCAATGGTTTTTGAGTCTGCAAACCAATT
This sequence comes from Podarcis vaucheri, assembly GCF_965113315.1. Lineage (NCBI taxonomy): Eukaryota > Metazoa > Chordata > Lepidosauria > Squamata > Lacertidae > Podarcis > Podarcis vaucheri. The sequence continues at coordinate 28,121,741 of NC_138751.1, forward strand.
TAGTTAAAACAGTTCTATGTGATCTTTGCCCCATCGACTTGCCTGGCTTCAACTGCCTTCACATTTATAGACTCAGGCTTGCTTGAAGCTGCTTTAAGTTGAGTGAGGTCAATGGCCCATGTTAGTAAAGTATTTACTCTGACAGGTACATAGGAACATATGAATCTGCCTTCTACTGAGACTGGCCCGTGGGCCACAGAGCTCACTGTTGCCACACAGACAACATCACTCAAGGATTCCTGGCCAGCGTTTCTCCCAGCCCTAGATCATCCTAACAACCCACAAAACATTCTAGAGTCTCACCTCAAAACACAAAAGTATGTTGCATTACAGAAGTAGCCAACATGGTGCCCTTGGGATGTGGTTAGACTGAGCTCCATCCTAAGCAGTGACAACAAAATGAAGATGCAAAGCCAGAGAGTGAGAACAAGAGATGAATAGCTAGGTAGACCAACAGATGGACAGGGAGCCGGGAAATAAGTTGCATTAAGGACCATAAATATATTTACCAGTGCAGAAGGGGCTCTTTTGTATTATCTCCAGTAAACGCCCATTTCTTGTAATCACACCCCATGAATAAGCCCATGTATATCTTAGTTCTTTGAATACACAAAGCATTTAAAAAAATATCCCAGTGTATTTGCTGCAGATCTGAGGAGCAAACATATCTCAATGCCTTTGGGATTGATTAACTCAAAGGAATTGTTACTCTTAGAGAATTGTTTACTTGCTATAAGAAATTCCGTCCCCCTTGAGCATTATGTTCCTTGATTGGACCCAGAAGACTTCAAGATCAGCCCAGTACAGCCTATTCTTACAGTGAATAATAATAATAATAATAATATTTATATGCTGGCCATCTGACTAGGTTGCCCCAGCCACTCTGGGCAGCTCCCCCCAAAATATTAAAAACACAATAAAGCAGACTGCACAGGATACAGGCTGTACTGTTACATTTCTCCATGTGCAATAGCACTTACTTGAGTTTGGTTTCCTTTGAAAGGAGGCTTATTGCCATTTTGTAATATTTGCATTTATTTACAGATAAACAGAATGAGCATAGGTGGAGGCACAACTTCAGTACTCCAAAAGTCCATCACAGTTCACTGCTCCTGCATCAGATCCATTTTGAAAATCATTGCCACTGGTGTTGCCCAATGAATGGCTTGAAAGCATCAGACTATTCCGCAACATTGTGGAAGATAAACAGATGTAAATCGGCATCTGGGCATAAACTGCTTTGAGCAGGCTATATCAGACAATCTGACTCCCGTTTTGTGGGGAGAAAAATAGATATAAACCTTCCAGTTGGGAGAATTGGCTTGATCCCTAGATCTAAAGTGCGGGGCTAAACATACGCTCCAGCAAGAGAGAGCCTGCAGCAGAGTTTAAAAACACAGAATTGTGCAGCAAGTGAGTGAAGCATTAGAATAAAAGTCTGTGGGACCTTTTAAATATTCTTAACACAGAGAAATCCCTTGTTAAATTCAAATGTCTTTCTCCCTTTATCTGTGTATGTGTGCACAAGAGAGGGAAATGGTAATATTTCCCTTTCCAGTTCCCAAGGAAAAGGTTACTGGGAGGGTAGACTTTTCTCCTAGGAAGAGTTTACACCAGGCATAGGAAAATTCGGCCCTCCATTTGTTCTGGGACTACAGTTCCCATCATCCCTGACCACTGGTCCTGCTAGCTAGGGATCATGGGAGTTGTAGGTCAAAAACATCTGGCGGGCCAAGTTTGCAAATGCCTGGTTTACACTTTGGTTCTTTCTGCTCACATAGCAAAAAGAGCTCAGAGGGAAAAGGAGAGACTGACACATTTGCAGAGGCGTGCAACATTTTTATTTAAGATATTGAAAACCAAATAAACATGACTGTGCACAACTGGTTCCACACATTTCAAAGCATGTTTTGATTTCATGCCAGGATTTCAAAATCTTGCTTCCCAGTTCCAGATCTTTAGGTTACACATGTCAGCACATAAGCCAGGGATGCCATCTTCATTTCAACATCAGGAAATGGCATTGCATGCAAAGTTGGGTGGGACATGTCCTCCGGCTCACCCATAGCTCTATTCTGGACCTTCTGCTTGTGGAAGCTGCACAGCTCAGTTGGTTAGATCGTGGTGCTGATGACGCCAAGGTTGCAAGTTCGATTCCCCTATGGGACCACTGCCTATTCCTGCATTGTAGGGGTTGGACTAGGTGATCCTCAGAGTCCCTTCCAACTCTACAATTCTGTGATTCTGAGGGAGCTGCTGAATTGAGACAATTGTGTTTCCATAACACTTGCCTTTGTGCTGCATTTCTAGGCACAGAATTGGGCTTTCCAGTCCATGTCCAAGCATTTATTTATTTTTGCCCCACCACTTTCCCCATGAAAACCCGCTCTTTGACACTGAATTGGAGCAAATGGCAATTTGTGGAAAACCTGAATTGCTGTTTGTTCCAATTCAGCAGCAGAGACTGGGTTTTCCTGGGGAATGTGGAGGGACAAAAAATGGAAAGTGCATGGACACGGGCCAGGGAAGTGCAGACCTGTGGCATAATCTTTAATGTACTTTAGCCCATATCATCAGACATCTGAAAATGAAGGAATATATGGAAACCTAAGAAGAAATAAGCTAAAGTGCCACAGGAGTCTTTGATGTTTTTGTTCTGGCAGACTAAAACAGTTTCCCTTCTAGAATTTGTTTGCTCAGGTCCTTCATGCTGTGACTACATTTCTCCAGGGCAAACATTCAAAATTCCACAGCAGCTGAATTCCCAAGCTCAAAAGTCAGCGCTCGACATCAGAAATGTTTGTGTTTCGTTATTTCACTATCCATAAACCTCGCTCCCGTATTTTTCAAGACTTTAGGTGACAAATTATAGGTTTTTGTAGACACAAAAGTATTAGTTGAAAAGACACTTGCGGGGACCAGTACAAATGTGTGCCTATACAAAAATATACATCAAAAGAAAAGGCCACCTAAGCAAATTTAATAAAACAGAAAAAAAGAAAAAAGAAAATGCCAGCATTTCTGATATTAAAGGGAGGAGGCTGGTAGGTATCAGAGGTCTCTCTTCCTCCCTGTCACTTTCCTGAAAGCTTGTTTCACATCCTTGTTCCTTAAGCTATAGATCAGTGGATTCAACATGGGTGTGATGGTGACATAGAATATGGCAATGTATTTGTCTAGATCTGAGGATGTCTTGGTTTGAGGCTGTAAGTACATTGACATGGCTGTTCCATAGAATATGGTGACCACCATGAGATGTGAACTACAGGTTGAGAAGGCCTTGGCCCTGTTCTCTGTAGATTGCATTTTCAAGACGGTGGTGATAATACGGGCATAGGTGACCAAGATGAAGCCAAAAGGAAGAAGCAGAGTAAGGATGCTGGTGGCAAACATTGACACCTGGTTTCCACTAGTATCTGAGCAGGCCAACTTGAGCATAGTCTGGACCTCACACAGAAAGTGGTTGATAACATTATGCCCACATAGAGAGGCCTGTGAGGTGAGAGAAGGTACCAGGATCAGCAGGAAGGAGCTGCCCCATGAAATGGTTGCCATAGCAATGCAAACGTTATTGTTCATGATGATATTATAGCGCAGGGGGTTGCAAACAGCCACCCAGCGGTCATAGGACATCATCGCCAGCAGGAGGCATTCTGTCATCCCCAAGAAGAGGGAGATGTACATTTGGGCGTAACAGCCAGAATGGGAAATGGTGGTCTTAGCTGACAGGCAATGAGCCAACATCTGGGGGATGGTGCTGGTAGTATAGCAGATGTCAAGGAAAGACAGGTTTCCAAGGAAGAAGTACATGGGGGTGTGCAGGCGGGGGTCCACCACAGCAAGCAGCAGGAGGAGACCGTTGCCCACCACAGTGATGAGGTAGATGAGGAGAAAAAGGCCAAAGAGGGCGATCTTTGTCTGAGGGTTACTAGAGAGGCCCAGCAGGATGAATTCTGTCGTGGTAGTCTCATTCTCTCTTCTGCCCATGTTATCTCCCTCTAAGAGCTTAGCTGGAACTGAAACAGGAAAACAGATTGGAAGTAAATAGCCTCACCCAACCCAAGAGTGTTGCATTAATTTATATTGAGGCTTACATCTTGTATTATTGCTGAAGCCTCAAGGCTGCTAAGCAATAATGAGGAAAATAAGAATCAGGAAAGCCCCCATAATATTAGAAGGAAACTAAAAACTGCAAGGAAGGGGGAGTTGAAGAAGTTAGGGAGTGGGAAGAGGGGAATGGGTCTTGGAAGCCATCAAATTTCATTAAACGCTTGAGAAGGGCAGAAGGGATGCAATGAGTAATTGTGTAGGAGACACAAAAGTGAGAGGCAGCATCAAAAAAACCACTACCACCCACTCGAGAGCCAGTGTGGTGTAGTGGTTAAGAGTGGTAGATTCGTAATCTGGGGACCCGGTTCACGTCTCCACTCCTCCACATGCAGCTGCTGGGTGACCTTGGGCTACTCACACTTCTCTGAAGTCTCTCAGCCCCACTCACCTCACAGAGTGTTTGTTGGGGGGGAGGAAGGGAAAGGAAAATGTTAGTCGCTTTGAGACTCCTTTAGGTAGTGATAAAGCGGGATATCAAATCCAAACTCCTCCTCCACTCAACAAAACAATCCATATTTAGTCATGCTTATACTACACCCAATACACACACACACACACACACACACACACACACACACAGAGTACATACAATTATTGTGTTTTTTAATGTAGCCCACTGCGGGTAGCTCATTGTATCATCAGCCCATACATACATACCTCTGAAACTAGCACCAAAATCCATGGAACTTATATTAATCATAATGTCAGCAGAAGTCTGGAAAATGCAACTTAGTCAGACTGCACTTCTCCAGCGATTTACTTCTGTCTGATCAGATAGAATTAGGATTGCAACTTGAATTCAGACTGAACTCAGTATATTTACAACAAAGGAAAGGAAGTCCTCTAACACCCCACCACCATGAAAAACATAATTAACGTGTATAATTTTATTGTCACAAGGCGACACAATGGCCATTAGACTACTTTAAAAGGGAGCTAGAAAATAAGAGAACAAGAAGAATATTCCTTGAAAGAAGACTGGAAACTCTTTCCTGATTATATGGGTGAAAATTGTGTACATTTAAAAACGCTGGTAGCATTAAGATAACTTCAACAGTGTAAACAAGTTTGGATGGTGTAATAATGGATTGCTGAATGGTTTAGTTCATTTAAAATATGCAGAGATGTACGGTATGCAAAATGAACCACAGAAAGAGAGGAAGGGAAGTCATTTATTTAAGGTTGTTTAAATGAATATTTTGAAGTGTGAATTAGAAAAATCTAATAAAAACTATATCTAAAAAATAAAATAAAAGGGAATTAGGAAATAAACCCCCACAGTGAATCAAAGTATCCCCAACTGTAAGCCAGGATAGATAATAATGAAACATCAACATGCAGAGGATGTATGACTCTGTATACCACATGCTGAGGACAAATTACAAGGCAAGGGAAATGCCATCAGTTTCATGGTGGCATCAGGGAGGAGGTCCATGACGGGTGACCATTGTTTGAAACAAAGAGTATCAGACGAGATGGACCATTGGCCTGATCTATCAAGACATTTATTATATTATTACAGGAGACAAAGTAATAACTGATCTTGTCCTAAATTCTCATTTAACATCCTTAGAAGGAAAAGGAAAGACAGTAACTCACCATACCAAGCCTTAATCTTCCAGAGTTTTTGGCACCTGTTCACAAATTTTCCATCACTTGTGAAAAATGAAAGACATGCAAAATACCTACAAATATTAGAGAATAGGATGCTGTGTGCCATAGTCTGGGCATTTTAAATAAGTCCACAACTATCCCATAGAAGCTGCAGCCAGGAACAGGACACGTTTGTGGTAGTTTTCACAACTGACGAAAAACTCCTGATTCATTCAAGGTTTAGATAACAACATTCTCTAACTTGGTCATTTTCCAGGATTGCCATCTCATCCACAGGGAGATAATCCACTCTGTACTGTAGTTCATTAGCGAGCACTTGCACATTAGCAATTAAATAGTTTTTTCCACTCCTCAGTGACAAATGTACCCAAAGATCAGGAAAAAACTGTTTATGTATGCAACAACAGCTGCTCAGATGATTTATGCCAGGCGCAAGCAAACTCGGCCCTCCAGATGTTTTGGGACTACAGTTCCCATCATCCCTGACCACTGGTGCTACTAGCTAGGGATCATGGGAGTTGTAGGTCAAAAACATCTGGCGGGCCAAGTTTGCCTATGCCTGGTTTACAATTTTGTTCTTTCTGCTCACATGGCAAAAAGAGCTCAGAGAGAAAAAGGAGGGACTGATACAGTGGCAGAGACGTGCAACATTTTTATTTATTTTATTTAAGATATTGAAAACCAAATAAACATGACTGTGCACAACTGGTTCCACACATTTCAAAGCATGTTTTGATTTCATGCCAGGATTTCAAAATCTTGCTTCCCAGTTCCAGATCTTTAGGTTACACAGGGCAGCACATAAGCCAGGGATGCCATCTTCATTTCAACATCAGGAAATAGCATTGCATGCAAAGTTGGGTGGGACATGTCCTCTGGCTCACCCATAGCTCTATTCTGGACCTTCTGCTTGTGGAAGCTGCACAGCTCAGTTGGTTAGATCGTGGTGCTGATGACGCCAAGGTTGCAGATTTGATGCATTGTTCCTGCATTGTAGGGGGTTGGACTAGGTGATCCTCAGAGTCCCTTCCAACTCTACAATTATGGGATTCTGAGGGAGCTGCTGAATTGAGACAATTGTGTTTCCATAACACTTGCCTTTGTGCTGCATTTCTAGGCACAGAATTGGGCTTTCCAGTCCATGTCCAAGCATTTATTTATTTTTGCCCCACCACTTTCCCCATGAAAACCCGCTCTTTGACACTGAATTGGAGCAAATGGCAATTCATGGAAAACCCGAATTGCTGTTTGTTCCAATTCAGCAGTAGAGACTGGGTTTTCCGGGGGAATGTGGAGGGACAAAAAATGGAAAGTGAATGGACATTGGCCAGGGAAGTGCAGACCTGTGGCATAATCTTTAATGGACTTTAGCCCATATCATCAGACATCTGAAAATGAAGGAATATATGGAAACCTAAGAAGAAATAAGCTAAAGTGCCACAGGAGTATTTGATGTTTTTGTTCTGGCAAACTAAAACAGATTCCCTCCTAGAATTTGTTTGCTCAGGTCCTTCATGCTGTGACTACATTTCTCCAGGTCAAACATTCAAAATTCCACAACAGCTGAATTCCCAAGCTCAAAAGTCAGTGCTCGACATCAGAAATGTTTGTGTTTCGTTATTTCACTATCCATAAACCTCAATTTCCTATTTTGCAAGACTTTAGGTGACAAATTATAGGTTTTTCTAGACACAAAAGTATTAGTTGAAAAGACACTTGCGGGGACCAATACAAATGTGCGCCTATACAAAAATATACATTAAAAAAAGGCCAGCATTTCTGATATTAAAGGGAGGAGGCTGGTAGATATCAGAGGTCTCTCTTCCTCCCTGTCACTTTCCTGAAAGCTTGTTTCACATCCTTGTTCCTTAAGCTATAGATCAGTGGATTCAACATGGGTGTGATGGTGCCATAGAATATGGCAATGTATTTGTCTAGATCTGAGGATGTCTTGGTTTGAGGCTGTAAGTACATTGACATGGCTGTTCCATAGAATATGGTGACCACCATGAGATGTGAACTACAGGTTGAGAAGGCCTTGGCCCTGTTCTCTGTGGATTGCATTTTCAACACGGTGGTGATAATACGAGCATAGGTGACCAAGATGAAGCCAAAGGGAAGAAGCAGAGTAAGGATGCTGGTGGCAAACATTGACACCTGGTTTCCACTAGTATCTGAGCAGGCCAACTTGAGCATAGCCTGGACCTCACACAGAAAGTGGTTAATAACATTATGCCCACATAGTGAGGGCTGTGAGGTGAGAGAAGGTACCAGGATCAGTAGGAAGGAGCTGCCCCATGAAATGGTTGCCATAGCAGTACAAACCTTATTGCTCATGATGATATTATAGCGCAGGGGGTTGCAAACAGCCACCCAGCGGTCATAGGACATCATTGCCAGCAGGAGGCATTCTGTCGTCCCCAAGAAGAGGGAGATGTACATTTGGGCGTAACAGCCAGAATGGGAAATGGTGGTCTTAGCTGACAGGCAATGAGCCAACATCTGGGGGATGGTGCTGGTAGTATAGCAGATGTCAAGGAAAGACAGGTTGCCAAGGAAGAAGTACATGGGGGTGTGCAGGCGGGGGTCCACCACAGCAAGCAGCAGGAGGAGACCGTTGCCCACCACAGTGATGAGGTAGATGAGGAGAAAAAGGCCAAAGAGGGCGATCTTTGTCTGAGGGTTACTAGAGAGGCCCAGCAGGATGAATTCTGTCGTGGTAGTCTCATTCTCTCTTCTGCCCATGTTATCTCCCTCTAAGAGCTTAGCTGGAACTGAAACAGGAAAACAGATTGGAAGTAAATAGCCTCACCTGACCCAAGAGTGTTGCATTAATTTATATTGAGGCTTACATCTTGTATTATTGCTGAAGCTTCAAGGCTGCTAAGCAATAATGAGGAAAATAAGAATCAGGAAAACCATTCACAATATTAAGCACCATTAAGTCCATTCGTGGCCGACTCTGGGGTTGTGGCGCTCATCTCACTTTATTGGCCAAGGGAGCCGGCGTACAGCTTCCAGGTCATGTGGCCAGCATGACTAAGCTGCTTCTGGCGAACCAGAGCAGTGCATGGAAACGCCGTTTACCTTCCCGCCGGAGTGGTACCTATTTATCTACTTGCACTTTGACGTGCTTTCGAACTGCTAGGTTGGCAGAAGCAAACTAAAAACTGCAAGGAGCGGGAGTTGAAGAAGTGAGGGAGTGGGAAGAGGGGAATGAGTCTTGGAAGCCATCAAATTTCAGTAAAAGCTTGAGAAGAGCTGAAGGGATGCAATGAGTAATTGTGTAGGAGACACAAAAGTGAGAGGCAGCATCAAAAAACCCACCACCACCCACTCAACAAAACAATCCAGATTTAGTCATGATTAGAGGAGACCCATTTTATACACACACACACACACACACACACACACACACAACATACAATTACTGTTGTTGTTGTTTTTAATGTTGTCCACTGAGGGCAGCTCACAGTTTCATGAGCCCATGCATACATACATCTGAAACTAGCACTGAAATCCATGGAACTTATAGTAGTCATAATGTGAGCAGAAGTCTGGAAAATGCAACTTAGTCAGACTGCACTTCTCCAGCGATTTACTTCTGTCTGATCAGATTGAATTAGGATTGCAACTTGAATTCAGACTGAACTCAGTATATTTACAACAAAGGAAAGGAAGTCCTCTAACACCCCACCACCATGAAAAACATAATTAACATGTATAATTTTATTGTCACAAGGCGACACAATGGCCATTAGACTACTTTAAAAGGGAGTTGGAAAATAAGAGAACAAGCAGAATATTCCTTGAAAGAAGACTGGAAACTGTTTCCTGATTATATGGGTGAAAATTGTGTACATTTAAAAACACTGGTAGCATTAAGATAAATTCAACAGTGTAAACAAGTTTTGATGGTGTAACAATGGATTGCTGAGTGGTTTAGTTCATTTAAAATATACAGGGATGTATGGTATGCAAAATGAACCACAGAAAGAGAGGAAGGGAAGTCATTGATTTAAGGTTGTTTAAATAAATATTTTGAAATGTAAATTAGAAAAATCTAATAAAAACTATACATAAAAAATAAAACAAAGTGGAATTACATTGGAACCGCCTCCCCCCAGTGGATCAAAGTATCCCGAACTATAAGCCAGGATAGATAATAATGAAACATCAACATGCAGAGGATGTATGACTCTGTATACCAGATGCTGAGGACAAATCACAAGGCAAGGGAAATGCCATCAGTTTCATGGTGACATCAGGGAGCAGGTCCATGAGGGGCGACCATTGTTTGAAACAAAGAGTATCGGACGAGACGGACCATTGGCCTGATCTATCAAGACATTTATTATATTATTATAGGAGACAAAGTAATAACTGATCTTGTCCTAAATTCTCATTTAACATCCTTAGAAGGAAAAGGAAAGACAGTAACTCACCATAGCAATGCCTTAATCTTCCAGAGTTTTTGGCACCCGTTCACAAATTTTCCCTCACTTGTGAAAAATGAAAGACATGAAAATTACCTACAAATATTAGAGAATAGGATACTGTGTGCCATAGTCTGGGCATTTTAAATAAGTCCACAACTATCCCATAGATCAATGAAATTAAAAAGATACATTGTCTCCATCTAGGGTGGGGGGAGAGAGAAACTGCAGCCAGGAACAGGACATGTTTACAGTAGTTTTCCCAACTGACGAAAAACCCCTGATTCGTGAAGGTTTAGATAACAACATTCTCTAACTTGGTCATTTTCCAGGATTGTCATCTTATCCACAGGGAGATAATCCACTCTGTACTGTAGTTCATTAGGGAGGACTTGCACATTAGCAATTAAATAGTTTTTTCTTTCTCCTCAGTGACAAATGTACCCAAAGATCAGGAAAAAACTGTTTATGTATGCAACAACAGCTGCCCACATGATTTATGCTAAGCACAGGCAAACTCGGCCCTCCAGATGTTTTGGGACTACAATACCCATCATCCCTGACCACTGGTCTTGCTAGCTAGGGATCATGGGAGTTGTAGGTCAAAAACATCTGGCGGGCCAAGTTTGCCTATGCCTGGTTTACACTTTGGTTCTTTTTGCTCACATGGCAAAAAGAGCTCAGAGGGAAAAGGAGAGACTGACACATTTGCAGAGACATGCAACATTTTTATTTAAGATATTGAAAACCTAATAAACATGACTGTGCACAACTGGTTCCACACATTTCAAAGCATGTTTTGATTTCATGCCAGGATTTCAAAATCTTGCTTCCCAGTTCCAGATCTTTAGGTTACACAGGGCAGCACATAAGCCAGGGATGCCATCTTCATTTCAACATCAGGAAATGGCATTGCATGCAAAGTTGGGTGGGACATGTCCTCCGGCTCACCCATAGCTCTATTCTGGACCATCTGCTTGTGGAAGATGCATAGCTCAGTTGGTTAGATCGTGGTGCTGATGACGCCAAGGTTGCAGGTTTGATCCCCCTATGGGACCGCTGCCTATTCCTGCATTGTAGGGGTTGGACTAGGTGATCCTCAGAGTCCCTTCCAACTCTACAATTCTGTGATTCTGAGGGAGCTGCTCAATTGAGACAATTGTGTTTCCATAACACTTGCCTTTGTGCTGCATTTCTAGGCACAGATTTGGGCTTTCCAGTCCATATCCAAGCATGCACTGTATTTTCCACTGTATAAGATGCACCAGACCATAAGACGCACCTAGATTTGGAGCAGGAAAACAAGAAAAAAAAATATTCTGAATCTCAGAAGCCAGAACAACAAGAGGGATCGCTGCACAGCGAAAGCAGTGATACCTCTTGCTGTTCTAGCTTCTGGGATAGCCTGCGCAACCTGCATTCGCTCCATAAGACACACACACATTTCCCCTTAATTTTTTGGAGGGAAAAGGTGAGTCTTATAGAGCAAAAAATACGGTATTTATTTTTGCCCCACCACTTTCCCCATGAAAACCCGCTCTTTGACACTGAATTGGAGCAAGTGGCAATTTGAGGAAAACCCAAATTGCTGTTTGTTCCAATTCAGCAGTAGAGACTGGGTTTTCCTGGGGAATGTGGAGGGACAAAAAATGGAAACTGCGTGGACATGGGCCAGGGAAGTGCAGACCTGTGGCATAATCTTTAATGGACTTTAGCCCATATCATCAGACATCTGAAAATGAAGGAATATATGGAAACCTAAGAAGAAATAAGCTAGACTTTAAAGTGCCACAAGAGTCTTTGATGTTTTTGTTGTGGCAGACTAAAACAGGTTCCCTTCTAGAATTTGTTACCTCAGGTTCTTCATGCTGTGACTACATTTCTCCAGGGCAAACATTCAAAATTCCACAACAGCTGAATTCCCAAGCTAGAAAGTCAGTGCTCAACATCAGAAATGTTTGTGTTTCATTATTTCACTATCCTTAAACCTCGCTTTCCTATTTTGCAAGACTTTAGGTGACAAATTATAGGTTTTTCTAGACACAAAAGTATTAGTTGAAAAGACACTTGCGGGGACCAGTACAAATGTGCACCTATACAAAAATATACATCAAAAGAAAAGGCCAGCATTTCTGATATTAAAGGGAGGGGGCTGGTAGGTATCAGAGGTCTCTCTTCCTCCCTGTCACTTTCCGGAAAGCTTGTTTCACATCCTTGTTCCTTAAGCTATAGATCAGTGGATTCAGCATGGGTGTGATGGTGCCATAGAATATAGCAATGTATTTGTCTAGATCTGAGGATGTCTTGGTTTGAGGCTGTAAGTACATTGACATGGCTGTTCCATAGAATATCGTGACCACCATGAGATGTGAACTACAGGTTGAGAAGGCCTTGGCCCTGTTCTCTGTGGATTGCATTTTCAACACGGTAGTGATAATACGAGCATAGGTGACCAAGATGAAGCCGAAGGGAAGAAGCAGAGTAAGGATACTGGTGGCAAACATTGTCACCTGGTTTCCACTAGTGTCTGAGCAGGCCAACTTGAGCATAGCCTGGACCTCACACGAAAAGTGGTTGATAACATTATGCCCACATAGAGAGGCCTGTGAGGTGACAGAAGGTACCAGGATCAGGAGGAAGGAGCTGCCCCATGAAATGGTTGCCATAGCAATGCAAACTTTATTGCTCATGATGATATTATAGCGCAGGGGGTTGCAAACAGCCACCCAGCGGTCGTAGGACATCATTGCCAGCAGGAGGCATTCTGTCATCCCCAAGAAGAGGGAGATGTACATTTGGGCGTAACAGCCAGAATGGGAAATGGTGGTCTTGGCTGACAGGCAATGAGCCAACATCTGGGGGATGGTGCTGGTAGTATAGCAGATGTCAAGGAAAGACAGGTTCCCAAGGAAGAAGTACATGGGGGTGTGCAGGCGGGGGTCCACCACAGCAAGCAGCAGGAGGAGACCGTTGCCCACCACAGTGATGAGATAGATGAGGAGAAAGAGGCCAAAGAGGGCGATCTTCGTCTGAGGGTTACTAGAGAGGCCCAGCAGGATGAATTCGATCATGGTAGTTTCATTCTCTCTTCTGCCCATGTTATCTCCTTCTAAGAGCTTAGCTGGAACTGAAACAGGAAAACAGATTGGAAGTAAATAGCCTCACCTGACCCAATAGTTTTGTGTTAATTTATATTGAGGCTTACATCTTGTATTATTGCTGAAGCCTCAAGGCTGCTAAGCAATAATGAGGAAAATAAGAATCAGGAAAACCCCACAATATTAGAAGCAAACTAAAAACTGCAAGGAGGGGGAGCTGAAGAAGTCAGGGAGTGGGGAATGAGTCTTGGAAGCCATCAAATTTCATTAAGAGCTTCAGAAGGCAGAAGGTATGCAATGAGTAATTGTGTAGGAGACACAAAATGAGAGGCAGCATCAAAAAACCCCACCACCTCCCACTCAATAATACAACCAGATTTAGTCATGCTTATAGTAGACCCATTACACACACGCACAGTACATACAATTATTGTGTTTTTTAATGTAGCCCACTGTGGGTAGCTCATTGTATCATCAGCCCATACATACATACCTCTGAAACTAGCACTGAAATCCATGAAACTTATATTAATCATAATGTCAGCAGAAGTCTGGAAAATGCAACTTAGTCAGACTGCACTTCTCCAGCGATTTACTTCTGTCTGATCAGATTGAATTAGGATTGCAACTTGAATTCAGACTGAACTCAGTATATTTACAACAAAGGAAAGGAAGTCCGCTAACACCCCACCACCATGAAAAACATAATTAATGTGCATAATTTTATTGTCACAAGGCGACACAATGGCCATTAGACTACTTTAAAAGGGAGTTGGAAAATAAGAGAACAAGCAGAATATTCATTGAAAGAAGACTGGAAACTGTTTCCTGATTATATGGGTGAAAATTGTGTACATTTAAAAACACTGGTAGCATTAAGATAACTTCAACAGTGTAAACAAGTTTGGATGGTGTAACAATGGATTACTGAATGGTTTAGTTCATTTAAAATATGCAGGGATGTACGGTATGCAAAATGAACCACAAAAAGAGAAGAAGGGAAGTCATTGATTTAAGGTTGTTTAAATAAATATTTTGAAATGTAAATTAGAAAAATCTAATAAAAACTATACATAATAAAATAAAATAATATAATAGGGAATTACATTAGAAACGCCCCCCCCAGTGGATCAAAGTATCCCCAACTATAAGCTAGAATAGATAATAATGAAACATCAACATGCAGAGGATGTATGACTCTGTATACCACATGCTGAGGACAAATTACAAGGGAAGGGAAATGCCATCAGTTTCATGGTGGCATCAGGGAGGAGGTCCATGACGGGTGACCATTGTTTGAAACAAAGAGTATCGGACGAGACGGACCATTGGCCTGATCTATCAAGACATTTATTATATTATTACAGGAGACAAAGTAATAACTCATCTTGTCCTAAATTGTCATTTAATATCCTTAGAAGGAAAAGGAAAGACAGTAACTCACCATAGCAATGCCTTAATCTTCCAGAGTTTTTCGGCACCTGTTCACAAATTTTCCATCACTTGTGAAAAATGAAAGAAATGCAAATTACCTACAAATATTAGAGAATAGGATACTGTGTGCCATAGTCTGGGCATTTTAAATAAGTCCACAACTATCCCATAGATCAATGAAATTTAAAAAATGCATTGCCTCCATCTAGGGTGAGGGAAGAAAGAAGCTGCAGCCAGGAACAGGACATGTTTGTGGTAGTTTTCACAACTGACGAAAAACTCATGATTCATTCAAGGTTTAGATAACAACATTCTCTAACTTGGTCACTTTCCAGGATTGTCATCTTATCCACAGGGAGATAATCCACTCTGTACTGTAGTTCATTAGAGAGCACTTGCACATTAGCAATTAAATTTTTTTTTTCCTCCTCAGTGACAAATGTACCCAAAGATCAGGAAAAAACTGTTTATTTATGCAACAGCTGCCCAGACAATTTATGCCAGGCACAGGCAAACACAGCCCTCCAGATGTTTTGAGACTACAATTCCCATCATCCCTGACCACTGGTCTTGCTAGCTAGGGATCATGGGAGTTGTAGGCCAAAAACATCTGGAGGGCCGAGTTTGCAAATGCATGATTTATGCACAAAGATGGAAATAAGAAACAGTCCCAACCAAAGGGGATTGGCAGATGAAATTGATGGACATGCAGGGATGGCTAAACTCACATAAGGAAACAGGAAGGAAAAAATTCAGTAAAGAATGGGAAAATTTATGGACTATTTGAAAAATTATTGTGAACAACTTAAATCATTAGCAGGCTTAGCATAAACTGAGCAGTTAAGATATAAATGAAATAGAATTTTTAGGAGAAAAACAAATTAATAAGGAATTAATTTGGATATGTAGCAGTAAAGATAAAATGTAAGGAGCCAAAGAGAGGAAATATAATCAAATTGTAGGTTTGTTTTCTTTCTTTCTTCTGTAATTAAACTTGTATGTTTGTTGTAAAACGGAAAAACTATTTAAAGAAAATACACTGACAAATGAAGAGGAGGACACAGAGGAGTAGAGAAGGGGTATACTTTCAGCCATATTGGAAACCTAATACAGTATTGGAGTCATCCTCTTAAAAAGTATAACAGTAGGGATTTTCATGCATTTTTATTCATTCAGAATCAAATTAAATTCTGCTTTATCTTGGGGTAGGGTATGTGGCTTGCCACCACTATCTCCAGTGCCCCAGAATGACACAAGTTCTAGTGGCATTCTGGGAAAGACCTTCTCAGCCATTATGTCATTTTTGTTAAGGTTCTGATCATGCCCATTGGGTACCATAGGTTGTGACCAATATTAATCATTTTCAGAATAGACCTATTGAAATGAATGGCGATCATTAATCTAGGTACATTATTTTCAATCAGTCTACTCTGAGGATAACTTAGTTTAAGACAACCCCAAGTTATAGAAAACTATAATTATTGTCTTCCTCAATCACTGTGCATTTATTATTATTATTATTTAATTCATTTTGTTTCTCAAGCAGTTGCTTGAGGTTGCTATTATGTTTCCAGTGGTACATAAACTCACAATCACAACTGCTTTTCATACTTAACACATTTCAACATGGTATAAATACAACTATTACTTCACGAAATGAATAAGTTGGTTTATTATTTTAACCAACAGAAATTAGAATCCAGACTAAAGTATCAAAATGAATACATGTCATCACCAATAAATAGAGGATTAAAATGCTAAAGCCATAAAAGAACACAAAGCGTAATTGTATTTTGGCATACTTTGAAAACGAATATAACGTACAACTGTGCTAAAGAATTGGATGTTGCTTTAGTAATGCCGCAGGTACCAGAAGGCACAATTTCAGCAAGGGCTTGTTCAAGTTAATTTTTCTGTAAGAGATCTAACTAGATTTGAAAGATGTGCTCTAGAAGCCATTTTATGCCAAGTCTTAAAAGCATCTTCAATCTGTCAGTGTGCATCTTTTGGTGAAGAAAGTATTGATCTGACGTGTAAAGATCTTTCCTATTCTAATTGATTCAAGAGGGTTCTGGAAGCTTCCCTGTGTGATACAAACTAGTGCAAGCTTGAAGTTTCTAGCTGACACGTAAGTTTCTATTCTGCCTAGAAACAAGCAGAAGGTTCCTGATGTTTGGGTTCTACCTTCAGAGAAGCTGAACAGCTGGTTTAAACTGATTCTATTATCTCTTCCACTCGTGGTCATGCTGAATATAATAAAAGGCCAGCAAGAGCCTGAGTTTTGCTTTCTATCTTTCTCTTTCCTTCTGGTGTGGTGTTCTGTACATAGTATGCTTAGTGTTAAGGTTTTAGTCTTATTATAAGTTGTTGTAAGTTTAGGTTAAGTCTGCTGCAACTGGATTTCTTATGGACAGTACCAATCCTGAATGTATGGATTTGTGACCAATAGGCGCATTTACCTTCAGTAGCAGTAGTAAAACTCTGCTGGATGGAATATTAATTGCCTGTGGTCTATTTTGGGGGAATCCTGCAAAGTGCTATGTCTTTTTTACTCTGCTAACTATACGCTGGAGTTCTGCTCTGGATCAATATGAGCAGAATTCATGACACAATCTTGACATTAGAACTATGGAGGTGGCCTAAGAGCAAGATATTTTTTGTTGGAAGAGAGGACTTAGCTAATGTTGCAGTGGACAAGCAACATTGTGAATGACCTTAACTTGTAACAATACAAACAAAACTAAATTTTAAACCATACCTTGCAATCATTTTGTGAATAATAATAATAATAATAATTTATTATTTGTATCCCGCCCGTCTGGCTGGGTTTCCCCAGCCACTCTGGGCGGCTTCCAACAAAGATTAAAAATACCTTAAAATGTTACACATTAAAAACTTCCCTGAACAGGGCTGTCTTCAGATATCTTCTAAATGTCAGGTAGTTGTTTATTTCCTTGACATCTGATGGGAGGGCGTTCCACAGGGTGGGTGCCACTACTGATAAGGCCCTCTGCCTGGTTCCCTGTAGCTCTGCTTCTTGCAGTGAGGGAACCACCAGAAGGCCCTCAGAGGTGGACCTCAGTGTCTGGGCTGAATGATGGGGGTGGAGACGCTCCTTCAGGTATACTGGGCCAAGGCCGTTTAGGGCTTTAAAGGTCAACACCAACACTTTGAATTGTGCTCAGAAGCACAATTCTTTACCTCTCAGTAGCTGCCTGGTGTTTACATCCAGTCTCATAACGATAATATAGCATTTGGGAAGAAAAATGAAGCCCGGTAATGCAGTATTGGAGACTAAGGTGGAGAAGATCTCCACAGTCACCATATATTTTCCTTTGGCGCTCAAGTAACAATGCAGAAATCACACACAGACACACTGGCGGAGGAAGGGGTGTGTGGTGAGTGTGGTCCAGCCCTGGTGTCATCACTGAGGGGGGATGACATCGCTGCCCCGCCCCCCTCCTGGGACACTTACCCCGCCCCGGGTGCGCAGCTAGCTCCACCTCTGCATGGACATAGGAAAAAACAAACCCAACCGCTCCCCCCCAAAAGACCCACATGCTGAAGTAGATAAACTTGAATCCCAATTGAGTCATACTTTGAACCAGTGCTTGGAAAGTTAACTTTTAAAATGAATTTTTCCCCGTTCCCATTCTTCCCTCCAAAAAGGAATTCATTCCAGTTCAAGTTCACCCCCTCCAAAAAGGAACTAATCCTGCTCCAGTTCAATTCACAATTCAATTCACAATTCATCCAGGTGGTCCTTGGCAGGTTTTTTTTTTCAGGCTTCAGAATTTTGCTAGCTGCTCTGCTAAATTACAAAATATACTTAAGAATATCAAGAAAGCATCAACACACACACACACACACACACACACACACACACACAGTGTAATGTGAACAATGGTTTTATTTGTTTTCCCCAACAATTGATCTTTAAGCTTAAAAATAATCACTTTTCAGAGAGATAATAATAATAATAATAATAATAATAATAATAATAATAATACCACCACCCCACCCATCTGGCTGGGTTTCTCCAGCCACTCTAGGCAGCTTACAGCATATATAAAGAATTGTAAAGCATCAGACATTTCCTGATACAGGGCTGCCTTCAGATGGCTTATAAAAGTCAGATAGTTGTTTATTTGGGAGGGTGTTCCACAGGGCAGGCACCACTACCGAAAAGGCCCTCCCTCGTTCCTTGTAACATCATTTTTCACAGTGAAGGAACCGCCAGAATGCCATTGGAGCTGGACATCAGTGAACTGAACGATGGGGCTGGAGACGCTCCTTCAGGTATACAGGGCCAAGGCCGTATTAAATGGTAAATACAATGGTCACAATCAAACACAGAGCTAAATCCGATGAAATTTTCTTAAGTTTTAACAAATTAAAACTTAAACTGCATTGAATTAAAAATTGCCCAAAGTTCCACTGCTAAAGGAATTTAATTCTTGTTCAGTTCACCAGGAAATTATAAGCCACTTTCAGGTGTAATTAATTTTGAAGTATTCAGTTATTAGTTAATCTGCATTAGTTAATTCCTAGGACTAACTTGAATTCAGTGGGGCTAACTACTGAGTAGACATGTATGGGAATGTTCCATAACACAGGAGTAACATAATCTGGATCCAGCCCAATGAAATGTTTAGATATGCATCATAAACTGTATATGTAAAAGGATATTTAACAGTTTATGTAAAAGTTTAAAAGATAAATAAAGGAATGGATAAGTAAGATCCCACAAGGTATCACAATGTCTTCAGGGGCTAAGGCTGCTGTGGTTTCTAACTTTTAAAACCCAAGATGCTTCATAGATAATTGCTCAGTGGGGAATAGGAAGGGCTCAATATAGCTCAAACGTGAGAAACTGAACTTAAGTAACTTTTATCCAAAGTTCTTAAACGTTTCCTATGACTAAATGTTTTCTTACTTTTTGCAGGAAGATTACACAGCAGTGGAGGTAAGATGCATGGAAGAGATGGGATCCAATTTAGAAAACATCAGTCTTGTAGGGAGTTTTTTAGGATTATTTTTTCTCTATGTTTTTAGCTTGGAAGGACAAATAAAAGAGTCTCTCATGATGAAAATGCTCCTAATTTTGAGAGCTAATTCCGAGAGCAGTAAGCTTCATTAGGCACCTGCCAAGGCCCACAGTCATTTTATTTTAATATGTATTTTTTTAATAACTGCTGGTTTTACTTGCATTTTGAAAAATGTTTAGGTTGACTTGTTTTAAACATCTGATTTATAAATCATTGTCATTTTCTTTGTAAACTGCTTAGGGTTTTTTTAAAAAAATAATTAAGCAGTATATAATTCCTGTTTAATAAAGAAAAAAACCACTCTCTTATCTTTTAAAACTGCCCTGGAAATCCTGATGAAGGCATGTATATAAATCTTTTAAAATAAAGCAAACATCTTGATTTCAATGGGAGTTAAATATGCCTAAATCTAGATCCAGCCAATTGCATTTTTGTGAAACTTTGTGAATTGCTGTTGCATAGTTATAACTCCCAAGTCAGTTTTTGCAATGCTTGTGAAGAATTTCACAGCTTTGCCTATACTACTAGAGGATATTGGTTTATTTTAATTTACTCCTAGAAATTTCAAGACCAGTTGTTAACAATCAACTTTAGGTGCTAACAAATGGCCTGTTTATAATTATTTGCTCTTGTCAGGAATGAGTATGGTTGCTCCCGAGGTAAACAGCCGACCTGCCTTTTACAGGTTTTATTGGTTGCAAAAACCATGTACAGTGCTGAAGTCCAAAATCCATGTCTGCCTCAATCACTAGCAGATTCTGAGAGTGGTTTCTTCCGGTTTCCCCTCTAGCACCAAAGCTGAGACAACCCCCTTGTCCTCCTCTTTTCCTTACGTTTAATTCCCTGGCGAAAACTATGCGAAGGTAGCTGCACTTCAATCTCCCTTTCTGTTTGCCTGGGAGCGGCGCTGTGGCTCACCTGAGCCTGTGTGAGCCTTGCCCCCCCCCCATCCATTTCTCCTGAGGCTTCACCTTCACCAGTCTCTGGCAAGGTGCTGCTGCTCAGCAAAGGGGGTGGCTGCCTGTACTTTCCTGCCTCCCTCCCCTCTCTTGATGGCAGTCCCCTGACAGCTCTCTTTTTTTAAAAGTATTTTTATTAGTTTTTTAACATATCATTTTCAACAATTATTAAACATACTTTTATATCTTATGCAATTTTTTTTCACTTCCATCAATCACATCTGAAAATTTTCCAGTCTTTTCTCTTAATATGCATTTCTTACATTCACTATTACATTTAAATCTCATAAATAATGTCTCTCTTCTTTGCAATATTTCATATATTTCTCCTTACAAAACTTCTAATCCTACTAGCATAATTTATTGATTACAGTTGCTCTTCAAATAGTTTGGTTATTTCTTCCAATCTTCTGTAAATCTCCGGTCCCGCAAGTTTCGAATCCTTCCTGTCATTTTATCCAATTCTGCGTAGTCCATTAATTTTGTCTGCCATTCTTCTTTCATTGGTATTTTTTCTTGCTCCCATTTCTGAGCTAACAATACTCTTGCCACTGTTGTTGCATATAAGAACAATTTTACATCCTGTCTATTAATATACTCACCTATAGTGCCAAGTAAAAATGCTTCTGGTTTTTTAAAAAATGTATATTTCAGCATCTTTTTCATCTCATTATATATCACTTCCCAGAGGTTTTTTACTTACTCACATTCCCACCACATATGATAAAATGTTCCTTCTTGTTCTTTGCAATTCCAACATTTATTATTTATCTTATACATTTTGGCTAATTCCACAGGTGTAATATACCATCGATACATCATTTTCATCATATTTTCTTTCAAGGCATTACAAGCTGTAAATTTTATTCTTTCTTTCCACAACCTTTCCCATTCCTTAAGCTGTATGTTGTATCCAAAATATTTTGCCCAGTGTATCATCACCAATTTCACTTCCTTGTCTTTCAGGTGCCATTCCAGCAGTATTTTATACATTTTAGACATTATTTTACATTTATTGTTTAATATTTCTATTTCAAATTTTGATTTCTTATCATCAAATCCATTTTCCTTTAAATCCTGTTTATACATTTCATTGACTTGGCGATAGTGCAACCAATCATAAGGTTTCATTTTCCATTTACTTCCTCCCCCCCCCCAACAATTTCTGATAGGTAACCCAATTTTTACTCATTTATCTTTTTCACACACATTGCTTCCAGTGGAGATAACCACCACAGTGTTTTACGTTCTAATAATTTTTTATACCTGTCCTATACTTCATATAAAGATATTTGAAATATATGATTACCAAATCCTTTATGGATTTTTGTTTTGTTACACCATAAATATGTGTGCCAGCAAAATCTATTGTCATAACCTTCCAAATCCAACAAGTCTGTATTTTTTAGCAACATCCATTCTTTTAACCAACAGAGGCAAGCTGCTTCATAATACAACTTCAAGTCTGGCAGGGCGAAGCCCCCTCTTTCTTTAGCATCTGTTAACAATTTATACTGTATTCTCGGTTTCTTCCCCTGCCAGACATATCTTGAAATTGCTTTTTGCCATTCTTTAAAGATTGCTGCCCCTTTAATTATTGGAATTGATTGAAATAAAAATAACATCTTTGGTAGCACATTCATTTTATAGCCAAAATCCTTCCCCAAAATGACAATTTCATCCTTCCCCCTACTTCCAGGTCTCTCTTAATTCCATTCCACACCGGTGTATAATTATTTTGAAATAAAACTATATTCTTTGTGGTTAACCAAATTCCTAAATTCCCAAATTCCTACTTAACTTTTTAAACTGCTTCTATACCAATCTGCTGCTGCAACATATCCACCAAGTCTTGTTTCATATTTTTAACTAACATTTTAGTCTTTCTTTTGTTTAATTTAAAACCTGCTACTTGTCCAATTTGTTCTATTCCTTCAGTAACCACTTTGGCTTTGTTTAATGGTTCTTCTATAGTTAGTACCAAGTCGTCTGCAAAGGCTTTCACTTTATGTTCTTTCCAGTCAACTGAAATTCCTTTTATTTTCTCATTTTCTCTGATTGTCCTTAGGAAGACTTCCAGTATCGATATGAATAGTAGTGGTGAAAGTGGACACCCTTGTCTTGTACCCTTCGTAATTTCAATATTTTCAGTTATTATATTATTTACTATCAGTTTTGCTTTTTGATCAGAGTGTATCACTTTTATACCTTTTATAAACGATTGTCCAATGTCCATTAATTCCAAGTTCTTTATCATATATTCCCAAGCCTTTTCCGCATCTGCAAACATTAACATCGCTTGTTTATCATTCCTTGCCGTCAGATATTCAATTATGTTCACAATATTCCTTATATCATCTTTCATCTGATAGCCAGGAAGAAAATCTGCTTGATCTTTATGTATTATCTCATTCATTATTTTTTCAACCTATTTGCTAATATACTTGCAAATAATTTATAATCATTATTTAACAGCGAAATTGGCCTATAATTCTTCACTTGTAATAAATCAGAGTCTGGTTTGGGTATTAATGAAATATATGCTTCTTTCCATCACTTCTTTCATTGGTACAAGTAGGGTGTGCTTTCATTCTTTATAATATTTCACTGAAATGAATAATATACTGGGAGGGAAAGATATACCACAATCCTGGAAAGAAGCACTGATCACTCTAATCCCGAAACAGGGAGTGGAGTTGACAGACATGAAAAATTATAGAATGTTGAATACAGACTATAAAATCTATGCTGGGGTGATGGCTAATAGATTAAAAAAGACTCTAAACAAAATAATCAGCAGAGACCAGGCAGGCTTCTTACCGGATAGACATATAAAAGACAATACAAGAACAATAATTGACCTGTTGGAGTATGTGGAAATGAAACCAAGTAAAAAGATGGCCATGTTATTGGTTGAAAGCTTTTGATAGAGTATCATGGAATTTCTTATTGGAAACTTTCAAAGGTCTGGACATAGGGGAGAAAATAATTAATGGAATTAGGGCGATATATGATAGCCAAAAAGCAAAATTGCTAATAAATAACAAGATCACAGAAGAGTTCAGCATCGAAAGGGGGACAAGACAGGGGTGCCCTCTCTCCCCACTTCTTTTTATTGCCACCTTGGAACCACTTTTAATAGCAATAAGAAAGGATAAAAACATAAGAGGAATTAACCTAGGAACTCGATACTACAAAATTAGAGCCTTTGCAGATGCTGTAATCGTAACCACTGAAAACCCAGTGGAAAGTATCCAAAAAATGCTTCCACAACTGGAAGAATTTGGGAAGGTCTCTGGGTTCAAACTGAATAAAGTAAAATCCAAATTATTAACGAAAAATTTACATAAGTCGGAACAAGAGGAACTGGAAAATACAACAGGTTTAAAGGTAGCCAATAAGGTAAATTATTTGGGGGTTTGGATCACCAATAAGAATATAAACTTATATAAGGACAATTATGAGAAGAAGTGGAAGGAAATAAAACAAGAATTAGAGACTTGGGGAAAATTGAATTTGTCCCTGTGGGGAAGAATATCCACAGTTAAAATGATGGTATTGCCAAAGATGATTTTTATGTTCCAAACAATACCTATAATTAGAGACGTAAAGTGTTTTAAGGAATGGCAGAAAGACCTTGCCAAGTTTATTTGGAAAGGGAAAAAACCACACATAAAATTTAAGCTACTAACAGAGTTGAAGGGAAAAAGAGGCTTTGCGGTCCCTGACCTTAAACTGTACTTTGAGGCAGCGTGCTGGACATGGATTAAGGACTGGATATTAATTAAAAACACGGAAGTCCTAGATCTGGAGGGGTGGGATATTGTGTACGGGTGGCATGGCTACATAGGCTATGACAAGGTTAAATCCCACAAAGGATTTTTAAATCATATTGTGAGAAGGAGTATGGGAGAGGAGTAAAAACTCAGTAGTAACCAAAACACCATGGTGGCTGTCACCAATGGAATCTATGTCGGTTCACAGGATAAATATGAACAGTGATTGGCTAACATATAAGGATTTAGTAGAGGAAACAAGTAGTGATCCGAAAATAAAGGACCTAAGTGAATTGAAACAGAAGGGAATAACCTGGCTGGAGTATTATCAACTAAAAGCCGCCCTTGAAAAGGATAAAAAAACCAAAGGATTTGACAAAAAAAATCCTACCTGGAGAAGGATATTTTATATAATAATCAAAAGACACTTTCAAAAATATACAAACTACTTTTGAATTGGCAAAGAAAGGAGGAAGATATCAAAGAAATTACAGTAAAATGGGAGAGGGACCTGGGACATACGATCAAACCCAATATTTGGAATGAATTATGGACTAAAAATATATAATTCACGGCTTGTTTCCTTATAAGGGAAAATCTTATGAAAATGTACTATAGGTGGTACCTGACCCCTGTAAAACTTGCAAAAATAAATAAATCAAACAATAACAAGTGCTGCCGATGTAAGGAACAGATAGGAACATACTACCATATGTGGTGGTCCTGTCTAGAGATACAAAGATTTTGGAACATGATTTATGAAGAGATAAAGAGATTGATAAAAACTACATTTAGCAAGAAACCGGAAGAATTTTTACTAGGAATGGTTTCAGATAATATTCCCAAAAACAAAACTAGGTTATTTATGTATGCAACGTCAGCAGCAAGGGTTATAGTAGTAAGTAGTATAGTGGAAAGATAAAAATACACCCACTAAAGAGGAATGGGTAGTCAAATTGTGTGAGTACTTGGAGCTCGCAAAGCTGACAGATGCAATAAGAGATAAACCTTAAAAATTGGTGAAAGAAGAATGGGAATGTTTAAATAATTATTTAGGGGACAAGGGCTCAACAAGAAAGATCTGGCTATGTTTAGAATGATACCGCATAGAGAAATGTTCCCTGATACCAAGATGAGGGATTCCTCTGGAATGCAGATAGAGATAATTGATAAGAATAATGATCTGTTGTGAGCTTGACGGAAGTGTACAATAGATGAGCTTTCCTGCTTTGGCTCATCTTCCTTTTTTTTCTTTTTTCTTTTCTTTTATCTTTTCCATAGTTGCTTATGTTCTGTGTCATGTACTTCGATATTTTTTTGTAGTTTTTTTAGTTTTTTTGTCATTGCTATTAAGAAATTTTCCTTTGTAATTTTGGTTGTCTATATTTATATGTACCTGTTTAAAGCAAAATAAAAGTTTAAAAATATTTCACTGTAAATCCATCCGGTCCTGGTGCTTTTCCACTTTTAAAAAAAACAACTTTTTTTTTTAGTTGCTTTATTGCATCTTTACTTTCTTCTTCCTCTATTACTCCATTTAAAAGTTCTTTCTTTTCTGTCGGAATTTGTTGCACTCCTTTCTGTTTCAAAAATTCCTCTATCTTCTTTGCATCTTCTTTTCCAGTTTTTTGTAATACAATTGTTTATAAAAATTAACAAATCTTTTTCTGATTTTCTACTTCTTTTCCGTCCAATATTATTTTATTTATTGTGCTTTGAGCTTTTTTTTAAATTTGCCATGCCAACCATTTACCTGATTTATTGGCATATTCAAAATTCTTTGGTCTCATTCTTTTTATATTCCATTCCACTTCTTGATTAATTATCATTGCAAATTGGCTTTGTAACATCTTAATGTTCTGATTAATTTTTCCATCTTTCGGATTTTTTATTAGCTTTTTTTCATTTTCCATAATCTGATTTAAAATCTCTTTTTTCTCTTTCTCTCTAAACTTTTTTCTGATGCTGTTTTGTTGTATAAAGAAACCTCGCATAACAGTTTTACTAGCATCCCAAACAACATTCATTTGGGTTTCTTTATTACAATTATTTACAAAATACTCTGTTAGCATCCTCTGAGCCTCCTCATTTATTTTTTCATCTTCTAACAAATTTTCATTTAATTTCCATCGAAAAGTCTTTTCCTCTAATTCTTTTAATTCACACTTAATTGTGATCCGAAAATATCTTTGGTTGGATTTCTATTTTTGTAACTCTAGGTGTTAGTTCACTGGATATCTACACATAGTCAATTCTTGAAGCCGGTTGATTTGGTTCTGAAAAATACGTAAACTGCTTATCTAATGGGTGTCTCAGTTTCCAAACATCTATCAAATTGCAATTCTCTATCATAGAGAGACAAAGTCTTTGGTAACTTCCCTTCTTTTATTTTCTCTTTTTTACTTGACCTATCCATTTCCAACGAAACCACTCCATTCATATCTCCCATGATTATAATTTTTTGATCCATAAATTCAAACAGTTTTTATTCCAAATCTTTATAAAATTCCATTTTACTGCCATTTGGTGCATAAATTCTGACAATTATCATTTTTTCACCTTGCCAGTTGACTTGTGCTGCAATTATTCTGCCTTCTTCATCTTTAAAGATTTGCTGAGCTTCTAATTTGTTTTTTACATACATCACCACTCCTCTCTTCTTACTTTTATCTGATGAGACAAACACATTTCTTAATTTTTTGTTGATTAATACACTACTGTGTTTCCTGGCTACATGAGTCTCTTGTAAACAAATAATGTCCAAATTCTTTTTTAACAAAAACTGTTCAATTCTATTCCTTTTATTTTTGTTATCATTTATGCCATTAACATTCCAAGTCCATAATTTCAATGCCATTTTGGCCTTCTTTGGTAAGTAAAACTGCTAAAGTTCTTAAACCTGTCCTCCTCCTCCTTCTTCCTCTTCTTCTGATTTATTAAGATCTACTCCCTCTGGCGTCACTGCTGCTGCCTCTTCTCCCTTTCCCAATTCTTTGTATCTTCTCAGAAATTTGTATGTCTCATCCACATTTTTGAATTTAAATTTCTTTTCTTTGTAATAAAATGAAACTCCTTCTGGAAATTCCCATTTAAATTCAATTCCATTTTTTCTCAAAATCTGAGTTAATGTCTTATATTGGTCGTGTTTTTTTAACGAGCGAAGTGGGACGTCTTTAAATATGATTGTGAATATTCCATCAATGCATAATCTTTTTTATCTGTTTTTCTGCAAAATCAAATTTCTCATTTCTCTATCCTTAAATATAATCAAACAATCTCCTGGGAATTTTTTTTGCCTTTGTTGTCTTTGTATTAATCCTGAATGCATTTTGTATTGTTTTTGCCACATCTTCTACCTCCATATTTAGGCAATGCCTGTATTCATTGAGAGTTGTAAGGTATTAAGCAGGGATGGGGAACCCGAAACTTCTAGATCAGGGGTAGGCAACCTAAGGCCCGTGCGCCGGGTGCGGCCCAATCGCCTTCTCAATCCGGCCCACGGATGGTCCGGGAATCAGTGTGTTTTTACATGAGTAGAATGTGTCCTTTTATTTAAAATGCATCTCTGGGTTATTTGTGGTGCCTGCCTGGTGTTTTTAAATGAGTAGAATGTGTGCTTTTATTTAAAATACATTTCTGGGTTATTTGTGGGGCATAGGAATTCGTTCTTCTTCTCCCCCCCAAAAAAAAATATATAGTCCGGCCCCCCACATGGTCTGAGGGATGGTGGACCACCCCACAGCTGGAAAAGGTTGATGACCCCTGTT
Source organism: Podarcis vaucheri (assembly GCF_965113315.1). Lineage (NCBI taxonomy): Eukaryota > Metazoa > Chordata > Lepidosauria > Squamata > Lacertidae > Podarcis > Podarcis vaucheri. The sequence goes on from NC_138751.1 coordinate 28,149,983, forward strand.
TTAGATGTTATTGGATTACAACTCCCACTATCCCTGACCACTGACCTTGCTGCCTGTGGCTGATGGGAACAGGAGTCCCACAACATCTGGAGGGTGACACGTTCCATATCTTAGGTGTAAAACCATCCCTGTTCCAAAACTTCCCATTTCAATCCTGCTTTCATTCTCTTAGCTCAAGCATTGTGTGTGTGATGGAGCAATACAATCAAACAATTGCCCTGGAGTTCGTGTTTCTGGGATTTTCCAAAGATCAAGACACCAACCTTTACCTCTTTGCAGCGGTCCTTTTCATGTACCTCATCACCCTGACAGGTAACACACTCATCATCGTGGCCATCCACATAGACCCACGGCTCAGCACACCCATGTACTTCTTCCTGAGCTATCTGTCCTTCCTGGACATCTGCTACACAACAAGTGTGGTGCCTCAGTTGTTAATCCATTTCCTGACCCGCTACAAGACCATCTCCTACAACAGGTGCATGGCTCAGCTCTATCTCTCATTCGCCTTCGGAAGCATTGAATTTATCCTCTTGGCAGCCATGGCTTATGACCGATATGTGGCTGTCTGTCATCCGTTGCATTACAAGGTCATCATGAGCAGGACAGTGTGTACGCAGTTGGTGCTAGCATCCTGGACAGCCGGATTTCTCAATGCTCTCCTGCATACGGTGTTCACTGTGCGCCTTCACTTCTGCAACTCCAACATCATCAATCACTTTGCCTGTGAAGTCCTGGCTGTTATCAAGATTGCATGTTCAGACACTTCCATCAATGAGATTCTGTTTCTGGTGACAGGGTCCATTGTGCTGGTGATCCCCTGTATCGTGGTCACACTTTCCTACGTCTATATAATCCGTGCTATCCTACGTATCCAGTCTTCAGGAGGTCGTCAGAGAGCCTTCTCCACATGTACCTCTCACCTGACCGTAGTTGCCCTCTGCTATGGCACAGCAATCTTTGCTTACATGAGCCCCAGATCCAACACTTCGCCCAACCAGGACAAGATGCTGGCTTTCTTCTATGCAGTCGTTACTCCGATGCTCAATCCTATAATCTACAGCCTAAGGAACAAGGAAGTCAAAGGAGCCCTGGCTAAAGCAATAGGGAAAAATATCATTTCTGAAAGTCATTGATCCATTTGTGAATTTTTATACATCCAGTAAGGTGGCAGAGCAGATGGAGACATGCAATTTGCTTAATCACTTAATTAGTCCACACAATGGACTTGTATAGAAACTCATTCTAGGAGGAAACATTGTTTTGATACAAGATGAACATTTAAGACTGCCAAAAAAGAAACAAAAGCATTGAGGAAGTAATGGGCATGAAAACGAGTCACTAAAAGTGATGAATGATCCTCCCACCTCAAAACAATTCACTTGCAACCCCAAGAGGAGTGGTTTGGAGTTTGATTTTGCCCCATTTAGAGGATTATCAGGTTAATCCAAATTTGCAGGGGAAACACATTGAGGTTGGTGCTGTTTGCGTGTAACATTTTATGGACTAGGTAAGCTAAAGGGGAATGCAAACAATAAATACACCCCAAGGTATCTTATCGATATCTCCTCTTTGCCATCTCTCTCACAGGCTCTTGCTACCTATCCTAACTCCTTCATTGGACACCTCTCGATTCCATACTTTTAATTCATCAACAAGGAATGTCACAAAGGAGGCATTCCATTGTTACCTTGACAACCTACCTACCTGGACACAGGCCATTTCTCCTATTGAGTCAAGATTCTAGACTGCTTACTCCAAGTCCTCTGCTGTGTTGCCAAAAGGTTTTCTAATTCCCCCTGCCCGCCCTCTCAAATGTGGCCATTTATATGTATTAAAGTCAAGAAGACAGTCATGGAAAATCATGGTGAACAGATGTTGGCTTAAGGAGATGGTTGAATTTAAGATTTTTTAAAAAAACAATCAGAGGAAGAGAGTCCGAAACGAGGTGGTGGAGCATCCCTACAGTAAGACGCCGCAAAGGGAAAGGAAGATAGACTGGGAATAGAGATGGTAGCCTTATGCTGAACTAGAAGTTTGATACCTATAGAATATTTTGGATATTAACAAATCCAAAATAACTGTTGTCTGCCACTTCAGTCCTCTCAGTGGACTCAGTCCATTCACACATATCATTAGCAGCAAAGCAGCTGTTTTTTCTCCCATGAGAGATGAGGTGTTGCTGAAGTTGGCATTTGAGAGTACTGAAACCACAAGCCAATGTTGGAAGTGCAAAGGTGCATTGGAATCCCCAGTGTGTGCTAAATAGTGGTGGAGTGAATATACCCATAAGCTACCCTCTTTTGCAAGTACAATGCATTGGGGTGGGGAATATATGAGAGAAATACAGCAAATTGTCAGAGGCAAATCTCACAGAGTTGAATGGGACTTACTCCCAAGTAGGTGTGCTGCACCAACACTGACAAGGACCACTTCTCAGTCATGTCACCCATCCTGACACCAAAATATAGCTTCTTTGTTTGCTGTATTGTTAGCTGAGGTGACATTATTTTGAGAAGAAGAGAATCGCAGCAGCTGCCATTTGTTTTTCACACAAAGCCGCTTTCTGAGGTGGTTTTTCAAATTTTGAGTAACTCAAAATGGCTGCCTCCTTTGCCACTCACCGGGGACCACTGTTGTAGTGGGCTGCAAATGAATATGTACAGAAAACCACACACCTTTACTGAGTGGGTCGACTGTGCCTCTAAGCACTGTCCTTTTCTCCGAGAGATGCAATGTTAAATATCCCGCCAAAGAAAAGATAGATTGAATCAGACATGTGAAAAATATAAAATCACAGTGTTCTCTTCCACATAACCCTATTTTTAAACTTGAAGTATAAAAACAACAAGAACATTTTACACATTTGGATTTCTTCTCGTTTCATAGTAGAATGTCTTGCAAACCCCCTCAATGTTTTTTTTTTATTTCACAGCAGATAAAGAGGTTTAAAAGGCAACCCATGCCATTCTTTGGGGTGGAGGAATGAACAATGTAAGCATATTCATTTCTCATCAGAAACGTAGGAGACCCACCAAGCTCAATAGGACTTAATCTCAAGCAAACACGCCAAAGAAACAAATTTGTGTGAGGGGCCATTTCTTTTCTTTATTTTTTTGATAAAAAATTTTATTGCAAAGTAAATACATTAATACCAAGCCACACATAAAGAATACTATAAAGAGAAAGAAAAAAATAAAGAAGGGGGGAAGCAAAAAAGACAGTAAAAGAATAAAGAAAAGTATAATATTTCAATACAATAAACACTATTTTACAAAATAATAATAGTAATAGACTTCCATCACTCTCACAACACTTCCTTTCACATTTCATATTTTATCTGTATTTCAGTATTATTTTCATCTTAATATATAGATATGTATATATGTATGTTTCCCCTTTTCCATTCATGAGGTCATTCTAGACACAGCCAAATTTTTCCATTAGAACCTTGTCTTTCTAAATAATCATTCAAGCACTTCCATTCCTTCTTGACTGTATTCATTGGCTTTAGTCTTATTACATCCATCAATTTGGACAGCTCCAAATATTCACATAATTTACATAACCATTCCTCTTTGGTCGGTACCAGGAACCAGCTGAGGGGCCATTTCACCAACTCATCTCTCCTTAAATTACCAGCTCAATTTCATAATTGGTTGGTGGATTCACTGTTTCTTGCCACATCTAAGGCTGTGTACACATTACTAGGTTGTCCTGATTCCTCAGTTTGAATCCAGGCAGGTTTGGCAGAAAACGCATCAAAATGTGATTATTTCCTAGGAAACCACGTATGGACTGTAACTAATGTTGTGTACACTGCTCCCAAGCCAGCGATGGAACCACACCTGTTGCGGAGCAAACAGGAATGCGTACACAGCCCTAGCGTAGGATTGCAGCCTAAGTCATCTTAAAAATGTACCCTTATGAGATTTTCAGGGGGATCTCGGTATCCCAGACCTGGAAAAAGGGAAACATCTTCTCAGAGAAAGGATAGTTGAAAGTATAGATAAGTTCCATGGAGTCGGCGTCATAAAAGGAGAGGATTTCAAAATCGTACTCCAGGAGTATCTTGATCCGTCGTGGGGATTTCCACAGTGGAAGGACAGTGGAAGGAGAGGTAGAGGCCATATATTCCCCCCCAATCAGCTGCAGTGCCCAAAACCCCTCAGTAACTCTGATGCATTGGTACCATTTTCTCCCTATGGATTCCCGGACTGCACCGATGGCCCATGCTTTGGCCTTGCCCACCTCTACCACCCATTCCATAGTCCCAGAGGTGATGCCTTCTGCTCCGAGGACACATGGCGAAAAATTGAAGCGCTCAGGGTTGTCAGGAAGAACCTGGGCCTGGCTGCCCAGGTACACACTTTTCCGATCTTCAGAAAGGATGAGGGTAGGGAAGGCTGTCTTGGGATCCAGTGTGACTTCCACTAAAAACAGAGATGGAGAATAATTTGCAAACAACCTTACCAGCTGAAGAAATGACTTTCTACTGTAGGAGTTGAGAATCTTTGCCCCTCCAGATGTTGCTGAACTACAACTACCATCATCCCTGGTCATTGGCCGTGCTTCCTGAGGCTGATGGGAGTTGTAGTTCAGCAATTCCCGGAGGACCAACTGTTCCCTATACCTGTTCTACTGCTTTAGTGGTAACAGTTTCCAGAGCACAGACATCTCAAGGTGAAGAACAACGTTTTAGGAACACTGAATGTTATTTAATGGTACCTTTGCTAACCAGAAAAAAAACATGTGCTATTTTCCTTCCTAGGATAAGTTCTAAAAAAAACCCCAAAAAACAACTTTGTAGATTTGGGCATAGTTTCAGGTTGAACCCAGGAAAGCCTTCCTTGAAATATTACAGGTATATTTTTATGATGTAATTATTATGACAATTACAAACTCATATTCATAACTATATCATTGCTGTTAAGAAGAAAAAGGCCCTGATAATTATAATATGGTAAGTATAACTTAAAATTGCACATTATTTTCAAAATTACCATTCCAGAAGGCGTCTTCTTCTATTTGTCCCCGTAAACTAACCTTTCTTTTGAGTCCCGCAAAACTTGTCAGTGATACTGGACAGAAACCTTTCTTCCCGTTTTCTTTTTTCTTCCCTGGTCGAGGCCACTGCTTTCATAGGCTGCAGGAAAACTGTTGTTGTTGTTTTAAAAAAATGACATTCTGGTTAAAGATAAGTAAATAAAAGAAAGAAGATTTCCCATCCCCTTTTTGCTCCTCTTACACCGCATGCACAAGAACAGTGTCCGTTTGCGGAAGTCCCATCAATAAACTGATGCAAATAGGATCAGGGTCTGCATAGTATTGCAATAGTTAGGGCTCCTCCAGACTTTGCTTCATTGATATAGGGCTCATGGAATAGAAATGTGCAGTACAGTGGTGCCCCACAAGATGAATGCCTCACAAGATGGAAAACTCGCTAGATGAAAGAGTTTTCCATTTTGGAGGTGCTTCGCAAAACGAATTTCCTATGGGCTTGCTTCGCAAGACGACAATGTCTTGCGACATAGGCGCCGACTCCATGGGGCTTGAGGGGGCCCGAGCCCCCTCAAAAAATCGTTTGGGGGGGCTCAGCCCCCCCAATAATCTCGGGCGGCGGTGGGCGCGTCCGCGGCTTTTATAGGGCGCCCGGTGCGCACCAGCTCGATAACGGGCACCCGCGCGGCGGGGGGCACCGGGCCGGAGGAGGGGGGCGGCCGGCCTGTCTCCTTGGCAACCCCATTGAGCAGCGCCGGCTCCCCCGGAAGGGCCATTCCCCCGCGCCGCCGATCGCCAACACCGCCGACGCTGTGGCTGCCCGAGCCCGAGCCCGACCCGGAGCCCGAGCCTGAGCCTGAGCCCGACCCGGAGCCCGAGCCCGAGCCTGAGCCTGAGCCCAAGCCCGTCAGTCAGTCAGTCAGTCAGTCAGGAGAAATGGGGAGGGAGACGAGGGAGGAAAATTGCGCGCAGGGTGAAGAAAGGAGAAGGGCGAACGAGACGAGCTTCCAACCCAAAAAAGGGCTGGAAGACTGGGAGGATGCAGGATCGGGAAAGAAAGCGACGCCTTCCCCGCCCGCGACGTCGCCCGCTTGTCATTGGCAGCGCAGCGGGCGCCCAGAGGGGCTGGGCACTGGTGCAGGGCCACTCCGCAGCTGCGGAGGACAGCTGCGCGGCTAGCAAGGTGCGCCGCGTAGAGCGCGGCCCTTGTGTGGCCCGGTGGCCAGGCAAGCTCGGGCGGGGACCCCCATGCGAATCTAAGACGGGAGAAGAGGGCAGAGCAAAGGGGGTCCCTTCCCCAACCTCCGGCTCTGAGACTTCCCTGAGCCCCAGAAAAGCGAAAGGATTTTCTCTTCTTCTTTTTTTATAAATATTTTATTAAGTTTTCAAATACAAAGTTAGAAACATACACTGAAGAAAAAAGTAAAAGAACAAGAAAAAGAAAAAGAAGAAGAAAAGAAAACCAACCATTCAACACATTTTTTATATAACTAACTGGACTTCCTCGCATCTCCCTTACCCTGCATTCTTTATAATAAAGATATCAGCAAATTATTACCTTGTTTCGTACCTTATTTTGTACTTTTCAAATACTATACCTCTAAATTTAACATACTTTTCATCAGTTACTTATATCTTAAATTAAACATAGTATTACCTTAGATTTTGACCTTTTCTTACTTAAAATATAATTTCCTGTTTCCCAAATCTAATTGCTGAAGCTATAGTTTCCGAATCGTGTAAATTTTTAACATTCATACAACTTATATTGTTTTTGTAAATAGTCCTTAAATTTTTTCCAGTCCTCTTCCGTTGTTTCTTCTCCTAAATCTCGGATTCTGCCAGTCATTTCAGCCAGTTCCATGTAGTTCATCAATTGCGTCTGCCACTCTTCCAGTGTGGGCAAATCTTGTGTCTTCCAATATTTTGCGATAAGTATTCTTGCTGCTGTAGTTGCATACATAAAGAAAGTTCTATCCTTCTTTAACACTTTCTGGCCAACAATGCCCAAGAGGAAGGCCTCTGGTTTCTTGGGAAAGGTATACTTAAATACCTTTTTTAACTCATTATAGATCAATTCCCAGAAGGCCTTAACTTTTGGACAAGTCCACCAGAGGTGAAAGAATGTCCCTTCAGCCTCCTTACATTTCCAACATTTATTATCAGACAGGTGATATATTTTTGCAAGCTTGACTGGGGTCATGTACCACCTATAAATCATTTTCATAATATTTTCCTTCAAGGCATTACATGCCGTGAATTTCATACCGGTGGTCCATAACCTTTCCCAGTCCTCAAACATGATGTTATACCCAATATCCTGAGCCCATTTTATCATGGCTGATTTGACTGTCTCATCCTGAGTGATTTTCTCTTCAACCTGCCCTCCATCCTCTTGCAGAAAACTCTTTGCCTGCCCTGCCCGTATCTCGTTTTTGCTTTTTAATTCCACACACGCACCCTTCGGACTTCGTGGCAATCGGGCGCGTGGGTGCGTTTCCTAAGAGAGTGAGGACCCCCGCCTCCTCCCCACCTGCTCCCTCGCCAGCCAGCCAGCCGCGCGCCCTAGCCGGAGAGCCCCGACCATCCCCGTCGCGCAATCGGCTGGATCTCCCTTCAGCAGGCCGTGCTCACAACTCGGCCCAGGGACCCCCCAGCAGTGGATCTCCGGCTCAGCTGAAGAATCCGGCAACAAGCCCCCTCCTCCCCAATCGCTCCGCCGAAATACGCTCCAAAACCCCCCAGATAGGCCGCCGGCCGCCAAGTCTAGTGGCGCCCTGAGCGAGGGTCTCTCCCCAACACCGCCACCTCGAACTGCGTTCTCCCGGCTACCCGAGCGAACCAGCGGCAGGACCCCGGTATGGGCCCCCCCAATATTTTTTATAAGTCGGCGCCCCTGTCTTGCGAGTTCCTGATGGTTTTTTTCCTCCCCCCCTTTTTCTAAGCCGCTTAGCCGCTTATCAGCTGATCCGATCAGCAGATAAGCTGCTAAAAGGCGCTAATAGCACTAATCCGCTAATCCTTCAATGGGCTTGCTTCGCAAGACAAAAAAACCGCTAGACGAAGAGAATCACAGAACGGATTCTTTTCGTCTTGCGAGGCACCACTGTATAAAGCCTGAGGCTGTTCTGTGGGCAGAGTTGCACCCATCATCGGAGGGCCTCAGTCACATGCAGTGGTGCCTCGCAAGACGAAATTAATTCGTTCCGCGAGTTTTTTCGTCTTGCAAAGCACGGTGTCAGAAAAGTTTTGGAAAAGCTTCAAAAATCACCAAAGTCTTCAAAAACCTCAAAAAAGACTACCACACCGCGTGCTATGAGTTGCTCCTCGAAGTCAAGTCGCAACTGTTTCCGTCTTGCAAAGCAAACCCATAGGGAAAATCGTCTTGTGAAGCAACTCAAAAAAACAAAAACCCTTTCATTTTGCATGTTTTCCATCTTGCGAGGCATTCGTCTTGCGAGGTACCACTGTAGAAATATCACAATAAGAAACTGCTGGAGGCCCAGTGTCACAGCTGGCATAGTCTTGGATCTGCCAGGGCCCACAGCCCCCCAGAAGCACATAACAAATATGGTGCTATGTAGCTGCCCATTGGCTAAACCTCCATATGTGCTTGGACTTTTTCACAAGGCTAGTACAGCTTCCTGCAACTGCGAGGCTTCATCATACAATATGGAGCACGGAACAGTGTATGGCCACCTTTTTAAACACAGGAGGTTGGGCCAGGCAGCCACTGCTACTCACTAAGCCCTAGTCAGCTGCACTGAGGTAGTGGCAGTGCCAGTGATGTCGCCATTGGCAAGGAAGGGAGACTCTCTGCTGCCAGGGAGGCAAGGGGACAAAGCATGAGTTTGAGGTATCAGGGACAGTGGTGAGCTCACCAGGCATGGAGGACAAGGGCTCCACTGCAAGTATGAGGCCCTTCAAGGACTGTTGCTGGTCCTACACGGCTGCATTGGAGAGACGGGTTTCCATCTTAGAATCACAGATTCATAGAGTTGGGAGGGACCCACGGGGTCATCTAGTCCAACCCTCCTGCAAAGCAGGAATCTCAGCTAAAGCATCCATGACGGATGGCCATCCATTGTTGCCCACCTAGGCACACAGCAGACAAGCGAAGACCGTTTGATGCTCACAACCACACCATACATTTAAAGTACACGGATTCCGCCCAAAGAATTATGGGAGCCATAGTTTGTAGCTCTGTGATGGTTGAACTGCAGTTCCCAGGATTCCGTGGGCAAAGCCTATGGCCATTTCTCAAGCATGTTTGATACACGGATGAAGCGCAGAATTCACAGCAAATTGGACAAGAGACGTACGAAGCCTGGAATGGTGGGGCTCCTTTGTTTACTTACACGCTGGCATCTCTTGTTTGACTTTTGCCGACAGATCCTTTCTATTTATTCGGTCGAGGATGTTGACTGTCATCTGCAATGCTTTCGCTTCCTCGTAGGCCCTGACCATGAGCCGTGCTATTTCAGTGAGGTCAGCCTTCTCGGTCTTACAGTGCCGGATCGGCTTGTAGCCTTGCTCCAGTGGGTAGTCTTCGAGGTGCATCTTAAATCTCTTGAATTCCTCCTCTGTGAGCTCGTCCAAGTAGTCCACCAATTTGCAGCAGACACTGTTGGACATCTTGGCCCCTTCCAGTCAAAGGTTTACGGAAGGAGGAAAAATTGTCTCTAGGAGAAGGAAGGTGAGTCAATTCTCTTCTGATTGGATTGAAGAAGCAAAGATGGGGCTGACCAGTTTCTGCAAACTGTCATGAGCTGTGAGCTGAAGGATGCACAATAATTTTACAGAACGATTTCAGTTTCATAAAAGGAGACTCCTCAACCCATTTATTAATTATTATTATTATTATTATTATTATTATTAATTTATAAGCAACTTAATGACAAAATGCAAACGGGGGAAATCAAAAGCCATTGAAAAGAATGAAACAACAAACAATACCACATTCCTAAAATGCTCATCCAACAATATAGTAAGAGGGACAAGTTTCTGGAAAAAAGCATAATGTCAAGGGGAACCAGTGGTTGCAAATATCAGTTAAAAAAGGTAAAGGGACCCCTGACCATTAGATTAGGTCCAGTCGTGACCGACTCTGGGGTTGCGGCACTCATCTCACTTTATTGGCCGAGGGAGGCGGTGTACAGCTTCTGGGTCATGTGGCCAGCATGACTAAGCTGCTTCTGGCGAACCAGAGCAGCGCACGGAAACGCCGTTTACCTTTCCGCCGGAGCGGTACCTATTTATCTACTTGCACTTTGACGTGCTTTCGAACTGCTAGGTTGGCAGGAGCAGGGACCAAGCAACGGGAGCTCACTCTGTTGCGGGGATTCGAACCGCCGACCTTCTGATCGGCAAGCCCTAGGCTCTGTGGTTTAACCCACAGCGCCACCCGTGTCCCAAATATCAGTTACCTCCCTCTAAATAAAGGTGAGCCCAACCTCACCCCAAAATGAATGCTAAATAGGTAGGAGTCACATAATAAAAATAGATTGGCCCCATTCTGCTCAGTTTTCCTTTTGTTACAAAACAAATATGCTCCATCTCCACACAGCTCTGTTGAAGTGATGTCCTGCCTTTTCATGCTCTGTGAGTATCAAATATACCACAGAGTACTCCATTATGTGTGCATATTGGGTACATTCAGGTCAAGTTCCAAAGTCTGTTTGACAAAAACATAGAGGGGAAGCTGTGATAATTACAGCAAAAGCAAGAAAAGAACTTTGCAGCAACTATATCTGTCCGTATTCAGGAGTAAATTATATTGAATTCAATGGGGTTTTTTCTCCCAGGTAAGCGCAACAAATTTATTTTCTAGTGCAGACGTTGTGTTGTGCCTTCCACCTGACACAGGTATATATATTGCATATTATAAACAGTATATCACCCTGCTTCCATAGCCCTGGCTCAAGTTTGTTTATTATTCTGTAAACCCAGCCAAACCTGTTTGATCAGCGACGACGGGAGGACAAAAGAGACATGTATGTACAGAACAAGAACCTTTGAGGGAAGGTTCAGAGTTTGGGGGAAAACTCACCGCTCCTTCCTGGCTGCGGTTGTCCTCTTTGGCATGGCACAGCAAATGAAAGTGAAAGTGCCGCGGAAGGTAAAACTCAATTCTGCCCCCCTCCCAAAGTTGAAAGTGTCGTCATAGCTTGCTTGTGCCGCGCAGACTTTGAACACTGTTGCTTCCTTCAAAGTTTATAGCTAAAAAAAGGTTAGAAACTTTTCTCAAAAAACGAGCTGCTCTGGCTCTATAGGAAAACAAGCATACATTAGATAGCCAGCTGCTTAAGAGGAAATAATCCTTGAGTAACTTTAACAGGAGCTCCATCTGCAGAGATCAACAAGGGAAGCTTTTCATGGCCTGGGGGTTCGTCAGCTGTTAATGCCAGCCGATTAAACTACTGTTAAAAGTAATAGGAGCAGGGGTCTTATACATTTTTTGAAATCTAAACCACACACACACACACATATGCACATTCATTTTCTTGATGTTCTTTGCTGATTTTCAGTTTGGTAAGACTGTGATCCACTCTACCAAAAAAATGAAACAGGAAAGTATCTGAATACTGGGAGCCGGGGCTGTTATTTTCTTAGCGCCCTGGTAAAGTGTGTTAGAAATTTAATTAACTTATGAATAGAGCAGGGATCCTGGCAAAAGCTTTAGGGGTCCGTACCTGTTTCTTTGGTGCATCCCCCCTTTGGTCTGTCATTTTCCGCCACTCTTCTCAATAGCTTGGAATTTGAACGATAAAGCTATCCAATTGTTCCAATTGTTGCATGCTGGGAATCCCAGTTCTCCTCCATTAAAGAAATCCCACCCTCGTCCTTCTCCAGTTACAGGCTCCTTTCCTGGGCTTATGCTGCCCTCGTGTGGCCCCATTACTCTTCACTGTAGGCACTGAGTCTCTTGTTCAGTATAGCAGCACAAGGGGGTGGGGAGGGGTGGGTGGGGTAGCCTTTTCCTCTCATTCCGTGGTCTCAACAAAAATGTCAACTGCCTTTTGGAAAGGGAGGGAAGCTCCCATCCCAATGCAATAGCTTTTTTCGGGGGGAAGGTGCTGTAATATTGGGGGTGGGACAAGTTAAATCCCACTTCCCAGTGCACCACAGGCTCAACTAGACCATCCAGCAGCCAGTTTTAAAAAATGGGGGGAGCAGAGATTTATATATCTTCAGGTGACATCTTGTCATGTGTAGCTTGGCCCATAAGTCTACACACTAACAATGAGCTCAGCTTTTCAGACTTAATGGGTATGAGTCTGCTAAAGTTGACCACTTTAAATTTCCATTGATTTTAGTGGTATTTAAGATTGGGTTTAATTCTGCCACTGGCATCCATACGAATTACATGCTCCGCTCTGATGATTGTAGCTTGTTTAGCTTTGGTGCCTGTTGTAGACATGCGCTTCTGTTATAGGACCACGACAGAGCACCTGCCAATTTGCTAAAAAGTAAGTTTAGCAGGTAACCCAAAGTACTGTAGAGCTGGCAGCTAACAGATACAAGCCTTTCCTGCAGTTATAAGTAAACTGGGAGTGAGATTTCCCAGGCAGTCACAGCCACAGCCTATGAATGTGAGACCACAATGGATAGATGAGGTCACAAAGCCAGTCTCTGGTGACTGGTCATGTTGCCTATGGTGATTAGTCAGGTTATCCCTGCATCTCATTGCTAAGGTGCAGCTGAGGTTGAAGGGATGAGGAGCAGGTTCACTTCACTCATTGTCTCTTGATGGCATTTCGGCACCAAGACATCTTCAGAGTACTCATTTTCTCAAGGTGCGTAGTATTGCTGAATAAGAAAGGAAGGATTCATGTATATTTCACATTCATATTTTATCCCATGTCTCTTTAGAACTGTATCTTGTGCTTTACTATAGAATTAGGCTATGTAACAGCTTTATATAGCACTGTTTAAAGCAGGAATAGGGAACATGTGGCTGCTACTATCATCATCAATAAGATTTATATGCCACTTAATATATAATATACCTAAGTGGTTTACATAAAGCATAGTAAGGTAAGAAAAATAAAAATGTATGTACAACATTTAAAACCAAAAATACAAAGAAATACGTAAGTAAAAACAGAAAAGCTATCAATAAAGCATTCAGTTAAATATCAATAAATAATAGAACATGGTGAATCTGATGAGCCTGGGAATGCCAGCTTAAATAGATGGGCCTTCAGGAAGTGTTTAAAGTTTGAAACTCTTTCTGCCTCATGAACTGTGCATGGAAGAGTGTTTGACCACTGGCTATGTTGACAATAGCTGGAGTGGCACAGGTTCCCCATCCCTGGTTTAAAAAATAAACCCAGCAACAGGATTTTGGAGGTTCTCAGACAAGGCATCTCTGTGGGACCCCTTAACCAGGAAGAAATGGGCATGTAATTCTCTAACACTGGCAGAGTTCTCCACATTTTATGGTAGATCATTGCAGCTATTCTGTAGCCGGACATTTTATTTAGGACAACCAGAATATCAGTTGGAGTAGCCCAGTATATTTATTTTGTTTCATAGTGTTAAATACAAATAAAAAGTACAAAAAAAAATAAGGGCTTAGAGCTCATCAGTTATTACGGTGCCTTTTCATTCATTAGCCAGAAAACAATAGAAGGCAACAGCAATTTTTTTTTTAGAGAGCAACTGGACAAAAGTCTGTCTGGGTGCTTTCCCGGAAAAAGGGCTAGAGACTTAGGGTTTTTTTTATTAAAAAAAAACAGCTGAACATTCAGGAGAGAGGCCAGGAATATTTCTGAGGAGCCACATCCTTGTTCCATCCACCCTTACGGGTTGTGATAGTCATGATAGGCATGTAAGTGGTTCTGTTCAGGCAGCTGAGTCCTTGGCGGGTGCCAGCACAAAGTGAAATAACCTGCAATCGTTGCAAACTATAGAAATCATTTTGGTTCAAGCTGAAGACAGTTGCCCCAGTCCAACAAGAGATCCTTACAGGTAAGCAGCCTTCTGCATGCCACTAATGTGCATTTTTAAACTGTTTTCACTCCACTCTTTGAGCTGAAAAAGGCTCCCAGAGCAGGTTTCAATTATCAGTAATGAGACTCATATTCACCCATGACCCTCCAGCATTTTGAATAAAACCTTTTTGCAAAAGGCTATTTGAAGAGCACAGATGGTTGTTTTTATGAGTGCACATGAGAAACACCCAATAAATGGTACTTATTATTCCTGTCTTAGTGCTTCTGTCCTTTCCTTACATACACCAGGCCTAACTCAGCTGATAGGCAGACAGGTTTTGCTTCGCAGCAAGTCTAGCAGCCTAGACTTCACTTAAGCTTTTGGCTTACTTACTTAAAACCATCTGAGTGGTCTTATTGAACTATTCCTCAAAAGATAGTGCCATCTCCAGCATGGCGAGTTTGCTCTTCTCCTGCTGATGCCCATCACTCCACCATATATATTTTATGGATAAGCCTCTGTGGGATGAGGATGCCTTGGCCCACAGGATCTTAAGATCCTTGTAAACCTATAATTCATCAGAAAACAGGACAACCTTTATCCCATACACCCCCTAATTCAATCTCCTTGTGAGCAAGGCTGAGCCAAAACTTGCTAGAAACTGTATGATCCTTCCTATGCCTCAGGCAACACCATGCTGAAGGCCGCAGGTTGACAGCTGTTGCAAATCTGCTGTAAAAAGTGTCTTTCAGACGAGTAGGAAGCATCCATCATACAAAACAGCATTTATTTACAGGTACAGATTATATGTGAATGGTGATAGGGAAGGCGGCGAGTGCCAACCGGCCAGCCAAATTGGAGGACCCCGAGTTCTGGCACACAGCTTAGCCGCAGGGACCACCCCACAGCCTGAAGCTGAGAGTGCACCAAACAGGGAAAGGTCGGTTTTGGCCCGCCCCAAAGTTACTCAAGGTCATTGAGGAGCTGCAGTTCAAAGACCTGCAGGTGCTCCTTGAGCCGTCGATGTGCCTCGGCGCTGTGCGGCCGCCGCTCGCGCTGAAGCTCGCAGATCCGAAGGCGGAGTCGCTGTTCTCGGCGCCGGCAGGCCTGGAGCTGCCGCTGCGCCTTCCCCAGAGCATCAAGGGCCGCCTCCGCTCGCCGCTTCCACAGCAAGGCACTGCCGACCTGGTAGCTGTGCTCGTTCTGGATGTAAGCCCCAGCTGGGGGAGGCAGGCGCAACATGTAGAGAGAGAGGGAAACGGGGTGGGATGAATCCCCCACAGGCTCCGGGAGGGCCGGAGAAGGAGAAGCTTCTTCCTGGCCAGTAGCAGCGGGTGACTGTTCCAGGGGAATGTCTGACAGGGTGGCCAGGCTCTCCGACGCCGGCCCCGGGAGGTCAGGCTGGCTACGAGGCTCGCCGCTGGTGGGAGCAGCCCCAGGGCTTGGCAGCTCTTGTGCAGGGAAGCAGGAGATGTCCATGCACAAAGGACTCGACTCCTCCTCCAGGCAAGGGCTGCAGCTGTAGGCAAGGAACAGAACCCTGGTCAGACAGGAACCGAGTGGGGAAGATCTGCCACACTTTTATTGCAGGTGTAATGACAAGCAGAGGATGACAAAATTGGACATGCCCTTGTTCCCGAAATAACCAAAGCATGCCAGCATGGAGCAATAACTGTGGTTCAACTTCAACTGGAGGGTGGTAGCTTCCCTACCCCTGCAGTAAGGCAGCAATTCTGTGTGCACACTTCCAAAGAAGCAAGCCCCACTAAACATAATTAACATTCATAGGATGGTACAGGAAGGGAGGGAAGACCTTCCACGGAGCATGGCAAGAGAAGCCAGAAGGGCAATACTCACCTCTGCTTCTGTTGACGTTTCGCGAGTTTCGAGTTGCCTAGCTTTGATTTTTGGCGCAGTTTGGCGTGAAGTTCAAATATTGTGGGAACAGCACCCTCTTTGAGCCGATGGTAGCCACTGCAAAAAGGAGCATCAACACTCATAAGCCATCTCTGGCTTCAGACAGGCAAGCATTCTTCTCTAGAAGGTCATCTGAACTATAGACCTTGCAGCAAGGCGTCTCTTTTTGGGGAGCTGCTGGGTTCTGGGAGGTGCTAGCTGCACCTGCGGTTAGCCAGTTATATTTCTGCATTGCAATGTTTTCCCTCTAGATCTCTGCACGTGCAACTGCATGTGCTGAGTCCCAAATAAACAGAGCTTTGTAAGTAACACATGCTGCTTAAATTCGGATTTCTCCCCACAAATCTCAATGGAGATAATCCAGTGTGACCTCCACAATACAGCACTCCCACTTGCTTATACTCCTAAGATATAAAATTGCTTTATAAGGAGTCGGACCATTATTGCCCACTACTATTTGCTCTCAGTGATACTTATTGGGAAAAGCCTCTTCCTGAGTCCTTAAGATCCTCACACACCTTCATTACTTTATCAAACTGATCTAACAGGTCTTGGTGACTTGGGTATGTCTAGGTTTATCTACATCTACACAGCATCTACACATTGGATTCTGCCCTCACCCCCAATAAAAGTATTTAAATTGAAAGCTGGTCACCCTGAATAAACCACAGAGCGGGTCTTCCATGACAGCTTTCTGGCCTTCAACACTGTTCCCCCTCCCCACCGGCCTTTAAGTCATTTCTAGCTCTCTTCTCCACCTCCTCTGCAAGCAGCACCTTTGCCAATGTCAAATGTATAATCTAAGACATTGTCCAATTGTGACCATATCCACCTGTTTTAATTCTGCTTAGCTGTTCATGCCCTTTCATATTCCAGTGACCTACCTGGTGCCCACCAGTTCGAAGCAACTCTTCTCAAAGTGCTTGGAGCAAAAGTAAACATACTTGGAGGCAGGGTCCCAAAGACCCTGGCCGCTCATGTCCTTCCTCCGACAATTCTCCAACCACATCGCTCGCCGGGGGTTGTCCTTTGGAAGTCTAGGAGCACACACAGGAGGTGAGTCAGGCAAGGATGAGTAGCAGAGTGCAGCAAAACAATGGAGGCCTTCTTCCCAGGCACAAGGACATTTGTCTGAAAATGTCATCCCAGGAGCTTCCCTGTCATGTGGACTTAGCGCATCATAGAGCAAAAGTATGATTTGATTGCATGGAATAACAATTGCTCTGAGTGAGTTGCTTAATGTCAAACTGAGTCTGACTGATCCCTTGGGACTCCAGATCCTTGGCTAACATAAGAGTCTCTCCCAGGCTGGAAAAGGAACTACAGCATCATTCTAGCCCTTTAACGCTAGGAGACACTACAAGGATATCTGAATTACTATTTCCAGAGATTATGGCTGTTCCGCCAACAGTATCACAGCGGTGCAAAAGGAAAGTAAGTGTAGCTAGGTAAAATATTCCATAGTTTTTGGTGAAGCCACCCTGCAACTTGCCCTTCCCATTCACATTTCATGCCAACAAACCCCTATCTTGAACACTTTTTTTTGTGAGGGAGAGGGCAGGACATGATTGTTACTTTAAAAAAGAAGTATGCATATTACAGCTTCTGTTTGTGCGAAATCTGCTTAAGGTACCATAAAAAGGCACTGTGAACTTCAGAAATGATAACAGGGAAATACAGTGGTACCTTGGTTCTCAAACACCTTGGTACTCAAACGCCGAAAACCCTGAAGTAAGTGTTCCGATTTTTGAATATTTTTCGGAAGCTGAACGTCTGGTGCGGCTGACGGCTATTGTTTCTGGGGCACCTGCACCAATCAGAAGTTGCGCCTTGGTTTTTGAACATTTCGGAAGTCAAACAGACTTCCGGAATGGATAAAATGTGGCGCTTTTGTTTTTGCTATGTATTTTGCATTTTTGTTTTTTAGGCTTTTTCAGTTAATTTGTTTTTGTTACTGTGTGGAACCCAGTTCAGCTACTGATTGACTGACTGTGTGACTGCGGAAGTGGATAAAAGCCCCCCATCCAAACAATGACTATCATCAGTGCAGGTAAGAAAAAAAACTAATTTTAATTTTTATCATCTACAATACTGTCTTATTTATTTTATAGTATAGTACATTGATTATTGCTTTCATTTTATGGATCAATGGTCTTGTTAGATAGTACAATTGCTGTTTTAGGAGTCGTTTTTAAAAGTCTGGAACAGATTAATCTGTTTTTCATTACTTTCTATGGGAAAGCACGCCTTGGTTTTGGAACGCTTTGGTTTTGGAACGGACTTCCGGATTAAGTTTGAGAACCAAGGTACCATTGTAATGGAAAGATCTTCAACTAGTCAAAGGAGTGACAGCAGGAATCTGGTAGGTTTTCTTAGCCTTTCCTCTGCCTTGTGACAGCTCTACCTTTGGATCAATGGCTACACACACACACACACACACACACACACACACACACACACTTTTCTGCCATGAGCTCCTCAAGGAAGGGTGGGACAGAAATATAAGAAGAAATACTAATATCCCCAACGTGATATTCCTGCAGACTAGTACCAGCCAGCCCTCAATTCAAAATGGGCACCATTTTGAAAGGGAGATTGGGTGGGCCCAGAATAGCATCAACTCTCACCGATGGAAGGAAATGCCTCGGTTGCGTGTCTCAGGAGTGTCACGGGTGCAGCAGCCAGTGGCAGAACAGTGGCGGGGCATCTATAACAAAAGAGAGGAACTTTAAAACCCACACTATCCTGAAGACTCAGGGTAAGCTATAGAAGCTATTATATTTGTATTTTAAGAGGAAGGGGCATGCTGGGTATTCATAAGCCCCAAGAGCTGACTAAGTGTGCTAAGAAAGTCCCAAAGTTCTGCAACAAGTTATCATAATTTGGTGCCAAAAGCATCTGAATTCTATAAGCTGTATAAATTATTCTAATCAGCACAATTTATTTGCATAATCTGCTAGCTTTTGTTTTTTAGGCAGAGGTTAAGACAAGGAGCTATATAGGGAAGCGAAGTCCCACCCCACAATATAACTACTGGAAATCATCTTCATCCACCCACCTGGTTTATGAGATTTCACCAGCATTGCAGACAAAACTTAAAGCCCACCTTCACAAGACATCTAAGATTCTGAAGAAGCAGGATCCCTTGCACAGGAACACAGAAAGTTTCTCAGTCTGGCATGGAATACACACAAGCTGACTCTCAAGTCATGCAGGTTCTTCCTTTTGTTATACTTGATGAGCATCTACCGTACTCTCTGTTTGCATCTGTTTCAATTATTTTGCAAGGCATCAGAAATAATGAGGGGGGGGGGAGAAAAAAGAAAAGCCCCCTCATATTTTCTGGGCCTCTGTATCTCTCATTGTAGAACAGCAGAAACAGCAAGGCAGCACATAACATCCTTATAACACTAAAGCAATATCCCAGAAACCATTTAAGTAAATACACTAAGGGTTTGGACAGCTCTAAAAGCAGAGCAACCATCTTCAGGAATTGGCATAAGGCTGTGCAAGCCATGTATCCTTTGGAAGAAGATTGCTGAAGCTCTCGTCAGGGTTTGGGGTTGTGGGGGGTGACAAACAAAGCATCAAACCAAAATGCTCAAAAACCAAACTGGGAGTCTTAAGCGAAGAGAAAATTACTTCTGCAAAACAATATAAAATTATGAGTGCTGAGGGGGAAAGGATACTAGAACAGGGTCACCCAATAAAACTGATTTGGCAGTAGGCCAAGGACAGAGAAATGAACATGCTTCTGCACACATCAGATTAATGCAGTGAATTCAATACCCAGATGTGATAACTTAGTACTTTAAAAAGAAAAGAGCATTGAACATGTTCATGGAGAAGACCATCAACTGCTATAAGTGGATATTATTCTTCCACAGCCTCTTACATCCATATTTGGATGTACACCTCTTCCAAGTTCTCTCCAGCATTCTCTGTTGTTTGCTTCCTGCTGTTAGTTTTAGATTGTCCACCCATTGTATAAGTGGCCATACCCTTCGACTTTTGAAACTGAAGGTTTCCAGTTACCAGATATTGACACAAAGCAACAGGGAATGAGAGTTGCCTTCATCCACTGCTGGGAAGGGTGGGGCATTCCAGAGGATCTACTTGGCCAATGCTGCATCAGAATGCTGGCCTAAATAGATCCAATGTAACATGGTAGCTGAAGTATAAGCTCTCAGAGATCTTAACCCTCCACCTTTTGGCTTAGGCATTATTTTCATTTGCACGGCATTTTATGATGCTAGGGCTGAATTTTCTTCCTTCACTGCCAGGTTGGCTCACATTTGGATGTTGCAGATATCACTTAGGTTGCACTAGAGGCAAAATGGTGCCCAACAACACTGGAATCCAGACAAGGATACAAATAGGAAAACGGAGAGCAAAAGCTGGTGCTGAGAAAATACAGCGGTACAAGATAGGAATGAGAAAACACTGCTCTTAAGTGAAACAGAGAGAGGCCTAGACAGAAGGTTTCATACATCTCACAGCCATTCAGCTGCTGATCTCCTAAGGGGTTATTTATTTTTAAAACCTGTATCCCATCCATCCCCCTGGGGGATCATGCCTCCGGTGCTCTTCCACTGCTGCCACTCACTTCAACCCTCACAACAGCACAGTGAGGTGGGTGGCTAGTTCAAGGTCACCGTAACCAGCTTCAGAACCAAATAGTGGGGGAATGAAGCCAGGATTCCCACCCCACACAACCCCCCCCACCCCCACCCCAAGGTCCTAGTCTGACCCTTTTAATACCAGCTGAAAACAGACTGGCGACGCCCTTACATTCACGCGCTTTCACCCACCCAACCGTGGAAGTCCTAACGTGCATCAGTAATTGGGGGCCGGCGGAGGGCAAGGAAAGGTTTGTGGGGTGTGTTTTTTTTTTGCCAATTACGCCCATTATTTCGGGTTAGCTAATCTGGAATGAAACGGGAAGAACGTTTGAGTGGCAGGAACTGAGGACCATCCCAAAGGGATGGGGGAGGGAATGTCATGAGCCGCCTCCCGCCCCGCAAGGAAAGGGACATTCCAGAGTTTGAAATGACTGGGGGGGGGATATGCAGAGCAAAAGGGGCGGGGCCACAGCAGGTCTCCATCTCTCTCTCCCTCCTCCCCCCCCCCCACCGGGAAAGGAGGAAAAGCGGCCCAAATGCCCCTCTGCCCACCGCCGAGAACGGAGACGCAGAGGAAGGGCTCGCGGCGGAGAAGTCGGGTGAGGGGGTCACTAATTTTTATTTTATTGGTTTCTCTCCTCACCTCCCCACTCCCATTGCTCGGGGCACCGCCGTCGCGGCTTCGAAGCTGACAGGGGGAATCTCAGCACCTTCTCGCGAGAATAGGTGCGCGAGCAAGCGAAGAGCTAGAGATAGGAAAAAGTGAAGAGAGCCCCCTCGGCGCCGGCCATTTCCGCTCTCGAGTTCCATTCGCTCAGGCGTTCAGAATGCAAGGATCGCATTCCCCGTAGAGCAAAGAGCCAACGCAAGAAATCACAACGCTTTTATGAAAAGCATTTTAGTCTGCATTCCTAGGCGTCTTTGCCCGAGGGTAGGAAAACCTAGGGGTTGCGTCTTGTGTATTACAGGAAGTTCAGGCTGCGCGCTTTTCTCACTTTTTCCTATCTCTAGGGAGCGAGATTGCAGCTCCTACGTATCACCCCCCACACACCTGACCAATCCCCCTCTCGCCTTTCTAGGCGCTTGTGTTACTTCCGGGCAGCCTGGCGCAACCGAACCTCCCGCCTACAGCCAATCAAAGGCCGCCCCCTTCAGATCAAATGCGGGTTCTAAAAGAAAAAAGAGCATAACGGATTGCGTGCGCATGAAAAGGCGGGTACCGTCGCCCCGTGGGCCAATCACAAGCGCGCCAAAGCACCCCGGCAGGAGGCGCGCGAGCCTGGGGGCCAACTGTCAGTGGGCCGGTTTGCTTTTAAAGCGGTTCTGTCCATTTAGACAAGGCAGCCTTTGCCCAAAAGTTCACAGGCTGATAGACGTGACCCAAAAGAGGGGAAGGGAGAAAGAAGCAGACTCGAGTGACAGTTATTAAAGTTAGATAGTAAGTTCCTGTCTACCAATTTCGCATGGGTCCCTCTACCTATGGAATATGCAGAAATGGCGAAGCTGACCGCGAGAATAAGAAATCAAGATAACAGACTTTTTATAAAAGACTAGAAATTATTGAATATTTACAGATAAATTGCAAACAGATAAAAACATTAGCAGGATTATTGTAATAACCTGCAGTTTCATAAGAGTATATATTTAAAGTAGATAATGGGCAAAATAAATGAATTTGGATATGCAGAAGATATTAAAACACAAATTTCAGGAACTGCAGAAAGAGGGGAAACGAAGTCAAACTTTGAAATGTTAAATTGATTGTAAAACTAATGAAATGTATAAACTTGAAAAGTATAAATAAAAACTTTAATTATTTTTATTTTGTGACTCCTACCTATTTAGCATTCATTGACCTTCTCCAGAAGGTCCCTATCCCTCCTCCTGCATTCCCGCCCTTTAAGCTATGTAAAGGGCCACAGACAAGAATATTATGACTACATGGGCTTCTTGGCCATGTTCCGATTTTTTACTGCAGTTTTTGCTAGGGGAAAATATGTTTACAACTTCAATGAAGCCAAATTTATCACCTTCAGCATGTTATTTTGTAGTGTTTGGATATATTCTAACTTTTTTATTCCTCCCCCACTCTACTGGAACTGAACAAATATGCAATGCATTCTTCAGAATTATAGTTTCAGTGGTGTACAAACTCATTATCTTGAGTATTGCCTCTTCTAACAGGCCTCTTTCAATCGGACTTGAGGTGTGTTGAGTCAGTCTGTGATTAAAAATGTTTTTGGGTGGCATGCATACTTGTGGTACGACAAGGTTAAAGCACATAAAGCTTTTAAAAACCATATTGTCAGGAAAGCATTGTTTAATGTCTGGACAAGATATAAAGACTTATTTGAAAACAAAACCCCAAGGTGGTTGTCACCGATGGAGGCGAAGGCTCAGAAAAAGCTCAATATGGAGGCCGTGGCCGAAATATTGGGAAATTTTGGAGCAGGAAGGAGATAATTTGAAATTGCAGAGTTTTGAGAAACTAAAAGACAAAGTGTGAGATTGGCTTCACTATTACCAAATAAGAGAGACCTTTAATCTAGATAGAAAAATTGGCTTCCAGGTGTAAAAATCAAAGTTGGAAACAGAACTGTTAGATCCTAAAACAAAGACACTTTCAAGAATGTACAACTTGCTGTTGAAATGGAACACCCAGGATGAGACGGTTAAATCTGCTATGATTAAATGGGCACAAGATCTTGGACATAACATTATGTTTGCTGACTGGGAACAGTTGTGGACCACAGGTATAAAATTTACGGCATGTAATGCCTTAAGAGAGAATATTATGAAAATGATTTATAGGTGGTACATGACCCCCGTCAAGCTTGCAAAAATTTACCATTTGCCCGATAATAAATGTTGGAAATGTAAAGAAACTGAAGGTACATTCTTTCACCTTTGGTGGACATGCCCAAAGATTAAGGCTTTCTGCGAAATGATCTATAATGAAATGAAAAAGGTATTTAAATATACCTTCCTGAAGAAACCAGAGGCCTTCCTCTTGGGCATAGCCGGCCAATTGGTGCCAAAGAAGGACAGAATTTTTTTTATGTATGCAACAACAGCAGCAAGAATTTTGATTGCAAAGTATTGGAAGACACAAGATTTACCCACACTGGAAGAATGGCAGATGAAGGTGATGGACTACATGGAATTGGCAGAAATGACTGGCAGAATCCGAGATCAGGGAGAAGAGGTGGTGGAAGAAGACTGGAAGAAATTTAAAGACTACTTGCAGAAATACTGTAAAATTAATGAATAAGAATATGTAAATGCGGATTGACAATGATTGGAAATATATAGTTATAATAGGTTAAGATAATAAGTAAAGATAAATGATAGAGGGTAAGGATTTGCTAAACTAACTATGTGAACTGGAATACAGAAAAGGGGTGTGTGAGGAGGTCAGGAAATAAGTAAATGAAAGATATGACATGAAAATATTGATTGTTTTTTTCTTTTTCTTTTTTTAAACTTTCTTCTTTATTGTCTATGTATTTGGTTTTCATATTTTTGTATTTTTTCTCTCTCTTTTATTATTGTTATGCTTCTTTTATTTTCCTATCTACAATTTTGTAATTTTTATTGTCTGGAAAAGTTTAATAAATATTATTTTTAAAAAAAATAAAAATAAAAATGAAAAGCTCTGCATTGTCAGCTTCAACAAACTCTGATCTTCCAGAAGTTAAACAGTGGTGAGATAAAAATATTTTCGAGTAACCCATCTCAATATATTGGTACCTCTGGCTGAGAACGGGATCCGTTCCGGAGGCCCATTCGCAACCTGAAAAGAACGCAACCCACGTCTGCGCGTGCGCGGGTCATGATCTGCCGCCTCTGCGCATGCGCGTGATGTCATTTTGCGCGTATGCACATGCGCAAGCGGTGAAACCCGGAAGGAACCCTTTCCGGTACATCCGGGTCACCGCGGGACGCAACCTGAAAACGCGCAACCTGAAGCAAATGTAACATGAGGTATGACTGTATATGGAGAAGGAACCAGGGATGCCATCTTGTCGTCAGGATTGAGGGTGCCTGCCGCCGCCACGTGGATGTGCGACATCACACACATATGTACAGGCGTGTGCATGACATCGCACGTCCGCATGGTGGTTCCCCTTCCTCCTCTCTGCAGGCAGGATCCAACACACCCCACCCCACCCCCCCACCCCGGGAAAGGATGCCTTGTTGGCTGGCTGCAGAGGATGGAGCTGAACAACTCTCTCAGAGGCAGTGCCACTGACGCCTGCTGGGTTTTCTCATTGACTTTGTGGGGGCCTAGCCCCCACAATTATATTATTGTGCCTCCCTGGAGTTGGGTGCTATGGAAGGAACTTTTGGGTTTACCACTAAAGGTCAAACTGCCATTTTTGGTAGAAATGCAGGATTTCTTCAGTTTTAAAAATATCAGCTTCCATTTACTTCCCAGGAAAGAGAAGTATTGAAAGAAACTAGACCAGAAGGTCTGATCCCAGCAATTAAGTCTTTGAAAACATTTAAGTTATGGGATGTTGCACCGACAGTTGCAATGTGACAGTGGACAGGGAAATATAGGGAGAGAAGAAAGTGGTTTCCTTGATCCTGGCAATCTAAATTATCCTAGACATGAAAATTGTGAAATTAGAATGCTCTCCTCACACTATACCATCTTCAGCTATATAGGTAGTCATAAAGCAGTTTCAGCCTGGTAAACAGTGCCAATCCTGAGCCCTCCTCCTCCTCCTCCGATCACTCTTGGCAAGAAAGATTATCTTCCATGAACACAGTCTTAACAGTGAGTCCATAAGTGACCGAAGGCCAATTCTGGATCCACAAGTCCTTCCACAGTGGGGACATAGGTTTCCTGGCAGGAGTTGATCACAGTGAGGGTTTGTCAAATGTACCCTACCTCTTGCTGTTTCTCCTTTTTGCCCCGAGCTCGTGCTTATTCAAAGCCCATGACACCCTTGGTAAAGGATGTTCTCCAGCTGGAGATGAAGATAATCAATAGAGTTGGGGCAATAACACACCCCTGTTTAATGTCTGATCCCACTGTGAATGGTTGACTTTTGAGAGCCATTGTTATCCGCGATTGTTGCCATCATGTTACTGTGGAGGAGCCAAAGGATGTTCACAAATTTATCTGGGCAGCTGTTTTCCAGAAGGACAGTCTACAGGGCAGTACAATTTACACTACCAAAGTCTTAGTCAGGTAGATAAACACCATATACAGGGGTTGATTTTGCTCTCTGCATTTTTCTTGAAGCTGTCAAGCAGTGAAATTCATATCCACTGTCCCCCTAGAACATCAAAAACTATTTTGGGATCTAGGAAGTGTGTTCTCAGATATAGTTAGGAGATGGTTTGCTAAGATCCCTACAATAATTTTGCTGGTTGTGGTCAAGAAAGAGATGCCTCAATAATTTCCACAATCCGTTCTATCAGCTTTTTTAAAAAGACTGATAATTTTGGCATCTCTAAAGTCTCCTGGGATCTCTTCTCTCTGCCAGATTTTTTTGAAGTTGTTGGGTAAGCTCAATTCTGCCCACTCCAGATCTGGAGATACGGCAAGATTTGGAGATACATGCAACGCTAGCATGTTGGGGTAAGATTTGAGGTAGATGGGAAAGGTGGGATGAGTTTCCTACCCTTAAAGACCACCACGTTTCCTGTTCCAGGGCAGCTGTTATACTGAACATTATCACTCTTTTTAGAAGGAAAGGTGTATTGCAGGAATTTGTTAGCAAATGGCAGAAAACCATGGCTAAAAAAGCCACCTCTATTGGTCTGTCACCCCCCCAACTGTATTACCTGGGTTATGAAGGCATCCTAAAGACGTTAAAGATTATGGGATAATCCACACAGTGACTTGTGATCTAGATCACACGCAGTCTGTAGTCCGCTGGCAGTAGGAGTACAATATGGGCATGTCTTTAAGTTAACATCTTACATTAAAAACCTGACAGTACCAAATTACCAAACCTGACAGTACCAAATTATCGAAGGCTTTTCACCAAAGCCAGACTAAACATCTTTCCTTCTGCAGTGTTGGATGGCAGGTTGAGAGGAGTTCCCTGCCAGGACAGACTTTGCTCATGTGCTCAAGACATCGATTCTATAAAACATATTTTGTTTCACTGTGCAAAATATGAGCAAGCCAGGGCTGAACTGATATTACCCTTGCTGGTACCTTTCCCGGGAAAATCGGAGGCTCACTATGTCAGGTTCCTATTGGAAGACTGGACAAATGCTAGAACATTAGCAGTGGCCAAGTTTTTATCGGTGGTTGCAAGAACCAATGATCCCTATATTCTGAACGAAATGCTTGTTTAACCTGGAGGTAGGCTGTATGAATTGTGTATTGCTTTGTAACAATTTGTTGGGTCTCTGGACCGTAATAAAGGTTGATGATAATGATGAGTATTTTGAGCAAAAAACACGATGGACTAAAAAAAAATATGAGTGAAAATTTAACCTGTGCATCAGAACTTGAAAGATGAAGAAAAAGGTGACCAGCAGATTTAGACTTGAAAGATTAGCAAAATGATGACATACGGGTCAGAACTCCGAAAAAGGAACGAAAACATAACCTGTGGTTGAGGACACCAAAGCAAAAAAATCAAAAAATGACAATTTTGGTGATATTCTGAAGTGTTTGGCTATCCTTTGTTCCTGAGGATGGCTGTGGAGATCTTCTCCACTGTGGCTTCCAGTACTGGCTTACTAGGTTACATGTTTGTTTGCAAATGCTACGTTATTGTGTGAGATCCACTGTAAATCCAATCAATCAATAAATATTCTAAAGTATTGTAGAGTCTGCAATTTCTGCCATAATATTCTTCTCTGTTGAGGTGGTAATGAGGTGGTGAGCAAATGTACATAACTTACAAATTAGCATGGATCATCATTGTCATTTTCTTCACTTCTATCAACAAATCAGAGAACAATTGTGTAATACATTACCCAAAATAAAAGATAATGGATTAAAAAATGTTAGTTGAGTGAATCTCTCCGGGTTCTCCAGTAATATATTTTGGCAGGGACATTTGGACTTCCAGTATTGGTTCTCCATTTGATTTATCCTACCCCAAGTTCATGTGTCACATTAGCAAACATTGGCATTTTCCCCATATCCATCTGCAAGGCACAAAAATGCCAGGATATCATGTGACTATTCAGTAGTGCCTAACATCTGGCAAACAAATATAGAAAAACCCTGCTACAGCAAACTAACTTCAGAATTGTAGAATTGTTCCTTAATCCACTAACCTAACCAGCGGGTCCCTTTTTCTTTTCTTTTTTTGTGGAAAGAACTTACAAAGCTATCCAGTCCAAGTGTTTTGTTATTTCAACCTGTTAACAGTCTGATAAATCTCTTCCTTCAAAATATCTCTATTCATTTTGGTCCAATGTGTCCCACTTATACATTTTCCACTAGATATGTCCTCACCTCAAGGTTTCATCAAGCTATTGAGTTTTAGTAATGATAAATTCCCAAACAAGGAATTTATTTTTGCATTATCATAAGTAACACTCCCATCTTTTTGTATCAGTGAATATATATTTTTTAGACGTCTGCTTCCCCTTTATCACATGTGCTAAACATTTGAATGCTCATTTAATAATTCATATACTAACATATAGGGAGAAATTTGATTCAATTCTCATTTAAAGATGAAACTTCTCACCAGCAAAACAATCTGTGAACCAAAACAGTCATCAGTTTTGGAATTCTCTGGAATTCTCAAAATTTTGCAGTGCAGTTCAAGTAACTCTCATTGCAGGGTTGTGTGAAAGAAACATTCCTACAGGAAAGCTATCTGTATTCCTCGTTCCTTGACAGGAACCTAAGAGAGATGTTGTATGTTTCTCTAAAGTTTTATTGAAGATGGCATTAAGATATCCTGAAATTATTCTATCCCCTGTGGCAAATTGTAAGCATTCCTTAAAGGTTTTAGCCAAGAATGAGAATTGATTGGAATTAGGAGCATATATCTTATATGCTCCTGAAAACTGAATATAAGATTAGAAAAAAATGAGAAATGGAGCAATATCATAATGGAGAGATTCACCTATCCCTATCAGGCAGACATGCTTCCACCCTGACTCAGTCCCAAGGCCCAGGATTTATAATTTTGTTTGTCCCATTACAGCATATTCTCCATACACTTCAGCTGTTCCACAATGAAGCAACAACTACTTATTATGGTTAAGATATGACAAGTAACCCCACCCCCATTCTTCCAACACACCTGCTGCTTCAGGTTGGATAAACGATCATTAACTCCCCTATAATTATCAATCTCAAGATGACTGAATGTGTTTTTCATGTGGCCCCAGTGCATTTCCAGAGACCACTACTAGATATCTAAATGCAAATGCAACCCCCACTGTCTCTGGCATTTCAAGTAAGAGGGGAAAGCCAGATTCTGTAAGTCTAATCTCAGATCTTTTCTTGATTTTTAACCAAGCTCCCAGGAATTCATCTCTTGCTTAGGTAGCATGTAGTACCATTCAAGATAACCTGCTTTGTGACTGATCCGAAGACCAATGTTGTAAATGGAATACAGGGCTCTCTGTATAGAAGGAAGATGAGCATGATATTTTTTGTGATGCTAGTGCTCTTGTTGCTTCCATGGATGATATGTAATGGAAAAATGATCAGTACGTGCACCATCAGTGACCCATTCCATATTCCGCACAAGTATTATCAGCCAGGTGACCTGATCATTGGTGGACTTACTTCTCATCTCTTTCCTTCTCTTAACTGGGAAGACTTCAAGAAATACCACACCTTCCAGCAATTACTTAACGTATTGTAAGGACTTTATTTGATGCTCATTAATATCCAGATCCTAACCCTGTTTACCGGTGTTTCCATGTGCTGCTCTGGTTTTGCCAGAAGCGGCTTGGTCATGCTGGCCACATGACCCTGAAAAACTGTCTGTGGAAACAGACAAACACCGGCTCCCTCAGCCTTTAAAGTGAGATGAGCGCCGCAACCCCTGAGTCGTTCACGACTGGGCTTAATTGTCAGGGGTCCCTTTACCTTTTAACCCTGTTTACACAGAAATGAAGACAAATACTCTTTAATGCAGTTTGAAGCAGAGAGAGATGGACATCTGTGCATGAGTGAGAGGAGTAAGGGTGGTGGTGGGGAAATTCCATTCTGCTCTCATTTAAAGATGAACCTATGTTTTTAACAGTAATGAAACAATATGCAAACCAGAACCCAGCTATGCCTTGAACTTCAAACTTTTCCAAATTTTGCAGTGCAGTTCTCCAGTCAAGTAATGCATACTAGGGTAAAGTGTACATAACAATGCATATTTTAGTGAAATAACATTTAAAAATGCATTATATCTGCAGACATCACTTTGTAAAATGTTTACACTGGGCAGAACTGCATACAAAAATATGAATATTAGGAGAAATTTGCACTAAAATTGCTGGTGGCCTTTTTTTTTTTTTAATCACAAACTGATATCAGAATGTAAACTTAAGATTGGAAAAATGAGAAACAGAGAGAAATAAAAACGGACAGATCCACCCATATATATATCTTTGCCTGCCAAAAATTGAGTATTGGTTTGAATCAGGAACATGTATCCTATATGCGATTGAAAACAGAATTTAAGATTAGGAAAAAAAGAGAAATGGAGAGAAACCCAAACAGACAGATCCACTCATCTCTATGTCACACAATGCCTAGCATACCTGATAACTCAATATCAAGTAACTCTCATTGCAGGGTTGTGCCAAAGAACTACCAGCATATTCTGGCATTGGTATTTGCTGTCAAGGAGATCAATGAGAATCCTGAGATCTTGCCAAATGTCACCTTGGGATTTCACATCTACGATAGTTATTACAATGAAAGGATGACCTATCGGGCAACTCTGGAGCTTCTATTCACACAGCAGAAATTTGTTCCCAACTACAAGTGTGACACTCAGAAAAGTCTGTTGGCTGCCATTGGGGGACTTGATTTTGAAACCTCTCTCCATATGGCAGCCATCCTGGGTGTTTACAAGACTCCACAGGTAAGATATAGGTAACTTCATGAGTCATTTGCATTTTCCTTTTCTACCCAGAAAAGTTTTCCAGTTCTGAGAGACAAAGATCACGTTCACACTATACAGTTAAAGCACTATTATTCTACCTTAACACTCAGAATCCTGAGAACTGTAGCTTGTTAAGCATGCTGAGAATTGTTAGGAGACCTGTTACAGAGCTACAATTCTAGCACTCTTAACAAATCTCCAGTAAACATTCTTGGTTATGTGAAATATTGCACAAGCCACAAATCCACTATGCTAGGACCACACTCCACTCTTACAAAGGCTGAAGCTGATGACACTCTCAGGAATATCTTTGCATTCGATATGCACTGATTTTGCAGTTATGTCATCAAATCAACTTGCTCCATCCTGGACCCTCTGGCCTAGCAGCAGAGGTGAATCCCAATCGCAATTGCCCTTTCACTGCAGATGCATGTAGCAATTCCCTCTATTACATTGACATAATATGCTTCCTTATTTCTTTTTAGCTCAGTTATGGTTCCTTTGCTCCAGAAGACAGTGATCAAGTCCAGTCTACTCCCTTCTACCGGATGGTTCCAAACGAAGCCCATCAATACACTGGCATTGTTCAGTTGCTTCTGCACTTTGGATGGACATGGGTTGGGTTTATCGCTATAGAGGGAGAGAGCGGGGAGAGATTTTTGCAGTCCATGCAACATCTGCTTTCCCAGAGAGGCATCTGCTTTGCTTTCACAGAGAGAACTCCAAAAAACACATATTGGAGAGTTTTCTTTTCTTTAAGTCTCAAGTGGCTCCAAATCTACAAAGTTATTGCGGAGAGCAAAGCCAGTGCTGTTGTTGTCTTTGGAGAAACCAAGTCCATGCTTTGTTTACGAACAATGCTCATCACAGGTGAAATAACATATGGCGCAAAAACACCAGTACGAAAGGTGTGGATTATGACTGCTCAGCTGGAGCTTACAGAATTCTTCTACCAAATGACCTTAAGTATGAAAGCCTTCCATGGTTCCATCTCCTTCAGGGTTCATTCAAAAGAGGTTCAAGGATTCAGAACATTTCTTCAGCTCTTAAATCCTCTGGGGACCAATGAAGACATTTTTCTCAAGTTGTTCTGGGAACGAGCATTCAGATGTTCATTTCCAAGCTCTAAGACAAAGAAGCAGGTTAATAAAATCTGCACCGGAAAGGAGAAGCTTGAAGATCTCCCTTCATCTGGCTTTGAGACGAGCATGACTGGCCACAGCTACAGCATCTACAATGCAGTCTATGTTGTAGCACATGCTTTACATGCCATTTTCCAAACCAGGTACAAACGCAGAACTATGGAAGACAAAGGGAGGTGGGTGCTTCCAAATCTGCAGCCTTGGCAGGTAATATCTTTCTTGAGACTCAGCTCTATTGATATAAGCGGAGGAATGACAACCCAGGGGCATATAGAACAGTGCCTTTATAGGAAGCTACCCTATACTAAATAAGATCTTTAAGAACATCAAATTCAGTATTGTTCACACTTACTGTGACATTCCTGCATTCCAGGAAAAAGTCACTTGCAGCCCTACCCAGAGATGCTTGGGTTTGGAGACTAGCACTTGTTTATTTTCTCATTCATCTTTCAACTGCCAACAAAAGCTTCAATCTAACAAGTTCCCTCCCCTGGAAATAATTGTGTGTGGAAAAGATCTGAGAGATGTTCGAGTTTTAATCAATTGTTCCTGTCCTTCTGTTCCTCTTTCTACTCAGCTCCACCCCTTTCTTAGGAGTGTCTCATTTAACAACAGCGTGGGAGAAACAGTGTCTTTTGGTGAGAGTGTGGAATTGAAGAACGGATTCGATATTACCAATTTTGTCATTTTCCCAAATAACTCCTTCCTGAGAGTCAAGTTTGGAAAAATTGATTTGGAGGCTCCCACAGGCAAGGAATTTTCAGTTGATGATGAAAAAATGGTGTGGCACAGAAGCTTTAAGCAGGTGGGGCACAACTGCGATTTCCAGGCTCTATAGGGAAATTGAATATTATTGCACCGACTAATAAAATAGATCAAATGGATAGCAGTCTCGGTGCACTTCTTGCATAACTCAAATCCTAAACCCTTAATTATGGAAGCCTATAACACCATGTTTCCATATATGAAAATTATCACTATGTCTATAAATCTGTAAATTTAATGCTTACATTAAAAAAGCATAACACTGTTATAAGCCACTGTGCGTTCAACTGGCTGTGCATGCATACACATGCAACATCACATGCCTCTATATCATAAAATGATTAGTAAGCGTTAGGCTACAAATGATGTAAAATTAGTATTTTTATGAAAAAGTACACAATTTTGCTGCTGCATTACTAAAAATCTGTATTTTGTCCCATTGGCAATGGAGACCATCAGCAACTCTTAATCCTGTCTAAAACCTCATGGTGTACAAGCTACTTTATATCCATACAGTATTTGATAGGAATGCCGCCAATGTATTCCAACTATTTAACTGCTTGAAATCAATCAATCAATCAAACCTCAACCACCCAAAAAACCTGAAACAAGTTTCTCAAAAAAAACCCCACCCAACACACCTTGAGTTTGCATCTGTTATTTTATTCTCGGTGATAAACTATTTGTGTGTTTATTCAAATGGACAGGTTCCACCCCTTTCTACATGTAACCCAAATTGCCTTCCTGGCTTCAGCAAGAAAAAGAAGGAGGGGGAGAAATTCTGCTGCTATGATTGTTCTCCATGCCCTCAAGGCAAGATTTCATCCCAGAAGGGTAAGAGACAAGAAATACTTCAAAGATAGTGCACATTGTAACATACGTAAGGAGACGGTTTCAACAAAAAATGAACCAATCATTGATGCCATTGTTCTTTCTATAATAGCTGGAGCTCAGAAGCTTGAGGCTTTCAATGGTAATAATTGTATAATTTTTCATATCTTATTGGAGCAACACTCAGAAACCCAACTAGTATCTTTTTATGATATTCCTTCTGATTCTAAGTTAGAAGCTATCTTTCCCCACCCTAGTGATGTGATCTGCATGGGACTCCTATTGATGATCAATCGGAGGTTACCACTGACTCTGAATGGTGTTGGTCTCTTTTGGCAGCATTTCTACAGTTTATCTAAACTTTTTCGGAAATCGAAATTTCGCCCTTATTTTCTGGTTATCAGGAGATAACTGAGGATGGGTCCGTAAGATAACTTACACAGGAATGCATCCAGTGCATTTGGACAGGACTTACTAATATTATTATTAATTATTCAATGTATGAATCGCCTTTTAAGAAGATTTCTTAGGTGAATGAACAATTTAAAATAGCACATAGGAAATATAAAAGCATACAAATTCCATAGTTAACAAATAATAATGCAAGCTGGTGAGCACATAAAGCATACCCAACTTACAAGTGTCTTCTCCCACAACCATGACTTCATCACTACAAAATAATCTACACCTTCAACTCAATCCCAAGAACAATGACATCAATGTTCAAATGCCTGGGGAAGCAAAAATGTTTTTGCTTAGCGCCCAAGTCATGTCAAAGTTGGCCCCAGGTGAATGTCTCTGGGGAGACCATTCCATAAACGAGGGACACCATTGAAAAGCCCCTTTCCCTTGATGCCACCTTCCAAACCTCTTTCAGAGGAGACATATGGAGGAGGGTCTCTGATGGGGACCTAAACATCTGGATAGTCTGATATGGGAGAGGGTGGGGTAATAGAAGAGAAGCTTGCAATCAAGCAGTTGATAGAACTCTGCCCTAAATGTATCTACCACTTTATGATTCATGCATGGGAGACTGAATATATGTCTGAAGGAGCCACTCCACTATAAATGTTCTTAAATATTCAAACATCATCGTCTCCGCAGCAATCTATACAACAGATGACTGCCCCTGTGAAGTTAGCATAACAGAGGCAGACAACCCAGCAAATTACAGTGGTACCTCGGGTTAAGTACTTAATTCGTTCTGGAGGTCTGTTCTTAACCTGAAACTGTTCTTAACCTGAAGCATCACTTTAGCTAATGGTGCCTCCTGCTGCTGCCATGCCTCCGGAGCACAATTTCTGTTCTCATCCTGAAGCAAAGTTCTTAACCTCAAGCACTGTTTCTAGGTTAGCGGAGTCTGTAACCTGAAGCGTATGTAACCTGAAGCGTATGTAACCTGAGGTACCACTGTATGCTGATTTCAGGTCCAAAGGTCATAGTGTATTTGTTCTGTCTAGGAATCCTTTTGGTACTCCAGTTTAATGTTAGGATGCCATAGACAGTTTCTGTCCGGCACTCCCAGAACCTGCATCTCTTCTTTTACCAGACATGGACAATTGCGACAGATGTAGTGAAGATCGATATCCAGACAAAGGCCAATCACAATGCATTCCAAAGGCAATAATCTTCCTGTCTATAAAAGAGCATCTAGGGATGAGCTTGGCTTCCTTGGCTCTTTCTCTCTCTATGCTCACAGTGTTGGTTCTAGCCATCTTTATTAAAAACCAGGACACGCCAATCGTCA
This sequence comes from Podarcis vaucheri, assembly GCF_965113315.1. Taxonomy (NCBI): domain Eukaryota; kingdom Metazoa; phylum Chordata; class Lepidosauria; order Squamata; family Lacertidae; genus Podarcis; species Podarcis vaucheri. Next base: position 28,184,997 of record NC_138751.1, read on the forward strand.
GAGCCAACAATCGGGATCTCACCTACGCTCTCCTCACTTCCCTCCTGCTCTGTTTTCTCTGCCCTTTGCTCTTCCTTAGCCCACCAGAAAGAGTGATCTGCCTTCTTCGACAAGTTGCTTTTGCTGTCATTTTCACAGTGACCGTTTCTTGTGTGCTGGCCAAAACCATCACCGTGGTTCTGGCCTTCATGGCCACTAAACCAGGATCCATAATGAGGAAATGGGTGGGGAAAAGACTGGCAGGCACCATTGTGTTTTCTTGTTCTCTTATTCAAGCAGGTATTTGCACTGTGTGGCTGATAACCTCTCCCTCATTCCCCCAACTTGACATGCACTCCATGGTGGGAGAAATGATACTGGAATGTAATGAAGGGTCCGTCGCCATGTTTTACTGTGTTCTTGGTTACATGGGCTTCCTGGCTATGGTCAGCTTTGTTGTGGCATTTTTAGCTCGGAAACTGCCAGACAGCTTTAATGAGACCAAATTTATAACCTTCAGCATGTTAGTGTTTTGTAGTGTTTGGATATCCTTTGTTCCAGTTTACTTGAGTACCAAAGGAAAATACATGGTGGCTGTGGAGATCTTCTCCATCTTGGCCTCTAGTTCTGGCTTGCTGGGTTCCATCTTTGCTCCCAAATGCTACATTATTGTGCTGAGGCCCTATTTGAACAGCAAGGAGCAGTTAATAAAGAGGAAATTCTAACATATTCCAAGATCTGCAATTTCTGCCATCATGCTTTCCTCCAGTGAGATGTTAATACTGTTGATGTGGTGGACAAATGAACATGTCTTACAAATAAACATGGATGACCTTAGTCATTTTATTTACTTTCTCTCAACAAACAAATTAGGACAGTTGTGTGATATATTATTCAGAATGAAATATAATGGATTAAAAATGTTAGTTGCGTGAAACTTCAGTGTTCACCACTGTATGGAGTTCCAGTTTTGGTTTTTCATTTGATTTAGCCCACCCCAAGCTCATTTGTCACAACAGCAGGCATGGACATTTTCCATTATTTTCCATTCCTTTATTTCCATGGCATAAATATGCCAGAATATCAAGTGGCTATTTAGTGGTACCTACCACACGGTGGAGTATGCAAAGAATACCGCTATGGCAAGCTAAATATTCAGAGTTATTCTTTAATCCACAGCTCTACACACTAGTGCCTTCCTGGGCTGCATAGCGCCTCTCCCACAATAATACATTGTTGAAGTGTCACTGCTCCACTCCAGCATTTAAATAGACACCAGAGGAACATCTTATTAAAACCTCTTACTGAAGAACAGAACAGGACCCATATATTTATGGGAAGGCTCCTAAGAGCTTATAGGCAGAGGAGGAGCATGGGTGGGTTGATCATGGGCCAACCAGGTAATTCAAAAGTAAAATGGAATTTATTTAAGCAAAACAGAATTTATCTGGCTTTAACAATAAAGAAAATGTCTTTTAAAAAAAAAATCCTGCCATTGCATATAAAAGGAGGGATATTCCCCAGTTCAGATGAGGATTGTAGTGTGCATTGAAGCTGTGCATATATGTCATGCATTCTTCAGAAATTATTATTTGGATCTTACAGTGCAGTTGTAGACAAACTTATTATCTTCCGTAACACTTCTCCTAATGGCCACTTTCAATTGGCCTTGAGGTGTCTGTGTATCTTTAGCTGAGCAATTTGATTTAAAAAATGAAAAACACTGGATTGTCAGCTCCAACAAACTCTGAAATTAAAAAAATATTGCTGAGTAATTTATTTCAATGTCTGGAGAAGGAACTCATGGGTTTACATTGAAGATCAAGCTGCCCCTTTTCATAGAGATCCAGGATCCAGGGGCGTCTTGCCCATAGAGGCAAGTGGCGCAGGGTGCCAGGGCACCAAGTTCTGGAGGGCGCCAGGGAAGAGGCGGAGGCTGGACGCGGCGCCTCCCAGCATCAGCTCACCGCCCTCACCCGCCTTGCTGAAGCAGCACCATGCCCAGAGCCTCCGCCTCTTCCCCGCCAGAGGAGCCATCCTTCAGCCCCGCAAAGCTGCCATCAGTGCCGTAAAAACGTCAGCAACTCTGGGAAACGGGGGGGGGGGGTCTTTGCACCATGGCATCGGATATACTTAAGGCGGCCCTGCCAGGATCTATTCAATTTTTAAAAGGAGTATTCAATTTAAAAAGGAGTATTGAAAGAAACTGGATCAGAATGTCTAGCAAATAAGTTTTTGAAAGCATTTAAGTTATGAAATGTTGAATTGATGGTTCCAATGTGGCAGTGGAGAGGGAAATATAGGGAGAGAGGAAAGCAGGAGGGGACAGATCCCTGAGCCAAAGAGGTAAGTTGCCTGGTATGATGACCTCTGCCAATCCTCTTGAGCACATTGGAGTAAGGTTTGAGCCAGATGGGATATGGGGAAATGTCTTCTCCTATCCATAAACACTATCACAAGTCTCCTGCTCCAGAATGCTGGTATCCCAAACTGGCAGCATCCATGTTTTTAGGAGAAGATTTGCTGCTAAAATATTACAGTATTTGAGCAAAAATGTGGTATGTGGGTCAGGATGCCAAAAAATGACTGAAAGTATAACAAGATCAGGTCTCCAACAAAATGACCATAAATTTGACCCATGGGTCAGAGCGCTGAAAAATAACAAAAACATGACCGGGGGTTAGCAGCTGAAAAATGACCAAAAATGTGTGCTCAGAGGTCAGGACTCTAAAAAATGACCAAGCTCTTCAATCTGTTAATATCATCATATTGAATCCAGATTCTGCCTTCTGCAGCATTAGATTCCCCTCCCAGTTTGGTGCCATCTGCAGATTTGCTGAGCATCCTCTCAATTCCTTCATCCAAGTCATTGAACTGTTGTGACATTGATTTCTTTAGCAACTTGGAAGGGCTGTGGTGGGATCCAGAAACGGCAACCTGGAGCCCCACTGACCACTTAACTGCTCTCTTCTCCATCAGCTTGGGAGCTTTTTCTGAGACGCTTGCAGGGTATTATAGGATCCTTTGTCTTTTGAGCATCATTATCAAGATGCTAACAGATCTGCCTGCCTTTGATCAGTTGTACTTCAAGGGAAGCCCACCAGTCCTCTGATTCTTTAATATTTTCCAGCCCAGACAGATGTTAACCAAAGGATCTGACAATAGTCATCTCCTTGCAGGAGCAAGGAAGCATAGGAGAATCAGATGCACCACAAGAGCATCTTGGATGGGATGGCTTTCAAAGAGGGCGAGGCAACTGCATGGAGGAAAGGCCTATCAAAGGCAACTAGCTGTAATGGCTATGCTCAGCCTCCCCTGTTGGAGGAAGCAATGCTTCTGAAAGCACTTGCTGGAAGCCACAGACTCCCCAAACGTGTTTCACAGGGACCCCTTCCTTCCCTCTGTCCCAGTACCTAAGGGTTGACATGTCTCTCCAGGGATTTGGCCAGAACAAAGTATATGTTGGGGAAAGGCTCCCTCCCTGCAAAGAAAACGGAACAATCAGCAGGCACCTGGCTCCCAGCCATGCTAGCAGCAGTCTGGTGCATAAGGGTAGGGGACACAGGAAGGAAGCATTCCTATAGTATAAGGCACTCAATTGGCATTGCACCTACCTGAACTCTGAGCCTTTCCCTCCTTGTTCTGGCCTGCCTATCTCCTAAGGAAGATGCAAGCTCTTGCTAGAAGCCACTGGTGGGAAGAGTGTTCCTATGATTTCCAAATGTTTCAGAAGCATCTTTTTGTTCCTTTAGTTGCTTGATAGAATCATAGCATGGCAGGGTTGGAAGGGATCCCAAGGGTCATCTAGCCCAACCCCTGGCAATGCAAGGATCCTGCCCACAGCCAGGACTGGCTGGGCTCCAAACTCCAGCCTTCTGGTTACCATTGCAATTCTGCATGGCGTGGAGAAAGGAGAGAGGAAAATGTGTTGCTTACACTCTCAAAACACTGAGATGAGATCCACACCATGAAGCCCTTTCAATAACTAAAGTCTAAAGGGCTGTCACATGGAGGATAGGGCAAGCTTGCTTTCTCCTGCTCCAGAGGCCCTTAGGGCCTGAAGCAGTGACTCTCCTTCCTTGGAGGTTTTTAAGCAGTGCTTGGATGGCCATCAGCCATGCATCATCTAGTTGAGATTCCTGCATTGCCGGTGGTTGGACTAGATGACCCTCGGGTCCTTTCCAACTCTACAATTCTATGATGCTATGTTTTAAAGAGAATCCAATGCACCTTTAAAGCACATGACTTCCACTGAAATGATTTGTGCCATTGTGACTTCCCTCTCACAGACCTACATTCCTCAGAACCCCTAACAAACTGCAATTCCCAGGATCATTTGGGGGAAGACATCTGGTTTTTAGAACATGGATGGAGAACCTGCAGTTTGCTCACCCCCATTTCCTAGGAACCAGGAATGGGAAGCTCAAATGCTTCTAACAGTATGGTTATAGGGAGCAGTGTGTATAAAATATTGAATGTAATAGGGTTATTAAGGTAATTATATCAGAATTATTATGGGAATGTTAAGGAGGGAGGGAGGGGGAAAGGGAGAGTGTGGAATTCTGGTGGTGAGTGATGATTGGATGAGGATTTGAAAGGGAGTTTGAATGTGAGGCAGTTGAGAGTGAGTTGAGAGCAGTGGGTTCTGGAGGGGCTGGTTGGGCAACTAACTATTCAGTTTAGGATCAGTAGTCTAGCCGTCATTTTTGTAATAAAGCAGCATATAAGATAAAGAGAATCTGAGGCCATAAGCTCAGGTACACACGTCATCCTACAATCATTTAGTGAATCATCCATACAGTCTCCTTTAGTGAGGGTGCAGTACCTAGGATCTGGATCAAACATTGATATTTTTTTTGTTTGCTCTTTTTATAGGTTCATATGTTTATGTTCTGGTTCTAATGATGCAATAGGGGTGGGGGCTCTTTAAATACTGGGGGCTGCCACAAACTCCTATTCTTCTTTAAAAAAATAATATTTTCCCCTCGTTTTCAAAAGCACATGCATTGTCTCTTTCTTCAGGTTCTTCAGTCACATTTGTTGTGAGACATTGGTGTTATATGCAGCACAGTGGTACCTCAGTTTAAGAACAGTCCAGTTTAAGAACAATTTGGTTTACAAACTCCGCAAAACCGGAAATAGTGTCTTGCTTTGAGAGCTTTACCTTCGTCTAAGAATCGAATCCGAACAGTGGAAGGGCACTGGGGGCGGCAGGCCTCGTTAGGGAAAGCGTGCCTCGGTTTAAGAACGGTTTTGGTTTAAGAATGGACTTCTGGAACGGATTAAGTTCGTAAGTTCGTAAACCAAGGAACCACTGTATAGGGTTCAACTCCCGTCCGGAAACCTATGTCCACACTGTGGAAGGACATCTGGACCCAGAATTGGCCTCCACAGTCACTTATGGACTCACTGTTAAGACCGTTTTCATGGAAGACAGTAAAAGAAAAACCTTTCGATATGCTCCGAGGCACAGTGCTTCACTTACTCCAGAGCTGCACTTTGATATTTAAAAGATACACCTTGGCCCACGTTAAAGCTTAGTCTGATGACATAGAGTCCAAACTGCTTAACACTAAAGGTAACTTTTAGAAACGAGCTCGACCTCTTCCCAACGGTCTTATTTACGTCCGTGTGGGGAGAAACACTCTGACAGAGAACGGACACGAGCCGCGGAAGCTTGGCGCCTGCGCGCTAAAGACAAACGAGGTTATTTTAACAAGCGGGCAAAAACGTGGAAAATCCCCTCCTTGCCTAAAACGAGAACAGGGGCTCTTACTACGCTTACGTTGTCTCCCCGCCCACAAAAGGGCAAACGCTTCGTTTCCTTGGCTGCGTAACCGCCTAGAGTTTTCGCCCACTCAGCCCCCGCTTACGTAGTAGAAGAGCGCCGTATTATGACGACCGGGCGGGGGCTGAGTGGGCGAAAGCTTTAGGCGCTTGCGTAGCCAAGGAAACGAAGCGTTTGCCCTTTTGTGGGCGAAGAGAGAGGGAGCTATTGCGCAGGTGCAATGAAGAAGGGCGGGGGCGGGGGGCGGCTCGTCATCTTTGAGGCGGCCAGTTCGAATGCAGAGCTCGGTGAGCGGAGGTGCGGGCCTGGATGCTGGACTTCCCTCTCTCGCTGCATCCCTGCGTCGTCCTTGTTTCTTCACACCGTATTAACCCTGGAGTTTTGGTTCTTCTGCCTCCACGATGGTAATAGAGGGGCAGGAGGGACTGGGGAGGAGGGCAGTCCAGAGGGAGGACAAATGCCTTATAAAAACATAGCCACAGCCCGTGCAGCAGGACTGTAGCCCGTGACATTGTAGCCCATAATAAGGGGGTTGGCCTGTAAAGGGCCACAGGACTCTCTTGTGTTTGCTGCAGCAGACTGACGAGGCTATTACACTCCCCCCAAACCCCGGGAAACATTGTTTTTAACACAATGCAATATATAGTAATAAAAAACGTTAAAGTTATCAGGCAGTCTTTTGAATATCTCAGAACTCTTTTGGGTGGAAGACGATCAGGTTAAAAAAAAGGGCAAGCCTGTTATGTACAGTGGTACCTCAGGTTAAGTACTTAATTCGTTCCGGAGGTCTGTACTTAACCTGAAACTGTACTTAACCTGAAGCACCATTTTAGCTAATGGGGCCTCCTGCAGCTGCCACACCACTGGAGCACGATTTCTGTTCTCATCCTGAAGCAAATTTCTTAACCCGAGGTAATATTTCTGGGTTAGCAGAGTCTGTAACCTGAAGCGTATGTAACCCGAGGTACCACTGTATTTATTTGTTTAGAATGCTTGGATTTTCCTTTTTTCAGCCCAAAGAGACACTTAAAGTGGTGTACCAAAACAACAACAACAAAACTCCCAAATCCCACTCAGACTTGTGCTGGAACAAAAACTGCATGTAGCTAGAATAATTCAGGTAGTATAAGTTCAGGTAGTATAGAATAATTTTTAAAAAGTTATTATTTCTCTCTCCCCCCCGCCCCCTCCCAACAGGCCTGTGGTCTACAGAAGCTGTTTGCTGTGGAGGCAGACTTTGAAGATGAGGTAAGAGAATATTTGTGCATCTGGGTGTGGTGGAGAGGTCAAAGGTTTCTACTTATTGGTTGAAGTGTACTTTGGATGACTTCAGATGGACCTGTGATGGAAGAACTCTGTTGGCCAAATGGCAAACAAAAGATACCTTTAAGCCAACCATGGGCTCTCAGGCTCAGAATGGTCACGTAGTACAAAGCTGAGGGATGGCACCTCATGACAACTATTCTATTTCTCTGTTCTTGGTAGGATTTTCTGTCAGCTGTGAATGATGTCGAGAAGCAAGCCCTGGATCCACCTACAGATAGCTCAAGATGTCTTAGACCCCTCTCAACTGGGTTGAGAGCCCCCAGCACCACCATTCCGGTCTCTGAGGGGCCAAGGGTGACCATGTCCCCAGTCTTGCAGGTGCAAAACTGCTCCAGACTAAGGTTTGGAGAAGGTAATGTCAAAAGCAACCAGAAGACTCCTCTGGCGACCAGCTTCACAGTTCAGAAGAACCTGGCACCCACTGCAACTGAATGTAAATCGAGCGGCACTTCAGGCACAAGGTTCAGGTTCGTGAAGCAGCCTCCAGCTAAGACCCCCACTGGGGGTGCCCCCTGCGATGAGGAAATTGACAATGAGCTTGTATTGGCTGCGTGCATGGATCTGGAAGAGTCTGATACACAGTCATATCCGGGATCCTTCAGGTCCAACTGTGCGTCCTGGGAGCAAATGCGAGATAATAGTGTAGCAACAGCGAAGAAGCCACGAGTGGTAGATTTGCTGGCATTGACTGACTCTTTTGGGTCAGAGACCTCACAGTTGCAAAGGACTTGGAAACAACCCGTGGTAGATGTCATCAGCCATCTCCAGCCGGCAGAGACTTCTCCGAAGTTGCCTTTGAGGCCTCCTGCTGTAGACTCTTCCTTGTCTCAGTCTCGCCTAGGGTTGAGTAGCAGCACATGTGCCCTTTCAAACTCCAGCTGCCAGGTGCTCAGGCCTTTCCAGGCATCTCTGCAAAAACCCACTGCTGCATCCAACAGCCCATGCTTGCCTCTGGTTAGACCCTGCTCTTCTTTTCAGTCAGCAAGTACCCCAACAAGGCTGCACAAACCATGGATGCCCAATCAGAGCTGCTCTGTGTCCAGAACGGCCAGTTGTGGTGCTCAGCTGCTTTCTGCATATGGTCCCCCAGCAACCTCTATGGAGACTTCACCTGCCAACCCTAAAGCTCCCGGAAACCTCCAGTCACCTGTGGTCACCAATCACCTTGTCCGTTTGGTCACAGCAGCCAACAAGATGCCAGAGCCAGTGACCCAAGTTCCTTTACGGGCTAAGATGCGGCGCTTCCCAGGACCTGCTGGCATTCTGCCACATCAAGTAAGAGGACCAGCATGATAATAGGGCAATCTTTATGTTGGGGATGGGAAGTGTATGGCTGTCCAGATAGTAACTACAGCTACCTTTGGCTCTAACCATTGGCCACGTTGCCAGGGGCTGAGGGGAGGTGCAGTTCACAGCATCTGGAGAGTCACAGGTTAGCCACCCCTGCTGTATGTGAGGATACTTTGGAAGTACCATACTTTTCAATGTATAAGACTAGGTTTTTTACTCTAAAATAGTGTTTAAACCACAGAGCCTAGGGCTTGCCGATCAGAAGGTCGGCTATTCGAATCCCCACAGCGGGGTGAGCTCCTGTTGCTCAGTCCCTGTTCCTGCCAACCTAGCACGTCAAAGTGCAAGTAGATAAATAGGTACCGCTCTGGCGGGAAGGTAAATGGCGTTTCTGTGTGCTGCTCTGGTTCACCAGAAGAGGCTTAGTCATGCTGGCCACATGGTCCAGAAGCTGTACGCCGGCTCCCTCGGCCAGTAAAGCGATTTGAGCACCGCAACCCCAGAGCCTTCCGTGACTGGGCCTAACGGCTAGGGGTCCCTTTACCTTAATGTTTAAAAACAGGGGTCGTCTTATACACAGGGGTCATTTCCCCCCATTTTCATAAATTTGAGTCCCCCAAAATAGGGGGCGTGTTATACACGGGGGAGTGTTATACACAGAAAAATACAGTATATGTGTTGTCAGAGCTGCCACCCAGTCCCAGCTCACATAGGACCAAGTCCGCCAGCGTTCACTTTATAAGAGTCTTTATTAAGTTACAGGTTTCATTTCCGAACTGCAGCGTGCAGCTCTACACCTTCTGCCCTAGGTCGGCGAAGACCCGTCTGAGTCCCCGCCTCTTGCACACCAGCTTAATACCCTAGCCTTGCTCCACCTCCTTCGCCTCTCCCTACGTCTCTGGGTCCTTCTGCCCCCCTGGGCCTCCTCCCTTCTACTCTCCTCTGACGCTGACCCCCCTGATCCTTCTGCCTCCTTGCGGCGGGCTTTGGGACCTGGCTCACTCTCCGGGCTGCTTACTGCTCCAGCTTCCGTTGCATTTGAACTTGGCGCGCGCGCCCAACTCTCTACTTTCCTCTTAACCGTTGCCTCGCTCTCTGAGGAGGGCGTGACCACCCCTGACTCGTGCCCTCCCTCCTGCTGACAGCCTCCGGAACCCGATGCCTGGCTACCTTCCTCCCTGCTGCTCTCAGTCTTGAGCGTGGGTCCCGACTTCCAGCTGCTACTCTCTGAATCTCCTCTGTTCCCTTCCTCCTGGGGTGTCCCCCCGGATCCCCCCCTTGCTCTGCTCACTGGGGCTCCCTTTTGGGAGTCCTCTGACTCACTGCTTAGGCTTGGAGATCTCGGGTCGTCATCATCACTCATTTTCCCTTCGGATTCCTCCCCCTCGCTCTCTGCTTCCTCCCTTCTCTGCGTCTCTGCTCCTGAACCCCTGACATCCATCCCCCCCTCGAAGCCCCCCCTTCCCCCCTCCCCGCTTTCAGGTGTGGGTGCTGGGTGCTCCATCATCACGGGAGGGAATGCCGGATACAGTTCGCTCCCCGTGGTTGGCCGCCAACTGAAGACCTCCGAGTCTTCCTCCTCGCGGTCGCCGACGTTGACCTGTTCCGCTTCCATCTCTGTACCGCCGTGCTCGAACCCAAGGTCCTCCCCGAACACGTCCATGTCAGTCTCTGCGTCGGTCGCTCGACCTGGCATCTCCAGCCACTTCCGGCGCCATTGCTCCTCCGGTCGATCGTCCCACCAATACGAGGTGTCTGACGCCGAACCCGCCGGCGATCCTTCTGGGGAACGGGTGCTCAGTGCGGGTTCCCCGTCCGAGTCGAAGCCATGGAACGTGCTGGAAGAAAGTGTGGGCGTGAACAGCCAGTCGTCGAAGAAGCTCGCTGGCATGGGTCTGTGTGGGAAAAGGGCATGAAACTCGTCCTTGAGCAGGGGTTCCTCCAAAGCGTAGTCTGGCACCCAGCTATTGGTGCTGGCCCGGGTGCCCTCTCTGGCTAGGAGGTATTCGACTCCCTCTTCCCCCCATCTGGAGTCCAAAATCTCCGTGACCTCGTTGATGGGGTCTTGCTGCGTCACCCCTCGCGTCTCCGTCCGCTCCCGGAACGGACTCGGTGCCGTCCCTGGCTCCTGGAATCTGTGAGGTGCCTTGTAGGGAGTGAGCACCGACCTGTGGAACACCGGATGCATTCTGGAACCCTCCGGCAGCGCCAGTCGGAAGGCTACCGGGTTGATCTGTGCTTCGACTTGGTACGGACCAATTTGCTTGTGCCCCAACTTCTTCTTGGCTAGTGACCTGGTCGGCACTGCGTGGGCTGCCAACCAGACCCAGTCTCCCACTTGGATCTCTTCGCCAACCCGCCTGTGCTTGTCAGCTTGCACCTTGTAGGCGTGCTTAGCTAGCTCCAGCTGCCGTCTGAGTTGATCGTGTACTGCCTGCAACTCTGACGCGAACGCGTCCGCCGTCTGTGGTTCTCCGTCCCCCACTCTCTCCCGTCCCGGGAAGGTTCTGGGATTCCTCCCATTGTTGGCGAAGAACGGCGTCACCCCTGTGGACACGTGCTTCGTGTTGTTGTAAGCGAACTCGGCGAGCGGCAGGTAATCCACCCAGGTCGCAGGTTGTTGATTGGCATAGCATCTCAGGTACTGCTGCATGATGGCATTGACCCTCTCTGCTTGCCCGTTGGTCTGCGGGTGTCTTGCTGATGCCAGATCGACCTTGACATTTAGAAAACTCATCAGCTTCTGCCAGAAATTCGAGACGAACTGGCGCCCGCGGTCGGACAGGATAGACCGCGGCAGACCATGCACTTTGAACACGTGATCTATGAACAGTTTGGCGGTTTGTTCCGCCGTGGCCACCTTCGCACACGGAATGAAATGTGCCATCTTGGTGAACAAGTCCACCACCACTAGTACAGCTGTCTTGCCGCTCGAGCTGGGTAGATCCGTAACAAAGTCCAGGGCCACCCTCTCCCACGGTTCCAACGGCGTTTGCAGCGGTTCCAGCAGTCCCGCCGGTGGTTTGTGCACCGGTTTGGCCCTCTGGCAGGTGTCGCACCTCGCAACGTAGTCCGCGACTTCCCCTCTCAGTCTGGGCCACCAAAAGTCCCTTGCGACTAATTCCACCGTTTTTTCCGTGCCAAAGTGCCCGGCCGTGGGTGCGTCGTGCAGCTGCTGCAGTACCCTGGCGCGAAGTTCGTCTCCCGGCACGTAGATGGCCCCTTTACGTAAGAGCAAGCCGTCTCGTATCTGGAACTCGTCGCCCCTCGCCGTGCCCTTGTGCACCTCTGCCATCTTCGCCTGCGCGAAGGAGTCGTCCTGCAACGCCCGCCGCACCGCATCCAGGTCTACTGTGGCTGAAGCGCACGCCCACGCTGTTGGCGCGAAGATGTGCATGGCTGCCGCTGGCGTCGCCTCTTCGAGGTATTGCGGTTTGCGGGACAGTGCATCCGCCATTACGTTGGTGTCGCCTGGGACGTACTCTATTCGGAAATTGAAGTCAGCAAAGAACTCCGCCCAACGTATCTGCCTCTGGTTCAGGAACTGAGCCGTGCGCCAGTGCTCCAGATTCTTGTGATCCGTGCAGACCTGCACCGTGTGCTTGGCGCCGATCAGGAAGTGCCTCCACGCCTTGAAAGCTGCATGAATGGCCAGCAACTCCCTGTCCCAGATGGTGTAGTTCTGCTCCGACTTGCTGAGCTTTCTGGAGTAGAACGCTCCCGGCCTCCAGACCCCCTGTGGGTCCCTTTGCAGCAGGACAGCTCCCACTGCTCTATCGGACGCGTCTGTCTCTACCCGCATCGGTCTGCTGGGGTCGATATGCAGCAGTTGCTCTTCCGACGCGAAGAGACGCTTGAGTGCCTGAAAGGACTGCTCCGCCTGCTCCGTCCAGATGAATTTCTTTTTCTTGGAGCTTAGCGTGTCCGTAATGGCCGCCGTCTGCATCGCGAACCCCTTGATAAACTTGCGATAGAAGTTGGCGAAGCCGACAAACCGCTGGACCTCCTTCCGGTTGCGCGGGCTCTTCCAATCCAACACCGCACGAACCTTGGCGCTGTCCATGGCCAGCCCCTTGTCCGACAACTTGTAACCCAAGAAATCCACCTCCGTCGTGTCGAACTGGCACTTCTCCAGTTTGGCGTACAGTCTATGCTGCTGCAGCCTCTTCAGCACCTCCCGAACATCTTGGTCATGGGCTTGCTGCGATTCGGAGAATATCAGGATGTCATCCAGAAAGCAGACGCACTTCTTGTAAAGGAGTCCCGCCAACACATGATGCATGAAAGCTTGGAAACAGTGAGAACCGTTTTGCAATCCAAACGGCATCACTCTGTATTCGTAGGTGCCCAGAGGCGTGAACATGGCTGTCTTCCACTCATCGCCCTCCCTCATGCGGATGAGATTGTACGCACCTCGCAGGTCCAACTTGGTGAACACGCGTCCCTTGCGCACCGTCGCTAGTAGGTCGTCAATCCTGGGCATGGGGAAATCAGAAGGCTTGGTCATCTTGTTTAAGAGGCGAAAATCCACCACCAGTCTTTTTTGGGGCGTGTCTTTCTTCTTCACGAAGAAAACAGGACTGCCCCCTACTGCCCTGGACTCCCGGATGAAACCGCGCTGCAAATTGTGATCTATGAACTGTTTGAGTTCCTGTAATTCGTCCTCAGACATGGAATACAGCTTCCCTTTCGGCAGCGTCGCCCCTGGTAGGAGGTCAATCTTGCAGTCATATTGCCTGTGCGGTGGTAGCTTGTCAGCCTCTTTCTCGCAGAAGACCTCCAGAAAGTCTGCGTATTTGTGGGGGACTGCTTGCAACGTTCCCAACTGCAGTTGTGATTCCTCCTCCTCTCCCTCCTGTCTGGGCAGGATGCAGTGTTCTGCGCAATAAGAGGAGCCGAAGATCAGCTGTCTCTGGTACCAAGCCAGTGTCGGACTGTGCCTGTCCAGCCAACTCATGCCCAACACAATGGGCGTGTCCGACAGTTGGGTGACATTAAAACTGAGGACTTCCCTGTGGTTGCCAAGGCGCATCACCATCGGTGGCGTTTGCTTCACCACCTGCCCCCCTAGCAACTCTCTGCCATCCACTGTGACGACTTGCAGGGGCAGAGTGGCAGGCAGTAGCTGTATAGCGTGCTGCTCCACAAAATCCTGCGCTATAAAGTCTGCGTTGCTTCCAGAATCCACAGAAAGCGGCACTTCGATAGTGACGCCATCGGGTAGCTGGAGAGATGCTGTGAGCTGCACTACTGGTTTGGGTGGGAGGGGGTCCGTGGGTTGCAAGATCGCTGGGGACTGCTTCACTGATGCGTCTGGCTGGGCCCCAGTGCCTCTGTCTCCAGCCAGACATCGTCGTTTCCCTGCTGTGGTTCTCCTTGCTGCGTTGCTGCAGTCACCATTGCTGAGGCTGCAGTGTGCTTGTGGAGCCTCCGGGGACACTCTTTCGCCAAATGGCCTGGATCCTCGCAGATGTAACACTTCCTGTTCCCTCTAGGAGGCTTCGCTTTCACTGCTGTCGGTGCTTGGGCTCTGGCTGCTGACTGAGCCCTTGCACCTCCAACCTCCATCGGTTCCCCTCCCCCTCCAGGCGGAGGTGTGGATTGCGCACGCGCTGCTTCTCTTGGAACGAAAGAGAAACTTCTCGCTGCTTCGCGCCCTCCACGTCCTTCATCTCTGCACCATGGACGTTCTTCCAGCCTCACCCCCACAGTCAGCGCCCTTTGGACCACCTCCTGCGTGCTTCGGGGCCTCTCCCCCCTTGCAATTTCATCCTTGACCGCAGAGCTTAGACCCTCCCAGAACAGGTCTCTGACAGGGGGCGAATCCCGGTCCCACTCTAAGGCACTGACCAGCGCAAAAAAGCGGGCGTGGTACTGCCGGACGCTTGCCCTCCCTTGTTTTAGTCCATGAATCTCCCGTCGGGCAAGATCCACATCAATAGTAGACAAAAAACACGCATCCATCGCTTTGATAAAGGCATCTGCATTCTGAAGCGCCGGATCTTTATCCCTCCACAAATTGCGTAGCCACGCTTTAGCATCCCCATGCAAATGGGATAGTATGAACCCCACTTTCTCTTCCTCATCTCTAAAGTCTTTTGCCAGCAGTTGCAGTGCGCACATTACGTCTGCTCGAAAATTGGGGTACTGTTGTAAATTCCCATCGAAGTGAGCCACAAGCCCTCCTGCTCTCCGTGCCAACCCAACCCCCTCCGGTCTGGGTCCTGGCTGCCCGTGTTTAACCCATGCTTCAAACCTGGCGTGGAGATCTCTGTAGGCGGCTGCCGCATCCTCCTCCCTCTTCTTGGATGCCAGTACCTCCGCGTTCAATTGGGTAACTGCCTGTTGCAGCGCTGCAACTGTCTCTGCTTCCGTCATCTCTGCTAACCGTCGTGAGCTTGCTCCCAAACACCGATCCCCTCCTCCAGCTGCCTCTCTCTCCGCTGCGAGATATCAGGTGTCCGAAGCTTTTCTGAGACGGGTCTTACTGTCAGAGCTGCCACCCAGTCCCAGCTCACATAGGACCAAGTCCGCCAGCGTTCACTTTATAAGAGTCTTTATTAAGTTACAGGTTTCATTTCCGAACTGCAGCGTGCAGCTCTACACCTTCTGCCCTAGGTCGGCGAAGACCCGTCTGAGTCCCCGCCTCTTGCACACCAGCTTAATACCCTAGCCTTGCTCCACCTCCTTCGCCTCTCCCTACGTCTCTGGGTCCTTCTGCCCCCCTGGGCCTCCTCCCTTCTACTCTCCTCTGACGCTGACCCCCCTGATCCTTCTGCCTCCTTGCGGCGGGCTTTGGGACCTGGCTCACTCTCCGGGCTGCTTACTGCTCCAGCTTCCGTTGCATTTGAACTTGGCGCGCGCGCCCAACTCTCTACTTTCCTCTTAACCGTTGCCTCGCTCTCTGAGGAGGGCGTGACCACCCCTGACTCGTGCCCTCCCTCCTGCTGACAGCCTCCGGAACCCGATGCCTGGCTACCTTCCTCCCTGCTGCTCTCAGTCTTGAGCGTGGGTCCCGACTTCCAGCTGCTACTCTCTGAATCTCCTCTGTTCCCTTCCTCCTGGGGTGTCCCCCCGGATCCCCCCCTTGCTCTGCTCACTGGGGCTCCCTTTTGGGAGTCCTCTGACTCACTGCTTAGGCTTGGAGATCTCGGGTCGTCATCATCACTCATTTTCCCTTCGGATTCCTCCCCCTCGCTCTCTGCTTCCTCCCTTCTCTGCGTCTCTGCTCCTGAACCCCTGACATGTGTGTTGTGAAATATTTCCTTATTTCCTCCACTCCACCCACAGTTGCTATGTCACAAAAGGAGCATAAAAGCTGCCATCCTCCCTAAGTTTTCTCTGCTCCAAAATGGCTGCTATATTGTTATCCTAGTGATGGGGATTACTTATTATCTCCCTATATGGATTCACTGAATGCTTCTTGGGGTGCCTGCAGGTGAAATAACTTTTTTTGCTCTGCTTTGCTGATACAAATGCTCTGTGGTGGCTTAGAAAAACAATGCTAATGAAATTAATAATATAGAAAAAGGATAAAATATTAAATTGAAACCTCAGTTAAATATTTTTGCTGAAATATTCTGCTTCCAAAAATCACTAAAAAGTGACCTCTGACTGGGACTGAAGGGAAATTGAATATAGAAAGAAAACTTGTACATTCTCTCCTGACTTGGGACATAGCTTTGACTCAGGGAGGACAGGAAGTCAAGCTAATAATTTTAGTCTGTGCCAATGGTTTCTATAAATAATAATAATAATAATAATAATAATAATAGTAGTAGTAGTAGTAATAATAATAATAATAATAATAATAATAATAATTTTATTATTTATACCCAGCCCATCTGGCTGGGTTTCCCCAGCCACTATGGGCAGCTCCCAACAGAATATAAAAACATGATAAAATATCAAACATTAAAAACTTCCCTAAACAGGGCTGCCTTCAGATGTCTCCTAAAAGTCAGATGGTTGTTTATTTCCTTGACATCTGATGGTAGGGCATTCCACAGGGTGGTCACTACTACCGAGAAAGCCCTCTGCCTGGTTCCCTGTAACCGCACTTCTCGCAGTGAGGGAGCTGCCAGAAGGCCCTCGGAGCTGGACCTCAGTGTCCGGATAGAACGATGGGGGTGGAGACGCTCCTTCAGGTATACTGGGCCAAGGCCATTTAGGGCTTTAAAGTGTTTAGGTAAGGTTGTGTAACTGCCTTGGGAGCACAGAATTGGGCCCAGACTACCACATTCAGCACTCTGAGAATCTCAGCTTTCATTTTTTAAATGCGGCTGGGTGGGAGGGAGGGATCTACCTACCTTTGGATATCTTACTTTAAGGTGAGTACGTAACTCTGGCAAGAATTTGTGTTCATTAGATTTTCTTCCTTTCCTTGTTCCATAAAATAGCCAGATGGGAAAAACTTGGAAGAGATTCTCATTACAACTCCACAGACACCAACTCATGGGGCTCTAGCGAAGCTGCGGACGGAGGTAATTCATGGTTCTACTCTTCCCTTTCTTAACAGAAGAAGTCACGCTGCAGAGGGGGATTGGAAATTCTGCATTGCCTCTGAGAACCCAGCTGTGATGCTAAGCACACGATTACAAACCCTGTTGGGTGTCTCTTCATTTAATGGGATATGAATTTCATTGGAACCAAACTTCATGGGAATGGGAGATTTAGCCCCTGCCTTTCGCAGTCCTGATGCCAATAAAGAGTTCCTTACCGTGTAACTACTGTATTAATGGTGATGGTCGCTCCCATTGGTGCCACAGGGTGTTGCTAGCCAAGCTGGGGGGGGGGGGGTAACTTTTATCAGGCTCAACCACAGGAAGGGAATGGTTAAACCTCACCCTCCAAACACTGTAGTCCTAGTAAAAATTGGTGTCCTGTACTGGCTATTAATTTTTCTAAAACCCAACTCTGAAGCAGCTGTGCAGAATGACCTTCACAGGAGAAAACTGCAAGTTTCCATCCCTTCTTTGTATTTCAAAAAAGAAAAACTAACTCATCTGTGGAAAATCTTGAAATCTTTAGTCTAATACTTCTAAGCGTCACTTGGTTATTCTTATTGCACAGATAAGGTCAATATTAAGGATGATGAATTGCAGAAACTCACCTCATGAGCCAGAGCAGTCCTGGAAACAACATTTAACAAGAAGGGTTCAGGTAGTTTTAAAAGATGCCTCTGGGCATGTGCTGAGTAACCCAAACCAGCCCTTGCATGTCTTGGACTACAGCAAGTTTTTCATACGTCTGGTCATTCTGCTTCAATAGAGATGTTTCTTCTAACTATACTTTTATATGTTTTAATGTGTGTGAGAGAGAGTGAGGTAGCAAGGAGGAGATTCTGGAGTGAGCAGAGGAAGGAGCATAAGCAATATGGCCTGCACCCAGTAGAGCAAAACAGCTCCCATAAGTAATGTTGTCTCCAAATGACTAAGTGCTTTACCCGAAGGTAAGGTGATAAGTAAGCTTTAACCTGGAATTGCGTGTGCGACTCTAGGAGATGCCTCCTTCCCAGCAGCCAATAGAAGACGAATTTGGAAGAGGCCCTTGGGCTGCCATGAAAACGGAGCTGGGATTGGACGAGAGAGATCCGTCCTGCTTCCTTAGGACATACAGCGTTGTTATGGTGCTTCGTAAGGTAAAGGCTGAGTTTGGTTTTGCAGGTGGGAAAATTCCACTTCACTTGAAGAAGAATCTCTTCATGAAGTGCAAATGCCAAAGATGATAAAATGGTTGGGCCTGGAAGCAAGGAGGTATTGCAATATTACTGGAGCCATGGATAACCTTATCAGTAATCTGGATGGGATATATACTGTGATCCATCTGCAAGGGTACAGTATACATATAAACATATTTTCTAAAGAACATACAGAAGTTCCTCCATAACACCTTGGAAGTGTTGGTGACTAGTATTCACTCTAAATCCAGCCCAGGGAAGGCCAGCATCTGCTCCACACAGCTGGGAATAACTGTCCACACCTCTGGTAGGACCGCTTGCACCAGGTTTGTATGCACTGGTGAACGAAGGTGGGGTAGGGCAATCCGCCCCGGGTGCCATCGGGGGGGGTGCCATTGTGGCTACCCCCAGGACGCTCACTGCACACGCCCCGGGACGTGCACTGCTTGCTGCACACCCCCTTGACACGCACCATGCCCCCGCATGTACTCCAGTGCCAGAGCAGGTAGCTTCGCCACTGAATGAGGCCTAGTCTGGTAAGAAGGTAAACATGGCGGGTTGCTAGGCAACTCCCACATGACTCTCCCTTCTGCCTCTTTTCCTGCTGCGCGTCAAGCAATAAGCGAGGTGCGGGCAGTTGCTTGATGTTCACCTGTCGTCCTCTCCACCAACCTCGAGCCATCAGGAAGCGAACTACAAGGCCTCTTTGGCCAGCTGTCCTTTCACTGTGTGTCACTGTACAACAAAGGGCAGAAAGAAAGCTATATTAGAAGGCCTCTTCCATATCCTTCGCTGCTCTTGCGATCAGGCACCTTTTTCTCAAATCTCAAAAGTTAATACAATCCTGATTCAGATTTGCTACCCTGACTTCCCACAAATAGTGTGTTTCCCTTGCTCGTTCTCTTTCACGCAGGCAGCCCTGAAGCAGCTCCCAAAGAACAAGGTTCCTAACATGGCCGTGATGATTAAGTCAGTAATGCAGACCAACGTTGACGCGGGTGTCGTGTTCAAAGACCCTACTGGTAAGGATGAAAAGAGTTCAGTGTAGTGACTTACTTATTCTGCATGCATTATTGGTGGGGCGTTTTTGCTTTGCCTGTGGTGTCTGGGCAAACCTTGTTTGTTAATGACCACCGTCTGACTCATTTCTGGGTGCTTGAATTGATTCCTACTAAATATGTTACAGTCCTTTAAGCACACTGTGCTACTGGGAATTGTTGCACGGGCTTCCACTAGCCTATCAATAGAGCTTGTATATAGCCCTGAGCAAATCTGTGTGTTTTGCTGACCCCTTGTGTTGATGGTGAAGGATGGAGAGGGAGAGTGCTGCCTTTTCGTTAGATTGAGGGAAAGGGACTGGATAGTTGTGACATGGGGTTTCCCCCAGAAAAACTTATTTGGAGCCAGCAGAGAATTGGACAAATGTTTCAAATTCTTAAGTAAAATGTTTAAGGTGCTTAAACAAAATTTGTGAATAGGTATTGGGAGGGAGAATTGCCTAGACAGGCTGGCTTCTCAAGCCAGAAGTGAAGCAAGAAGAAAGGCAGTGGCTGGAGGGAGTTAGTTTTCAATGGACTGCTCAAATATTGATTAAGCTTTTTACCCTTTGCTATTGGAAATACGTATGTAAAACATATTTGCATTGACCATAACAAAAAAAGAAGACTGGGTAAAAAGCAACTTGCACCGAACAAAAACACAAACAAAACAAAAAAATACAAACACAATTTAATCCTTGGCATTTCCAGTTACAATTGATATTGGCAGTAGTCTTTTTGTTCATTTTTCAGCTTTGACTCCCAATGGTACCCTCTGGCTCTCCAGATGTTGCTGAACTCCCATTCCCATCATCCCTAACCATTGGCCATGCCGGCTGGGGCTGATGGGAGATGTAGTTCAGCAACATCTGGAGGGACAAAGGTTCCTCACCCGATTTAAATCCAACATCTGCAAAGGAATAAGCGGTCCAGCAAATATTGAGGCAAGTTCTCAGTTGAGCTAGTCCCACAAATGCACGTGGAGGTTCCAGACTGACATTTTGGCACCAATTTTTTTGTGGCCCTAGTTTGAAACCTTGGTGCTCTATGCTACCAGGTAATACTAACAGGGCATTAAAAAAAAAGTAGGCCATTTGGGATGGTTTGCTTGTTAACTCTCATGCATAAACATTCACTGCAAGCCTCTCCAGTATAGTTTGTTTTAGTTGCCACTCCCTACACAGCCACATTCTTGACTTCCTAGGATATGTTTTCATTTGACCATCACAAGGAATAAACAAGGAATAAACAGGCAACACTGAAGTTGTCCTTAGAAGTCCCAAGCCTAGGTGGGGCTGATATGTGCATTTGCCTGGGACTAATTGTTCTTTGCTCCAGGTCACTGGCAAATTATGTGGCTGGTGTTGAGTGCTTGGGACCCTTCCTTCGCTGGGCTCTCCCTCCCATCTCTGTGTTCCTGTATAAAGGGCAGTGAGAGCTATTGGTGTGTGACACTCATGTGTTTCTGCTTTGACTTCACTGTATACTTAGTGCTCCTGTACCTGATTGGTTTGGCCTTCTGTCATGCAGGAGAAATGCAGGGCACAATACATCGCCTGTTGCTGGAGGAGAAACAGAGTGAATTTAAGGCTGGTTCAGTGCTTCTGCTAAAGCAGGTACTAGAAAACAAGAAATCAAGGGCTGGGTGAGCTTTCGTTTCCATGCAAAAAAATTATAATGAATAACTGGCATTTAAGACCTTCTGCTACAGGGGATCCAGAGACATTTTTGAGTGATAGTTCTGCTTGTTTGTGCCCCTGCTGGTGCAGTTATCACCTCCAGATTAACACAAGTTAACAAAAACAAGTTACCCCTTCTAGCTTTGTGTCAAATAGAGGCAACCAATGTCAGTTGAAAGCAGAACTGACAAGTCAGGAACCATCTACCAAAGACTGTCCATTGGATGGTGGAATGTTCTTCCTTATACTCCCAGAGAGCTTTCTTTACTATTATTTGGGTGCTCTAAATGAGGTCCATGAGAATATGTAGAAAGGTGTCTTAGAATTCTTTGCCCTAGAGGCTCACCTAGTCCATCTTACTTCTGGAGATTGTATGCGTCACTTTTATTCAGACCTCTTGCATTCTTTAGATGAGCTGGTCCAGGACACCAATTAAATAGTATTATCTCCCTCCTTCTTTTCAGAAGTTGGGTTGTATATTTCATTCTTTGGTTGTGAACTACCCCTTTCCAGCGATGGAAAGTTGTTTTTATTTTTATTATGTTGTTATTATTATTTATTTTTTAAATTTATTTTTTACTCTTTGGGGGAAAAAATCAATAAGAACTAAGGTGCGCCTTTGCTGGAAAAAAAAAATCCCCTCTTCCTGTTCCTTCCTCTTATGTGAGGACAGGATATAGTGCTAAGGGTTAGTATAGCACAGAGAGTCAAGTGTTACTTCATCTAGAAAGACTCTTTCAGCTAACTTTTGGAGAGCAAAGCTTTGGAGGGATAAGTTTGAGCAACTTCAGCCTGCGCAGAGACCATTTAGGAGATGTGCACACAGTGGCACAAAGTATAGTCAATTGTGCCGTGTACCATAGGCAGTATTAATTAACCTTGGGTTTCACAGGTGGGTGTGTTCTCCCCATCGTATCGCAACCACTACCTCAATGTGACACCCAGTAATTTGGTGAAGATATATCCTCCGGGATTCAGCAGTGAGAAGACCCCTCAGTTATGCCGAGAGATTGAGGGAGGAATGCAGATGGAGCCACCACAGGTAAGGAGCAGGCTCTCCTTGGCACAATTGCTAGGATATAGGAGAGGCTGTGTGTACTCTGGATACTTTAAAAAAAAAGTGTATGGAGGCGCTTGTTCTTAATTACTGGGATGTTGCATTTCATTAAGATTGGCAGCCATATACAATGTATTAACTGTTAAAATGTGGGGGCAGGGTGGGACGGGGTGGGACTGGCCCTGCATAGGTCCTTTCCTCTTCCCACACCTAGCAAATTCTGCGTCCTAATTTAACCTGGAAAAATTGCCTAAATTCCTATTTTCCTTAGTTTACATAGGTGAGTTTTGAAACGTATCTTGATGAAGTATTTGCACTGCTCAAGTGCCGATTTCTTTCTCTCTCTCTCACTTTTTAAACTTCATCAGCAAATTCTGTAAAATGGGAATAGCAGCCACTAAGGTAAAATGCATGAGGAAATGCTTGAATGTTAACAAAAAGTTCAAGGTGAAAGGGGGGAGGGAAGCAACAAGAGAGCTCCCTCTTCTCAAACACGCTGTGCTCAGGTCTGTCCAAAGTCAGGATGGATATGGAGAATGAGGAAGCAGCCATTGCTGCCTTGGCTAATTCCTGTGCAGCTAAGGGCCTGCTCTGAGAGAGGAAATTGGAGGAGTAAGGAGGAGGACACTGAGAAACCAGTCTTCTATCAGGTCAGACCACTAGTAATCTAGATGAGACTTAACTACTCTACAGTGACAGGAACTGGCTCCCCAGGGTCGCAGAGACAAATCTTGCCCTGCTTAAAGATGCCAGGGACTGGACCTGAAGCCCTTTTTTACATTTAAAGTATATGCACTGGCACTAAGTTACGCCCCTCAAGGGAATTGGCTTGAGTGAGTTAGACAAGGGATTCCACTACCCCCATCAGTAGATGATCGTTGTGTTCCAGTTATAATCACTATTCATAGAATCGTAGTTGGAAGAGACCCCAAGGGTCATCTAGTCCAACCCCTGCAATGCATACTTCTTCCTTCCCATTCTCTTCCCAAATCACATCTCCCTTCTGAGGTTTAGGCCGAGTCCAATCACTTGGAGAAGTCATACCACTTCACTAGGGGAGCACATGATCTTTTACTGAGAATATCTCTGGCTGAGCCTCTGCCTATACTAGCATCTCAAGTACCAAACTCCATGTTAGATCTCACCTGCTTCAGACCTCAGAGAGCTTTAACTCAGGTGTGGGCAACCTTTGGCCCTCCAGACATTGCTGATCTGCAACTCCCATCATTCCTGTCCATTGGCTTTGCTTGCGAAGGCTGTTGAGAATTGTAGTTCAGCAACATCCCAAAGTCCAAAGGTTCCCTACACCTGTTTTAACTGAGCAGTGCAGACCAGGGTTGGAGTGGTCCTTGAGATGATGTTGGACTCCCAACTCTTACAGGGCTGTGCTAGATTTGTTGGTGTCCTTATAACAAGGCAGCTCCATTTATCCTTTCCTGTAATTGATATCGGGAGCCAATTATGATATGGGACCGTGGCTTGGTGATAAAAGTATGAAGGATGCTAAACTCGAACATTCTCTGCAGCCTCTTGGAAACTTGCAAGTGCAGCCTGCGCCGGAATTCCAGCAGGATCCTCCCACCAACGCCCCCGTTGCCATGACTACAACAGACAACAGGAACAAAGGAGGACATGAGATGGATAAGGACCGCTGTCAGCGAGTATCAGGATTGGATAAAGGGTCATCATCGACATCAATTCCAGGGGTCTCTGGAGCAGGCAAATCAGTTTTGCACTTTCCATCCTCAAAGGCTGAAACAACTGATTTGGGTAAATAGAACTCTTAAGTAGCAATGGACTAATAATGCCTTTCTGTCTCTCTTTTCCCACTGCCTCCTCCAGAACAAGGAAAATAGGATGGGGGAACCTGTGGCTCTCCATTTGTTGTTGGGTTCCCTTCAGTTCCAGCCAGCATGGCCAATGATCTGGAAAGATAACCAGCAAGATGGACTATAGAAAAGTCCTACTGAGCCAGATGCAGCTTACAGGACTAAATGTTGCCAACCTCCCCGCTGCTCCCCAAGCACTTAATGACTCTCAGATCAGCAGATGGCATGCAGAGCCCTGTGTGTAACCATTCAGGGGCCACACATAGAGCACTGCATCCCACCTGCTGATTTGAGAGTGTGCGGCAAAAGTGGATATGTTGTTCAACGATAGAATAAGGTACTTGGCATGCCGGGGACTGAACTTACCTTTTGAAAAACGGGCAAGCTAGCCCCCCTTGTCCGGGGAGAGCTTTGATAAGCAGCATCTGGCAACAGCTTTGAAAGCAGAGAGAGATCGGCCAGGGCTTTTGGTGCTGCCAAGGGGTGAAGCTGCATGCCTCTGTGCTGCTCCTTTGCCCTTCCTCATGACTTCTGCGGTCTACCTGCATTCCTGCCCACTCACCCCGGTTCCTTCCCAGAAAATTCCAAATACTTTGGGAAACCTGAAACATGGAAGCAGGTCAAATGTATGAAACACAGATGCAAAGTAGAAAACGTTTGGCCATGGAAAGAGGTGCTTCCTAGGATATTCACAGCTGAGTAGGGACATAAGCATGTTGGGCCTCGGCTAAAACAACGGTGCTACTGGGCTATATTTGCTTAGAATGCAGGTTGGCAGAGACACTGCATAGATGGGGCCATGTCACCTGAACCAGTGATAATTCTACCCACCCTGGCACTGTTTGCTTTATATATATAATGACAATAATTGATCCCCACCCCACCCAAAAAAAGTGGGAGTGGTGCAGAGATTATCAGAATATGAATTCCTCACTGGTTGTGAAATGTTGTGTTTGCACTCTGTGTCTGAAGCATAGACTGGACTAAGCCCTGACCAGAGCCTTGCTCACTGAGTCTAAATGAGTCTGCAATATTTTCTTTCCTCTCCCTTTATTCTCAGTTGCACAGCTTTCCCACAGGCTGAAGAGAATGGGACAGCCCCTGATCTTTGGAGAATCTTGTGTGCAAATAGGAACCCGTGCATGGGGCGCTGGGGTGATTTAGTTCCTGTTTTGCAGCCTGAATAACTTTTCATGCTTCCTATGCAGATGACCTGGACCAGCTTCTTGGAGAACTACCTGATGACTTTTTCTCCAACTTTGATGCCCAAAGCAATCTATGATAGCTCCCTGATGCTCAAATAAGAGGACCTGCTGTCATAGAAGCATGGCTATTGTCCTGAGCCCTGCACAGACTTTTTTGCCCAGTGAGGCTGACTCCCTTGCACATATCTTTGAGATTTTTGCCTTCAGCATCTTTATCAACATTGGTTGTGATTGGAGGAAAGAAGCTCCTTCATAAGGCAGATAACAAATCTGATGGAATTGGACAGAAACGGGAGCCCCAGCAGGAATAGCACTGGACATTAAGCTCCTGCTACTAATTTTACTGCAGCCTGCCATTTGTTTAAAGGCACAGCCTTCCAAGCAACAAGATATCTGGCAGTGCACACCCAGCATCACACCTTGTTCCAGACCTACTTCTGCCTGCGTGGGGCGCTTTGCCTGGATGTTTAAACCAGCCAGAACGGTCATTTAGCACATTAAGCAGCTGTCGTTCCCTTCCAATTTGAAACACTATCTCTCCTGATGCCTGCTTCGGTACTCAGTCACAAACCATGTCAGGGGCAACATGCGAATAATCTTGTAAATAACCTTGTAAATAATCTTATGCGGATGGAAGCAGTTAGCAAAATGTGTGAAGTTGACTTTTGCCGATTGAATCTTGCGAAAAACATGTTTGTGAAAGGAAGGTTTTGAGCGTGTTGTATCTTTTTATTTAATCTTTACCTTTTATTCCTTTGCAATTGACATTTTGATTGTGGGTTTTAAAGAGAGTGTGTGCATAATATGTTTTATACATATTAACTTAGAGATCTGGCTCCAGAAAGGCAAGTAACCTTCTCTGCCAGGTAGCTCATGCCAATTTGAACTCTGGATGTTGTAGCAGCCATTCCTAGTACTGAGGCACTTATATACGCACTGGTTACTTCACACAAGCAGGGATAGGGAGTCTGTGATCTTCCAGTTGTTGGACTCCACTTCCCATCAGCCCCAGCCCTCTTGGCAAATGGTCATTGATTGGCTAATGGACGGAAGCTCTTGGACTGGAGGACCACAAGCCTCCCATCCCCGATACCTCTCAATTTTCAGAGTTGGTGCCGTACACCCATTGCATGATTGCACTTCTCTACATATTGAAGTGAGGAGCATCCCCTGTTCAGGTAGAGCTTCTTGGATACATACAATCACCTCCATATACTACATGGATAATGTGGGTCTGAGATATTGAAGCTGGATAAACCCAGCTTTTCTTGTTTGTCTCCTTGGGAAATTTAGAGCAAAACAGAATGCTGGCAATAAAGAACCAGAAACAGCAAAAATGGAATGCCTTTTTCTTCCCATAAAGTGCTGCAGTCAATGCTGTGGTAGTTTGACCAGTTGCATCAATGTATGTGATCAAATTTCATAAATTTATTCAAATGACAAAAACTGGTGTGTTGGAACTGGTTGTCCACATGCACTTTTTGGAGATGGTCTTGTAAGTGTATAATAAGAAATGTGTGTCATTGCTGCTGTTATCCCCTGCAAGATTAAATGTTTAACTATGCTTATAGAACTATAATATGGTGGCATGCAGAGAACAACTCACTGTCAGATTGGTTGGAGGAAAAAAATACAGCCCCTGGAGCCTTTTTTCAAACAGATAATTCAGTTAATCACAAATAAAAAGGGGAGAAACTATGCATAAAATAGCACATACAGATGGGAAAACGATACGATGGAAGAAAAAAATGTACACTAACTACTGTTTGCGCACAAGCTTCAAGAAAAGCTGACTGAATGTCACCCTATTTATTTTTATTTAAAACACTTAAGATACTGCTAATGATTGTGAATATCAAAAGTGGTGTACAAAAGGTAAAAATGGTGCCATGAATAATAAACGTAAAAGAATACAGCAAAGTGGTTTCTAACTGCTACATCGAAGGCTTTGGTAAACAGGAACATCTTTAGCCAAATGCCAGAAAGAAAGCAGGCGGCAACCATCTCTGACTCTTGGCAAGTCTCCTGGGTATAGGACATTGTCCTCTTTGTGCTCATGTTGGTACCCAGCCAACTCAAACTGGGATAAGGTTTGCAAATCATTAGACCAGTGTTATGGGGCGAGTTCTAGCATTCAAATGCCATATGCTCAGCTGTCCCCATTACACACATGAGAATCTTCATAGGTTGGAGGTAGAGGTTCCAAATAGGCCAGTGCTGGATTTAGGGCGGTGAGGGCAATTCCCACACATGGTGCTGAGCCAAAGGGGGCGCAAAATTGAGAAGATCCATAATTCAGAAGATCTATTTGGGGGCACCAAATTATCAAAGACTGCCTCTGAATTGGCAAGCAGACACTTAAAATCAGGATAGGGAGCTTGTGGCCCTCCAGATTCTAACCAGCATCAGCTAGCATAACCAATGGTTAGAGGTGGGAGTTTTAAACAATAAAAGCTGGATTGCACAGCTAAAGGAAGCAACAAGGAATGAGAGCCGTAGTGGATGGGCAATGAAATTCAGTGAAGTGGCAACATTACGTTCCCATGGTATAAGCAGAAGGCAGGTGGCAATTTGCAAAACAAATCCTTAGATAGCTGACTCCTCATGTCTTTGGCAGCATCTACACTACACATTTAAAGCAGTATTGTGCCACTTTAAACAGCTGTAAAAAGGTGAAGCACCCCTGAGAGTTAAGTCCAGTCACGACTGACTTTGGGGTTGCGGCACTCATCTCGCTTTACTGGCCGAGGGAGCCAACGTTTGTCCACAGACAGTTTTTCTGGGTCATGTGGCCAGCATGACTAAGCTGCTTCTGGCGAAACCAGAGCAGCGCACGGAAATGCCGTTTACCTTCCCACCGGAGCGGTACCTATTTATCTACTTGCACTTTTGATGTGCTTTCGAACTGCTAGGTTGGCAGGAGCTGGGACTGAGCAACGGGAGCTCACCCCGTCACAGGGATTCAAACCGCTGACCTTCTGATCAGCAAGCCCTAGGCTCAGAGGTTTAGACCACAGAGGGTAGAATCCCCCTTTCCAGTGTGTGCTCTGAATTCCCCCCTCCCATATTAATACTTATTTTTCAGACAGCAGACTTTGCTTACAAGATAACTTGGGGGGCTAGGGAGGAAGGCTTAAAAAAACTTGGTGATTGCCATCCTCATTTTGTTCCTTTATCACTGTACTCTTCTCAGCTTTCTTCTACGGATCCACCAACAAGTTAATTGCACGGAGATCCAGAAAGGAAAATTGACACTGCAGAGAGACTGAGAGTATTTTTGCTGTCATGATGACTATTCCTTTCTATTTATAGACACAGCAAAGCTTGGGTGTTCGTCCAATAAACAGATGTGCCCATTGGTGACACCGCGTCGTAACCATACCTTTTAAAATTGCAGCTGGGAGCAGGTGCTCCTTTCCTAAGCAGCTCACAGGTCGGGGGTGGATGAATTAGGCCTGTGTGGGTAAACTTTGGCTGCCTTCTCTCGCGTGCAAGAATGTCGAAGGAAACTTTCACGTTCACTTCTTCCACCCTTCGCTCCCTGCGTCTGCAGCGAGAAATGCTGGAATGGGAAGACCGGCGGAGAGCTGCGTCTCGCCAGTCTGTGAGTCGGAGGTACCAGCCTAGTTTGGGGAGCCTCTCTGCACTCCCCAAACCTGCACGGCACCCACAGTATTGCCGGGATCCTGCTGTTCACAATGCCCTGTACACAGGAGACCTTCCAAGAGTCCGGAGCATTTTTAAGGATGAGTCTACTGCCAACTTGATTGTGGAGACCCTCAGTGAGGAGCTGGTGTGGTCTGCCGAAATGGGTAAGAAGGGGTTGTCCACAGTGGAAAGAAGATCACTTGAATTGGTCACTGGCCTTTTAGATTTTGACTCATTTCTGTGGGGGTGGGAGACTTTTCAAGGCTTGGGTTCTGGCAGGACGACAAGTTGGAGCACAGGAATTTTGGTCCCACTGGGGAAAGATTCAGCATTGGTCTATTTTTAGGATTTCTTTTTAGCTTAGAAGGGTGTGGGGAGACAATTTGGAAAAAGAACATGATAGAGGCATATAAACGAATAACCTACATGCACTCACTGTCTTGAAAACAGTTTCTCTGCCCTTTAAATGCCCAGTAATTTTTTTTAAAAAAAGGAAAAGTGAATAGCCAGAAATGTAGTTGTAATCACAAAAATGTGGCCACTTCAGTAAAAGTGGTTAGTTTGGAATCCCCTTATGAAAAGGGGTATTCTTTGTAAACAGAGCCTTCTGTCACATTGCTTTTATTGCAACATAGATATTTTGACATGGAACCAGTAGCAACTTCGGCAGAAAATGTTTGCTATTTTCTCTCTGCCGTCAACAAGTTGCGACACTTTTAAGAGCAATAGCCTCCAACTTCCTCAGACTTGAGGCCCACGTTAATCCACAACCTGCAACACATTACCCAGATTTAAGTAGTTTCAGGGCAAACAGCAGTATTATTTCATGCTCACTCACTTGCATGGAATTTCTGATCACTAACGGTTGCCCAGGTTAGTGCTTAAATTCAAGAGCTGGTCTACCATGAGGCTATTGCTTTGGGAAAGCTCCCCAGCGGAGAACGATGGAGAAAGTCATACTGTGCTGTTTGCTCTCATCACCAGAGAATCATGGAATTCTGTGCTTTTAAATATTTATTAAGGTATTTGTTTTGCTCATTGGCTATCATGGCTGATAGTTCTATCGTCAGATTTTGTGGCAGCCTAGTTATGCGCTGTGGGAAGGATTTTCTGTTTGTTTTCCCTGAACCTATTGCAAATCCATTTAACTGGCAGTATTAACCTGCCACTTCTCAGTTTCTGATCCTCCTGCCCAATAATCTTCTTCTGCAGGGCTGTGGGTGCTGACCCCCCAGAAGAAGCACACTTCTCCATTGTGCATCACAGCGGCCAGAGGCTACCAGGATTGTGTGAAGCACCTGCTGCTGCAAGGGGCCGAGGTTGATGCTGTCATTGGTGGGAAAGCCGCCATTCACGAAAGCTGTGCCAACCACCGCGCAGAGTGCACCCGCTTGCTCCTGAGCTACAGCACAAACCCCAACCTTCTTTCGGAGGATGGACTGGCCCCTCTGCATCTCTGCACCACTCAGGAGTCTCTGCCGTATGTCTGGGGAATTGGGAAGGGGGGTGTTTTTGTGGATTGAAGTGTTGCAGCAATAAGGCAACAACAGAATAGCGGCAAAGTAATTAGCCAAATAGGACTAACGATTAGCCTCTATTAAACTAACAATTAGCCTTCCTGGTGGACTTGGCAGGGGGCTCCTTAATTCAACTGCAAAAATGCCTTTCTCCCATGCTAAATTAAATGTAGATTGTACTACCTCAATAAATTATGCAGAGCGTGGTGTTAAATATTACAATCCTTGGGCAATTCTGAAGCAAGAACCACCGAGTTTAATCTTGTTTTGCATAATTGCTTTTGTTTATTCTGTTCCCTACTGTTTTCTGGTCCTGCTAGTCATGGGGGTGGAGAGCATGTTTGCAGGTCAGTAGAACCCCAATCACTGGCACCATTCTCCAGCTATGCTTCCTGAGAAAGCTGGGTTCTTCTGTTAATGAAAAGTGTCCAGTTGAGCCGGGGTGAATGTAGCCAATGAACACACCAGGGTGGAAAACCATGGCAGAAGGCACAGATTAGGTTAATACCCAACTCTCCACAACTCTGAAGAGTGCACAGCACATATTTATACAGTCCCGGTACATTGTTACATGTGAAGGACGCGTGATCATGTGCTTCAATAGAATACCTTGCATTCAGTCTTCCTGTTGGTCTTGGAGTTTGATTCCCAGAGTCACTCTCCCAGGCACTACCAAGAAATTTCCAACCATAAGGTCTGTTGCAAGTGGACAACTTGACTTTTGCTTCTAAAAGCACCTTGTGTACAGCTAAATGGGTCATGCTAAGTAGGCCATATCGTTTACAAGCATATCTAACAGGTGGGAGAGAAGCCATTGTTATGGACACACTTAGGCCAAAAGGGTCTCTCTAGCCCCTTCAATTCCAGTTGCAGGGTCATGTCCTATATGGGTCCTGATTCTTTTAAAAAAACACACACACACAAAAACAGAGTAGCAGAAGACTGTGTTCCCTGCTGCTTCCCCAGATAAATATTGTGCAAGCTTCCTGCACCCACCCATGGGTGGGATCGTGTGATGGTTGCCAAATTCCCCACAGCTACTCCCTGTGCTTTCCAGATGTGCCCAGCTGCTCCTGGAGTACGGAGCTCTGGTCAACCAGAATACAAGAGACCACCGTGCTTCCCCATTGCACGTGGCTGCAAAGCACGGCCTGGACGACCACGCGAAGCTCTACCTCTGCTATGGAGCAAATGTTGCCCACAGGAACCGAGAGGGAGAGACGGCCCTCAACGCGGCCTGCGCCAGTGCAGACAGGCCTGAGGAGGCTGGCCGCTACTACCGGGTGGTGAAGCGGCTGCTGGAAGGTGGGGCCGACGTCCGGATAGCTGGCCGGAAGAACCATACGCCCCTGCACAATGCCTGCAGCAACTGCCACATCCGCATTGTGGAGCTTCTGCTGCAGCACGGGGCACAGGTCAACGTTAGAAACTGCGCCGGCTACACACCTGTGGATTGTGCCCTGCAAGCAGTGGAAGATTACCTGGAGGGGCAACCTGAGAGGCTTATAGCCACCTTGCTCGACCATGGTGCTGCTTCTATCAATCCCAAGGTAAGGGTCGCCACCTCTATAAGCTGCTGGCTGTCCTTGGTACTGGGGAACCTTTTTGTACATTCAACCCAACAGGAGGAGAAGGCAGGGCTGGCCACACCATTAAGCAGCTTTGGGGTAGCAAAGAGGTGCTGGAGGGCGGAGTTGTTTGTAGGGTGTGGTCTGCCCTGCGCCTCTTAAGTTACCTTGTTGTCCTCTTGTATGATGGAAGACACTCTCTGTCAGCACAGTATGTAGTAAATTTAACCTACCATTCAGTATGTGGAAAACAAAGTGGGTGGGAGTCATTTAGTCCCTGGGTAGGCAGCAACATGGTTTGGGTTGGTCCTTAGGCGGTGGGGAGGAGAACATTTGTCTGTGGCAGCCTTGGCCAACCTGCTGCCCTCCAGATGTTCTGGACTACAGTTCCGTAAGTCATGTCTGTAAATAGAAGGAAAGGAATGTGTCAGGGAACTGCCATCAGAGGCATGGGAGAAGGAGAGGGTCTCTGACTCTGCAGGGGAAGGTCCAAGCGCTAGAGGGAGACTCAGCCGGGAAGAAGGGGAAGAGAATGAGTGTAACACCAGGGATCCAGGAGAGCAACGGGACAGGGAGGTGCAGGGGCTCCAGGACTCTTCATTGGAGGTTAGCGAGGAGAGCCCAAGCACCCCGCTGCCCACGCCCACCCTGCGCAGGAGACTCCCGCGCAGTGAGAGGCGGAAACGATTGGGCGTCAAACAACTCTTATGTTGGCAACGCTTTAAGAAACGCCCACAGACAGATTCTACGAGTGACTAAGGGCAGCCACGCTGAGATGGGCTGTGCAGTCCGGAGGGTTTAACCAGGCAATCTAATGCTCAAATGGAGCAGGATTACGCACGAGTAACTCCCAACCCATTATAGAATGATATGAGAGAATCAAGGTTTGGTGGGGCCTGAAGATGGAAGAAGGGGTCCCTGGGAGTAGGAGCGGAACTGAATCTACCTCTTCTTTTCTTTCCAGTATGCTCACACATGCATTTTATCTCTCTCTCTCTCTGCTTGGTAATTTTGCCTTCAGATGCTAAAATTTTGTGCCTTGTCACCTCATGCTATGGAAGTTGTTCTAAATTCCTATGACCGGATCCCACCCTGTGATTCTTGGGTGGATTCTGTGCCTCTTGAAGTGTGGCAGGTAAATTCCTCCAATCCAATGTAATGCAACACAAAAACAAACACATATACACACACTTATGCAATCACAAGGCTTGCTGTTTTGTCCTGCAAAATGGGAGATGGTGTATCAAACAATGAATCTTGGGAACAGTGCATCTTGGGAAGAAGGTGAGGCTACAGCTCTGCTTCCCTGACAGCTAGTTTTCTATATTTGGAGACTACATTTTTGTATGGCGGAGCGCAAATGCAAGCTCATCTACCATTTGTAAGACCCAGGCCTCATTTTTCTCCTTCTAACTCAGTACTTTCTGCCACCTAACATTTCTTTGACTACTTTCATATTTATCCCTGATCTATCCTTAAAATTCCTGAATTGGGCACCTGACATGTGTGTGTGTGTGTGTTTGTGTGTGTCCATCCCCGTATGTCCATCCCCTTGGCTGTACTGCAGAACTTTGCTTTCCTAAAGAAAGAACTTTGGCACACTAATAAAATGTGCAGTAGTAGTCAAGCGGGTGTGGCATGGTCCATGGTGGCAATGGATATGATATATGAACATGGAAGTCCATGCAAACTGCAGCTCAGATAAAGAATTCAGTGTGGTGGCCTATGACAAGCTGTTGTCTCTAAGCAAAGGGACCACTCAACTAACCTGGTTAGCACCCACTCAACCATATCCAACTAAATTCTATTTAACAGGCCCTCTAAGATTAATGATCCTAAATTAGTCATGCCCATTCATTTCAGTTGTCTGAACATTGGGTACAATCTATTATGCCATCTGAAAGTTCATGGAATGCCATTGTTGGGTCAGTTCTCCCTGTGGTGGTCAAAATGTGTCCAGGCTCTAAATGAGGGCTCTCATGATGGTGGAGAACATGGGGTGGAGAACATGCCTACCTAAACATGTCTACCTGAACTAGCATGTTAGGCTAGAACACACCTCCCTAGTGTGGTGGTTCTCTGTGGAAGTTTATTAAAAAACAAAACAAAAAAACAAGCATTCTATCTTGTGAACTTGTAACCAGCCATAGATGAACAGGTTTAGTTTCACACAGGATGCTTATAAACCTTGGAATTCAGAGTGGAAGTTCTAAAATGACAAACTCTTTTGACTGCCCAAGCCAAGACAGGTCAGGACTCATGTGACATCAGAGCAACAAACCCATGACATTCTGAAGGGCCATTATTCTTCTACGAACCAATGACGAGAGAGAGACGGGTCAAATAGCAGCAGAGACTTGCAAAAGGGAAGAGGAAAGAGTAAGGCTCTCTGGGAGGTTTGAGTGGTACCCTTTGCCTGTCCTGCTGATGCACTGATAGGTGTGTTTCTGGGCTAGCATTATTCCCGTTACAGAATTTCTAGTGCTAATTATGTGAAATGTGTGGAGTGCAAAGTGCTCCGAAAATACTAAGCATAATTAAAATATTTCCAGAGTTTGGAAAAATTTGTAGTAGTCCGTTTTATTTTCTATAATTATGCTAAGGTAAAGGTAAAAAGGTTAAGGACCCCTGGACGGTTAAGTCCAGTGAACGGCGACAATGGGGTTGCGGCATTCATTTCACTTTCAAGCCAAGGGAGCTGGTGTTTGTCCAGACAGCTTTCTGGGTCATGTGGCCAGCATCAATAAACTGCTTCTGGCACAACGGAACACCGTGACAGAAACCAGAGTGCACGGAAACACCGTTTACCTTCCCGCCACAGCGGTATCTATTTATCTACTTGCACTAGCATGCTTTCGAACGGCTAGGTAGGCAGGAGCTGGGACAGAGCAACAGGGGCTCACCCCGTATGCCCTATAGGATAATATGATTTTGTATGGCATGCCTGCCTGGTTGCTTCTGCTACTACAGGGACAGGGAACCTGTGGCCCCCAAGATATTGCAGTTCCTATCGGCCTCAGCCAAGGCTCAGGGAGAAGAATGAGAGGATTATGTTTGTGGTGGTCAGTGGAGGCTGATTTGTCTTAAGACTCAGAAGGCAGAGAGGCCAGCACAGAGTGGACCCAGGGCTAATAACAGGCAGAGCCAACTAATTCTAGGTTTGTGCCTATCCTCCTCGCTGCTGACTTCTATAGTGACAACACCAAGACTAAGGAGGAGGGAGTTGACTGGTAGGGTCACTTCCCTAGGCTGGTTGTAAGCAAGAAGGCAGGCTGGTGGGAAGTCCTGAGGGCAGACTGCAGTTGGTGGGGCAGTACCCAATTCGCCTCCATGGACCAGCCTGCTGGTGTGGTGTGTGTGTGTGTGTGTGTGTGTGTGTTCAATGCCTCATTTTACTTTTCTTTGCATTTGGACAGGAGCATCAGGTGTTCTACGATTCAGCTGTCTACCTGGTGAATCAGCCCCGCCCTCTGCAACATCTGGCCCGTTGTGCTGTGCGGAAGCAGTTGGGGCCGCAATGCCATCAGGGCATTGCTCAGTTGAAACTGCCATCTTCTCTGCAAGACTACCTACATCTCCCACTGGAGGGCTATCTCCAGTGATGAGGAATGTATACACTGGCCTCAAGAAGATAGAAGTCAAAAATTCAGAAAGACATACTTATTTTTCCAAGTGGCCATTTCTCCAAATTTATGAGAAGCTGCTCATTAAGCACTATTAATAAGGTTGTGGTGAAATGTAAAATTGTCTGGGAATGGTATATTCAGCAGCCATCTGCTCTCTCATCTTGAAGTGGTCAAGGATCACCCTAGAACCTGGGGCCTGAATGAGCACTTGGGCACCTGACACTTAAAATCTAAATTATTTTAATTATATTTTAACACATTTATATTTGTGTCTGAAAATGGCTGACAATTGCCCCACGATGTACTGTTAGGCCCCTTCACCATATAATCTTTGACTGCACTAATACTGATTAGTATTAAGCTGATTATTTCCTTTATTTAGCTTGTGTCTGCTTTTATCTGTTTTCTCTTATCAAAATGTTAGTCAAAGATGCCCTTTGAATCTAGCAGTGTAACAAAATCTCTTGCTGCAATGTTCCAGCTCCTGCCCGCAACACCATGTCGTAGACATCATCATTGTTATTAACCTGCCTATCTATTTATATAACCTGCCTCTTTTAATCAACTATTTTGTATTAAAATATATTAAAGGCTGCTATCACAGCAAACTTTTAAACAATAAAAAATACTGAATGACAATGCAATCAAAATAAGAGAAGAGCCCATTTCAAAAGACAGTGCCACATAATACCATGCTGGAAAAGCTCACCAGAAGGCATGCAGCAGTGAGACGCATGTGCCCTTCCTTGGGCAAAGTCTTTTATTGAATACAATGAAAAGGAGATATATTGCTTCTGTAGCAGATGGAGGATACCTTGCTCTGGATACCAATATGATTTCGCTCAGTGGCTTAATGCAGATGTTAAGCAGTGAGAGATGCAAAATGGAGCCATGTGGAACGCCATAGCATAACTCCTGGAGGATTGTTGCCATCAACAATAGAAGTGGCCATCAACCTAGAAAGGGAACTGTTGCAACATGGTCTAGTGTGCATGCCCCCTGCCACTATGCCCTAATATTCATTCCAGGACGGTGGTTCCCAATTAGCTAAGTACTGCAGACCCCGTTTTTCAAAAGCCAAGCCATGGACCCCCTACTTTTGAAAATTTTGATATAGCTATGGTGGTTTTTGTTATGCAAATGGTGCCACAAACT
Source organism: Podarcis vaucheri (assembly GCF_965113315.1). Taxonomy (NCBI): domain Eukaryota; kingdom Metazoa; phylum Chordata; class Lepidosauria; order Squamata; family Lacertidae; genus Podarcis; species Podarcis vaucheri. Next base: position 28,221,380 of record NC_138751.1, read on the forward strand.
GGTGTGTGTGTGTGTGTGTGTGTGTGGTGTTACGTACACCCCTTGAGGTCCATGGATCCCGTTAGGAACCACTAGGATAAAAGGACTCATAATATCAAAGACTGTCAAAAGTTTTAGGAGAGTTAACAGAGCTGAACTCCCCTTGTCTCTCTATCTCTGTCTCCATCAGGGCAACCAAAGATGTTTCAGTACCAAACTGAGGCCAAAAACCAGACTGAAATGCAAGCCCCCCAGACAACGGCCATCATCTAAAAATACCTGGAGTTGCAGCAACAAACTCCCGTGAACAGGATGGCCTACCATCAAAAGGAGAATTTGCATATGCTTATATATAAGTATATGTATATATACACATTTATAATTACTGTAAGTTAAATAAATATACCTTATTTCTTCCTATTGTCAGACGAGTATAACCTCACTGCTTAATTTCAGAAACGTAGGAAACATAACTTCAGAGATAATACAGAATCTTTTCTTTCACGATTTGTGAGTTTTTATGTGGAATGGGACCAGGGTGTGCTAGAAGAAGCGGACAGTGTTACAAGTGTCTAATGGGCCCCAACAGCTGCGTTTGTGTTGTGGGGAGGGAAACAAATTTTACAATGTTCTGATAACGTTTCGGAAACCTCCCCCTACTAGTAAAGTCCCTCTATTATCCTCTTACGCGTGGAGGCTGGGCAGTGAAGCTGGTGGACTGCGCCCAGCAAAGAGTGACCTGAAACAGCCTTGCAGTGCGATCTCTTAACATTGCAGTTAAAAACCCCGATTTCTCCCCTTGGGTGGAAAGATATGGGGGTGGGCAGGATAAAAATACTCAGACATGCGCATATATATCAATTTATATGGTGCTGTCTGTTCTGTTCACTGGAAAACGAAAGGCATCCCCTCACACTTTTGGAGAAAAACCACATTTCATAGCTGGATAGTACTGTATATAAAATGATAAATGTACGCAATACGCCTTGGACGCCTAATATAGACGTCACCCATTCCCTTCCACAGCCGCTGCTATGGCAACCGCGGCCTTCCATCCTGGCAACCTCGCGCGCCTCGAAGTGACGTGAGCTGCGGGCGTTAGTGACGTAACCGTTTCCTCTGGGGAAGAAAGGGCTCTCGGGCAGGTGAGTGACAGGTTCCCGGCGGGCCCCCAGCTTGGCGCTCCGGGGCCGAGACCCCTTTGAAGCGGGCCCTTCCGCTTCTCCCCCCCGGGAAGTCCCTCGGCACCTCCCGGTTGCGCTCCCCGCTCTGCTGCTGCTGCCCTTTCGGCCGGACCTCCTTCCCCTCGGCGCCTCTCCGCCCTTGCCTTCGCTTTCCAGCCCGCGGAAATGCCGGAACTTTCCGCCCCTCTTTCGGGCAGCGTTTCCTCTGCCCCGGCACCTTTTCTTTTCGTTTGCACGCTGCTTTTTGGCCCCGCTTCCTCCTCGCCCTGCCTCCTTTCTGTCACCTCGCGCGGCCCTGAAGCTGCTTCCCTTTGCACTGGCGAGGCTCCACGTCCCTTCCCCAAGCAACACGCCCCCCCCCCCCCGCCTAGTGGGCTCTTTGTTTTGTTTTTAACTTGGGAAGCAAAACTCATGGCGAAGCCTAAGAGGGAGAACGGAATGGAGAAGGAAACCTTGCTGGGGGGGGGGGGGGCGGCATCGGGCAGGGGCAATGCCCATAGAAGTTAATACCCGGGAGACGGTTGCTGAAACTTGGGACCGGATCAGAGGTGATGGGGAACATCAGAGCAAGGCTAAAAGACAGGAGTTGAGGGCAGGCTCCTTGAAGGCTTCGTAGAAGGAAGAAGCAGGAACCCAGCAAAAGGCAGGTTGAGGCACTTGGGCAAAAACAGAAAAGCTCTCAGCTAGCATACACTTCCTTGGGGGCCAAGGAGGACATGGAAATCACCTGTGCTATATCGTGCAAATAGGAGGACTACATGGAGTGCTTATGTCATGAAGTGCTTATGTCATGCCAAGTTGTTGGTTCCTTGCTCCCTCCCTTATCAATGGAAACTTAATGTGCCCCAGTTTTTTGTTTACTGTGGCTACTTCCCCAGCAGGCCATCAGAGTCAGTGGCAGGAGGCTAATTCTTGCCTGTCACATGTATTTTTTCCATCATTGGATAAGGGGGTGGTCTGGGTCAATCTTAAAAATCCTAATGAGATAGAGGGGAGTATATTTCTGCCACTCCCCACCCCCGCCCCTTTTAATGTCAACTGGACAAGAGGAAATTAAAGATATTTTTTTCTGGCATGGAGATAAGTAGTGGGAATTGCTTCACTTGCTTAGTTTCTGTACATTGGGTTGCTATTATAAGGTCAGTAACAAAGCTGAGACTGAGGAAAGCATACTCAATCATAGCTGTCTCTTTCCCCCATGTAATCTGCTTTCTTCACCGTATTGACATTATAAGACGTTATAGATCAAAAGTACTGCCTTGAATTGGGCTGAAAATCTATTGAAAACCAGTACAACCAGCACAGAGTAATGTAATGTACTTCTGTGAACTAATCTTCCCCAGGCGCTTCCATGAAGACATAGTTTTGTGTCACAAACTGGTTCTGCAAATGGAAACTTCTCTTAACCTGGAGGCAGTTTTATTTTTTAATATTGGACAGGGAGGCTAGCAGGCAAGAGGATGTGAAGGTCTTAGGTTACAATCTAGTGGAATAACCAAGGCTTCAGCCTACAAGCTTTGGCTTCTATTACAAATATTAGATCTAAATCCCGCTTGGTAAGTAAGAAACAAATAAACCTAGTCCCTATAAGTATGTCCTTAAGTCATATAAATTTTGGCTGCTTGATATCTTACTCCTGATAACATGTACCAAGCTGATAAATTAAAAAAAGATTTGTTGGAATACAAAGAAACAGGTCTTCAGAAATCTGATGATTTGTTAGAAAGATAGTGTGCATCAGCATCCAATCTTAACTGCTCTGTTTTCGAGATCCTCTTTCTCACTAAGTATATATCATCAATCCATCTTTGTACAGATTGTATTTTGTACATTGTCTTGTTTATCCTTGCAACACCTTTTCATTTCCATTTTACCACTGGAGAACTGAGGCTGAGATAGCAACTTGCCCAAGGCTCCTTGAGGTCATGACTGAGGTAGGGGCTAAATCTCACGGGACTAGGAATTGAGAACTATGAATTGTGCCCCTCTGACTTTGATGCCTATTTTATGTAACATTCAGAGAAACAGGAAAACTGAAAACAGCAGGTAAAACCAGGGGTAAAAACCACTGTCTCTCTTTCTCCTTAATTAAAAACTGCAGTGAGACATGGGACTGAAATCCTAATCAGATGCCATCTGAATTTCCCTCTGCTGTCAAGGCCAGAACTGCTATCCTTGTTGCTCCCCCGTTCTCTAAAGCTAAGAGATGGAGCCCCTTGAAGTGACCATCATTGAAGGTGTGGGGGATGAAGTCACTGTTGTGGCTGGCGTCGTGGTCCTTATCATGGCCTTGGTCCTGGCCTGGCTTTCCACATATGTGGCGGATGGTGGCAGCCATCTTCTGGGAACGGTTGTGGCTACTGGAGATTCAGCAGTGATCCACTTGAGCCCCATCGAACGCTACGTGGGGAACTCGGTGTCAGAGCAGTCGGAGCCCCAAGGTGCTGCAGAAGGGGCTGCAGAGAAGGCAGAAGAGGGTCCTGCTTCTGATGCAGGTCCTGCAGTTGAGCAAGGAGACAGCAGCAGTAGCTCAGATGCTACCTTAGACCGTCTGTTGGACATTCAGGGCCTGTCCCAAAGGACCTTTTCTATTGCTGCTGATTCCCAAGAGAACCAGAGAGTTCCACAAGCTGTAGCTGTCATGGAGGAGAGTGAACCAAACCCAGGATTTATCAAGGTGCGCCTCAAATTCCTCAATGACACAGAGGAGGTGGCCATTGTGAAGCCAGAAGACACCATTGGCATCCTCAAGAGGTGAGTGGTGTTGAATATGAATCAAATATGCACGTCCAAAGTGTTGTGTCTACATATTAACAGTGAGTAATGTGCAACCTGGTTTATTTGCAGTTAAAGCAAGTAAGTAAAATGGTTTGTCTCATATGTTGTCAACAGTACTAAACAACTGAAAGCCAAAAGAAATACTTGCACAAGTACATCATCTATACATGTGTTCAAACCATTGATAAGAAAAGGTTTGATAAACAGGATGCAACATCTCAAAATCTTTAGTCACTGATCATTAAAATGTGCATAAAAAAACCATTAGCACAAGTTACAAGAAAGAAGATTCCAACTAAACACCAGGAATAGCTTTCTGGCATAAGAGCTGTCTGACAGTAGGATGGACTCCCTTGGGAGGTTGTGGATTCTCCTTCATGGGAGGTTTTTAAACAGAGATCATATGGCCATCTGTCATGAATGCTTTAGTTCAGATTCCTGCACTGCAGGGGGTTGGACTAGATGACCCTGTGGGTCCCTTCCATCTCTACAGTTCTATGATTCTACTGTAATCTGGATGACACAATACAATGAGAAAGAATAATGTAGAGGATCATGCAGGTAAATGCTGTCTTGGATACTTATGGCTAACTTTTTTTGTATACTTTCTTCAGTATTGTGAAATAAGTTTTAGTTTTGCACATAAATAAGTTCTGTCCAAAGGAGACTAGTGGAGGGTGGTTCTGGCATACTGATTATAAGGAACCAATGCATTATATGCAGCTGCGAGCAGCGCTAGCAGATGAACCCTATTCACTTTGAATGGCATGAAGCATGTTGCACAGCAGTCTGCTGAGCTGAATCATTCACCTGACCTTTAAAAAACAGCGCTACACATTTGAAGATGGGGGTGGGAGATGAACAAAAAATGTTTCCAAGGAGTGGGAAATCTTCAAAGAAAGCTTTGCAGGTAGGTGGGTGGGTAGGTAAATAGCAAGAGTTGTGTGTAGTTTATTAGCCTACAAAGTGGTTGGGGTGGAGGTTTATTCCTCTTAAAACTTTGAGACCTCCAAGCGCACTCACAGCAGTGCAAGACCTCTGTGCACCGACTACCAGCCCAGCAGCACTTCTTGGAATACCCCTGGGGTGATGTGAGCCATGGGCGCTCCAGGAAGTGCTGCCAGGCTACTAGGATCCAGCATGCAGAAATCCCCCCCCCCCCCGTTTCCTGCACCCCACCAACTTCCACATCCCCTATGAGAACTGATACTTGTGAACACATTTATTTATAGGGTAGCGAGGTATGTTGTTGCTTATTTTGAAGCGGCCTTACCCCACAACATCATGCCCTGCAGGTATTTTGTACTACAACACTCCTCAGTCTCCGCCATAACACCCATTTAAAAGCAGTCCCATCAGTATTCCCTCCCTCTCTCTCTCTTTGACCTAGATGTTCATTTCCTTGTTTTTCTCTCCAAAGCAAGTACTTCCCAGGCCGGGAGAATCAGATGAAGTTTATCTACCAGGGCCAGCTTCTTCAGGACCAGGCACGGACTCTTCGCTCTCTCAATATCCTGGACAATTGCGTAATCCACTGTCATCTGTCTCAGACTGCTACCTCCGCCATGCCTGACCCAGTGGTTGCACCATCGGAAGCTGGCGGTATCACTTTGAGCATGGGCAACCTGATGATTCCCATTTTTGTGGTGATGCTGGCGGTCATCTGGTATTTCCGTATCAACTACCGGCAGTTATTCACAGCCCCGGCCACCATTTCCTTGGTTGGGGCGACTGTCTTTTTTAGTTTCCTTGTTTTCGGGATGTATGGACGATGAGCAGCCATGGGGAAGGAGGGAGTGGCCTTAGCTGCCAAATCTTGAGTGCTCTCTGTTTCGTACTTCCACTCATTCATACCCTGTGAGGGACATATAAAGCTCTTATCCAGAATTCTCCGCTGATGGAGGTTAGAGCTCCACAAAACCTTTGAGTTGAAAAATTGTACTTAGTTTCTACATTTTCTATCGCTACAGCATTTGGGTATCTTTGAAGAGTGATGCTAGAAGAGGGGAACGAGACAAGTATAGAAGAGAGCAGGGCCACAGGTGTTTGCTCTGATCTCCCCCTACTCTCAGGATAGAATCCTTTCAGCTGTCAGAAGCATTGCCTTGCTGTCGTCCGGCTTCTAGGCCTCAAAGAGAGATTTGGCTGCCACGTTCTCCTCCACAGCTACTAGGACTTGGAACTTGGTGATGATTATCGTAGAGAACCCATTTGTACTGAAGTACAGTTCCTGTCCCTTATGCTCTTAAGACTTCTGAGCCCCGCAATAGAGGAAACGGGCTCTCCACCTAAGCATTAGCCTGTTTAGTTTGCTGCTGCTACTGCTTTGGAAAGCATGAATGGAATGATCTTTGGGCTCATGCTTCTCTCCATTTCACCGCCACTAATTACATGGTAGTTACACAGTGACACACTGTGAACTAGTGAGACACCTGCCTTCTCCCCTCCCACCTTGCCAAGATACATGCACCTTGAACTGTTCTGAAGACACCTGCCCACTTCTTACTGTACGGACTCCATTGAGATGCTCACACTACCCCTGTGCTGTGGAAAAGAAGAGCCCTCTCCAAAGAGGGCCATTTGCATGTGCACACTCTGCAAGGATTATGATCCAGAATGCCATTAGTAACCAAGATGCTTGCATGGTTTGCCTCTTAACTGTCTACAGGAAGAATATTGGCAGCACTTGGGGGTTAACCAGGTTGACTTACAAGTATTGAAACCACATGTATCTCCTTGGAATTCACAGTCATTGGCTGAGAGGGCTTCAAATAGAAGACAGGCAAGCTGAATTTCTCTTGTCTTCTGTGTCAGAGGTGATGATTTGACATCAAAGACATCAAAGACCAGGACTAGTAAATGTAATCACTACACCCCTCTCCGCTAGGTTGTAGGCGACTTCTCTTTGAGCTTGCTAAAGTATTTTAAATCCCACAACTTGTCTCTTAAGTGGAGGGAGTTGGGGGAGCTAATTAAATTTCAGGCCTCATGGTTGCTAACCTAAGTTGGAACTGAATAACCAACTTCAGATATTTCCGATGGTAATTATCAGTGCCAAGTAATTTCCCACTTCTCAAAATCAATCTCTAGTATTTGTACCACTGATCCAGCTTTTAAAATCAAGGCATTTATTAAAAGTTGTCAGAAATCATTCTTTTAAGTTAAACCTGCGCTTGACATCCACTGTGTGAAATGTATTATAAAAATCCATGCAGATTTTATGTTGTTGTGTTTTCTTCTGTGGAGTTTGTTCAAATCTGCTTTAAGAGGAAGGAAAATAAAAACAGGCATCTGAGTAACTACCTGTGACAATTAAGCATCGCCTCTAAATGACTAGGCAGGGAAGCTTTTTGTAAATTGGGAGAGATTGGACTCTTCCCCCTGTCCCCCCCCCCAGTCTTTGGTGTGCTACATACGTACGTCCAGTTATTTACTTGCTTAAAAGGGCTTTTGCTGGAGCTGGGAAGTTTCCATACCCAAATTTTATATACTCTATATTCTCTTCATGTATAGGCTTTTCACACCACCAAATTCGGAACAGCTTTGCTACATGATCTACACCAGGCATGCCCAACTCCCAAGAGACTGCTATCTACTCCCACTATAAAAAAATGGCAGTGATCTACCCCATTGGATTGACCAAAGTTGTTGAGCTTTTTTGGGGGGGGGATCAGGATCGACCAGGGATGCCCCACAATTGATCGATAGATTGTGATCGACCTGTTGGATGGACATCCCTGATCTACAGTCTAAAACAGGGGTGCCTAACTTGTGGTTCTCTACCTGCTTGCTTCCTATCAGTCCCAGCTAGCATGATGGGAGTAATCTTGCAACACTCAACCAGAACTAGCCTTACAGCAAGATTGTGTGCTGTATGTAGACTCCAAATTTTGTTTCAAGAAAAGCTAAACATTCTGGGAATTGGACAGCACTCTGAGTTAGCACATACATGCTTGCTCCTGCGATTTACTCTAGCTTTTGAGAGGGAGCAGGAGCTTTGTAGCGCACTCATCTCTTCCCCAACCCTGCAAAGCTTTTGCTCTGTAGCTTCTTGAGATTTCACAATGTGCTTATGCTTGCCTTTTGACAATTACGTAGATTATTTTAGACTCACACACTCACACTCAAGTCTTTCAGGTGCTGTCCAAAATTGCATTTTTGTAAATGCAAAAAGCCCTCTGGTTTCAACAGAAGATCTGATTCAACACTAGCTCTCAAGATGAGGATTGAGTAGGCATTGAAAGCAACAATTTAACAGAACTAACAGCAGCCATGGACTGCAGAAAGCTCAAAGCTATCCATTCTGAAGGAAATCAACCGTGAGTGCTCAGTGGAAGGACAGATCCTGAAGCTGAGGCTCAAATACTTTGGCCACCTCATGAGAAGAGAAGGCTCTCTGGAAAAAACTCTGATGCTGGGTAAGATTGAGGGCACAAGCAGAAGGGCACAACAGAGGATGAGATGGTTGGACAGTGTTCTCGAAGCAACCAACATGAATTTGACGAAACTCCAGGAGGCAGTGGAAGACTGGTGTGCTCTGGTCCATGGGGTCACGAAGAGTCGGACAAGACTAATTGACTAAACAACAAAGAACAGCCTGAGGCTCAAATACCAAGCAGAGTTGCAGTTTATTTACACAGGCATTCCGCAATCCATGGATGGGCAGAAAAAAAATACAGATTTGACAGGGTTGTTTTGTTTTTTTAAAAAAATCTAGCTACCTACCTGTACAAGCTGAGATTACATACACAAAACAAGTTTTAAAAAATAATTCAGAGACCACAGTACAGTACTTACTCCAATGATTTCTGCACATGTTCAAAGATATCACACAGGTGCAGTTTGTACATCATCATCAACAAATTAAAAACCTCTCAACAGTCCACTCATGATAGAATACACGGGTTTGTTTTTTCTTCTTCAAGTGAAACAGGCCTACCTTAAAAAAATTAAAGGGTGCAAGTGCAGATACAGAGCCATATATAAAAAGACCTAGGTCTTCCCCCACCCTACCCCTCCCTCAATTAATGTTCAAAATTCCCCAGATGCTACACTTCCTAGGTTATCTGCAACATGATCCCAAAGGGTTCAGTTGCAACCATGGAGGCTGAGCAGGGGTCTTCCTTTTCCCTCAATCTGGCCACTTTTGCGCCACTTCAGTTTTACAGGTACATAATTTTAATGGGGTAGCAACTGGTTGCCAGGCATAGAGAAGGTAACTGATCCTGGTTTGAATAAAAGTCTACCTCTTCTTCTTCCTTACTATTTCTCCCTGGAAAGATATGATTCGGTTCAACTAGTTAAGTCAGAAGCGGGTGCAAGGCTGATCATTGCCTGCATAGCACAGGCTGTCAAGTCATGTTTTCAAAAACATTTGCTAAAGCACAACATGAAGCATAGGTTTCTAATGATGAGGGAGTGCAGACTGCCATAGAAGAAAACAGGCGACCTTTAAAAAAAAAGAAAGGTTGGTCGTGGTGCAGGATCCATCCCTTCAAGTCAAAAGAACTGTACGATTCAGCTGTTAGAGCTCCAGGTCATGTTATTTACCTTTAAATAACATGGAGTTCTTGCTCCATGTGGAGCAAAAGCTACCTCATCCTCTGAACAGTCCCTGCATACCTTGTACCTTTTGCCTAGGGAAGCAAAGTGAAGAGGAGCAAGGGGGTAGGGAAAGAGAGAGAAAACTAGAGATGGTGTTAACTTGCTGAGTTGGCTATCTCTACTTCCAGACATGCTGAACATCATCAGCTGCACACTCCTGCTCAGTGACTGCAGGTTCAGCATCCACACTGTATTGTAGGGAAACACCGCTGCCACAATTTGGGCCCTCACAGGCAGGAAAAGTGTGAGAAACTAAGGAGAAAGCAGGAAGACATAAGGCTCTTCGGAGACCCTCTGTACAAACAGCTGAACATCTGAAAAGTTTTCTGTTTCGGGACTGTAGGAAGTGATTGCTCAGAGAAGCCTCTCCTTACAGAACTAAGCCCATGAATTTTAGCCATGGCAAAGGCGGACTTTCATCTGCAACCCAACTGGCTTTTTCAGCTGCTATGAGAATGGAGGAAAAGGTTCGAAAGGCTCAGTCCTGAAAAACCAGCATCAGCAGCAGACATCGCTGTGCTGAAGCAGGCATGTGCGTAGCTGCAACAGAACAGATTTATGGGAGGAAAAATCTTAGTCTCTCCCTCCCCCCCCCCAAACACACACACATATTTGCATTCTCTGGAATAGAGGAAAGGGAAGAAGAATACACGAGAAATTCCCTTTAAGTATGTTCAGAAGCTGGGGGTGGCAGGGCTGGGCTTGCACAAAGCTTATTGGACAGCACATGCCCTTTTCTAAGTCTTGTCAAAATTCCAGAAAAGAGAGAAGCAGAGAGACACAATGAAAACCAGCAACACTCCACCTTCCAGAATCAACTTTGCAATTTCAAGTTTCCATCCAGGACCACCATGATTTCTGGCGTTTTAAAAACTGCACCTGCTTACAGAAGGAATAGAATTCAGGCCAGGATTGAGGTGGAAGGGAGGTTTATATAGATGGGGAGAGAGCGGTGGAAGTACTCACTTAAGAGTATACGTCCTCCCTCTCATCTCTTCTACTGCCCCACCCAGGCACACTTAGATTGGCTCTAATACTCCAGCAAGGTTTTGTTTAGATTCATCGACCCACACAGGCCATAGTAGGGAAGGCAGCGCTGCCCCTCCTGTGCTTGATCTTCATTAACATCTTCTGAGGGATGTTAAACTGCAGAGCCATATTTTTTTAATTAAAAAAAGCAACAACCAACTATTCTAAATTTACAGCCAATTTTTAGGGCTGTACGGAGATTCATACCTGCATACGGAGTATGTATAAAGCATTGCAAATCTTATGGTATTGGCTCACCAGGGTTGGGCAAAACGTAGATTTGTGCCCAGTATAGGAAGAGTTAGGAAGCAAACAGCTGCACCAGCTTCCTGACATGCATCGCCGGGAGAGACTGCCCACATCATCAAAGCCATTCATCATGTTGCTTCATACACAGTCTTGGAAATGCCATTTGGCAGGGAAGCAGACACCGTTTGGCAGTAGTGACAGCAGCAACACAAGACCAAACCTCTCTTCGGCCTCCATCCCAGTTTGCTCAGGTTGTGCAGACGTCTGAGGACTGCTCTCTGCAGCAAGAGCATTATTCCTGCTTAGGAGGGCAAGAGGGATACAGCAGCCAAGGAGACAGCCTTTTGAACAACGGAGCGCCGCCGCAGCAGCACAGAGGCAGGTTCACGATCTGGTGCCCCCTTCGCACGACGGAAAGGAGGCTCCGTTTTGGAGCAGAGGCTCTCGAGAAGGAAGGGCAGGCACTGAAGCGCAACAGACATTCTCCATTTCCCCCCAGAGACCCTTTAATTCTCTCGCAAACCAGGCCGAAAAGGCTGCAGGCCGACACACACCACCCCGCCCAGTCAGTCTCCAGGGCTGCAAAGCGATACAATGCCACCGTATATATAGTCATGATTGAACATCCACTAACATCACAATAAATAGACGTGTTGAAACGGGGAGGGGGGTGGGGGAGGAAAGAGAATAGCGACTCCCTGGCTGACGGAGTCACTCATCTTCAAGGCCCCGCCTCAAAACACCACCACCCCTGCTTTTCCCCGGAAGAGGTGGGTGCCCACTGCACCAAAAGCAGTCCGGTCCTTTCGTTCTCACATCCAGTGGACACAAAGGGCTGTGCAATGTGTGCTGGAGGCTTGGGAGGAAAAGGGAGACATGCAGCCAACTCTCTTCACAGTTCATAAAAAGGTGTGCCTGAGAGGAGACAGTCCTGCTCCTTTCCCGCAAACTGGGTCGGACGGGGTTCCGGGGCATCTCCCCTCCTCCCTCTTTTCTTTATCCTCATCCCAGCATTATTCAATTGATGTCGTCATAAAGGCTGGGGGTGGGAGGTGCAAGCTGCTTCGGCTTCAGTTTCTTCTTGCTGGAGCTCATTCCTGGAGCACCTCCTACCAGGCTCATGTGCGGTTTCTTCTTTTTGGTTTTCCGGGACTCTGAGTTATTTGTACCTGAGGTGGAGAAGAAGGCAAGTGCCCGTTAAGCCTCTGGTATGTTTCATAGGCACTTTCCTCTGTTGACAACACTTTGTACAGTGGTACCTCGGGTTACATACGCTTTAGGTTACATATGCATCAGGTTACAGACTCCGCTAACCCAGAAGTAGTACCTCGGGTTAAGAACTTTGCCCCAGGATGAGAACAGAAATCATGCGGCAGCACGGGAGGCCCCATTTGCGAAAGCACACCTCAGGTTAAGAACGGTTTCAGGTTAAGAACGGATCTCCAGAACGAATTAAGTTCGTAACCCGATATACCACTGTAAGAGATTCTTGGGGAAGATTGTTTTAGAAAAGGCACAAAGAACATGCTGTCCCAGCACCAATGGCAGCCCAGTCCATCACCAACTTATGCCGTGCTCTAACTGGGCACCCCGTCCGATTCTTACTTGCTTTCGATGAGGCCGAGTCAGAAGGCGAGATATCTGAAGATCCGTCCCACTGCAGTCTATTCATGAGGGCTTGACTTTCTGCCACGTCAAAACTGTCGTTCTCCACACTTCCTTCCGCCTCAGGAAGTGAGCTAGGAAAAGGGGCAGATGTATGAGAAGGGGTGAAGGAGCAAGATGACCCCCCTCCAGCTGCTTCTGCAGCTTCTCAGCTGAGGTTTTAAAGCCATGTCAAGAGTAAAAAGGAAACAAGGCAGCGTCACAAAGCAAAACACTCCACTCCTCCTCCTTGCCTTCGCATCCAATTTGACCGCTCTCTCCAGAGAAAAGGATTCTGCAAAACCTTTGCAAAACATTCAGGACTTTGAGCCACATAATACTCAAGATCACTTTGCAGATGAGATAACTCCCAACGTTAGCATTCCAGCCCCCCTAATTATTGGCTGCAGACAGAAGTAATGCATTGTTATGGGTGTGACTTCAAGGAGATAGCTAGCTTAGATGGCTTTGCTTTTTTTTTAAGGATTAGAATGAATTCATGGATAACTGATCTTATAGATGGCTTTTAACCCTTATAGCCAAATGGAACCTCCATGTGTAAGAGCAGTATATTTTCTGAATACCAGGTACTATGGGAGTGAATTTTTTTGTCCCCAGGGTCACCTGACTGGTCACTCCTGGAAACAGACTAGACCAGGCATAGGGAAGCTGTGGACCTCTAGATGTTGTTGGACCACCATTTTCCCTGTCCCTGACCACAGTCCACGCTGACTGAGACTGATAGGAGGTGGGAATCTAGTGATATCTAGAGGACCCTAAAGGTTCCCAATCCTTGAACTAGACCAAAATGGCAAAATCTTCTGATTTACACTTCAGGGCTCTTAACAAAGTTGTCATACCAAGATTAGGACTGACACAGGGCTGGTCCCCACCATGTCCAACTTTTACAGGTAAAATGGAGATTTTTAAATTTGCAATAATGATCGAGGACTGGAGGGTCCCTAGGTATTAACTGATACAGAGTAATGGGGATGTGATCTACTGTTGTGCAGTGCATTAAAACAAAATTGTCTAGCTGACTGAGAAAGCAAGTTGTAAGATGTGTGGGCAGCATGGGGTGGAATGGCAGAAGCTTGAGTGGATACAGGCTGAGGATGACTTGCTGATGGTAAGGCTTCAGGGCAACTTCTTGGCTTTCCACTCATGTGCAAACAGAAGGGAAGTTATGACAAAAAGGAAGAGAGAAAGGGAGAGAGAGAGAGAGAGCGCATGCATGCATGCAAGGGGCGTTCAGGTGAGTAATGTATACAGAATCTGAGTGCTCTCAATGCATGCTGTGTATTGAAGCACACTAGCCAATGAAGGAGGAGACACGTTTGCGAGAGCTGCTGCTGGATCAGGATAGCTTCCATCCAGGCAGCAAATCCCAGGCAAGACAAAATGAATTCTGTGCTTTCAAAGGAACACAAAATGCTGCACTGAGTGTGGGTTTGCTAAGAAAGGAGACAAAAAACACCTGCAAGCTTCGCAGCTGCAAAACTACAACCGAAAGAGAGCAGGATAGCCAAGTAAGGTTTCTCCCAGTCCTGCCGCCTCCCCTTGACCACCTATGCAGAATTATGCTAATCAGCTACAGAAAGATTCTCAATTTATGTCAGTTGAAGAATTCAGCTTTTTTTTTCTTCACAAAAGCAAGCACAGTCCTTCTCCAGAATCCTTCCAGCTGAACTTAAGTGTTAATCACATGACACTTTTTTTGGGAGGGGGGGTTCCCTACACCACACCTGCCCTGCCTCCATCCCATCACACTTACGCAGAAGGTCCCAGGAGGTAGACTCTGACTGACCTCCGCTGTTCATCCGTGTGTTGGGGGCAGCGCAAAGACCTGCAGGAAAAACAGGAAAAGTCAGGGATGAGGCACAAGCTAAGAAACACAGGTTTCCCTGTTCCTAAACGGATTGATATTCATTCCAGAAATGGATAAAGCATAGTGACTGCCTTGGAATCTTTTCCCTGTGTTCCTGCAGTATTTCGTTCCAAAACTGTTTCTGTGGGTCTTTGGACTGCGGTAAAGAATGTTTGCGCTATTCCGGAAAGGGAGTAACTAAGCCAGTCATATGCAGGGCTCATTCAGGTGCTGGAACATGCAACCAGGAGCATCCTTTAAAAAAAGATAGGCCCCTTGGTCCAGTAATAAACCCAGGACTGCGTATTTTGCACAAGAGTTCAAATTTGGGAAGTGGGCATTGATTTCAGTGACTTTCTGGACCTCAGCTGTCTTTCATTAAAAGCAAGTTGGTAGCTCTCATGGCTGCAAAACAAGAGACTTGCAAGTGTGGGGCAATCTCAGTTGAAGCCTCAGAAGCCAGAGTGAGGATGCTGACCAGGATTTCTACTCAAAGACATGGGGCTTCCACAACCTCTCCATGGCAGTGTGATGGAAATAGAGAATCTGTGGCCTCCCATATGTTTTTTCTTCTATAAACCCTGACCATTAGTCATGTTGATTGGGGCTGATGGGAGCTGGAGTCCACCGTCTGGAGGATAATAGGTTTCCCACCAGTGTTATGCAAAAATTAAAAAAATTAAATTAAAAATAAGTCACAGAGCTTAATTTCATAATTTATACAAGCTGCCCAATTTTTATCACAGAATTTGAATGGACTTTTTAAATATAAAAAGCATGGGGTGTACACAATCCTGCATACTCTACACTGAGCGCAGAAAGCTACACATGCGGACCATCGACACTGCCTGTCAAATGCATGGGTCTGTGGATCTGTACACTCCTGTATGATATTCAGACTTCCCTCTCTTCTCTGATAAGGTTTTAGCCATAGTGTACAATTATGTCTTACACCAACATTTGCCAACCCATTAGTGTTCAGGCTGACAAGAGAAGCGAAGGCAAAACTTTCATGGTAGAAGGGAGGTTGGAAACACAAGCTGGTGGACAACTCCCAGTCTCTTCACCAGGGTTAAGATATCAGAAGCAGCACACAAGCACTGGGCTTAAATGGATACCAATGAGCCCAATCAACTGGGAGCATAAACGGCAGACCAGCAAGCACTATGGTGGGCACTTGGCAACTGAACACATGGCACCCATTGCCATCTGGGAAGGAAGTTATCCATCACCCCGACAGGCAGTCAAGTCCAATGCCAACATCTTTCCACAGCCAGTCATAATTCTGGGGAGACTGGGAGGTGGTGGTGGTAACACTGGGCTTAATTTGCTGGTTACAGGAATCATACAGTTATTTTTTTCAGCAGTTCCTGCACAGTTTCCAGTGGTCTGAATCTGTCCTATGACAATGACTAAGGCAGGTTTGTAAGCAACTGTTTGCTGGGCGACGTGTGGTAACTTAAACTAATAATAATAATAATAATAATAATAATAATAATAATAATAATAATTATGCCCCACCCATCTGGCTGGGTTTCCCCAGCCACTGTGGGCAGCTCCCAACAGAATATTATGATTAATAATAATAAAGCGATTAAACATCAAACATTAAAACTTCCCTAAACAGGGCTGCCTTCAGATGTCTTCTAAAAGTCAGATAATTGTTTATTTCCTTGACATATCATGGGAGAACATTCTACAGGGCGGGCACCACCACCGAGAAGGCCCTCTGCCTGGTTCCCTGTAACCTCACTTCTTGTAGTGAGGGAACCACCATAAGGCCCTCAGAGCTGGAACTCAGTGTCCAGGTTGAACGATGTGGGTGGTGATGTTCCTTCAGGTATACTGGCCCGAGGCCATTTAGGGCTTTAAAGGTCAGCACCAACACTTTGAATTGTGCTCAGAAATGTACTGGGAGCCAATGTAGGTCTTTCAGGACCAGTGTTATATGGTCTCAGCGGCCACTCCCAGTCTCTTCCAAGCAAGCAGACAAAGAAACCTCCGCAAACTCATTAAGAGCTAGTTCCCTTTTAAGCTACTGATAAATGACCAGCAAAAAAAGGTGCATTGTGACAGGCAAACCAGCAACAGCAAGTTGCAAGGGTATATTGAAGAGTCGGGAAGATTTCCACTTCCACCTTCGGCCTGTGCAAGCAGTTTGCGAGCTAATCCAACAGGAAATACACACACACCCCAACCTGGCTTCCAGGACATGTTTTGGCCCTGAGCGTAAATTCTGAGTCAACGGCAGCGAACGGATCATGGTGTGGGTGTTCTTTCAGATCCATCGCAGTTAACCTGGACTTCCACCCAGCCACCCCAAGCAGGCAGTCGTGAATACCTCCCACTCTCCTTGTGACCTGGGAACGGTTGCACCGGCAGAGGAACGGAAAGAGGTTATGGGGCTCAAGAAAGTAGAAGGAAGGGCTGCTCTCACCGTGTACACATCTTCTTGGTGTGCTCAGATATCACCCCACATTGCTATGGAGAAGGAAATAGACGGCGTCAACAAATTAAAAGCGTGTAGCAGCGAACAAATCAAAGTCCACCAAGTATGACAGAAGTGGGCTGGCCCCTTTCAGCCAAGCATGATACCACTAATGCTCTAACTGTATGGTATAACAGAACTGGGGAATAAGGAATTTATTAGCTGTTCCCTGCAAACCAAACGTGCCCACCTCTCAGAGGAGGCTACCTATTTCACCTCTGCTTATGTTGTCACTCTGGCCTTTCCTAATCAAGGTGGCACTCAAAACAGTGTCTCACGCAAATGTATTGGGGGGCGGGAAGGGAGTTCTGATGGAAGGCGATTCTTACTTTTACACATTCTGGAAAGTAAACGGGGGGAGGGGGTTGTAAGAATAATTTTTGCCACCAGAAATTGAGGAGCAACATTCTAAATGCAGGTAGAGTTCTCAGAAGGACAGCCGGGATAAAAACAAAAGTTACAGTGGCTCCAAGAGGGGCTGAAGGAGGAGGATAGAAAGTTATTGGGAATGTGGAGGCGGGTGAGCCAATATGGCCTACCTGGAAGCAAGGGAACTCATGAGGTGGCCCTGTGAGGTATGGGAGGCTCAAGGAAGCTATGAACAACCCTACTTGGGAGGTGGAGAAGAGAGACGTGGAGGAACGTTCCCACTCAGAGTAGGGGAAAGGTAAGAGAGTAAAGCCATGATCCCTGGCAAGCTCGATACCACTCCATGGGGGTAAAAACAAGGAAACCTGAGAGGACCCACGCCAAGGCCTAGGCAGCAGCTCACAGAGTGCATCAATATATATTCCTGCGCACACAGCTTTCTTTCACACCTCCGTCAGCCACCGTCATCTCCACGTTGCTAGTCAAGGCCTTTGCGGCAACCTTCGCAGACTTTTAAGAGTTGGAAGGGACCCTGAGGATCATCTAGTCCAACCCCCTGGAATGCAGGAATATGCACTGTCCCATACGGGGATTGAACCTGCAACCTGTTTATCAGCCCCGTGCTCTAAACCAACTGAGCTATCCAGGCTGACCTTGTGCTTCAAAACCTAACCCTACAGAGCCTTGCCTGTGCTGCCTCCTCTGCTGCTCCTGTTCCGCACACCCTAACAAACAAGTCAGTTGGGGCTAAACAAATATTAAAGGTAGTATTTCATTGCAAATAGCTAATCTATCCACCGAACACACCGTGGGGCTTGGCTAAGAGAGGTCACGGGCCCTCCGGCTATCACTGACTTGGATGCTGTGATTTCACAAAAGAGGTTCTGGTAGGAAGCCATAGTAAGCAAGTCTTTTTATTGCAGTCAATAGCAAAGAAAGTCATAGTTAACAGGCAACCCTTGCAGCTGATGGTGCACGAGAGCAAGAGGCAGAAGGAAATTCTGGTACTCACCGTAGTGAGCAAAGTACGGAGCTCCTCAGGGCCCAGCGTTTCATAGTTGATTCCAGCAGAGTTGTTATACTATTGAAACAGAATACACACAAACCAAGGCACTTTAGAGGTTACACAAATAAGAGCGATTGCTTTTTGGCCCAATTCTCCAAGGGCATTCTCTATTCACAGTGGCTCCCATACTGCGGCCCTTGAAAGTCCACTCAGACCCCAGTGGACAGCTATGCAGATCAGCTCTATGGTCTCCTGAAGTCCTCTGAAGCAGGACACGAGAAGTAAAGAGCTACAGAGACAAGCTAAACTCACCTTAAATGGGTCCGAGTTACCACTCAGTTCCCCTAGGGAAGGGGAAAAAGAAAAAGAAAAAAAGAGGATGCATATTAATAGTGATGTCTGGCCTCCACCTTAGGAAATGCACAAAACAAGAACTTGGGATGCAAAACCATGAATTTCATTTGTATATTTCAGGCATGTCCAACTCCTAAGAGACTGCGATCTATTCCCACTGTAAAAAAAAACCCCATTGGATTGACCAAACTTGTTGAGCTTTCTTGGGGGAGCCTTCAGCAAAGTTGTTGACTGGTTGGACATGCCTGGTCTATTTTATCTTTGTATAGTAACACACACACAAACACAGCATAATATGCATCCAGCGCAGTTGAAAAGCTCACTTTGTTCCAAGGGTGAAGAAACTATCAACCACCAGATGTTGCTGGTCTACAATTCTCAATGTAACTGACCATTGGCCATGCGAGCTGTGGCTGGTGGATGTCAGAGTACAGTGACATCTGGAAGGCCACAAAGTTCCCATCTCCCCATTTTACTCTCCCGGCAGCACTGAGAGCTTATTAGGAAGGAACGCAAGGGCAAGTGATGAGTTGAGGGATAGGCTGAGTGTCATAGGATCATACAGTTGGAAGGGACCGCAAGGGTCACCTAGTCCAACTCCCTGCAACACAGGAATATTTCGCCCAATGTGAGGCTCGAACTCACAACCCTAAGATTAGGAGTCTCATGTTCTACCAACTGAGCTATCATGCATCTCCAAGCAGGTTCCCCATTCTGCATTGTGGTCTCAGAGCTGTCCTGCATAATACCTGTTCCCAGGTATTTTTTGCAACACCCTCTTTCCACTGGCTCCATCTGCATCTGGTCTAAAGAACTGCTACACACATAATCATCATCCCAGATAGCCACATATGTGGCGTATTAGGCCCCATTTGAAAGTTCCAAATTATGTGTGTGTGTTTTAAAAAACCCTCTCTCCCAACCTGTCAGACCAATTTAAAGGCCATCCAATTTAAAGGCCATCCCTGTCAACCCCAATCTACTTGGATGCCAGATTTTAATTAACACAGAGAAGTATGCTTAAGGAGCCCAGGAAATGCTGCTATAGTATGTAAGGAGGGAATGAGCGAAGAGAACCAACACACATAATGCACTCACCATTTTTATGTTTCAGGGACTTGGATCGTCGGGGCGAGTTGGGATTCTGAAACAAAAGGAGAAGAGCAGCAAAGGGTCATTTAAAAAAAACCAACACCTTACTGCTAACCTTGAAAAGTGACATCAGACGGGACTATGGAACTTTGCTTCAATATACGATTACGGCTCTGAGACTTTTATATGCAGAAAGATGGAAGGACCCATTGTTACCAGCAACGGAAGAATGGCTGTTAAAATAACGGACTTAGTGGAGATGGCGAAACTGACATGTTTAATCAGGGAAAAGTCATTGCTAACATTTGTTAAAAGATTGGAAAACTCCCGTAGGCTTTTGGAGTGAAAAAGAACAAGAAATAATGACATTTGGAGTTGAGGATTGAAGATAATACTTGTTTATGGAAAGTGGCTTTGCTAGGTATTATATTGGAGTGGGTGAAGTGAATATTGTTTATATATAGCTGACAGATGAAGAATCAGAAGTCCCTTACCTTCTGAATTTTATTTCTCTCTCTCTCTTTCTTAACCTCTTTTCTATTTCTATTTCTTTATTCCTTTCACTCTCTCCCTCCCCTTCTCTTTATGCTTTTACTATATTTAAAGTCTTAGTTTGGACCAAAAAAAAAAAAAAAAAAAGGAGGGGAAAATATGTTTCGATATTAAATTATGTATTTTTCTCTATAAACCCTAATAAAATTTATTTTTTAAAAAAAGGAAAAGAAAAGTGACATCAGAGGAAGGTAGTGGTCAAATGGCCAAAGTTATCGAGCCCCAAAAGCCGAGCACTCCTTTCCATAACCAACAGAACAGGTGCGCTTGCTGTCTAGCAGTAAAAAATTAGAAAGAAGCATCCAGGTACACAGAAGTATATTTACAGGATCTTTGTGCAATAGAGTTGGGGACCAGAATCACTCAGCTAGCTGCTGGAGGGGATCCTCCTGAAAAGCTGCCAATCAGAACAAGTGTGAGTAAAATCTACTACCAGGCCATTCCAAAGGATGCAGCGCTCTCCATCAACAGCCTCCCCCAAACTTCCCAAGATTTGGCAAGCAACATTCGGCATATAGGTTAAGATCGAGAAAGTTGAGGGAAACCAGCAGGTCTGCTCACATGCACAAGGGATGTGTGTCTTTCAAGTTTTCTCCTGTACTGATCGCTCTTTGCAAAAAAAGTTAGAAAAGGTACATCTCATTTAATTGTGCCAGTATGCATAACGATGGTCTTACCTTATCTGATTTTCTCTTTTTTGCTAGGAAGGAAAAGAGACGAGACTATTTTAACAAAACACCCCAAGAACAAAGCACAGTCTCTGTTAGCTCAAGGGGTAGTTCTGACAAATGCTTTCCACAAAACCTTCCAGCGTTTCCCAAACTTGGGTCTCCATCTGTTTCTGGAATACAATTCCCATTGTTCCTGACCACCGGTCCTGCTAGCTAGAGATGATGTGAGTTGTAGTCCAAAAACAGCTGGAGACCTCAAGTTTGGGAAACACTGTAGACAGAATGCTGCACAATGATATTCTAAGTCAGATGATGATATTCATCAACATGATAAAGCCTTGGCCTACCAATCTGAAAAAAAAGAACAAACCCAATTCTGTCTAGTGTTTCCAGGCTATTTACCCTGTCCTGTGCTTTCTTTATAAAGCCAAACACCTGATGCAAATGGACAACTTTTGAACTGGGCTACATGCTCCCACAGGCCAGAGATGCCTATGGGGAACCTGTGGCCATCCAGATGTTGCTAGACTTCAACTCCCATCAGCCCTAACATGGTCCATTGTCAAGGATGGCAGGAGTTGTGGTTCAGCAACATCTGCATCTGTTAGACCGGTCCCTCCTCTAAAACCTTATCTGCCCACCTAAAGGAATTTATTTTGTTCCATCTGTAAATCATTCCCGTTTTCGTCAAGTTACGGTTTGGTTTATCCGTATTTTTGAACACCCTTTCCTTTGAGGTTTTATTGTTGTAAGCCAGAAGACTGTACAGAATATGCTATTTATAAATAGAATAAATAATACACCGCCAAACCCCTTCCTTGTCTTACCTTTCTTCTCGGATCCATATGACCAGTCATTATCATTTATATCGTCATTGTCTTCTTGGTCACTCTCGGATTTGTTCATGTTGTTACTGCTTGCTATCCTATAGCAAAAGGAACAGGAAGAAAAAAAAGAAAGTGAGCTAGACAGCTTTGCGGTGGGAGGAGGAAAAGTCTGAAGGCCGATTCGTAACTAACAGGAATGCCTGTGTTCCCACCACTGGCTTCCTCTGCAAAGTGCAGGCATAAGGCTGTGCTCCATGACACATTCCCAGTTCCCACAAAGAGGTGAAGCCCCCAAGCAAGACTGGCAAATATCTACATGAACTGAGCACGTGGCCCTAGAAGCTGCTCCCACACCCATGCCAACAAGGCAAGAGGGTTCTTGCCAAAAAAGGGAATTTTAAAAAGGGGTCCCTGTTGGTGGAAAGTTTGAAAACCCTGCTATTAGGATACAGTGTAATGGAGCAAGCAGAGTCAAAGCCAAAGACACACTTTCTTCTGATTTGTCACCAGCAGCAGGTTCTTAAATATGCCATTGCAATTTTAACACTTCGTGAGCATTTACAGCAATTCACACAAAACCCCTCAGGACTCCCTTTCAATATCCCTTTGAATTCTGTGTAATGATGTAATGATCCCCATATGGAAGACCGGGGATGGGGAGAAGAAGTAAAGAAGGGTCAGGACAGAGAACAGCAGCTTTACCAAAGCCATTTGGACTTGGGAAGGTCAGGGGCAGAGGCAAGATTTGAACCCTCTCTTAGCCACAACTCCAGACCAGACCAGACCAGGCAATTGCTATTTTCCAGCCATGCCATGTAAGCTTCTTAGCGGCGCAGAATTTAGGTTCAGCACGGCAAAGACATCAAAAAATTGTTTTAAGCACAGGGTATGCACAACCTGGTATGAACCGGAAGCCAAAAGTTCACCCGTTTTTGGCATTTGTTCCTTCTTCCAGAAATCCTACCCTCGGCCTTCTCACCCGAAACACCATTTTGAGAGGTCTGGTTTTCAGGCAAGGCTTCGATTCTTAGACCTCACCTCCTATTGGCAATGCGGCTGCTGTTCCGGCCCATGCCAAGGCACTTCTCCAAGTGTGGGGCGAAGCGGGAGGCGGCAATGCTTCGGCTGCAGTTTGGGCAAACACATTCCTTGTTCTTCCACTGGTTGTAGACCTGGCCAAAGATATCCAGTCCCGGCTGATCTACAATTTCTGGGAGTAGGGAAGAAATGGGAGATGGTTCATCAAGTGGGAGGGTGGGGAGGGACTGGCTGAATCCAAAGGAGTGGTGGGGGGCACCAGCTGGGGGACCCCACTAATTCACCAAACCACTCTTCTTAAATCCTGCAGTCTCGAGCAAAAGATTTCCCAGGCGACTTTAAGCTCATCCTGCCACCAAGCTCCCCTCATGCAAGTTCCTTGCAGCACGGAACGTATTGCCTCTGTAGCAATTCGTTCTGCAGGCACTATTCTGCAGTTCCCCTGCTCTTTGTATGTGCCACGCTGTGGTCTGGATTTAACCACCGTCCCTTTCCCCAAGCATAAAATTCTGCAGCCCACCATTATGAGTGGCTTCTTAAATCACTCACTTTAGAAGGCGGGGGGGCGGGGGAGAGAGAGAAAAAATAATAATTTTTTAAAAAAGGAAAATGAACAAACGAACTTTTGGCAGCTGTGCTCGCATTAAATATATGCTTGAGCACAAATTTAATCAAGGAATCGGATTAGAGTCAGGGGTCAGCAAACTTTTTCAGCAGGGGGTGGGTCCACTGTCCCTCAGACCTTGTGGGGCGGACTATATTTTTTCGGGGAAATGAATAAATTCCTATGCCCCACACATAACCCAGAGATGCATTTTAAATAAAAGCACACATTCTACTCATGTAGAAACACGCTGATTCCCGGACCGTCTGCGGGCCGGATTAAGAAGGCGATTGGGCCGGATCCGGCCCCTGAGCCTTAGTTTGCCTACTCATGGATTAAACTCAAGGCATTAAAACAAAGAAGCACCCTTTAAAAATCTATGCTGGATTTCTGGTAAGGGGCAGTGGGGTGGGGGTGGGGGAATGATTGGCTGCAACACATACTTACCAAAGTCCTTCATACTCTCAGGATCTGTGTCATCCAAAAAGAAATAGCCACATTTGACAGCCCGGTGAACCTCAAAGCACAAGCCCAGGCAGGCATCCTCAATCAAGTCTGTATAGATATCATGAGCCACAGCCTAGGAAGCAAGAAGACCAAGAACAAGGCCAGTGAGAGCCGTAGAGAACAAGAGCAAGGTTGAACAGGGAGCAGCACCCATTTCCCATGGTTTAAGCCTCAGAATCTGATTCCAGTCCAGAGTTCAGCACCCAGAACACACTCTGGAATTATAGAGTTGGAAGGGGCCCCAAGGGTCATCTAGCCCAACCCCCTGAAATGCAGGAATCTTTCGCCCAGTGTGGGGCTCAAACCCACGACTCTGGGATTCAGAGTCTCAGGCTGTACCGACCAAGTTATCCAGCCGAATTGATGTACATTGCTGCATCCTGCTAAGAGGATTTCCACTAGCCATGTCCCCCCCTCACTCCCCAACTCTGTTCTCAAGAATACAAGCAGCATCTACAATCCAAACACTGCCTGGAAGACTTCAATCGTTCTTCATGGCTTTTTTTTTTAAGGCAGACCAACCGCTGTCTCAGACATGATAAAGTGAAGGGGAAGGTGTCGGACAGGATATGCAAGTGGCTTGCACTTCCACACCCCAGGACACACAAGTCATTTGAACCAGTCGTAAAGGGTCACCCAGAATTGCCTACACTGCAGTACAATCCTAGTTAAGTCTACTCAGAGGTAAAGCACAGAAACAAGAGTGAGTGTAGCCTCATTCTAAATTCCCGGGGCACCAAGTCAAAAGAAATGGCAGCAAGGCTGTGAAATTGTAACCATGCAAAATGAATCAATATTCCTAATATATGTCAGAATACGTTGTGCTTCCAACACACAATCAATACAAAGGATGAAGTCTCTTTATTAAAAGGGGGGGGGGGGAATTCCAATTTCTAATATCCTTCCAGCAACTCTCACGATGGAAAGGCTCTGGGGTTAAAGTCCTGGCTTGCATGAAGAGTTTGGATTTGGATTTGATATCTCGCTTTATCACTACCCTAAGGAGTCTCAAAGCGGCTAACATTCTCCTTTCCCTTCCTCCCCCACAACAAACACTCTGTGAGGTGAGTGAGGCTGAGAGACTTCAGAGGAGTGTGACTGGCCCAAGGTCACCCAGCAGCTGCATGTGGAGGAGTGGGGAAGCGAACCCGGTTCACCAGATTACGAGCCTACCGCTCTTAACCACTACACCACACTGGCATGAACTTCTGTACCTAGGAGAACAGGTCCTCCATCTCAGGCTTTTCATGAACCCATCAATTTCTGCCTGCCTTTGATGGCACTACTCCCTCCAAATCCTTGTAAGAAGCCTTTCAGCCTCAAGGGAGGCAACTTACCTCCAACTTGCTGTTATCCAGGCCCGACAAAGTCATTTCCTCCATTTTCATTTGCAAAAGCTATTGGAGAAGATGCGGAGAACGCAACATAGCAGAGGCCAGGCTGAAATGGGAAGGGATCCCCCTGCGAAGACAAGACAGGATTCGGTGGTCAGGCTGCAATCTCAATTCAAGCCGGAGGATGGGCTTGTGGGTTGGAAAAAGAGGACAGTAATGTGAATTCTAAACAACTATATATTAATTTAGAAGCACCTACATACTAAACCACGGCTCTGGAGACAGAGAGAGAGAGAGAGAGAGAGAGAGAGAGAGAGAGAGAGAGAAGGAAACAATGCTTTTAGCTGGTGCAGCAGACACCATTCTCAGTGTATTCCCTTCTGTTTGAAAGAGAATGGAGAATGCTTCTTTGAAGATGGCACCTGCCTTCTGTAGTTTATGCAAGCCTTATTATTATTATTATTATTATTATTATTATTATTATCATTATCATCTACTGCCTGGTTGAGGGCACCTCTGAAATTGCCAAAAAAGTTTAATTGATTAATCTAATGCAACAACCAACTAAACATTGCAGCCTCGGTAAGCAGATTAAATAATTTGCTAGCAAGTATATTATATAAGCATATAATATGCATATATTATAGTATATGCATATTATAAAAAGAACTTTTTTCCAGTTTTCCATCTGAGAGCTTAAAAACCCCACCTATATCATGTAGAACTGTTTAACAACAGCCTGACTCTAGAAATAGAAACAAAACAGAGCCACTGTTAAGCCGGTTTGTTTGAAGAGGCAAGGAACAAATCTAAATAATAGTGATGGTCATAGCTTTCTGACCTGGTCTGTAAAGTTTCTTCCCCCCTTTGCAGTGTCTGCCTGATGTCCTTGTCCCCCTTTGCCTCGCAACCTCCTTACCTGAAAGGCTGCAGCTCCTCCCATGGTTCCAGAAGGGACACTGGGCATATCATAACCACATGCCACCACACAACCTCCAGCCACACCATGGTGTGACTCAATTTGTTGTGTGCGTACCATTCTCTCTCCCTGGCAGCCAGCAGCACTCACCATATCCAGCTCCCTGTGCCACAATAACCTTCTGCATTGTGACTGGACTGCTTCCAATCCCTGGCCCTTTTGCTGCATTCCCCTCTCCTTTCCAATAAGAGCATTTAAGTGTTCATATAATGCCCAAACTCTTCAAGCGTTTAATCTTCTTGCAACCCATACAAGAGCTCTGCAAGGCAAGTCAACACTTACCACCTGCACACTGCACATTAGGGACTGGAGCTGAGAGAGAGTGGCTTGCCTGAAGCTACCTTGTTAATCCATTCCAGAAGTCTGTTCTTAAACCAAAGCATTCTTAAACCAAGGCGTGCTTTCCCATAGCAGCGGGGGACTCAATTTACAAACGGAACACACTCAACAGAAAGCGGAACATGTTCTGCTTCCAAGGCAAAGTTCACAAACCAAAACACCTACTTCCAGTTTGCAGCGTTCTTAATCCAAGATGTTCATAAACTAAACTGTTCTTAAACCAAGGTACCAGTGTATATTGGGTTAGGTAATGGAGTTTCTGTGCGTAACGTTTCTCGGTAGGTCTTGCTCCTATGAGGCAGCTGTGGAGACTGAAGCTCCCCACCTTCCCACAGCTGCCTATGTCTCCTCCTTTCCCAGGTCCTACCCAAGCAATCTGAGACTACGCCGGTATGCCTGTCTTTGCTTCTCCTGCCTCACACCTCCCCTGGTTCTAGGAGACGATGGAGGAGGGGAGCTTGTTGTAGCAGGAGGGTCACACACTCTGGTTCCTTCACCAGCCTGACTCATCTCTGCTTCTTGGCCTCCCTCCTCTGCTGCGTCTGATCCTGAACTTCTTTCTGCCATAGACTCTTCCTGCTCACTAAACCCTGTTACCTCTTCAGTTTCCGGCACCTCCTCCTCACAGTCTTCTCCCTCTGACCACCACTTCCCTCCCGTCGCCCCACCACCAATCCCCTAGGCCTGAACTTTCATCCCTTTGGGGTTCCCCAGCTGGTACCTCCCACCACTCCTCTGTTTCTAGCCAGTCCATGACACCCGGTTGTTTTTGCTATACCGCATAGCGTTACCCATCTAGAACTGAATCTGCTGCTCAGTCGCTTCTCTGGCTCCTTCACCAGGCACTGAACACACACTTTCAAGCTTGCTTCTACAGTCATAAATGCTAGAGGGTTTGGTGTTTTTGGGTTTTTTTTTAAGATGACATGAAAAGCTGAGATTTTCAAGATGCTGCACATAGCGAGCATCAAATTCCACAATTGCTTCTCCTACCACAGAACTGGGACATGCACAAAGCCCGGCAATAAATCCAAAGACTGAGTTGAAACAGATTAAAGAGAGCAGGGCTGTGATTCTGGAGGAGCACAGACAAGGCAGAGAACACAGAATATAGTTCTGAATATGGCCGAGAATCTCAGTTTCACATTTTTAATTTTATTTTAACAGGCAACCTATCGCTGGAGAGGCTTCTAGCCCTTGTGGTTATGTGTCTTGATAGCAACAATGCCTGCTGGAATCTCAGCAGCAGAGAGCACAATTAGTAAGATTCAGTGCTTGGGGATGGGGTTTCTGGGTCTTTGCACCCTCCATGACTAGCAAAGCCAGATTAAGTTATGCCAAGCGGCAAGAATGAGAAAATAAAGTTATGCAAATCGGCATGATTCCTAAGGACACAAAATCCAACTTAATGGTTTAGCACACAGCACCTGCTACCTCAACCCAGGATTATCCCCAAGTCAGCTTGCACCACCAGCCTATAGTGAGTCATGAGCAGACGGCTTTGCCACCAAACAATAGAGGGACACTTATTCCCCTGGTCCAGGTTTGAGCTAGACTGTCTAATCTCTGCCTCCAAAAACAGTTGTCTTAAGTGGGAGTAAATCCCACTCACCAAATCTTGTCCACGAAAGCTTCACTCAGTTACAGCCTCCACAATCCCCCCAAAGACTGCATCCCTAGCTGCAGCTATGAACTGATCTCGCAATGCAAAGGAGGGGAGAGAAGAGAAGTGCATATGAGGGAGAAAAGAAAGCACATCTCCCACTGCCTCCAATGGACAAGGGTCCTACACAAAGCAGAAAGCAAACTGGCTGACCATCCCAAAACTGCCTGTGTTCTTTGTATCAAAAAACGCTGGCACCATTAACAGATTGTGACATACAAGACAAATGCATGCAAAGGAGAAAACTGACAGATTAAAGCAATGCTGTCTACCCAATGCAGGGAGGACCAAGAAGGAGGGAAAAACAGAAATCTGAAAATAGTCAAGACTCCATTCCTGGGCCACTGCCTTCCCAGTTACCTCCCTGATCCATCATCAAGCCCCTCCTCCTTCTACAAAAGACAAGACAGGAGAAGGGACCGGTCTTCAAAAGGGTTCATTAAGAGGATGCAGGCAAAAGTCCCCATCAATGAGAGCAACAGTCTGTCCAAATCACAGCAATTCTCCCTGTGTGTTGGACCCACGGCCATTTCCAGGATCCAGAAGTTCCTGCTGACTCACCCTCTCCTGCCGAGGGCCCTCAAGGAAAGCCACAGCCTGTGTCGGTAAAATGAATACAGGGAGGCAACCATGGAAAGGGAAGAGTGCTTGGAAGATGGAACCGCCACACTGCTGGCTCATTTTGGAGATGGGGGAAAGAATCTATGTATTAGTGATACAGACAAAAAAGTTGCTCTAAAATATCCAAACATGAAGAAGGAATCTGTGCATCTCAAAAGTTTATTTCCTATATTTTAAAGACTATCTGGCCTTTTCAATTTGTTCTATCCTTGTACTCAGGCTGGTATTTTGTTATATAGTATTTATAGGTGTGTTGAGAGAGAGAGAACATGAGAATGAATCCCCTAGCTGTGCCAGGCACCTAGAAATTTGACACCAACATGAACAAAATCAAGAACTGAAAAATGTGTGTGTATAATTTTACTCTTTTCTGAGTCTGGCGCTTCTCCTTTTCCATTTTTTAGGGGTCTTGACATCTGAAAGTTTGGAATCTTGTTATCAATGCTGCAGTCATAACTAAAAAGGAAACCAGACTCTCAGAAGGAATTTTGAAACATTCCAATTTACCGAGGCATTTGATCAGCAGAAGATAGTGGTAACCCTGAAATCAGTGCTTGAGAGAATGTTTACACACGCGCACACATGACGTGTTTGCTGCTCTGAGCTCTTTGGGAGTAATGGCAGGATATAAGACAGACAGACAGACAGGCAAATTGATGCATGCACATGTAAAATGCATGCAAACCTATATCCCCTTTCAAACACCAAAACTAACTAGGGGTGTAGAAGTAACCTCTTCTCAAGTGGCCATCTTCAGCTGGGATACCTACAGAGGCAAGTAGACTGGTACCGCTCTTTAAATCACATCTCACTTGTCTTCCTCTCTTGCCATATTCCCTATTGAAGCAAGGACCAGAGGCTGCCATCCGCCACCGAAGGGAAAGCCAGATATGGAAGGTTTGGCATAATACAGGGAGGGTGGGGGAAGCTAGCTGACAAAGAATGGGCCAGCTTGCAGGGCCTGCCAATAACTTGAGGCTCTTCCTAGTCCCCTATTGTTGGGAGAAGGGCTACTTCGACACCAGACACAGGCTTCATTAGCCTAACAATGGGCAAACAAAATCCAGACACTATGGGAGCCTCCTTTCCTCCAATGCCTCCCTGCGGCCAGCCATCTGGAATCAGAAGGATACCCCCCACCCTGTCTAGACCAGAAGCCAAAGGGGGAGTTGGTCCCAACAGGAAGGGGACTTTTTTTTTAGGGGAACCATCAGCAGGAAGCACAGCAATATAAGGAAAGTGAGACCTAGAATAACTGTTCTCACCGACCACCAGCCCCTCAACCTCAGCCCATAACCTTTGAGGGCTTGCAAGGAAGGAAGGAAGCAATTAATAGGGGGTTTTATCAGTTTTCATTGGCTATCTATTTCAGACATGTCTTGACATACCGTAGCCCACTCCAAACCTTAGATGTGAGGCTGGTTTGCCTATTTCGTATAGCTTCCCCTGAACCTCACATAACTTTCTCCTCCACCAGGCCTCTCAGCCAACTCTCAAGCCCCATCACATGGTCTTCCTCTGCTCCCTGACTCAGCATTCCCAACCCATTCTGCAAAGCTGTTTCTCCTCCTCACCTCGATACCCTTCCCCACCATTCTGCTGCACTCCTGTGTCAATCGAGTGCCTCTCTGCACGCATGCCACCATATCAACCCCAATACACCCCATACTCCCAATTTAGAATGCACTGTCAGAACACTCCAATTTCTGCCTCCCTTAACTTAAACCCTTGAGAGCAGTCCTTCCCGAACTTGGGTCCTCAGATGTTGTTGGACTACAACTCCCATCATCCCTAAACAGGGCCAATGGTCAGGGATGATGGGAGTTGTAGTCCAGCACCTGGGGAACCAAGACTGGGAAAGGTTTCTCTAAGTAAGTGTTTCCTAATTGGGGGACATGTGGCCCCCTGGAGGGGGCTCAGAATATTCCATGGGGGCCATGGGTGGAAAATGTGTAAATCGGGGACCACAGCACAAGGTTAGGGGGCCTCAAAGAGAAGTGAAAAGGGGGGGGGAATCCTTTTTTTATTTTAAAAAAATCCTGATTGGCTGGCTATCTACTTGGCCAATCACAAGTGGGTAAGGAAGCAGCCCACCAGGGCCTAATGCTCCTATTTGCCACGTGCATTTTCTTGGAGCAATCCTGGCTTGTTTCCGGCGGGAGAGGGCAATTGCTGAGGCTCCCATTTTGACCAGAAGAGCTCGCAATCCAGAGCCGCCAGATCAGGTAAGTGCGGTGGTTGGGTGGCAATGGGTAAGGCTGGGCGAGCCAGAGCTGCTTGTTGCTGCCACTAGTTCTGGGCCCGGTGGCAGCCTGGGCCTGACTCTGCAAGGTGCAGGGTGCAATCCACTCCAGCACCTAGCAGATCAGTGTCTTCGGATGTTGCTGAGGGGCGCAGGGCCCATCGGCAGTGTCGGCCCAGCTCTGCAAAGCGCAGGGTGAAATCCACCCCAGCGCCTAGCTGAGCAGGGCCGCCTGGTGCTGCTGACTTGCATCAAGTAAATAACTAAGTGCCTACTCAGAAGAAAGTAGCACTGAGTTCAGTGGGTCTTACCCCCGGTAAGGGGGGCGGGGGGGGGACGGTCATGTTTTATCTAGGCAGCCAGGACTCCTCCAGAAGACAAAATCTCTTTGCACCAGGTCAGTGAGGGTTGACCTCAGTAGCTGTCCCCATATGCATCAAATAACTGTTGTTTCCTTTTTATAATACATGGAAGATGGAGGTTCCAGACTCTCCTTCCTTGAAGGTATCTAAGCGGAGGCTGGATGGCCATCTGTCGTGGATACTTCAGCTGAGTTTCCTACATTGCAGGGGGTGCACTAGAAAGATGACCCTTGTGGTCCCTTCCCGTTCCATAATTCCATGTTTTTCTGCTTCAACAACATTTCATTATGTTGCTATCATTTTATGTATAATTGTACTTTGTATAAATTATAAAAAAAATTAAACAAAACCTGTTCTATTTACAAACAAAACATTTAAATAGCTACCTTTCTACCAGTAGGCTGGGGGGCCATAGGTGTAGCCAGGACTTTTTGGGGGGCCAGAACCTCATATTTGTATTGATTTTTACTTACCCGTATTTTTTGCTCTATAAGACGCACCAGACCGTAAGATGCACCTAGTTTTTGGAGGAGGAAAACAAGAAAAAAAAAATTCTGAATCCCAGAAGCCAGAATAGCAAGAGGGATCACTGCACAGCGAAATCAGCGATCCCTCTTGCTGTACTGGCTTCTGGGATAGCTGCGCAGCCTGCATTCGCTCCATAAGACGCACACACATTTCCCCTTACTTTTTAGGAGGGAAAAAGTGAGTCTTACAGAGCAAAAAAATGGTATTGGGGGAGGGTAGCTGCCTCCCTGCGCCCCTGGCCACGCCCAAGGGGAATGGCACAGGAAGGAAACAAGGTCGCAAGTGAGCCACGGTCGGAAATAGGTTGGAAAAGGTTGCTCGAAGCCATAGAACCCATGACCAATTCTGATCCTGAAAAGTTGTGTCTCCACAACGTGATTAAACAAAGTGACTGTTTCATTAGGAAACTGTTCTTCCCCACTCCCTTAAGCAGGGTATAATTTGGGAGCATGACACAGATCCAGAAGCATTTTGGTGGTAGAGAAGGGCTCAGGCACAAATCCCCACTGCAGAACAAAATTCTCTCTCACCTGGATGTCCTAATCCCCGATACATGTGGTGGGCAGGCTGCCATTACTCAACACAGCAATATAGTTTCTTTCTTCCTGCTGGAATCTGTGTTGTGTACAATATGAGTGCTTTCTGTTATTTTCTTTGGTATATTGTTTGCCCTTTGCTATATATATTTTATAAAATAATAGTAATAAGCTAAATGTGCACTTAAAAAAACACCCAGTGAGAGTAATGCACTCTAGGTCTGCTCAGAGGCACCCTTTTGTGCTTATTACTTCCCATATTCTGGAAACAGGTTCTGGGAGTGAGATCCGCTTGAAATCATACCTGGCAAAACAACTGAGTTAGTGGTGGGATGGGCATGTTCCAATACACACACACACACACTTTTTTACATGCACCTGGTGAAGACTCAGCCCATCTGAGTTTCTGAAGACAACGGTACTTTGTGGGCCAGCTTGTCCAAACTACAAGAGTTGTCATTTTGGATCAGCGTTTCCCAACTCTGTTTTGTGAACTACAATTCCCATCATCCCTGGCCACTAGTCCTGCTAGCTAGGGATGCTGGGAGCTGTAGTCCAAAAACAGCCAGAGACACAAGTTTGGGAAACACTGCTTTAGATCAAGCCCATATTCTAGGTTTCTCACTGCCTTTACATCACACAGGCACCAAAGCATACCCCTCTTTTCCTGCCTCTTTTTACCTACCAGTAAGGCAGCAGCAGCACAGACTACCTTGGAAAGTGGTGGCCTCTCCTTCAATGCAGATTTTAAAGCAGAGGTTGAATGGCCACTGGTCATGAATTCTTTAGCTGCAATTCCTGCAATGCAGGGGATTGGACTAGGTGATCCATGGGGTCTCTTCCAACTCTATGATTCTACCATGAACTCACATCTTTACTCCTGCTACTACGTTTCCCCCGGAAGTCTCCTCCTATCATGGCCAGTTCATCTTAACCTTTTAATCCTATCTTCAGCACACCCACACACCCAAAAACAGACCTGGGCCTGACCCCTGCCAAAGCATATCACTTCTCTGCCCGGTCTCCTTCCTTCAACCACAATGTTGTCAACCCCACTGTTTCAAACTCAATATCCCCCACACCCTATTTAATTGCTGCATTCTCATTAACTTCCTCTCCCGCCCCACTTATTTACTTTCTAATCCCTTCCTTAAGACTTATAGCTGCTTTCCCAATCTTTCTCTTCCCCTGCCCCACCCTGAATACCACCACACCTTTCTCCCCTCTGCAACATAACTTAACTGCTTATTTCACTTGCTAGCCCCTCAAACCCACTTTAAGCACTCCATCCCACAAGACGACTTGCCAGCCACATCCCATAGCTGACTCTCTTTCCACCCCCAGAAAAACCCAGGCTCACTTTAACATCCTCCTCTTCTCTGCTTGCTGAACAACTGCCATACCAGAGCAATGGTACCCGAAATCCAGCAGCAGCTGGGCAGATACCCTTGAAGCTTACAAGCAGGGCATGAGGGCAGCAGCCCTTGCCCACTGGATGCCCCCCAGCATCTGGTATCCAGGGATACCATGCCAATGCACATGGAGGTATGGATCAAAGTATAGTTAGCTGGATGATTACAATTTATAACCCACGTCTTTCAAGGAGTTTAGGGCAGCACACATGCTTCTCTTTCTCCCCTTTTATCTGCACAACAACTGTGTTAAGGGAGGGTGGCAGGCCCAAGGTCACCCAGTGGCAAGTTTCACGGCTGAGGGGTAGATTCGAACCTGGGTCTCACTGGTCTAACAGCCCAACCACTGCCCCACACTGGCTCTCAGCAGATCTCATCTATCAGGAATTTCCCTAATCCTTTCTGAGAGAGCAAAGGAGGGGGGGAAAGAGAAAAAGTGTCCCGCTGGATCAGGTCAAAGGTCTGTCCAGCCCAGCACCCTGCATCCAGCCAGATGCTTCTGGGAAAGGCATGGATGCAACAGCCCTCGCTATTGTTTTGCTCCCTGACAGAGATACACCGAATGTGAACATTTGGGGACGAGAAGAAATAAAGACTCTGTTGAGCCAGCCAGTTTAACAACTGCTCCTCCATGGAGTCATCTTAATTTCCGTTTAAAGCCATGCAAACTAACAAGGCGCACCTTAATCCCCCTCCAAAAAAATAAAACCCCGAACCCCTTCCTTTTGCTCCCAGCGCCCCACACTTGTTTACCCTCCCCAACCTCTCCTCCACCCCCCTCCTTCCTCCACCCCACCCTTTCCTCTCTGCGCACCCCTAACTCCTCCCACAGCACCCCCACATAGGCACACACAGAGGGATTTGCAGAGAGAGGGGCTGGAGGCAAGCAGCATCCCACCCCACCCCGTGGACTTACCCCACGCACAGGCAGGAAGAGGAGGAGGAGGAGTCCCCTCACCACCGGGTCCCCCTTCCCCGATTGCCCGTGCCTGCCCCCCAGGCGGCCTGCCGGGCCCCAGGCGAAGCAGCCATGCCCCCTCCCCGCCGGGCCCCAGCTCAGCGCAAGGCCCCCGGCAGGAGGAAGGGGACACAGGGACGGCGGCAGTGGGCAGGGCGCTCCGGCCTAGCACGTCCACCTCCTTCTCCGCAGCGGCAGCGGCGGCGGCGGCAGCACCAACATTGGCGGCGGCGGCGGCAGCAGCAGCAATAAGGGAAGGGAAAGGCGGGTTGGGGGGGGGGAGAGGCACCTTTTGCAATAGGCGCGCAACCTAACTTGTTGGCTCCGGCAAGGGGGCGGGACCTGCCGGAGGACAGGGGAGAGGGAGGCGGGTGAGCCGCAGCGCCCAATGCGAGAGCTCGGAGCGGCGCAGAGAGGCCAATCGGCGCGGCCTCCTGCTCCTCCTACTTCCCCCTCTCGCCCGCCTCTCCCTCCCTCTCTCTATCTCTCGTCATTCAAGGTTGTGCGCGAGGAGCTGGTGCTGCTGCTGTTTGCTGCTGGCGGCTACCTTGTCGTTCGGGTGCCACGGACTGGCCGAAGGGACGCAGCGCTCTGGCCACTCGTCTTCAGTGCCTGCGCTAAATCAACGCAGGGACACATCATCGGTATTATTAATATTGTTTTAAAGCACCTCTGAGCAGGTGCAGAGAGCTGTTTGCAGAGAGAGGGAGTCACTCACTACTGCGGGGCTCGGACATTATTTTCAGACTTTCAACTCTGGAACCCATAAAGTAGGAAAAGATGGGGGGGGGAGAGAATAGTGCCCCTGAGCGAGCAGTGGCAGGATGAGAGGGATTTCTGTTTCCAGGCTTGTGTCTTGGCATGTCTCCTATTCTTTCTCTCCCCAATTCACACCAAATTGAGTGTCCCGCTCGATCGAAATGTCCCAACCTCTAGCTCCATCTCCCCAACAGCACACGCATTTGGATGGGTGCCAGTTTAAGGGTCAAGCTTCTGAAATCCAAGCCCCACATTGAAAAATGCCAGTCTTTATAGAACGTCTTTATAGAATGCCACTTCTCTGCTTGGGTGGGTGGATATAACAGTCGTGATAATAACATGTCGGAAATCAGGTTCTGTAGAACTTGGTTTTAGTCATCTTAAAGAATTTGTAACTGTAGAAAATTTAAGTGTGCTAATATTGACAGGTTAGACTGCTTTCTTCAAGCCCACAGATTTTGTGTGCTGTCACAGAAAAAATAATATGCGGCTTTTAAAAATTACTTAGGGTACAGAAGGTTTTTCTAACAATCAGAAACCAACTTTTCTTATTTTATTTTAAAGGGGTAATTGTTATGTATTGCTTCTCTGAAAAATTACCAGAACAACATACAACATTGGCATAGAAATAAAAATCAAGTATTACAGTAGGATATTTAGTCCTTTGCACTGTGTACTGGGCAGAACCATACAGTTGTGAAGATGGCAGTTTAAGAGGGCCTTGCTCCAGTTATGGAACAGTCAAGTCCCCCTCCTACCTGTCTGCTGCTTTGCATCTTCTTACTGGCAGAATACTCATAGCTGGTCGAGTGTGGTGTGGTGGCCCCACGTTTTGGTGTGGGGCCTTTGTCAAGGTCTGGAAGGGAAGCTTTCAAGTAGTACAAGAACATGATAGACTAAGCCTCCATTCCAAACCAACAATAAAGCGGGCTTTTTGGAGCTTTTATGGCTAATTTTAGCCAGTAAAAGCAGTGCCCCATGGGTAATCTTTCATAACCCAACATGGTCTTATAAAGGCTAATATGTACAAAGATTTGCCCAGTGCCAACCAATAAGGCTAAACTTTGGTCCCTGACAGTCCTGGTGACCATATACTCTCACAGTTAAACCCCGCTTTTGGTTTAGATTACTCTTCAGCTCCATCCAGCCACCACTCCTCCCATTTGGTGTCACCAAAAGGCACCTTTCTCCAATATAAAGATTTCCTTC
The DNA here is from genome assembly GCF_965113315.1 of Podarcis vaucheri. NCBI lineage: Eukaryota > Metazoa > Chordata > Lepidosauria > Squamata > Lacertidae > Podarcis > Podarcis vaucheri. Next base: position 28,258,164 of record NC_138751.1, read on the forward strand.
CTTCTTCTGACCTTCAAACACCTCTGCTTATTTCCAGTTTGGGTCTTCTCTCCCACAGATATATTGGTGGCAATGATGCTCTGAAAGCAGGGAGGTTGTTCTGCCTGGCAATGGTTGCTAGGCAGCCCCAGTTTAGTTTTCTTCTAAAGAGCATCATTCTAAACGGAGCATCATGGAATGTGTCAGTCTTCCTCCTTCCAACATTCCAACATGTTCACAACTTTGGCACACAAAAGGTTTCCTTTCTAATTGCAGCTACTCTATGCGAACGAATCCTAAACAGGATTATTTAGAAGTTGTTTACCTAGTAAATTGCCTTTGGGATGTCTTTAAAAGAATGTTCATATGTTGCTTGAGCTGGAATTCCTCAGACCACTTCCTCTGGATCTTTCAAAGCTAAATATATGTGTGTGCATGTAGCTTGACACTAGTGCAACATAAAATGCATAACAATGAGCAATGATGCCCAAACTACATGATATGTGCAAGTGCATGTAATGATAGCTTGCTGGTTTTAGATGAGGAAAACAGAAGATGATATTGAGCGGTAAGGTAGTGGATGTGGTGGTTTGGTGTGTGAAGGCGATGACTGTTTCTCTGCTCTAATATCCCTCAATAGCTTTGCCAGTGCATTAAAAGCATGTAACAGACAGCTGCTGGAGGAGGGATTTTGGAACTGGCAAAGAAGCAGGTAGGGAAAGGATAAAGTGCCCCTCCCCCAGCAGATTCCCTGATTTTAGTTGCCTCCACCCAAGGGGCTTTTCCATTTCCCTACAATTTACATTTCCCTACAATATGTTATCATTCTCCCCCTGCCTGCAGCTTATCACTAACTTAATAAACAACAGCCTGTTTCAAATCAGTGCAACACAGGCTACTGTAAAGGCAGACAGCATGTGGTTAATAGCCTTCACATTGGCGGAAGGGCCTATGTACTCAGGCAGTAGTCCGTGGAGTAAGGTTACTACCCCTACCTAGCATTTAGAGTCATCATTTAATATTCAAGCCACATCATCTGCATTTATCTTGCTGAAATCCTCACAGCGGAGGGGAACCTGTGGCCTTCCACAAGTTGTCGGACTCTGGCTCCCATCAACCTCAGCCACAGTTGTCTGCTCTTCCGTTCCTTGCTTAATTTGAAACCACCACTACCCAACAGTAGCTGTTCAAAGCTAGTTGAGTAAAACAGGCCCAAATATGATTTGCCCATCATCTCCAAGTGCTCAGATTCTAAGACTAGTGGAAAGGGGTTGAGTATACAAGGAAAATAGACTCCTGTTTCTATTTTAGTTGTAAGCCATTTTTTAGTCCTTCCAGGGAAAGAGGAGGAATATAAATAAATGTAATAATACCAAAATGCTTGAATTTAAACTGTAATGTGTGACTATTCAGAAGGGGGGGGGGAGAGAAGGTATTTTACTCATTCTTAGACACACCCTTTTGATTATAACCCTACTTGTTCCAGGGCTGAATTCTGGCACTGATAGTAGTTTACACCTAGGCCTCAAGCTTTCATGCTAGGCATTGTTAAATTTTCAGAATGGAGCAGCAGCATGCATTTAGCCTGGTCTCCAACGTGTCACAGATGCAGCTCTATGGTGTTAAAATGCGCCGCTACTTTCGCAGACCCTTCAAGTGTCCCTGTCTTCCAGGGACAGTCCTGGATTTACAGAAATTGCCCCGGTTTCTGATTTGATCCCAAAATGTCCCACTTTCCCTTAGGACGTCCCTATTTTCATCAGATAAATGTTGGAGGGTATGGGAGTTATGCGACCCCCAAGCCAAGGAGATAAGTAACAATACAACCTTTAGAAGACATCTGAAGGCAGCCTTGTATAGGGAAGTTTTTAAAAAATGTTTCATGTTTTATTATGCTTTTACATATGTTGGAAGTGGCTGGGGAACCCAGTCAAATGGGCAGGGTGCCAGTAGTACTAGTAGTAATAATAGAATGTGATGTCCCTATTTTCATCAGATAAATGATGGAGAGTATGCTATTGGGCTGCATCAACTATCATCCCTGACCACCAGGTCAAGCAAGGAATGAGAAAGCAATCAACATAATAGGGGGCAGGCGGTTAGAGCAAATGTTCCTACAAGGAGACCTTACAATCTTTGGAGGTAACTAGTCTGGAAAAGAAGGCAAATAAGGGGGACGGGCCATAAAAGAGGTATATAAATTTATGCTGTACGGTGGAAGAATCAGGATAGGCAAAAGGGAACACATCTTCACACACCACATAATTAAAACTTTGAAATTTGCTTCCACAAGATGTGGTGATGGACACAACTTCGCTCCATGATAGGGAACAACATGGGGGAGGGAGCTATTGCCCTCATTCCCTGCTTGTAATTCTCCTGTAGGCATCTGGTTGGTCACTTTGGGAAACAGAGGGGTGGACTTTGCAGGCCTTTGGTCTCATGCAACAAGACTCTTTGTATGTTTTAAAAGTGGTTCTGCTCAAAAGTGGCTCTAGGAGAGGAGGACTTGTTTGGTGGCACTGGGTGCGGAGCTTCTGGGGTGCCACAGCACGTGCCGCAACCATGAAATCCAATGGTCAGCAGTGGAGGGGGGCTGTATTTTGGTGTCACACAGCGTGCCAATGAAAGTTGAGACACCAAGATTCTCCACTGCTCTGCTCCCAATTTTCCTGCATCAGCAATAGCCCCTGCTCCTCAGTGTGATTGCCCTGGAAGTTATAGTTCTAGCTGCTTATTTTACCTGAGTCCATGGGTTGGAGCAGCTGCAGCATTTAAGTTATGAATCCCATGTGATTATTGCCACTAATAATTTTGTAAAATTGATGCCACGGGAGCCAAGCGGTGAGCAGACCTCTTTTAATACTGTGCCATTCTTTCCGCAGCTGATCTCAAAATGGCTGCCATCCTAGGTATCTGTTCTCTCCCAGTTCCATTTTCTTTCACACACCCATTCACAGCACACTTTGGTTTCCAGTTATCATAAAGGGAGAACTCTGGCATTTGGTCACACTGAAAGAGGCATGAAGAATGAAAGAGCTATTTGCTGTTGATGAAAGTACAGTGGTACCTCGGGTTACATACGCTTCAGGTTACAGACTCCGCTAACCCAGAAATAGTGTTTCAGGTTAAGAACTTTGCTTCAGGATGAGAACAGAAACCGGGCTCTGGTGGCGCGGCAGCAGCAGCAGGAGGCCTCATTAGCTAAAGTGGTGCTTCAGGTTAAGAACAGTTTCAGGTTAAGTACGGACCTCCGGAACAAATTAAGTACTTAACCTGAGGTACCACTGTAGCTGTAGAGCAGCGTTTCCAAAACTTGTGTCTCTGGCTGTTCTTGGACTACAACTCCCACCATCCCTAGCTAGCAGGACCAGTGGTCAGGGATGATAGGAATTGTAGTTCAAAACAGATACCCAAGTTTGGGAAACACAGCTATAGAGGATAAGGGGGCAGTGGACCTTGAAACTGAGGCTGATGGAAGTCCAATATCATCTGGTGGGCCAAAGGTTCTCCACCTCTGCAGTAACTGTTAAAATAACTAGGAATGTTTCAGGCAAAGAGGGAAACTGAAGGCCCTAGTAGGCTGCAACATTCAGATAATGTACATTCAGTGATTATTTCTAAGAGTGGATGAGTCTTTAAAGCGACTTGGGCCATAGTCCAGAGAGCTACTTGCCTGGATTTCAATTCAAATTGTCTAGCCCATCTTTCTCAGAACAGACTTTAGGCCTACTTACCTGCCTTGCGCTCAAGTACCTTTTGCAAAGAAAAAAATAGTAGCCAAGACATTAACTGGGTAGGCTTGCTTACTCAGAAGTAGGTGCCACTGAATTTACTCCCCAAATTAAGTGTGTGTACAATTGCAGTCTGGGTTTAAATATTCATACAACCATAAAGCTCACTTCATGGCCTTGGGCAAGTCACACCCTCTGTCTCTTAGCCTAACCTATTTCAGTGTGTTGTGAGGGATATACAGTGGTGCCCCGCAAGACGAATGCCTCGCAAGACGGAAAACCCGCTAGACGAAAGGGTTTTCCGTTTTTGAGCTGCTTCGCAAGACGATTTTCCCTATGGGCTTGCTTTGCAAGACGAAAACGTCTTGCGAGTGTTCCGATTTCCCCCCGCTTTCCCCCCTTTTTCTAAGCTGCTAAGCCGCTAATAGCCTTTTAGCCGCTAATCCACTAAGCCTTTAATAGCCGCTAAACCGCTAATAGCACTAATCCGCTAATAGGGTTGCTTTGCAAGACGAAAAAACTGCTAGACGAAGAGACTCGCGGAACGGATTAATTTCATCTTGCGAGGCACCACTGCATCTTTAGTTTATTGCCTCCGAGTGCCTTAGAAGCGTTGATACAAATGTTGCCTTGCTGTCTGGATTAGTCTCAAATTCTAATTTCAGGTACAGTATTTCAGAGATGCAACAGATTGCATTCGAGGAAGGCAATATCCAGGTCCACAGCTCTACTGGACCACAAAAAAATGCAAAATAGTAATAGCACTTAGTATATCCACCAGAAATGAAAGATATGGTCAACTTGAACAGAGCAACCCATATAAACAGCCTCAAATCCTCTTTTCCCTGCAAGTTTTTTTTAATGTTCCAAGTAATGACATGAGAACAAAAGCTTTGTTTTTGCTCTTTATTATACAAAAGGAAAAAAAAAAGGAGGGGAGGGAGATCCACAGTTTTAAGTCTATTTAGACTTGAGGCTGAAGTTCTTGCCATGTTGGTGCAAATAGCAAAAACTTCTAAGGAAACCAAAAGCATCCTGAGCTTGCCAAGTCCCATTTAGTAATAGAAACCGAAATCCAGTACATTTTAATATTTTTTGGCATTTTAAAGTTTTTTTAAATCTACAAAAACACTTTAAATATTAGAAAAAAAATGATTCCTTTTTCACAAGAACTTCTATCTGGAATATCACATTTTGTCAACAGTGCAAAAATGCACTCAGTCTCACCTTCTTACAGTACAATCTGTCTCCCTCCCTAACCCCTGGTAACATTTTTTTTCTTTTTTAAAAAGACATCAGTACTGTAAGAAATTTACTTTAAAGAACAAGGTTTTTTTAAGGTTTTTTTTTTTTACTTAAAAAACACATCTACTAAAATACAACAGAGCTGGTACATTCAGCAAAATCAAACCAGGTGTTTCACTTTAGAAGGATGAGAGAGAGGAGAAAAGGGGGAAGGAAGATTGACTGACGGAATCAGAAATAGAGAGTTCAGGAGCATCAGAGGGGTTGATGTGTGACAAATGTGCATGACTGGGCACATCCTATCAGAATTCAAACATGGCAATGAAAAGCAAAGTTAATGTGGAGAAATCTAGCTTGATGTGGCAATGGCTGAAGTGTTTTTTTCAGGTTTCTAGTGGGTAGGATCTGTTAAGAGACTTCCTGAACCTGATGCCCTCAAGTCAGTCCCAGTTTGCCAGGCCTTTGGAGAAGGCACCAAGGTGGGGAAGGCTGCATTAGAACAACAGAAAGTGTTGCATACACTGCCTGGTTATTGTATGCAATCCTTCTCCCCCTGCCGCTGATATTTTGCGTAATTTACTTCTACGTGTGGCCACATTTGCTGCATCAGAACAAATGCCTCCATTCCACAAATGATAACCAACTTCATTGAGGTGAGAAAGGTACATCTAAATGGATGCATCCTACATTTTCATTGGGTCATCTCATTTCTGGCAAAGTTCTGACAAACATCTTATGAGGCGACAAGGTTTTCCCTACACCAGCAGAGACAAAATTGGGAAAGGCTTGAAAATTATATAAAAAGGGAGTCCAAAAATGTTAAGGTTTGGTTCTCGCCTACCTCCACAAAAGATGTGCGCATGTGTGAATCAGAGTACACATTATACCAGCCACAAGTTCACTAAGAAATAACGCAACAGAAGAGGTGTTAACTGATTAAAATACACTTACCAAAGGGTCACTTAAAAGGGATGGAGTTTCAGCTTCCACTGCCTTCAAGGAAGGTGAGGCAATTACATGTAAAAACTCCACATGATTTGGGGATCCATAGCCATGATGCCCCCTTAGCACGGTTCTGTATGGACCTTCCCTGTGCAAAAGCATTTATTGGTTGCTTCCATGCAGTTCACGTAATGAGAAAAACTTAGCACCAAACGGGCAGAGGGCAAGGAGGAGGCAACAAGGTGTTACCTGAAACATACACAACTTGCCACACTTCTTCACAAGTCTAACCCCCCACCCACGTCAGGATTCTCTTGCAGAATGAGGTACAATGACAACAACCAAAAACAACTTCTAGCTTTGAGGAACACCTATTGGTTCTAAAGGAAGATTACGCCCAACCACATAATCTGGAGACAGTACTTACCCCCATGCCGGGCTCCCTGTAGTTTGGTGCCTTGCTTGAAAAGGCTCTTAACCCATGTGATAGCCTCTTCATTTGCATGGCAGTGAGGCTTCCCTCTTTATCAAAGATTACTGGCGTTGGAATTGTGCATATCAAGGGACCAGCACATGGGTGAAGAGCCATGTAATACTTATCTTTTATACACCAGCTCAAGGTCAGTGACAGGTTGCAGGCAAGGATTTATAGAATAACCCAAAGAACTTCAGGAATGAGAACGTGTTGGTGATCATACAGACTTAAAAAGCAAACGTTGAACGGATTACTTACGATTTTACATGTTGCCACTCTTTTCTTATATTTCTTGTAAATGGTTATTTATCATCATCATAAAGCTTCACTGTTGTTTAGCTTTAGGAAGACATTCAAACCTGAGTTACTGCCTCGCAGGGCTTAAGAGAGCAGCACGGCCGCCATCACATTAGCAGTCCTACCAGGCACATGGGCTAGGGTCAAAGCCGGGGGCAGGCAAAATGCTATGCCAAGCTGGACCAGCATCAGACCCAGTGCTATCCACTGATGGCAGTGTGAACAACTTAGCCCCTCCCTTGGAATGTCTCTTTTCAGTGGCAGCACTTCCACCTACCAATCCAAACCCTTGCCCCACCCAAAAGGGGTGGCTTACACCCTACATCATTTAGTGATTCTTCCTGAGTAGCATTTCTATCAACTTCAACGGTTTTAGTTTTGATTACATGTACTTAATAATATCTTTTCAAGTCTGCAAGATCTTTGGAGGTTTTTCAAGTGTACTGAATCCACAAAAAACTAATAACCGTTTGAGTACTATTCAAGGGCACAAAAATACCCATTTTCATGTGTACTGTACATTAATTGATTTCCTATGTTCTCAGGTAAGTTTCTTTTTCCCTGAAAAGCTTTTGCTCTAAATGATCTGGTGTTATTCAGTAAATCCCTGCTTGGATGTGTTACTGGTATTTTATACCAAGCCAGAAAAGCCAAAGGGCTATTGAGATCGACCGCTTGTCCAAAGACAACATACTTCTGTTGCTTTGCCTCCAAGAGTTCAACCCAAAGCAACCCAGACCAATATGTACCAAAAACATAAACAAACAAACAAAAAAGACAGAGGAATATCTTGACTTGTCCGAACTATTCCCACAACAACTGCATACATACACACAAACACACACTCCCATACGTGACGGTGCACTTCTCTTCATAAACAAGACTGATGTGCTTTGCAATATGTCAATGCTCATGGAAGTAAGTTGTTCATCCCAATGAAAGTACAGTGGAAAACTGCACTTCTCAAGGTATGTTATGGGAACATTTGCATGTTATTCAGTCAAGTCATTCCCACAATGCAAAATACTCTTTCCTAAATTAATACGGCCACCAAGAGCCACTCAATATTTCAATGGAGCCAGGTTTAAACAGGTTCCAGTGGTGCCTGTGTGTATATAAGTTTAATATCAATCCTGTGGCTAGTTTTGACAGTTTGCTACCCAAGATGACGTGTTTTTTTAAAAAAAAACTAGAAATGCTAGCAAAGGTAGGGAAAGTTCCAATGCTTGAAACCTGCAGGTCCTCCCAAGGCATTTTGCAATAGTGGGAGACTTTTGTATATATTTAAGTTGCTGGTTCAAAATAAGATTATTTAGCAACTGGACTCTTCCCAGTGATGGAACGGAGGTACAGCACACTTCCAAAGGGCAACTGTGGGGCCAAGATGCTCAAAGAGAAGGAATACATTTGGCACAGCAAGACATTGCAAGAGACAGTGAATTGATAGAGAAAAGCAGACTAAATGGGAAATACTGCTGTTAAGTTTTTTTATCCTGTAAATCGGATTTGACTAACCTGTGGCTTTCCCGATGTAGCTGAATTCCAACTCCCATCAACCCCAGGCAGCATGGCCAACGATCAGGGATGATGAGAGCTGTGGTCCAGCATCTGGAAGGGTCTTCAGTGCCCTTTGTAACTCCCTCTCTTGACTGCATTCTCAAATGGTCCAGCTTCCCTCCAGGGGAATATCTGCAGTGCTAGAAGCCAAGTCTTTCTTTAGAAGACCATGTTTCCTTCATGAGGTTTCCAGACTTACCCAAAAGAGATTGGCAAAGCACAAGCCATGTGTTCAATTTCCACAAGGGGGGAGGGATAAAAAGGGTGTGTGTGTACTTTTTCTGGTGGGTATGCTTAAAAATAAAAATCCAAAGTATATTTCAAGGGGAAACAATGAATTCTGTAAACTACAATGCATTTGAAGTTTGTTTTGCAAAATTCTCATTTTGCTTGTCAACAGAAGACACAGGGTGCTATGAAAGACACTGAAGAGCCAAGATATAGTACAGAACCAGCTTGCAGGCCAAATTGGGGCTACAAGCCACTAGTCGCAGGATCTGGCCTTAAAAATGAGAAATTCCTTGTCATATTATTAGAGCAGGTAATCGTCCAAAGAATGTAAAAATAAAGGCTAGTCAGGGGTGCATGCTCTCATAAACTAAATTATGTTTTACATGAAAAAAATTAAAGAAACAGAAGGACAGGAAACACGGATGGGAAGAAGCAAAAGGAGCCTTGCCTAAATACCACCTGTCCAATTAGATAGCAAGATGCAACATACCAGCTTTTTTTTCTGAGATAATCACCAATGCCAATTTAATTTGTACTGATCTAGTTTGGACATTATGCTAAACTGTGTATCAACATTATGTGAACAAGTCTCAGGCTCATGCATCCGCCCCCTTCCTCTTTCTTGCACTGTGAGATTAGAAACTCTCTTCTCTGTTTGCAATAAACCATGGTTTAATATTATGGCAAATCTTAACTATGGTTTAGGGAAACAAGCCAGGATCACAGACCATGATTTCCAATTGTGGCTTGTTTCCGTAAAGCAAAGTTAAACCAGTTTGTCCACATTTGGACACAACAAGTAACCATGGTTAATTAAATAAGAAAACAAATGTTTCTGATCTCTTCACAGCAAGGGGAAAGCTTACACGTCCAAGGCTTGCTCAAGTAGAGCTAACACACATCTTAGTTTTACATCCAAACAAGGTAATAGTTTCTTGTTCTTTTTTCAGGCTGGAACTAAACATTACAGGAGACACACGCCCTTGGAAGCAGCAGCCATGTAGTTCTGGCCCTTCCTTTTGCCCAGTAATGTCTAGTCATACAAAGTGTTTCTTGAAATCACCAAGCTGCAAATTTCCCTACCCCTTTAGTTACTCCTGGGAGAATGGGTAGGGGAATTTGTGGCATGGTGATGTTTTGTATGATCGGGCATCTTACAAGGGAGGAGGAGGTGTGGTTGCTGCTTTTTCTTTTTTTTACAACTACCACCACCTGACCCCCAAATAGCATGTCTACTAGCTCTGATGTCATTTACAGGGCAAACACAAAGTTGGTACTGGAGTTTCCTTTCCTTTTCTATTCCCCACAGAAGAGGCCAAGAAATACACTTCTTGGTGGCTGGAATCATTCTCTTCTTGGCATCATTCCTCTGCCCAAAGTTGAATGAACACATGCAGCCTGAATAAAACCAAGGCATGCTGGGGGGCCAGGGGAATCTATGTGCCTCTTATATACAAACCCCATCCTCTCCCAAGATCCCAGCCTCTGCATAAGGGTGAGAGACACATGACGTACTCAATCTCAAAGATGGGATAATTTAGTTGTAAAAAAGATGGTTGTCTCACTTTGTTTATAAAACATTTTTTGTTGTTTTTTTGAAAAAAAAAAGCTTAATGACACAGAGGATCCCACCCACAACCAACCTCCCGCTTCCAAAGACAGTCAAACAAAATGCCCCATTTTGGTACAATTATTGGTCACTTCATTGTAAAAAAAAATATATATATTAACAACAACAACAACCCAAAGGGGTCTGGCCACTACTGTCTTTGTTTAAATGCTGGTCAGAAAAACGACAGAAAAAGTCCACCTCCTGCAAAATAAAGTCAGTAACCTTGGAGCTCCCAAAATTCTCTTCTCCTGCGGCAGCATACCAGTCAGATATTCTCTCTGCAAAAGAAATCCTTTTCTTCAGTTCCTTTTCTATTCCCTGACCCTTGCCATGCACTCACGTGAAATATACCCTCCCATCCCGTTTCCTTCAGCAGGAAACGTTTGCTGGATATCCAGTTCATCACAGGAAATAACTAAGTGCAGCTGTGGCCATTTTGTTCTCTTTCGTCAAGGTGTAAAATTTCAAGACTGTACAAGATTGTCCACTTTGAGGAGAGGTGGGTCACACTGGCAAAGTCCAGAACCTTCCATGGCTCGTGCTCTCTGGAACCCATCTCTCCCTGGCTGTTTGCTAAGGGGGTGGGGAAATCTCTCATTGCCATGTTGGTTTTTTGTTTTTTTAAAAAAAGAATTTGTACAAAGTCCAAAGCTGGTGGATAGAATTGGGGGTGGGTGGGTGGGGGTAGATATGTGAGGGGGGACGAAATAAAAAGGGGCCTGTATTTTGCCAGGACCCTGCCCACCTCAACAAAAAGGGGGGGGGACCCCCAGAGAGATTCAGAAGGAGGGGAGGAATAAGAGAGAGGAGTATAGAATAAAAATTCTCTCCCCACACCACTGCCACAAAAAAACCCTCCGCTGGTTGTCAGCTATTTTCTACCCCCCTGCTCCCCTCACACACAACCACACACAGTTAAATACAATGTGAGGTGTGCGAGGAGAGGAAGATAATTAAACCACAGTGATTTCCTTCCTCCCTTTCCTCCCCATCCTAGCTCTCCAGCTGTAGATGTTACTTTTATCCGGAAAAACAAAACCGAATAGAGTACAGCAAGAAAGGCGGCTGGAGAAAGGGGATGGTTCAATTGGAGTCCGAATCAGAAGAATCTCCTGAGGACGAGGAGGAACTGCTGCTGCCCTCAGATTCATTGTCGTCGTCGTCATCGTCGTCCTCTTCATCATCCTCTTCTTCATTCTGGTGAGGGAAGAGGCAAGATATGAAGTTATGTCTAGTGTGGGTACCCAAGGTGATGCTGAGGGACTGCAGAATGTGGCAGGGGTGCAGAATTCAGTTTACTGGGAAATGCAACATTTATTTATTTTTAGAATCCAGCGTTTTCTTGGTACAGAATTTAGATCGCTTTGACAGAAAATGTATATACAGTGGTGCCTCGCAAGACGAAAAGAATCTGTTCTGTGATTCTCTTCGTCTAGAGGTTTTTTCGTCTTGTGAAGCAAGCCCATTGAAGGATTAGCAGATTAGCGCTATTAGCGGCTTTTAGCGGCTTATCTGCTGATCGGATCAGCTGATAAGCAGCTTAGCGGCTTAGAAAAAGGGGGGGGGGAACCAGCAGGAACTCGCAAGACATTGTCGTCTTGCGAAGCAAGCCCATAGGAAATTCGTTTTGCGAAGCACCTCCAAAACGGAAAACTCTTTCGTCTAGCGAGTTTTCCGTCTTGCGAGGCATTCGTCTTGCGGGGCACCACTGTATGTATTTACAGCGGCTCCTTGACTAGCGCTTTTGTTCCTTCATATGCAAGGTGCTGGCTTGCGTTCATTACCTCTCACCATCTATCCTGGGAGCCTTGCTATCCACCATGTTTTGGGTGGGACCAGGGGGTGGGGGGTGGGATGCTAGGGTTGTACCTTAAAAGAGTAAAAGCCTTCTAGTTATATTCAGAGGCACTGCACTTTTGAACTTGTGAAAAGCCCAGCTGTTGGGGATAGCCCCCACTGCTTAACAAGCACAGTTAAGCAGTCACTGAAACACGCAGCCCCGACAATCAGTTTTGTGGAATAGGTGTGAGCAAAGGGTAGTGTATATAGAGAAGTGTACAGACACCCGCACACTCACCTCATCCCCGTCTTCGCTCTCCTCTTCACTACTTGAATCAGAGGAATCCCCTCCCTCCTCAGAGGAGTCAGCATTGTCGTCGTCGTCCTCCTCTTCCTCTTCATCGTCATCATCGTCGTCGTCATCATCATCATCCTCATCCTCAGATTCCTGCAAATACCACACAGGATTTAACAGAGACATGGGAGAGGTAGACTGAAAACACCAGCAACGCACCTAGAGCTCAACAGATGGCATTCACCTTTATACACCCAAGAGTCCACAGTAAGAACCCCAAGTGGCCAAACATAAACCTATTTCTCAAAATGTGCCTTCTTGCATGTGGATGAAATGTGAAGGTGCTCACCAGGGTGGCACAGGCATGGTTCAGGGCCTTAAATGAAACTGAATGCAATATAGCTGTGCCAGAAATTACAAAGGAGGGTAAAATATATGCCCCTTCTGCCCCAATATTCTGTTAAAAGAAAGCCAGCTCAACAACCCAAAGTTCTCACTATAGAAAATTAACTGCTGCACCACTGGTTTATTTTTAATGAAATGCTCAAGAGCTCCAGGATTTTTACATTTGCAACTTCAAGCATGCCCACTTAAGGAAAGTGGAGAAGACCAAAATGAAAGAAAGAAAAGCAAAGGGGTCTGAAGAGCAAACAGCTCTCCAGCTATCAGTACCTGAAGTGCAGCAGAAAACCTCTCCCCATCCAAACATCATCTTCATGGGACTAATAATTTTAAAAATCCATCCCACAATTTGTCATGCGAATCAACTGATGCTCATGGAAGCAAAGTTACTTGCGCCCCTTAGCTACAGAGGGGGAAAAACTACATTCCCCATAATGGGGTTGTTGAGCTTTACTTGGCAAAGCTGTTGAACTAAAAATGACGTTTTTGAACTATTTTTAATGTTAATCGGCAAAAAAGACACTGCCAACATGGGTTGCCATACGTCCGGATTTCCCTGGAAATTTTAGCGACTTACACCCAGACACTGCTTCCGACTGCAGTATTCTGGCTACGTCTGGGAAATTCTGGATGATTGGCAACCCTACCATATAGCTAACTATAGGGAGATTGCATCTCTCCTTCCCAGTGGAAGATCAGTGGGCCCCAGCCATCAGATCAATCACCTGCATAGAATTTGGCTCCCTCCCCTGTTAGAAATAAGAAGCAAGCAAGCAAGAACTTTTACAATAATTTGCAATGCTTTACCAGACCAGTTCAGAAAGAAAGCAGAGTTCCTGGGGTCAGTTTTAACACTTTCAAAATGGCTTCATTAAATCAGCCATTTTGGGCTGATTTAAGGCAAGGCAAACCTTGGAACAAGCTTCCCTGGATTATTCCATTGTGGGTAACAGCTGCATGATGAAGAGGAAGAAGTGTTAAAGCACTTACTGATTTGGACTGCACTGAGGGCTTCATCTTAGGATTTGGGCCTCGCATCTTCCCCATGTTCTTGCGTTTCTGTTGAGATACAAGTGGGAGGGGGCAGTGTTAGAAAAGGGGGGGAGGAGTCAACATTTATTTATTTTATAAAATTTATAACATTTATTTATTTTCATAAAATTTATATACTGCTTGATTGTAAAAAAAGAAAGAACCCTCAAAGCAGTTTGCAAGAAGAATAAAACAATAAAACTATTGCTAAAAGTAATTAAAATCAATTTAGAACTCTTAAAAAATTAAAATCAGCAATAAACAGATTAAAACATACGCCAATGTTCTTGGTATCTGGTAGGCTTGTCTAAACAAAAATGTTTTTAGCAGGTGCCAAATACAATACAGTACAGTACAGTACAGTGAAAGTGCCTGCCTGATGTCAATAAGCAGGGAGTTCCAAAGTGTCGGTGCTGCCACACTAAAAGATTTCTATAAATGTAAAATGGGTTCATTATTATGTGGCACCCATGACAGCACCAGTGGCAAGGATAACACTTGCATTCTTTTCAGCAAGCTAGTATCTAGCCTGCCCCTTCCCCAATCCTCCATTTCTAGCAAAAATCAAATGTGCCCCTGACAAACGATCTAGTTCTTGTGGCACTAGATTCGGAAGACTTGATGCCAAAAATGTTAAAACAAGCAGCAGGAGGAAAATACAAAGGCAACTTAAGCTTTTTCTACTCAAGAGTTCTTCTAACATCCTGGAAATCTATCCTATTATTAAATCAAAATGTACCAATTCAATAACCATATATACCCTGTTTAATTCAGAGCAGCTTTCAAAAGTAACTGGTACACTTTTATCTGATGCACGTCCTGCTGGGATAGGTATCCCTTTTCAGTCAGAGGGCCACATTTCCTTCTGGGAAAGCCACTGGTAGGAGGAGCCAGAGGCAAGTGGACAGAACAATGAATGTAATATTTACATTTGTACAGTAGGCGGGTTTCTATACTCGCATAACCATCTCCATCTTCCATACAGACAAAAATGAAGCTTTTTCTTGGGGAGGGGGACCAAAGGTTCCTTGTTTCTGACCTAACCAGAGTTACAGAACATGGAACCCTAGACTTCAGGCATGAAGAGATTCCCTTCCTTTCACTTCCAAGCTATACTGTATTTCAGAGGTCGTTGAAAAAATACCCCTGCCAGTCCCCTCCAAACACTTGCAAGACACTTACATTGGAGGTATGTTCCTTGTACACAGCTCTCTCCTGTGGCGACAAACTCTGCAGAGAAGACAGAAGGGGGAGGAGTGAGAAGCCAAGATTAAGCATGTTATGGAGGTGGTTCAAAACATGGGGAGTGGGAGAAGATGGATCGATTATAGTCCCTACATAAAGCAACCAGATTATAATTACCACAGATGAATCATTCCTTGCCAGCACTTTAATATGACACCTCTTGCAAGCCCCTGGCTGTTCTTCAATGAGTTCTGCCCTATGAACAATTATTCCCATTTTACAGGCAGGGAATGGAGGGCTGAAAATGCTAAAAGCCTAAGCAGATGCTGTCAGGGTAGAGGAAGTTTGATTTGGGTTGCAGAGAAAACACAGAACAAAACCTCAGACAAGGTATACGAACATGCGAGAGCGCTCTGTGTGGCAGGATGATCCATGAGGCCAGAGGACAGATGAGAGGTGGGGAAAGCTCACACAGTGTCTAGGACGCTTATGTTGCTGATAGGAACTGGGGATGAGCAGAATTTCATACAGATTGAAAGTCTTTGGTTGCAGAACAAGAGTCAAATGTCAATATGGCTTGACTTGGAAGGCTTTCACACGGATGCTTCACTGCTAACACTCTGATCTTCTCAAGGAGCTGCTACCTGTTCTTGTGCCTTCCCCCAACTGACAGCTCACCTTGAGCCACATATCCAGGTGTACTTTGTACTGTTTCTGCTGCTCTTCGGCCAACTTCTTGTACTGTTCCTTTTGGCTCTGAGAGATGCGCTGCCAGCGGCTTCCAATCTCCACCATCCGCTCCTTCAGAGGAAGATGATTAAGTTCACCATTTGAAAGCAGCTCCTGAGAAAACTTCTGATACCCGTTCCTGGTGAGGACACAAAAGAGAGAAGTTACAGGTGAATGGGCAGGAGGAAGAAAGACAGCAGGACTGATGGCAGGATCTATTTAATGTACTGGAAAACTCAGTGATATGGGTTGACATGCATTGCTAAACCATGGTTTCAGAGGCAGAAAGGAGCAGCTGGAACCTCCCCACTGCCCTTAAGAGTTTCCAAACAAACTTTGGTTTGTTTGGAAACTTACCCATTTGTTTTACACTCTTATCGCCATTTCATAAGAAATGGTAAGTCTGATTTTGTGGGAAGTGGAATGCAGCTCTGCAAAATCCTCCTCCCGGTCACACGAAAGGAGGGCAAAGGTATACTGAGACAAAGGCTTGTGGTGGTTC
The DNA here is from genome assembly GCF_965113315.1 of Podarcis vaucheri. Taxonomy (NCBI): domain Eukaryota; kingdom Metazoa; phylum Chordata; class Lepidosauria; order Squamata; family Lacertidae; genus Podarcis; species Podarcis vaucheri. Next base: position 28,274,160 of record NC_138751.1, read on the forward strand.
CTTCTTGCTCATGCACATAGCTATGGTTGAGTACGATATGCAAACACAGGCACTCTCTCTGGATGCCACCCTGCTCTCCACAGGGAACAAACAGATCTTTTCAGTGGTAGCCACAGAACTCAAATGGCATCTCCTAGGAAGCTCAACTGTTTTTTTCTCTTGGCTCTTGGCTCCATTCAGAAACTTCACTTATCTTTAGGAGAATTAAGACTTTTTAGAAGTTATTCTATTGCTGCTGTTTGGTTTTGGTTCATCAGTTTTAATATGATCTTGGGCTTCCAGAAATGTTAATTGTGCTTCAGTTACATATGGTGAACTTTTTATTTTATTTACAGTATTTATAGATTGCCTTTAAACCAATCAATTATCCACCTACTGAAGTTGACTTAACTTCAGGAAGGCCACTGATTCCTCACCACTGTGCGTTTGTAAGCCATAACCACAACTCAGAACACAAAACATATAAGCACACACATACAACCCTGCTTTTCTTTTTTTAATTCAATGGCAATACTCACATGGGGGGTTTCTTCGGCTCACCCTGGAATTTCATCTTCTTGGAGGAATTTGTTGTGCATGGTGGCGCCCTCATCTCACTCAGTTCTCGCTGCAGAACAAAATAAAGAAGAAACAGAATTACAAAGCTGAGAAGCCTGGTCCAGCTCAATGAAAAATGTCAGAAAAATTAAAAAGGCTGACCCGCCCTCCTATTTCATGCAGATGCCTAAGCCTTCAATGAGGCAAACATTGGACATTTGCTAGCTTTCCTCAACAACCCAGAAAACTACCTACCAAGAAAAGTATACAGAGCTTCAACCTTGTATTTTAAGTATTAACCTCCTAGCCAGAGGTGGCAAGGAATTACATGCTGGGTAGGCAAACCAAGAAGAAATTGAGTGCCCTGCTCCTTCTCTGAGCCCAGTACAGAACCAAACAGGCTGCTACAAAAAAGAATGCAGTTTTCTGTCTCTCTTCTGCTAGCTCCTGGCAGGCTAGGAACTTTCTTGTCTCATTTACAGGGCTGCAGAAATCTGGAGCAGAAACCAATGGCTCCCATTCCTGAGCTGTAAAACAGAGGAGCTGTGCATACAAGCTGCTAGAGAAAATTAATTAAAATTTAGAACTCTGGCAAGCCAGATTCTGAGCCAAGAAAAGACAAGAGAATGTATGTAATCTGTGTAATTATGCATAATCTTATTCCACCATTTCACTGGCAGGAAGCACAAGCCACTTACATTTAAGCATATCTCCATACAGCCAGAAACTGGCTGGTTTTTTGGAAGTTGATATTCTGTGCCCAGTACCACACAGGATTGTTTTTCTGCATTCCTGTGGAAACTGTGCACACACACACACACTCGATGCAGTGCAATCACACTGAAGTGAAAAATACTAGGTGGGGTGGGGCTTTTTTAAAAAAAAGACTGACCAACCTCGTATCGTTTCTGGTCTTCTGCTGCCTTCTTGATCCACATCAGTTTCTCCTTCTTCTCCATGTTGTTCCAGGTGGCTTCCATGGCTTTTAGTGCTTTCCCTCGGTCATTCTGAAACAGAAGGAAAGCTGCTACTATATACTATCATGGACTCCATAAAAGTGCAGAGCTCAGACAATTCCCCACTTTGAGCCCACCACTTCTATCCTAACTTCATGCCAGCTACCACCTGAAAAAGGCAGGTTGGTTACCTGGTAACCCACGTTCTACGCTGGTCATCTCATGAGTTCTGCAGCATGCAAACCAGGGGCCAGAACTCATGCCCTTTCCCCACAAGGGAAGAATTGCACGCCTTTGGCTCATGCTACCATCCCTCAAATTACAGTTGATCAATTCAATGGCAATAAAAACATCAGCCCTATTTACAGCCACAGTTCCAATTAGCACAGCTCATCTGATTTGACATTCTTCCTCCGGACACCCACCAGATGGGAGCTACCCCTTGTTTATCTCCTTCTTGAGTCTCTGAAGTAAATTCCAAGCTGGAAACCACCTCCTCACTCCTCTCCAAGACATGTTGTCAGTCAGCCCCCCCCCCCTCTCCAGACTCCTGCCTCTATTTTGGAGCAATTCAAAGCTATACGACTCTCTGCTTTGTCACTCACATGTCTTGCTAATGACACACTGCAGGTCATTCCATTATGAAACTAGGCCTCTGCTGCCCCACTTTACCTTAAAGCGAGCAAGATAATCTCCAATGACACTCTGCTGCCAGATTTCTTCAGCTGTTTTCGGTGACTCGGGAAGTTTGCCGCGATCCTCCTTGTCGGAACCATGCTTCTTTTCTGTCTGAGCTTTCATGGCAGCCTCACGAGCTTTGTACTTGGCCTAGAAAACAACACGCATGGTCAAAATCTTTGCAAAACCCATTACTGATTGGTAAGAAACACAGAAAACCAGGCTGGCTGGGGGAAAAAAGTTAAGCACTGAAACTGTGTTTTGGAGTGTGGCTTAATGATGCAGTGGTTCTCCCCCACGTCTGTGACACAGATTTTGAGGAAGAAAGCTGTTAAACCGGAGGAACAGCAGGTTTTAAACCAAAGCAGAATAATCAGTTATGGGCCAATCTATTAGCTTCTGGACACAAATTAAGGTGGTTAAAAAACTCTGAACAGCCTTGTGACCTGCACTTGCAGGAGGACAGCAGGAGCTCAATTTATGTGAGTCCCACTATAAGCCTGACCCAGCACTTTCGAAAAACATATAGAACAAAACATTGTATGCATGTCCTCTTGAAAGACATCTGTATTTTATTTTTTTGTTCTGCATGAGTTGCAGGTTTTCTTGTAAGGAAGTTTCTCTGTTAGTACATTAAAAACATGGCTAACAAGCTATCTAACTGCTTTTATGAACTGCAACCAAATTTCTGCTATTTAATTATTTGCAAGATAAAAACAAACATTGCACTTTTGTTGTACCATAAGGTCATTTATCATTTTTTCTTTCCCCCATTAAAATCAGTTATTCTTCACTGCTTTCACCCAAAAAACATCTTTCTGCCTTTAAAATTATCTCTTTTTTATAATGTGGGAGATGCAGTAAAATCAGCACAGAAACTAATATTTTTAAAGTGCTAAATTCAAGGAGTCTTGTGGATGTATACCTCTTTCTGTGCACAGATGTAATCTTAAAGACAGACATTATTAGAGCTGAAGATTTGAAGCTACACTCCCTAGAGCAGGTTTGACTAAGCTGTGGCACTCCAGATGTTGCTAGAATGGAACTCCCATTGGCCCCAGCTAGCATGGTCAATGGAAGGTCTAGTCCAGAAATAGCTGGAAGGCCAAAAGTTAGTAACTCTGGCTTTAGAGCTTCAGGTCTCTCACTCCTGAATGTGCCATTCTAGTACTAGAAAACAGCTGCAGTGAGGTTTGAACATGTCAAGTATGGGCCTGGTACAGATGCAAGATAATGAAAAACAAAGCAACACGGACAAACTTTATGTATCTTTATGCAGATTAACAATATGAAAATAAGGTATACCCTGTAGTTTCAAAGACAAATTTCGGTAGACAGTGCCAACTAGGAACATAAGGTTGGAGCAATCACAACTGAGGTACCCAATAATACAAATGTTCACCCAGGTTTTATGCATGTTTCTAGGCCTCAAGGTTACACCAACTCTCAGCCTAACCCACCTCACAAGGCTGTTGTGAGAAAAATATGGAAAGGTGAAGAGCCATGTATGTCACCTTGAGGCCCTTGGAAGAAAGGTAGACTATAAATGCAATAAAGGAATAAAACAAAGCAAATAAACCCAAATACATGAGGTAATGCTATTCATGAAGGAAGGAGAACCCCCACCCCTGCTTTTTATTGGATTTTTGATCGGCTGCAAATCTGTGGTGACATTCTTTGGCATGTGGGTGGATGCTGCTCCAGCGTCTCACATGTTATGCCCACCACAGGAAAGTACTGCTTGATATCTAGTCATCTGTCACCACCCAAAGTTAGCCTTTCAAGGCATACACACAGCAACAACAAACCCCATCTCCCAAGTGCAACTACTTTCCCTGTCCACCAATGACCCATATTAAGGTGTCCAGCTAACTCCCACAAGGATCCCAAGACCCTCTTTCTCAGGCATCTAAACCAAGCCTCAAGACCTCTCCCATTTGACTCCATGTGTATTCACAGCTGTACTGGGAGGCAAATAGTACAAAAGAACGCAAAATGGGTTTTTTTTATTGCACCCACTCTCACACTAAGGGAACGCATTGGCAGTCTGGCTCCTTCCCCCTTCCCAAGCTGGTGAAAAAAAATGAGCAGAGGTAACGCAAGATGGAATGGTAGGAGCGCCCAGACTGTTAACAGAGCTGCTTGGTGGCTTCTAGAGGGAACCGAAGGCTCGGGAATGTTCAGAACCTTCTGTGGGGTTTCTAGCAGATTTTGTTTCCTCTTCTTTCTTTTTTTTTTTAAGGGTGAGGGAGTGGGTCAAGATCCTGGTTTCATCTAAGTCAGGGGTAGTCAATGTGGTGCCCTCCAGATGTTGTCAGACTACCACTCCCATCATCCCTAACCCTTGGCCATGCTGGTTGGGGCTGATGGGAACTGGGAGTCCAGGAACAAAAAGAAGGCGTCACGATGGCTACCTCTGATCTAAGTCAACAGGGGGGGAAACCATCCAGCTGACTTTTTGAGATACCCAGGAGTACATGTTCCCCCACACCTTCCCCCAAAAAAGATGGTTAAGGAGAATATGTGCATTATTGATTCAACAACCTTTTTTTTCTCTGAAAGATCATTCCACATCCGCGCCAGCAGCCGGGTCAGTTCGCTCTCCGACAGTTCGGGTCGCTCCTCCTGCAGCTGCTTGCGTTTCTCCTCCGAGAAGATAAACATAGCAGAAACGGGCCGTTTGGGTTTCTCAGAACCTCCCTGTTAAAGAGCACAAAGGGACTCGTGGTTGTGGAATTTTGAGTTTGTATCTTTTGTTCTTTTTAAAAAGCGTTATGGAAAAAAGCAAATAATAATAAAAAGAGCAAAAACTGGGGAAGGTGGCCTTATTTTATGGGCTGCAAAGTATTCCTAGTAGATCAGCCAGCTAACACTTTAGTTGATTAATCAATGGGGGGAGGCAATTTTTACCAGCAAGATCAATTTTTAATTGGTGGAACTGCAAGTTAAAAGCATGTTTATCTTTTGAGGCTGTTTTGGTTCAGGTGCATTATTGTAATGAACAAAGGGAATGGGGAAAAAAAAAAACGTGAAGATGGGTGTTTATATACAACAATGAGAATGGTAACTTATTATTTTACTGTCAATTATCTAGCACTTCCTTCAGTATCTGACAAATATTGGACTTTTGGTCATAAGCAAATTTATTTTAATCAGATTAATCAGTTACATAAGGCAGATGATTAAATCAATGAAATATTCTTTAAACCTGCTGACAGTTCTACTTATTATATACATATAGGGAGATAGCCAACATTCATTGTACTCTGGAGTAGACCCATTAAAATCAATATACTTAAAAGTCATTTCAGTCAATTTGATTTCAGTGGGCCCATCCCAAGTATGACTAATGTTGGATACCACAAACACATAAGGAAACCTTCAAGAGGGATTAGTTTTTGTTCTCATTTTTACTATCAAATTTCCAAAGGAATCCCAGCAGCCATTTTACATGAAGTCTTGAGGCTGGTTTAAAAGTAGATTTGCTCCACTGCTCTAAATGTAAAAAATGTATCCATACCCACAACGCATCCTGCTTGTTGCCCTGGCCTGTATGCGTCACTCACCTTGCTGGCATCTGGTGAAGTCTTTTTAGAGGCAGGGCTGGTGGCACCTTTCTTGTTTACTCCCAGCATCTTCTCCTCTCCCAGAACCCTCTGCTGTTCTTCTTCAGGTAAGCTCTGAATTTTGGAGGAAATGGCAAAATAAGGAGTTATGACTATTTTTCATTCTCTCTCTGCCTTTCCCCATATATCTAGTAGATTAATGTATACATAGTTTGGAAGCATCTTCAGGTAGTGCAGAACATGGCTGCCCACTTTCACCCAAGCAGCTTAAGATTTCCAGGAAATTAAGTCAGCAGCCTAGCATGGGCATTGGCTGTTTCATTCTCCTCCCCCCCCCCCCAATGTACTAGGAAGCTGCCTCTGAAAACCAACTGGCAGCTTAGTTCTCACAAAATGCATTATTCATTCTAGTGCAGAGAGAGACTTACAGACTATTCTAAAACAACTGTGCTGGCTATCAATTTGAAAGTCTAAGTGACCTGGGATCACAAGCATTTGAAGTCAGTGGCTTAATTCAGACATCATAAAGAAGTACTGTTAAATTAAGTTAACAGTTTTGGGTTGATGCCTGGATTAACACACCGTAAGTAGAGAAGCAACTCTAAACCACTGTTTAGATTTTAAATTGTTGTTAATGCAAACAGTGGTTTGGGGAAATGTTGAATGGAGACCGCTTCTCCTTTTATGAACCAATCCCGCTTCCACCAATTGACCAGCAATGGGGCATCCAGTCCTCTCAATGCAAGAGGCAATATATGATATGGAATGGAGCATGGCCTTCTGGGTTGAGACCTCATCACTACGGACTGTGTGAACCTGATCTTTCAGATTTAGACAAAAAAAGTTTACACAGAGGAACCTAAGACCAGTCCAAGTCAAATATTTCAAGGTCAAATAGGAGAGAGTTTAGTGGACACTGAAACCAATGAGATTTAAAAGTGCTTAACCAACTGGATTGCACCCCACTGTCTTTTTAGACAAGGCTTTTAAAACAGTTATCAAGAACTGCAGAGTACACAGAAAGGCACTGCTATATGTTCACCCAGAATATGACTCTTAATGCTCCCAGTCCCAATCACTCATACCAAAGTCCATTTTCTTAGCTGGTCCAAGCTGTATGTGTGAATGGGAAAGGTAACAGAAAATAGCTGCTAAAAAACTTAGTAACACAGTTTGGCAGAATGCTGTGGCAGACTCACCTCCAGGAAACGCAAGAGCTCAATTTCATAATCTTTCTTTCTCTATAGGGGCAAAGGAGCAAAAAAAGAGTCAGTTCCTGGTACATGCCATGAATTTTGCCTCCTTCTGCTTCCCCTCCAGAGCTGCACCCTCCTCCAAACATCTGACTCCTGCCAGTGCAGGTTTCTAAACATCAATATAGATACTTGGAATCAGAACCCTAATAGCCAGCATAAGTCAAGATGACTTAATGAATAACTTTGAGAAACACTGCTGTACCATTGGGGCCAGCAACTGGCAACCCAGAGCCAAACTCAGCCCACTGAGTGGTCCCTACGTGCCAAAGATGCTAAAGATGACTGTAGTGTCTGGGACAACAGGACTTGGCAGAAGGGAGTAAGTGGTAGAGATGAACCTTAAAAACTGGCTTTCTGTCAAAGCAAATTGCTATCCAGGGGCAATGATGCTTTATTACTGATAGATATAGGTGTGTGTGTGCATGTTAAGTTAGAGACATAGGACAGTGTTTCAGGGCTGTATGTGAATTCCTTAAATGGGAACATGGGCCCAAGGGAAAGGGATTCAACAGCAGATGTAATTTGAGCAGCTGCTGGAAATGGAAGGAAAGCAAAGCATTCTGGACACCTTAAACACCGTGATTCTCAAAGGGTGTGAAGCTCTACACTGGTGTGGCAGGAGAGGACAATGGCAGGAAGATTCAAGGACACTAAAAATATATATATATAAACATTTCAGTGTACAGTAGTATAGTATAAGAATGTTTATTTGCAAAATATGGATAGCTATCTTTTCAAAATGAGAGCAAGAGCATCAAGTGTGTGGGAATGATTCATGTTAGCTGATTTTTTAAATATATTTTCTGGATGTCCCATGATCATATTATAAAGTAGTTGTGTTCTACGTTATAAATCTGCTAGTTGTTTCTTTTTGTTTACCAGTGTATTTCCTATCAATTAAAAATTGGTGTGGCATGAGCAATTTTTTATTCTGAAAGTGTGGCTCCACCATTTGCAGCTACTTCCTGGGGGTAGGAGGTGCTTCCAATGCCATTTCAGGTTCATTACAAGAGCAGGGACATTTTCAACCTGCAACAGCAATGCTATTGCAAAATGGGAGAACGAACCAATACTCTGATGAGAGGAGGCTAATTGGGGACATTGTAAATAGGACCTGGTAAGGGAGTTGGAAGATGACCTTTAACATCAATGGCCTTGCCTTTTGAAAGCAAACTATTCTGGCCTCTGTATTGTGTGTATTTTAAAGTATCCTTTAGGCTATTCAGTTTGGTATTTATTGACATAAAATTGTATCGATTATCACCTGCTTCTGTTTTTATTGTACCTGCTTTTGTCTTTTTATCTAGTTCATAGCTGCATCTAAAGGATGCTTTTGAGCAGCTCTTGAAATCAGGGGTGATATGGGGCAGGGGGTGGTATGACAATTAATGGATAGGACAATTTATGAGGAAGGGCAAGGGGTAATAGAGAACACGAGTTTTCTTTTGCCTTAGTGTCACTTGTAATAATTTCAGCGGCCCATCAGGGTGCTGCTTTTAAAATGCTAGTTCAGTTAATGGAAAAACTACCCCCCTTTGGAGCTTCTGGATGCTGATGTTTTCTCAATGTCTCTGGGAAATTTTCCTACTGATGTTGCTGGTGGTCTGGTCAATGCTGTGGGTCTTTCTCCAATTAAGTGAAGATGACCCAGGTAATTGATACGGTTGCTTCTAGATGCCCCCGCTCAAACCACATATCTCATTCAGTTCCCTGGAAAATCTATATGCAATAAACATAAAGAGTTTAAAAGTCATAAAGAATATTGGGTTTCAGAGGTGGCTACTGCTTCTCTGAAGAGTGTGAGGTGCCCATACGGCACTAAAGCAAACAGTGGTTCATCTATTCTTAACCAAACCTGAGAAGGATCCTGGCAATTTAAATAATTGGTAAGCAGATGCTTAGGCATTAAATGTGCCATTTTTAGGAGAGATGTTAAAAACATGAGGTGACCTATAAACTTCATATGGTTTTGGGTGAAAGTGGTTACTTGGATCCATTCCAGTCTGAGTTCTAGGCCTGGTTTTGAGACTGAAAACCACCTTGGTCACCCAGGTGGATGGCCTCATGGGTATGAGTGCAACCTTGTTGATTCTCCATAAATTCTTGATCACCTTTGATGCTATCAACAATTAAATTTTTATGGGCCCCCTTTATAGGACCAGGAGGCACTGCTTTACTGCAGTTCTAGTCTTGCCTGGAGAAAGGCTTTTCAAAAGGTAGTGTTGGGAAACTACTGGTCCCTCTGGGCCTTTGGCTTATGAGGTGCCACAGAGATCTCACAAGTTATCAACATTAAACCACTGAGTGAGGCCATCCATTGGCTTGGGCTAAAGTGTTCACATTATGCAGATCACCCAGTCCTTTTATTGCCATCCTCTGATCCTAAGGAGATGCAGAATTTCTGTACCAGAGTTTGAAGGCAGCCCCAATTTAGATGAGGGTTGGAAAAGCTGAACCTTAATCCAAACAAGACAGAAGTACTGGTCGGGAAGTTTGTTGATCTGGGCAGAGGCTAAGTCATCTTTTGGATTGGGTTGCACTCCCACAACTTAAGATACCCTTATGGACCAAGTACACAACCTGCAAGTGCTTCTGAGTCCAGCATTATCCTTGCGTTGGCTGATGTTGGTAGGCGGTAGCGCTTTTCACCAGCTACAGACCTACCTGGGTAAAGTGGGTCTGGCTTCAATTAGCAATGCTTTAGTCACATTCAGCCTGGATTATTGCCATGATCTCTACATGGGGCTAACCTCAAAAGAAAATTCAGAAACTACAATCGGACCATACCACACCTATCCTACAACTGCATTGGTTATCAATTCATTCCCAGATTCAAGTTTAAATACTGGTAATAACCTTCAAAGCCCTAAACTGCCTGGAACCCATGTTACTCTGAGGACTGCCTTCACCCACATGAACCTGCCCAGGCTTTAAGATCAGCAACAGTAGTCCTGCTCTCCAGCCCATCATGAGCAAATATCAGATTGACAAGTAGCAGGAACAGGGGCTTCTCAATGGCACAGTTGTGGAATTCTCTCCCCAAAGAAGTTGGACGAGCTCCTTCCCTTTTGGTCGATGCTTCTGGAAGGAAGGAAGCTTTCATTCATCAGTTTTTACAGTGCTTTTGCTGATTTTTAATACTGTTGTGTATTTTTACTGCTTTATCTGATTTTTATTTTTACTGTACTATACTATATTTTTGTTTAGTATATGTGCTGCCGAAGCAAGCACTACTATATTCTTGTTTTACAATATGTTTATTTCAATGTAAAGCTGCTCTGGAATATTGTCCACTGAATGTCAAACAAAGGGATGGTTCAGATTCAAATGTAGGTTAAAATTGTCCCTGGAAAGCAATGTGAATGGGGAGGGGGAAGGGAAGAGGACGACACAGGCAAGAACTCAAGGGAAGAAATCCTAGATTTGTTCCCCTCACCTAATGAAGCAGTATTAGTTGGAGGGTCAGAAAGTAAATTATTCAGTCAGCATACCCACATGCATACGTGTAAATAACTGCTTTCTCTACAAACTAGGGAAGGTCAAACCACACCTTCTTCATGTATCATTTCTGAGTTCAAAAGATACAAGACAGTTTCACATTGACAGGAAAGTACTGATTATCAGTAGCCCAACTAGAGGAAATCCTTTCCAGGCACAGAAACCACCTTAAGGGGATTTCTGTTGTCATCTATGGGTCACGCCCTTGAGTAGTCTTATTCATACAACTGCTAAAAGGGTCTGAGGAATCCGCCAGATTCCTTTGATGATGGTAGAGGATTGCAACCCCTAGAGAAGGAGCGGAGGAAGAGAGACATTTTTTTCAAATGGCAGCTTCTCCCCCAGGGCTCAGCTTCACAGATGCACAACAGGCTTCTTAACCCTTTTCCAAAGATCAAGACGAAGCAACTCTGCCATTTTGAACAAGGACTGGGGGACTGGGACTCAAGAGGGAAATGGGGTCCTGCCGCCTGTGGGATATAACCACCTCAGAAAAGGCCCTAGTTAAAGCAGCCAAAAAAGCAGGCGAATCCGCCATTATCTCACACTGTCACTGCTGAGGAGAGCCGAGCTACTTAAAATGGCCGCCACAGCTTCAAGTAGTAAGGAACAGGCAGCAGCAGGCCCAAAGCCTGGACTATCGATAGAACCACTGTAACTGCCATATTAAAAAGTTGAGGGGATTTTTGTGTGTCAGGAGAAGAGGAAGAAGTCTCCAAGTCTGGAGGTTTAGCGCTGGTACAGCTGGATAAAGCACAGGGAATTCTCCTCAACATTTGGCCACTTGAAGCTCCGGAAAAAGCCCTCTTGTCCTTGTCCTTGCATCAACACCCTCCATCACATGCCTTAGCTTTCCCCCTCTCCAGACTCAAGAGCAGGCAATCTTTTCTGCCACCTAGCAAAGCTTGTTTGCTTGCCACGGATGCATCTCGGGTTGGAGGGAATTTTAAACAAGCGCAGCTACCAATGATTTAAACAGCAACTCATCAAGCTGAGGGGAAATTGATTCTGAGGCAATTCACAGTTGATAAATGCATTAGATCAATCAATGCCAGAAAACAATTAACAGAGACAATCAACTAATCCCCGATAAATGGGAAACTTATGTAAACTGCCCTGAGTTGAGCCAGACTTTGGGTTTGTTTGTTTGTTTGTTGCTTCTTTTGTAACAACTGAAGCCAGGTGCGAGAGGCATAGAAATTAAAAATATTCTGAACCCAGAGATTTAAGTACAAAAACTGAAGTGAGCTCAGTCTTGCCACAGAAAAACCAACTCCTGGTTGCCTCTCCCCCCCCCCACCCCAGCAAAAAACAACAACCCCGATCTTCATTTCAGGACTACAATTTAGGGCAGGGGTAGATTGATTTTCTTCCTGCCATTGTTAAGCTAGAAATTCCTGCCGATCTACTTCAAGCAACCCAGTAGCTCAGTAGCTCTTGATCTACCTTCTGACCAGCACTGAATTAAGCAACTGGACTCCCCTTCTCTCTCCAAATATTTCAGCCTCTGAGAGGAGCCAGAGCTCTAGAAAAAAAACCTCTGCTGCTGTGGAGAAGGCAGGACTGCAACCGGGTGGGGCTTCCTCCCACCGGAAGGAGGAAAAACTGCAAGGGCCGACATGGCCGTGCCTGACCAAACTTCTGCTTGTTTGCAGAATTCATGGGAGTTTTGCTTCTCCACATCCAGGATGAACTTCACACAGGGCCTGGGCTTGAGGATGGATGGCAGACTACATCCCCCTGCAAGTTACTAGAAAGCACCACCATTTAAAACAAACAAACAAAAACAGGGAAGAAAAGCAGTCTGAATAAGACTGCAATTTCAGCCAAGTTATCTGAGGCAAGAGGAGTGGCAGTGACCAACTGATTTGCTTTTTTTAAAAAACAACAACCCGAAAACCCCCAACCCATCACTTGTGCTTGTTTTGATTTTCATACTCTGTTCAAACACTGGGGAAAGATAGCATTTTGCTCGCATCCAGCAAATCAGAGAAACCAAATCTGTGGGTGGCTTAAAAAACAAATCTGCACCCCCAAACTGAGGCAAATTAAATCCATTATCAGCAGCAGGGTATGTAGTAACAGCTGGAACCTGCCTGATATATAGAACCACTAAAGTCTACCCATAATTTGTCTCTGGGCATTATTTTTAATCCTTTCCCTTTTTCGACACACCCTTATAAGGGCCAGGCTCACCTGATCACACTTTTTGTGGTAGGCATCTTTTTCCTTCTGGGAAAGGAGCTTCCACTGCTGACTGCAGAGCACCATCCGTTCTGTGCTTGGGACATCTTTCATGTTTGCCATCAGTTCAGCACAGTAAAGCGAGTAACTATTCCTAAAACAGCAATTTCCTTTTATATAGCACCAACCCATTAAGTTAGCACTTGGGGAAATTTATGTAAACATAAGAATAAGCCACACAAAACTGCTGCCTGAAGTGCTTCTCCCACAGTCTCATAACCCACCACCACCACACACATATTTTTTTTTTTGGGGGGGGTGTCTTAATTTCCACCTCCAACCCTTACTATGAATGCAATAATGTGGATTATATGAATAAATAGGAGTATATGTCATTGGCTTTCGCATGGGTTCAGTGGTGTCTACTGTACAAAGGTTAAGAGTCACATCTATTATGCTACCCACTTTTGCCTCACAGGTTCCCCATCCTGATTTTGATTTCTGGGTCTTATTCATGATGTTGGATTTTGAGCTCTAAAGCCTTTATTCTTATTATTGTCTTGGGATTAAGATATGCAAGGACGTAATCAACAGAGAGAAAATACCCTCCTAAACTTCCCTCAGGACCACGCCTAGGGTTTCCCCCCTTTTTGTTACTCTGGACCTTCTCCCCCAGCCAATTCCCAAGGCAGTCTTGGTCGTAAGTACACAAAGGTTACTAGCCAAATAAAATGTCACAGCCCTCTTAAACATGGGTGTCGTGAAAGGAAGTGGTTGGGTGAGGAACACACACTGCTTCCAGTTTATGAAGTTTCCTGGTTTTGCCGGACAAATTGGTTTTTTCAGCTCTTTCAGAATGCTTTTTTAATTCTCTCCCCATAACCTAGCTTTCTGCTGCAGGGGTGCAGTTTGTAAAAAAAAACCTAACCCTGTCTACTTGGAAGTAAGTCCTATAGAATTCAATGGGGCTTACTCACACATTAAATGGGATTAGAAATGCACCCCAAATCAACAGATTAAATCTGCATAAATGTCCATAAACAGGAAAACAAGGAGGGGAACCCTACTGTTTTCTTTTTTAAAATTAATTGATATGTGTCATAGCAGGCACCATCTTAGAAAAGGCACCTTTCCTGTTAAAGAGAAGTCTCCCCTGAGATGGCACCTGCCACTTACTGCTTTTCTATGTACCTGCATTAAAATAATCACTTATTTTTTAAAAAGAAGCTTAATCTGCTACCCAATTAAAATCAGGGTATTTTCTGCAGTCAGTCAAAAATGTTTGAAGACTTAACCTTAAATAAAAATCACTCCACGTAAAAAACCTAAGACTTCAGAGCAGGATTCTAGCCCTGCCTTCTCATTAGCATTTTCTAAAGATGATAATTTTCTTCGAAGGCATGGTCTGAAGGTAGATGATGCGGACACCTTGCTGAAGGAGGTATGGGGCAGGTCATTGCCTGGATGAGAGACTGAACTGGGAACTCCTTGTATCCTCCTTTGAGTTCCATGATGGAAGGAAAGTTAGATATAAACGTACCAAGCAAAAAAAATATGTGTATGGTTTTTTAAAAATAAAAATGGAAGAGCATTCAATCAAGTAAGGAGCAGCTTGCAGCTTAAGAGAAATGAGGAAGTCAGCTTATACAGTTCAAGCTGCTAGAGTTCTCTTGGCACAGAATTTTAGTATCTTTTTAGTACAACCCTGAACATGAGACAACTCTGTGGCCTTGGATCAAGAACCCCAGGTTTCTAAAGAAAAAGTTAAGTCAATGGATTTATTTATTTGATATCAGGATTCATACCCCCAACCCTTACACACCACTTGGCGCGGCTTCCAACTATAAAAAATGACTAGAAAATACAATAGATATTGTGTGGAACTACAACATAAATGACATCCATTTAATACTTGACACACTGGCAGGAAATCAAGAGAAAACCACCAATGCAAAGATATCTGAATTGTCTTTTGCATCAGGGTTTCAGGGAGCCTCCTCTGCATGGAGGCTGTGGAACGCAGGAAAATATTTCCAGAGGAGAGTGAAGCAGTGGGGTGGATTCAAGAGGTGAACAGCAGCCCAAGTACAAAAACGGTGGGCAACTGTGTTTTCCTAGCACATGACTCAGGAGGAGGGGACAACCCCCTTGCCAGCAGAAGCACCTAACACCTACTGGAAGCAAAGGCTTCCCCATGAGGAAAGGCCTACTCCTCGGTATGAAGATGGGTAGCAGATCAGGAAAAAACACACAACTCAAGAGAGATGTATGAAGGGAGATCCTGAAGAGGAACTCCTCAGCTAATCTCACAGGAAGGCTGCAAGTGATGGTGGTCATGGAGAAATGTGGGGACTTGTCAATCTCCTTCTGATACCCTGAGCAACCAGCTGAGGTAGGCTGAAAGGAGAGTCCTACCAGGGTGTGTTTATGCGCACATGTGAGATGCACCACTCTCATCTCAATGTCGAACGTCAGGCAGGGACTCAAGGAAGCTGCCAATAGAAAGACTCCCTTCATCAAGTGAGGAGAGCATGGACACAAGGAGAAGTGAGTGTCCAGTCTTGGGTAACTCAATAAATTTGTATCTTGTCTTCATTTAAGGAGCCAAGATAGCATGTGTCCCACCCCCATTTTAGCCTCAGAGGAGTCCTGCGAAGAAGATTTTAAGTTTGCAGTGACTGGCCCATGCGCTGTGAGCTTCACGTCTGAGCAGGGCTTTGAACCTGCGTCCATCCCACTCTTACGTCTAACGCATGGGCATCTTCCCACAACAAGCAGACATTGGGTGGATGGCAGATGTCGCCCTCCCACCTGGGTATATTTTTATTGGCATATAGTTCCAGCCCAATATGAATTACATTTACCAATGTGGAAATGCCCGAATGCCCTCGCAACTCCTCCCCAACTACCAAACCCAATTCTCAAGGGCACGGCAACTTACGGAGGCGGCTTGGTGGGTCGCCCATCAAACTTGTCCTTCAGCTGCCTCTCCGCTTTAGTCAGGGTGGAGCGAGGGGGCGCACCTTCCTCGAAGTTCATCTCTGGGTGCTTCTGGATATAATCCCGCATCACTTCCTGTGGGCAGAAAACACACGGGGCGTTTAGCGTGGCAGAGGCAGGCTGGTAGAATACCCTCCCTAGGCTCTGGGGCTGTGGACAGGGCAGGGGGGGGGGACCCGCCTGTGCTACCCTGACCAGTTTTAAATACTTGGCAGAAGAAGCAGAGGAGGAGTTGCTTTGCAACTCCCTTCCGAGGGAGCGATGCCCAGAAGTCGGCTCTCGGAGCGCGGCTGGGTTTCTACAGCTGCGACAAGGCCGGGCTGAGCACAGGGGGGAGAAGATGGAGGGGAACTGTTGAGTGTTCCCTACCTCATACTCCTTCCGCTGCTCCAGAGCCTTATGAATCCATTTCAGCCTTTTTTTGTCCGAGAGCTGAGACCATTGCTTGCCCAACGAATCCTTCAGCTCCTTCGTGGTGGCCTGAAAAACCCAGGTGAGGAAGGGGAAATAATAATAGTAATAAAAATAGGTAAAAATGAAAAAATAGGGGAGGAAGCAAAAGGGGATGGACTGCCCACCCTAGTGGTACAGCAGTGAGCTAAGCTACACTTTTGGAAAGGCAAGTTAGAAAAAAAAAAGTTTTCCTCAGGCTCCTTTAAAGGGAGCAAAAAAGCCCAATACTCAGGAAATATATAAACCCGCAATCTATGGGTTTGCTTACTTGCTACATAAAAATCTGATATCTAGCATCAAACAAGGCAACCTGAGAACCTTAAATGTTTATTTTTAAATACTAAGAATATTTCTAGCCCTCATGGGCCATAGGTCTCATGTCCTTTTCCTCACTCTATTCCTGTTTCTGACCCAGAGGACCAAATATCCAGATATGAATTACAGCAGCAGAGAATACAAAGCTAAACAAACTGCATGCAAACTTTACATACAAACACTAAGGACTGGATCAGATTTATTTAGCCTAGCTGTCTCCAATATCAGCCCCTCTAGATGCCTGCAGGCAAGCTGGAGAATGAGATTTCCTGTTTGTCCTCAAGCCACTGGCATTGGTTGTGTTTTGTCTCTGGCAACCCACTCTACTACTAATATTATCTACAAACCGCCTACTATTCTTTCAAAGCCATTTATGTCTATCAATCATCACCAACACTCTGTGGCAGTGAGTTTCACAGTTTATTTTCCCGCGATGTAAAACTGGATCACCCTAAATTCTTAACGGATCAGTTTCCTAAGCCTTTGTTTCATTAGAAAGGGCTCCTCCGTTTTCCTGATCATTTCACTTGCTATTTCCCCCTATCTCTTCTCTAGCTCTCTCAGGAACAGGTAACACCAGCTTTCCTCAAACCTGGATGCTTTGGACTACAGCTCCTATCAGCCCAAGCCACCACAGCCAAGCTGGTGGGGGCTGATGGGAGCTGTATCCAAAGCACCTAGAGGGCATCACCTTAGGGAACTGCATTATATACTCAGCAGAATCAAGAGGCAAAGCTTTTTCTAGATTTTCAATAGGGGGAGGGATTGCATATTTGAAAACTTCCTCCTCCATTGTTGTTGTTATTATTATTTTAATACCCCTTCATGTAGGAAAGCAGCATTGCTTACAATGAACTATTCCTTCTAACATATGGGTTGTGTGAAATGAAGGTTTAAAAAATAAAATTCAAAATATGATATCCCATCGGCGGCCCAAACAGACAAGTCTTTTGCCACTTGTTTCTGCTCCAGCTGTAAAGTGGTACCCAGAAATAAAATTAAGTCTGTGTATCAGTCTAAGAGCAAAATCTGGATTTACTGGGTACAGAATGCATATCCTTCCTTACATTCCTTCATTGTCCTCCTTTTCAGGAACACAGCTGTGTGTCATCGTTCTCCCCCCCCCTCCCCCAAATCCCCACCCACGTTTCCTCCTTGTGGGCTCTCCTTATGCAAGTCTCTTACACCACCTACTTACATCAGGGCGCACTTTCAGGTAGATCTTCTTCTCATGAGTGTACCAGAGCTGTTGAGGAGTCTTGGGTTTCTCTGGGATATCAGACTTCTTGGCATTTTGAATGAGGTCGGGGTGGTCTTCCCTTCACAGAGCAAAAGTAACAGGGGGTGGGGGCGAAATGGTAAGGCAGTGGCAGTACCAGAACCATACGAAACACAGAAACACATTATCCACTTCCTTTAAAGCCCCATGCATCATTCCCACCTCTCAAACACTGAAAGAAGCCGCTAATTTGATTCAGGCTCTTCTCATAAGAAGGTACCCTTTCAGATGGGAATTATTCTACCTGCCTGAAGAATATATTCATTTGTGAATTTTGCCATTTGTTGACCCAGGTTTCCAGACAGAAAAGAAAAGAGGTTCCCACATTGCAGATTATGCACCTTTTTAGTCCCTTATCACCAAAACAAAGCAGCTTTTTGCAGCAAAGTTAACGTAAGTAAATTTTGGTACATGTCTACAACTGAAATCCACAGCCACACCTGACGTGCAAAAGGTGAAGCTATTGCTTAGATAACTCTTACCTAAATCTTGCCAAATTTCGCTGAAAATCTTGTTTCTCTCGCTGGAAGTCTTGGATGTACTTCATCTAGAAGACAAACAAAAAAAAGGGGGGGAGGTGTTGACTACAGGTGAGACAGGAAAAGCTGACAAGTTTCCAGGAACAGCCACAACTAAAGCACTCCTAATACATGAAGCAGGAGGGGGCAGAACTGTGCAGCTCTTTAGGCCCTCCTCCATTCCTTGAGACCACCTCCTTCCTGCTACTTTTAGAAGCCTAGACCCTCAGCAAGCCAAGGAAACACAACAAAGCCCTGTGGCATCTGCTAGTCTCTGGGAGTGGCATGAGCAGGCAAGTAGTGGCATGAGGGTTAAACAGGCAGATGAACTGCCATCTTTGGGGAAACTGTTGCATGCTCTCAAGCCCCTCAGGAGACTAGGAGGGGTGGAGAAAGCGAGCACAACCATTCACACAGACAGACACCCTCTTGCTCTCTCTGGCCTCCATAGTGGAGAAGACACCTCACATCAGGGATGGGGTGCCTTTTACAGTCCAGGGGCCACATTCCCTCATGGGCAACCTTCCAGAGGCCACATGCAAGTGGTGGACAGGGCCAAAAGCAAAAGCGGGAGGGTCTATAGTTGTGACTCTTGCCTTGCAGTCATGCAGAAGTCAAGAGGTTTCTACATACAATGCACACACCCCTCTCTCCATCCAGGCAAGCAAAGAGGCACTATTGCTGCTCAAGGCCGTAAGTCAGCCAGACAAAAGCATGTGTGCGAGGGTGCAATAGGAGCAGGGCCAGGGAAGGATGTGGCCTGGGGAAAAAGGGGCTGCCTACAGAGTGGCCCGAGGGCTCAATAAAGAGGAGGCACAAAGCCCGCCTCAGGGCCAGATGTTCCTGCACCCCTGCCATACATCATTCAAGGCTGGGAAACTGGAAGGTGCCAACAGGTAAGATGGCACCTAGGAACCCATTTTTGCTAAAAGAAACATCAAGCAGTACATGTGCTCCCTAAGCTAAAAACAGACACTTCAACCTCCCAATTAACCCGCCTTGTATATATAAAAACACAAGGTGGCATTCTGCAATAGCCCCATTCAGAGCTGACCTCTTGAAGTTAATGGACATGACTAACTTTGGGATCATTTATTGCATGGGACCGACTCTGAACAGAGCTTAGCTGACTACAACCCGTAAGAGGTCGAAGTGAGTTCTGGGAGTAGTCATCCCAGAACAATGGCATCCTATAAAATGGGCTTTCACAGTAAAGCAAACTCCATTTTCAAGGCCCTAAACATTTCCAGCCATTGCCGAACTGCAGCTGAAGGGAAGCATCCAAATGATGGGGGGGGGGGGGATGTCATACATTTTGGCTTGGTTTCTGAACACTGCAGGGTAATTGAGGGAAGGGACTTTTCCTTGCAGAAGGGCCTTTTGCATAAGACTCCCAAGAGCACCTTGCTGACGCTGCCTTCTGCAAAAGAATCCTTCCCCAACCCAGCACATTCCAAATGCTTTGGACTACAGCTCCCATCAGTCCCAAGCTGGGAAAATCTGGCCTGCAGAGAAAGGGGAACAAGCACTAGGATGCTCCCCACAGCACAGAGAGCTGCATCCCTGCAGATGCTCATATGCAGCACTTTCCACAGCCTCCGTGTTCATTTGCTCACCTTCTTCTTTTCAGGGAGCTCCTTATACTTTTTGGATAGTATCTTGGTGAGATCCAGATTGCTCATTTCCGGGTGTAGCTTAGCATACTTTGCTCGCTTCTCCATGAAGAAACGGAAATATGGAGTCAAAGGTTTCTTGGGGAAGTCGGGATGCTTCTGAATAGGGACAGGAAAGGAAGCAACAAGGAAGGTTTATCGTTTTGAGCCTGCCTGGTCAGAAGTCCACAAAACGTGTTAAATTAGCATCGCGTAACTCTTTCTGTTCCATGCCATCTCCATTTTGTTCTGTGTGTGCTCATGCTCCCCACTGTATTTTTTTGTGGGGGACACGGAGAGTCCCATCATTTTTGCTCCCTACTAACATAGGGCTGAATTGATCACTTGCAGGCAGCCCCATGGAACTACACCAAAGGGCAGTGAGATGCAGGTTTCTCACCCCAAATCTAGTTAGTACTTTTCAGAAGCAAATCATTCCCATGTAACCCTATACACACTGACTGCAGCAACTAGACCTTACCTCATAGCAAATGAGAGAAAAAATGTTTGGGGGTTTTTCCCCCGCCCACAAATTCCACCCCAATCAGAAAGTGAATCAAAAGAATTAAATCAGAATTAAAAGATGAGAAAAAGTTAATTAGAGCCACCATAATTGGCTAGTCATGAGCATGAGCTTAAAGGGACAACAGTGGTTGTGAATGGAGACAGGGATTCTCCAGAGGGCAAGAGACTAAAACAAGCTGCAGACAGCAAGTCAATCAGGTGTTGTTGTTTTTTAATTTTTTTAAAAAAGCAAAAGGATTTTAGCATCCAGATATGGCTTTTAGTGGCCCATTTCTTTCACCACTATTTTTCTTATTTCTTTTAATATTGTAAACTACTCAGTCCCTGCTTGAGTCAGATTAAATTGATGCACAAGATAGGTCAGCACACGTAAACTCTATCAGTGTTATTTACACAGCGCCATCTATGTATACTGTTTACAAAGAACAGGCCCCCTACCTCAAGTGGGGGCTGTCTAATAAAATAAATATGGAAACAGCCAATGCAAGGCAGTGGAAGAATTCACGACTATTTCAACAACACATACTTTGGCTTATTTGCAATAAAGGGACTGGGGGAGAAAACAACGCAAAGGCTTTGAGGAAAAGGCAGGTTAAGATTCCTTCTGTGTTAAAATGCCATTAAGAGGCCAAATTTTAAGTCCCAAGATACTGCTCCTGCTCCCATACTGTTCCAAAGGTAGAGGCTGTATCTCAGTGGAAGATGCAGAAGGCCCCAGATTCAATCCCTGGCACCTCCAGCTTAAAGTGTCCAGTAGCAGCAGGGGAAGGGAAAGATCCTGCAGCTGAACAAAACCCGATGACCCATTAAGGCCTCTAGGCCTTTGGGGACCACCTGCCAATTACCCAATGTCACAGATAGGCAAATAAACAGGCATCTGGGCTGGGCCAAAATGCAGGGGCTTGAGAGGAACTCTGGGTGGTGCTTTGAAGTCCCGACAGACAATTGGCCAATTGTTGGGACTTCAAAGCACCATATAGTGTCATGCAGTGGCCATGTCACCTGACCTCACTGCAACACACAGGCAGAGCATCTGTACACTGGAAGGGAGGAACTCCACCAGCGCACATGAGGAGAGCCATCTGGTGTGGAAGCATTTCCACCCTGAGCACCAATGACAGAAGGCATGGCTGCAATGTGCAGTGAGGACCTGGGTCCCACAAGCTTCCCACCCAGCCACTCACTGTTGTAACACATGGCTGGTAAACACTTGGCTTTAGCTGAGATTCTTGCATTGCAGGGGGTTGGACTAGATGCCCCTTGGGTCCTTTCCAACTCTTAAGATTCTATGTGAACGTCCTACTCATGCAGAAGGGGGGAGGAAGTTCAAGAGCAACAGCTCGGAGCAACTCTACTCCAACTCCTCTCAAATGTGTCTTCTGATTTCACTGAATTTTATGGCTCCTGTTTGTGAGCTGCCTTAAACTTTTCTAAGGAAAAGCAGGGTATAAACATTTTAAAGAGAGGATGCGTTATATAAGTTTCGGCACCAGGCAAAAATGTTCCTCTTCAACCAGTCCTCAAGTTGATTAATATTCTACAGTCTTTTAAAGGTGTCTGTGGGAGGTTATTGTTTTGCTGTTTTGTTTTGCTCATTTACTTGTTTCTGTATTTTATTGTGTGAGCGGCCCAAGATCTTACGATGAAGGGTGGTGTATAAATCTAAGAAATAAAAAATAAAAAGTTGGTATCTCTCAGTTACAGGTTTTTCTTAAACTGGATTTATAGTTTCTTTAATGCCTGGTTGACAGGGCCACGCCTGGGAACTGCAAGAAATACGGTTGCCATGGCTAAAATGCATGCACAGGGCACCATGCCTCGGGTTCAAGCACCCCTCCTCCCCGATTTGTGCTTCCGCCCCATTTGTTCGAAAAGCAGATCTGAGAAATTCGATTTTCATTTTGTGACCTCCTAAAACAGGAAACACCCAAAGAAGAAGAGAAAAGCACAGGTGTTGAAAAAACAGCTCTGAATGAAAACCAACAGTTCAAGCAACTGGCAGTGCTCCAAATAAGAATGACTCAGAAAAAGGGCGCCAAGGTGGGGTTTTTTGGTGTGTGTGTAAATCTTCCACATGGCACCTCAGGCAGTCTTCAGAGTGCATGAGCACTCACGGAAGAACAGCAGATACGGGCAACACAAAAGGGTAAATCTAAAATTGATGTGAGGCCCGTACCTTTATTAAAGACCAACTAAACGTCACAAAAGAGCGTGATTTTTCTCTCCAGAACCCTTCATTAGGATAGATTGCAAACAAAGGAAGGGGAGGGGGATAGGGGGAAAAGTGTTTTCTTCCCAGAAGCCCTTGGCGGCATTTGGTGCAACCTGAAATCTGCAGAGCTCCTAGAGAAAGCCTCATTTGGATGCCTGTAACTTTCACATTTCATCTTAAAGGCTGACTCCACGGATTCTACATCAACTCTCCCTACACACACATAATTCACTATCCTGATGAAGTGTTCTGAGGAACTCAAAAGCTTGCAGACTAATTTTGTGACATTTAGGTTGGCCTAACGAAGCTGAAAGTGAGTTCCAATTTTGTTTTACTCTACACCGTGGAATGATATGTAGGCCTGTCAGCTTTCTAATCTCTTCTAGCTCCTAAACCCTTGTGAGTAGACATGAGTTGGTGGTAATGCTTTTTTCTATGAAAGTTTCTTGCTCATTCCTGCCACTTAAAGCTGCTGCTAGAAAGAAACAAAAGCAGACCCAACCCATTTTTTTCCTGGCCAACAGGCAACCCTTTCAAGACTCTACTTCCACCAAAAGTAGCCTGTTGACTAGAGCACTGCAATAGTAATAATAGCAACAGCTTAGATTTAATTCCATTAATGTGTAACTGTTTTTTAATTATTGTTTCCTCTATGTTTTCAGCCACTCTTGTTTTTATATATGAACTGCCTTGAGCCCCATCAGGGGAAAAGGTGGGGTACTATTATTCTTCTTCTTCTCATGTTTTCTATCTAGTTTGGATTCTGGCCTTTTCATGGAATGAACCTCACTTCATCCTCTTTAGAAAACACTGGTTGAAAGAGAGAATATAACTTGTGGCATCATTGGGAAAGAGAAGAGGGTCACCAAACACAATGCTCAGATTTTGCTCAGTCACCTTCTGCGAGGGACTGTGTCTTAATGCGAAGGACTGTGTCTTAAGCAGGACTCCTGAATGGAAGGAGGCAAGCCCAGAGCCGTAACCCCTGCAGAAATGCAAGTGTGCAGGGGTGAATTCTGCTGATTCTCTTCATCTAGGAGAGTACTGAATGATCTGGTGGCATCCAAGGCACAGGTGTGGCAAACATGCCTACCCCCTCATCAGATGCTGACTGGCGGAAGGGAAGACCAAAGCAGTAGACCATGCAGAGACAAAAGGCCTATTCCGGCATGCAAATTGCAGAGAAAGCTACAGCATGGAGCCAAAGCAGGGCCATCTGCCCTGGTCTCGCCTCTATCGCCCACATACTATAGGGATATGCCTGCAGCAAGGCTCCCCTCAACAGATGTGCCCCCACCACATGTGGCCATCCCTGCTCTCCCTCCCTACATGATTGCTGTTTGCGTGATTTGCATGCCCAAATTAATTCAAAGTGTTGGTGCTGACCTTCAAAGCCCTAAACAGCCTCGGCCCAGTATACCTGAAGGAGAATCTCCACCCCCACTGCTCAGCCCGGACACTTGAGGTCCTCCTCCAAGGGTCTTCTGCTGGTTCCCCCACTGCGCAAAGCGAAGTTACAGGGAACCAGGCAGAGGGCTTCTCGGTAGCGGTACCCTCCCTGTGGAATAGCTTCCCTTCAGATGTCAAGGAAACAAACAACTATCTGACTTTTAGAAGACACCCAAGTTTTTAAGGATTGATGTTTTTGTTATGTTTTTAGGTATGTTGTAAGCTACCCAGAGTGGCTGGGGAAACCCAGCCAGATGGGCAAGGTATAGCTAATAAAATAAAATAAAAATAATAGGCTGCAGTGGGCAGGTTCCTGTTAAAGATGGCTGCTTTGAAGCTTCTAGCAACTTTGACTCATTCATGTATTTCTACCTGCCTGCCCCCAGAGAGCTCCTTCCTGGCACATGCTTTGGGAAGGACTCATTCTCAATTTTTCACATTCTTTGAAGTAATCTGGTTTTAAGTGCTTTAATTGAGAGAGGAGGGGCGAGAGACAATACAATTGTGCTACCCTTCTGCACTCTTAAAAAGCACTTTGCTGATCGTTAAAGGGATACCCATATCAACAACTGCAAATTGAAATGCATGTGTGTATACGTGTACAGTGGTACCTCGGGTTAAGTACTTAATTCATTCCAAGATCCGTTCTTAATCTGAAAGTGTTCTTAACCTGAAGCACCACTTTAGCTAATGGGGCCTCCTGTCCCCCGGAGCACAATTTCTGTTCTCATCCTGAAGCAAAGTTCTTAACCTGAAGCACTATTTCTGGGTTAACGGAGTCTGTAACCTGAAGCATATGTAACCCGAGGTACCACTGTATGTGTATGTGTGTATGTGTGTAATGAGGATTGTTTATAGCACAGGTGTGTGACACTGGAAGCTGCACTATTCCACTATTTCTCCCCTATGGCAGAACCACCTGCCATGGTGCCATCAGATGTTTTTGGACTACAATTTCCAACCTCCACACCTAGCATGAACAATTATCAGGAATGATGGGAGCTGTAGTCCCATTTATCTGGAGGGCATCTCGGTACCCACCCCTGCCCTGTGGGATCTTGTATGGGGGTCAGCAATGTTAAGAAACACTGGCCGCCAAGCACTGCAGCACAGGAACAAAGCAGGAAAGTTAACAGAGCAGCCAGCCAGATTCAGAAGGAGATGTTCTCTCATGAGCCTTTCCCTCCACTGAGTCAACGCTTACCTTCAGCTTTTTGCCCTTGTATGGGTTTTTCACGTGCTCCTCAGCGTCCATAATCAGTTCTGTCAGGGTTCGGAACTTCCTCACCTGCAGGAGCAACCAGCAAATGCAACCAGAGACAGGGGAGAGAACAGCATTATCAACCATTTCCAGGGCTGCAAGTCTTTACTAGCACACCATAGCAACCACAACTGAATGACTGAACTTGTGAGCGGAACTGAGAGCTAAGGGCACTTTTATACAAATCCCCAATTATGAAGCCACCACCTTGCTGCAGCTAAGCATGTCTGAATCTGATCAGTATTTGGATGGGGGAACTACCTAAGTTCTTACATATCCTTTAATTCTCAAAGCAGGCATCTTAATGGAGTCTATGGCAAAAAGCAAATTGACTTTGTTGCATTAGCAAGCAGGCGATTCATCATTAGTTCTAACAATCCCCTATGTGCCTGGGGCATTCATCATGAAGTGTCAAATGGGAAGGCAATTTGTTGCTTCTACGTTTCATACAGCACCTAGCACACAGCTGCCACTAAACATACATTGGCTGCATTCGTGCATTATGCTAGTAACTACCTAAAATTAGCTATGTGTCTGGGGCGTTGATTGTGGAGTGTATTCTCTCTGGGGAAGGTACCATGTTGCCTTTATGTTCTGTGCAACATCTAGCATCCAGCTGCCACGAAACATACAATAGCTGTGTTTGCATATTATGGTAATCCATGGTTTGTTTTAATCGTGGCTTGCTTAACCAACCATGAGTTATCTCACAGACAAGCAAGCAAACCATGTCAGCTGCTTTCTCCAAAACTTAAGATGGTTCTGCAGCTGTTCTAGCCTAATCTCCCGCAGCTCGGTGCGTAACTAGGGCAAACAAACCATAGTTAAGCACGACCGTTTGTTTTGGTCATAACACCAAAGCCATAATTAAAACAAGTCATGGCTCGCAGAAGCCAACAGCAAACCATGCTTCACTTTGTGGTTTGTTGCCAGCTAACCGACTGTGGTTAGTCTTCTGGGCTCAGCTCACACATTCAAACAAACTAGGGCCTGGTTTTATGTTTCAATAAGGCCATTAATAGCAAATTCCTAAGAACAGCTGTTCCAGCAAAAATAACAGACTCCTACAGCACCTTAGAGATTTTGCATTTTTATGCTTAGAAATGTCATAAACTTTAAGGGATTAAGCAGTATGTCAATGCCTAAGTTTATATTTGCATTAGTACATAGGGTGAAAGGATTTTACAGTGAACCCAAAAACACAGAATTGCAGTGAGCAGGAAACATTTCTATACACAACTCAAATAAATACAAGATCAAATCAGTTGCTCATCAGTAACATTAACTAGTAATTATTGGTTTTAAATTAGCAAGACAAGAAAGATAGCATATTTAACACTTAAGTGGAACAATAGCAGGAGATAAGGGAAATTACAGCTACAAATATGAAGAAGAGCCGCTGAAGGGCCATGGAAGTGACTTGAGGGCCTCGGACATAAGGTTACCAGGTTAATGGGCTAGCCTGATGGGAATAAGGACTGACAAAACCCGGAACCAGGAGGAAGGGACGTTGGGGAAAAAATTGGATTTGTTTGTACCTTTCTTTTTTTCCCTTATTATTAGAATGTTTTATAAAGTTGATGAATGATAGAAAAATGTTAGAAGAAATTACCTGGCTTTAGCAAAGATGCTTAAAGAATTATGAAAGAATATTATGATTATAAGAAGCTGGTAAGGTTAAGACTTAAGTTTTAAATTTTAAGGTTTATGCCATTATAGAAAGATAAGAGCAAAATAGTCTAGGGTAATGTAATGACAGAATTTTATGAAACATGGAAAGGAAAGGATTTGCTGGGATAATTAATAACTAGGATACAAAGGAAGGGAGGAGGAGGAAGTCTAAGAAAGAAGGCTATGATAGTTAAGGGTCTGAAAATAATGAATTTGTTTTTAAATGTTTT
Source organism: Podarcis vaucheri (assembly GCF_965113315.1). Taxonomy (NCBI): domain Eukaryota; kingdom Metazoa; phylum Chordata; class Lepidosauria; order Squamata; family Lacertidae; genus Podarcis; species Podarcis vaucheri. The sequence goes on from NC_138751.1 coordinate 28,301,400, forward strand.
TAAAGGTTAGGTTTTTTTGTATTTTTGTCACTTTTTTGTTTTCTTATTTTGAATTCCCCCCCCCCTTCCTTTTTCTTCTTTTTTACATGGTGGGAAGGGGTTTGCTTTTTTCTTTTTTATTCTGTTAACTATTTTTATTCTTTGTATTCCCTTCTGACTCTACTTTGTTTTTCCCCCCCTTTTTGTAATATTTTGAAAACTTTAATAAATATCTTATAAAAAAATAAAGTAAAGTGGAACAATAAATTTCTGCAGCAAGAAAGATGTTCCTAAATGCCATCTGTCTCGACTTCAACCCTAACAAATTTTCTAATGCTGGGGTAAGCAAACTTCAGGCTTGCGGGATCTACTTTGTGTTATTTTACTAGCACCCCAAAGTCCACCAAGTGAAACCCAATGTAAAATAGCCATTAGAATAAAGGAAGAGAGTACCTATGAACACATGCTTAGCCCAGGAATTTGTTTTTGGAATGTGAACTGAGTGTTACAGGGGGTTGGTTTCCCCAAAAAGCTTTTATTTATTTCAGCAGTCTGATTTGCGCTTTTCGTTGCTGTTGTTTTAATTACTGGGAGCTGGAAACTCTTGGTGGTCTGCCAGAAATCTTGCCCAGATCTCTCTCTACAAGTATATCCCAATCTGTCTTTTGCCAGCCACGGCTCTTCAGCTTCCTGCTGCAGCCTCCCTTCAAAACTCTTTTCTTACTGAAGCACAACGACTTAATGGTCAAAAACAGAATCTCCTCGAGGACTGCCTTTGTAGTAGCAATAGTGATTTCATTCATACCATCAAGACATTCGACAGTGCAATCCTGAGATCAATGGGGCTTGCTCTCAGGTAAGTGGATCTAGGACTGCAGCCAAAATGTGACATGAAGGAGATAGAGAGGATGTGATTAAGATGAGTGATCGGGCAGATGGGAACTGGCAGCAAGAGGCAGGTAGTTTTGGTGGTATGTGGATGGAGAGGGACTTGAAAGAGATGTGGGCATCTGATAAAGAAGGGAGAACATTACGGGCAAGACAGAAGACACAGAAGAACCAGGGAAGGAAGCAGCACTCCTGCCTTGCTGTCACACTGGCAAAGTCTTAGGACCCAGCATTCAGACCAAGGCAGCCCTGCAGCAGACCAGAGAGCCCAGCCCAAAGAAGTGCCCCATCCTCATACTAAACAACACTTCATGTCACAGACCCATATCAAGTATACAAAAGGCTACCTCATTGGAGATCTCATTCCACTTCATCTTGCACATCTCACTGGAAAAGTCCTTGAAGGCAACTTTGTCCCAGTCCAGGTGGGATTCGGTGGTTTTGAACTTGCTGCCGTCATTGGAGGGCAGATTGTTCTTCATGCACTCCAAGAGGGTGAGCATATCTTCCTGGGTCCAACGGTCTGCGGGAGGGGAGGGGAAACATATACTCTGTATATCATACATTACATTTGGCATACACTAGGGATACTAAGGTTCATCACCAAGTTGCTTTTAGCCAATGAAATCATCTGCTCAGCCTGCAATACTATATCCACTTACCTGGGAGTAAGTCCTGTCGAATTCAATGCACCTTATTACTAAGCAACATATTGTTTAAATATAAAATTTAATTAAAAAATGTGCTTATTGCAAGAGCTCAATGTACAGCTCTTTTCAAGGATCCTAAAGAAAGCAACATTTTATCTCCCTAATTAGAATATTTACCGTTTTGTACGCAAGAATCTAATTGCTCTTTTTCAAATTTGGGTTGTGTCAAAATTCACAGGAGTATGAGGATGCTTATATAATGATGCACAGAGAGGCTACTTCTGCCTCACCAAGCCTTAGATAGACTCTTCTTAGTATCTTGCTGAAGATTTAGAAGCATATATAAAATAACAGCAAAGCAATAGCCAACAGGGTTCCACGTTCATAGCAAAACGATACCCATGGACTACAAATCCCAGCATGCAAGTCTTAGCTTTTCCCATAAAGAGTTCAACAGCAACACATGCAAACATGAACCCTAAGGGTCTGGAAATTTCATGTTTAATCAACCTTCTGTCCACGACCAGGAAAAATCCCCAATATATTCTAAATAATATAATTAAAGTGGGAGGTGGGGAGGAGGCCCTGCATAGATGGCAAACATCATATTCTCAAGAAAAGACTAGGAATGCATGAGCGAGGTAATAAAGTATTCTTGTATTTAAGCACTTAGCCTGGTAGCCAGAGACAACCAGAAACTGCCATCAGGCAAGCAACTAGGGTGGCAGAGGAGAGATGGACAGCCAGTGTGGTGTAGTGGTTAAGAGCGGTAGTCATGTAATCTGGAAAACCGGGTTCGTGTCTCCGCTCCTCCACATGCAGCTGCTGGGTGACCTTGGGCCAGTCACACTTCTTTGAAGTCTCTCAGCCCCACTCACCTCACAGAGTGTTTGTTGTGGGGGAGGAAGGGAAAGGAGAATGTTAGCCGCTTTGAGACTCCTTAAAAGGGAGTGAAAGGCGGGATATCAAATCCAAACTCTTCTTCTTCTTCTGCACCAAGTTAGCTAAAAAAGAAAAACTCCTTCCTGCATTCCCATCTGGCTAGAAATTCAGTAAGCTAATTCATGAGACTTCTATAAAGGATTTACTTCGTCCAGCAATCAATTTCCTTTTTTTAAATATGCAAACTAGAACAAGCTGTGGCTGGAATCCTGTTCTGCAAAATTTTCTGGCGCAGCCCAGTTGACCCTCCCAGGAGTTCCCACCTTCTCACCTTGGTTTTTGGGGGCCGTCATTTCTAAGTCAGTTGGGCTATCCGCTTCTCCGTTCATCCTCCACCTCTCGGACCCTAGGGTGACACCTCCTGGGTCTGCCCCTTCCAGCTCCCTCTCGCCCCCCTTCACGATGGCGTCAATCACTTTTCACCCTGAAAGCAGGAACGAAGGGGAATTACAGACTCTGCTTTCCCACTACTGCCCTTCTTAACAGCACCAGCACGTCCCCTCCAAAAACAGGGGGCTTGTTTGCACACAGAATAACAACTCCTGAACTTGAACCTGCGAGTTCAAGTGAGTTTTTTTTTTTTAAAAAAGAAAGGAGTTTTGATAAAATCAAGGTCTCAACACATTTTCCTTTCACCCTTGGGTAAGTGATTATGTGAACAGTAACAGGATTATCTTCTCTGGTGGATGGAGGGCAAGGTTTCCTGTAGGCAGAGGAAACAGCGGATGTCCAAAGACGGCCACAGGAACATTCTGGAATTCTCTTTCCCTAGAGAAAAGTTGGGCCCTGAATCTTATCATGGCCAACGGCAAGAGATAAGAACAGTCCTCCAGCAACATCTGTCTACCCTTTGGCCTAGAGGATTGTAACAGCACATCTATTCATTGGTGTCAGTGCTGGGTTTATGTATAAGATATAGCTTAGGGCCCCACTCTCTTGCCCCCCAAAAAACTAAAGAAAAAAACCTATTAATTGTATTTCAGTTCAACAATTACCTTGATAAATACATATTTTGTTATGTGCAAAGGGCTTTAGATACCAATTAGGTCCATAAATTACCAAATAGCATTTATTCAACACAAAAAACAACAACCATTTGTTGACAAAGGACAGCTAGACATATAAAGGGCCCTATTACCTTAGTAGCTTAGGGCCTCACCAAACCTAAATCTAGCTCTGATTGGCGTATAAATCTGAATTCAGAAAGGAATCCATTTCACAAATGGGGCTAAGTGTTGGGGGTGGGGGTCGGGAATCTGCACAGCTGAAGTAGGTCTCAGCGGGATCCTCTAAACAGAAAAGGCCTCCAACAGCACTAGGAATAGGAGGGCCCAAAGTGGGATCTATGTCACATAGAAGGGAAATGCAGTGGAATAAATCACAGTAGAGGGATGCGGGGGGGGGGGATTACAGCCAGGGTAGTCTTGAGTTTGGAGTGTTGACTTGGACCGAGGATGCCTAAGTTTGATTATCTACTCTGCCATAAAAGTCAAGTGAGTGATCTCGGGCCAGTTAGCAATTTCTTTTAAAAATATGTAAAACAGGACAAGCTGTGGTTGGAATCCTGTTCTGCAAAATTTTCTAGTGCAGCCCAGTTGATCCTTCCAGGAGTTCCACTTTCTCACCTTGATTTTTTCGGGGTGGGGTGGTCATTTCTAAGTCAATGGGCCAGTTAGTAACTTTCCCCCTCCCCTTCAGTGTAACTTTCCTCACAGAGTTGATGAAAGGATAAAAACGAGGTAGCCTACACAGACAGCTATGAGGAAGGGCAAGAGCAAAAGGCAATAGTGGTTAAAAATGGGGAAGAGGAGAATGAAGAGAAGGAGGTCACTTTGTGGAGTGCACAGGAGAAGAGAATGAGGGATATGGGCATTAAATGAGTAGAGAATCCGTATTTTGTTTTGTTTTTTAAGGGCAACTGGCACGCTAGTCCTCAAGAGCGAAGACAGGAAGTGTTATATAAGGGAAGCGACAGGGGGAGGGGATAGAAACGAAAGCCGAGCGACCTGATTGGGAGGAGGAAGAGATCCCCGGGATTCTGGTTGCAGGGAAGGCAAAAGAAACGATTCGTTTGGCCGAGAAGGAAGAGGGCGGGCGGGAGGGATCGGCTTCGAATCAAGCCCAAGGATCCCTGGCCAGCGTGGGTGGGGAAGAGAGGCGGACCTGCGGGGCGGGGTGGAGTAGAGGGAGGCCGGGCGAGGGGGTGGGATCTGCGGGTGCCTCTTCTGCGCTCCCTCCCTCCCCTTCCATCTGCTCTTCCGAGGCCGCGCTAGCAGCAGCCAATCTCCGCCGCCGCCGCCTCCCTGCAGCAGAAGAGCCGCAGCTGCTGCTGGTTGCTGCCCCCCTCCTCTCGCTCTCTGCCTGTCTCCAGGCAGGCGGGAGAGCCGAGCCGAGCCGTCGGAGCGGCTGCTGCAGCTGCCTCGCCTCCTCCCCCCGCCTCCGTCCTCTCCACACGCCTTGCGGGCGCCACCGAAGGAAAAATCTAGCCGCCGCCGCCTCGTCTGCCCGATTCCTCTCTCCCGCCCACCCTCGCACACGTTGCTTTTTTTTAAACCCCGGGACGGGCTCCAGCCCTCTGGCCTTGAACCTCCCTTCCTCCCGAGGGCAAGGAGGAAGGAGGGCTCCACCGAAGCCTCGGTTCTTCGGCAGATCCAGCGCTCCACCGAGTTAGGTCGACCTTCCCGGGAGGAGGAAACTTTGGATCACCGGATCACCCGCTCCCGAGATTTCTTTTCCCCTCCCCGTTCTTCGCTTTGTTGGATTTCTACGGGATTGATTCAAGATCCAGCTCTCTTTCGACACACAACCCCATACGATTTCTCCGCTTTGTTAACAGAGATCACCCTCTTTCCCCGCTGGATCTTGGTTTCGTAAATCCTCGAAGTGCGACCCAGTCCTTCCCTCTAACCAAATGCCTTTACTCAAATTTCTAACTCTCCCCCCCCCCTTTGTATCCCCAAACCGCTTTCCCGCCGCCCCAGATCCCCAGAGAGACCAGCCACTTGAGCGGGGTGGCTCTTCCCCGCCGTCGGGCAACGTGGTCGAGCAGGCGAGGCTGGCTCTCGCGTTTCCCCCGATTAACTCGCCTTCGATTCCGAGGAAACCGAGAGCAGCCGTCCCCAATCTGAAGGGCGAGGTTGTGGTTTCCCCCCAAATCCTGTACCCGCAGCGCGAAGCAACGGATCCCGCGCCGTCAGCCTCGGAACAGGCAGCGACCCCAAGCCCGGTGCGCGCGTGGAGAAGGGGGCCGCCAGGCGAGTTGCGCGTCTCTTTTTCTCTCCGTCGGTCTCACCTCGTCGAGGCGGTTAAGAAGGCTGAGACAAGCCCGCCTCGTTGTGGCGGCGGCAGGCGCGAGTGGGGAGGAGCAGGAGCCGGAGAGCCGCTGCTGCAGCAGCCCCATCGGAGCCGCTGGTGGAAGGGGGGCGGGGAAGGCAGGCTGGCGGGAGGGAGAAATGAATGCCCGGCTGGGGGCGTCCAGGCAGAGCCGAGGGAGGGCAGCACGTCGTGGCTGTTGCTGCCGCTGCTTCTGCCGCCGCCTCCACCAGCAGCAGCGCCCAGACCCCCGGGGAGCGCCTCCCCCTGCGCGCCTAGGGCGCACGGGAACTCGGCGGAGCCAAAGCCCGCTCACCCGATTCTCCACACTCGCTCCGCAGCGGGGGGCCCCCCGAAAAAAGCGTCTCGTCGGGGGAGAGAGCGAGAGGAAAAGAGGAGGGAGGGACGCCGAAGACCTCGCCTGCATGGACCCACCCTCCGGATGGCGGAGGAGCGCGCTGGCTGCAGCCGGTCGGAAAGGCTGCGCCGACCGAGCTCGCCAAAGGTCCCCAGCGCGCGGGGGGAAAGCGGGGAACAATACCCTTTCCAAAATAAAATCGAGCGGCGGCTTTGGGCTCTCGATTTCGTACAATGGAAAAGGCATGGGAGCAAAACTACCGCGCGAGGACGGTGGAAAGAAAAGGGAAAATGAGTGCGTTTCCCCCGCCGTCCATTGGCTTCTCTCCCTCTGCAGGCAGCCAGAGAAAGGCGGCGGCGGCTTGGTTGTTTCCACCGCCTCGCCTTCCCTTCTAACCCGAACAGGGCCCCCTCGGTTCCAAAATAAGCCTAAACCATGGGCGGGGGAGAAAGAAAAAAGGGGGGTCGAGTCTCTGAACCCCCGGATTGTACCGCCTGATTATTTCTGCCCCTGCAGAGCAAGGATCGGCGTGCGAGAACCCGCCACCGCCTGCCTTCTCTCTCGCCCTTCCATGGCCGAACGCGGCGGCCTCTTTCGCCTAAGCAAGCACATGGAAGGCGGAAAGGGGCTCCGATCCGCTTCCCCCCACCGATGCCCTGCTTGATGGAAAGGGGGCGCGCCCCCAAAACACGTTTTTCAAAAAAACAAAACCTGTTCGGTTCTCAAATATTGAATATATTTAAAAATAACACCACTCTCCTCCCTCCCCCAAAAATGTGTTGAAGCGGGAGGGGAAAACCCCCGAAATAATATTTTCTTTTTAAAAAAAGATGCACCCCGATAAATGAGTGGAAGCCCCCATTTTTTCAGCCTTACCGAGGACCCAGGAGACGCAGGCAGAGGAGAGCAGTGACGGTGGCTGCTTCCTCCGAGCAGCGGCCGCCGCCTGCTTGTCTTCCTCCGCCGGAGCTCGAGGAGGGAACAAAAGCGCCTCCCTCCAGCCCCAGATGGCGGAGCGCAGCGTCGGGTTAATGGCGAGCTCCACATGCGCTCGCACTGCCGCAAAGGCAGCCCCGGCTGGAGGCAGCGTCGCCTCGGATCGTGCCTGCTTTCCCCCCCTCCCCCTGATCCGTCCTTTACCCACCACCCACCCTCCTTTGCAACGGGGGGCTCCATGCCGGAGCTGATTCGAGGGGAGATTCGGAGCCCCCTTCTACGTCTGCAACCTACCTGCAGATCGGAAGGCTTTTGGAGGAAAGCTCCCCCTTTTTTTCCTCCCCCCCTCTTCTTTCCCGGGCTCGCTTTAGCTGGGAAGCGTTGGTTGAATGCACGCCAGCTCTGCAGCGCTGGCCCCGGGCGTGGACTCGCTCCAGTCCCCGCAGAGAGCTCGCACTTCCCCCGCCTCCATCGCTCTGCTTTTTTCTTCCAATCAGCCGGTCTCTTCGGCTCCCGGATCCTTAGGCAACCTCACAGCCTTTCTTCACAAGTCCCCACTTTTCCATCTGCTCCCTAAACGGGATTGCAAAAATGGAAGCATATTTTTTTTTCCGGGGGTGGTGGTCCGATCTCTCTCGGATCTCACCAGGTTGTGGATCTAAGTGTCTCGGGGTGTGTAGAGAGAGAGTTCAGTGTGTGTGTGTCTGTGTATGTGCGTATGTTTTTATTGCTCTCTGCTTTTGCAACACTGTAGTCAAACGAGAAGAGGGAGGAGGGGAAAGGGAAAAAAGAAAAGAGAGGAGGGGAAAACCTTGCATTTGCCACAAATCCTCTTCGCTTGGCGCTTGTAAAACGATCACAAATCACACGCACTCGATTTTAATTCCTCCTGCGACCTCCCCTTTCTTTCCTCCCCCACCTTCAAACGATTGCATCAAGAGGGCGGGGAGGGGGGGACAGGGAAGCGATCCGAAATAAATTAAAAAATAAAAACTCGGAAGGAGCAGGAAATAGCTGCAGCGAAGGCACTAGATTATTTCTGAGAGCGGACATATTTTTGGCAACAAGCGGCTCCCCCCCCGAAAAGGTGCCAGTTTCCCTGCCTTGTAAACAACGGGGAAGGGAGGGGAGGAGGAGTTTGTGACTCCCTGTTGGGTATTATTGACACTAATCTCGGTGTTGTTTTCTAGCCGTTGCGTTGAAATGACACTCGTCTATAGATTTTTACAGTCAAATGCCAGGCTTCATATTTTTTTGTTCTCCCTCCCTCCCTCTCTTTCTCTATAATCTAATTTTTTCCAGCTCCACCTTTGTTGTTAAGGGCGTCATCTCCGGCTGCAGCCAATCACCTGCTTTCAGGGTTGCCTGTCAAATTAACGCCGATTCCAATACGCAAAAGCGACTTTTACAGACAGACCCGAATGCAATTAGGAGTTATGGGTTGGAGAGGCGGGGAAGGGGGCAGAGGGAGCTAATCAACGCGCCCGCCCTCGCCTCCCCCCCCAAGCAACCCGCGTTAAAAACGGGCCACCGCGGATGAGCGGCGCTCGTTTGTTCTCCGTGATGTTTTTCCAGTTGGAACCGGGAATAATTTCTCTGCTTCCCGGAATCTCTGGGATAGGGAGGCGTGTGCGTGACGTCTGCCTGTCTCTCATACAGAACATGGAAGTATGTTCTAATGAGGGGAACACATTAACAGGTAATTTATATTATAAGGATAAGTTTTGGAATTTAAAAGGCAAAGCAAAATGACAAACCCCCAAACCCATTTTGAATCACGAGACCCATCCATTTGGACCCTTCGCTGCCCACCCTGAATCGTACTGCGTTTTGCTTTTACTTCCTCCATTTTCCTTAGCTGTTGGGAATGAGCAAGTTTGTGGAGATTTGAGCATCTGTGCAGTAGCTTTTAAATATGTACCTGCACATTTACTGCAAACTAAATCCCAGTCAGTTCAAGGTAAACTTTATGCCAAGTAAGGGGACACAGAACTGTAGATTTGGCTGACCCTGACCCTGACCCCTTTGTACCTACTGTAAAAGGCTGACTGTTATGTAGTGTAGTTTCACCCTGGGCCAACAGGGGGATACTGTATATAGTTTCCACTCAGGTCTGTAGATAGTTTTCACTCAGGTCCGCGTCCGTTATTTTAGGCGGGAACTCTGAGCTGTTATGGTTACAATGTTGACAGCCGGCTGACTATAAATACAGGCCGGCTGAGCTGTTCGCTGTCAGTTTATTTCCAGCTTACCAGAATAAAAGAGCTACTTGAAGAAATCGCTGTGCCGGCTGCTATGTCAACCCACAACTTAACCCTGGCGACGAGGATGGGATGGATGGACATCAGAGCACAGCCAGATGCGGCCAGCCTCTGAACTGAGCTGAATCACAGAGCGAAATCACTGAGCGAAATCACTGGGCAGAACCAATTCAGAGCTGACTGTTCTGGCTGGAGCACTGTGTTCCATCCATCGCCCTTCACGCCGGCATCGGAATCATGGCTTCACTTGTGCCTCTACCGCCGTTTGCGCCAGCATCTGAATCATGGGACTCCTACCTCGCTCGGTTCGACTGCTACCTCCAAGCCAACGAGCTGACAGCAGTATCAAAGGATCGGAAGCGGGGCCTATTCCTCAGCCTCTGTGGGCCTGAGGTGTTTGAGACGGCCCGAGCATTGGTTGCGCCTGAAGCAGTCCAGGAAACACCATGGGACACGATCCAAGAGAAGCTCCGCAGCCACTACGCACCAAAGCTGTCCAAGATTGCTGCCCGCCATGCGTTCTACCACCGGAACCAGGCAGAGGGGGAGTCAATCAACAACTACACCACCGCCCTGCGACAGGCTGCAATGCACTGTGAGTTCCGAGACTTAGACAATGCCCTGATGGATCGAATCGTCTGCGGGGTCCGGGACATCCATCTGCAACGGCGTCTCCTAGCCAAGCCAGACCTCACGCTACAGAAAGCCATTGAGGAGGCTGTGGCCTCAGAAGCTGCTGAACGCTCCGCTCAGGAGATCCGCAAGTCCAGCAGCCCGCGTCTTGCTAGGGAGCCAGTTCCGGTGCATCATGAAGAGGCCAGCAGTGATGAGGCATCCTCCAGTGAAGACGATGATGTGCACCAGACAAAGCGGGAGCGCAGGAAGTTCCAACAGAACTCCAAGGGCCAACCGGAATGTGCTGGCTGCGGAGGCAACCATTCCCGTGCCAAGTGTCGATTCAGAGACGCCATCTGTAGGAAGTGTTCCAGAAGGGGCCACATCGCTAAGGTCTGCCGATCGGCTCCGTCTGACACCCCCCCTTCATCGACTCGCAAGTCCAAGTCTTCACTCCAGTCTGCCAAGGAAAGTTGTTTCGCTCTCACCAACTGCCGCTGCCCGTCTGGAACCACGATTGGCCAAACCGACTCGTCGACGCGACGCAAGCTGAACGTCACGGTGCTCATTGAAGGAGCTCCATGTGACATGGAGATCGACACCGGGTCTGCCCTGTCCATCGTGTCATGGAGCACCCTCAAAAGACTGGTACCCAGAGTGTCCAAAAGGCAACTCAACTCTCACCGCGTACACTTGAGAGACTACCAGGGAAACGACATTCCCGTGGTAGGCGTTGGCCGGTTCCGGATCGCCTTCAAGGATTTTTCGGGCCTGCTCCGGTTGGTGGTGGTCGAAGGTCAGCGGCCAAGCCTCCTAGGGCTAGACTGGTTTGATGCCCTCGGCCTGGAAATCACCGGCATCAACTGCATCTCTGACGCAGAGATTGAGGGTCTGGTCAAAGACTTTGCCGAGGTTTTTGACGGCACCTTGGGACAATATACAGGTACGCCCATCTCCTTTAGCCTTGATCCACAAGTCGCCCCCATCAAGCTAAAGCCACGCCGGGTTCCCTTTGCTCTCAAGGCTAAGGTGGACGAACAACTGGACAAACTGATCGCCCAAGGAGTTTTGGAGCCGGTTGACCACGCAAAGTGGGAAACCCCTATCGTCACGCCGGTCAAGCCAGATGGGTCGGTGAGAATCTGCGCTGACTACAAGTGCACGATTAACAAGGCACTTCAGCAGCACGCTTATCCGGTTCCTGTTGTCCACCACCTGCTGCATTCCCTGGGTGAGGGTAAGGTCTTCGCTAAGCTGGACCTTGCCCAAGCCTATCAACAACTGCCTGTCGATGATGCCACTGCTGAGGCCCAGACGATCGTCACCCACCGGGGGGCATTCCGTTGCCGCCGGTTGCAGTTCGGGGTGAGTGTGGCTCCTGGCATCTTCCAAAGACTTATGGAGCGTCTCCTGCAAGGGCTTCCGGGCGTGGTACCATATTTTGATGACGTCTTGGTGTCTGCAGACTCACACCAGCAGCTGTTCGAGCGCCTCCGTGCCGTGCTGACCAGGTTCCAGGAGGCCGGGCTCAAGGTAAAGAGGGAGAAGTGCCAGATTGCCGTTTCACAGGTAGAGTTCCTGGGCTATCTTATCGATGCCTCCGGCCTTCATCCAACCACATCCAAGATCCGCGCTATCCAGCAGGCCCCCACCCCAAAAAACAAAACGGAGTTGCAGGCATTCCTGGGGCTGCTGAACTTTTATAACATGTTCCTGCCCCACAAAGCCACAGTGGCTGAGCCTCTTCACCGACTCCTTAGCACTAAGACGCCTTGGGCCTGGGGTCATCGGGAGATGGCGGCCTTCAACGCGGTCAAGGCTCTCCTTTCTTCAGACAGTGTGCTGGTACAGTACAGTGAATCCAGGCCGCTGGTCCTTGCCTGCGACGCCTCACCTTTTGGCATCGCTGCTGTCCTTAGTCACCGTTTTCCAGATGGAAGAGAAGCACTGCTCGCCTACTTTTCCAGGACACTATCTCCGACGGAACGGAATTACAGCCAGCTCGACAAGGAGGCATTGGCACTTGTGGCTGGAGTGAAGAGGTTCCACGAATACCTCTATGGCAGGACTTTTGACCTCATCACTGACCACAAGCCACTCCTGGGCCTCCTCGCCGGTGATCGTCCAACTCCACCGGTCCTCTCACCACGCATGCTGCGATGGACTGTTTTCCTGGCTGCCTACCACTACCGGCTCATCCATCGCCCGGGGAAATCGATGGGCCATGCCGACGCCCTCAGCCGTTGCCCTCTTCCAGCATTTGTGGAAGACCCGGCTCCAGCTTCATTGCTCCTTCTGATTGAGGATCTTCCGACAGCGCCTGTATCGGCTGCCACTGTGGCCTCCGCGTCTGCCCAGGATCGCACCATCAGCCGGGTGCTCAACTGGGTGTGGAGGGGGTGGCCACAAGGGCCTTTTGCATCGGAGTTCCAGCCCTTCGCAACCAGACAACATGAACTCTCAGCTCATCGCGGCTGTCTGCTGTGGGGAGACCACGTCGTGATTCCCCAGGGACTCCGTCAGCACGTCCTGGAGGCTCTGCACGTTGGCCACCCGGGAATTGTCAAAATGAAGGCGTTGGCTCGGTGTTACGTCTGGTGGCCTAATATGGACGATGCCATCACTGCCTGGGTGTCCGCCTGCCAAGCGTGCCAAGAGTCGAGGCCTGCACCACCGGCAGCTAAGGGACACACCTGGGAGACGCCAAAGACACCCTGGTCGAGGGTGCACATCGATCTGGCTGGCCCCTTTCACGGCCGGACCTTTATGGTAGTGGTGGACGCCTATTCCAAATGGCTGGAGGTCGCCCTGATGCCCTCCACCACTACCGAAGCTGTCATCTGGGTGCTGCGAGGCCTGTTTGCAACGCATGGGTGTCCTGATGTCCTGGTCTCGGACAACGGACCGCAGTTCACGTCAGGCACGTTTGAGCGGTATCTTTTGGGACTGGGCATCCGCCATGCCCTAATGGCACCATTTCATCCATCCAGCAATGGGCAAGCGGAGAGAATGGTGCGCTCGGCAAAACAGGCACTGGCGCGCCTGGACCGGGGAGACTGGCATGAGCGGGTCGCCGAATACTTGTTCGTGCAACACATCACCCCTCATGCGGCCACAGGGAGGAGCCCTGCTGAACTGCTTATGGGCCGCCGCCTCAGGTCACCGCTCGACCGGCTACACCCAGACTTTGCCGTGGCTGAACCCCCAGGCTGTGCCAACGCACCACGGTCATTTGTCCCAGGAAACCAGGTCTTTGCCCGGAACTATGTGGGGGACATCCCTTGGGTGCTAGCCACAGTAGTGGGAGTCACTGGACCTCGCTCATACCAGGTGGCACTCGAAGACGGACGCTTGTGGCGACGGCACATAGACCAGCTTAGGCGCAGGGTTGGGAACTTGGACACTACCGAGGTGCCCCCAACTGCGCTTGCGGCTCCGGAAGAGACACGTACAGATGGCGAGGCCCCACCTACACCTCCCTCGCAAACTGCCAGCGTGGAGCCGAACCAAGCCGTTTCAGAACAGACTCAGACCACTCCACTTGTGGAGGCTCCACCCACAGCAGCGGATCCAGGGGAGTTGGTTCCAACGCCACCTAGGGTCGCACCACAGCCTCAGCGAGAACTGTGTGGCCCTCCGGACTTGGCTACCAGTCCCCGGCGGTCTGGCAGAGTTTCCAAGCGCCCAACTTATTTAAAGGACTATGTTGTTGGACAGGTATCACTGTTGGTCTAAGTAGGGGAAATGTAACCGATATGCTTTTGTGCCTAATTGAACCATTACGCGTAGTGCTGTATATAAGGAAACCATTACGATTGTAACTAACGCCTTATCTCGGTGGGGAGGGGTGTTATGTAGTGTAGTTTCACCCTGGGCCAACAGGGGGATATTGTATATAGTTTCCACTCAGGTCTGTAGATAGTTTTCACTCAGGTCCGCGTCCGTTATTTTAGGCGGGAACTCTGAGCTGTTATGGTTACAATGTTGACAGCCGGCTGACTATAAATACAGGCCGGCTGAGCTGTTCGCTGTCAGTTTATTTCCAGCTTACCAGAATAAAAGAGCTACTTGAAGAAATCGCTGTGCCGGCTGCTATGTCAACCCACAACTTAACACTGACAATGCAGTTTGCATATGTCTACTCAAGATGCGTGCTCCACTGAGTTCAATGGGGCTTACTCCCAGGTAAGTGTGGTAAATAATGTAATATATGTGTTGCAAACCGTTGTAACAAAGTATTTTTTGAGATAGCAACTTTTGTGCATGGATCAAGTTTTATAGAGGGCACTTATCATATTTATGATTAATTTGTATTCATGCTTTTAATGTTTTTGTTATGTTTTCTAATATATGTTTGGAAAAGCCCAACGTTATGGGAATACATACGTATTGATTGTCATGAGTGTGACAGTGAAGATAATAGAAAAGTAGAATTGTAGAGTTGAAAGGGGCCCCTAGCATCATCTAGTCCAACTCTCTTCAATGTGGGGCTGGAACCCATGAATTTGAGATTATGTCTCATGCTCTGCCCACTGGGAACTGAGCTATCCCAGCGGCATAAGATATTGCTCCCATCTCCCCCCTCTGCAGCAAATCATTTGGTTATCGTTGCTTCGAGAATATTCTGTTATGCTGCATTTTTGCCATTTTACGGAGAGCAGCTCATTTTTGCTTCTCGCTTAATTTGCTGCTAAACGTAAATTCTGTTGGGAGTGGGCTTGCTTCTTCTACCCTTGTCGCTTTACCACGTTGCAGATGAGAACACACAGGCTGCCACGTGGGCATCCCTATAGTACACTGTATAATACAGCATGGGTGAGGAAATGCTAGGCCGGGGACCAAATCTAGCCCTCAGGCCTCTTCTATAGGCCACCCCCCTCACCATCCTACTTCCTACCTTCCTTGAATGTTCTTGCCTGCCTGAAATGTGTCCGTAAGCTCTGATAATGCATCTTGGCAGATTGGGTGGGGAATTGAGAGGGGTGTGTCCTGCATGTTCATAGAAACTACCCTGGTGTACAAAGGTAAATTTCACATCTCTGGCTCCTCACACTTTGGCCTCTGGCTCCACCTACAGCTGCCACATGGCTCTGGGCCATTTTCTCAGACAGGAGCAGGTCCCCGAGTTTGAAAAAAGGTCTGCACCCCAACTGTAAAATAGACAATGATGGATTTTTCAACACTTTGTGTACATAGCAATAAACTTTCTGCTGCACTTATGTATGGTGAGGTTTGCTGAGTGCTTTCTATCACTACCACCCCTACTTCCATTGATGAGGCACTGCTCAGGGCCAGGGGCAACATGTATTTATTTATTTTATTAACCTGTTTTTACATATATAAGAAAACCTTTTTTAAAAAAAGTCCACATACAGGTAAACAAATACCTGTGTGGATGCTCATAATGGACCTCAGGTTTCCTGAATTTAGGGAAGGTGGGGAAGTACTAATTGAGGAGAGCTGACAGCAACACATACTGCAAATGCCGCCAGCTCGGGCAAGAGGAGGAGGAGGATGTGAGGGATTCGACTTACCCCTACAAATGAAGGGAACAATTAAGATCCTATGAGGGAACTTTTTTCTTTTAAAGGTGCTGCAATGGCTGCCCGAGAAAGGACCACACCTGCTGTGGCAAAAGGCTGTGGATTCTGGCATGTTCCCATTGTAACCAAATATAGCCAGGAAACACAGAAACTGTTGAAAGTGATGATGCAAGAATCCAAACTTACCAACTTCCAGCAACGTCATCTCACAAACTGCATCATCATCAAGCTTCACCCACTAGTGTAGATGGCAATTGAGAGTGCTCAGGTGTGGACGGAAGTGGAAACAGAAAAGTCTGGTCTGTGCAACTCGTGCACATTTAGCAAGCCGGTTTGTATGCAGCCCTTTTGATAGTTTGCTTCCTACTGGGGACTCACATGACTGAATGTTCTCCCATACATAAATGTTAACTTGCATGTGATGGACTTAAACGTCGGTGGAAAAGCAAAGTCAGAAACTGCCCTGCAGAATTTCTTTTATACGATGGAGCATTCAGTTCTTTGAGCCACGCATCCCTTGCAGTCTGACATGGTGCGGCGGCCTAGACCCAGGCTTACCACCTCAAAGAGGGTGGTAACTTCTGTGGGGCAGAAGTTGGAGAAGCTGTGAGCCTCCAAAGATTGTTAGATCACAACTTCCATCATTCCCAAGTCTAAGGCTGCCATTCTAGCCAGGGCACCACACACTCTTCACCTCCTCTTCCTTTCCTTTTTTCTTTTTTCTTTTTTCTTTTTCTTCCTTCAGCCCACCTGCACCACAACCTGTTTCCTTCAATGTACCTGCCACATCAAACTGGACTGCTTTGACTGACTTCAGCTTGCCTCTTCAACCTCAATGATTTTGGCTTAGTTTTCACACTGGTGGCCAAGCTGTGCCTAGACTGTATCCCTTCAGGCGGAAGATGAAGTTTGATATGATCAAATCTCCTATGTTTAAAAATACATAAATCCTTGCACCCAGATAACTAGCAATTCAGAAATAAGGACAGGTGATAACTCTTCCTCTCTTTTAATTTTCTGGGTGGACGAAATGCTTTTGTCAGTATCATCAGTCTCCAAGACACACTTCTTTAGTGAGTCGACCACAGAACCTCTGTTCACACAAGAGCTGCAATCCTCAACCCAAATCTCTCCACGGATGGCTGTGCATTCTAGGTATGCTTATTTTGTTTTGCACGGTGAATAAAGCAAAACCATATGTTAATTTTTTTAAAGCCCTCCTCTTTGTGTCCTAGGGTGCCTCCAGATTATCTATATTTTCTAGATGGATATAAAAGCATAAAGGAACTCTGTGCCTTTAAAGTGGATTAAAGCACTTTGTTGCCCCAGCACAACAAAATAAACTGTAAACAAACCTCTTTGTGGTTTGGAAAGGGACAGGGAAATTAATTGAAAAGTGGGGGGTGAACGAATGATTAGGGGGAAGACCTGTTAAATCACCCTGCAAGCAAATCGGGATGAATGCTCATTTACTTCTAATCACCTGTAAACCAATCAACAAATAATGAAGACCAGACATAGTTTAATTGCCACATAAGCTTTGTGCAAGCAAATCAGGATGGATGCCGAATAAATGTCTGCATAAAAGCTGTTCACCACACTTGTTCACCACCACGAGGTTGTAGAGTATATATTTGTTCAACTTTGGGACCCCCTCACCTGGAATCTGAAGTGGTAACATCCATAACACAGTTTTTTGTCACCAAAAAGTGAAAACTAGGCCTTAATCTCATCCCTTCAATCAGAGTCTAACTCCATAGTTGCTTCCAGGATTAAGCCCCCTGCCCACTCACCCCACAGCATAGGGGATCCCCAGCAACCTTAGTTGCCTCTCCCCTTGGATGCCAGTCCATCTGATTTGCTGAACTCATGACCAGGCTCATTGCTTTGGGGAATTGGCTGCAGCCCTGGCTGCTGGGTTAGCACTTCGCTTCCAAGCACACCACCCCGTAGCCCCCTAGGCCTTGTTGTTTGGCCGTAACAGAAAAAAACTACCGATCACATTAGAAAAGGCCTGTCCCTACAAAGACGTAAATCTTTCACCTTGAAGAGTGCTCACATGGACTTCAGTAACAATGATAATTGACCATATCCTGCCCCTTGACCCAGTGATTACCCAAAGACTGGTTTTGGGTTGAAAAGACAATGAACAAGTTGCTGTTTTTCTTAAAAAAAAGAAAGAAAAAGGTTTATTGCTTTTGTTAATTGTTGTTATAATCAAGAAAACAATTGTAATACAATTGGCTGAATCAATCATCTCTAAAGTCAATCGGAGAAAAATAACATAAAGGAAATGCAGCACACAATTGCATGCAAAGCGCAGGTGAAATCCTGCATTGTATATTTTTTTTAACCTAGCAAAGCAAAAAGCTATTAAAAATGAATTTTAATAAATTACAAAAGCTCATTATCACCAACTTAAAATGTGTACAACAACTAGAGATGCCAACTTTCTTCCTGAGAGGACTCCTGTGCCTTTAACACCTAGATTAAGTGGCAAATTTTTATTTTATTTTTTAAAAAATCAGCCAGTAAAGCTTGCCGTATCACTGCAATGCCAGGCTGGAAAAAATGGTCCATCTGTTGAGTTTCTGCCTGTCATGCAGCTGTTAAAGGCAAAGGAAACCTGCTAGACTACCCCCCCCTCCAAATGGCAACCCTAATTATAGCAGTGTGGCTTCAGGATACAATTACATAGCCCTTAGAGTTTATGTCTTTAATTAATGTAACGTGGAAATGTCGACCTTCAGCCGACACAAGCTGGTATGGTTAATTCTGTCAAGAAAGAGGGGTCTAGTCTCAAGATCCCCCTTCACACATGCACACACAGACACACAACATTAACTAATTAATCGGTCTGTTCAATTTACCATTTTGCTCAGATTAAAAGCTGGAATGTGTTTCTTGATTTGTTCCCCCTGAGGCTGCATAAATAAAAGACAGAAACTCCAACCAATGGTTCATCTAATTTTTTGCCTTCTCAACAGTAGCCAGTTGGCTGCTTCTGGGAAACTCACAAGGCATGCCACAAATTGCCCTCCCTTGTAGTTTGCCCTCATTATCTAGTGGTATGCTATTGGTATATTGCCTCCAAAGATGGAGGTTCTCCTGATTTGTCGTGTCGAACATCCACTGATTGTCCTTGAATCATCAAATCCTTTTAATAATAATAATAATAAATAAAAACAACATAACCAGAGCTAGCGTCCATCACTACAGCTTGTGGCAATTAGTTCCATAAATTGGTTATGCAATAGGAAGAAGAAATGCTACCGTTTGTTTCTCCTAATCCTATTGCTAATTGAATTCATGCTAACCAACCCTTAATTTGAGCCCAGGGTTCAGTCCTGGTTTATGCAAAATAGCTACGACGGGCAGAGTACTGCTGGGCATATTGCGACAGCTTTTTGCTTGCAGTGAATCACCACAGTAGCCCACGCATGCCTGGGATTTAGAAAAGTCAGGCTGCCCATTTTTTAAAAAAATTAAAATGTGGTACCAGATTTGTCTGGTCACTTTCTTTTGAGGAAGTAACCACTAAAAACACTATTTATGCTAGAACAGCTACTGCCAGCTCTGGATTCCTGTTTGTCACAACAAGTGAAGTTTTTTAATTATCCTAAATATATTGAGGGATAGCATGACATGATTCGTATATTCGAGGGGAGATGATGGGGTTGTGCATCAGACCAGTGCAAAAGGGTCTGGATCATTTCAACAGACAGGTGTAGCACTTGTTAGCCGCGTGAGGTAGAATCAGGAGGAGGAAGCTACTTGCCTGAGAGCTTATCGTTAGCTATTTGACTTGGTGGTGGTGGAGGCAGCATGTAGGAGCCAGATGAAGGTCAGTGAGGACATATACCTTGATTTAAGGCTGCTGGCTGTTTGAAGAGAAACAGCACCTAGCACACAGCTTTTAGGAGGAGAGTGGAGGATAGGGAACCCCATAAAGCAATGCATGAGATTAGCCATAAATCATTAAGCAGAGCTGCTATTGGCACATTCATGCACCACTCAGACAGGTGCATATGAGAGTGATTGTAGCTATATGTGTATACTGTGGAAAAAAATAAAATATGTACTCTGCAATAAGAATATATTCTGCAAATTTTAAATCTTGTTTGCAGGCATCTGCTCAGCTATGCTTCCCTGATACAGGTTTTCATATATTTTGGTATGTGTTACCGTGCAAGGCAGGGGAGGCAAAAGAGAAAGACAGGACCTGCTGGAAGAGATTTGCAAGCATTCCCTGTATCATGAGGACTAGAATTCCTTTAAAAATTAAAAAAGTTAAAGAGTCCCGGGACTCCTGCCTGCAGAGGACAACAGATTCTGCACTTTCAACACACGCCCAGCCCTGGTTATCGTTCTCCATTAAGACAAGCTTATTTTTTGTAGCTAATTCATACTAAAGAGAGCATTTCTCTTAAAGTGGCCTTAATAAGGACATAAAAAGAGCTCTGCTGCCTGATCCAACCAAAAGCCTACGTGGTCCAGCATCCTGTTCTCACAGTGGCAAGCCAAGATGCCTGTAGGAAGCCCACAGCTAGACTCTCCTGCTATGGTGACTAATATTCAGAGGCACCAGCCTCTACTCCTGGTTGCCACCACGAGCCCTTGATAGCTTTTTCTTCCATGAAGAAGTAATATGCTCTTACTTAACGGCAATGGATGCAAGCAAGGCAGAGCGGCACTAGGCAGAGACATTTCTTCTAGATGATGCCTTCCAGACTTTTTAGCACCATAGTTTTAGTCCAAGTGGGGCAGGCTAGGGGGGAATTGCAAAAAAGAGTTAAATCTGGGGGGCAGCTTTCCCTTGAACCTGGTTTTTTTTTTTGGGGGGGGGACTTCCCTACTGTGCCAGGACATATGGTAACTGATTTTGTTAACCCAACAGCCTTCTCGCTCAAGGAGCAGTCTTGATCCTTCTCCGCAACTGGGTGGTTTTGCCATTCCTCCATATCACGTTTCTAATCTGAGGTGATGGTTGTTGCTTCTTTCCTTTGCCAGGATGTTGACTTTCTTCGCTGTTGTTTTTGTTCTGTGCCTTATTTGTGTGCTCAGAGTTTTCTGACCTAGCATCTCCCAGGTCCGAGAAAGAACATGTCACTTCTTCCCAGCTTCATTTGTGCATCTTGGTCCGTTCTGACATTAGCTGTTTGACCCGTCTTGAGGATATAAATTGGATTTTCAGCATTTCTTTCCAAAACTTCATATCGATGTCAGTGGCAGAAGTACTTCCTGCCTTGGGAAGGCCGTGGGTGGGGCTTTCTGCACACAACGGATAATGCCTTACACACATGCATACACACTTGTGTGGAAACACACACACACACACACACACACAGCAGTGGGTTGACAGGTAATATAAAAAGTGGAGTCCATGGATGCCCTTCCCATCTCCTCACAATTCTTGCATAGCTTTGATTCCCCCTCGCCCCCAAATACCTTCTGGGGGGAAAATATATATATTTTCTAAATCTTTGTTAACATTTCACTACAGAACTACAGTGGCTGGTTGAAAAATATCTAAAGCATATGCTAGCTATTTAAATCCTAAAGAATCCATGTTTTGTCAAACATGTTATTTACATCTATGGGGTAATTACCAGTATGCCACTTTTGTATACTGATAAACATACATAAGGGGAAAACGTTCTCCAGATTCTGGTTTTGTTTGGGGTTTTTTGCCTGGTGTTTTGGTGGAGGGCTCTAGATTCCTTATCTGTCATAAGGATGCAGCACACTGTGTGCTCAAAGAGGCATCTGGACTTCATCATAAACATCCCGGCCTTCTGTCTCATCAAAATCCACTTCAGCATCATCAGCATCCAACTAGAAGGAAATTTGAGGAGAGATATACTGTTAGAGGTGGTCCAGCAAACAGAGCACTATTCTTGGATCTGAGAAACGTATGTCTTTCGCCTGTCAAGGATGGCTAGGTGGCCTTTGACAGTCATTACACATGAAGCTGTGTTATATATCCAAACAGGCCATTGGTCCAACTAGCCCAATACTGTCTGCTCTGACTGGCAAAGACTCTCCAAGGCCCCAGACAACGACTCCCTTTCCCTGCTGTGCTATCAAGACACAAGACATGTTCTCTTCCACATCTTGTGGTAGAGGATTCCATGGTTTAACTACGTGCTGTGTAGAGAAGTACGGTACTTCCTTTTGGATCTCCTGTATCTCAAACCCTTCCATCTCCTAGCTGTGCCATGCAGAGGAAGATCAATAGTAATGGACAAGCTATTAGGGACAGGTGGCCTGCCATTAAAAGGTAAAGGCAAAGGACTCCTGACAGTTAAGTGCAGTCGCGAACGACTTTGGAGTTGCGGCGCTCATCTCGCTTTACTGGCCTAGGGAGCCGACATTTGTCCCTGGACAGTTTTTCCGGGTCATGTGGCCAGCATAACTAAGCCACTTCTGGTGAAACCAGAGCAGTGCACGGAAACGCCGTTTACCTTCCTGCCGGAGTGGTACCTATTTATCCCCCCCTTCCCTCCCCGTCGCGGAGATTTGAACCACCAACCTTCCGATCGGCAAGAGTGGTTTAGACCACAGCGCCACCCGCAAATCTTCAATTTGAGGAACGCCAGTAGCATGTCTAAAGCACTCCACAGTTCCTTGGGACATGGTTTGAAAACCACCTCATAAAGCAGAAATGGAGAACTTCCAGGCTTCCAAGACCTTTAGCCAGCATGGCCAGTGACTGGAAATGATGGGAGTTGGAGTCTCAGCACATCTTGAAAGCCATAGGTTCCCCCTCCCTGGCATGGACAACACCCATAGCATATATGTAAAGCAGATGGCTTCTCCTAAAGGATGCTTGGAACTGTAGGTTGTTAACAGTGCTGGCAGTGGTAGCTTTGCAAGGGGTAAACTACAGTTCCCAGGATCCTTTGGGGGAACAGCGTGCTTTAAATATATGGTGTGGATGTGACCTAATGGGGAAATCCAGGTTTTATAAACAAACATTTCCCACAGGGACCACTCTTAAAAATCCCAAGCTGTTCCCCTCCTTCTTCCTATTTAGGCCACACAGAGACCTGAATCTAAACCTCCTGTTGCTCGACGAGCAGGAGGAGCCAAACGATACTTACATACTTGAGTTCAACATTGCTGAAGAAACATGGCAGCAGGTAGCGTCTCACAGGCACTGTCAGGATGAGGAGAAAAGGCAAGGCGAGGGAGGCTGGGGTGGATTTCACTGCCCACAGCAAGACCAGGCACAAAATCTGGGTGAAGGTGAAGAGGTGCATCCGCAAAGGCTTTACCTTTAAAGGAAGAAGACCCAAGAAACAGTCAGAGGTGTCAGCAGTCTACCTGTCTCCCGTCTGACAACCAAGGTCTGTAGACAGATAGATAGCATGGTTCTCAGCCGACAGCTCTGTTGGTAGAGCATGAAACCCTCATGGGTCTGAGCCCCACATTTCTCCATTGCAGGAGGTTGAATGATCCTCATGGTCCCTTCCAGCTCCATGATTCTACGATTCATAAAGCCCAGTTAAACCACTGAAAGTTCAGAAGCAATCCTCCTTTCAAAATAAAATGGCCAAGTCATACCATTCAGTATGCCTCAACCTTTCTCTGTGTGTGCATCTTCCTATGAAGCTGCCAAGCACCGATTGAGGCCATTGAAACCGCCTAGCCTGTGATGGTTCACCCTGATTGGCCATGGACCTCCAAGGCCTCAGCACTGCTACCTAAGGCCTCTTTAGCTGAAGAGACTGAACCTGGAAGTTTCTGTTTGTGAGGCACATGCTGTACCCCTGAGCTACAGCCCCACCTGGGGCTATTTCAGTGCGTTTCTCTTTGCAACGAAGTTCTAAACTGGGATGGTGGGCCTTAATGTTACTTGGAGGCCATCGTCTGCCTCTTCTCACCAGGAAACCTTCCTTCCCCCTTCTCCTGTATCACTGGGCAGCCATGTTGTCAGATGCACTTTTGTGCTTCATTATGACTCCCATGTCTTCTGGTTCGGTTTGAAGGCACAGAAAACAGACTCCAGAACTAAGCCATGGTGAATCCCGTATTGATCCAAGCCTCCAGCTGGAGTTAAGCTGAAATCAGGCCCCTAAGAACTCTACGATTCTTAAAATTTTAGGTTCAAGATCAGAGAATAGAATGGTCAATTGGGAAGGGGGGGGGGAGAGAACTAAAGAGGCTGCAGCTTTTCTGGAAACTATATTTTCTGCCACAAAAGTACTTCGCTCCCTCTCTTATCCCACAAGTGACTCATTTGACAAAGCAAATATACTTTCTACATGCTCAGAGGCATCCTGAATATTTTTCAAGTTTCAGCTAGAGCCCTGACATTAACACACAGGGCCAGGTTCTACAACTGATCACCAGGTCTACTGAAGCCTTTTAGATATATCCATGACTATCAGGGACCCCATATGATTGTTTCAAACAGTAGGGTTCCTAGCCTGCGGGGATTTATCTGTTTCGTCCACCACAGCTCTCCCTGAACCTCCAAGCATTACTTTTTCTGATCCCCTGGGCTTACTTTTCTAACGTAAGGCACATCCGGGTAGTATTTGGGCGGCTTCAGCATGAGAAGGATTCGGTCGTAAAGCTGGATCCCATTTAGGGATGTCACCCCCATGTACAGGAAGATGCCGAAGAGCACGGAAAGTGGAATGAGCTTCAGGATGGGCTCCATGAAGATGGAAAGGCCTGCAGGCGGGTAAAAAGCAATGGCACATGTTACTTAGGATGGCACGTCTTCAGCTGGAAGGTGACACCAATGAAGCTCTCCTCCCCAAATGGAAGGCACACAAACAACAATCACCACCCAGCAAGCCAACTGTCCATCTGGCTCTCTGTTCTGTCTACCAAGAGTTACAAGTTAAGATACGACACCAGAACTTGATGGCGATAATTAATCCCCTGTTCATTATTTCCCCGGCATCTGGTTTTCAAGATGTCACCAAGCATGGGGGTTGCACCACTTCTTATCAGGGCTAGTAGACCTAGTAGCCACCTCGATGGCTTTATCCAGTTCTTCTCAAAATAAACTTACTCCAGAGACTATCAGAACATGGCAATGAGATCCACGGGTGAATTAAGGATTTGTGAGAACAGGTATTTCCTCAAGGGCATTCATAAATCTGCTACCTATCAAGTCCAGCAGATTATTCATACTAGTTTGAAACTGAACCCATAATTTCCCCTCTTTCATCCAGCCCTTCCACGCCTCTTTCATCCAAAGCTGGACAGTGCCAAGGGAAGAAACTGGGGGTGGGGATGCTTTCCCAGTGTCTGCCCCATTCATATATAACCACAGGGTAAACCTGTGGCCCTCCAAATGTTCTTGGACTCCAAGGCCTATCAGCTCAAGCTGATATGTCCAATAGTTGGGAAACATGGGAGATGCAGTCCAACAACACATGCAGGGTCACAGGGTTCCCACGACTGATGTATAAAGCGAGTGATAAAAGTTTTTGGTGAAAAGCGAGAGCTGGCTTGAGAGAAAAGTGCCTAAGTGGAAGCAAAGGAGTGCAGGGCAGTAAGGTGAGGGATGTTCAGCTCTTCCCGTCTCTCTGCGCTCCTTTCGATGGGAAAATTAGACACCTTGCCACACCCTGCTTTATGAGAGAACAGGGAAGAAATAGGAGCAAACATGCCTGCCCAAAGCTATACGGCAGCTTAGGGCCATATCAGGATCACTTGGCAACTGCGTTGGTAACCTTGAGACTGGATAACTGCAACACACTCAGTGTGGAGCTGCCGTTGGGCCTGGTCCAGAAGCTCCAGGCAGAATGTAGCAGTGACACTGTTGATGGGAACAGGCACCTGAGAGGAACTTCTGCTGCCCATATACTACTGGGCCAGATTCAAGGTGTTGAAATACAAAGCCCTGAACAACTTGGCTCCAGGAAAACCTAAGGAACCCCTGAGCTCTTTACATCCTAGCCCAATCACTGAGATCCACCAGAGGAGCACTGTTACTTATCCCTTGCATTTCAGACACCTGACAGGTGGTCGACCAGAAATCAGGCTTTTAGTGTCACCAATCCCATGTTAATGGAACACTCTTCCAGCAGAGATTTGGGAAGCATCCTCATTTTTTTACTCTCAGGCATCTTTTGAAGACCTTTTTATGCGGATAGGCCTTTGCAGCTGTTTAAATTTTTGTTAGCCACTCACCTTTTTTTACGTTAAAATTATTATTTATTAAATTGATATGCCACCCTTCATCTGAAGAGCACAATACTAAAAACCCAATAGTATTACAACACTAACAGCAGCAATATATAATTGTGTATCAGAGAGGTGCCTTCAGTATTGCCTAGTTGGTGTCTGCTCTTTCAACAGACCTCATAAAATATTTATCAGTAAACCTTTTTTGTCATTTATGAATTAGTTTTTATTAAAGATATTCTTATGTTAGCCACTCACCGTAATAATTATCTGTATTTTTATTTTTTTTAGATCGTATTCTACATTTCAACATTGTACACCTCCCTGATATTTCATGAGATGGCAGTATAAAAATACTTATTTTGTAAGTAAATAGTATCTACTTTGATCCCTAGACACCCCCAAAATTGGAATCTGTATCAGAAGAACTCACCTACAAGAATGGCCACCAGCAAGCCGGTGATCCTTTGCTCCTTGACTTCCTGGACATGGGCCTTCTCCCCTGGGACTGTAGTCTTGGACATCACCGTCAGGGCATTCGCATGTGTGACAGTCCTCACTGTGGTGGCACTGAGCCAAGGTGCGCCGAAAAGGGGTGCAATACCCCCCAAGCCAACAATCAGAAGCAGGTCTAGATGGAAACCTGAACCCTTCACCAGCTTCCTTTCAGGTTTGCTCACAATCAGCCTGAAGAAGAAGAAGAAGAAGGGGGCAGGGAGGAAATGAAGAAGAAAGTGGGTTGCGGGCAGCTAAATCCTACACAGAGAGTAGAACCACGGAAATTAATAGTTTACCCATGCCCATTATTTCTAATGGGTCAACTCGGGGTATGACTAGCATTGGACACAACCTAATATTTATTTGACATGATTCTATGACAGATTGGACATCCCAACAACCGTGATATAACTAAGCATTGCTACCAGGTGACAACTCAAAGTGGCATCTGCGTACAGGGACATTGATAGGGGGCTGGCTCAAATGTCCTAAGCTTTGGGTCTTTTATGCCAGTGAGACTTGTATTTGCCCAGAGGCACATACAACAGCTGGGTGGAGAGGGGAAGGAAGTACATGCGTGTGTGAGAGAGTGATCCTGTTTTCTTTTTAACATGCCCATAAGAAGCATTTATTGCCAAAGCAATTCAGGTGGGATGGAGGTGTCCAATTCACATATAAGTATACTGGGTGTAGAAAATCACGCTGGCATGCCATAGCTCAGAGTAAGCCCTCACAGCAGGAGACAAAGCTTGTTTTTCTTCTCTTGAGTTACATTTGCAGCTATGCTTATAAATTAGCATATGCAAATGTTATTCAAATCTGTATTGGTGTCTGCTCTTTCAACAAACCTAATAAAATATTTATCAATAAACCTTTTTGTTGTTTATGAGTTCGTTTTTATTAAAGAGACAGCTTTCCAGGTCATGTGGCCAGCAAGACTAAACTGCTTCTGGCACAACGGAACACCGTGATGGAAGCCAGAGTGCACAGAAACGCCGTTTATCTTCCCACTGCAGCGGTACCTATTTATCTACTTGCACTGGCGTGCTTTCGAACTGCTAGGTTGGCAGGAGCTGGGACAGAGCAACGGGAGCTCACCCTGTCGTGGGGATTCAAACCGCTGACCTGATTGGCAAGCCCAAGAGGCTCCAGTGGTTTAGACCACAGCACCACCCGTATCCCAAGTACCTAGCAACACCCTCACTGCAGTAGATACAAAACTTGACCCTTGTGGCTGCTTTTCTTTCCTATACACTCTCCAAATTCCTTACGTGGTGATCTGTGACTCCAAGAAGATGAGGATGAAGACCAAGAGGGCTGGCACAACGGAAGCGAGCGCCATCCACCAGGGAAACTCCCCATTTTCTCCAAGTGGATGAACAAACCAGCTCCTTGCTGGATGGGTGGTATCAAGGCCTTTGGGGACTTTCAGTTTCTGTGAGGAAACAAGCAAAATGAATACGGATGAACTCTAGTTCTGTTGGCCCCCAGTGCAGGAAGCGCCACATTATTTTATGCTGACAACCCCAGACAGGAAAGTGAGTCAGTGCTCATTTTTTCTGCTCGGAAAGGATATCAAAAACTGGAATCCACTGGACTTAGACAGAAGGAAGGAGAGGGTGCTACTGATAGTGACCAGCTACTCACCTGACTATAGGTGGTTTCAATAAAGTAGTCTACCAATGCCATGAGGAAGATGGCAATAGGGACACCAAAGTCACCAATCACACGGCGGATCTGTCAAAAAATAAGAAGTAAGAAAGAACCACATTAATTCAGCAATATAGGGCTGGAGGTGAGAGGTGAATAAGACCAGCTGTATCTTTGGAAATGAGATAGAACAGAGGTTCTCAGCTACCAGGGCAGGCATCCACACTGACCCTGGAGACAAAGGAAATATAACTAATTCAGTTTTAAAAGTTTTGATCTGATTATGAGAAATATGACCTTCCCCTTCAAACATGCGAACAGTGTGGAACTTAAAAAAAAAGGGGTAATACTGCCAGAGACTGTTTTTGTTGGGTGATTTACAGACCTCAATGTTGATAAGGGAATGTTTAGACTCAGCTTAAAAGGGGGACAAACTAAGAAACTGCACCAGCAACCCTTTAGTCATATATTGTGACTGATACACTGGGCTGTGCATATTCTGCAGTCAAAACAATTTCATACCACCGCTGCACCAAATTCTGCAAGTCATGTTAGACTGTTCTGTCAGCATGCTTTTTATTTTGGTGCTTTTTATGTTCTGTAATGTGTTTTGATGTTATATACGGCCCTGGGATCATTTGATTAAAGGGCAGTATATAAATTGAATTCATCCTCACCATCATCATTTTGCATTTTAAGCACATTTGCTTACATTGGTAAAATTTATGCTACTTCTTTGGTAGGCTACAGCACAATGTTACGCATTTTTAACTGGAAGTTAAATCCCACTGGGTTCCGTGGGGGAATTAACCCCATGTAAGTGTGCATAGTATTGTAGCCTTAGTCACTGGAATGAAAGGGCTGTGGAGGCAACCCTGTCTGTTGCCTTGAAATCCTGCTTTTTCTCCTTTTTGTCTTCTGTGAAGTTATTGCCCATACACTTTTGCATGTGCCTTTACAGCATCAGAACTTGGTTTTTACCAAAACAGGTTTTTAAGATGTTGAATTCTATGCCTAGTATAGGCCTTCTGGTGGTGAGGCAAGAAGTGAGGTCAACAGGGAACCAGGTAGAGAGCCTTCTTGTTAGTGATGCCCACCCTGTCGAACGCCCTCCATCAGATGTCAAGGAGATAAGTAACTATACAACCGTTAGAAGGCATCTGAAGGCAACCCTGGTTAGGGAAGTTTTTAATGTTTTATTATGTTTTTATATATGCTGGAAGCCCCCCCTGAGTGGCTGGGGGCAACCCAGTCAGATGGGTGGGGTACAAATAATAAAATGGTGATGATGGTGATGATTAAAGAAAACTTAGTTGATGAGGCGATTAATGGATTGAACATGCATCAACTTCCTTATGCAAAAAAAGTATATATTGGTTTTAGATGATGCACACATCTATTGCAGCAAGTATATTAGAGAAGAGGCTTTCCTTCTTATCTCTAATATCAGAAGCAATGCTTCTTAAAAGATAGCACCTGCCATATCTGGTTTTTAGAACTACTTGTGATAAAAATAACAACAAAAAATGTAAAATCTGCTTTCCAATCGGCACGTTATAAATTGATTATTCTAATTGATGAAACATTGCAGCTCTGTTTATTACTTTTTAATGCTTCAGGTACAATGTGGTAGGAATGCTAAGGAAGCCCCATTTATTCTAAACCAATTTGCTGACCAAAATACTTCTCCCAGTGTCTTGTTGCTTCAGTTTGAAGTCTGCCCTTTGCTATTTAAATCCAGTTGTAGGTTGGCCATTATACAGAGACAGAACAAACTTGTTAGTGCAGGCACAGACTTAAGCCGCTCCCTTCCAAAATCCCCAAACATGCCAAAGTCCTACTTCACTCATGCAATGTAGGATTTACCTTGCCAGGAAAGAAACTGCTGTTCTTGAACTGGCGCAAGAAAAAGGCGATGAAAAACGTTCCTGCCATGAGGATAAGGGCAAGCAGGGCTGTGTTGGGTACAGGATAGTCTGGATCCTCATTTACAACGGTGACGTTATAGTTTTTCTGCAGAGGGAATTTCTCAAAAATCTGTAAGAGGGAAGATGTGTTAGAATGTGGAATGGGTAGGACAGTGGGAAGGACTTGAGACACCATACAACACAGCCAGCCAAAATTAGCACACGTGCCCACACCGCCACCCAAATCATGTTGTTGTTACATGCAACAAAATAATTCCTACCCTTTCTCCCGCAGCACACAAGTAACTCTTAGACCTGGTCTACGTATGAAGCAGAGGGAGGTGAAAGAGTTGACTGCACCATTTTAGAATACAGGCAGTGGGGTACCATTTTGAATCCCCATCGTGTAAAAGAAAGAAAGAAGTGTCCCTCCACCTTCAGTCTGAAATCATATCACGAATTCTGCTACCTCAGATCTCTAGCCCTTCGCTCCGCTGCAAACATAGATCAGGCCTAGTTTATGTTGTGAACTGCCCTGTGATCTTTGGATGAAGGGAGGCATACAAATTTAGTCAATAAAATAAGTAACAAAAATATATTGTGCAGACCACAATGCTAACAGGGACTCAAGGTTGAAACCTCTGCCCCTGTTCTTAGGCCCTTGCCCGGCATTTCTGCTGCTTATCCTTCAAACATCTGTCTCCGAAAGGCTCGTCTCCTATGCACTTAGTCCACCCAGTCTAATTTCTAAACATTTGCTAGAGCTCCATTTCATTCTTCCTACATGTTTTCAATCTCTCCTTTCTTGCTTTTGCTCTTCAGTTTCTATGGAAACCATGTCATGACAGCCTCGCTTCCTGTGGCCAAATTGTTACCAGGGAGGGGCAGAGGGAGAGGAGGGGCTAGAGGATTTCAGAAGGTGGAGACTGTACAAGGTGTCACCGCCGTCATAAAATGTAGCTATGCATGGTCAAAGATTTGGGGGCAGTGGAGAGGGAGGGAAACGGTGTAACAAGCTGAGACAAAAGGACATCTCTCAGTAGCAGAAATGCAGTAATACACAGGGAACATCAATTGAGATTAACAGAGCACATATTAATGCATGTGGGAGATACACTGTTCGCTTATGGACTTAGTGGGTGGCTTTGGATAAAGTCTTGTGCCTCCCTGTCTTGGTTTTTCCATCTGTAAAATGGGGATAAAAGTGGCAGGGCTGATTGCCACAGGGAACAAACACGCAAATGACTGCATATTTGCAATAAAAAAACCTTTGCAACTTTGGTTGAAAAAAAGCTTGTGGGGATAAGATCTGAGAACCTCAAAGCCCTGTCTCTTGCTCACCTGATGAACCAAAACAATGGGATGGAGAACACTGAGAAAGATGCTTGAGATGCAAATGACTAACATGAAACACAGCTGCTGTTTTTCACATATTGCCTCCAAGACAACGGTTAATTAAAGAAGCAGCATGACACCATCAAGCTCTGAAATGGAGTGTGGCAGGCAGAAACCGAGCAAGCTGCGAGAGTTTTAATGAACAATAACTGGATTAATATCTTGGTTTCTGTTATATAGTTTTTAGTCTGACATCCATCTTGGAACCACTCCCAAAGGCCATAGGCATGCTCAGTTCCAAATTTTTCCTCAAGAAACACTTTTGGCCACTAGGTGGCAGCTTCGTAAACATATCTTTCATTCTTACACACATACCGTGTGTCTTTAACAAAACATTGTAAGGAAGATGCTGTGTGTTCCTTGTAACATACGGTTTGGGCCTGAGCTTCCCTGTGCTCCTTTGGGAGGAAGTAGTTTCCTCAGTCACAGAGCTAAAACTCCAAGCTCTGGACCATACAATTTACAGTTTCGAGGATTTTTTTGAGGGCAGTCTTGTGCTTTAACTGTATGGTGTGGTCTGCCTGAAGACAACATGAAAAGTCTGAAGACGGGTCATTTTTCATGCTCAGAACTCGAGACCAAGAGCCCAGCCACACTTCCATTTGCCCTGTGATTTCTGGTCACAGAGCTGAAATTGAGTGACATTCGGCATGGCCTTTTGGAATGGATGTCGCTTTTCAGGTGTAGGTAGTCTTGGCGGCAAGACCGCGATTTTGTGGCCTCGGGTGGCGGTTTCAGGCCTTGGGCAGTATCCTTTAGTCTATCTTCCTAAATGGGAGGGGGCATGAAGCAGTGACCCACACAGCCCATGCGGTGGTGATCCCAGGGTTCCCCGTTAAAGGGGTCGTTTTGAAGGGAGAGGGAAGGGTTGCTTTCTATACTTTGTACCTTTGCTTTCTATACTTTGTACCTTGTACCTAAGAAGGATCTTCATATGTACCTAAGAAGGATCTTCATATTTTCTGTCTAAGTCAATTTCTTAGCTAGAAATAGCCAGACCTGCAAAAGGGGCCCTCGAAGGAATGTAAGATAAGACAGAGACTGTAAGCTAATAGCCTCGCTTTCTTACCTTAGGAATGCAAGATAAAAAGGACACATACGGGGAGACGGGAGGAGGAGACTGGACGAGGGGATGCAGGACGCTTAGAAAGACACTATAGGGAACAATAGGGAGGGCTGTTTAGAGGGCTATAGACATGCTAAAAATAAGTTGAAAACTTTCCAGTTGATTGGGGAAGTTTCTGGAGGGCGTGGGGAGGAGGGAGAGAGCCTACTCAAGGTATAAGAAAGTCTGCAGAGGCGTATTTGCTAGGCAGTCAGTCTTCCAGAAATTATTCTGCTGGCTGTCTCCTGTGCACAGAGAATAAAACTGCTTTCCTCCAAAGAAGGATCTTTCCTGGTGTTTTCTTTTACTCTCTCTCTGGATCTGAGGACGCGGGCCAACTATTCCCTGGCATGGACTAGGCTCAGCCTACAGTTTTGAGGGGAGGCATTGGCCATACGCTGAGAGGTTGTCATTGCTCTCCCTTGCAACGGCGGCGAAACAGGGGGCGGGCTCTCTGCTTGAACATATGTTCTCCAGAGCCAGGCCAATCCCCCACATTTTGGATAACCCTGATGTCCCCCAGATCCCCGGCTGGGGACTGGGAAGGATAAATGCCCAATGCCTGAGCCAAAGTCTCCCTACATCTGAAACCTAATAAAGTTGTGGCAATTTTAATCCCATAGCGCATTTTCTTGAGTCATTATTCTGCTCGGGGGTTGCCTGGGGTTAGGGGGACTCCGCCTGTCCATGTAATAATAATAATAATAATAATAATAATAATAATAATAATAATAATAATAAAATGCCTCTTGGACAAATGATAATGTGGATGGGCCCCAAATCTCTCAGGAGCCAGCATTCAAGCACAAAGGAAGCCAAGCCACACATGAGACAATGGAAAATAGGTACTATGTACAGCTCAGTGCTCAAACACGGCCATGATGGACCAACTTTCAGCCCTGCCTCACGGGTCTTGAGGAACCCTGTGGCCATGAAGCAGCCTGTTCCTTGTGCCAGCAAAGCTGCTCCCTCACAAAAGCAAAGGAAGGGAGGGAGAATGAAATATAAGCCATGTTACCTTGTAGAGTTTGAAGAAAGTCTCATAGATGAAGATGAGGGAGATGAGGAAGGAGAAGATCTCCTGGGTGTAGCGGGAGATGTAACGTACCAGGAAGCTGCCCTCAAAAGCCACCACCACCAATACCAATATTATAAGCCAGAGGCCGATCCAGACTCTCCCCGGATGGTACTCAATCCCTAAACTCTGACAAAACTGTGTAGAGAGAAACGGGTGGGGTGCAGAGAGGAAAGCAAAGGAGAAGCTAGTGAGATGTTGATGGTTCTTTCCCCCTCAGCTGAACTTGCTCTGGAATGAAACAGCTATCCAGAATGTAGAGTATTGGCCCTTCTCGTGATACACTACATGGGCCATGCTGAAATCTTGTAGCCCATTCCTCCCGTGAAACCTGCATAGACATTTATACCCAGGTCTGGGTATAGTGCACAGGTGCTTCTGGTCACAACAAGCAAGCAGAGTTTGGTACATGTGAGGTTCAACATCTTAAGAATCTGAGCTTTGATCTTTTAAAAGGAAGCAAGTTTCTGCCATTTATGACAGGAATGTGAATGTTTTTAGACTCCCAGCTCCCATCCATCCCTCATCATTAGTCATGTTGGCTGAGGCTGATGGGAACTGGAGTCCAACAACATCTGGAGGGCAAAATGCTTCCCACCCCGTCTTAGGGTTATGGAAATAAACCTGCAAACGCTCAGGCAGAATGGTTTTACTGGATCAAAAGCTGCCTAATCTAGCATTCTGTCTCCATCTGTGATCAGCTAGAACCACCTGGAAAGTGGTTAGGGTTCTATGCTGTTCTTGGTAATGAGAGATATACTGCCTGCAAACATGGAAGTTCCATTTCATGTAATAGCTAAAGACCATGAATAATAGAACTGTCCTCCATTTCGAATTTGCCTACCCTGTTTTAAGAGCAGTGTAAACTAACAGTCCTCACTACATCTTATGGTAACCATTGAATGGACGGGTAACATATGGTGATCTCCATTGATTAGCAGGGTGGATCTGGGGACTGCATAAGTTTAAAGAAGCTTTTCAGTGTGTTGAAACAAGTAATCATTCAACAGGGATGTTATTTATAGCAGGATACCTACCCCATAATAGGCTTCTTCAAAGACCAGAAGGGGGCCAGAAAAGCCAATCACAAGCAAAGGTTGAGCTCCAAGCAAGCAGAAGATGACACCCTGGACTGCCGTGGAGATCAGAAGCTCAGATACTCCCATCTCCTTCTTAGTCTTCTCACCTGGAAGCAACAGCAGATTATCGGCAAGAAAGAACAAACCTGGGGTGTTTCCTGCTTTAAGAAACTTCAGAGATCTAACTGGCACATCAGTAAGAGTAACAAAACAAAAGCCTGCTTGTCGAAGCTCAAAGTGACATGAATGGAGGCACACCATGAGCAAAAATCCCTTTAAGTCCTATTTAACAAATGCCATCTATCACCAGCCTTAATTACTGTAATGAGTTTGGGGTTGTGGGTGGCCTTGGTTTTCAGGGTCCCCTCCAGCCCTCTGATTTTATAGCTGTAAGACAGGATTCTGCAAAAGAAACAACAACCAGGGAGGGGGTGACTGCTAAAATTGTCAAACTATTTTCCTTGCTGAGTAAATAACCAGGTCTATTAAGTATCTGCTTTGTAATGTAAGCTAGAGATCTTTCCGGAAGGTGTGCCAGAGTTTATCTTTCTTATTCTTCCCCGAACCCCTTGGCTGGAGGAGATGTCACCAAGGTCTCTTAGTTTACCAGCATCCAGCCATTAAAAGAATAAAATAAATGTCAAAAAATAAATTTCACATAGTTGAAGATGAGTAGCAAAGGAGTGCCTGCAGTCCAAAGGTGATACAGATGTTTTTGTGCTTTAAATTGCTTTTATAACTATTTACTTTACATGTAAGCTATGTTGGAGCATTGATTATGGGAATAGTGGTATAAAACTGTTCTATAAGCAAATCAGTCAGCAAGCAAGACATGGAAGTAGCCTCTAATAGGGTTTTTCTGGCATAATTTTCTAGCTGTTGTTCATGTGGCCAAGTCCCAGTGGCGTCACAAGGGGGGTGGATGGCGCCCCCCCCCGTGCCATGTCTGGAGGGGTGACAAGAAGGCACTTCGCGGGGTGCTCACCCCACCACCCCTGGGCGCAGCAGCACGAGCAGCCATCACACCACCGCAGCCGCATGTGGAGGATCCTCCGTTTGTAGCTGCAGCAGCGAGCAGAGGATCCCACCACCGTCTGTAGGGCGTTCGAGCGGCACCGGCGGCAAACCGCTACGTACAACGCATGCGTGGTGTTGCATGCATGCGCTGTACGTAGCGATGCCGCACATGTGCTGTACATAGCGGTTTGCTGTCGGCACCGCCTGAGCGCTGTACAGATGGCGGTGGGATCCCTCCCTCGCCGCTACAGCCAGAGGATCCCTCTGCCACTGCTGCAGCCATGAGCAGAGGATCCTACCACTGTCCGTATGGCGCTTAGGTGGTGCCGGCGGCAAACCACTATGTACAACACATGCCCGGTGTTTTATGCATGCGTTGTACGTAGTGGCGCAATGCGTGCGCATCCGGTGGTTTGCCGCACCCTCGGTGTTGGTTAGCCTTTGTTCGCCCCTGCCATGCTCCACCTACGTATGAGAAGGATGTGGAGAAAATAAACAAACCAGCATAGCCCAACCTGCTGGGAAACTTTATGTCATTCTACTTCCCGTCCTGTTTTGTCCAGCAGAAACTCAAGAGGGAAAGTGGTGCTGAGCTGCTGGGAACTCCAGTTTGATGCAATATTTTCCTCATTTTCATAACAGTACTTCCTCACTTATAATCAGTTTGTGATTACTTGTCAGGGTGCAGCGAGCAGCCCCAGCTCCCTTACCCAGAAGGCCTCCAAAGGTAATGGCAGGAGAAAGGGCAGCAAAGTAGATAAAGATGACGGCAGCCAGAGACTGAGCATTGAGAGCGTCCGTGATGTCACTGAGGTACTTGGGGTACCGGCGTTTTATGTCCCTCACCACCCCTCCAAAAGGCCGGCCAGTCCTGCTCAAGGGGTCATCATCATCCTTTTCTGGGGTCTTGAAGGCTTGGCCCCGCAATTCTTGCTCTGTATGAGACATAAGAACACAGGGACTGACAAGGCTGAATGAATGAAGGGAAAAGAGGACTGATGTTTTACTGGAGGCCGCAATAGGGCTGTAAGCCTCGCTTTTTGCGAACATAGGTTTTGCGTTATGTGGAGCTCATGAGTTTCATCCCAAATCTTGTGGGAAGCCTTAAGGCAGCGGTGAGGAACCCCACAACAGGTCTCCACATTTGGCCTGTGAAGAGGTTTGGCAAAGCTACACACACCTGCCCTACACCTGACATTATCTATGACATTAGGTGTGGGGCAGCTGCAGGGGTGAAGAATTCTATTTGGTTCTTGTTTAAAGTTGAATCCATCAAATTCAGGTTCCAAAGCATTGTGAGAACCAAAGCATAGCCATCCTCTGAAATTCTCACTTACCTGAATTTTGCGATGCAGTTCTACAACCAAGCAATGTTTACAAAAATACATACATCATGGGAAAGTATGCATAAAAATGAATATATTAGTAAAAATAGTGCTAAAAATGCACTCTATTAGAAGTTGTTTTAATGTGTACATTAGTCAAACCTGCATACAAAATGAGTTTATTAGACACTTCTGAAAATCAATAAAAATACATGTATAAAAATATGTATGTTTAAAAATTCTGCAAATGTAATTAAGCCATGTGGGAGCAAACACACCAAACTGTTTGGGTGATAATATACAACATCTGAGAAGTACCATAGTTCAGGGAGAGCGCATCTGCTTACCATGCAGAAGAGTCTAGGCTCAATCTTCAGCATCTCCAGGTAAGGCTAGGAGACCTGTCTCAAATCCTGGAGGGCCACTTCCACTTAGGGCTCTTCCAGACCCCCTTTTGTGTCGCATTCTAGGCTTTTAATGTTTGGTGCTTTATTATGTTTTTATATATGTTGGAAGCTGCCAAGAGTGAATGGGGTAACCCAGTCAGATGGGCAGGGTAAAATTATTATTATTACTATTTTTATTATTATTATTTGCAGGTCTGCACTTTGAATCTCCGTGTCCAAGTGCTTTGTTTTGCCCCAGTGCTTTCCCTATGAAAACCCTCTCTTTACTGCAGACAATAATTCCAATGAAAACCTGAGTTGCTGTTTGTTCCAATTCCACATCAAAGAGCAGGTTTTCCTGGGAAAAGCAGTGGAGGCGGGGGAGTGCCTGGACATGGACCAGGAAAGCACAAACCTGTGCTTAGAAAGTGCGAGGCAAAACGTAAGTATGGATGGGCCCTTAGTGGAAGCAATATTGAGCTAGATGACAGAATCATCTGATTCAGCCTAAGGCAGCTTCCTAGGTTCCCTAGGTATGCTTGGTAGCGATCAGGCAAAGTTCCCTGCAGATCACCCCACAGTGATTCATACATACCAAGCTGTTTGGTGAGCTCCGTCCTCTCCTCCGGCCGGTACCTTTTTCGCAGGAGCTCCTTCTGCACTGGGAACAACGACTTAACGAGCGTTTCACTTTGGATATGAGAGGGCGGGACGACGATGCAACAGTCCAGGTATGCATCCAGACTCTTCAACAAGTCTTGCCTACTTCCTGCCATGTAGGAGTCAAGGCGGAACACCTAGTCAGGGAAGAAGGAAAAACATGGAGACTCAGGGAGGCAAATGTTGTGCTTGGGAGAGTTTAAAAGGGGCAGTTCCTGGCGTTAATTTCCACAGGATCTTCCTGTGTCCTGAATGATGACATGGCTTGTGGCACATGGCCAGGTCCACATTGTTTAATTTAACATGCTACTTTTAACACTTTTAGCTCCTGTTTTTCCAGAAGAGTTAAGTTAAGCTTGCAACACGAGTATGAGGTCCAACCTTTCCAGAGTGCTTCTGTCTACCATACTCAGGTGATTGAGCAGATGCAGGGAAATTCTAGATCTTAAAACAGGGATGGGAAAAGCCTGTGGCCCTGCAGAATATTGTTGCTGGACTCCCAGCCTCAGCTAGCATGGCAAAATGGTCAGAAGGGATGGAAAACAACACCTGGAAAGCAACAAGTTCCCCATGCCTAACCTATACAATCCTTCCTTCCTTGAAAGGAAATTCCAACTACAGTGGTGCCTCAGGTTAAGAACTTAATTTGTTCTGGGGGTCTGTTCTTAACCTGAGGTACCACTTTAGCTAACGGGGCCTCCCGCTGCTGCCACCGCGCCGCCACCACGTGATTTCTGTTCTCATCCTGAGGTAAAGTTCTTAACCTGAGGTACTATTTCTGTGTTAGCGGAGTCTGTAACCTGAAGCATCTGTAACCCGAGGTACCACTGTACTTTCTTGGGCAAGTTGAAGCTATGGAGGGTTCCAACTTACCCTTTCGGACATCATTGTTGAGATGGCTCTCCCAATTTCATGGTAGTAGTTGGCGTGAGGGGAATCTGGGCCCAGAACCACAAAAAGGAATCGGACAGGCACAGGAACCTCCAGAACGTAGTCCAGTTCTACAGCATCCTTCAAGCGCACAAAGGCTAGAGTGGGATGGTCCACGATGCTGGCACGGCCTGAAAGGAGGATGGATGGGTATGGGGCATCATTTAGGGGGCTTAGCACAGAAACAGAAAGAAAAAGAAACACAAACCATGTGCAGGAAAGGAAGGGATCCAGGCAGAGGCAAAGGGAGGTGGAGTGGAAGAGAATAGGGACACGGGAAGAAAACGAGAGACAGCAAAGTGAGCAAAGTTTGCAAATGAGTTTGGCTAAGCCAGATAGAGAAGCGAAGCAGCATTTTTGCCGGGGAGAAACATGGCTCCCCCTGACAAAACACACAAGGCAAGCAAGAACCAGAAAATACTTCCTTCCTCCCAAACTTGCTAGATTAGCATACATCTTGTAGAAGGAAGAAGTTATATTATATCCCATGTTGGCTTGAATCAGGACTGGCTCTACCATTATGTAGGGTGGAGGGGCAAAATTGTGGCAATTTTAAACTCCAGCAAGTTGTCTGTTGTTGTTGTTGTTGTTGTTGTTTTAAAAATTAATATATTTGTAGCAACCGTAGGGAGCATCTTTTTTGGATTTTTCCATCTCAAACACCAAAACGTCTAAGGCTACGCTGGACAGACATTTTGAATCTGGTTAATTTTTTTGTGATTTTAAATTTGGTTATTTTTTTTTTTTTAAAGGAAGAAGGAAGATGGAGCTGGGAGCACAGAAATGCTTTCGTTAGTCCTTTGTGGTTAATAGGGTAGCTCTAACACAGACTACTGAGGCCCTGGGTCCCATTCAATGTTCCTTCTTTTTTCTTCCAATATCTGGAGACCTCTGAGAAAGGAGCCCTCCAGACATCCTGTTTATTAGGTATTCTTTATTATTTGTGTTCATGAAGGTATCGGGGCAGACTACAATCCATACTGCCCAACTTTTTCAGGTCAAAAACCAGGACATGCATCTTTCAAGATGTGCTCCTGGGTGAGTTACATGACCCGCATCGTGATCTTGCCCCCCCCAGTGCTTTTTGGGGGTGCAATCTCAGGCGATGCCCCCAAATGTGCATTGCTGGTGGTTGCACAAGATTGCAGCCCCCCCCGGCACTTTTGGGGAGTGAGAGCACAGAGCGAGAGCATGGCACCCAAAATGGCCGCCACAATCTCTCGCCTGGCCTCCCCTCATTGCTCTAAGACTCTCATTGGCCCCTCCACAACCCCATAGGTGGTGTCTGATTGGCTCACCTCACAGCCACTCTCACCCTGCCAAAGCTCTACCCTTCCTTGTATATGTGTTGCTGCTTCTAGCTCTCGGGCACCATTTGAAGGTCCCAGGGCTATGAGGGTCCCACTGCCCAGTCCTAACAGTGCCATTGCACAAGTTAAGAGTACTTACCGGCCAGTACCAGTGTCGCTTCTGCATCAGGTGGGATCTTATCTGCCAGTGGCTTCTTAATACCACCGCTGGAGCCTTCCTGCAACAAGAGAAGCAAGCAGTTAACCCCCAAGTCATGAGGCAGGTTGACATGGCCCAAGTTCATCTCACAGTATGTGCTCTGTTGCTGCCCTCAGAATGGGGGATTCTGAGAATACAATGTTTTCATTTTTATGAATGAATTAGAATTTTCAGTCATTTATGTCAGTCAATCATTTAGTTGTGAATGTCAACTCCAAATCTAACATGTAAATATGAAGATCTGCTGTGTTTGGTGGGGGTCTTGGGTTATTGTTGTTTTTAAATTTTGTACTAGTTTTTCTTTAAAATAAATAAATAAATGCAAATATTGACCATTGGAACAGAAATCTGCCTTCAGAATGCGTATATATTTGCACTCACCCTTCCCTGAAATCATGGCAACTTTTCCTTTTTGGGACTTACGAATATATAATTTGAAAAAGGCTATGGAACTTCATTTTCAAAATATGATTACAGCAGCAAGACGTTTATATGCACAAAGAT
This sequence comes from Podarcis vaucheri, assembly GCF_965113315.1. Taxonomy (NCBI): domain Eukaryota; kingdom Metazoa; phylum Chordata; class Lepidosauria; order Squamata; family Lacertidae; genus Podarcis; species Podarcis vaucheri. The sequence continues at coordinate 28,342,073 of NC_138751.1, forward strand.
GGAAAGACTCATAATTATTACCTACAATGGAGGAACTGTTGTCAAAATTACTGGATTTAGCTGAGATGGCAAAGTTGCCATGTTAATAAGAGAAAGGTCATTACCAACAATTACTAAAGATTGGAAACTTCTTATAGCCTTTTTGTGTGGAAAAGAAAATGCACTCATGACATTTGGGTTTGAAGATGGAAGATAATGTTGGTTTATAAAAAGTAGATTTGTTGGGTGTTATCTTGAAGTGGATGTGTTAAATATTTTTTATATAAAGCTGACAGATATATATTCTTTCTTTTCCTTTTCCTCTTTTCTTTCTCTGTCTTTCTATCTCTTTCTCTCTTTCCCTTTCTGGTCTGTCTTTTTATTTAGATTAGCTTTTTAACTTTGATAAAAAAGACATTTGATATTTCCAAATTTTAATATTTATTTTTTTAAATGACAACTTTTGCAGATTCAGGCTGCAACTCTAAATATACTTAGCAGGGAGAAAATCCAATTGAACTCAGTGAGGCTTACTTCTGAGTAAAGGTGCTCTTATTAATCTGCATGCATTCTTCGGAGAACAGAGCATCAGTATCTTATGGTGCCAAACAGGCATACAAAACGAAAGGCTTTTGATTTACAAATGAACAGTGGGTTGTAAGTGCCCTTCTATACCTGAAGAGGGCTCCAAGGACTGATCACAAATTGGTCCCAGCCTTAACACAGTGTGACTCCATTCTGGTTCAAGTCCCAGAGTTCCTGGAGTTGAGTTCACAAGATTGGTCTTCTCTGTCTCCTAAACCCACTGACTGAAAGTTCTCTTACCTGCTCTGAGTCAGCAGGGAAGGTCTTCATCTCAATCTGGTGATGTTCTTGCAGAAGTGGCTGCCCTGAGTCCTGGCCATCAGTTCTGTCCAGCCGCCCAGGCAGAAGAGTCCCCACTGAAGCAGACTCATCAGGGTGACTGGGCAAAGGGGGAAATAAATGAGGGGAAGGGAAGGAACCAAGAAAGAAGGGGCAGGGAGGGAAGGAGAAAAGTTTAATGTCTAGGACCTCGGACAAGCAGGCACCCAGTAAATAATTAAAATTAATAAATACTTTATGACTGGTTTCATTCACAGGCAACTGATACATGTGAAACTGGGAGCCAATATTCAGTAGGCTCAACACCCCACACAAGATGGGGCAGATGAGGCCCAGTCCTAGCTGGGAAAGGTATTGTCTCTGTAGTGTTGAGCTTCCAAACCCTCATAAATGGTTGTGAGGATATTTCCCTGCCCCTGATTCAAGCTCAGGAGGAAGTCTGGGCAGTGGCAGAGCTTCACCGGGGGGGGGGGCAGAGAGCAGGCGGCGGTGTGGCTCACCTGTGGGGGTGTGGTGCCCAGCATGGCGGGGGGCAGCCACAATGGCACCCTGCCGTGATCACGCTGCCGGGGGCAGTGCGCTCCCCCTGCACTCCTCTTCCTCTGCCAGTGCGTCTGGGGTTATCAGCAACACACTGCACTCTAGAGACTCTCTAAGTGGCACAAACACCACATATGACATGGGCACCCTCCTGCACTCTGGCTGAATTTGGAGCCAGCAGGGAGGGAATGGGATCACGCCTTGACTTTGTGCTGTGCTTTGGAAGTGTACCTGTGCTGAAGTAGGAGAGTCCTTAAGACTAACTCTCGGTCATCCGGCTTGATCTTCCCTTCATGGATCATTTCATCAAGCATCTGATTGGCAATCCCAGCTAGGCTCTTCTCTTGCAGGTCTAGAAGAACAGTTCCTAGAAGAGTAGAAAGAAGGAACACACTGGCTGAAACCTGACAATTCAGAAGATATGCCTGCTAAAATTTCAAAGGTACAAAGGAAGAGGATTTGGGAATCTTTCCAGGTGACTATTCAGTTCCCCCAACAAATTGTTGTCACTCTTATTTCGGAAAGTCCAGATTTTTCAGCAAGGTTATGCTCATGCTGTTGAATGGGTTGAAACATATTTTTCCCCCTAAGCTACCTTAAAAATATATGTATTAATATCAAACTTTACTGAAAGAGATAACCCTTGTTTTGTGGGGCCCTGGACAGGGTCTTCAAAATTATCCTAGGGACATCTCTTCTAGGGGCAAAACAACATGGTCATTTGGAATTTGTATATCTTCCCCTTTGCAAGGACAAATAACGTAGAATCAGGATTTAGGCGAGAGGGAATTGGAAGTGGTGGGCATGTTTGCCTATGTGTTGTAGGCAAGCAGAGCTGCTCCTAAAAATGATTGCCTGTGCTCAACCTGAGGGCCAATTCATACATAAATGCTGCATTTCCTGAATGCCACAGAGCGACAACAGGCACAAACCTCACAGCAATTTCCCTCACCTTTGCTGAAAGCCCTGCGCACCTCCAGAAGGCTCTGGAAATTCAAATAGGAGAGGTGTGGTCTTCCCCAGTGCCCCATCTCCTCAAAATCCTCTTCCAGGTTGATCCAGTGAGAAGCCTCCATCCAGCGAAGCTCGTTGTTCCTGTCCATGACCAGTTCATGAAGTTCTACAAATGCCTGGGGAGTATAGCAAAGGGCCCTGCGATTATGGTGGCCACCTTTCCCCTTCCCCTTTCAGAGCTCTTTAGGCAGATCTACACTCATGGTTTATAAGTTATGGTTTTTATAACATAGATGGACATATTATGTTTTTCGCTTGTAACGTGAATGATACGTTATTAAAACGTGACAACAGAGGGCGCTGCAGAGCAACCAGCAGTAGGGAAACTGCTTTTTGACAACACACACACAAAAAGATAAGGAACGTTTTTAACTTACTAGTATGTCCTGTGACATTTTAGAACGATATATCTAATATCGTTCTAATAACGTTAAAAAGGTCAGTGTAGATCCAGCCCAGGTCTCTTTAGCAGTAGCAAAAAAGGCAGAAACTCAACAAATCGGGGCCTTCCTTAAAGAGGGCACGTATTGTGGTGAGACCTGGACAACCGACACCCTGTGTTGCGGGTGGGTATAATTGGTTAGCCACAACACCCGATTGGTAGGTCCCTTCAAGATGGGTACAATCTGGCCAATGGGACGCAGTCCAAACGGTTCAAGGGACCTATTTATGCCCATGCATGTGACCCTGAGCTTCCTCTTTCGGTGCGTGCATTCGGAACACCCATCCACCTCTCCCTACTTTTAGGGCTTGCTGCGCTTGACCTTGCTATGCCGTCGTGTATCATCTGTTGTTGGGACAGGTGCATGGCAGGAATTTTCCCCACTTGGCTGATTGGCTGTTGCCATTTGGGTTTCGCCTGCAGCGTAGCAAGTCGTCACAACTTGTAAAGTTGCAGATAGGCTCTGGTTCAGGTGACAGGGATGGGAGAACGCTCTCACCATCCCTATGTGAAGGGTATTCTGTTAAAGGAATCCAGGGACTTGATGGTTTGGTCAACCCCTGAGAGGGGGTTGTGCCCATGCCCGAGTCCAGGGGGACATTTGGGTGGCGGAGATGCCTGTTCCTGGCTTTCCGCTTATCCAGGTGTTCACCCTTGGCTGACCTATGCTGGAACCCTGGGTCAGCGCTCCCTGCATGGCAGGGAGCTAGTTGAACCAGAGCCTATGCAACCAGTCACTTTCTGTAATCAATAAAGTTGTGGCCTAAATTCTGCCAAAAACCAAACCAAAATTTGAGTCAAGTGTGAATTTATTTTAGGGGGGAGGTTTCTGGGTCTGAACACGCAAGTACAGAGATAGCTTAGTGGGAGGCCAATAGTTTCACCTGTTGAATTTCTCCCTGCAATGAGCACATTAAAGACACAAGGAGCACTGCCAGAAAGAAAAGCTTCCTTGTTAGTGAGACAAAGTAAAATTCAAAGCTCTCCAGTCCCTAGGAACTTACCTCATGTGTGTTTCTGCGATAGGAGGGTGGTGGGGCAGCCTCCCCACTTCCTAATGCTTCCTCGGGTGAGGAGCCACCTGCCAACAGAAAAATATGTGTATTTATTACTTTTGAATCCCACCCCTTCCCCAAATTCCTCCAAGAAGCTCCATGCAGCATGCATGAAATTTCCCAACTATATGCCCCCAAAAACCACATGACATAAAGTTAAGCTAGCAGATATGGCCTTGTCAAAGGACATCCAGTATGCTTCATTTTCTAGAATGTCCACGTCCTTGTCCAGGTCCACAGCAATGTATCTATTGTCCCGCAGGGTCTCAATAGTTAATCAAGTCTCACTGCACTTTGTTCCCTTTCTTGTGTGGCCCAGGTGAACTTCAGGTGTGTGAAAGAAGTGGGTTTTTTGGTGTATATTCCCTCAACTGGAATCAACTTTGTCCTTAGAATCAGGTGGCATACTGGCTAAATTGTTAAGACTACAACTGGAGACACCTAGGTTCAAATCTTCACTCAGCCATGTAGTTCCCTGGGTAACTCTGAGGTGGTCATTCTTCTCCCTCAGCTTAACCATCCAGAGCTCCCTGGAGGCCTAATAATAATAATAATAATAATAATAACAATAATAACAATAATAATTTATTATTTATACCCCACCCATCTAGCTGGGCTTCCCCAGCTACTCTGGGCGGCTTCCAACAAAATATTAAAATACAGTAATGCATCAAACATTAAAAGCTTCCCTAAACAGGGCTGCCTTCAGATGTCTTCTAAAAGTCTGGTAGTTGTTGTTCTCTTTGACATCTGGTGGGAGGGCTTTCCACAGGGCGGGCGCCACTACTGAGAAGGCCCTCTGCCTGGTTCCCTGTAACTTGGCTTCTCGCAGTGAGGAAACCACCAGAAGGCCCTCGGCACTGGACCTCAGTGTCTAGGTAGAACAATGGGGGTGGGGACGCTCCTTCAGAATGGAATAAAATGTGTGAATCGATGGTGCGCACTAGAGACAAGAGTTTCTAGAGGCCAGGTGGAAGTGGCTGATACATCAAGAATAGCCATTCTAGTTCACAAGTACCAAAAGGTAAAATGTGTCCCCAGTGGGAAAGATATAGCTCTGTGGCAGAGCATCTGATTGCAGGCAGGAAGTTCCAAGTTTGAGCCTCAGTATCTCCAGGTAGGCCTGAAAACCTGGAGAGCTGCTGACAGGCAGTGTAGTGACTTAATATCAGGGTCATGGGTTCGAGTTCCACATTGGGTAAAAGATTCCTGCAGTGCAGGGGGTGGGACTAGATGGTCCCTTCCAACTCTACAGTTCCACGATTCCATAAAACAGACAGTACTGAGCTAAATGGCAGCTTCCAAATGTTCAATCTCTTCAAAAAGGCAAAGACAGGGACAAAGTAGGGAACAGTTTTTGTGCCCCTGACAGGTACCAGAGAAACAAGACAGTTGGTGCAAACCCAGTTTCTCAGAGTTCTCTTGCAATTTTTCACAGCTCCTTCTTTCTATTTCCACTTCCCCTAATTCAAAGATTTGTCCAGCTGTTGTAAAGCCAACAGAATAGGCTTTTGAAATCCCACTGTTTTCTTTTCTTCCTCCCATTATCAGAAGTCAGGACCTTCATTTCAACTGAGCGTAAAAGATAAGAGAGGTATTGTCCTCCTGCTGTCAATTTCTGGAAGTTGGTGCTCTCTATATATTGACTGCTGCAACTGATAGTTGAGAAAGGTTCTAAAGGGGGTTGCAGGATGCTGGGTTTGACCTGAAACTTCAGGATTTTAGCATCATTTTCCGAGTCTCAAAAAAATTGTAAAACCGCAGGGTGAGAAGCCAAAATAAAGGCAGCAGGTAATTGCATAAAAGCTGCAGTGTTTCTGTTTAGCCCTATGTCCACCAGGCTGTGAGATATCAGGCACAGACCGGCTCTCCTGTCTGGCCCCAAACAGGCACCACTAGGTTCTGCTTCTATCTCATAAGGTTCCACTTTCTGATCTTCCAGGCACTATCCAGGCAATCCTGCATTTCAGGATTGGAGACCAAACAGCAGCCCTTGTTTCTGACAATCTCTGTCATCCTTTGAGTGGGCAAAAGGATCCATTGTTTGGGGCTTCCATGCAGAGTAGAGTGTGGGAGGCAAGGAAAAGGGTGCCCCCAACCCCATGGCAGCTCTGACTTACGTATTTTAACATTTAGCACCTTAAAATGACACTACACCAAGAACACAATGTACATCTAAATTATGCAGAACTCAAAAAGGGCTCCAAATCAAACTTTGGTGATTTGATGTGTATAAAAGCATGGAAGAGTGTCAGCAATTTAATAATAATAAAATATTTGGCATGCATAGATCGCTTTTGAGCTGCGGAGATCCTGATTCATAGTTTACTCTCTTAGCCATTAAACGACATCACCTCTTTATTTATTCACAACTTGGGCAAGTAGCAGAATTCTGGATGGCATGCTAAATGACTTTCACCACCAAAAGGCAGTGAAGACCTTATCTTAAATTGATCCCTTATGATAAGTAGGAGCAGCCAGCATTTCCTGCCATGGTCATCCCATTTAGCATAAAGAAATAGCATATATATAATTAATATTTTGAAAATTGGCATATTAACTCCATGGATTTTGCCATTTGCTTAATGAATTGGCATTCCGATTATTAAAACATAGATTAGTATGTTGCATGAGCCAAAAATAATATGTTGCGTCAGCTATCAGCTACTAGGCATTGGAAGAAAATGACAGGAAAGGCCATACCTTGTTAGTGAGATTCCAAAGCAGCCTTCCTCCACCCGGTGACCTCCAGGTGTTTGGACTTCCAACTCCCATCAGCCCTCACTGGCAGAGCTAATGGCAAGAGATGAAGGGAGTTGTAGTCTAAAACATTTGGAGGGCACCGGGTTGGGGAAGTCGGCTCCAGGCCTGTTAGAATAGACTGCTGGGTTCTGTGGATCCTTGGTCTGAAGCAGGGGTCAGCAAACTTTTTCAGCAGGGGGCCGGTCCACTGTCCCTCAGATCTTGTGGGGGGTCGGACAATATTTTGAAAAAAAATATGAACGAATTCCTATGCCCCACAAATAACTCAGAGATGCATTTTAAATAAAAGGACACATTCTACTCATGTAAAAACACACTGATTCCTGGACCGTCCGCAGGCCGGATTTAGAAGGCATTTGGGCCCGATCTGGCCCCTGGGCCTTAGTCTGCCTACCCATGGTCTGAAGCAACAAAGCAATTACAATCGTACCTCAGAAGTTGAACGGAATCCGTTCCAGAAAACTGTTTGACTTCCAAAACGTTCAGCAACCACGGCACAGCTTCCGATTGGCTGCAGGAAGCTCCTGCAGCCAATCGGAAGCCACAGAAGTAGCGGCGGACTTCCGAGGTACGACTGTATTGCATTCCAAAGTCTACCCCTGTTCATTGCACCAAGTGCATAATCAGATGTCACAGAGCTATATTTTCAAATGTGGGGATGATTTCAAGCAAAAAAGTGTGTTCTCTCTCTCTCTCTCTCTCTCTGTGTGTGTGTGTGTGTGTAAGAGAGCAAAACAGAGAAATGGCAAAGCCATGAAGAGTTCAACACCTCCATGCACAATTTCTTCATTTTCAATGGCTTCCACATCACGCTTTGGTAGTGACTTGTGTTTCAAGGCACAGACCTGCCACTGTCACATTTAGTTCCACACAAAGTTGGGACCAGCCAGTTCCAAGCTTCACCATAGATCCAGACTATGGTGTGTGCCACAATCACAGAGGAGTTTGCATCAGTGGATGGTTCCCATGAGACAACAACAGGAGCCTCAAACAAGCAAGCCAAGCCACTTGCAAGGGAAAACAATCAAACAAGAAAACCACAGTGAGCGTCACCACCAGCCACTCTGATCTCTCAAATACCATCCTGATGCCTAATACAGTTACCATTCAGGCTCTGAGGTTTAAGCAAAATCAACTTCTCTGAAGGGAAAGTATATTGGAATTTAAGTGCAGCCTTCCCTCCCCAGAACCCTACCTGACTAAGAGTCTGGAACTGGTTTTTCATTGTTGTATGTCAACTGCAATGTACAAATAGGCTGTGAATTCCCTACAAAAAAACCCACACTCTTCAGGATTACACTACAAATTGTCAGTACCAAATATATTCCTCGCTGTTCAAGAAAGAATGTTGCCCTCTTTGTGAATCGCAAATTGTGATGGTATCTCTACGACAAATTTCCCCCATTCTGCCCACCACAATGAAGATTCAAACAGGGGAGACTGATAACTCTGTATGTGCAACCCTGGTCTTAGCTGATGGCAAGGTTTTGCTCCAGCTCTCCTTTCAATGCCACAGCCCATTAAGCGTAGGATATAAGAATAGATTAAATGTAGGGTATAAGACTAGATTACATTGTCCCTGCGTTGGTGCAGAGTGCATATATTTCAGCATGTTCCCCTGTGGAAAGTCTCTATGGATCAGGGGAAACAGCTTCCAGATGAAAGGTTGGCACTTCCAACATGGGAACAACCACCTCCACATTCAAGACCAAGAGTGATGGTGCTGGTCCCCAGTGCTAGTCCCTTCAAACAATTCTGATTCTTTTCAGAAAGCCCTCACAACCCACATCCAAAGTTTCTTGCACACATGTTCAACTTCTTCCACACAAAAATGCATTTAAAAGGTAATCTCTGGCCATGGTACTGATCCTACTGCCATGCACACTGCCCCCACCAGCTTTATCCCACATACCCTAAAAAGCAGGCACAGTCCACCGTCCGGCATCCAAAAGAAAAGAGCTCCTGGAGTTTTGGCTCTATAAACCCCCCTTTTGGCAACAGAGCAGGACACCTGGGCCCCACCCTCAAATTCCTGTCACAAGTGGTTTTTGTGTTCATAGTAAATTGAAAGCCACTCTAACTTTGCTGACAGTAAATAAAGGGGGCCTTGGGCTCCTATCTAGGTGAGGGGACCAGCCTGGAGGCTTTCAAGAGGTTGAGTTGTAAGAAGTGCTTCATTACCAAGCCATGACAAGCCCTTCAAGTTCACTGTTAAGCCAGGACACTTTATTAATCACCAGGTGAAGTTCCCTGCTGGGTAAGGTCTTGGTATATAAGAGGAGCAGAGCTGCAGCAGACAGCACTGAGCAATAAGATAAAGCAAGTAATACAGTGGTACCTCAGGTTACATACGCTTCAGGTTACAGACGCTTCAGGTTACAGACTCCGCTAACCCGGAAACAGTACCTCGGGTTAAGAACTTTGCTTCAGGATGAGAACAGAAATCGTGCTCCAGCAGCGCGGCGGCAGCAGGAGGCCCCATTAGCTAAAGTGGTCTTCAGATTAAGAACAGTTTCAGGTTAAGTACGGACCTCCGGAACGAAATAAGTACTTAACCTGAGATACCACTGTAGTAAGATGCAGGATAAAATAGAAAGAATAAAAGTAGGCAAATGGGAAAGTGGGTGCAGTAGAATTCAGCACAACATCTAGGGATGGGTGAATCTATTTTCCCCCATCTTAAATTCAGTTCTTCACATTCCCACATCACTTTGTGATTTTTTTAAAAAAAGTATTCATGAAAATTCACCAGTATTTTAGTGTGCATTTTTCCTAATATACACATTTTTGCATGCAATCTTCGCTAGTATAAATCATTTTTGCATGTTGTTTTCACTGATATATTCATCTACATGTACACATTGCTGGGCTGGAGAACTGCATTGCAACATTCAGAGAAAGGCAAGTTTTCAAGGGTGGCTGGGTTTCTGTTCACACATTGCTTTGGTAAATGCCTGTTAGGTATGTTAGCCTTTCCGTGTGAACTGAATTTATCCCCCGTCCCTTATAGGGTTCCCATCTTCTTTAATTGTTACTGTGCTGAAACTGTGTCTGTTCCAAACTTTGGAGATTGCACTGCGCAAGCACAGAAATTTGCATACGGGGTGCAGAATTGAGATCCCCAAGAACCTCAGCTTTCTTTCTTGCCTTCCATCTGCAAGTCTCTGGTCCTTAAAATGACAAAATATGGCTTGAAAGTGCTAGGATGATGTCTAGCAACTTCTCAGAAAGCTCAGTTGTGGAGAGGGAACTGAGCAGGACCTCTAGGGAGGGCAGGCTTCACTCAGGTGTGTAGCAAGAAATGTTGTGGCAAGGGAGCCTAAGGCTGCCTCTGTGTGTGTGTAAATAATTGCATAGCAACTAGAATCAAATTATAGACAACATAAAATTACGTAATTAAAATTCAATAATATTTAATCTTACAAAAGTTAGAAACAAGTGCCTGGCATTTACCAGTCATTGAGTGCCTTTGGAGAAGTAGGGGAACTTGCGTTGAGCAAGCTGAAATCCTTGCGTTAGTGGATGGATACCACCTATTGCCTTAAACACATCCAACCATCATCTTTTGCTGCCTCCTGTGTCTGGTCTGGAGCTCCTTTCCAAACCACTACCTCCCTCCCACTTCAAATCCTGCCTCAAATCTCCTTAGATCTTTGATTTATCCCCCTTAGTCTTCATCCTGAACTGAAACTTCACTTTGTGTAGCTGCGTTTGGACATATCTATTACATCCACCATCCCTCCACCATCCTTATTTCCGTTGTTCAAAAAGAATTTCTCAGTTCGTTGTGGCAGCCGGCTGCACTTTGGGTCATGTTCACTCTGCAAACCTCCATTTGCACACTGATGGTGCTAAAAAAAATTATGATGTTGAGAATGATGGAGTCAGGCAACTGCCTATACTGAAACAGTGTTAAATGGTTCTTCATATTGCTCACATCCATCCGTTCTCTCACACATGCATACACACCAATAACCCAAAGAGCTGCTTTTAACCAACTGTAAACAGAAACAGCTCGCACTCAATGGTTTCTGTCTTCATTTCAAACAAAATCTTTATTTATCATCAATAGCAGAAGCATTCAAGGAGAAGCTGAAAGCAAACATCCTTGTGGGTTACTGATTGCCTGATAAGGAGAAAAAACTCACAGAGCAAAATGTAAGGTGGCTGCTGTCCGGTATGGACCAGCTTCCACAGGACGAGAAGCAGAGGTCATAGTCCCAGTCATAAAGCATCTCAGGTAACCTTTAGCCCAGATTGGCTCCCAGCCCAGCCTTCTGATTGGCTGGGGAGTGGTCCTATATCACATAAGGGCAGCCCGCACACCATAATGTGGCCCTTGGCTGACTTCCATGTGGCCCACAGTTCCCCTCCCCAGGTCTTTAGCACTGATCACTGATCAGTTGATCAAAAATTGGTGTGTACACTCCTCAGCTATTCCTTGCACCAATGAGATAGCTGGTGGAGGGAGGCAAGGGGTGGGATTACTGCAACACCACTGTTCACCTTTCCTCAGGTGATTGGTGCTGGATACATCCAAGGACTGCAGTGATTGGCTTGCTCCTCGGCTGTTCCCAGTGCCAATCCGCTAGGCCTATTTACCTTTCCAAGGTTCAGAAAGCCTCAGTCTTAAACATTTTGCCAGTGACCTTGAGAGGGCATGATTCTGAGCAGAGACACAAGAGAACAAGGAGGAGTGTTTAGCTGCTTAGGTCTGTAGATCTTTATCCAGTGGGCATACCTACACCATATTGCCCTGCTCTTCCCCTTGTGGGAATCTCCCCCATATACATACACCTGTAACTGTGGGGAAAGGAAGTCAGGAGGTGGGGTGTCACCATTTGGATTGGAAAAGTGGCTAGTGGTGAAAATGTTAAATATATTTCGCTAATGTTCCTTCATTCTCCCAATGCCACTGTTTTCGTAAAAAAACAAAAAGCACCCATCACGGCTTTCTTTCACATCTTCGCATGTGATGTTTAATTTCTCTCTCTCTATATATATACATATATGCAAGTTTCTAGGTGTCACAGCTGCAAAGATAAGTTTCAAATCATATTGGCAATGCCTGCAGAAATAACAGAAGCCAGAAGGGAACTTATAAGTACTTTTGTAACATGCATAGGTCTGCCCTCATTTCCATAAATTATTTGCATGGTGCACTCAGACTGCAGAATTCTTTTAAAACTTTGGTGTGGATTTTTGACTGTTTTTTTTAAAAGCGTTCTTTGCAATTATCTGCGAGGCTGAGATGGTTTCTCTGCTAATTACCCAGGAATTTTGCACTCTTCCCCCTCACAATTCATTTCTGAAGATGCCACCTTAATTGTTTTGGACAGTTATACCAAACCTTTAGAGTCTTCAAAGCACTTCCCATACAAACCTTATGCTTAATTTTAATTGATTTTATGATGTATGTTCTATCCATATTGCTCACTGCTTAGATTGAAGCTACAGCATTCAACTGCACAGTATGTATGAAGAAGATAAGAAGGACCTGCTGGATCAGGCCAATGAGCCATTTAGTTCAGCATCCTGTTCTCACAGTGGCCAACCAGATGCCTGTGGGAAACCAGCGAGCCCAAGAGCCCTCTCCCCTCCTGTGGTTCCCAGCAACTGGTATTCAGAAGTGTTACTGTGAAGTAAATTAGTATTATTACCCCCATAGTGCAGATAGGAAAGTGAGACCAAGGTCATACATCTTCCCCCAAAGAATCCTGGGAACTGTAGTTTGCTAAGGGTACTGGGAATTGTAGTTTTGTGAGGGGTGATCTACAGTTCCCAGGGTTCTTTGGGAGAAGCCATGTGCTTTCTTTTTTTCTTTTTATTAGTTTTCAACATATCATTTTCAAAGGTCATTTAACATAATTTCATATCTTATACAAATTTTAGACTTCCATCAATCACATCTGAAAATTTTTCCAGTCTTTTTCACTTAATTTGCATTTCTTAATTTCACTGTTACTTTTAATTATCTTAACTAACAACTCTCTTCATAACCTTCCTTGCAATAGTTCTGTGAGGGGGGATCTACAGTTCCCAGGGTTCTTTGGGGGAAGCCACGTGCTTTCAATATATGGTACGGGTGTTACACAATGTTAGCTTGCCTAAGGTCACTTAGTATGAGTTAGTTCACGGCAGAGGCAGAATGTTTTTTGTTTTTTTAAAAGGGAAAACCTGGTTTTGCAGCTCAATCTTTTAGCCACTCCACAGCATCATCACTGCATTGAAAATGCCACTGGATGGCACTCACTTGGTCCATTGTCCTCACAGCTCTGAAAGTGTCCTGCCTTCCCTGAGGGGGATACCCTTTCCATCCTCCTTCTCCTACTCAGGTGATATGCTCTCCGGCGGTGACCAGGCCAGGAGGAACGACAGAAAGAGACACACACCATAAAGAGACGCTGGCAAGCGCTGACTTGGTGATCTGAAAGTACAGAAATGGGGGATGGAGGAGGTGGGAGGACAACATGGGCCCCTGGTTCCTTGACTAGGGTTTGTTTTGCAAAAATTCCTCCACTGTCACAGCCAGGTAACACTCTGAAATGCTTTGGCGTGAACTAAGGGGATGCAGACCCAGCAGGGTATGGGCAAAGTGTCATTAAGTCACGTTGAAGGTGATTCATAATCTGGTTGCTTTCCTACAAGTCTTCTTTTAGCATCATGCCTAGGTTGAAGAGTGCCTGCCTTTGGAGCTGACCTGCCTGCCTTCTTGAGGAAGGGGTGAAGAGCTGTGCAGGGCAGCAATGAACTCTTACTCTAAATTCAGAAATGTCTGAAAGGAGCCAGTACACAAACTGCTCAGCTCAGTCCCCTAGAGAACACAGGCCACATCCATACCATACATTTAGCACCCTTAAGGAGTCCTGGGAACTGCAGTTGGTTAAGGGTGCTGGGAATTGTAGCCCCATGAGGGTTAAACTACAGGCCCCTTATTCTTTGGGGGAAGCCAGTTGCTTCATAGAATCATACAGTTGTAGATAATCTAGTCCAATGCAGGAATAGGCAGCTGTCCCATATGGGGAACGAACCTGCAACCTTGGTGTTATCCGCAGCATGCTCTAACCAACTGAGCTATCCAGGCTGACAATGTGCTTGAAACATATGATGAGGATGTGACTCTGGGAGAAGGAGAAAAGTGCTATCTTTCATTCTTTGTATCGCACACCATTCCTGTCCCAAGACAACAGGTTGAGGAATGGGAAAGCAGAGGATGCCAGAACTCAAGGCCATTGCTTGGAACACACAAACAGCAACCAGAAAATTGTAAGCAAGAGACATGGTCCAGCTCACAGGCACAACTATCTGTTCAACCCAGGCAGCACTGCCACTTACTACTAAAAGATTAGCATTGCGTTTTTTGTGACTCTTGTTTTGCATAGTGCTTCCCATCATTTATTGAACTTTCTTTCACAACAACTTTAAGAGAGAGAAGCTTTTGATACTGGTCATTAATATTAAAAGCCTGAGAACTGTATTTTGTTACGGGCTGTATTTTTATTAGTTCCTGGGATTCTTTGGGGGGAGGCCATGACTGTCCAAAGCTATAAGAATGCTTTAAGTTTATCGTGTGGATGGGAGCAGAGGGATCTGAATGAAAACAAGGCCCTGACTATGCTTTGAAACCTTGGTATAAACTCTGTGATAGAAGAGTTTCTCTCTCCTGCACGGTCCCCATTCTGCCTTCTCCCACTGCAAGGAAAGAGGGATGTGAATAAGAACTAGGAATTAAGAAAGTGTGTAAGAACCCAAACACAAATAGCAAGCCTAACATGGCATGCAAAATGTGCTGGATTTTATGTATTTTCATGTATGGTTGATCAGAATCACTTTATGACAAAGGTACGGGTTTCCAGCGAATGCCATTGCTGCTGCCACAACCCAAATGCCACCACTGAATATAATGCTAAGATGTATCAAGTTCAGGAACGCTCCTATCCCCATGGAGCATAAATCCAACATAGAAGACAACCTGTGGAATTGGGAATAGTGCACAGAAAGGCCCTCTATATATACCAAGAAAGATCATTGGTCCATCTAGCTGACTGCCAAAATCAAGCCATCAACCCACAATGATTGGAAATGGCTCTCCAAGGTTTCAAGAACTGAAGATTCCCAACCCTATCTGGAGGTGTCAGGAATCGAACCTGGAACTTTCTGCATGCAACGTACATTCACTGCTACAGACCTTCCTCACCCCCCTCCTGTGTCTGCCACTGGAGACAGCTGCCTCCCTCCGCCCAATTCTAGGGCCACCTCTGCTCATCTGACCCAGGTTCTATTTGCACTGGGAAAGAAGCTGCCGAGAATGAGTCAAGAAGGCGCATTTGGGGTGAATCTGCACTGGTTAGAGCAAGTGAAATAGAGATGCGCTGCAGCAGATCTTTCAGAGTTTGGGTACAGGACCATTTAGGCAGTTAGTAACAAGATACACAGGCGAGACGAGCCAAGAGATCCTTTGCTTATCCACTGCTTCCACCTTGGGTCATTCTTCTTACAGCAAGTTCAGAGGTCAAACAGTAATTAGCAGTTGGTTGACCTGAAGGAACATGCCTCCTTCATCCCTTCTCACACACCCCCACCCTCCCCCTTCTCAGTGCAACACAATCTCCCCTCCACACCCATATTTCTTTCAATCTAATATTGCACACTAGATTGCTCACATGATTCTGCCTTTAAGAATTGCTCCTCTCACAAATAGTTGGGGTCTGTGTCTTGGGGAAGGGAGGGGAGCTGCTCTGGACTGGGACCCTGGCATGGAGCACAGGGGGACTTAACTCTTTGTCCCTGCTGCAGTTTTCCAGGGAATCCTTCCCATAATGATTTGCCTGCTGAGAAACCTCCCTGAGCATCTGCCGTGGAGACCTTGTGTGTCACTGCAGAGGACACTGAAATCCAGTGCACATTCCATACTCCATTGTGTTTAAGGAGCAAGGAACCAGCCAGGCAACTGTACTCTGGCTCTGCCATTGTCCTGGGTGAATTAGCCATGCTCAGTTAGGGAGGGCTGAATTTGATCATTTCTCTTTCTCTAACTTTCTCCTTTTTCCAACATTAAATTCAATTTGCCACATTTATGCATCAGTTTGCAATTCCTCATGAATATTCACCAGCACCTTCGCACACATTTCTCCTAACACACACATTTTTCTACGCACTTTGGCGTAATGCGCACATTTTTGCAAGCAATTTTCTTTAAGGTGCACAAATGCATTAGGTTTTTTTTTATTAATATATGTAATTTGATGCATACTTCCCCCTCCCAATATGTGCATTTTTGCACATTGGAGAACTGCATCGCAAAATTCAGAGAAGTGTGAATTTCAAATGATGATGGTGTTTTTTTTCTATTTGCACATTGTTTCACGAACAATGCATTAGGTAAGTTCACATGAAAAGATGAACCGAAGCAAATTTCTTTCCACAATTCCTAGCTAGGATTTACCCAAGACACTCCCTAGGTAACAAACTGTAGGGAAAGAGAGGTGGTAGAAGGAAGCTCCTTTCCTGGGAAATTTGTCTTGTCTTTCATTACTGATCTCCTTATTGAGGAACTTCAATAAGCTTACAACAAAACTCCAAACATAGTTTGAAAACCCTAATACAATCTGAATTTCCTTCAATTGATTTAGATGTGAGGACACTGTAATTCAGCCCATGTGTTCCTTCCAAGCTGGAATGCCTGTCAAAGATGTTTGTGTTCGTATTTCCAGATTCCATCTAAGTCAGGCTTACTCAGGTACATCCTGAAACACTAAATTCTAGGTTTCTGTTTGCAAGGCTCCTGCAGTGTGATCTCTCACTTCATTGCTTGGCCCGTGAACATCTTGCTTCTCTTCTTCTTCAAGGGATTTGGATTACTCACCGCTTTTGGTTGCAAGCGACATGTTGGAATGTTTCACTGCAGGGTCGTCGTATCCTTCAATATCAATTTCCCTCTGAATGTCAGCTTCATAGTCCTGGCACGGGAGGAGGGGGAAGAAAAAGGAATAATCATTTAAATACTCTATAAAGCAGCTATCAAGTGTTCTAGATCACAAACCTCTGTGTTAGCCTAACAGGGGTAACCTGACATTCTTTGCACAAAGTTCAAGGCACTAGTCCTCATTTTTAAGCTTCATTCACAACATTCTTATAAAAGTGCAGTCTTTGTTTTTGTTTTTCCCCACCTGCGTCTGAGCTGTCATTCCCTTTGGGCTTCCGTTCACTCTTTCCGTGTACTTCTTGTTCTCTTCCTAACGCTCAGCCTGGAGGTAACATCCCCTGGTTGGCTGGATCTGCTGGAAATCCAAAAGGAAGATGAACAAGTTAGGAAGTTTAGGATCATGAACTGATAGATGTGGCTCTTTGTCCTAGAAGAGATAACTTAAGAGCAGATTGACTGCGCTGCTTTTTTCTTGGAAGAAAACAGAAGCCACCTTTGTCTATAGGGTATCTAGAGACTCCCATGGCAATCACTACAAGTCCTTACAGCCCCTCTGCCCTACAGTGAATATAACCAGCTGAATATAACCAACAGCAAACCATTTGAATCCTCTCTCTGGTTGCTTCAGATATAGCCATTTCCTTTGGAATTACCGTCCTTTGTTTTCTCACTTTTTATGGAGCTTCCAGAAAATATAGGTCTCAGCCTAGTGCATCCCACTGTTGGCTCCTGGTGTTTACCTAGACCTGATTTGGGGATAATAAAATGTAATAGCCCCATAACTTGCCTAATGCAGAAAGGCAAAGCGCAGTGGCTCTGTTGCCTTTAATTAAACACTTCCTGTTTGCAGGTTTATTCTATTTAGAATCCAGCCTCTCTGCTCTTGCTCCCATCACACCCACAGAATGCTGTTTTGTGGGGACTTACACCTGGATCAGGCTGCTTCAGTTTAGCTGGCTGAGCCAGAATCATAGAAACATAGAGTTGGAAGGGACTCTGGGGATCATCTACTCCAATCCCCTGCAATGCGGGAATATGTAGCTGTCCCTTATGGAGACCTGAGATGGAGGGGCAAGTTATGCCAGTGTGTGGATTTTCTCTGTCCTGAATCTACCACCAATCAGTTTAAACGAATAACCTCAAGCTGCTTATATTAGAATATATTTCTATTTTAATGTTTTAACATTGTTTTACTGTATATTCTTTATTATGGGAATTTATTTTAGTATTTGTGTAGCTTGTTTTGAAACCAAACAATATATATATATAAACCTCGCATGATTGGAGGAAGAGAAAAAATATATTCATATTCTTCTTATCAAGCATCATTTATAATCTTCCATGGTGTCCCATTCAGTCATCTAAAAAGACCCAAATGCGTCAACCTTTTCCCATAGAACATGTGATAATCAGGCCCTGATCATATTTGTTACACTTTTCTGCACCTTTTCCCAGTTCTATGATATCCTTTTTTTAGATGATTTGTTCAGAACTGTATACGGCATTTCAAGTGCAGCTGGATGACAGATTTATATGAAGACATATTAATCTCAACAATGCTAGCAGGTTAATTTTCAGTCCCTTTAATCTCTAGCATGGGATTTGCTGTACACACCCCCATCACCGTACACTGAGTTGAAATACATTTTCTGAAGCACTAGGAGGCGCTGTTCAGCAAAAGTTGCTGAGTCAGGGAGGCTGCCGGCGCCTAGCATGCTAAAGGAATTGTCTCTGCTTAGTCACCTAGCCAGAGAGTGCAAAAAGCTATTACAAGAAACCAGTCTTTTCTTGATTCTGCACCCCCTTTGTGGTCCAATTTCCAATGGGGTAAAAGCAGGGGCTGTTCAGGGCCAAACTCATCTTCAGCATCTTAGCAAAGTCACTGTCTAGTAGAGCTAGCAGGCTGAGCTACGAACTAAGAAGTCTTTGGTTCAAAAATTGGGAAACCAATATTTTTCCAACTTTCAGTTCCATTCTCTACATGAAAATTCAAGGGCATTTCATTGAGCCCTTTATCTAATATACATTTTCATGTATGCAATTTTTGACTAAGATATTATTATAAATTAAGCTTTAAAAAAATGATTCCCTGCCAACCCTTCACCACCCGATCAGGTTCAAACAGTTTAAGAATACAATATTAAAAACTGTTTAAAACAGATTAGATGTATATATCTCAACTGAGGTAAAGAGATGTGTCTGCATAATGGCAGTGCCAGAAACACTATTTTTGGTGGTGGCAGGGGGGAGGGGGAATTCCACAACTTCTGGACTACCACAGAGATTGCTCTCTCCTGTGCTGCTAGCCCCAACATTTATGAGGCCACAGCAGAATGGCCAAGAGGGAACTATGCAGAGGTCACTATATATATATATATATATATATATATATATATATATATATATGCTTTCGTAGCATATAAAGCACCAGCCTGAAGATGACGAGTGAGACCTCGTCGAAACGTCGCACAGACACCCCGACTCTTACACGGGAAGACACCCGAAGACACCAAAACCTGCATATATATATATATATATATATATATATATATATATATATACACACACACACACACACACACACACACACACACAAGCAATTTCACCATAATATGATGCATTTTGCACATTATTTTAACTATATTAGTGAAATTCTGCACCTTCCTCTAATGTACATTCTTTGTTTGGAGAACAACATTCAGGGTGCAAATTTCAAAATGCAAGTTTCAAAGTTGCATTTTCATTCACTATTGGTTTGGAAAGTGCAAGTTGGGTAGGTTTGCATAAAAACGCGGACGCTGATGTATTTCTCCTGATCGCTATTCAAACCTCAGGGACTTCTTATGCACCCTCAAGCCCTATTCGCCCTGCTGTACCAGCCAGTCTATGAGGAAGACAAGATATAATTCAAAGCAGGGCTCAGCAGGGCTTAGACCCAGAACCTGGCTTCTCTTGCCAGGAGTTCAGCCCTGGAATCACACGAAGCAATTTACTGAGTGTCTCTGGGCATGTGCAAAATCCTTGGTCCTATTGAGAAACTGCAATCATATCTAAGCTTTGGCCCCACCCCTGCAAAATTGGCTTCCAGTTTAGAGGGTCCCTGTGGCTTCCGCATCAACTTGAGCAACCACAGCTCTCATTTTAAGAAAAGAAGCTCTATAAGGAATGTTGCCCTGGTGATGCAAATTATCAACTTCCTCCCCCCCCAAAAAACCCCCAGATAAATGCTAATCAATATGCACAAAGTGTTCCAGTCCACAATTTGAGCTTTTATGTAATACCTAATTTGGCTCTTTTTAAAAAAAGAGCTTTGAGGGACTGCATATTAAGTTAATGGAGTTCTATGGTACCACACCTTAGATAAACTTTATCTTTTCCCTCCTGCACAAGCTGGGCTGAGTTCCTTATGCACCAGCTGATGGAGCTGCAAGAGCAATGCTGCAATGGACTAAGCCCCCGAGGGATGCTGCTGCTGCAGAGACCCCTTCATTGGCAAGTGTACAAAGCGAAGACTGAACAGGTGCATGTTGAGATGCTTTATAGGCACACGGT
Organism: Podarcis vaucheri; assembly: GCF_965113315.1. Taxonomy (NCBI): domain Eukaryota; kingdom Metazoa; phylum Chordata; class Lepidosauria; order Squamata; family Lacertidae; genus Podarcis; species Podarcis vaucheri. The sequence continues at coordinate 28,362,207 of NC_138751.1, forward strand.
CCCATTTAAATACAAAGCATTGAATGTGAGGGCCCACAGAGTATTGCCCAGCTCTGTGAGTCAAGCAATTCTCCTGTTTGCCCTCCACTTTCTAATTTCTAGATGGGTTGATGCTCAGACTCCCTTCCACCCCTCCTTACACTGCCAAATCCTCATACAGAAGACCACCCCACACCTCACTCCATTGGCAGGCTTTGCTTCTTCTACCTTCAGCTAAAGCCAGCATGAACAAGCAACAGTTCCTTCCTTCAACAGTTCTCAAGCATGCCCATATGAAAGTTTTTCACCTCGTTACCCTCGGTCAGTGATGGCCAAACTTGGCCCTCCAGCTATTTAGGGACTACAATTCCCATCACCCCTGACCACTGGTCCTGTTAGCTAGGGATGGTGGGAGTTGTAGTCTCAAAACAGATGGAGGGCCAAGTTTGTCCATCACTGCCCTCAGTCATCATGCCTCCATCTCCTTCTGCAATCTAGATTAATAGATGCTAAGAGATATCGAAAGCAGGAATAGCTCAGTGTTAGAGCATGCAGAAGGGCCTGGGATCATTTCCAAATGTCTCTAGGTAGGGCTGGGAACATTCCCATCTGAAAACCTGGAGCACCAATGCCAGCCAGTGTAGATCCGTTGGGAAAATGTTAGGCTTGGTGGAGGGGGGCAGATGCAGCCTTCTCTATTTGGCCCTCTAGAGTCAACCAGCCTTTCTCAGCCTTGGGTCCTTAGACGGTGCTGGACTGCAACTGCCACCATTCCTATCCAACGTGGCCAAAGGTCAGAGATGAAGGGAGTTGTAGCTCAAGAATATCTGGTGACCCAAGGTTGAGAAAAGCTGCTCTAGACTCTCCCCAGGCCACACCCACTCTTCAGTCACATGACTGGGGTGTGTCTTTGAACTCAGACAATGCATCTTGGTTGCCTGCATGGGGGACAGAGAGGGGTATGCAGAGAAACTTACATTTGTTGCTCCGCCCATGTTTGCCTCTGGCTCCACCCACCTTTGGCATGTGGCCCTTAGAAAGTTGCACAGAGAGGAAGGTGGCCCTCAGGCCGAAAATGGTTCCCCACTGCTGGTGTAGGCAATACTGAACTACATGAACCAATGGTCCAATTCATCACCAGGCAGCTTCCTATGCTGGAAACCAGCTGTGATCTATTGGCAGATATCTCCAAAACATCTCTTGCCTACCTTTTTTTTTTTTTTTAAAGAGATCCATGACTTCAGTCAGAATATGCCTATTGCTAAGCCTAGTCACTAGACAACTATGTCTCTATGGAACACCTATTATATGCAACAAGAGCACCAGGCAGTTCTATTTCCATCATCTGATAAAAAGGTACTGTACAGCTGGTGAAGCTAAAAAGAGAAGCACAGCTAAAAAAGATCAGGCGTTGGAGCATGTTCCATGCAAATGTAGCTTTAGACACGGGCTAAAGCTGGATTGCTGGAGGGACTACAACTCCCATCATTGCAGACCACTGACTGAGGCTCATGGGAGTTGGAGTCCAGTATCTATTACCACATGTTCTCTATCCATGATTTTAAAGTCAGCTAGGCATGGAGAGAAATACATGGTGGTGCAGAGAAAGTGAAGAGACAAAAATCATCCAGCACCCCCAACACACACACCCCAAAATAGATCACAGAGTAATCCAAAGGATTTGATAAGCATTAGGTTCAGGACACGCCAAAGGAAGCATTTCTTCCCACAACACCAGCCTCTTTAACTTCTGGAATGAATTCCAAAAACATTTGGAGATGACGACCATTTGCTTAGACAGGTTTTGAAAAAGGGAATATGAATTCACAGGGGATAAGTGTATCAATTATGAGCGTTGGTTGATTACAAACTTCCCAGAGTACTTTGGCCAGAATGGATATATTCTGCCTCCTTTGTTGGAAGCTGGAGCCAGGAAAAGTGCTGTTGCACTAAGGTCTTGCTTTTGGGCTTCCCATAAATATCTGATTGGCCATTGTGAGAACAGGATGTTGGACTGGATGGGTCGTTGGACTTATTCAGCAGGGCTGTTTTTATGTTCTTAATCTAGCGGTCACTGTTCAGAGACAGGGGGTTGGAGTAACAGTCTGATCCTATATGTGTCTCCTCAGAAATAAGCCCCACAGAGTACAGTGGGACTTACTCTGAGGTAGACATGAATCTCAAACAGACCTTTGGTCAGATCCAGCAAGGCAATTTCATTATCCTCATAGGAAAGCATCAATGGAAAAGAGATGCTAACTTCTTACAAACTCCTTGTTTGTCCAAAAGTGACATTCATAGTTCTTAAACATTGACAACCTTCCATAAAGTATCCCAACATTTCATTACAGCAGGGTTTGTACACTGTAACCTCCACCCCCTCCTTTTGAAGACAAGAGTATTGAAAAGGATGCTGTTGACAGCTTGCAGACCCACACCAGGAACAAGGAGCTGCACATCACAAAGAGGAGACCAACCAACTTTTGCAAGCACACAAAGCAGGTACCTTTCTTGGCAGGAAAAGAAAAAAAAGCAGTAACCTGCAGCTACTTTCCTTAGAAAGAGAGAGAAGCAAAGGTGGGACATGCCTCAGAAGTCCAAGCAAAGACCAAACAGCTGGTGGAGAAAAATTGTTGGAGGCTCCTCAAACCTCCTTGAGATTTTTTTTTTTTTTTGGGGGGGGGTATTTAGATTAAATGCTCTGAAGAAGGTATGGGGAACTACAACTTCCATCAGTCACAGCAAGCATGGCCAACTGGGATTTTTTGTTGGCACCAAGCTTCTCAAAGGGTTCCTTGGCCCCTTCCAAGAGCAGCCTCTTCTCCCTCCTCTCACATTGCCCTCCCTTCCATGTCCTGCAATCTCCACCCTCAGCCCCCTCCATCCATAGGCTCCCTTGAAGAACCAACTCATTGTATAAGGTCACCTACCTGTATGCTTGCAGAGAGAGCTCGATGGGAAGGCAGAGAAGGTTCAAGCCAGGGGTCTTTCTGCTGCTCCGTGGAACCCCTCTCTCCTTAGCGGTTCCCTACAGCCTGCAACAGGCGGTAATGAGACGAGAGAGCTCTCCAGAGGAGCTTCAAAGTCCTGACTCATGGCTGCTGCTTTAATCTCGCGGTGCCACCTGGCATCAGGGGTGTTCCTGGTGGGTCTAGATGCAACTTTTTTCCCGAAGGACCAGTAAACAACATTATCTGGAGTTACCATGAGGTGCAACCTCCCTGCTACCCATCCGTGCTCTTGAACGTTGCTGGCTCGCCCCTCCCATCTCACCAGGACTGGTCTCACCAACATTAGAAAGGTCCCCTAAGTTTCGAACGATTCCTAGCAAGGCCACCTCGTCTTCCTCAATGAGCGTTTGGTCCTCCTGGGTCACGTTGCCTTCTCAGCTTCGCATCCTCGAGATAAACTTGTTTACAGATCTCAAGGGGAATTCCTCTGCTGGGGGTGGAGGGGTGGGGGAAGAAGGGGGAACCCTCACAAATATAGCCACTGGTGTTTTCCTTTTGGATTGATGTGGTTTTTTTCATTTAAAAAAAGTTTCTCGTGGGGATTCCCTCTTTTGGCTGGAGGCTGATGAGCACTGTTCACAGCTTTCAGCTGAAATGGCTGCTAGAAGAGGAAAGTAAAGATGAAAGCAAGGCAGGAACTGTATCTGTCTGGACCTTATTAACTTTGAATGAGTTCTCACGGGTGCATTTTACCTACCTGTACTTGAAATAATCAGAAGCAGTGCTCTACTTAGAAGCACATACAGGTTGCATGTATGTCTGACATATGCAAGGCCTCAACTGTCTGGCAAAGCTTCAATTAAATACAGAAGCACATATCGGTAACCAAAGCACAGGGCCTGGGGAAAAAGTAAAGCTCCATATATTAGAATGGTTTAATCAAGTTCTATGTAAATGGCCACAGTTCTGAATATTTTAGTGCACTTAGGGATGCTTGACGAATTCGAGTTAACAGTGCAAACTTGATCTGCGCCTCCCAGACCAGTGCAATTATCCTTCAGACATTACAGTCTCAGGTATGAGCTTAAAAAGAACAGAAAAAAGTTTGTTTTTTCAATAATTTTCATTCAGTGGCTACCAAAGCATTCACAACCATCAGACGGCAGTAATGCTATAATGAGACATTACAACAAAACACCAGCAGAAAGTGTTTGTAAACCATAAGTTTTCAGCTGTTGAAGGTGCTGAAGTACTGTGATTGGTGGCTAGAGAATGCTTGGGTGAAAAGGGGATCCTCTGATGGGTAGTAAAAGCACTCAGCTGTTGGTGCCGGCCTAATCTCTGAAGTGAAGCTCCTCCATAGGGTAGGTGTCACCACAAAGAAGGCCCATCGCCACGTAGCTAACAAGATGGACTTCTGGTGGCCATGACACAATCAACAAGGCTTTCCCCACAGATCCCAGTTAATTAATTAAATGTATTTTGTGATGGAATATATATACTATTTGAATAGTATTTTGTGCAAAATATTATGCAAGGCTTTTTTACACAAAAAAAGTTTGCAGACCAATGTGAAAATGAGATGAAAGGGTTTTATGTATGATATCATAGAATTGTAAAGTCTGTAAGGCCCCATTGCTAAGATGACTATGTTAAAAACCATGTGAGGGCAGCAACAAAGAGGGAGAAAAGTGGGGTGACCAGATTAGGGAAGGGAGCACCTCACCCGGAGTCCACTCGCACCTGGCAGCACCTCAGCTGTCACGAGCCTCCTGTGCCTTGCAAAGGATTCTGGTAAATGTTCTTGGAAGCATGGTTCATTCAAGAAGGGAGTGGTCTGTGCTGTGCTGTAGAGTCTCACACTCATCACATCCCTGTGCCTGCACATGTTGTTGTTGTTGTTGTCAAATCTGTTATCCATCCTTCACCAGCAGATCCCAGAACAGGTTACAGTTTAAAATCCAGAACTATAAACAGTTAAAGCAGATTAAAGTCACAGGAATCATTACCATTATCATCATTATTTTATTTTATTTTATTTTATTTTATTTTATTTTATTTTATTTTATTTTATTTATTTTATTTTATTTTATTTTATTTTATTTTATTATTTACATGCTGCCCATCTGAGTGGGTTGCCCCAGTAACTCTGGGTGGCTTCCAAGAGATATAAAAACTTAATAAAACATCAAACATTTAAAACTTCCCTCTACAGGAGTGCCTTGAGATGTCTTCTAAAGTTGTATAGCTCTTTGTCTCCCTGACATCTGATGGAAGAGTGTTGCACAAGGTGGGTGCCACTACCAAGAAGGCCCTCTGCCTGGCTCCCTGTAACTTTGCAGTGAGAGAAACATCAGAAGGCCCTCAGAGCTGGACCTCAGTGTCTGGACTGAATGACAGGAATGGAGACGCTCCTTCAGGTATACAAGGCTGAAGCCGCTTAGGTGAGCCCTGAAAATACACACCTCAGGTGTCAAAGGCCAGAGTTAAGAGGTGTGTCTTCAGCATTTGCTGAGTTGTGAAGAAGCCAGACGTGCCTCTGTGGGGAGGGAGTTCTTCAACCTAGGGGCTGGCCCAAAGAATGTCCTCTCTACAACCCTCTGAACTTCCGAGAGAACTTCTGGAACTACCAAGAGGCCCCCTCTGCTGATCTTAATGTCTGGAGGAGTTCTGGAGGGAAGAAAGCAACCTTTCAGATATTTATTAGAAGATGAGTGGCAGGTGTAAGCACGCAGCCTTTTAAGAAATCTTAGGGCCACACAAGATAAGACATGGGATAATCTTCGGCATCATCCCATTCCCTGAAAAAAGAAAAGGCACCACTGCTGTTTCATCACCCCTTCACTCTGGATCCTGTCAGGCCATACAGCTGGGTGAGACGGCCAAGAATTTGTCATGTGTTGTTTTCTCAATCTGGACTGCCTTTCCTATGCTGCTATTCGCCTGGCAGTGAATAATTATATAGGTACCTATACAATACTGGCTTGTTTTACCTCAGACATACAACAGTTTCGTGGCGGTGGTGGGGAGGTTTCAATAAGGAAGACAGCAAGAAAGAAAGTAAGGAATAGCCTCCCTCTCCATAGCCGGTCCTATCATTAGCTGGATTAAGGCAGCCACCTCAGGCAGCAGATGCTGGGGATGGGTTCTGCTGCTGCTGAGGTGTTGGAAAACATAGGTCTATAGGCTACATAGCCTGCCTTTTGGGCTCTGATCTAACGTGCTGTCCTCAGGTATGGTGGAGGATGCTTCCCCATATGCAGTGCTGAGGTAAGATTCAGCTGCCAAAACACTTGATTTCTCTGTGTGGGATTGTGTGCGGTGGGGGGAAGAAGGTGCCATTTTGTCCTTTGCCGGAGTCCTGCCCTGTCTCTTCCTCAGTACTGAAGCAACTGTCAAATGGAAGCAGGACTGCAACTACTGTGATCTTTAACAAACACACACACACACACACACACACACACACACACACACACCAGAAGATCCTATTCATTGATTTGTCATATCACAGGTTGTTTGGTCTTTATTGATCTTCACTTGGAGGCAGTGCCTTTTTTCTAGAAAAAGAGGTGCAGGAACTCCCACTTTTTTTTTGACGGACAACCGGGGGGGGGGGGAGCCAAAGTTGTTGATCTTTTTCTAGGGCGGCTGCAATTGCAAAGTCGCCTCTGACATACAGTTCTGGGTGTCATTCTGCTATACAGCTGCCAGTGGAGGAACTCAGTTCCAGTGAGGAATTTCAGACCTCTGTGAACCACTGAATTAAATTATATGGATAGCCTGCTTTATAACTGCATGCACTCAGATTTGTTCCTGGTTACTCTTCTCCTGTCTCTCACTCCACCCCCCTGTAGGTATTATGCTGTCAAATTTTGTATTGTAAGCTCTTTGAAGCAGAGACCTTTCTTTCTTTCTTTCTTTCTTTCTTTCTTTCTTTCTTTCTTTCTTTCTTTCTTCTTTCTGTGTGCTAATGCCATATAGTACTGTTTCCTACTATTGACGTCACTGCATCAATCCATCACCACAATTGTTGTTGTTGTTTAGTCGTTTAGTCGTGTCCGACTCTTCATGACCCCACGGACCAGAGCATGCCAGGCACTCCTGTCTTCCACTGCCCCCTCAGTTTGGTCAAACTCATGCTGGTAGCTACGAGATCACTGTCCAACCATCTTGTCCTCTGTCGTCCCCTTCTCCTTGTGCCCTCCATCTTTCCCAACATTTTCCAGGGAGTCTTCTCTTCTCATGAGGTGGCCAAAGTATTGGAGCCTCAGCTTCACGATCTGTCCTTCCAGTGAGCACTCAGGGCTGATTTCCTTAAGAATGGATACGTTTGATCTTCTTGCAGTCCATGGGACTCTCAAGAGTCTCCTCCAGCACTATAATTCAAAAGCATCAATTATTCGGCGATCAGCCTTCTTTATGGTCCAGCTCTCACTTCCATACATCACTACTGGGAAAACCATAGCTTTTACTATACGGACCTTTGTTGGCAAGGTGATGTTTCTAGTTTTTAAGATGCTGTCTAGGTTTGTCATTGCTTTTCTCCCAAGAAGCAGGCGTCTTTTAATTTCGTGGCTGCTGTCACCATCTGCAGTGATCATGGAGCCCAAGAAAGTAAAATCTCTCACTGCCTCCATTTCTTCCCCTTCTATTTGCCAGGAGGTGATGGGACCAGTGGCCATGATCTTTGTTTTTTTTGATGTTGACCATATTTTGCGCTCTCCTCTTTCACCCTCAATAAAAGGTTCTTTAATTCCTCCTCACTTTCTGCCATCAAGGTTGTGTCATCTGCATATCTGAGGTTGTTGATATTTCTTCTGGTGATCTTAATTCCGGCTAGGGATTCATCCAGCCCAGCCTTTCGCATGATGAATTCTGCATATAAGTTAAATAAGCAGGGAGACAATATACAGCCTTGTCGTACTCCTTTCCCAATTTTGAACCAATCAGTTGTTCCATATCCAGTTCTAACTGTAGCTTCTTGTCCCACATAGAGATTTCTCAGGAGACAGATGAGGTGATCAGGCACTCCCATTTCTTTAAGAACTTGCCATAGTTTGCTGTGGTCGACACAGTCAAAGGCTTTTGCATAATCAATGAAGCAGAAGTAGATGTCTTTCTGGAACTCTCTAGCTCTCTCCATAATCCAGCGCATGTTTGCAATTTGGTCTCTGGTTCCTCTGCCTCTTCTAAATCCAGCTTGCACTTCTGGGAGTTCTCGGTCCACATACTGCTTGAGCCTTCCTTGTAGAATTTTAAGCATAACCTTGCTAGCGTGTGAAATGAGTGCAATTGTGCAGTAGTTGGAGCATTCTTTGGCACTGCCCTTCTTTGGGATTGGGATGTAGACTGATCTTCTCCAATCCTCTGGCCACTGCTGAGTTTTCCAAACTTGCTGGCATATTGAGTGTAGCACCTTGACAGCATCATCTTTTAAAATTGTAAATAGTTCAGCTGGAATACCATCACTTCCAATGGCTTTGTTATTTGCAGTACTTTCTAAGGCCCATTTGACTTCACTCTCCAGGATGTCTGGTTCAAGGTCAGCAACCACACTACCTGGGGTGTACGAGCCATCCATATCTTTCTGGTATATTTCCTCTGTGTATTCTTGCCACCTCTTCTTGATGTCTTCTGCTTCTGTTAGGTCCTTTCCACTTTTGTCCTTTATTATGGTAATCTTTGTATGAAATGTTCCTTTCATATCTCCAATTTTCTTGAACAGATCTCTGGTTCTTCCCATTCTGTTGTTTTCCTCTATTTCTTTGCATTGCTCGTTTAAGAAGGCCTGCTTGTCTCTCCTTGCTAATTTTTGGAAATGTGCATTCAATTTGCTGTATCTTTCACTATCACCACAATTACTGAGGAATAATTCAGTGTAAGTAATCAGACCACTCTTAGATTTTTGTCAAAATAGAACATACCATAATGCTTCAGACATGTCTCCGAACTAGGAAACGTCTTGAACACCCTTAATGACCAAATAAAATACAACATCCATTTGGCTTGTCTCTGTCATATTTGATCAATATTCATTGTATGCAGATGAGAAATGGCATACAATAAGCACTGCCTGAAAGCAGGAGGTCTATTTCACAGTCCTTGCTCTCTGGCACTGCCTAACTGGAGAGGCCAGTGGGTGAAATTAGGCTCTTAGTATGCTGCTTTGTACTAGGTGAGGCCATTTGTCCAAGCGGAGCCACTGCTAGCGGTTCTGTAGGATATCATGCAGCTCCTAACTGGAGATACCATGGAATGAACCTGGGATTTATTTATTTTTGCATGCAGAACATTTGCTCCATTACTGGGCTCCAGCTAAATTCAAAGCACACTCTCTGCCATGGAGTTGCTGCTCCTGGTTTAATGCCACGTGATCACTTAATATTGCCAAGCTGGCATTTGTGAATTGGGGATCCAAAATGGCCATCAGGGATATTTGCTAATCTAAGCAGAGCTGAAGTCTGAGAGGAGGCCCGGTAAAAGGGTATATTCTTATCTCAAGTGAACAAAACTTCTGATCCCTTGCAAAATGTAATGAATGAGCACGTGCATGCTCCACATATCAACTACTGGAGTTTCATGCTGACACTATTTGCTGTATGCCACCTTTCATTTCTAACTAGAATGAAGGGTAGTGTCTCTATCTATCTATCTATCTATCTATCTATCCATCTATCTATCTATCAATCATCTATTTATCTATTCAAGACTCAAATGCATCATACAGTTACAGGAAACACTAAACAAACAACTATTATACCCACTGAATCCCCCTGGATAAGTGAGTGCATCAACTTCTAATGCAACACAGCACAGTGATATGCATTCTTTCGGGTGGCTTACTCATTATTTAATTGGAGCCAAGTACCAGCAAGGGTGGGACATGGGTGGCGCTGTGGTCTAAACCACAGAGCCTAGGGCTTGCCAATCAGAAGGTCGGCAGTTCAAATTCCTGCAACGGGGTGAGCTCCTGTTGTTAGGTCCCAGCTCCTGCCCACCTAGCAGTTCAAAAGCATGTCAAAGTGCAAGTAGATAAATGGGTACAGCTCTGGCAGGAAGGTAAACGGTGTTTCCGTGCACTGCTCTGGTTCACCAGAAGTGGCTTAGTCACGCTGGCCACATGACCCGGAAGCTGTCTGCGGACAAATGCCAGCTCCCTCGGCCTATAGAGAGAGATGAGTGCGTAACCCCAGAGTCGTCCACAACTGGACCTAACGGTCAGGGGTACCTTTACCTTTTTACCAGCAAGGGCATCTCAACCACTGTATCATAAAATATCAGGGCACCTACAACAATAAAACATAAAGCACAACTGAAACCAGAACAAAATAACCCTTACAGTGACTAGCTAATCAAAGAGCTCATCCATTGCCATTTGCTCTGATTGAGCACTAAATCTTTCCCAAACAATTTTGTGTGTTTGTGTGCCCCTGCTTTGCTGGTGTCCTAAGCACATGCTCAGTCTGCCTGTTGGGTAATCCAGCATGAGAAGAGACTGAGCCTTTGTACCGGTCAGTTGGCAACCATATTTGGTAGCAATAATGAGAGAAGAAAGCTCACTCAAATAGAAACCAAGGTGAACTTTAGTTGAATTCTAATACTGATTATGCAATTAGCCTTTGGCTAATTAAACTACCTATGGCCTCTTAAACCGTGCATTGGGGTATTTTTGTTTGTTTGTTGTTACTATGTTCTGTATTTGTGTTTTTATATTGTAAACTGCCCTGTGATCCTCGGGTGAAGGGTGGCATAGAAAGTTGTCAATTTGGAAGGAACTACAACTTCATACAGATACTGAATGAGGATTGGGAGGTAGGGAAGTGACATATTCGTGTAACAACAGGGAATGAAAGAGAGTACAGGAAGGAAAGTTAGAATGAGGCTGGAGGTCAAGAGCGGAGCAGGCAGGGAAGTGAAGCATGAGGAGTGAATAGGACTGAGGACTCTGAAGACAAGGTAGGAAGGAGGGAGAAAGAAGGGGTAGGTACCAGTAGATTAGTCAAAGCTGCTAAAAAACCCAAAAGATAAACTGGCTGCGGCGTGAAAATCAAGAATCTGAAGAAATGATGCACATTTGGAAAAAGGGGGGGAAAGGGGGGGATATGACAGGGGTTAAATTATACATAAAGCTTATGGACAGGAAAGGCTGTGTGCTTTTACTTATTTATTTTATTGATTACATGTCTATACCAAATTTCTCCTCTAAGGTGCTCAAGGCATTGTACAGGGTTCTTCCTTCCTCATTTTCTCCTCACAACAACCCTGTAGGGGGAGGTTAGATTGAGAGACAGAGACTGGCCGAAGGAATGGAGATTTGAACCCTTGTCAGTACTCTTAACCATCACAGCACACCAGCTCTTTGGGGAATGAGGAAGGTGTCAGATGTAGTGTTCCTAGGTCTAAAGCCCCATGAATCTTAATACAGTGGTACCTCTGGTTAAGAACTTAATTCATTCTGGAGGTCCGTTCTTAACCTGAAACTGTTCTTAACCTGAGGTATCACTTTAGCTAATGGGGTCTTCCGCTGCTGCCACGCAATTTCTGTTCTCATCCTGAAGCAAAGTTCTTAACCCAAGGTACTATTTCTGGGTTAGCAGAGTCTGTACCTGAAGCTTCTGTAACCTGAAGCATCTGTAACCCAAGGTACCACTGTAATGGTGTTCTGCATGTTATGGTTTGCATTCACTCATTCATTCAGTCAGTCAGTCATTTTGCTGAAACTTTTAGACTACTCTTAATTATAAAAGAACCACAGCTTCACAAAATGCTATATAAAAACAACTTTATAATAACCAACCCACCATAATAATATAAAAGGCACCACAAATGACAGTGGCAGTGACAGCACCTACTAAAACTTTGCACTGCAGTGATGTGATCTGGCAAAGCTTAAGGGTGGGTGGGTGGGCAAGGAGGCTGCAGAACTGGCAGGGGGTGGTCAGTGTGAATGCCACATGGACTAGAACTAATCAGGCAGGGTTTTGTTTTGCTTTTTTAAGGAGGGAGGGACACCAGCATACTTCTAGTCAACTGAAATGCACTTTCCAAGTCCCTTTTTTTCCTTTGAGAGAGTAAAGAAGAGGCTCTTGTCATTGGACGGGTTTGAACTATGCGGCGAGCAAATGCAGCCAATTAGATTTCGCCTGGGGTATTTGAAAAGAAGCAACATATTTGAAAAGAAGCGAGAGGGAGACGCGCCAAGCCTTGCGTGAACATGGAAATGGATGGGCTTGGGCGGTGCCCGTCTCCTCCCCCTGTAACTAGGTGCTTTATGATTAGGCCTATCTCTGAGGAATAGCCTCTTCCAGTGGCTGCTTTATCTTCCAGTTGCCAGCCAGGCCAGCAGGAGCCGGGCACCTCCCTGCTTCCCTCCCTCCTTTCTCTGCAGTCCAAAAAATTATGTGGAAATGATGAGGCACCATTAGCTCATGCTGTGCTATGATGCCAGGGCTCATTTTGCACTCAGAAGGGGGGGGGGGCGTTGGAGCACAGCTTGAATGGGAAACTGATCTGACTCTCTGTTTCCTTGAGTGTTGGTCAGTTATGGTCATTGCTCAATGGCTGCAGAGAAATAACATCCAGGCATTTCTATTAGAGAAGGAGGGCTATAGAGCTCAGAGACAGGACACAGGTGTTGCATGCAGAAGGAACCAGGTTCATGATTCGGGTAGGGTTGTGATGAAAGACCCGCCTGATTCCCTGGAGAGCTACTGCAGATAAAACTGATGGAGCAATGATATGGCTTCACACCATTTGGTACAGTCAGTGTAAAGCATACTGAGCTAGATGGAGCAATTGTATAAGGCAGCTTCCTCCATTACTACATAAGAAAATAAAAGCCACGGTCTGGGGCAAAGCTCCAGTGAGCCCATCCTCACTCTAAACTCTGCACCTTCCACCCTGGGGGTGCGTAGGTTCCCAACTTTTGAGCCTTCCCTGGTGCCTGTGCCTTTAAAAGCAGCTTGATGGCGCAGACAGTAAAGTTTATCATTTTCATACCATGAAAAGCTTCAGCTGTAGACCAAGCCTGCTGTTGCAAGCAAGGCAGCAAAGCAGGCCGTTTCCCTTCCATTTGCCCCTGCTCAACTGGCAGTCCTAGTGGCTGTGCCTAGGCAGTTGGGAGGAAGCAGAAGAATTAACCCTTTTCTCCATTAGGAGGCAGAATCTTCCTTCTGGACAGACAGTCGTCGTCCCCCACCGCCACCCCGTCCCCCCTCCACTTCCTTGGAAGAAATTCAGATTATACTGAAGTCCACCAGCAGAGAGCAGGAGTGAACAAGATATACAAGCTCTCAAGTGGGTGCACAGCAAATAGCTCAGCCTACAATTACTGGGGAAATAAATAAATAAATAAGCAAGGTCAAACAAAAACCCTCAGGGTCAGTTGAACAGACCTGGGGGGGATATTTTGCTGACCACAAGTGTAGCAGTCAGACAATAAAGGTAAAGGGGGGGATTCCCAAAGGAAAACAACCCCCCACCCAATTTTAAAGAGACTTTTTGTGTGTGCTCGACAACAGACCCCAGTGGAAGGAGAGAAACAAGCTCTTTCCTTCTCCTGTTGGTTAACTACAAAGGTAGTAGATTAACAAAGCAAAACAGAACACAAAGCATTCTATATAAATGTAACCGTGACTTGAAATGGATGCACACTGTTCACTTTAGTCAGAGACACTGAGGTGAGGCAAAGTGGTTACCTCAGACAGCGGGCTTGGGTGCCAGTAAAAAGAGCAGAATGGGAGACAGGCAGATGTAACTCCTGGGAAGTTCCTCATTTTGAACTAATAATAAATATGTACCATGTTCTTGTACCTTTCCCATTTCCAGTTGGACTTTTACGGGACAGCTTTCTGACATGTTGTATCACGGTGAGGAAAGCAATTTGTATATATATCTTGTGTGTGTGTGTGTGTGGATAGATAGCTCAGTTGCTAGAGCTGGAGACTCTTAATCTCAGGCTTGTGCCCCACGTTGGGCAAGACGATTTATATGATTCTATTTGTGTGTGGATGTGTGTGTGTACACACACATTTGCCTCAGGCATCAAAACACCGTGGGGTGGGGATCAGGGTCCCTGTGTTCCGTTCTGACAGGGCCTTTTTTCTCTTTTTAAAAGCCAACCTCGCAGGGGTGTTGTAGGGAATGGATGAGCTGCGTCTGCATAACGCACCGTGCTGGAAACAGTGAGCAGGGGAGAGAGTGGAATGCATCTGAGGCAGACTTCCCCCTCCCTGTTCCAGGCGACATGAGGTCCTCCTCTCCTCCGACGCTGTCTTCCTCCCTTCCCTTCCCGGCTGCTCCCCTTTCCCTCTCATCCGCCCATCACGTCATTGGCGAGAGGGGCTGGCTTCCCATCGGGAGGAGGAGGCGCCTGTTTTCCATCAGGACCAAGGAGAGCTCCTCCCGGCCATCCTCCCATCTTTCGCTGTTCGCTCTCGCCCTCCAAGCAGGGGGCTGGAGCTAATTTTAGGACGAGAGAGAGGCGGGCGATACTTCCGTGCTATCCGATCCTGGAGAAGGCTGACCCAACGCCTCGTCTTCTGGGGGAGGGCAGGGAGGAGAGGCAGGGGGAGGGGAGGGGGTGGGGAGGAGGGGGAGGAGGAGGAAGAGGAGGGGGCGCCACCCGGAGGACCCAGAGCGTCTCTCCCCTGGATGGAACCGAACTGCCTCCAGTCGACCATGGCGTTAGGGCTCTCTTCGAAGAAAGCCTCTTCCAGGAACATCGCCGTGGAGAGGAAAAACCTGATCACCGTCTGCAGGTAAAGAGCGCCTCGGGTTGCCAGCGGAGGCGGGCGAGGAAACCCTCCCCCCCCCCGCCCGAGGGTGGAGGTGGGAAGACCATCCTGCGTCCCCTAAGATGGAGAGGATGGCAAGGAGGCTAGGCGAGGGGATGAGGTGGAACTGTTCCGTGAAGGTGGATGGCTTCCCAACAATAACAGAAACGAAACCTCCTATTATTGGCATCTTATGTCTAATAGAATTGTTAGCCCGTCTGGAAATGGTGCTTGAGATGATCAGTACAGCTTCAGGCAGGCAGTGTGACAACAGAAGACAGCAATATCCTTGGGAAGGTGGGGGGAGCTTATTTTTAAAAAAAATTAAAGGGGAAAGATAATGCAACCAGGGGTTGTGAAATTCAAGGGTGGGTGATAAATGAGGGGAACGAGGGAAGCTAATAGGAAGAAATGGACGGACAAACAGGCCAAAGGCAATGGAGGAATCGTCAGAAGAGGGTCTGTTGTGTTTCCAGAATCAATTTGTCAACAAGGAAAGATGAGGAGCAAACATTGGGGTGTTTGTTCCGTTTGGTAGGGTAGGCCTGGTTTTCAGAAATGTGTCCTTCATGGAGATGATGGGGGGATGTGGCCATGTAGGAGGTTCTCCCACACTAGGGGAAGACTCTTCCTCAGTCGCTAGCTATATATCTCTATGGGACCTACACCCAGTAGGCAACTCGCTGGCTGGTGCTTGGAAGTGCTGCTCAGAGGACCAACTGAAGATGGAAAATTCTGGGAGGCAGGAGGGAGAAGAGCGGGGGGTTGCTGCCTGCAGCCCCTCTGCATGTTGTTGTCCTTCAGGGTGAGGGGAGGTGATGGTGATGGGAATGCCACAAAGAGAAAAGAAGTAGGGCAGAGAAGGCGTTGGGGCAGGGCACTCTTCCTACTCAACTTCCTCTCTTCCTGAAGGAAAAGAAAGAGCTCTGTGGTATGCAAAGATGAATGCAGGCACCCTGGTTGGGGAGATATGAGAAGTGGGAAGTGACGTCACTGTGGAGCATCTTATGAGCAGCAGAAGTGGGGGGAGGGAGGGTGGAATACAGGAGGTGGCTGCCTTAGCAACGGCCTTTTCCTAACAAAAGGCATTGAGCCAGGTGCAGGGAAGCTTTCGCCAACCTGGTGCCTTCCAGGAGGTTTTTGTACTACAGCTGTGCTGGCCAGGAGTTGATGGGAGCTGTGGTCTAAAACATCTGGCAGCACCAGGTTGGTGCAGAGACATCAGCCTGTTGTTGTACCAGGACTGCCGGTTGCCCACCCTGTGTCTCACACTCAGACAAGCACTGATGAAGCTAGGAGAAGGTGGCTCATTTTAGGTGGAAGGGCAGGCTTTTTGTCAATCTAGTATTGCCAAGAATTTAAAAAAGAAATTGGGGGGAAGGAAAAGGAAGGGGAAGAGTTAATAGGCCTATTGTAGTAGGCTGAGATATGTAACTGAAGTGAAGGCTGGGCCTTACCATGAGCTTGGGGGAGAGCTTTTGGCAGAGAAGTAAGAGTAAATGCAGAGTATCACTGCTTGAAAATTGGTCAGAATTTGGTTTATTGGCACTGGCATCATGTATTGTATATCCAATGAGAGGGCCGGGAACAATGGGTTACTGTGCTATTTGTATTCCTCAATGAAGGAAGTTCTGCTTCTCTGTCTTGCCCAACATCTTTTCAAGGACTGGTTGGAAATTTTAATTAAAATTGGTCCCCTAGTCTAATTGCCCTTACCAGAAGAAACATACAGCAGAATTGGGAAAGGTATGGGAAAGGGAAGCAGCTGAATTGATCAATACAACTGGGAGTACATAATTTGGGAGTTGTAGAGAGAGAGGGAAAATAAAACTATGGGTGCTTAATACTTACAATATCATGAAAGAAAAAATATTCACATACTTTTTCAAAATGCAAGTAATCGTATGGTCTTCGGCTGAACTTGGCACACAAAGAAAGCAAATGGAAGTTTTTATTTATTTATTTACATTAGCCATGGCTTGTATGGTTAATTTATAAAGTGCCTAAAGAATGAAGCAGAGAAAGAACAGAGAGGAGATGAAATTGATGAAGAAGATTCAAAAACTCTCCATTTTTAATTACAGTACTATTATTCCAAAACATAACAAAGCTGCGAAAAGATGCAAAAATTGGAAAGAAAAAAGAGATTAAGATATTTAAATAGATACACTAAACACTTTTTTACATATTTGTTTGATGCTGGGTCCAGTTTTTTACATGCCTTTGCCACATAAGTGGGTATTAAACAGTACAACAGAAGTAAATAGGAAGAGCTAGAGCTCAGTGGCAGAGCATCTGCCCTGCATGCAGAAGATCCCTAAACTCAGTCCCCAGCATCTCCAGATGGTGGTGGGATAAAGGCCAACCTGAAACCCTGAAGAGCAGCTGTCAGTCACTGCTGACAGTACTGAGTTAGATGACCCAGTTGTCTGATTTGTCATAAGGCAGCTTCCTATCTTCCAGTGAAAATGACGTCTACAGTGCAATCCTATGCAAGTTTCCTTGAAGTAGATCCCATTGTGTTTGATGGGGCTTACTTCCAGGTAAGTGTGCACAGGATTGCACCATTAACTGTTTGTTTTTGTTTTGTGTGAGACCTATATTCCATTTTAAGAATGCTGTGCAGGAAAACCAGGGTCGAAAGTGCACTTCAGCGGAAAGGCACCTGTAGAACCTTGAATTTACTTAGGTTTCTCCATCAGTATTGCCTCCCATATCCTAGTGGACCAGTTTCTGGTTTTCCTTTTCCCTGAAAAAATCGCAACAGTTTGTTTTAAGGGGACTTGTTAACTCCGTGCACGATGGATTCATCACCAGCAACTGCCAGAAATGTAGTCTCTGGGCACAATCCAACAAAAATTAATTTTTACTCAGTTCCTGTCTGCATTACAGTGGTACCTCGGGTTACATACGCTTCAGGTTACAGACTCCACTAACCCAGAAATAGTGCTTCAGGTTAAGAACTTTGCTTCAGGATGAGAACAGAAATCATGCTCCGGTGGCACGGCAGCAGTGGGAGGCCCCATTAGCTAAAGTGGTGCTTCAGGTTAAGAACAGTTTCAGGTTAAGTACGGACCTCCGGAATGAATTAAGTACTTAACCTGAGGTACCACTGTATATATTTAAAACAGTATCAAACCACTTTAAGCATGTCTTCACCCCCCAAAGAATCATGGGAACTGTGGCCTGTTAAAGGAGGGTGAGAGTTGTTAGGAGACCCTTTTCCCCTCACAGAGCTACAGTTCCCCAAGTTCTCAAGGAAGAGGAATTGCCTGTTGGGCCACTCTTGAGAACTGTAGCTCTGTGAGGGGAAAAGGGGTCTCCTAACAAGTCTCAGCACCCTTAACAGACTACAGTTCCCAGGATTCCTTGACTGTTTAAAGTGGTATATTACTGCATTAAATGTATAGTGCAGATGGGGCCTAAGTCACATGCCATTGTTTTCAGTAAGAATGACTAACTGTTGCCGGATTTTCAGCGGAGAAATGTTGGAGGTTATGGAGTTATGCGACCCCTGAGCCAAGGAGATAAGTAACTATACAACCTTTAGAAGACATATGAAGGCAGGAAAGGTGTTTTTTGTTTGTTTGTTTTTTTACTGTTTAATGCTTTATTATGTTTTTATATATGTTGGAAACCACTCGGGGTGGCTGGAATAGATGGGCAGGGTATAACTAATAAAATTGTGTTGTTGAATAGGACATCCCTATTTTCATCAGAGAAATGTTGGAAGGTATGCTATTCACTGTGCGCACTGCCACAAATCTTGCATGAAAAAGAACCCGGGAACCCAGGAGAGTAGATGGTAGGGGTAAGAATACCCTGAAGGAGACTCCTCCACAGAGGTGGATTTAGGGGAGTGCAGCTGGTTGCTTTGAGTATGGAACCTTGGGGGCACCAGATTTATGATGTAGAATGGAAGGTGAGAGGTGCCAAACTTTGGTGTCACAAAGGGTGCCGCTGAAATTTGAGACCCCAAAGTCTGCCGCTTGCTATCCAGCCCTCTGAGCCTTGTGCTGATTCACCCTGTAGTCCTATTGGCCTGCGATCAAGAGCACACAACAAGTCAGCATGGCATCTACATCGTTGAGGTTTTAACTGACAAGCCTCAAACAGCATAGGATCCATCTCAGAGCTTGGATATCAGCGACTGCATCTAAAACCCCTTCTCCTTCCATCCATTTGCCTTTTGCTGACAAACCTTAGCTTCAAACAGCCCCAGGGCCAGCTGGCAGTGTGGGCGTCAAGAGTACGATCCATGCAAACCTGCCTGTAGGGGGGGGGAAATCAGCACTGAGTTAGAAAGAGATAGAGCAGGAAGGATAACAAAACAGTTGCACAGGGCTTCGGATTCATTGTTTTCCAAAATTGCCTCTATTTTTTGCAGAGACGGCCAGTGTGGCTGTGGGGGAGCAGGGGGTAAAGAGGCAGCAGAAGATGGGAGATGGTGCTGATTTGCATAAGATTTGCATAGGCTAATTTATATGTATATGTGCAAATTTATAAATCATTCCTGCACTTTAAATAGAAATGCAATGCCTCTCACCATAGTGGGGAAGACAGTCCAGATGATCTAAGTTTCTGATAGGTCTGCTGTCTAGGTGGGGGTCTTTGCTGATAGGCAGCTTCAAAGCCCTCGTTCTGCCGCCATCTCCTCCTCCTTTAAACTGGACTTAGGCTGGGCAGCCCTTTACATAAGAGGATCTTCAAAACAGAGGACTGTTCTCTGTAAGGTAGAACACACAGCCACCCTAGGTAGACCTAGGCATATGCAGCCACCATTAGGTTGTGGATAAGGAGATCTCATTCAATGTTGCTGGATTTGAAGCAAAACAGGACTGTTCAATGAAGGAGCAGAGGGGAAGAACATTCTGCTGCACAAGGACCTTGTGCTGACATAATGTTCATATCAGGGTGATGAAAATGGATAAATAGGGGCTTCAATGAATGCAACCCAGCATGTCCCACTTTCCTCTGTGGCAGCAAGGAGGAGGGATTCTGTGGCCGATGCTCTTGAGATCCTTTAACAGGCCAGCTGATATGTAAAGGGCTCCCTGAAGGGAGAGAGTTTAAGAACCATGGACTTGGTGCTGTGCAAATAGAGAAGGGACTATATTGTCACTGATATGATCAGTGGTGAATTGAAGAGAGAAACAAAAGAGAGCTGGGGCTTTGACTTTCCTGAAAGCCATACCTTGTGATCAGAGAAAGCTGGCTGCGATCCCAGATGTTTGGGAGGGGCAGCCCGTGTATGTTCAATAAGGAAATGAAGGCACTCTGCTTATGTCTGGAAGCCACTTCACATTTCCCAGAGCCGAGACCCAAGCATTCTGATAGCAATTTCTGGTTTGAATGAAATCTATCAAAGGCTCTTTCTATTCTGGGGAAGAGGAAGGAAGAGGAGACCACTTCATACTCATGCTTTGGAAAGAATGAGAGGAACCATTTGTTGGGGACTGGTCAAGAATAAGCTGGGGAGGGGGAAAGCCCTTCTTAAAAGCTGGGTTCCTCTTTCTCCCCATACACTTCATACTCAAACCTGGTTATGGTGTTTTGTTTTGCTTTCTTGGCCTCCCTCTGTAGATTCTCTGTGAAAACATTGCTGGAGAAATATACCATAGAACCCATTGATGACTCATCAGAGGAGTTTGTGAACTTCGCTGCTATTCTAGAACACATCCTCAGCCATCGCTTCAAGGGGGATCATGGTAGGGTTTGCACTGATGGGTGATCTCCTTCCTTCCCTCCCTCCCTCCCTCCCTCTCTCTCTCTCTCTCTCTCTCTCTCTCTCTCTCTTTCTCGTTCTTAGTTTTATTGTGCTCATTTTCAGCACTATTGCTACACAGCAGGTGTGGGGGACCTTTGGCCCTCCGAGAGAGTTGTTGCAGAACTCCAGCTCCCACCATCCCTAGCCATTGGCCATATTTGCTGAGGCTGATGGGAGTTGTAATTCAGCAGCTTCTGGAGACCAGAGGTTCTCCCCCCCAACACCTGCTATGCAATGTATATGGGGGTTGAGCAAATACTGCATCATATGTCATGGTGCAGGGAGATGACAGCATTGCAGGTTTCACTGAGGGCTAAGCTGGAAGCGATACCGTGCACACAATTAGCAAATTGCATAAATGCCTTTCACAAAGTAAACTGCAGATGCAGTGGGCCAGTCCTGATGGGGACCCTGGTATAAAGGCTGGGAGACTTTCACCCATTCCCTGTCCTCCACTGCAGCCCTGATCTGGACAATCTATGCCTATTGTTTGCCTTGGGGAGGGCAGGCAGCTCCCATTCACTCCAACTGGATCTCCTTCCCCGGTGCAGGGGACCTGATCAGGATCCTCACCCCAATTCACTTTTTAGGAGCCATTCATGGGATTGTCAACTTCATGAGCAGCACTTCATCTAGTTTGGCTCAGATAAGTGCATTTCCTGGCTATCATGCAACAAGTGCAGGGAAATCCTTTTAATTAATCCTAGTATTATCTCCAAACCCTGGCTGGCTGACCAAGTGCACTTGCTTCTGGCCTAGCTTTTGCAGTTCTTACTGCAACCCTGTGATGTGTGCCTCTATTATTATACCCCTGTTCCAGACTGAAGGCCTGTGCCTGAGAGCCAGAGACAGTGGCTTGTCAAAGGCCAAGCAGTGACTTCAATGGCTAAGCTGAAAGTTTAGTTAGGTTTCCTCCTCCCAGTTAATCGCTTGTGTTCTTAACCACTGTGTTTACCGGAACCATTCCCCCAGGCAGACATCTGATACTGAAATAGTTAGCAGTCTGGAGTTCCAAAGTGTATGGCAGAGCCTCGCCAAGCATGCCTGCCTCTAGGTCTATCATTCAGAGAAGGGATGAAAGACCTGTGCTCCTCCAGATGGTAAAGGTAAAGGGACCCCTGACCACTAGGTCCAGTCGTGACCAACTCTGGGGTTGTGGCACTCAACTCGCTGTATTGGCCGAGGGAGCCAGCGTACAGCTTCCGGGTCATGTGGCAGCATGACTAAGCCACTTCTGGCGAACCAGAGCAGCGCACAAAAACACTGTTTAAATTCCCGCGAGTGTGGTACCTATTTATCTACTTGCACTTTGACGTGCTTTCGAACTGCTAGGTTGGCAGGAGCTGGGACCAAACAACGGGAGCTCACCCCATCTTGGGGATTCAAACCGCCGACCTTCTGATCAGCAAGTCCTAGGCTCTGTGGTTTAACCCACAGCGCCACCCGTGTCCCCCTCCAGATGGTGGTGGACTCCAATTCCTGTCTGCCCCACCCAGCATAGGGGATGATGGGAACTGTAGTCCAGCAACATCTGAATGCCCATATATTCCTTATCCCTGAGCTGATGCAAAAGAAAGGCTTGAGAAAGAAGATTGAGCAAGGTTTTCATGCCCTTGGATTATATTATTTGTTTGTTTGGCTAGTGCTACCAGAATATTTTCCAGAGCAGGTGGGTGATAGATAGGCAGTAGTTTTACTGTTTACAAAGTGTCTTCCCTGCCTCCTCCTCAGGTCCTGTCAGCTGGTTCAGCTCCGATGGGCAACGTGGCTTCTGGGATTACATCCGCCTGGCCTGTAACAAAGTCCCAAATAACTGCGTCAGTAGCATTGAGAACATGGAGAACATCAGCACCTCTAGAGCCAAGGTCAGAAGCCCTCATTGACTGAGGCAAGCCCTGTTGCTCACCCTTTCATTGCAGCTGTGCTGCTGAATGCTCACGGGGAACCACTGAAATAATGCAGAAAGGGAATCCCTTTTCCAAAATGGTTATTGCCATGCTTCTACAAAATTAAAAAAAATAAAATATTAGCAACTTATTTCCATTTCACAATTCTAGGATGACTACCTTAGGACAGAGATACACCACTAAAAAGGAAGGGAAAATAGTTTCGTACAGGATAATAATAATAATTTTCCCCAGCCACTCTGGGCGACTCCCAACAGAATTAAAAGCACAATAAAACACCAGACATTAAAAAGTTCCCTAAACAGGGCTGCCTTCAGATATCGTCTAAAAGTCTAATCGTTGTTTATTTCCTTGACATCTGATGGGAGGGCGTTTCACAGGGTGGGCGCCACCACCGAGAAGGCCCTCTGCCCGGTTCCTTGTAACCTCCCATCTTGCAGTGAGGAAACCGCCAGAAGACCCTCAGACTCTCCTTCAGGTATACTGGGCTGAGGCCATTTAAGGCTTTAAAGGTCAGCACCAACACTTTGAATTGTGCTCAGAAACATACTTAATCAGTTTACACAGGTGTATAAATTGATTATTCGATTTACAACAGCAGTTTACAACCAGTTACATCTTTCCCTTTCAAGATCCAAAACTCTTCAAAATGCTTCAGACTTATTTACTCTGCAACTTCCTTGATAGAAAGAGCTTCCAGGACCTTTGGTTCAACACAGATATACATGTGTTGATTAGAAGCTGTCATTTCTTCATATTCTGTTTTGAATTATTAATATTTTGTAAACTGTCAACATATATTCCTTTTGATCATTGTGTCACATCCACACCTTGCCATTAAAGCAATTTTACCAATTTCCCCTAAGCAGTTTTTCCCTCAGCTTCCTGAGAGTAAATTTATTAGGATCTACTACATTAGCAGAGTGGGGTGTTGGACTAAGTGATTTGTGAGATGCAAATTCTATGCTTAGTAAATGCAATTCCCTCATATTAAGCTGCTGTTGTTTTTCATGAATACCAGATTAGTTTGAGATTTTATATTAAGCAGCTTACTTCGTGAGAAAAGAAAGGATAACAATTTTGTTTTATTAACATTAATCTTGTAATATGCTACCTTAAAAACCATTCATCATTTTTTATCACATCCAGTATCGACTTATCTGGCTCAGAATTTATTAGAACAATGTTGCCTGTATATATACAGAGCTCAACCCTATCAAATTTAATTCATCTATTTCATGAAGAATCTGTGGAACAGTGGGTCACAAACTTCTGACAGCTGAAGCACCTTTCTTTTCTAAATTAAAATTGGTGGCACACTTTTCTTACAAGCAGCGAGGCAAGAATTGCCAAACCGGAGTGGGACTCAACCATCTTTTGTATGAATCACTGATCTTGATCTGACTAGAAAGAGATGCACCCAGAGCAGTGATTCAACCAGAGGTGCCTAATGGGCAGCCTCCTCTGAGAATGGACAATTCGGGAATCTCTACGATGGGAGTGATTGAATTATCCCTTCACAGTGATGCAGAGTTAGCAGAACGATCCGAGTGCAGTCAAGGCTGATTGGAAGGAAACAAGGCCAGAGCAGTCAATAAATAATGCAAGTGATGCAATCATGCACAAGCCTTGACTGTGGGTGGGTCCTTGTAGCCCACAGCAGCCTTAAATTATTTTATTTATTGCACACATAGCACACAGTTTATGATTTACTGACCTAGAGAATATGAAAGAGCAACCATTAAGGCTGGCGATGAAATATTTGATTATGATGGATGTTAGTATCCGATGGTGTGTGTTATCATGCTTACGACTTTTGGTCTGAACCAAGGCATCCTTGACCACAATGGTGATAATGATGGAAAGTCAAAGCGAAACATTTTGGAACGCAGTCTAATCCTGTCCGTTCAGTCCATGTTTACCTAGAAATGAGCCCCATTGATTTCAGTTGGACTGAATCCAGTGCAAGGAATCTTAGGATGGCAGTCTTAGAGAGGGAACTGTCTGAGTAAGAGACAATGGCTGTGTTCACACATTAAAATGCTGCCAGATGGTGTGTGCTTTCCCTCCCCAATTTGGATTGAAACTGTTTTAGGGAGAAACTCCTCAAAGCATAGGGGTTTTTTTTTGGGGGGGGGGGTTGTAAAAATGAATAAATGACAGGATATTGTTAGGATATATACAGTGGTACCTCGGGTTACATACGCTTCAGGTCACATACGCTTCAGTTTACAGACTCCACTAACCCAGAAATATTACCTCAGGTTAAGAACTTTGCTTCAAGATGAGAACAGAAATCCTGCAGCAGCGGCACAGTGGCAACAGGAGGCCCCATTACCTAAAGTGGTGCTTTAGGTTAAGAACAGTTTCAGGTTAAAAATCTTTACCTGGAGGTGGAAGAATCTCTTCTCAGGGAGGGAAATACAGTGGTACCTTGGGTTACAGATGCTTCAGGTTACAGACTCCGCTAACCCAGAAATAGTACCCCAGGTTAAGAACTTTGCTTCAAGATGAGAACAGAAATCCTGCAGCAGCGGAGCAGTGGCAACAGGATGCCCCATTACCTAAAGTGGTGCTTTAGGTTAAGAACAGTTTCAGATTAAGAACAGACCTCCAGAACGAATTAAGTTCTTAACCCGAGGTACCACTGTATGTAGATATGGATTGTGATTAACTCAAGGATCCAGCACTCCCCAAACCAGTAATGGAAGCACACAAAGACTCCTTACAACCCATATATTATAAAGCAGCATTGTTTGAAGTTGGTTAATGGTAACCTGGCTTTCTAAGATTTCCCCCCAAAGCCGTCTTGATGTCACAATGCAGATCCACGTTGAACCAACTATAGGCCCCATTCAGGTAATTTTTGTTAAGTTTACTTGAGTTGGTCACAATGTGTGGCATTCTGTACTACCTCATGGGCAGAGTTAATGGACACAACTGAGTCAGGTTCATTAATTTCGATGGGTCTGAGTAGAACTTAGCTGAATACAACCTAATGTATTAGAAACAGCCGTGCAAATCAGCTGCAGTTCCGCCTATTTTAACAAACTTTCTGTTTTAGGGCCGGGCATGGATCCGAGTGGCACTGATGGAGAAGCGCATGTCCGAGTACATCACCACAGCCCTGCGGGACACCAGAACCACCAGGTGGGCATCTCTGGGGCTTGTATCAAAGCGCATTTGGGGTATAAGGCATTCCTTCTCACGTGCTCACATTATTTTCCTTTGCCACTCTGCCAACACTGCTTTGGAGATTTTTGAAGCCCTACAATTGCACTTTTAAGACCTTAAAACAAAGTCCAATATATGCAGCCTCCTGGAAGAGGCGATTATCATGCTATCTGTATCTATACACCCTTCCCCGACCCCCCAAAACTCACACTTATTGATAGTCCCTTTTCTAATAAAGAAGAGAGACGCAGGGCTCATTAATTTAATTCATAAAATAAGACCTCACTTATAGATTAAGGCCTCTTTTCTGTAAACTGCTTTGGTGTGTTTTCTTTTTTCAGTCAAGCAGAATATAAATGTTATGAATTAAATAAATGATCTGTATTGGAGAATTTGCCCATTTCCTCACAGCAAGTGCACACAGGGTGTCCACCATGGCGCTATTCCTGAGAGTTTAGCAGCGCAGAATCCCAAGTTTTCATGAAAAGTGCTTGAGATAGCAGAACTGAGGAAGCCACATAGCTGAAGAGAAAACAGCTCCACTCTCTTCCCCTATGCCTCCCTGTCCCCCAGTATAATCAAAAGGCTGTCTCCCTTCCCCTCCCTACAGGAGATTTTATGATGACGGGGCAATCATGCTGAGAGAGGAATCAACCGTTCTCACAGGGATGCTGATAGGGCTCAGTGCCATAGACTTCAGGTATATATCTTATTCTCCAGATCATTCTCCCTAATGTGCTATTGCTTTAAGAGATATTTCTTACATTGTTATGTCTATTGGGATGGGGGACCATATGCACTAAGGAATGCTGACTTATCTTCTGCTATGTTTCTGGCACATAGTTCCCGTGGTTTCTTGTGTCAGCCCCAGCTGGGGCTTTGTCTCTTGTGGAGGGAGAATTGGTACTCTGTACATGTTCAGAAAAAAGGGACGCGGGTGGCGCTGTGGGTTAAACCACAGAGCCTAGGACTTGCCGATCAGAAGGTCAGCGGTTCGAATCCCCACAATGGGGTGAGCTCCCGTCGCTCGGTCCCTGCTCCTGCCAACCTAGCAGTTCGACAGCACGTTAAAGTGCAAGTAGATAAATAGGTACTGCTCCGGCAGGAAGGTAACCGGCGTTTCCATGAACTGCTCTGAATCGCCAGAAGCAGGTTAGTCATGCTGGCCACATGACCCGGAAGCTGCATGCCGGCTCCCTCAGCCAATAAAGCGAGATGAGCGCCGCAACACCAGAGTCGGTCACTACTGGATCTAATGGTCAGGGGTCCCTTTACCTTTACCTTACATGTTCAGAAGCAATCTTCTGAACTGTAGGGCTCGATAATATTTATAATTATTCCCAAGCTCTATTGAGACCCAATCCAGTTCAGGGTCAACTTTTATTTGAGGCATTAACTGCCTGATTGGTCAGGTTATATAATAAAGGTGAAGGCTCCGTACTCCCAACCCTTCATCTTCTCAAGATCTGGAATAAGTAAGTCTAGATCGCTTACCAGTGTTAATAAATGTATGTTTGCCATTTCCCAGTCATTCCTTTTTCTAGGCAAATTGGAAGAGGAAAATAAGCCTTAGGGAGGAGAGTCATAATAATTGTGGCTGTCCTGCCTAGCTGAGCGAGATTAAGTTTTCGCCAACAATCCATGTCTTTCCTACAGTCCTCAAGTAGCATCTCAACATTCTGCTTCTTCAGCCGGCGTAAACCTTTCGGGATTGTTATTCCCAAATGTGTGATGCTATGAGGTTGCAGTCACAATCCAAATTGCATCTGCAGCAGTAATTGTTCCTCTAGAGGGGTCTCCCCGCATGGCACTGAGGACTCAGAGTAGTCTACTTCCAAGCCAGCTGCCTCCATGAAGATAAGCAATGTTCCCTGAATTTCAGGAAAGGCTTCCTTTGGGTTGTTAAGCATCAGTAAAACACCATCTGTGAACACGTTAATAACATATCTATTCTTCCTGCCCTCTATAAAGCCCTCTGTCTTAAGATTACTTCATATAACTTTGGTCACGGTTTCTACTACAAAAATGAAGCAAACAAGATAGAAGGCACTCCCACCTCATACCTCTGCTCAGATTAAACAAAAAACCAAAGAACTGAGCCAGACCCATTTGCTCTCACTTTTGCTCTTGCCTTTTAATAAGTGCGCTAAGTTACATTTATGAATCATTTGCCCAAACCCAGCTGGAAAAGCGATTGCATCATAAATCTGCTTTGCCCTCTAGTGCCTCTTTAACAGACACGTAACAGCCTCTCAGATCACTGCATATATCAGCCTCTACCAGCCGGTGACTCTTAGCTAATATTATTGCCAGTCTTCTAGTTTAGAAGAAATGTAGGCATTGGATAACAGTATTTGCCCAGCAGTTTCTGCTTTATAACATTTCTGTGTTCTGCTTTCTCTGATGTGTTTCCTGCAGAAATTTGACATCTGGTTTGTAAGCTTTCCAAAGAGCAGCAGTTCTTGCTCTATTGGTTGCCATATCCAATCTCTCAACATTTAGAAACAACATTTTAATTTATTACCCAGCATTGGTAGAAGTCATACTATGTTGATCAATCTTGTTACTCAGCCTCCTTGCTGTACTTTCCCCTCTGGTTTACACCAAATTGGCATGCCTTGATACTTGATCATACACAGGTTGTGCAAAGCTAGGTGCACTTTTTCTTTTATACAACAGCAATAGCATCTCTCACTATGAGGTCTCTGGCATTCCTGCCATTTTGGCGGTTCTGTAGATGTGCTCAGTCACCTGAGGAGAGCTCCTAATCTGTCCTGAGATCTTTGAACCACTGTAATATAAAAGTTGCTGGATCTTCCACCAATTTGGGGGTCCCTTGCCCCAAATATTAGCCCAGTGCCCCCCATTTTCCTTTTCCTCCATGCCCAGTTTCCTAAATGTCCATGCTTATCGGCTGTTTTGGCAACCTCTTGCATTTGGGCATGAATATCTTGATTAAACAGGGACAAGGCTTCTTTCAAGTTATCCGTAAAAGTATTCCTCATTCATCTGAATTGGTGAGAAAGCTTGCTGCCTTCTGACCGCCTGCTCATAAATTTCGGAGTCTTACTTCCCTCGTTCCTGCTTCCTGTCATGTCAATTGCAATTGACAGTTCAGATTTCAGACCTAGGTTGGGCTAATAACTATGTTTAGAAGCTTTCCACTGTCTTCTGTTGGTATGAGGTTGCATCCCCTTGGGACCACAATGCTTTTGAAGTCTCAGTGTGTTCAAAGGTTGCTGTTGTTTAGTGAAAGAGAGAGAGGAAAAAAGGCCTTAAAGAGCAGCTTAAAGTTATGCAGCCATCTTGAGCCAAATCTTCTCATGAAGATTTATGTAGTCATGAAAGAATTGCAGCACTTTTTAGCCTTTAAGGTGCCTCAGGTTTGTTAGTTTACAAGGTTCCACTTAGTTGTACGTACACAATATGAAATTTTTTATTCAATCCTAAACCATCTGAGTGTTCTAAAGGACAGGTGTGTTGAGATAGCTTTTGATAACTTGCTTTCCTTTGCATTCCTTCCTGTTGTGATCATGTTTTGCAGTTTCTGCCTGAAAGGGGAAATTATGGATGGCAAGACACCTGTGGTTATTGACTACACTCCATACCTGAAGTTTACCCAGAGGTAAGGGCTACTGCTTCTGCAGACAGCCTTTGAGTGTGAAGTTCAGGGCCCAGGCTAAGAAAGATAACATTAAAGGGTTCCTTGAACATGTTGTTCTGAACAAAAGATTCAGCATTTGGGTAGTTTTCAGCTTGTTGCCAATAAAATGCAATGCGACCAATATGTTTAAAGCATCTTACAAACAGAAAAATAAGGTGGGCCGTAAAAACAGACATCTCATGTGTCAAAAGTGAGGGTGATTCGGAATGATCCTGGGTTTACACGTTACAGGATAGTGCAGTGAGAATGTTGTGGTAGAATTTGGAGGTGGCAGAATTAATTCAACTCTGGACTACAGGTTGGGGAACGCCGCTTTTGAATGTTTCCCCAACATAAAACAAAACAAAACCTCTTCACAAATAGAAAACTAGCAGAATAAGAGAGGGAACTGTGCTAGTCCCCCCCCCCACCAGAAGGACATTTTTGGTTTGTTTTTAATGTGGAGGAGCATTCAAAAATGGTCTTGCGTAGCTGCAGAGTGATACAACCCACTCTATCCTACTTTAAAAGTTTACTACAGTCATACCTCATGTTACGTCCGCTTCATGTTATGTTCTTTCAGGTTATGTCCCATGGCGACCCGGAAGTACCGGAAAGGGTTACATCCGGGTTTCGCCGTTCGCACATGTGCAGAAGTGCAAAATGACATTATGTGCAGAAGCAGCGAATTGCAACCCGCACATGCGCAGATGCGCTGCTGCAGGTTGCACTCTTTTCATGTTGCGAACGGGCCTCCAGAATGGATCCCGTTCGCAACCAGAGGTACCACTATATTTCATGCTGCTATGGCTGCAGGACTAGCCCTAACATTAGGCAGAGTGTGGCAACTACCTCAGGCAGCAGATGCTGAGGAGCAGGGAGTAGACAGAGCTGTGTTTGTCCCACAACCTTCCCTGTACCCCTAAGCCGACTAGGTGTGGTAAAGGACACTAACCCATTGCTAGCGTTAAAGTAACATTCAGCTTCCAGTCTTGTCAACTTTCGTACATGGAATGAGGTGGGAGAGGGAGGTGCGTTCATATCCTTTACCTCAGGCCGCAAAATGTTTTGGGCCAGCCCTGGGCAGTCTGGAAAGGTGTCTTTTACTAGCAGTGGTGTAAAACCTCCAGCCTGCAGCCCCAATTTGGGCTGCCAGGCCTCCCTATTTGGCTTGCAACCCTGCTTTGGTTACCTACCCCACACCTGGCATCATATATGACAGGATTTTTTTGGGGGGGTTCCCCAAACCATTCAAATAGAACATTAAACAAGGAAATATGCTTCTTACTTCAGTTCCTTTCAATGCAACTGGCATCTTAATCTTTGTAAGCAGCTATGATTACCTAAGTGATGAGGAGGACAGGCACAGCTTGGAGAGCAGTACAAGTGAAGACAGTTCCCCTGACCACCCCTACTTACCGCTAGTGACGGCCGAAGACAGCTGGTACAACAAATGGCGGAAGATGGAGCAGAAGTTCCGCATTGTCTACGCACAAAAGGTACTTGGACCTCAAGTGCTGCGCATGATTTGGAGGACCAAACCGCAATGGCATTACAGTGGTGCCTCACAAGACGAAATTAATCCGTTCCGCGAGTCTCTTCGTCTTGCGGTTTTTTCGTCTTGCGAAGCACGGCTATTAGCGGCTTAGCAGCTATTAACGGCTTAGCGGCTATTAACGGCTTAGCGGCTTTAAGAAAAAGGAAACAAACTCGCAAGACGTTTCGTCTTGCGATGCAAGCCCATAGGGAAATTCGTCTTGCGGAACGACTCAAAAAACGGAAAACTCTTTCGTCTTGCGAGGTACCACTGTAAATGCATCTTTGCTGGCAGATTTTAAAATTGCAAATTGTATCAGCTTGGGTGTGTGTGTGTGAAAATGAGCAGGAATAGAGCAGATATGGAAAGGATATCAAATAATCTCATCCCATCCATTGGTCCTGAGGCAAATCCTTCCTCTGCATATATTATTTGCATTGGGGTTGGGGGGGCGGCGGTAAGGGATAGCTCATTGGCACAAATTTGAACCCAGGTCTCCCCACTTCCAGTTTGATGCTCTTAACCCAGGGGTGGGGAACCTGTGGCATTCAGATATTGTTGCACAACAAAACCTGCCATCCTAGATACTTGACATTTCAGGCTGAGGACGACGGGGCCTTATGCTGCTTTTACTGTTGTTTCAATTTGTTGTAATCCATTCTGGGAACCTTTGTTCGGAAGAATGGGCTATTAAATTCCCATTATAGTCATTTAAACATGATATCTGATTATGGATAATTGTGACCAGGCTATCTCCATCTAGCAGTACCAGCTAGATGGAGCCCAACTTGGGCCTCCAGCTGTTTTTGGACTACAATTCCCATCACCCCTGACCACTGGTCCCGCTAGCTAGAGATGATGGAAGTTGTAGTCCAAAAACAGCTGGAGACCCAAGTTTGGGAAGCCCTGGTCTCATACATAACCACACCTTTGCTCTTGCTTATACGGTGAACTTTTACAGGGCAGTTTTCTTCACCAGGCTAACCTTTCTCTTTCGTAAGTAATCCACTTATCTTCTGCTCCACACACTTTGTGTCTAAGGGCTATCTGGAGGAGCTGGTTCGGCTGAGAGAGTCACAGCTGAAGGACCTAGAGGCAGAGAACAAACGCCTGCAATTGAGGCTGGAGGAGGTGAAGGTGCAGAACCAGTTAGAGAAACGGGAGCTGGAGGGTGTCATCTTGGAGCTGCAGGAACAGCTGTAAGTAGATCCAACTTTTGCACTGTCCTGCCCCCACTGGGTGTGTGAGTGCGCTGTTCCGGTGCCCCCAGCCAGGCCCACACTGAAAGGGAATGCCTCTTTGCAGCTTCCTGCCCCACTCTTCATCCCCTCCCCTTCAATTTCCCACCATAGATGGGTGGCTTGTCCCACGGAACCTACCATTTTGCCCCATGTTGGAGGGAGGCCTGTTGGAACTCCTTGTAGGGTCCATGGATATCCATCATTTTAAAAGGATTACAAGCAACAAATAAGAAATCATGATTTCTCACATTACGTTTTAGCAAATGTCCTAAAAGGTTTGTAGAATCAATCTTCTCTGACCCCCGCTGTTTGAACCTATCTGCATTCAGAGCATCTATTTTGCAACTGGATCTGGAATTAATCTTCAGAATCTTGCATAATTTGGAATGTTGGCTCCTGAAATGTTGAGCTGGAGTTGAGTTGGGGTAGAGATTTCCCTTTTCCCCTTACTGGAAATAAATCAACATGATGGGAAAACATTTTGTCCCTTTGAGATCAGACGTTTCAATTTCATTTTCCAGTTCAATTTTAAAAATGGCAGGGTGGGTTGGGGGAACATTTTAGATGGGGAAATATTTCTCTTGCTGAAAACAGTAGCTAGACTTCCTTACTTCTTAAGTCCATATCTGAGTAACTGAAAATATTTTGGGTTTGTGATGCTAAAGATCCTAATCCCGAACAATAACGCTATCTAAAGACACATTAGCCCTCTTCAATTATTCTTGAACTTTTATATGTGGACGTCCACATTTACTGCATCCCGCTTTAGCTGAGCAGAAGGCTCTGAAGGGCGATGTCAGCAAGTACATTCAGTGAAACATGCTTACAATATCATTTTAGGTCTTCCCTTTCAACGTGGGATGAGAGCTGTACAGGTGTCCCTATGTCCACTTTGTGGATAGAATTAAAGAATATCTGAAATGACTAGATTCACATCAAGAATTCAGAACTAGAATTTCATTTCCACTGAAGATTAAGAGCGAGGACGTTTTACTGCAGGAGGAGGCAGACAGGGGTCCTGCCCATGGACACCTGCCTTATTTCTGGTGCTGGGATTCTTACAAAAATTAGTGGACTAGATCTAATCCCGCAAGACACCTCTTTATGCTTGCAAGCGCCTACTCAGGATTGCATAATGCAGCGAAGCCTTAGCCATTAAGGAATCCTGGGTATACATGATTGCTTTGTATGTACATTTAATATACACCAGCGGACCAAGGGAATTATAGAAGGGAACAAGTCAGATAGCCCTTGGCCTGCACAGAATTAGGCAGGAGGACAAACACGGCAATGCGCCCTAGTTCTTTTGCCTCGAGCTGACAGGTTGCATTCCCTCCTCCTTGACCAGACTTCCCTCCTCCCGCTCTGCCCCCAGGACGGGCCTGATCCCATCGGATAACAGCCAGTTCACCCAACTGTCCAAGGAAATGGCGGCACCCTTGGTGAACCAGTGGCCCTCTTTGGGGACTCTGAATGGCAACGAGAGTCGCTCCGAAGCCAAAATGTACAGAAGGTAAGAGCGTGTGTAGGAAGAGACCTGGAGGTGAAAGGGGCTGAAAGTTCTTAGGTCTCTTGATGTAGGTGACACACACACACACACACACACGCTTTCTCGTTCTCTCTTCCCATCAGGCACAGCTTCATGAGCACAGACCAGCTGTCAGCAGAGATCAGCCTGAGCTCGGATTCCCAAAGGATGGGCGAAGGGAAGCATGAAGGAGAACCTTGGGGGCCACTGGGTAAGTTTTTTTCGCACAGGTTTGAGAAAAATCACTGCTTGATCTGGAAACAAGTGCCAGGGCTTAAGCTTGCCTGGAAGCTTCCCTGCTGGTTCTTTTCCTTCCAAATTCATCATGCGGGTTCTGGCGAGGGAAGGGGCTTGTTTGCACAGGCTCGAAGGCACTCTCTTTGCGCTGCTGTTTCATATCTCCCAGGACACAAGCACCTAACCTCCAAAGAGAGGAAGTCAGTGTACACAGTTCCCTTCCTCTGAAAGAACTATGTGAGGTTGCAATAGTAACCCAGGTGAGCATCATGGGGGATCCCCACCACTGTGCTACACCGGCTTCTTACAAACACACACTAAATTATTTTGGGTGGGAAGATAATGATGTGCACCTCCTATTTCTCAAGTTGCACATCTCCCCCACCCAAAGACTGGAAACCATGAGCTGTTGAATTGCCATTTGAGAGCTGAGCTTATAGCAGCAGAAAACAATGTGTGCAGCACCTTATGGGTCTAGTCTCTCATGCTGCCACCATCCACACTAACATTCACATGTGAAGCAAGATGCTGGAAGGAGTCCCACCCCCATGAAGCTTTATCTGCATAGGCGTAGAACTATGTTTGTTGAAGGCATAGATGTCAGGGAAACCTAACAATGCATAGGGTTAGCCCCCGTGACCCCTTTGCATGTTCTTCCAGTGTTTGTGTGATCCCCCTCTCCCAGGTTGGGGTTGAAATTGTCTTTCCTAAAGACGCTACAGAAAAATGGCTGATAAAATTATTGAGCTTTGCTGAGACGGCTACGCTAACATGTTTAATTAGAGAAAAATCATTACTAGCATTTGTTAAGGGATCAGAAACTTCTTATGGACTTTTTGCATGAAAGAGAAAATGAGCTTGTAATATCTGGATTTGAAGACTGACAAAATACTGGTCTATGGAAGATAGAATGGTTGGATCTTAAAGAATTAAGTATCATATGCAGCTGCAGACAGCAGAAAGTCCTTTTATCTTTCTTTAGTTTTTTTCTCTTTTCTCTTGCTTTCTCCCTCTTTAGATTTCTCATTTTCTTGTATTTTCTTCCTTCCGACTATGCTATCTTTTAAACTAAGTAGCTGTTTATCTCGGTATATTATAAAGATATAAAGGGGTATATATTTCTGTATATCATTGAATAAGTATCAATAAAAACACACACACAAATTTTCCCGAGAAAAATTGAAGCAGCTACGGACAATGACAGCCATTTTAAAATTTGATTTAGGATGGTCTTCATTTTTCAGATGAAGCCCCACTCCAATTCCACTGCCTTAAAAAAAAATTAAATTCATGATAATTTAAGATCCTGCTGTAGGAACATCTCTCTGAAGCCTTGTTTCCTTACTTTTCTCTGCAGGAAAGGACCCAACCCCATCAATGCTGGGCCTCTGTGGCTCTCTGGCCTCCCTGCCTAGTTCCAAGTCTTTAGCCAGCCTAAAATCCAACGAGTGCCTGGTGAGCGACAGCATTGAACCCAGCCCTGCCCACAGCCCCAGCTGAGACATCAAGATGGCTATCCCTACAAACCACAATAGATGCCTGTGGCGGGGAACGAGAATTGAGTCCCTTTGACTTGGCTGTACCTTTACTGAGCCTGATGTTACAGTAGGGTAACAAGCCCACATCCTCAACTGGACAAGTCTTTAAACACAAGACTTTCCCCCTTAAACTGGAAGCAGGGAAGCGTTTAGAATCTTTTCCCCTGCCCGGGACTTAAAATGGGGAAGAAGAAAAGGCTGCACGCTTGTTGGAAGCAGGAAGGATTGCCTGCCCAAGGCACTTTTGTAAAATGATGCTGTGTATATTATGTGTAATATATATATTATATATGATTGAGATTGCTGGAAGGTAGCTGTCTCCGGAGGAGAATGCTTAAAATTCCTCTGAATTATTGCTGCTGAAGGGGTGAGGGGTGGGCAAGAGACAGAAGACAGCTACACAGGTTGAAATTCTCTACCCAGGCGCATTCTCGGTAGTAAAAACTTGCACAGCGTCAAGGTGATGTTGTCAAGGACCCTGTCTGTCCCCTCCCTGTTCGACAGCAGGAGGCTCTGTGGAAGTGTGTGAGAGAAGTGAGCTGTAGGGCAGGAGGATGTTGAGTTTCCCATCTTTCCTGCGATTCAACCTGGAATTGCAGCAACAAACATGCTACCTTCCTGCAATGGGGTGGTGGTGGATTTCAAGGTGCCGCCAGATTTCTGGGTTTCTTTTGCGATTCAGGAAGCCTCTTCCGTCTTCAACCCTACCAGACTACTGCGGAATCTACTTCCTGTGTTTCTCCTGCATGTTGCTATCCCAATGGATGTTTTCTTTTTTTTACTTCAGGGACGGTCTTGGAAGGCGGAAGAGGGCCGATTTACACATTGGGTCTTTTGGTGTGTGGTACTCAAGGCACAATCGGCCCCTTCCCCTACCAGAGTCTTGACAAAGCAGACTTAGGAACGCTCTGGTATGTGATGACTTCATTCGCCACGACTGAAAAACTGTTATAGACCAGCAGCTGGGGAAGCTGTAGAATGAATGGGCAAGAATTAAAACAGATTTGAGGAGCTGGCAGTAAAATGGGACAAAGTCTGTTGAAGTCTCTTTTCCGATACACATCTTTCTTCTGCAAACATCCTTAGGTCTTTTTTTAAAAAGTGGCTTGGGGAAATTAATTTTTACATTCATGCCGTACGGTTCAGCTGTAAAGCTCTTCACCTATATTATTCCCTTATTCCTACAATGGCACTATACTATAAGGCAGTATTATCTCTGCATTGCAGATGGGATTAGAGAACAATGGCTTGTCTGGGGCCACTGAATAACGGTTAAGATGAGATTTAAATTGGGGACTTTCTGAGTTACAATGCGTATGTGCAAATGGAAGCATACTGAAATGAGAAATAAGCCACACCAAATTCAATTAAGCTTTGTTCCTGAGGGTGCACTGGGTTGCAGCCTGAGTCCATGCGACGACAGTGCTAAATTCTAAGTCAGGATCTGAAGAACCAACCAACCATTTTTGTGCATCTAATACAGCAGGCCTGTCGCAAACTACAACAGGTGCTGAAGAAAAATGCCCGAGCCTGCTTTTAATATGGCATGGGATGGATGGTACTCTGCCGCTTGGGAGTGAGGAGACACTCATTATGCCAATGAATAAGTGATAAGGTGCACCTAAAGGAGCTCTTGATCTCATCCCTGATTTTAGCTTACCTAAAATCTTGACTGTGGCACCTAGGAATGTGAAATATATTAAAGAGCCACAATAAGTCATAGAGGTGTTTAGAGTACCTCCTTCTCTACCCATAACTCTAATCTCAAATGCAACTGCATACACATTTTTACATCTTCATTCATGTATCCCATTCCTCAAACACCTTTTACAACAGGGGTGGGCAACCTGTAGCCCTCCAGATGAAGCATGGGCAATGATTAGGGGTGATAGGAGCTGGAGAACAGCATCACCTGGAGGACGTTTAGCCTGGGCATGTTTAGCCTGGAGAAGAGGAGGTTAAGGGGTGATATGATAGCCATGTTCAAATATATAAAAGGATGTCACATAGAGGAGGGAGAAAGGTTGTTTTCTGCTGCTCCAGAGAAGCGGACACGGAGCAATGGATCCAAACTACAAGAAAGAAGATTCCACCTAAACATTAGGAAGAACTTCCTGACAGTAAGAGCTGTTCGACAGTGGAATTTGCTGCCAAGGAGTGTGGTGGAGTCTCCTACTTTGGAGGTCTTTAAGCAGAGACTTGACATCCATATGTCAGGAGTGCTCTGATGGTGTTTCCTGCTTGGCAGGGGGTTGGACTCGATGGCCCTTGTGGTCTCTTCCAACTCTATGATTCTATGACACCAGGGTCCTGATTCCTGCTCACACCATGGTGATGATGCTTGTTCTCTTCCCAACATCCCTTTCTTACAGTGGTTCAATCACTTGCAACCTTGGCTCCCCAGATGTTGCCAACTACCACCCCCTTCACCCCTGACTATTAGGCTAAGGGGGCTGATGGGAGCTGGAATTTGACAACATGTGGGAAAACTGACCTACTGGACTGGTGCAAAGGCGGTTTGTTTTTTTAAGCATTCCAACGGTTCAGGAAATTCGGGGGGGGGGGGGGAATCTGCAACACTTTTTAACAGCCAAGATAAAAGTGGTTAGGAAGTTCTTGTTTCTATGTACTGAACAATTGTGACAGAGGATTCAAAAACACCTGTGGGTTTCTCTTTGTATTGTGTATCTTGGCTGATTTATAAGTGGCTTGTTTCTGCTTTTAGAAAGACCTAGTCACCTGATCAAAAGGAGGGAGGATTTAGGTTCATGGAGGAATCCAGTGAATAAGCCTTGCAGAATGAAGGTGAGGAGACAGGAACAAACCAATGCCTTACACAGGAGGCAAAAGATTCCCCCCCCAACTCCTATTATATAAGCATCTTAGAACATACCACATGAGAAGATTCCCGGGGAGGGAAGAAAATCCTCAAGTAGGAATGGTGCATAGAGTACCCCACGAGGGACAACCAATCCCTGCAAAGTAAGGTTGATGTTGCCACCCATCAGCTGATCTGCCGAATAGGCTGTGCAACTGAGCTCTGCAGGGGGAACCCAAGGGCTCAGCCAATCCCTAGAGAAAGCAGCTTGGCCAGCCCCTTTGCTCAGTGCTTCAGAAGGGTTGAGCACAGTGTTTTCAGAGAGATCTGCACACTGCTTCCTTATGCAAGGCCTTCCGATAGGTGTGCAGGACAACATACCAGCCAATAAGCTGCAATTGACAGGGAGGGGTTGGGACAAATAGCTGACTGGGCCAAAACATTCCCCACTCCTGTTCCGAAAGAAGACAAGACAAGAGAAGAGCTAGACCAGAAATTCCTAATACACAAAACATGGATGAACAAGCAATCCTCTCCTGGTGGCCTCTGCTAGAATTTTTTGTTTCTTTGTTTAAAATGTGACTTTATTTAAGAAAAAGCCTCCTGAACCTTTCCACAAGAATGTAAGCAACAGGCACATAAGTTAACAGCACAGAAAGGGGGAAGCCTAGCAGCTGCTAAAGGGTGCCACTTTCAAGTCTCTGGCATCAAAGCAAACTTTTGGCCTGGCTGAGATTTCAGCCCCCCTTTTAACAGAGCAGATGCTATGGAAGACTGCAAGGGGAGAACACAACGTTTAATTCCTTTGTGCCCGCGCTACTCATTATCTAGGGCGTGAAGACTTGCTGCCCATAGAAGTGTCAAGGGAAGAGGTGGGAGAATCCTGAGTGTCCAAGCCAGTGTTTTGTTTTCTGGGACCCCCAATGTCCAGTGTTTGGCTGCAGCGTGAGCCAGCATATCCATCATGCGCAGAAAGGACCGTGTGGTGGAGCGGAAGGCATGCAGGCCTACAGACACTTAAGGCAGGGATGGAGTTGCCCGTCTGTTTCCGTCTACAGCAGCTTGAAGCCTTTTGGAGGGCCACACGCACACTGATTGCATGCAGCAAAAAACATTTTTTTTTAAAAAAAAACAACACCTCCTTTTGGAATGCCATGGCTAGCCTGCTTCTTCCTCTTTCTCCTTTCGTCCCTTTCTGGTTTAAAGTAAATAAAGTCACGTTCTGTTTGGGACCTAACAGGCAGCCAGTTGTAGCTAGAGATTCTCTCGATTCTGGGCAAGGCTAAAGAGAACGTTCTGCTCTTCAGATGAAAGGCGTAAAAAGGTCCAAACATGACAGCATCCCAACAGCAAAATGTAACAATGGCTCTAGGGTGGGGAGGAAGGGGGCAAGGAGTGCAGCAGCTAAGAGATTCAAATCACTGAACTGCTCCCCAGCAAAAGGGAAAGGAGGAGAAGGGTAGAAGCGAGCTGGAAGGCACCTGGGATTTGTCTGACAGGAGACACGTCCTACAAGAAAAGAGAACAAAATGTTTCCTAGGTATGGTCTTCTCAACCCTTAACTGACAGTGACCACGACTGGATCCACCTTACTCAGAGCACGAGTTCACAAACTTTGTTTTTCCTCTTTCACTCTTCTGAAATATGTCCCATCTCCCTGCCACCAATGTGGCTTTGGTCCGTCTGAAAAATGGAGGATCTTTCCATGGCCTTCATATGTTGTCAAGCTGCCGTTCCTGGTTCAATTTCTGGAAGAAGGCCTTGCCAAATTCGTATGTGCTGATCATGATGGCGCAGGCGGGGGCCACCTTGATCACCCGAGGCAGGAAACCTGTGGGGAAGGAGAGAAGAATAAGCAAACCTGTCAGACAGACTGGGAAGAAGGAAAGGGAACAGGACTACCTACGTTCAATAATTTATCCCATCTCCATGGTGCACGGTTTGCTGCCTGCTCTAATAAGGCGAGGAAAGAGTGTGCAAGTGCTTGGCCAGCTTCAGAATTTGGCACACATACCACTGCCTTGACCACATGCGACTCAAACACACAACGCATCGCTGTGTGTTCAAAGTAGGGGGGATCTTTTAAAGTGCAGCTACAGGGAAATGAGGCTGAGACGGAACAGAATGCCCAACTTTCTAGGGCGTTTTTAGTTGAGAGATTTCAACCATAGTCTTATAGCTACAAATCTCACCCTCTACTTATTATTAGGACCTGCTGGTGAAAGGCAAGTAATAATAATACTACTACTACTATTCTAGAGAGGTGCTGTCGCACAGCACAGAGAATAGCAAGCAGTAAACGGAAATGTAAGTCACCTGCAAAGAGTCCTCGGGTGCCAGATTCTGCTCGAATCTTCTGCATAAGCAGCCAGGTGGAGGAGGATCTGGGAGTAGCAACTGAGCAGGGAGAGAAAGTATATGACATTATGTAGTTCACATTTTTATTCCTTGCTTCTCTTTTCACTTGCAGCAGCCGTAACAAAAAAGTTAGCCAGGCTTAATGATAGCAGCCCCAGGTAGCTTCCTGCGCCTCACCTTGGAGTGTCTCCATGTCTCCCAGCTGAATTTGTCGCTGGGTCTTCACCACGTCAAAGGGCAGTGTCAGGATAGCAGCCACCTGGGGAATAGGAAGGGTCATCTATTAGCCATCACTACTAGCAAGATTCTTCCCTTGGCTTGAGGCAAAGCGCTCTCTTTTGTCTACTGGGGTGGGGAAGTTAGGGCCTCCTTTACCACTCTAGTTGCCTAAATGTTTGCAAAGAAAAGAGGTGGGAAATAGAGGGGAGGGAAAGAGCTGTTGTGCTGAAACAAGGAGGAGCTCTGAAGAAAAGCACCCTGTCTTGGAGCATGTAGGAATAGAATTGGCAGTGCCTCCAACACCCAAAGGGGACAAAGTTTTCTGAATCTGCATAAATGCATGCCCCCCCCCTCCCTGGAGTGAATAGGAGAAGATAAAATCCATTTTAGGTACCCTCCTTCACTGATGAAGAATCTACTGTTCAGAATGCACACGGAGAAGGAAAAATGGTTTGCGATAAGTAAGTAATGGTAAAGGCCCTATCTGTGCATCAGGAATAGAATTATAGAATTGTAAGGCTGGAAGGGACCCCATGGATCATCTAATCCAACCCTCTGCAATGCAGGAATATGTACCCATATGGGGATCAAACCTGTGACTTTGGCGTTATCAGCACCATGCGCCAACCAACGGAGCTAACCAACAAGTTCACAGCCATGGCTCCACCCAGTTTTCCTCCTGGCTCCACCCACCACTGGAATGCAGCCTTCAGAACATTATTCATGACCAGATTGAGGAATGTTCCCTACTCCAGAGGCGCATCATTAAAATCTGTCACATTAGCTACATTTTACAAATGCTGCAAATACACCATTCACTCCCATCACTGAGCTAAGAAGGCCGATGCTTAACAATAAGCAGCATGCTAACATTCACTTCTGATGACCAACACAGAAGAAATAAAGAAAGAAGGCCACCATCTTTACAGCCTTCCTGGCTGCAGAAAGCGGACTGGTTAAGAGGCTCCCGGAGTCACAGTTAAAGAGAAGATTGCTCAGCAGGCCGCTCTGCCTCGCATCTCTCTCTGGTTGGGCAACCTCTCAAGGCCACTGGAAAGAACTGTCAAGCGCCGGCACTCACCGTGCCAGAAATGGCACCAGCTGCAAAGCTGACCATGAAGGTGGCCTCGGTAAGACAGAATCGGGTGCACAACCAGTCCTTCACCAGTTCATAGTTATACCAGTACAGAGCTGTGGGGGGGAAAGAGGAAGAGACAGATTGTCAAAGGAGGGAGGGGAACTGCAGGTCGCAGGAAGCTGAATGTGCTTCCTTTTTGGTAGCAGGGGGAAGGTGTGCTTGCTTGCTAGAGCTGCAGCTCTCCCCCTCTCTGTCCAGAATCCCTGTGTGTGACCCTTTGCCCAGATCTAATGGTAATATTGATTTGTTCAGAGAAATTCATATGCCAGCCTTCATAATGGCAGGGCAGTTCCACAAAACGGGTGTTAAAACTCTTATCAGGGTTCTGGATTCACTCAAACAGGCCGGAGGCAAAAGAGACCCACACACCATCTAGTGTGTCTATCTCCAAGTGGGAATGGATCATATTTCTCCACCCCCTGCAATAGCAGAATATCCTGGGCAAGGGAAAGGTGTTTGTCCAAGCCCTTTTTAAAAAAACCAAACTGGTGGAGATTCTGCAACTTTCATGGGTATTATAAAGTAACGATGCACTGCTGTCCTTAAGACATTGTACTCAATAATAAGTTGATGATGCACCCTTTTGAGGGGAGAGAACAGTCTGATTTTTTGGGTATCTTGAAAGCAGCTGCCTTGCATAACCTTTGCTCAGACAACAAAACATGCCTAGCTCCTCCCAGATGTCTGTATGCAATGTCTTCCAAACCCTCTCGTTACTGCTCTCTGCTCCCTTCCCTGTGTCACTTCCATACCTGAGAAGGGAACGTCCCGCAGAACTGTGGGCCCCCAGCCCCTCCAGAGAGAGAACCATCCGTCCTGGGCCACAGCAGACTGGATGCAGACACGCAGCTCCCGGTAGCTCAACTGTCGGGATTGCATCTTTGTTCGGATGAGTTCCAATGGGCTGATCACTGTCACTGCACCCACTAGGGAAGAGAGACCAGAGCAGCACATGAAATCAAGCCCCAGTTTAATCAAGGCAGTTCCCAGCTCCTCCTCTGCAAAGACCTAATGGAAGACACATGCATGCAGAAGAGTTGACTGACAGTCATCGATTACAATGCCATTGGCATGTAAACTGAGGAAGCCTTTAGGTGCTTGGGCGTCGGAAAATGTGGGAATTGAAGTAGTAGGTTTCACTGAAATGCCATCTAGCTCAGTATTCCAGCTTCCCCCTGGTCAGTAAGATCTGACAAGGTAGCAATGAGTAGGGTAGGAATCTGATTTTTCAACCCTGTTCCTAGTCATTCAGATCTAGGAGCCAAAAGCTAGCTTATATCTGAACACAGTCTGCAATTCTGGCTGTCAAAAATAGATTTTTGAGGGGGTGGGGAGAGAAAGAAGAGTTGGTGGAGATCTGCCCTGAATAATTGT
This sequence comes from Podarcis vaucheri, assembly GCF_965113315.1. NCBI lineage: Eukaryota > Metazoa > Chordata > Lepidosauria > Squamata > Lacertidae > Podarcis > Podarcis vaucheri. The sequence goes on from NC_138751.1 coordinate 28,405,390, forward strand.
TCATTTGTGGTCTGGTGGTGAACAAGAAAGGCAATGAATGGCTTTCTAAGGAAGGCATAACTGGCATCTATCCTCATTTTACATCCTACACATCTACTCCTGTAACCTGCCGTCATATTGCCATCTCTCAACGTGGTCTATTTTTTGAGAAGGGGTGGTGGTGGAAGGACGGTCCCCACCTGCACTTCAGTTCCCCTCTCCCAGTATCCTGCAGGAACTGTCAGTCTCTCTCTCTCCATCTCGCTCGCTCCTTCTCACGCTCCTACTTCTGAAGCTCGTTCAGCAAAATCTCTTTCATACAAGCTAGCAGTAATGGTTTCCCTCCTGATCTATTTCCACCCATCCAGTAGTAAGGCAGCCCTTTTTCCTCTCTTGATTCAAAACAAGATATATGTCCACCCTTCCAGACCTGTGTACTTTAGATGCACAGCAGCTAGGATCTTTATATATTTGGGGACAGCCAATGTTGTGCACTCCAGATCTTATTGGACTACAATTCCTAAAGCCTCAGCCAGAATGGCCAATGGTCAGGAATGATGGGAGAAGTAGTCCAAAATATATGGAAGGCATCACATCCACTTCCTGTCTTGAGCATTTATATGGCACATGTAATTCAAACTTCTAAAATGCTTCCAAACATCCTATTCTCCAGAAGATCCCTTTTGTAAACATAAAGTCTTCCAAAAATGGAGATTGGCATCTACAAACACTAGGGAAATAATAAGTACAGGTGTCCCCCACCCCTTATGTGTAGGTTATGTTCTGGGGCCCCACACACGTATGTGAAAATCGTGTAAGTGGGGAGCACTCTCTAAACACCATTTAAACACCCTCTCTCTCCAATTCAGACCGAAAATAATGTAACCAAAAATATCCACAATTAGAACTGAAGCTCTGGGCATGACTGGAGGCTGGAAGGAGAAGAAGACGCCGCACTACCGCACGCCATCTGCTGTTAGGCAGGGAGGCCGAGCAGCTTAAACAAAGCCTGGCTGTGCTTCCAGTCTCTTTGGGGCTTCCTCTGCCTGCACTGATGTCGTCTTCTGGCTTTGGAGACGGTTTCCTTGCAAGCAACGAGGACTCTCCAACTCTCACAATTTCCAGGTTCGAATTGAATTATTTGTTTGTTTCCTAGCAGCGTGCCAATACGGGGAGGGACAACGCCTGCATTCTGAAAAGCTAGTGGTTTACAATATGTGCATTTAATTAAAAGCAGAAAGGCAGGCTGCTCCTGCAAATATACAAACACAGGAGAGGTGATACTCACATCTGGCAACAGCTCCAGCCACTAGTGGGATGTACCGTGCTTGGCTGTCCAACTTGGCACGCAATAAGTCGCGTAGTTGATCGTAGCTAGTGAAGTAGATCACAGTGGCAGGGACAGCCATCACCCTGTTAAAAAGTTGTGGGTATTAAGTGCCATGGTCCCATAAAGTACAGTGTGCATGCCCGTGTAGAACCCAATTACTTCCAATGCCAATGCGCTGCAAATCTGACATTGCCCATAAGACCATCAAGAATTCTGATCACGCGGATAAGAATTCACAATTCAGTGAGCAGTGCTGAGAGAAAGCAGCAAAGAAACGAGAGACTGGAAATCTCCCTTCTCACTTCTTTACCTTGGCAGGAAGCTTCCACACCTTTCACTGGGTTACTTTATATGCTGTAAAACTGTGTTTGTTGCTTCTAAATCATGTAATTGCCCAAAGATGGCTTTCTTGGGAGTACATGCCCATACCGCATGTTCAAGCAGATGTGTGCAGACACACACTAGCAGACCAGACAACCAAGTGTGACCACCAGGCTTCCTTCTTGAAGCTATTCCCTAATTCAATGTTTTTGGGGATGTGGAATGCTCCAAAGGCAGTACAGGATCTGCTAGGGCAGCAAACTGATGGGAATCATACATTGCAATAAAAATGATAAAATGTTAATAGTGCTTTTAAAGGAAGGGTTAGTAAACTGCACTGCTGTTCCCAAGCACTGGGCAGACTGTGGACACTTGGGAAGTGCTGCACAAGGGACTTGGACAGGTGGGGCAGGACAACCCATGTGTCAATCAACTGACATCATGTGAGTGACAAGTGGGTCGTCCCACCCAGCTGTCACAGTCAGCCTATGGGGGTGTGGACAGATGAAGATCTGGCCTGCCAGGCCAAAAAGGTTGTTTTAAAACAACAGTAAGTGTGTTACTTCCTGAGATTGTGCACCTTGGGATTTAAATTTAATTGCGTGTAACTTATGTCCACACTCACAGGGTGGGTGGAAGGCCGCTCCATAAGGATCGGATGCCCTCATAGCGTATTATCTTCACAAAAGCGTCCTGGAAGAAACAAGAGGCAAGGGCGGACAGTGAAGGAGAGAGCAGTTGGTCAGAATAAAACCCTGAAGCTGAGCCACACTGCTGAACTAGAAGTCATACAAAAACCCCTTTAATGAGCTCCCAAGAGGCCTGGTTCTTACAAGGAAAAAAACCCAGCTTTGGCTGGGAAGCAGCTGCCGGGGCGGGTGAGGGGGCAGCACAAAGGGGTGCTTAACCCTTTCCCAACCCACCCCTTCATTGCTCCAATCTGCCCTGCATGGAAGAAGCTTCTCCTTCCTCATCTCCCACAGTGTCGCATGGGCACCCGCACATGTATATACTCCTGGAACAACACGGGATTTGGTTTTACCCCAGAACAAAGAACAAACCTTGGCTACAGATCACAGTTGGAAGGGGCCCTGTGGACCATCTTGTCCGACCCCCTGCAATGCAGGAATACGTGGCTGTCCCATATGGGGATCAAACCTGCAACCTTGGTGTTACCAGCACCGTGCTTTAACTAAGTGAGCTATCCTGGCTGATGGGAGGGAGCAGCACACCTACGTCCCTCCAGTTCCCTACTTCACATCACCTTATGAGGGTGTAGACAGTCACGCCTCAGGTCAACCCCAGCCATACCCTTATGAGTCCCTAAAGCAATTTATCTAGAGGCCTTTGATATATATTTAACGGGGGTGGGGGATAGCAACCTGATCTATGTCTTTGCCACATTTTCAGCCACCCACCTTCCACCTGGGTTATATAGCCAACTCAAACTGTAAGGCCTTCCCAGTGGGAGATGGTCCAGCCCTTCATCACGCAGGCCCTTACCAAAGTGCCCGTGAAGCGAGTAGGCGTCTTATACCAGGCCGTGCAGCTGTTTCCATTCTGACACACATATAGGTGGTCCATGAGGCCATTGCAGTAAAGGAAGCATTTCCCTGTGGAGGACAGGGAGACAAGAAGGAACAGCACTGTATCACTGTATCAGGGTGGGGGCTGCTGTATCACCAGAAATCAGGTGTTCTTGACTGCTCCCTCATTTCCAATTTGTCACCTGCTCCTGAACACACGTCCCTGTCAATCTCAGGCTCATGCTGAATCCTGCAGCAGTAATGCTTTTTTAATTTTTATTTTAAATAGTTACAGTTATTAGTGTTTCATACTGTATTTCCAATGTTGTTGTTTTTGCTTTATGAACTGTCACACGGGGTGGCAATAGAACTAGCAAACAGTTTTGTTTTTAAATGCAGTTCAGCATTTCTGGATGGATTTGCATTCAGAACAGTGGAATATAAAATAATAAATAAATAATAGTATAGAGCAGTTTTCCTCATGTTTGGACCTTGCTGAAAACTCCTCCCAGCTTTGGGAATTTCTGTACCAAAACCAAAGTTACTCATCTCTCAGACGTTTCCCTAGTGTGAAAATCTAGCAGGACGTGGTAAAAGACAGCTAGACCTTGTTTGTCCCAAGATCTAATTATCAGAAGGAGTTTTCTGGTTCCATTCTCAGCTTTTGGTCATGAAGGACAGGTCAGTGGTTTTTTAAAAAAGGTATTTGTATCAATAATCATGGAATCCCTGTAGTAATGAATGTGCAAGTTAATTGGGTGCTGTATAAAACATCTATTGTCCATCTAAGGCATTGAAAAGTTAGATGTTTTCAGACTTAAGTCATAGCAGATGCAATAGACCCAAGAGCAGGTTGCAGAAGAAGATAAATAGGCTGTTTTCATGAAGACAGAACTGTGTCCTCACAAATCTGAAATATTCTGGACATGCTATATTCGAGTTGTCTACCCATGAAGCCATCACCTGCTCCCCAGAAGGCAACATCAGGGCCACCAGCCCCAACACACAGCTACTCCCTTCAACCAGACATAAATTAAAGGGATTAAAGCAAAGAGACACAAAAGTTATGGGACACGGGAAGGAAAAGAAGGAGATGCACACAGAGGAGACAAAATGCTTGCAACAGTTAAAAATAGAAGGTGGGAACAGCTTTCTACCCACCAATACAACATGCAGAGCCAGATATATTCTGTGCTACCCAATGTTCAATTCAACATGCAGAGATGCTCAGTTTTTGCTAAAAATAAACAGGCATTCTAGCTTGCATGGCTGCAAAGAAAAATGGAAAGGACTTTTCACATCCTTTATTAGCAGCAACAAAAAAGCACAAGAAAAGAGGTTCAAAACTGAAGATTTTGTGGAAGCAGAATGAATTGTGTAAAATTAAAACATATCTGAAGACACTTATTATTTCTGCTAAGAGAATTCATGGCTGGGCAGAGGGGAATAATACACAAGAGGCAGAATACACAAGGGCCCAATTACATGCATCTCAACTCCGGAGAGAGCTCACAGGAGAGGGGAAGCCGCAGCCTTTCCACATGGAAGAGGTACTAAACAGGAGAGTGCTATTCTTTGATATAATGAGATGGTATCATTTTATGAGCCAGAGAGGGCATCTCTAGCTGTGGCAGTCCCAAACCCAAGCAATGGTGGACCACTGGCAGTAAAAGGAGCATGCCAACATTTAATGACTGGCTGAGCTTGAAAGATGGTACTTTAGGGAGGTGGCTAGGGTACAACCCTTACCCCTGATGTGCTGACTTTCTATCTGTGAGGAGAAAGCACTAACTTTCTATTTGCGAGGGAACGTTCAAATATGCAGGTCTTCCCCCTGCAGCCACAATATGTGCCGAGCTCACAAAAGTCACAACGTTGCTTTGGACTCAAGAAGCTGCAGACTTGCACCAGCATCTACAATGAGGTATTCATACAAATATCACACACTATGATGCTATGAAGCAGGCCCAAGGCAGAAATATTTAGATCAGCAGCACCAAAAGGGACAAATTAGGCCATGCTCACCCCATCCAATGCCTCTGAACAAGGATGGACAAATTGGTGAAACATGGGGAAGATGAACTTACTTAGTAGGACATAACAAGACAGGGAAATAAAATTGGTGAGCACCTCAAGTCATTCTCCCTGCACCCCATCTCTGGGACATCAGGGATACCTTATTATTCTGATGTTCTGGTTTCAACCAAGACAGTGATGGCATGTTATGAAGGGCTACCACAACTATTTTTACTTTTCTTGGCAGAGGAGATCTGCAGACATTAACGCATCAAGAGAGGAAGGGCCAGGTGAGGTGCGCATGGGGATATTTCAAAAGAAGCCGACACGGGCATCCCAGCACAATTTGAGCCCTCACACGTTCTTCTGAATGCTCTGTGCCAGGAATACAACGAAGACAGATGAACACCAGCGCCTTTGGTGAAGGAGGGATAGGATCGTGAGAGCTGGAAGGCAGGGGAAGGAAGAACCAGCTCCCAGCACTCTCTTTGGGAGCATGAACAGTATGCAAAGAGGAGCGCTGCTAGATCAGGCCAAAGGCCCATCTAGTCCCACGTGGCTCTCACAGTAGCCAACCAGATGCTCATGGAAATAGTAAAGGGTCAGAGCTGCATCCAAAGAGAATGGCAGCTTATATGGGAAAGCATCTGATATACTCACATTTGGGCTGCTGAATGCTCCAGGGCATACACTGTACTGAAAACACTGAAAAAGACATAACATGGAAATACTTAGAGAGAGGTGAGGGAGGAAGAACAGCTGAAGGGACATGAGGACCCTTAGTTGACGCAGTGGCTAAGAAGTAGCTGTCTGGGGACTCTGGCTGCAAAAAGATTGTGCAATACAGCCTGCAATACAGATTGTGATTTCCCCCATGCACCTGGCTATTTTTTTTAACCCATAATTTTCTAGATCCAAATGGCTTGGGGCAACGATGGGAAAGCCTGTGGCCTTTCAGATGTTGTTGGACTACAACTCCCATCATCCTTGATTGCTGGAGATGCTGGCAGAGGCTGATGAGAGAGTCAGAGTCCAAGAATATTTAGAAAGCCACAGGTTTTCTGGTAACCTGAGGAGGGCTTCCAACAGATATGGGGCACTGCTCCAAGGTAAGACATTGAGGATGGAAAGAGATGGATGGCTTAATGTTCATCAGGAGGGTTAAACAATTTTGTCAAGTCCCACTAACATACGGGCACAAGCCGGTTATGGGCTGAGCAAAATGACTCAAGAGGCCGTGGTTATCAAACCACTCAGCATGATACACTACAAAGCAAGCTACAGTCCAGTCCAGAGCCACTCACAATGAAGCCCTAGCAGTGCACTGCCTTTAAGGGTGAATTTTCATCATATGGGAAAAACAGTAGAGTCCTCCAGGAACATAGGTGGGGAAAGTTGCAGGTTTGAATGCCGCCCCCAATCAAAAACTCCCTCATTCTGGAGGGAGTTTCTGTACAAGGGATTCTTCTGGGTTGAGGGACAGCATTTAAACATGGAAGCCCCCACTCTCTGGTTGCGTTCTGAAGTACAGTTCCAGAAAGCTCTGCACCAAGGGCTTTTCTTGAACTTTAAGGTTGGCTCCAAGCCCACAGAGCTTTTATGTATGTTAAAGCAGTTTTGAAATTTAAGTCAGCTGTCCAAGGCCAATGGCATCCAAGAGATGGAAGGTTCCTCCCTAATGGCTTCCAGTCCAAAAAGGAAGAATTGCTTACCTTTAGAGAAAGGTGTCCTCTGAGCCTGCAATCGGATCTTCACCACATCCAAGGGTGTGACTGAAAGCACAACACGAAAGGGACTGTTTATATCAAGAGTTTTTTTAATGCTTGATGTTTTTAGATTTGATCCTGACTTGTTTTTAGGAGGTAATTTAATTATTGTTTGATTTTATACCAGTGTTATATATTTGATGTTAGCCGCCCTGAGCAAAGTCTTGGCCGGAGAGGGCAGGATACAAATAAAAGTTTACTATTATTACTATTATTATTACTATTATTACTATTATCACTATTATTATTATTATTAATAATATGCAGAGTGGCTGGGGAAATCCAGTCACGTGGGAGGGGTATTTAATTAATAATAATAATAATAATAATAATAATAATAATAATACAGCACATTTTACAGAACAGAACAGACATATGCCCAGTATCCCAGAGCTAGAGGATCAGAGAGAAGCGGGTTTGGATAGGTGCAGAGAAGCCACTGGGAAGATCCCTAAAGATGCTTTCTGAATATAACACAACGTGAGGTTAAAATTTCCTTCCTTTTGCTCCCCACTCACCTTATGAATGGGTGCATCTACTTTTGTGAGTGAGGGAAGGGGAAAGAAAGATATCAAACACTATGCTACCCCTACTCCTGCAAAGTAAGTTTAAAAGATGTGGCAATGCACCTGGGTGAACCTGGCAATCTGGTATGTTGCTGTACTCTTGGATTATGTTTACCTGAAGGAAGGAATGGCAATGTACTGCTTGAACTTCAAAGGAACACTCTCTCAAGGGAACCGCCCTGGAGCCTGGCAAATGAGTACAGGTGCAACAACTGTGCTGGAAATACAGTGGTACCTCGGGTTAAGAACTTAATTTGTTCTGGAGGTCTGTACTTAAATGTTCTTAACCTGAGGTACCACTTTAGCTAATGGGGCCTCCCGCTGCTGCCGTGCGATTTCTGTTCTCATCCTGAAACAAAGTTCTTAACCTGGGGTACTATTTCTGAGTTAGCGGAGTCTGTAACCTGAAGCGTCTGTAACCCGAGGTACCACTGTATTTCCCTCCCTGAGAAGAGATTCTTCCACCTCCAGGTAAAGATTTTTGGATGCAAGAGTGATGTGTGCCGTCACTTTTTATTCAGAAGAAAGTGCGTTTCAACTACCAGAAGTTTGAGAAAAGCTGGACTAAGGACTGGTTCAGAGGTGCACCATCTGACTTGCTAATGAACATGTACATTGCCTCTAATGGGAAGTATTATGGCAGAGGCAAAGTGAAACTACATAACAGTCACCAGCTATTGGCGCAGTACTTGAGTGATGAACATCACATGTGAACAGGGCCCAAATTGTTTAATCTAAGATACTATGACAGGGCACAAGAGAAGCAGTGCTCTCCTTAGTGCATCCCAATCAAACAATTAATGGCAAAAGGCTACTTTATACCATCCTAACCACACGGCCATGGTGTTGGTTGACAGTAAACAGGCCCAGTTTGCACAAGTGGCGAACCAGTTATGTAACTACTTCTCCGCAAGTCCAGTTCCTTATTTTTCAATGCACACCCACATTTTCACAATGCCAGACCATAGACAAGGTGGCCAGCAGCAATGGGGCAGCAAAACATGAGGCATACACAGGGAGGAAAATGAGCCAGGCTAGTTGAAGCTGCATACAGAAGTGCAAACCACGCCTTCTAGTCACCGCACATTTTTGGTATGCATCCATGTCACTTGAACTGGCCCAGGAAAAACTGCAGAATAAATGCAGGGTACCTACCAAAAAGAGAGGTGAAGAGGGCCCCAGTTCCAGATGCCAGCATCTGCTGCATGGGGGTGATGCCCCCCTGCATATTCCCAGATGATTTTTCAGTCATTGTGTTGCTCACCTGTGAAACAATGATAGGGCCTGTCATAAGTCAGCTGCAACATGATTGCAGAAGCAATGCTTTCTAAGGTAGCCATTTTAATGCTGCTGGTCTGCTCTATCTATCTATCTACCATACTTTTCCGTGCATAAGACTAGGTTTCTTCGTTAAAAATTATGCTAAAAAGTGGTGGGTCATCTTATACATGGACAGTGCATAGGGTGGACGTTTGATTGGTTGCTGCCGCGGCTGTCAACAACTATTGGTCATGTTATTGGTTGCTGTGTCAATGGCTGGTGTTGATTGGCTGATTCTGCGGCAATTGGGCGGGCGATTGGAATTTTCGACCAGTGAGGGGACAGACAAGAGGCAGATTTTTGGACGTGTGCGGGTGAGCGATTTATGGCACCCCCCCAAAAAAGCTCAACATCCGTGCGTAATTTCCACACACACTCCGAAGCTCATCTCCCCCCATTTTCTTTAATTTGAGCCCCCAAAATAGGGGGCATCTTATACACAGAAAAGTACACTATCTATCTAATAAAATATATACACCGCTTGATTGTTAAAACCTCAAAGCAGTTTACGAAAAAACAAAAACCAGTTAAATTATCAGCAAAAACTGTTACAAATAACTATTTAAACCTTTCAAAAAAATAAAATCAGCAATAAACTACTGTATTTATAAACTAAACAAGCATCTTCCTCTCTCGACTCAAACAGCGTCTGCGTATGTGTATTATTATCATAATCATCATCATTATTTTTACGGAAGTCCAGCAAAGCCTCTTAGAACATGGATAATGGTGCTCAAGCCTTTTCCCTTTGCAAAATTACTACAGTGCTTCACTATGCAAGACATCACAACAATTTACAGGGGGGAAATGCAACCTTCCCAAGAAAATAATGTTAATGGAAAGGCAGCTCAATAAGCTGTTTCTTCTAGCCTGAAAAATGTTTAAGCATCCTACCTTCAAAAGAGTATCTGATTCAAAAGGAATCTGAATTTGCAACCACAAAGGGCATAATCACAAAAAATTACAGCTGTTATATTTACAGGCAGCTTACAAGTTGAAGTGCTCAACTACAGCAGTACAATGAATTAGTGCCCATTGTTCAGTCTGCGGTCATTATTTTATGAAGGCTTATGGCACAATCTTATATAGGATTATTCAGCCCTTGAGTTGCATGGGGTTTAGTTACAAACATGAAATTGGCTTCAAGTTTTCAGATGCCACAGGCAACTGCCTATATTATGCATGGGTCACAAGTGGGTTCTAATGTCCTGGCACATTCCTTGTGCCCAATCTCCTTGATTGCTGTCCAGACCTGCAAGAAACCCCACCCAACATGGGCTTTCACATCCAGTCCTAGTTGACAGCTATTATCTGCACAGCTACAGAAAGGGGTGAGGCTTCTCGACTGCACATGCTGCTTATACAATCAGCTTTTCAGAAGGGGGCAGGATGATGCTAGCTGGCAGCTGATAAGGAAGAGCCTCCGAGCTACTTGCAAAAGGGGTGGGATAAAACTCTTAACACCACCATCACCCTGCTTCATTTTGAACAGAGCCGTTCAGTGTGCAGGCTTGAGGGGGGGAAGTAGTACAGTATTCGATTATTTACAAAACTCAAGAGTTTTGATTCTAGATAGAGTAACTGGATTACAGAAGCAGAATTGTCCATCAAATAACAATGGGAATAATATACTTGTTTTTCTATTGTTTTTTAATGTAATTTTTAAAAATGCTGAAGCTATAGCACAGGCACAGCCCATACCCATCCATATGGTTTTTAAAACCTCTACAAGCCCAGAAGCAGGTCAACACAGTGCAGGGAATAGTGTGTGGTTTTGGAAAAGGAGATCCTCAAACTCAGTTACGAAATTGCATTTAGGCCTCAGTCTCCTATTCGTTTCTAATGAAACAGATTTTGAAACATCACCACTTCTATAGCACTTCTACATTGGGGAAACGTGCATTAAAATTCTTATCTCAGGTTATCTTCAGAATGACTCAGCAAATTGGACAGGGCAAGAAGTATGCAGTATGCAGTAATTTTGTGGTCGTCATGCCCTACTGTCCCTCTCACAATCTGAAGCTCACCAACATCTCTGTGCTATTGCAAGCTGATGGAATCATTCTGCATGCCTCCATTCTTCTGTCTCTAGCCCACTACTTTAGCAGGGGTTCTTCCTCCCGTGTCTACACATGCACACAAACACGGTATGAGGAAGTGGAACAGACAGCACTGTCACTGTTTCTTCTCTCTCTCCTAGGGCAAACAGCATGGCAGCCAGAAGAGTTCCTTCTCTGCGTTCTTATCTCCGAGAGTGCAGAAAACAAAGACCTTCAATCACAAAGCCGATTAACCCCATGCACATTGCAATTTAATGCTGTCTTTCAGCACTGCCGAGGATGAAGGTGGGTACAATTGGACGGATTACCCAGGTGCAACTGCTACTTGCCTAGGTGAGCAGCCAAGTGGCAAAGCTGCTCCAGCTCAACCCTCTGTGTGACGCCAGCCCCCAATAATTCAGTGAAAAGAAATCCCTTAAGCTCTTTATTGAGCTGGGATGTACATCCTAGAAAACACTCCGTTTCTTACCTTACCATGCTTTAACACAGACTCAAGGCATTTTGCATGCAAGCACAGCAGCCCAGAATTAACTGAAAGAAGCTTCAAAAGCACATTCTGCCCTGGCAGGATCAGCTGGGCAGGGGGGAAATGTAGGCCACACCCAGTCCAGGGATGTCAGTATGCATCACAAATGCCCACAGAAGCAAAAGGAATTTGCGCAAATACTGAACACTTTGTGGGGAGCTAGTACAGCATAGGATTTGTGTGAGTTGGTGAACAAAATGGAGAGCTGGGCATCTTGCAGTTTTTAAGAACAGCATCGTACTCTGGGCTGCACAACTTCAGGGTGCAGGTGTGGAAATAACCAAGTGCCTCTCTCTCTGCATAAACAAAGGTTATAGCCTCCTTGATATCCAGTGTTCCCACATGAAGATAATTCCATATGGAGGAACATTCAGTCAAGTAATTCCTCCTCCTACTTTACTACTCCTTTGTTAAGGCGGGGGGGGGGGGAATCACCCAATCAGCTAATCCCCATCTCTAACTGTATAGCCAGTGTGGTGTAGTGGTTACAGGGTTGGACTAGGACTGGGAGACCACGGTTCTGCTGGAGTAACTGGACATAAGAAGTTACTATATGTCAGGAGCGTAAATCACCCCATGGATCATATAATCATAGAACTACAGAGTTGGAAGGTACTCAGAGGATCATCTAGTCCAACCCCATGCAATGCAGATATATGCAGCAGCCCCATATGTTCTAATCGCTATGGTAATGGCCCAGTGCCCCAACAATGTGTGATTAATGCATATTAGCTCAGTGGTGTCTATCTGTAAGTGGGTAAGCCAATCAGTTGTCCAGTATTACGTCCTGAATTGCTGGACTTATTTAGAGCAACAGAGATACTTTGTACTTGCATGGATCCATATGTGTTTGTATCTGCAAAAGCCTACAAGCTGTGTATATCTACGTCCATAACTGTTTTACGGAGCCTTATTTTCTGCAACAGTAAACCATCTGAACCTTTCTCTGCTTCTGTGTGGTGACTGGTACTGGAAGCAACTTCCACTGTGCAGGTATCTCACCTGAGATTCCCAGCAAAATCCCCACTTGGCCATGAAGCTCACAGGGTGACATGGAACCAGTCACAGTCTCTCAGCTTAACTTACCTCTCCCAGGGTCGTGAAACAAAACAGGGGGGAAGAGAACCATATACTATGTCACCTTGAGCTCCTTGGAGGAAAAGGTAGGCTATAACTGCAATCAATCAACTCAGAGATGGGATAGGCTATATTTTTAAAAATCCTAACATATGCTCATCCATTTTTTCCTTGAAAACCAACTAGATATGGAAACACATGCAACACACTTCTGAAATGAGCTGGGAGCCAGTTGCACTTTGCGGCTGGCAACAGGCCTTTTGCGACTGGGTGGAGATGTCTGGGCGCCACCTTTAACACCTAACATCTCCACCTGCCTGGCTGCAGTCAGCTGGTCTGCTGGGTACCATGGCAGCAAAAGATGTGTGTCTTTTGCTGCCATGCTACCCTGCAGAACACCTGATTTGCTGGCAATTAAAAAAAAATTCTGCTGCTACACCGCTGGGCAAATCAGATGGTCTGTGGGATAGTGTGGCAGGAAACAAAATGGCACCTAAACATGTCGCTTTGGCGTCCACAACCCAAGTCCCAGGAGCCACTTGGCACCTAGTTTTCCTATGCCAGTTTCTAACACTGGTCCAGGCTCCTACCTGACCCTCTAACTCTCCCTAGCCACACCCCCTCTCAAGGCTGTTGCTTCCTTGAGTGTTTGCTGGGCTAGAATGTGTCTGTGACCTCTGACAATGCTTTTTGATTTTCTGAATGGAGGATAGAAAGGGGTATGTGCATGGGTAGAGAAACTAGCCTACCATATCAAGGTAGGTTAGTAAGTTGAGATTCATTACTCTGGCCACTTTTGCCTCTGGCTCCACCTACCACTAGGACAGTTTCTCAAACTTGTGTCCTCAGCTGTTGTTGGACTACAACACGCATCACCCCTGACCACTGGTCCTGCTAACTAGGGATGATGGGAGTTGTAGTCCAACAACAGCTGGGGGCACTAGTTTGAGAAACACTGCACTAGAGTATAGCCCCCGCAAAGGCTGCCCAGAAAGGAATGTGGTGCTTGGGCTGAAAAAAGTTCCCTATGAAGCGAAAGACCTCACTTCTCTATCGTCACTGGGTAGTAGTTGTGCAAGTGGTGCTACAGATCTCTAGCAGACAATTCTCAGCATCCTGATAATGCTACAATTCCCTGGATTCTCTGGGGGAATCTTTAATAACAGTTTGTAGATAATCTCAAAGTCAAAAATTAGTTTTTAACATGCCTAGGATCTGGTGTTTAAATCCCCAAGCTGGTTTCCACTGGTTGTTCAAACTGAGGAAGTTGGAAAGGTGCTGGTACAGTGGTACCTCTAGTTACGAACTTAATTTGTTCCAGAGGTCCATTCTTAACCTGAAACTGTTCTTAACTAGAGGCGTGCTTGCGCTAATGGGGCCTCTTGCTGCCACTGCACCACCAGCACACAATTTCTGTTCTCATCCTGGGGCAAAGTTCTCAACTCAACTCTTCCAGGTTAGCGGAGTTTGTAATCTGAAGCATTTATAACCTGAGGTGTTTGTAACTCGAGGTACCACTGTATATTTAAAATAAGCCTTCTCTCTCCATCTCATATTTGAGTCACAAATTATATTCAGATTCTTATTTATTATGTCAGCAAAATTATTTGTCCTGCCAGAAGATCATGCTCCAAAAGAGCAATAATCAGGATTAGATGGCAAGCTTAGAGATTTTTAAAAGCACAAATTCACTAACTATGGAGAAAGCAATTAGATTTTGCAATTCATGCAGGCTTTCTAGACATTGTACTCCAGCTTGTCCCACCTATAAATAAATAACTTTTCCCACACAGCTTCCAAAGGCTTCTAGGCACTTCTGCAATCTTTAATGACAGCAACAAAAACAGTAATTAATTGGATTGCAAAGTTCATCTTTCTACACAATAAAAGACAAAGTTGTGCTACCAAGCATTTTAAACATTTACTCCACAGTCAAGGGTCAAGGAACAATTATGCAGTGACTTTGACTGACCCACCCCATCCCCCGCCTTCCCATACTGGCTCAGATCCCAGCAAAAGCATGCTTCTCTAGTTCTGACCTCCAAATGTCTCAACTGTACTATAACTTAAAGCTCATTGACTATTTGGAGGCCACACAAATACTGATCTCAACTATAAAGCCTCTCCTGAACCACAGGCCACTTAAAAATTACAGAAGCATGCACCCAGTCAGATATATCTGCTTATCTCCCTCCAATTCTAGGCATAAATCAAAAATTATAATTCAGAAACAATTGAAATGTTTAAATGATTACTTATACATGCAGGGCTCAAATATGAAAGTTTGGTTGTGTCTAGACTAACCTTGTGAAGAATACAGAGAACATAAAGATTTGATTGATTATGAAAGAATCTAAGGAAGAGAAATGACCAAAGAACAGATATAAATGCGAGCAAGATAACTAAGAGACGTGTGGTGAAGGCGGTGGAAGTCTTTTAAAATATTGTAACTAAGATTTATATACTGCAGTGTTTGCAGCAAGAATTTGGTAATATTTCTGGTTATGAAAAGTATTTTTTCTTTTCTTTTGTCTGTTTTCTTATATATCTTCTAATTTTTCTTTTTGCTTTTTAGTTTTCATTTTGGAAAATATGTATATAAGGGTGTTTACAGTGCTATGTATCATTTTTTGTTTTTGTCTTTTTATTGGAAAAATCAATAAAAACACAATTTAAAAAATAGTTGCCACATACCTTCTCTCTCAAACACAGTGCGTCATTTCTCAGTATCTAGAGCAGGTGTGAGAACTGTAATGTATTGGTGGACTACAGGTCAGTTTTTGATAACCTATAGCCTGCAGTTTGCTGGGATTTTTGCAAGGGATGTTGGGCTACGTAGATCTAGATCTGATCTAATAACCTGCTTATGTTTTTTAAGGAAGAGCGCATCCTTAGCATCACATTAGATTACTTACTGTCTTAACTGTTAAAAGATCTGGAGAATGCACTTAACACATCGTTGGAATACAGAGTCAGGAAGGTGAAAAGGTAGACCACACAAAACTACAGTCCGTCTACCACTTATCCATCTGCACATGAACACCTTCATCCCAGAGGCAGATTAACAGTTCTCAAACCACGGATTCAAAGAACCTTTTTTTTTTGGGGGGGGGTTGCATTTCCCAGCACACATGTCTAGACCAGGCATAAGCAAACTCGGCCCTCCAGATGTTTTGGGACTACAACTCCCATCATCCTTGACCACTGGTCCTGTTAGCTAGGGATGATGCAAGTTGTCGTCCCAAAACATCTGGAGGGCTGAGTTTGCCTATACCTGGTCTAGACACACTGCTTGCCTAAAAAATTATGTATCAGTACTGTAAAAATGAAAGACTGTTATTTGATAGCACTAAAAAAAGCACCACCCAACCACAACCCCATTTTTACCAGCTACCAAAAGAAATCTAACTGCTCATTCCCCACCCCCACCATATGTCATTAAATAAAGGAAGCCTGAGTGGTTTTTTTAGTTTTTAGGATACAAACAACAGTGACTACTATACCACCATCCTTGCCTCACTACTCCAGGCATAAACCTCTTCACCAATCCTCACTTTTCAAGACACATTCCTTCCCACCCATCTTTTTACCAAAGGGGTTTCCATCTTTTGCTACACAATTTGCCTTACCAAAGAGGTTTAAACAGGTTGACAAACTCCAAGCTGAGTCCCCACTCACAGGTCTCCATGTTGTTTGGGGCTCAGTATGGAGCAGCTGCAGCTGGCTGCACTACCTCTGTGATCAACACAGATCGAGCTGCTTCTTCTAGCTGCCACACACCTTAAGCAGGCATAGGAAGTAGAACAGACGTTGTTCCTCCCTCTTATGGGACCTAGCCTGAGTTATATCACCACTGAAGATGGCAATCTGGACTCAGGCTGCAAGCTTCCAATTCTGCACTCCTTCTACACACCGGGACAGAGAAGAATTGGATGCTTTGAAGAACAAAATTTGCACTGCACCTATCTTTCCGATTTTGTGTCAAGGCTTGGGCCCTGTCAAGCATGCTACTCCTTCATGAAAAGCCTGGAAATGAGAAATAGTAAACCTCAGCAAATTAATGGCTTACTTGGACTTCATAATTCCACTATTTGAAGGGTTGACTACCAGGTTTTATTTACAGGTTCTGATTAATCCTGTTTTACTTTTCATTACATTTGTCGTATGGAGGGGAACAAAATTTATGCTGTGATGACTTATAACTTTTCTTTTATTTCATATTGTGATAACATACTGTATAAAGCAATACATTTCAATGGATGGAAAAGGCATGGGGAGGGAAGGCAAAATGCCCCTCTTACACTTTTTTAAAGCAAATTATACAGAATATACAAGAATTGTTCAATGACATCAATACTGCACTTAAATACTACAATGATATAAATACTAGAACAATTTCAAATGTTGCAACACACATTCCACGTACCAAGTACGGTAAATAGAAGCCTCGCCAAATATTATCACTACTTAGCATACATTCACTATATATATATATATTCCTGGAATCATGTTTACACCGTTGGTAAATCTGTTTAATTTTCTTTTAAAGTTATCACCCATCTACAGTAAATTTACTTTTAAAAAACAAACAAACTCGAATCAAGTGTTCTTCTTCTCTTTTAAATGATCTGATAAAATTCGTGCTGGGCATGCCCAACAGGGGCTGCTAATTCATAAGGGCTCGATCAAACCTCCATATTCAGGCGCAGTATACCTAGAGTACTAGGAGCATGAGAAAGAGGGAGAGTCCGTCACCTTCCCGATTTGCCTGCAGTTTTTTAAGGAGACATTTGGACGGCCGCTGCTACAAGCTGGATCCTGGACTCCATGAGGCCTTCGCCTGATCCAGGTGGGCTCCTTCTCGTCCTCCAGGTCGGCTCCTTCTTCTTTCTTCTTCCTCCTCGTCCTCCTCCGCTGCTCAACCCTCACCGCCACCCACTCTCACCTGGGCACAAAGGCAGACCCCCACCCCCAACACAGACCGGCACACAGACACGGACGACCTACCCCCCCCCGCCATCTCTCCCCTCTCCACAGGCCCGCCACGGGGCCCCCACTCACCTACTCATCCCAGCCACGTGCTGGTCGTCTCCCAGCTCCGTCCAGGAACGACGGGCGCCCTCGGGAAGGCCCAGCGCGAACCCAAAACAACGGCGCCTTTCAGGAAGCCCATTTGCCGCCTTCTCGGGCCTTTTTAATTTTTATTTTTTAAAAGAAAGAAACGGATCGCGGCGGCTTTTGAAACCGAGGCACCAGAAGGAAACCCTCTCAGGACCGAGGACTCAGAGGACGGGACGTCGTCCCGTCACTCCAGCCGCCCCGGAAGCGGCTCCAGCAGTACTTCCTGTACGATGTGATGGCGGGGTGGGGGTGGGGAGGGAGATCTCGCGCGGGCCTGTCTTACCCCGCCCGCGCGCCCGTCGGTCTGTGATGCAATCGGCTGTGCCTCGTGCCGAAAAAGGGGCGGGGCTTTAACGCGCCACCCTCTGAGGTGGGGTTTTGTGAGGGGTTTTTTGAAAGCGCCCAACGGTTTATCTGGCTCGAGCCTCGCTCGCCGTTCTTTTCTTGCTGTCAGTTAGGCAGGCAAAGGCAGGCAGGCGTAGTCGAGGCCTAAGGCCCAGCACTTGGAGGTGGTTTCTCCTCAGCCTTGCACGGCTCATAGTTCTCACTTAGCCCTCCCTCTCTCGAAATGCTTTCTCCTCAGCGCTTCTTCCATATTTTTATGCAGGCTCTGGAACACTTTTATGCCCCCCCCCCCAATTTCACTTGGAGGGGGACCATAACTCCTCGCCAGCACACCTCAGTTGAAGGCAGTCTTCTGTATTACATTTTCATTCTGCCTTCGCCTTCTCCAGAGCTTGGGATGGTCTGTGTAGCCTTACCTTTTTATTCCCAATCCTGTGAGGTAAGGCTTGGACTTTGGGTTAAAAAAAAAAAAGTCCAAAACGACACTGCACCCACCAGACTGCTTTTGACTTTGCTTTTTTATACCCGCACCACTTTCTCCTCTGGTAAATCGGTTTTGCTGAGGTGGGGGTTTTCATAACTCGTTGGCCCACAACGTGTGTGTTGACACAAAATGTGTATAGAAGCAGGGAACCAACCAACAGGGCCTGCCCAAGGCATTTTGGCACCTGAGGCCAAATAACAAAATGGTGCCCCCAACCTGCCAGGAAGGAAGGGGTGAGTGAAGACCTACATTGGAAACAAAGGGGGAGGGAATGCAGATCTACATTGAAAACAAGGCAGGAGTGAAGATCCACAGCGGAAACAGGCAGGGGGTGTCAAATCAACCTTACCTGATGGTTGAAGTGGGTGGGTGCAGAGCTCAGGAGACCCCAGAGGGCAGCCTTCACTATTTCCTCCCTAGGGGTGGGAGGAGATCAGCAGTGCCTCCTATTCATCAAGAGGCTGCTGTAGAGGCAGCATGGGGAGAGGGGCTGCCAAGGAGGTTGCCAACCAAGACTACAAAGAGTGTGCTGCATCCGCTGCTGTCACTGCGGCTGCAGGCGATGCATACCTTGGAGGCTGGATACTGCCGCCTGAGGTGGTCAGCTCACCTGGCCTAATGGGTGGGCTGGCCACGGGAACCAATGCCTCTGTTAAAACACTTTTCACCTCTCAAAAGCGCATCTTCCTAGCCTCATGAAATACTGGTGCTCATACTCCAAAACACTCATTTAGGTTCATGGAACTCTTACTGTGAAGTTCACTTCTACACAGCTTCATATTCACATTGCACTTGTTGAGGCACCCTTTTTCCTTACACCTGCTTACCCATTTGCCACTCTTTGACCCCACTACAGTATATCCCTTTGCAGTGACACTCAGACTCACCATTCATGCTGCTTCAATTTCAGCTCATACAGTTGGGGGTCATTCTCATTCATATGAAATATGTTTGCTCCTATGCTGAGATTATCCTCACTTCCCTCACTGGAGAACATCTGTTTATACTCTGGCACACTACAAAGAGCCTCATCTCTCTCACTCTACAGACACAGCCTTACAGAGCTAGTGTTCACACTGCTGCTTGTCGCTATATTTTATTTTTCTATTTAAAGTAATTTATATCCTCTCTGCCCTCAAGAGATCAGAGTGGCACACATTAAAATCAGTAAAAACAATATGAACACAACAACAAAACTCACAGCAGCCCAGATATCTAGGATGGCTCAAAAACCTGATAAAAAAGAAAAGTTTTGACTGCCCTAAATGCAAGTAGTGAAGGAATCATAGAGAACTCCTGGGGAAGGAAGTTCCAGAGGAGTTGGGATACCATATCAAAGTCTCCACCCACACTCTTAACAGAAACTCACTGTAAATGTGCTGAGGCTTGTACTTCTGTTAAATACTTGCTGTCTCCGCACCAATCACCTCACACTCCTATGGCTTTCATAATTTATTTACACTCTTCCTTTACAGAAAGTGAGCTCACTCTTAAACTGTGTGATGAAAAGATGTTTCAGCTAAGGCTGGTAAGTCAAAGTTATTCTCGTGTGTAACATTTGTATACCCCTCTACGGTTCACAGTTTTCTGCACTTGAGCCAACAACCTTCAGATAACTGATATTCCAATGCTCTGCAGATAAGGCTGTTGTTTCAGTTATTTTAACCTTTTCCCAAGTGCCTTTGGCCCATATATGAAACTGGGAGCAAGGTTAGGACATAGTTCACCGGAAGTCCTATGTAAACTGTTGGGAAGTATCTCCACTTATTAGTTTGTCACAACACATTGTCCTAGGTTATGTAACACACCAGATGCTTAACAGACCTAAGTTATTTCCTTAATAAAGAAACTTGTTTGACCTTTTTAGCAGTATCTTTTTCTACAGAATCCCATCTTATAGCTATATTGCCACAGAATTGGAGGGAATCCCAAAACCCCATTTAGTCTAACCTCAAACTCACTAAAGGGAAAGGTTCCCCTGACCGTTAGGTCCAGCAACGAATGACTCTGGGGTTGTATGCTCATCGCGTTCTATTGGCCGAGGGAGCCGGCGTTTGTCCACAGAAGGCTTCCAGGTCATGTGGCCAGCATAACTACCGTAAGTCATTTCTGGCAAACCAGAGCAGCGTACAGAAACTCGCTACTGTACAGAAATTTCAGCTAGCATTACAAGTTAAGATAATGATTTCAGACCTGTATGTATTACTCTTTTTATTTGAAAGACTGTAATGTTACACTTACAAATTAAGAGTATCTTTTCTTATTCATAAAATTTATTAATCCCTTATTCAAAAAAACTCTTTAAGCAGTGCACAAATAAAATAGTAGATAGAGCACAATTAAAACCAACAAACCAAATAAAAAGAAATATACATAAAACAATCACTTTAAAATAAATATATAGTCAATAAGTATTTTAAAACCCAGTGTCATAGCTTGCACTGGACAAAGTACCTGGACACAGATTTTGTTTTTTAATTAAAAAAAAACATCGTTCAAATCAGTATGGTACATAAGCAAAGCATGGGTCACTAGCACAGCAGGTGCACGGCAAGGTTAGCAAGCTGAAACGTTGATCCAACAGCTGACATGCCCCCTGGGCTCCTATTAAAAAAGCATAGGGCAAGCACAGCTTCTGCATAGTGAGTGGAATGTGTCTTTAGATTGAGCAAGCAAGCAGACACTCTTTCTGGTGGGCTGAACATGAGCTGTCTATTCACACTGGTGCTGGAATCTTTGCGTCCTAGGTGACAGGATCCTGACAGTGCTGCCTTAGAGCCAGAATGGGAATCAAATGCCTCCTTGAAGAGCAGAGAGGCACAGGCTGTGGGAGGCGAAGGCTCCAGTGGTACAGGAGGCATGGCAGGCAGGGGCTGCCTGTGAGTCAAAAGTGGGTGTGCGACTGAAATGGGGCATCGGGATGAAAACCCACTGTGACCCTCCTCATCTGCATTCTAGCTCCCACAGCTCTTAGATTGTTGTGGCCCCATGCAGCTTTCCCAATCCAGCATCGTCAATAGGCTTCTCCTACCCCTTGCCCTGATCTAAGCAGCCCCTCCAAGGTGTCTCCTTGGGACTGATTACATCAAATCTAGGTACATAAATGATATGTCTGAGTAAGTTGCCTGGCGTGCTCTGGTCCATGGGGTCATGAAGAGTCGGACACGACTAAACGACTAAACAACAACAAAGTTTGCTGAAACTATTTTGCCACATTACCACTGAAAACCTCATCTGTCTACTGAGTATTTCCTTTTAACAGGCAAAGCTTACTATTTCATGTTATCGCCAGAACACTTCCACATAAGTTGTTAAATTCAACATCAGATGACGATAAGGATCCATGTAGTCCATCATTATTTGCAAGTATCTCAGCAACCAGCAACTTGCAAGTCAGTAGCCCATTCACGGATGGTGGTCTGACTTCTGACAACAAAAGTACTGGTAGCTTGAACCTGTCTGCTATACTTCAGGAGCTGCTATGTTTATTATAGACAGCTATAACTGGGTGGGGGGACAGTTTAATTGCTATATACTGATACTGGATAGAGCATAGTATCACAATAGTATACTTTAGTGACGGGTGGCCATCTGATTAATAACTGAAGGCCTTACTGTAAATATATAATGAACCATAGTGTATGTGGTTAACAAAAATGCATATCACTGACATAATTTGCATATTGGATAACCATATGCTACACTAGATTAAATTTGGTTGTAGGAGATCCATGTTTCAATATCTGCTGATCCCTAAAGTTCATAGAGAGCCTTGGAATATCCTGTCTCATAAGGTTGTTAGGAGGCTAAAGGGAATAACAATGGGGCTATTGTATCCATTTCTTGAAGCACTATGGAACTTGAATGTTTGGAGCCAAAGAAAATTGTTAAGATTTGAAATATTAAACCCTTCAATAATGAATGCCTAGGAGCCATGGATTCAATTAAACTATATCCCCACTGCTGCTTTTTGTATCAGGAGTGGCAGGGCTGGTTCTAAAGTAACCTGGTGTTGGTTCTGTTCCTACATGTGGGGCTGGAAGGGCAACACACTGTCCATCATACTGACACTGTTGAGAATTTGTAGCAGGTTTCATGTTTCAAATGGTAGCATTCAACTTCTAATTCACATCTACTCATATTTGGGAAACAAATTTTCTCACTAGCATCCTTGCTACAATGTGTTGTCAGTTTCTCTGTCTCCTCCTGCTTTTCATTCTGGTCCATCACCCGGTCAGTGAACTAATAAATACATGTTGAGTTTCTAACTTGTGTAACTTGAAATAATATATATTCTAATATAAGGGAAATATTTGCCAAGGATACTTCTTCTTTTTCTAAGTTCCCATTATTTAAAATTAATTGAAATGCATTAGAGGGGGAGGACTCAAGCTGCCTAAATACATAAATTGCTGGGATCTGAGACAAGACTAGACATAGGCTACTTACTTCCTCAAATCATCTGTGTGGGACAAGTTTTTAATTTTTTTGCAGGTTCTGGACTTACGCAGACTTTACAATTTTCTGTCATAAAAAATGAGGGATAATACCCCAAAATAGGATTGTAAATACACCAATTGTGAGGTTAGCTGGCTAGCTGGCTGCTATGGTGACAGAGATCATACTGATACCTTAGGCAGACAGTTCTGTCACAGACTCATTGTGGAACCTTAGGGGAGTCATTTAACCCTTTGTTTGTCCATCTGTACAATGGGGAAAGTGTTCCTTTCTGGTAATCAAGTGGGGGCTGTGTGTTTTATTCAGCAGGTGTCCCTGCTACACTGAGTGCCATAGGGATGTATGCTTTTTATAAACAATAGCAATCAAGTGCTGCATAGCTACTGAGCAGGGTCCATATTGTCTGCAGTTTGACAGATACCTGGAAGCACTTTGGGAGAGTTTTCTGCACACCGAACAAGAAAAACGTGATCTACAGAACTGGAATTTGCCTTTGAAGAGTACAAAATCTGGGAAGAGGTTAAATGGTGAATCCCAGGAAAAAGTATTCAAAGGAATCTTTTATAAGGTAATTAGAATAAATATTGGTATGCATGTTTATGTTGTTTAGCCTTGCAGATAATTGCATAAAAGGGGGGAGAATAATACCAATCCACATAGAGATACAGTATGTGTGTTGCAAGATCACTCATGTGATACATCTAGCAGCTCTGACTTAGAATAAATCATTACTTATCTGAGAGAGTGGTTAAATGCAAGACAAATGTAGGCTTTTTATATTAACGTAGTGGATTTCATTCAAGTTTAGAGGTTAGTGTTAACCTGTTGCTAACCACACAATGGGCCAAATGAACCCAAATATCTGTAGGATTTCCAGAACAGTATAGAAAGTATAATTGCAGAAAGAAAGAGAAGCATCAAATTATGCAGCCAGAAACATTATTTTAAAGATCTGACTAACAGAGACATTAAGAGCAAGAGGGAGCTTGTAAAATGCATGTCTGGAAATACTTTATTTAATGTTCTGTGGTATTGGGTTTAACTATGGTTTAACTATGGTCAGCAACATTTAGTTATGAGCCAAAAGTGCCCACTGAAGTCGTTTCATAGAATCCATCATATCATTGAGAAAATATTAATGGTTAAATCTCTGTGGGTTAGACGGCTGTTGAAGGCACAGAATCAGGGCTTAGAGAAAAATATAGCAACCTTTCTTTTAGTTTGTTTTATATGTGTCTTAAAATACAAAAGATAGTTTTTTGTCTTTTAAGAGAAGTAATCACTCTTGTTGTATGCCCAAACATACCAGTATATCAGACTAAAAATTGCCAGTGGTTGTGTCTTCTTCACAGGCATGGGGACCCCTACCTTTGTCTACTTCAGGATGAGTATGAATATGCACACCTTTATAGTATCGTTAAGACACCTACCATAAGCACACCAAGTGGATCTCCTGAGAGTAATGCAAACTATTTACATATGTTGCTGCAGGAACCAAATAGGTAGTTCCCCTCCCCCACCCAAAGTAACAAAAATGTGGCACAAAATATTATAGCTTTGGAATGCAAAGGTTATGTCTAAGGGGAAAATAAGCTTAATATTTTGAACCAATTAACCTTCTCTTTAGGAGGGACCCTAATCGGACAAATCCTGTGACTGGCAGAGAGTTGCTTGTAAGCAATATCTCTTCTTCTGAGTAGTAGTACCCTTCCTGTGAAATGTCTTTAATAACTCTGTATTGATAAGCTTGTATCACACTTTATAAGTTAGTGCTTCAAAACTTACCTATGAGTATGAATGTTAATTCTACCATGTGTTTGAAATACTTGGAAAATGCTTCTCCCAATTCAGTTCCCAGGGTATCGGCATATATTTTATCCAATGCTTTAATGCTTCAAGTAGGATCCCTAAGTGCTGCTGATTAGGCAATTAAATATTTAGATGAAAGAAGAAGTGCTTCTCTGAATCTATTTCAAGTGATTAATGCTAATTGGATTTATAAGGAAAGTGTGTATATTATAGGGAAGTAGTGCACAAGTATACTTGCCCTGTCTTGAATGCATTTCACAGGATACATTTTATATCCCTAAGGGTAGCTTGACTTCCGCAATATTTTTATTTGGATTTGTACCTAGCTCCTGCCAACCTAGCAGTTTGAAAGCACATCAAAGTGCAAGTAGATTAATAGGTACCGCTCCAGTGGGAAGGTAAACAGCATTTCTGTGCGCTGCTCTGGTTTTGCCAGAAGTGGCTTAGGCATGCTGGCCACATGACCCGGAAAAACTGTCTGTGGACAAATGCCGGCTCCCTCAGCCTGTGAAGTGAGATGAGCGCCACAACCCCAGAGTCGTTCACGACTGGACTTAACTGTCAGGGGTCCTTTACCTTTACCTTTAAATCTCACAGACTCCAAGTAATTTCAAAGTAAATTTAAATATATACAACACACAATAATAAGCCACACCATTCTGTCTTCCATCTTGGCTTTTCTTTTCTCACCCACGGCAGGGCCCTTTCCCTGGTCTAAGTTATATCTTCACTAGCAGCCATTGATAGCCCTACCCTGCATCCACATGCTTGCTGACAGTCAAAGAACTCTATTAGTGAGACATTTATTTCCTCCCCCTGTCAAGCCTCTATTCCTGCATGAGGTAGACACTGTGATGTCTCCATTAATATTTTACTTAGTATTTAAAATGTCACGGTTTCAGAACAATATCAAAGCCCTTCCAGAAATTCCCACTGATGCCTGCTCTTTTGCCTTTTTACACTGAAGAACTCTTGCCCTTTCTCTCATTGAAAAGAGGGGTAGACCCCAACAAATTGATACTTTGTTCCTTGTAATCCCAACCCCAATACCTTTTTGAATTCCATTAACTGAAAAAAGTTATAACATCTCACTCAATTAGTCCCATCTCATCAAACAGAACTTCAACTATAACTGCCAAACTTCCTTTGGCAGTCACCCTCAGATTGTCGGATAACCAGTCTCATATAAGCAACGTGCTTAAGTCTAATTAATGCACTACAGGGTTAAGACTATAGAATTCTCCTTTAGTACCTATGTTTTTGCTTGTCACCAACAGAAAACAAATATGTCTAGCCTCTGGCAGGGATGGGGATAGGCAGGACATCTTGAAATGGTTGAAGGTTTTATGGGGATCCAATTGTGTAAGCCCCCTAGTATGGACTATTATTCATTGGAACACACAGGTTTGAAGGGCGCACTTCTATGCACACTTACAAGGAAATAAATCTTGTACAGTCATACCTTGGAAGTCAATCAGAATCTGTTCCAGAAGTCCACTCGACTTCCAAAACATTCAAAAACCAAAGCGCTGCTTCTGATTGGCTGCAATAAGCTCCTGCAGCCAATCGGAAGCCCCATCGGACATTCAGGTTCCAAAAATAGTTCGCAAACTGGAACAGTCACTTCTGGGTTTGCAGGGTTCAGGAGCCAAAACGTTCAAGAACTAAGCTGTTCGAAAACCAAGGTAAGACTGTATATAGAGGGACATATGTCCAAGCAAGTGTGCATAGAATTTGACTAGGGATGTAAAAAGTTATTGATTTTCAGTCCAACTGGTGTTTGTTGCATGTAGTACTGTTCCTGTTCTGCTGCAGTTTGGCTTGCAACAAAAACAACATTGCTGTATTAATATCACTGTTCACTGCAGCAGAATTTTATGCAATTAATTAATTATTTTAATGCTATTATTCTAGGGTTGCCATATTTAAAAAACCATGACACCTCAAAAGTTGTTGAGCGCCTGAAGTTGTTGAGCTTTTTTAAGGAAAAGCTCTACAGTTATTTCAACATGATTTAACCCCTGTTGCCAGTATGGTGGCCCTATTACACAATGTATCTCTGCAAAGGAAATTTAATGCAAATAGGGGAAAACATAAATTACGTAATGTTTGGACTGAAGACAAGAACAGCAATGAATAGGAATTGTTTTTTCTGGATTGATTTGTTTTTTTGGATATGGGACAAATAAGCAGACATCAGTGATTGCAATTTCTGTTTCTATCAGTGTTCTCTGACATCCCTAGATGTGGCTGCGCATAACCTTTCTCTGGGAAAATTGGTGAACAGCTGCTCTAGAATGCTGTTGGTTTGCTTCTTCAGCAACTGTGGGCAGAAATGTGAGCACCTTAGCATGGACTTCTTCTCCACTGTGTTTCCCTCAGCTTCCCTCACCCCACCCCCAAAATTTTCTTTATGCCAGCATTGAAAACATGTCAACAGTCATGTCTTTTTTATCATTCTTATTTTTTTATGCACATAGTTTGTGTTATGTAGCTTGTTGTCTCTTGTGCTTGCTTCTAATTACTTTGATTCCCTCTAACGGGGGACGCGGGTGGCGCTGTGGGTTAAAGCCTCAGCGCCTAGGGCTTGCCGATCGAAAGGTCGGCAGTTCGAATCCCCGCGGCGGGGTGCGCTCCCGCTGCTCGGTCCCAGCGCCTGCCAACCTAGCAGTTCGAAAGCACCCCCGGGGGCAAGTAGATAAATAGGTACCGCTTACCAGCGGGAAGGTAAACGGCGTTCTGTGTGCGGCTCTGGCTCGCCAGATGCAGCTTTGTCACGCTGGCCACGTGACCCGGAAGTGTCTCCGGACAGCGCTGGCCCCCGGCCAATAAATGTGAGATGGGCGCACAAACCCCAGAGTCTGTCAAGACTGGCCCGTTTGGGCAGGGGTACCTTTACCTTTAACCTAAGTAATTTCCCCCCTTGTAATGTTATGCTATGGCACTTTTCACATTCAATGTAAGATTCTGCTACCTTCTAATGTGTGGATTCTCTAGTTCCTGATTATCTTTAATGTTGAAGCTGGCTGAAAGTAAAATAGGTTAGATGAGTACATTTGCAGAAGAGCACCAGTTGGTGTAGAAGGAGTTAAGCAGTCCTTATTCCCTCATGTTGATTCTCCCATGTGAGTGTCCCCTACCCTAATATTCTTTGTTACATCAGTAAACATAGTGCTGGAAACAAATATTTACTAGTATAAAGTGTTATTTGGTCTTGAGACAACATGGAAACTGGCACACATGCTCAGATAACAGCCTGCATTTAAACGATGAATCCGAACTTGACCCCTGCACCCATGTTTCAGGGGAACAGGAAGTATGCAAAAGAGAATACAATAGAGTATCTGCCATGAGGACTGGCATGATAGTTTATATGCTTGCTGAAGACAGCATTTTAGAATTTTACTGCAGCTTAAAAACTGAGAAATTTATTACGGTATAAGTATCTGTGGTCTAGAGTCCACTTCATCAAATACATGTATTGTCATATTTAGTTGGTAGGTACATACATGAGGGTGTACAGTGAGAAAAAAGTAAACAGTATGGTCAGATGATTAAATGCAGAAAGTAAAATTTGTGACAATTCAATTAATTGACCATTCACAGCAGTAGTAATTAAGGGCAGGAATGGTGTACAATACAATAATGTACCTCTTTACAGACTGAGAGGTCATAGAGAAACAAGGTATACAATTTACAACATGATTCTCTGTTTGAAGTTCAAATACTCGGAGACTGATACCATTGTTAATGGTATATAGGTTCTGGACAAGTTTGTCAACCTGAGTTTGATTTCCATATGCAAGACCTCTCAACACTGTGCTTTATTAGTGATAATAATGATGTATCTAAAAAAGGCAACAAATAAATTCCTCCTTAAGTTTCTAGTGCTTAGTCGTTCAGATAATGCTCCTTAGGTTTAGCTACTTACTGCAGCTTCTTCAAAAGAATTATTACCATCCTATTCCATGGTTACTTATCCCCTGTAATTGGATTTAGGGATGGGAAAACTGCAGGAGGTTTCCCTAGTAAGACAACCCTAAGTATTTAATTGTGTTTCCTCCCATTTTGATTAATCATTAAATAAAAAAATCAAGAATGATTTGGGAACAGAACAAGAATCACAGAGACATAGTGAGAAAAGTCAAATAATATTCTTTATAACAATGCACTTTTTTAAAATTTGTACCAACATTAACTACATGTCTCTAATTTTGCATGAGAATATGTAAAATCAGGTAGCAGAAATTGTGTAAACAGGTAGTTTAAAAACACACTATTGCTCCTAAGAAACACTTTACAAGGGACTACACTGCATGTGTGTCTTCTAGATCTGAGTAAGTCCAGTAAAGCAGCAACTTCTGGCCTGGAAGGTCTGGCAATACGGGGTGACTCCTCAAAGAGAGGTGCCTCCAAACCCTTTTGTTCCCCTGAACTTGAGAAGGGGATCAATGCCAGACAGCATGACACAAACTGAGATTTCACTATTCTGTTTCAAGTATCCATAAGTTAAATATGAATTTGAGGCAGATGCCTATGGCTTTAGTGCTTATCCTGCAAATGCACGTGCAGGAACAGAGGCTGGCAACTATTATGTACAAGCTTACCTGTGCGTAAGGCCCATTGCATTTACTTTTGACTATAGGATTGAGCTGCATGGCAATAATCTGGAGTGCATTCTGCCTTTTAATATGCTGTAGATGGGGTGGTCAATCTACAGGTTTACAGGTGCTGTAAGCACCTTTTAAAAAAACTTTTAAATAACGTGGCTAGATTCAAGCTTTTTGGGTTGTTTAAAAAGCAAACACCATTGCACTGCTTCCCTTCTCCATAAGCTCCGATAAACAACTATCCAACCAAGTAGTCTCCTTAACTATCTCTTCGCTACTTGTGATAGATTAATGAAATATTAATAATTTGGATCCAAGGAAAGGAGGCTCCTTGAGAAATTGCAACAATACTTCAGCAACTTCCACCCATCATCAAATGAAGACCAGACCAGTCCACACAGTAGGCTGACTTTCTGGACACCACTATCACTTAGTGCAGCACAAGCCAAACAGAAGAAGTAAGGCATCCTTTAGGGCAAAGATAGGAAATCTCAGGCTGTTGGCCAAAAGTGGCTCACTGGGCCTCTCTGTATGGCCCTTGGGACTCTCCCCAAGTTACAGGTCTCACTGGCCCTGCTTTACACCCTCCTTGAGTGTTACTCATAGTTGGCCCACCCATGAGGCAGAGGGCCACCTCAGGCAGCAGAAGTGTGAGGCAACATCCCGCCCGCCCGCCTGCCCCACCACTTCTGCTGCCAGAACGCCCCCCACTTGGCAGGTTTCAGTAAGGGGGGGAGGTGATCCAGTGTCAGGGGTTTGCACATTCATGTTTCTCCTCAGGTGGCGAGATGGGATGGGCCCTCCTTGTTGTTACCTGACTGGAATGTGTCCTTGAACTGTGATGTTGCCTCTTGGTTGCCTGGATGAAGGAGAGAGGAGGTGGTGGTAGGGGTCTTTGTGTAGAAACTAGTCTACCCTACAAAGGTAAAATTCACATTAGTTGTTCTGTGCACCCTTGCTTCTGACCATGTTTGTTTCCCCTTTGGCCTGGCCCACAATATAGGAAGCAAAGCAAAGCCTCCGTCAACAAGTAACAGCATAAAGGAGGAGGAGTGCTCAGGTAGCAATCCTTGATGCAAGAATTGTACATGTGTTCCCATTTTAATTTGTGTAATGTTGAAAGGTATGAGAGATACTAAATTATGAATGATTAATAAAAAGTAATATCTGTGACATCGGCATTCCCAGGAATGCTTGCCTTCGCTGCTTTGTTCCCTCTAGTCCTTAATTTTGCTGCCAATCCCTGCTCCAAAATGCATTTCCCTTTAAAAAAACAACAACCCCAATACACCAGGATAATAACATTGGACTACCATTCAGGGTTGTTGTATACTTTCTCCTCTCTCAGCAAGAGGCATATAACAACAGTTGCAGTTGGTTACTTTGCAGGACTGGCGTAACTCACTCTCCCAGCCATAGCCCTGCCCTCTGCAGTATGGGCATAAAGGTAAAGGTACCCTTGCCCATACGGGCCAGTCTTGACAGACTCTAGGGTTGTGCGCTCATCTCACTCTAGAGGCCGGGAGCCAGCGCTGTTCTCAGACACGGAAACACCGTTTACCTTCCCACTAGTAAGCGGTCCCTATTTATCTACTTGCACCCGAGGGTGCTTTCGAACTGCTAGGTTGGCAGGCGCTGGGACCGAGCAACAGGAGCGCACCCCGCTGCGGGGATTCGAACCGCCGACCTTTCGATCGGCAAGTCCTAGGCACTGAGGCTTTTACCCACAGCGCCACCCGCGTCCCTAGTATGGGCATAATAATGATTAATTGTCTCTATGTATGTATTGGCAGAGTGTTTTTTAAATGATTACAAACTGGGGAGGGGGGAATCTAATTAAGATCCACATTAGAAATATATTGTCTTTGCTATTACCTTTTGTTTTGGGTTGACACACTACTTCCCAGTCACAGTGATACTAAAATCCTGGATAAATGAGTTGTTTTCTATGGGGCAGCAATCACTTTTCCACAGGGAAGAACAGTAGAAAATGCTTAAAAGCAAATGAATATTTTTTTCCCTCTAGAGTCTTCTAGGCAATTGGTCTTCTAGCCTGCTCTTTGTTTAGCTGGCAAGATTTGCTTTCCTAAATGTCAGTCATTACTATGACTTCATTTATTGGCTAAAAATACAGACAGATGAGAGAGGCTAGTTCCTCACAAAACAAAAACGCCTGCACATTTTGGCTTCATATTCCTGATTCTGCTGGGATCTTTCATTTTTAAAAAGTAAGATTGGGAATCTGGGGATTATGGCTAATGAGGGAGCAATGCGCCCCCTTGCGGACGCCCATGGTATATACCAAAGTGTAAACATGCGTGTTCTGGGAGCAGGGATGTTACAAAACGCTTTCCAGTATGACTTCAGAGTGGGGCACCACACTCTTAATTATGGCACTATAACAAACACTGCTTTGTCTGTAATCCTACTGCGCTGACCTTGCGTCCCATGCACTACAAAGAACGGTAACTCTTATTATTTGATAAAAAGCGCTCACGCCTGCGCGGCTCCAAAAGGAGGTTTTTTGGTGGTTTTTTTGTTTAAACCCGGCTTTTCTAAAGAAGACAAAGAACACATTGGGAGTCGGTGTAAAGCCTCCACGCATGCGCTCACGGTCGTGGGGAGGTGTCTGAAAGATGAGACGGGCGGGCATTGTGCGCGTGCGTGGGAGAGCTATCTCGGGCAGCCTTTCATTGTGGGAGCAACCTTATTTCTCGAGGAGCTGGGAGGGCCCTTGCGAGCGCGCATATACGAGTTCTTCTCGGGAAGGTTCCGGAGCCTGTGCGCGCTCCCGTCGCTAGATAGGCGCGTTCTCTTTCTGTCTGTCTCTCCCTCTTTCCTGTCTCTCCCCCTCCTCCCGGCTTTGGTGAGCGAGACTTTCCAGAGAGCTCTCCCTGCAGCAGCATTAGCAGCCGCAGCGCCAGGTAGGGTTTCCCAGCACGGTGCGATCTGCTCTTAGGAGAGCAGCTGCACCGAGGGCCTTCAGACTTTGCAAACCTTTGGGTGGTGGGGATGGACGGGCGGGGGTGCGTTAAGCGTACAGGTGCGTGGGGTTACGCAGTGAATGCGCTTGCAGTGGCTGGAGGGAGAGGCGCCGCGCCATGCAATATAGCTTTGGATCCGACGGCTTCAGTACGCGGCGTAATTCCGTTTGCATATGATGTCGGTAGATCTCTTAATGCTCTCTTCACAATTATACAACTCTCCTAATTGCAGCAATTTGAACAGCATTCATCTCTTCTCCCTTAACCACACCCCTGCCTCTGAAAAGAGGAGCCCTATTGCAAAGAAATACGCACTCGCCACCTGCCAGTGCGTGTAGCAGTACAAATATGTTATTTTCCTCCCTGGTCTATTGTAGCTTTATTAGGGCTCCTTTCCATCTCTCATCATTCAGTGGAGAGGCTTGTAATCCTAATGCAAAATGGGGCAGTAGGGGTGTGTCTCTTAGGATCTCAAGGGTAGGCTTAATTGTATGTATCTCTTTATAAATATTTTGCAACAACAACATCTACTTTTATTCTTTTTTTAAAAAAAAAATAACATTGTATTGGACTGCTTGGAATGCAGTTTTTGCTTGTTTTTTTGCAATTTGAGGCACACTTTCTTTTTTTCTTTTTAAAAAAACATCCATATGTAACATTTTATTTTATCATTTAACAAATGATCTGCTAACTTCATTTGGAATTATAGGTGAATTTTAAGGAACCCCTTTTTTGACCCTGTTAACTGTCATTTCCCCCCATCTCTTGTCTCTGATAGGTTTGGTTTCCTGCTTGGGAGACTGGTTTTGATTGTGAGGGTGATGGCGAATGATAGGCTGTTGGTGCTGCAGTAGGTGTGGATCTTGGAGAGAGAAAAAGGGTGGGCTCTCCTTCATATCAGTGGTGCCATGTTTTGCAGTCCATGTCATATTTCTAGTATTGCTTAGATAATTATGATATTGGGGGAAATAGCCTAAGAAAGCAAAATGTATTCTGTGTTAGCATTTTTTTTCCATTGTGGAAATCGGAGATAGAGTAAATGACCTGCACAGTACTCTTTTCTAAGAGCTGAGTTGCTTTGTTCCTCTATATGGGTCAGTATTATGGGATTTATATTTAGGATTCTTAATTCTTGGGTGTAACAGTAGCACAAGACTGGTGAGTTGAAAGAGAATGAAAATGACTTTTCCCCTTCTCCATGCTTATTATGTTAATAGTTACTGTTCTGAGCAGAAATATAACAGGGAGATAGATGATTCCTGATCAAGATATGGTGGAGAGCTTGGGGGGGGGGGCGCACACAGCTTTCTAGAGAATCATAGTCACCCAAAGATTCCAGCTTGATTATTCTGTGCATTCATTGTTTTTCTCTCTGTCTCAGATGGTTTTCTCTGAGAGAAAAATGGATCTGAGTGTAATAGCAGCAGCTGGTCACGCCCCTGCTAGGCTAGAATACATGGATGCAAAGTGCAGTTCTCATTGGGTAAAGACTGTGGTATGCTCCTGTAGTTTTGGGTGGGGATAGAGAGGAAAAAACCCTTTTGTCTACCAGCAGAATTGGCATTAAAATAGATGCCTTGCTAGAATGAATATAGAAACACATTTTTATTATGGATTTTTCCCGTAATTGATGCTGCATCTTCCATTTTTTTAGTGGGGATAATTGGTCATTGTAATGTGCAAATAAACTACTATATTGGTAAGTGATGCCACTGATTTGTCAGCAAAGGCTGCATGGTTAGGCTGGTGAGATCATAGAATTCTAGGGTAAAAAAGATTCCTGGGATTGTCCTTATATTTATTCAGCCTTTTAAATAGTCAGTGTATGTGCTATAACTTCCCTAATCCATGGTTGCTAATTTATAGTTCGTTAGACTGTTTAAATCATTTGCATATGATGGCATTAATTCTTAAAACAATCCTGTATGGTAGGTTAGTTTATTGTCCCTATGCTACAGGTGGGAATTGGGGATGAGGGACTGACTGTTCTCTGAGTTCATAGCTGAGGTGAGATTTGAAGAAGGAACTTCTTGGCCACTACACCAGCTCTCTAATACATTATTTATTAAGACTTCTTTCTATTCTACTTCAGTCATGAATGAAAGCATAGCATTTGAACATACTTGGTGGTAATCCCTTTAGATGCATTGCAAAGCTTTAATTTTATGGTTATAAGAAAAGAGCTCTGTCTCTTGGATCTGGTACTGGAGTTAGCCAGATTTTGGTCTTGCATCATCCTTGCATTTCATTTAATATTTTAGAAGAAATTTAGGGAAATTCCTGCCACCAGCTAATACGGGTATTTTAGCTGGAGAAACTCTTATTTCTTGGGTTGTTTGGAACCAAGGAAAAAGCTGATGTGGCCATCAGGTTTTCCCCTAGTTCCTTCTAACTGGTGTGTCTCTGAGCATTCCAGTAGATGTATTTGTGGTTGCAGTGCCAAGAGGCAGAGACAACCTCACCCGTGCATAGCAAAGCAATACTATCATGTTTATTTGGAAGGAAGTTCCACTGTGTTCAGTGAGGTCTATTACTGCTAAGTGTGTTTAGAGTTCCAACCTAATTTGCACAAGAAACTCAACTGAAGTTACCACTATACTTATG
This sequence comes from Podarcis vaucheri, assembly GCF_965113315.1. NCBI lineage: Eukaryota > Metazoa > Chordata > Lepidosauria > Squamata > Lacertidae > Podarcis > Podarcis vaucheri. The sequence continues at coordinate 28,440,292 of NC_138751.1, forward strand.
AAACATTGCTTTCAAGCGTCATTCCTAAATACATCAAATTCAAAGACAACATGGGTTTTCCACACTTGCACCAAGTTGTTTGCATTATTTCAATGTATTATAAGTAGAAACCCATTTCCCTGTATTGCTCCCCCAAAAGCCAACAACAAGAAGGTAGATATATTGTATCTTGACTGAGAGTTCCATTCCCTGTAAAGAAGAGTTCTCATAGCTCATACTTTCGAAGTAAGGTAGAGGTATGTGCATGCACATAACGCCCTCCTCAATATGTCAACACCAAATTGTTTTAAACTAATTTTATCATTAAAATATATTTAAAATGCATACCGTGTGGTATGCCATTTTTATTTTGCTGATCTGCATATATTGTATCTTGTGCGGCCTATCAAATTTTAGGCCCAATATTTCTCCAAGAAAAAAACACATTTGTTTGATAGTCTCTTTGTGCTGGGGTGTGTGTGTAGATTTCATGCAGAACAGCAACACACGAAGAAATAAACCTCAAAAGTTGCTGTAGAAAATTATATAATTCACAAACTTACTCTACTTTTTTATTATGCCTGATGCATTTTTGAGTGTGAACATACTCTTGATCAGAAGCAGCTATTAAAAAACAAAACAAAACTTCATATTTCAAAAAAGACTTCATAAACTTAGCAGCCTTCTCATAGTAATAATAATAATAATAATAATAATTTATTATTTGTACCCCGCCCATCTGGCTGGGTTTCCCCAGCCACTCTGGGCGGCTTCCACAGAAACCAAAAAACACTAAAATATCATACATTAAAAGCTTCCCTGAATAGGGCCGCCTTAAGATGTCTTCTGAATGTCAGGTAGTTGTCCATCACCTTGACATCCAATGGGAGGGCATTCCACAGGGCGGGCGCCACCACCGAAAAGGCCCTCTGCCTGGTTCCCTGTAGCTTCGCTTCTCGTAATGAGGGAACCGCCAGAAGGCCCTCGGCGCTGGACCTCAGTGTCCGGGCAGAACGATGGGGGTGGAGACGCTCCTTCAGGTATACTGGGCCGAAGCCGTTTAGGGCTTTAAAGGTCAACACCAGCACTTTGAATTGTGCTCGGAAACGTACTGGGAGCCAATGTAGGTCTTTCAAGACCGGTGTTATGTGGTCTCGGCGGCCGCCCCCAGTCACCAGTCTAGCTGCCGCATTCTGGATTAGCTGTAGTTTCCGAGTCACCTTCAAAGGTAGCCCCACGTAGAGCGCATTGCAGTAGTCCAAGCGGGAGATAACTAGAGCATGCACCACTCTGGCCAGACAGTCCGCGGGCAGGTAGGGTCTCAGCCTGCGTACCAGGTGGAGTTGGTAGACAGCTGCCCTGGACACAGATTTGACCTGCGCCTCCATGGACAGCTGTGAGTCCAAAATGACTCCCAGGCTACGCACCTGGTCCTTCAGGGGCACAGTTACCCTATTCAGGACCAGGGAGTCCTCCACACCAGCCCGCCTCCTGTCCCCCAAAAACAGTACTTCTGTCTTGTCAGGATTCAACTTCAATCCATTAGCCGCCATCCATCCTCCAACCGCCTCCAGGCACTCACACAGGACCTTCACCGCCTTCACTGGTTCTGATTTGAAAGAAAGGTAGAGCTGGGTATCATCTGCATATTGATGGACACCCAGTCCAAACCCCCTGATGATCTCTCCCAGCGGCTTCATATAGATGTTAAAAAGCATGGGGGAAAGGACGGAACCCTGAGGCACCCCACAAGTGAGGGCCCAAGGGTCTGAACACTCATCCCCCACCACCACTTTCTGAACACGGCCCAGGAGGAAGGAGCGAAACCACTGTATAACAGTGCCCCCAGCTCCCAACCCCTCTAGACGGTCCAGAAGGATGTTATGGTCGATTGTATCAAAGGCCGCTGAGAGATCCAGCAGAACTAGGAAACAACTCTCACCTTTGTCCCTAGCTCGCCGGAGATCATCAACCAGTGCGACCAAGGCAGTTTCAGTCCCATGATGAGGCCTGAACCCTGATTGGAAGGGATCCAAATGGTCCGCATCCTCCAGGCGTGCCTGGAGTTGTTCAGCAACCACACGCTCAATCACCTTGCCCAAGAATGGCAGATTTGAGACTGGGCGATAGTTGGCCATACTGGCCGGGTCTAAAGATGGTTTTTTAAGAAGCGGTTTAATGACCGCCTCTTTCAGCGGATCTGGGAATGTTCCCTCACAGAGGGAAGCATTCACCACCCCGCAGAGCCCATCGCCCAGCCCTTCCCGGCTTGCTTTTATTAGCCAGGATGGGCAAGGATCAAGGAGACAGGTGGTTGGTTTCACGCGTCCAAGCAGCCTGTCCACATCCTCGGGGGTAACGGATTGAAATTGATTCCATGCAACTTGACCAGACAGGGCTCTAGCACTCTCCCGCCCCGGCCCTGCTCCCACGGTGGTGTCTAGCTCCTTCCGAATATGAGTGATTTTATCTGCAAAAAACTTTGCAAAATCGTTGCAGGAGATCTTGGGGTCTTTACAAGGCCCCGGTGGTAAAGGTGGTTCCGTTAAATTGCGGACCACCTGAAAGAGTCTCCTGCTACTATTTTCTGCAGATGCAATAGAGGCGGCGAAGAAAGTCTTCTTCGCCGTCGCTATCGCCACTTGGTAGGCTCGACGTTGAGCTCTAACCTGTGTCCGGTCAGATTCGGAGTGAGTTTTCTGCCACCGACGCTCTAGCCGTCTCAGCGATTGTTTCATCGCCCTCAGCTCCGAAGAAAACCACGGGGCTGTCCGGGCTCCATGCAATCGGAGAGGGCGCTTCGGAGCCAGACAGTCGATAGCCCTGGTTAACTCCGCATTCCAGCAGGCCACCAGGGAATCAGCTGAAAGGCCATCAACATGGGATAAAGCATCCCCTACCACTCTCTGGAAACCATTTGGATCCATTAAGTGGCGGGGGCGGACCATCCGAATTGGTCCCACCTCCCTGCAGAGGGGAAGGGTCCAATAGCATTTACTTTTTTTGTAAAAGAGTGATCATTGCATGCTAATGTAAATGTATGCCTTGAATAATGTTCTTCTTTAAAAAAGTGTTATGTCCGGGATCTTAAAGTTGAATGGAACAGAGGGTTAAAGTATTCCATTCAGCTCAGTCAATCGAAAGTTGCATGTATATGCAGTGTTTCGTTAGATTTAAAATTGAGAGTGATTCAACAAAAATTGGTGTTTCCAGTATGTTGGACATCACAGTGCTCTTATAGGAAGAGATTTGTTAGTTAGATGTTGGCAGTGTAATGCTGAAAATTCCTCTTTATGATGTGGGCATGTCCTGTAATGGTTTGTTTCTTGTCAGAAGTTACTGCTCATATCAACTTTGTTTTGAGAAAATCATTAATATTTGCACTCATAAATTATATTGAACTAACAGAATGACAACAAAAGTGACTTCTATGAGTCCTTTTGGTGTCTAAGAGACTTATACAGTGGTGCCTCGCAAGACGAAATTAATCCGTTCCGCGAGTCTCTTCGTCTTGCAGTTTTTTCGTCTTGCGAAGCATGGCTATTAGCGGCTTAGCGGCTATTAGCGGCTTAGCGGCTATTAACAGCTTAGCAGCTTTAAGAAAAAGGAAACAAACTCGCAAGAACTCGCAAGACGTTTCATCTTGCGAAGCAAGCCCATAGGGAAATTCGTCTTGCGAAGCAGCTCAAAAAACGCAAAACCCTTTCGTCTAGCGAGTTTTTCGTCTTGCGAGGCATTCGTCTTGCGGGGCACCACTGTACTGCCATCTATCACCCATTGGATTGAAGATCTCACTGCCCTTTCTGTATTTGAACACGTGGCTTGTAATAATTAGTTTAGATACCTATTTGGACTGTCTTTATTAATTCTGTACATATAATTACTGTACATATAAACCAGGATTGATGGCATATACTTATTGTTATTATCAGCTGGCAGTGGTTTTTTTTAATTATTAGGTTTTATTTGCTTTTCATCTCTCTGCTATATTTGTAAATATAAGAATGTCTTTAAAAAAACCTAACCTGCCTCCTTAAATCAGCATTGACAGTTTCATTAATTCTGTAGTAGGTGTGCCAACTCAGTGGGTTGTAGCCAGCTATGTTCTACTCAGAGTAGACCCAATGAAATTACTAGACCAAAGTTAATAATGACCATTAATTTAAATAGTTCTATTCTATGTTGGATGCAACCTGATATAAGCCATTGTTTCTGTTATCAAGACATGTCTTCAGAGACTCCTAAAGGTAAAGGTAAAGGTACCCCTGCCCAAACGGGCCAGTCTTGCCAGACTCTGGGGTTTGTGCGCCCATCTCACATTTATTGGCCGGGGGCCAGCGCTGTCCGGAGACACTTCCGGGTCACGTGGCCAGCGTGACAACGCTGCTCTGGCGAGCCAGAGCCGCACACGGAACGCCGTTTACCTTCCCGCTGGTAAGCGGTACCTATTTATCTACTTGCACCCGGGGGTGCTTTCGAACTGCTAGGTTGGCAGGCGCTGGGACCGAGCAGCGGGAGCGCACCCCGCCGCGGGGATTCGAACCGCCGACCTTTCGATCGGCAAGCCCTAGGCGCTGAGGCTCCTACTTATTCTTAAAAAGAGAAGAGAACCTTTTAGTTATCTGTAAAGATTATTGTGATGGGAAGGAACCTTAGGTGGTAGAGTCCATGTTGGGATGTAGAAAGTCCTAGGTCCATTCCCTAGTATCTCCAGCTAAAATATCTGGTAGGAGGTCATGTAGAAGATCTATCTGCTTAAGACCTGGACAGTTGCTGGATGAACAAATCTGAGTTGACAGGTAGCTTCCATGTGGAAGAGAGCAATGGTTTTAAGCAACAGCAGAGACCTTGAACTTGTAGATCTTCAGTGTGTCTCCTGAATGAGGAGCTTTTTATCTTTTAGAAAGAAGCTTCTAAGAAAGTCATTACAAGAACCTTTTATGCAGTCTCCTTCGGGAGTTTGCTCCAAGCTTGCATTTTATCCTAAGCTCCAAAAGCCACAATTGGTCAAACTGTAGAGTAAACTCTAAAACTCATGCAAGGAGGTTGAAAAGGAAAAATGGGCCTAGAATTATTTGTTTTAGAAGAACTTGCTGTATCAGTTTCTTCCTATCACTGTAAAAACTACTTCATTCTGTAGAAGAAACATGGTTCTGAACTAAAGGAGGAGGAATACTAGACTCCTAATTCAGCACTTTAAGGGTGAACTGTATAGTTTTAGAAGGCACTATGGATCCAAAGACAAAACCGGTGGTTATAAAATGATAGTTAGAAAATGCTCAGTCATTGATTCAAGTGAACAAATTTGGCAGTCCTAGACTTGTATATGGATCAGAATGCAGCTATTAATTAAACTGCACACTTCTTCAAATTTTGCCTTTCAGTTTTAGTTAAAAATGCATAGAAAGATGTGTCTTTTCTGGGGAAATGCATTGATAAGTATAAAAAACGCATGTGTACATTTTATACATAAAAAAAACAAACAGGAAAGACTTACTGAATGTATTGAGTGGATGTGAAACTGATACAGAATGGAAGTATCTGCCTATTCCTATTTGTGCATCCTGCTTCATTTTTTAAAATTCTTATAGCTTATAACAAGGATGCTAAATAGCATAAAACACTGGAGTTACTACTTGTTATAAAACAAATGAGAACACGTGTTCTGCGGTCTGCAAGGTTGTAGGGAAATGTTTGTTTACCGTATATATAGTGTCCTCAAGGAAAAAAGTTCTTCGGGTGAATACATTCCTGGCAATAATTCTGATCTTTTTAAATTTAACACTTTTAATAATAATAATAATAATAATAATAATTTATTATTTGTACCCCACCCATCTGGCTGGGTTTCCCCAGCCACTCTGGGCGGCTTCCATAGAAACCAAAAATACAGTTAATGCTGTGCATCAACTTTTGACATATAGATATGTCCAGTTGTATTTCATTTGCATGCTGGCTGATCTGATGTTCAGCCCACACCATTACCAAGACCACAAAGGAAAAAATCTTATTTAAATTTTGAGGTATTTCTACCCCACCCTTTAATAAAATTGGCTTACAAAATGTAAAAACACAATAAAGAACAATAAAAGCATATGGAGCTGTATTAAAACCAGTAAATCACTAGAAGCAGCATAAAAACGACAAATCCAGTTAACGGGTCAAATTGAATTGCAAAGGCTGAGAAAATAAATATCTATCTTGTTTGGTGCTGAAATGAGTTTTCAGTGGTGGTGCCCTGATTTTATAATGCTCTTCCTGGGAAGGCCCTTTCTCTGGTAGCCATTTGCACCTCAAGTGGTGGAAGAACTTAAAGAGCCTTGCCTAGTGTACGTACAGGAACATGTTAATACAATCCTTTGGGTATCCTAGTGCCAAGCCATGAAGGCTAAAAACTAACACTTGAGAACTGAACCTGGAAATGAATTGAGAATCTGTGCAGTTGATGGAGCACTAGTATAATTTTATAATGCCTGGTCTTTGTTATTTAGCAGCTATTGTCTAAACTAACTTCTGTTTCTGAACTGTCTTCAGAGGCAACCCAATGTATACTAGATAACAGTAGTTTAACCTGGCCATCACTGGAGCATGAGACCTGAGACCTGGCTTTCTCAGTTCAGATAGGTATTCAGCTGACAAAGCAGCTTAAGCTTCTAGAAGGTGCTTTCTGCCAATATGGAAATGTGATTGAGATGGTTTAAGAAGCACTCTGAGACTGCAGGCCTATTCCTTTGGAGAGAGTACAACTCTATCCAAAACAGGATGAACATCATTTACCTGAGCAGATTTGCACCTATGTGTTCTTTGTCTTCATCCTGCCAGTTTCTATTCTCAACCATCAGTTATGCTTGGTGTTATCTGCATATTGATGGTACCTAACTCCAAATCTTCTTGTGTTCTCTTTGCTGATACTGTCCAAGTCCAGTAAATAATTTCCTACACTCCACTGCCAGAAATACCGGTATATCTTTAGAAAGGCTTTGGAACAAAGTCTTACTTGCTTAACCTGAGAAAACGAACCTTGGACCATGCAGCTCTTAATGGTACAAGACATAGAAAGAGCAACATCTTTTCCAGCCTGAGGTGATATCAAAGGACAAAAACAAATCTGTGTGTTGGCATAAAAGTTGAGCATTTGGGAGCTCACATAATTCCTTTCTGTGGCTTCATTCCCAGAGACTACAGCAGTGGAGTATTGAGAAGCAGAGTGATATATTATTTCGCAGCATTACAGGAGGGATACTGTTGCTTGTTTATGGAGAGCATAAAATCAAGGGACAATGTAGAGGACCTCCCTCCTTCAATTAATGGAACTGTACCAGACTCTGGAAAAGCACCCACATGTGATATTAACCCTCTCTTCACTTCTGCAGCCAGATACTATTTTACCAAATTTGACAACTTACTGAGCACTATTGAAATTTTCTGAATATTTATAGATTTCATGGGAAATCTGTGCTGGACTACAACTTCATCATCCCTGACCATTGGGCTTGATGGCCGTTGATAGCCCCAAAACATCTGAAGACCTAGGTTAGCCCCCCCCCATGAATGGTGCTAGTCCATGGGGCATTTCCTGGACATGGCTAGCTCCAGATTTTGTGGCTCTTGGGCAAAGGATCTGCAGTGAACCCCTCTCCTCATAGCTTGCCTGTCTCTGATGCCAATGATTGTAGTGGCACTAGGCTTACTGGCTCTATTAGGAGGCAAGATTTAGTTGTTTTGCAGCTGTCGTACCAACCCTTCTTCAGCCCCAGTCTCCATCACTTCTGAAAACCCGTACTAGTGTTCAAAGTAACTTCAAAACACACCAGATTTTCTTCTGGTACTTCCATTCTGCTGCTGCTGTGTGTGTGTGCTTGCACTCATGTGAGAGCTGGATTGAGGTGCTGCTGGATGACTGCAAGGAGGAGCAACCACTACTGTTCTGTGGAGGTAGTGCATGGCAGCAGCATTTGCTGTTCTACAACCTGTCCAGTTCTGTCTGGCTTTGTGTGTTTGAGAACATACACAAGGCGAGTAGAGAAGCTGGTAGGCTAGCTGCAGGTAAGTGTGTGTGTTTCTTTACAACTACTTTGTTCCACCTCTGCTCAAGGTGGCCTGTTGAGCAGGAGCAGTGGTTTCCCCACTGTTTACGGGGCTAGAGTCCTGCTGTCAGCAGTTGATGTTGAGCTATCGTAGGTACCTCACAAAGCAGCCTACTACTGATCCTGATAGAATTCTGCTTTGTCCCAGTGCCCAGACTCGGATAATAGTAACCGAGAGAAGCTTTTCTCTCCTGTTGCAAGTTGGGAAGTATTTACCGTATTTTTCACCCTATAGGACGCACGTAGGGTTTTTTTTGGGGGGGAATAAAAAAAAATATTTCTCCCCCAAACACGGGGCTGGGGCGGGGGAATCCGGAGCTTCCCCTGACCGCAGCCCCCAGAACAGGCTGCTATCCGCAAGCCTCAGGAGCCCGGCGGGAACTCCCACCGGTCTCCCCAGGCTTGTGGATATCTGTCGGAAGCCCGGGGCGCGCTCTGCTGTGCTCCCCGGGTTTCGGGCTGCAGGCTGCTGTCCACAAGCCTTGGGAGCCCGGCGAGAACTCCCGCGGGCTCCCAAGGCTTGCGGATAGCTTCCTGAAACCTGGAGAGCGAGAGGGGTCGGTGCGCACTGACCCCTCTCGCTCTCCAGGCTTCAGCGAAAGCCTCATTCGCCCCATAGGATGCACACACATTTCCCCTTCATTTTTGGAGGGGGAAAAGTGGGTCCTATAGGGCGGGAAATACGGTACTTCTTGCATTCAAGTATCCACCATCCTGCTGTATAGAGAGAATTGCCAGCTGGGTACGTGTGTGGCTGACATGGAGCTCTGATATGGAAATTGGGTCTTTCATTTTTTCCTCCAATTAAGGGAGCATGCAAGGAGGGCATGTGACTGTCCAGGAAGAATATACTGAAGATAAAGTATATTTTGTGGCAGCTATGACATAGAGGAGGAATTTCAGTGTTGTTGCATGGATTTAGTCTGAGGAACTGATCCAGCTGTAGACGTTAGGTTCCTTCGCCTGTGACTGCAATAATTTGCTACAACCCACACATAATTCTGTGGCTAAGGGAAATAAAATCCTTTAAAAAAGAAACAAACCAAAACAGCAGATGTGTATTGTGCTCTGTAGCGAGGAAAGTACTTAAGGTGTAGCATTTAAATAACTTCAGCATTTCAGGCATTATGTCCTGCAGCCTTTGATAGAGACTCCATTAAGAGGATGGAAAGCAGAGAGGCCTTCATTTCAAAGGCTATTCAGCTAAGTGCAGGCCGTTTGTGTGTGGTTTTTTTCCTTCTGAAAGCCTGCATTCATTGACAACAAGCATCCAAGAAGCAAACTGTCCGTTGACTTTTCACAGAAAAATGCAAGTATTACTGATGGAGTATATTATAAGTACATCTAAGTTTGGGACTCACTTTTAGCGATACTGCTGCTATAAAGAACTATTTTAAAAATTATAGCAAGCGGTTTCTCTTTCTTCACTTGGAATATGGGCAGTGGTTTGAAAATTACTTGTTTTTATGATGAAACTATTATGTAGGACTTGGGGTTCACCACACAACCACAGGGGCATTGTTCAGATTTGGGTGTCATAAGAATCTTCATTCTATTTGTTTAAGTTCCTATAATGGCACACAAAAATGTCTGATTCAGAAGTTAATAGAGTAGAATTTCAGCATTTTGGTGCTGAGGAAAGAAAGAACAAAGAGAGAGTCAGTGCCAAAAAAGAAGAAGCAAAGCTTCAAAATGAATTTTGAAATGGAAGAAGCTGTGGTTGTTTCAATGAGGTTTCACTGAAGAAAGGCAGTCTTCAAGACAATGAATTATGTCTTTGTGGGAAAGGTGTGGTAGGAGATATCACTTTACATCTCCTGAGGTGTAAAGTGAACTTCAACTGCTCACTGACTGATGAGCCCCTTTGCATGGTGGCTTGGTAGGCATGCTTACTTTCAAACATACACCTAAAGTGAGACAGGAAGAGTTCTTTTTTTGAGGCGAGAAATACACATAAACTGGTCCCCTGCATGGAGCATCTTATGTTCACACATCTTGGATATGTGTTCAAATGAAGTTGTGTGTGTACATTGCAGAAGACTGTCAACTGGTTAAGTGTGTGAACTAGAACTGAGGACTAATAATGAAAACAGAATCCTGTACTTATCCTTGGATTGGATTTAAGCATTTGGTGATATGCTTAAACTCTCTCTATTTCAGGGAACACAGAAGGAGGGCATGTGACTGATGTGAGCGTGGGATTTCAAGGTTTAATTCCAAAGGTTCTAGGCTGAAGACATCACATATATATTGCAGCTATGCAAGTGGAAGAAAGTGTTCTGCCTTGAGTATAGCCAGTACCTTAGATGCTGTGAGAAGTGGGACAGGGAACTGCCATAGGAAAATAGAAGGGGAATTAACTTGGGCATGTGAGCCTGGTGAAATAAGATGACAGATTGCCTAAAGCAAAAGTGGCAATACTCTGGCTGTGTTCACATATTTAGAGGTGTGGTGGTCTGGGGTTGTGGGAGGTCGCAGAGCCTGCAGCAAAGTCCCTGTCATCAATGACCATCCAATCAGCACTAAAAGGTTGCTTTTTAGCCACAGAGATGTATTTTCACCCTTTGTGCTGATGGGAGTCAGAGTAAAAGGAGGTGAGTCAGTGACAGGATTGGCTCCTAGCTAGGGTCACTCTGAGGAAGGCACACAGGAATAATACAGAGGAGTTGTTCTGTATGCTCCAAAGCTAAATGTTTAGGAACACTGAAAACACAAGGTGCTTCAGTTTCAAAATAATGGTTTGCAAGTTCTGTTACATACATTGGAACCTGAAGGAAAAGACAGTTGATGTCACTCCAAAAAAAGATATTTCAGCACTCCAAATTATTTGCACAGAAAATAGCAACTCTAGCTGAAAGGCAACACATGGAGATCTGTATTGATCATTGTAATGTGTCCCTAATTATTATTGTATAATTATAAGACTCTTGTATAATCTTTAAAAAAAATCTGTGTATTGATTTTGTATCATATTGAACAAACCTAAGTGCATAATCTCCCCTCCCACCTTTTAATTATTGTATTATTAGAAGGGTGTGTGGCTGTGGGGGGTGTGTAGTTGTGACTCATGAAGGGACCCTGAATTTCTGAACTTGCCACTACACTACTGCACATAAGATGTAGTTTGAAACATGTTATAGATTACCAGTAATGCAGTTCAGAAGTGCCCACCCTACTCCTCTTTGCTGAGTGGGGAGGAAATAAGCCACAGTTTAGTGTTATATGTGAATCAACATTTGCAGTTCATTTCTCTCCATGTGCTGATTTGCACATGATGTTACGCCATTGCTGTAGTTTGCTTATTTCCAACTTGACAAAGGGAGGAGCAAGGGGGGAGCTGTTTGAACAGTTCCTCCTTGTTGATGTCATTGGATAAAAAGTGCTGTATAAGGGCGAAGGATTTCATTATCTCAAAACTGTTGAAACTCTCAATCTATAGGTTCAACAGGATGAATGAAAGGGACTAAGGCTACCCTAGACTCCCCGCCTTCTATGTATATATTTCATGGAAGTCACAGCACAGGTTGTTAGTTTACGATGCAAGGGAGAGAAGCGGAGGTGACCAAAACAATGAATGTCACCGTTTGTTTGCCCTTCCCATTATGTGGTCTTCTGTGCTGCCACCAAGTAAATGGTTGTCCCTCCCCCCCCCACTACCTTACTTAAAAGAGTACTTTATATTAGGGGCAGGGAACCTGTGGCCCAATGGATGTTACTAGACTACATCTCCCATCATCCCAGATGCTGTATGGAAATAGATATACAGTATGAGAGTTGAAGTCCAACAATATCTGGAGGGCCCCCGGGCCCCCAAATGTGTGTTATAACTTTGGTGTTTCTTGTAGACTTTTTGCTGACCCAGCTGGACTGGATAGAGTGCAGCTTGGATGTGAGTTGAAAATCAAGGAATCGGGCCAAGGCTAAATCTCCATTAAATTTAGTTTTTACTAAAGGCGTCGAAAGGCAGTAGTTATTATAATGGTGCTTCTAGGGGGGAAACAAGGTTTCAAAGCTGCGTTAGCAGTTAAGCAACTAGGATATGAAAGTAACATGGTAAAACACATCCATTTAAATCTTGTCTACAATGTTTTCCTACTTAAGCAAAGTTTACTTCAGCTCATCCTAATTCTGTGGCAGGGCAGTTTCCAGACTTCTTGTTTAGATCAGCTTCTTTTATCTCTGTAATCTGGGTCTTATGCAACTCTCAGCATCCTGGCTTTTTCCAGTTTTAATCTTTTTGAATGGACTTCCTACCTGCTTGTCAGTTTCACTTATAAGCAATATTCCATTCAATCAGTAGTGCAATAGAGTATTGCTAAATTTCTAATTTGAATAAGGTTTCTCTTTGTAGTTTACCTTCCATGATCTTTTTGACACCCGCCCCCCACCTGGAACAGCTTCTAAATTCCAAATGACCCAATACCTAAACAGAAGGCAACCATTTTATAACTAAACACAAAATGGCTGAAGTTTAGTTTTCTTCACACACATTTGGAATCAAATGAAACATAGGGTTGTATTCAACCAAATCCTACTCAGAATAGACCCATAGAAACCAATGAACCTAAGTTAGTAATGTCCTTTATTTTCAGTGATTCTACTCTCAGTAGGAGTACTATTAAACACCTCACATAAATTGTGTCAGTTTAAAAATTAATTATAACAAAATAAATTGCCAGATAATCTTAGTAAAGTGCTTATCTGAGTTGTTTGTACCAACTCTGCCATGAAGCTCTATTTTTATATTAAACTATATTATAAAAATAGTTCCTTTGACAATGATCTATGCCTATGGCAGAGTTAAGTAATGTGCAGCCACTCAGTCTGAATGTAGGACATGAAATCATGGTCAGCTGTCATGTAGAGGGAAAATGGCAATTTTCTATACTTTATTGTTGCACAGCTAAATATAATAGGCCAAAATGATAAAAGAAGGAAATTAAAAATCCTTGAGGCTAATTCTGCCCTGAAGGACAGGATAGAAATTTAATAAATAAGTATTTTTTTATTTTGCTGATCCTTGCATAATCTGCTTTAAAAATGCTGCCAATTTCCAGAGAGATCTTGACCTTGTTTTAAAGTACAAACTTAGAAGTCCTTTTATAATTAAACTTGCTTTTCTACTCTAAGATGCCTGACAAAAACTGATTTCGTGAGTGTAGTGATTTGATGCAAATAAGTGAATTCCCTTTTCCTCTGCCCCATTCTCATGGAGGAACCAGTTGATTCCAGCTACCATTTTATTGACATTTAGTGAGTCATATGATCCTATGTGCAACCATGAATGAATCTTCAGTAACATGAGATTTCAGAGAAACATTATTTTGGGCTGGCTCTAAAGTAGGTTGTGCGTTCATGCTTACAGCATGTGTATCTATAAATGGTTTTTCCATTCTAAATATAAAGCTTATTTCAAAACATTTTTGAGAAGTTGAATTATATACCAAAAGTCTAGTAGCCCCCTCTGCTGAGTGGGCTGTTTGCTAGTAACTATCCTAGTAGAAGTGGTTGGAGATTGACATTATGTGACATTTTTGCCACAAGCTTTGCTGATGTTCTAAAGTTCATCACAACTGGGGCTGAGAGTGTAACTGAGCTACTACTGTACAGAACAAGTTTTTATTTTAGGGGCAGACATTCTGTTAGCAATAATGTTACTTTTGTGGCAAATTTGTTGGCTCTCCAAAGCAGGGGTCAGCAAGGTTTACCTCGCATGTGCCGGTTCACTCCAGCAGAGATACATCTGTGGGTCGGATTGTATGCGCCCCCCGCGATTTCCGGCGCCTGCAGAGCCATGATTATCAGCGCCACGGAAGCGAGTCGCTGCTCTGTACTGTGCCAGTTTAGTGCAGCGTGCGGGGACTTGCCGAGTGGGCAGCTCGGTTTGGGGGCGGCTTGTGGGCTGGTTAAACAACCCCCGTGGGCCGCTTGTGGTCCATGGGCCTTAGTTTGCCTACTCCTGCCCCAAAGCCTTTGAGATAAAATTATGTCTTATTTGGTGATTCCTTATCCTGCAATCTCCAGCCCTTTCACGTAGTAGTACAGTACATATCCAGTTCCACAGCAGGAATAGGAAATGGAATGTCCCAGGGATAGGCTAGAAAAAGGGATTCTTTAAAAAAGAAGCTTTTTATTTTCTCTTTCCTCCAAAGAGCTCAGGGCAGCATGCATGGTATTTCCGTCCTCATTTTATTCTTACAATCGTGTGATGAAGTCAGTCCAGGAGATTGGCCCAATAAACTTATGGCTGAGCAGAGATTTGAATAGAGACCTCTCTGGTCCCTACTCTTCCACTACTGGTAAGGAGTTGTAGAGCAGAACTAGAACCAATACCGGACTAAATTAGTGCTGATTAATCCCAAGAGACATGTATTGACCATCTTTAATGGGAAACAAAGAGCAGCTTTTAGAATGTTCATTCCCATGCCAGGCCTCTTCATCAGTTATCTATGCCCCATTGTAGTCTTCACAGATCACTTCAACTGTAGAAAGTTAAATGCGTAAAGACAATATAATGTGGTTACTTTTAGTAATAAAGGGATATTCTCAATAATTCTGTCTAACAAACAAAGCAAAAACAATCTGTTTCTTAGATTTTTTTTTTCTTTAGGCAAAATTATCCCTTTTCCAAACAAAGAGCAGTTTTTTCCTCCTGCCAGAACTAATGTGCAAACGAAGAGGAAAAGCAATAGGCTTTTGGAGCAGAACATTGCAATATCATCTGGAATGGCTCAAGTCATACGCTGCCATAAGCATTATGGAAGCATGGTTGTGACTCTGCTCCAACTAAAGTCTAGATTGGCATTCTAGTACAGTATTTATTTAGTGGGTTTCTATCCTGCTTTTTTGAACCGAGTTCTCAAAGTGGCTTACAATGTAACAAAATGCAGTTAATACATTAAAAGCTCCACACCTTTGGGGGTGGGGAGAACCAGTCTGGCTGATATCTTCAACCCCTTTCTATCCATATGTTGATTTTTAAGTTGTTTGTAATAAAATGGACAATGCTTCTAATAAAAGAAGACCCAGGGAACCAGAAGCAATGCACCTTAAATCAGTGTGTCAAGTTGATAGCTTAAATGAACAATTATTGCCTTATTCTGCCATTAAAAAAATGCAATTCTGGAAAATAGATGTAGGTTAGGGGTAAGGCAGTTCAAATGATGTTTGCAGAAGCCTCACAAGCTATATATCAAACTAAGAATTAGATTTTTTTAATGTTCAAGAAAGAAAACTCAGAATCTCAAGAAGTCATTTCATGCTAGAATGCCAATTCACACAAAGTGTAATGAGCATCTCTAATTCTTCCAGCTGCCTGTAATAAAATTACAGCATGCAAGTGCATGTGTAGTTTGGTTTTTTTTAAATGAATTGGGAGCACTAAATTAGTTCAGTGCTGATTATTCCTCAGTGCTATTGAGTACCAGCATTTTGCATCCACATTTGGCCTGTCATATGCACAGAATTGTCCCACGAAAATTATAGCATACCATATTATGTTTATTATAATGCCACATGAGCTAGGAATAACGGTTAACTATGAGAAGGTGCTCAGATCCGGCTAAAGTTGGTTATGATTGACTAAGGCTGCAGATTGTTCTCAAAGGCTTCGTACACTGTATTCACCTCACAGAGCTACAATTCCCAATGTGTTTAACCTATAGTTCCCAAGATTCTTCGGAGGAAGTCATGTGCTTTAAATATACAGTACATGAGTATTGAGATTGGTAAATGATGGAAATTAAGTTATGATTTTGAAAAGTATAAATTACAGATTTATAGTACAGAATTACAGTACAAAAACACATAAAATAAGGTATCAATTTGCTGTTTATTTTCATTGTAAAGAAAGCAGGGGATGGAGGACGTGGGGAAGTCCAGTTGATTATGAAAATAGATTTGAAAAAGTGAATTTTCTTTTATAATTTCTTCTTTTTTTCTGTAAAATCGCTTTTGTTGTGTTATTGACGATGTATTCTGACCTTGGAAAAAAAGCAATAAAAAAATTATTTAAAAAAATATATATATATACAGTACATGGTGAACATGTGAAATAGGCCCAGTCTGAAAACAACTGTTTTCTGGAGGCATTGCACTTGAAAGTTGAGATGGACAAATCTGACAGTTTCTGATCTGTCAGGTTTTGTGGAGGTTTTTGCATGTTTTTACTTATAATTTCATGCTACTTCTGCATTAATCCTCTCAAATTGCATATTTATGTTTGTGTGTGTTCTCAAAGTACATATTTAAATATATATTCTGAGATAATTTTTAAATTGCTGAGGTGCATTGCAATGTTTGGAGAAGTGTAAAATCCAATAGATTGCTGAATTCTGATCCGCACAGTAGTCTGAGATACTATATTTCTTATAATAATGTATGAAAACTGAATTTTTCTAGCATTCATATCTCAGAGGGGGAGCATGTCCTCACTTCATTGTAACGAAAATGTTTTGTGTGCATCTAATTCTTGCTGACTGGTCGTCATGACTGGTTGCTTGCATTATGTAGGCTCCCCCCCCCCCCCGCTTAGTGTTTTTGTGTTTTGTTCTATAAATTTCCAGTAATACAACTGTCTTGAGTGATTAATTATAATAAAGGGTGATCTGGAAGATTGACAGATGATCAGCTAGACAATTAAATTATTCATTTGTATGTGCAGAGCACACAGTGGTGGGAGGCAGTAGTTGATGTATAGGAGCATATTTCAGAGCTGTATGCATTCCCACACAAAATATAACTGCTATCTTGTAATTCAGATTTGGCCTTAAAGTACAACTATCAGTGTGCTTCCCTTGTTTGTGTATAAAATAACCACACACTCTAGTCTGCTCTATTTGAAGCCTAATTTCAGTGAGGGGAGAGGATCCAGTGGTACCAGGAAAGGCCCATGTGGGCATAACTGCACTCACAGGTCCTAGAATGGAAATTGCACTCTGTGAGTACAACTTTCACTATCTGAGGGCCAAACTATTTGTTGTTATTGTTTAGACGTTTAGTTGTGTCCGACTCTTCGTGACTGCATGGACCAGAGCACGGCAGGCACTCCTGCCTTCCGCTGCTTCCCGCAGCTTGTTCAAACTCATGTTTGTAGCTTCGAGAACACTGTCCAACCATCTCGTCCTCTGTCGTTGCTTTCTCCTTGTGCCCTCAATCTTTCCCAACATCAGGGTCTTTTCCAGGGAGTCTTCTCTTCTCATGAGGTGGCCAAAGTATTGGAGCCTCAGCTTCATGATCTGTCCTTCCAGTAGCACTCACTCCTTAAGAATGGATGCGTTTGATCTTCTTGCAGTCCATGGGACTCTCAAGAGTCTCCTCCAGCACCATAATACAAAAGCATCAATTCTTCAGCGATCAACCTTCTTTATGGTCCAGCTCTCACTTCCATACATCACTACTGGGAAAACCGTAGCTTTAACTATACGGGCCTTTGTTGGCAAGGTGAGATCTCTGCTTTTTAAGATGCTGTCTAGGTTTGTCGCTTTTCTCCAAAGAAGCAGGTGTCTTTTAATTTCGTGACTGCTGTCACCATCTGCAGTGATCATGGAGCCCAAGAAAGTAAAATCTCTCACTGCCTCCATTTCTTCCTCTTCTGTTTGCCAGGAGGAGATGGGACCAGTGGCCATGATCTTAGTTTTTTTTAATGCTAAACTATATGTGATGCTAAATGTGTAGAAATGTGTTAAGTACTAGGTGCTGTGCCTTTGCTTGCCAACTCTACCTTACCCCCAATCCTCCTCAAAGCCATTTACCCTTCTCCATACTTCTCGCCAAACCTACCACCTTCCTTTGCCCCTTGCAAAGATAACCCAGCAAGCCCAAGCTTACTGTGACAGCCATCTGATTTTCTCCACACTCATACCCTTGCATTTCTAACCTCTGCTGTGGTGATTTCCCTAACACCAGCATCCAGGAATATAGCTAGGACTGGCTAGAGGCAGCAGGAGAACATGACAGTGGAATGTATTTGGGAGCAGGTGTGTCTATGTGTGTGGAAAGGAGATTGTTGCTGTGGCCCCAGTGCCTGCTATTTGCACTAGAAAAACCTATAGGGTGAATAGGGTCTCTCTCAGACCATGAAATAGCAGGTGTGGGACTGAAATTGGCCCCTTGCATCTGCAATCTTGCCTTAAAAATCCATTCAAGTAATTGCTATTTTCATGCTTTTGTCTCAACTACTTTGGCTCTTGTATTGAGTGATAGTGCTTTATCACTGAAAACTAGGATAACAGTTATCCCTGAAATTAGTGTACCGAAGCTGTGGTTGGGTAGCTGAGGGTTGGCCAACTGAACTTGAACCCAAGTTTTGGAAGGTTAGGTTTATCTAAGACTGATGGGATTGTAACTTTCCCTCTGGAAGAGGGTTGTAGTCTGGGAGCTGCTTTTGATCCAGGTTGTTGCAGTGGCCAAGGAAGAAAGAGGGAGCCTGGCCACCCGGGTGAAGGGGGAGGCAGCGCCAACATCAAGCAACCCTGCTCCACAAGGTGTGGATGGGGTGACTAGCACCCCACACCTTGTGGGAGCAGTGCTGAGGCTGCCTTCTGCTGCCTCCGGGCACTGGGAGTGGAGGGAGAGTACTGTTGTGCTCTTTTCCTGATTGTGGGCTTCCCATAGGCCAGGCACGTCCACAGGTAGACCGTGATCTACCGGTAGATCACTGGATGTCTGTGGTAGATCACTGGCTCCCCCCAAAGAAGCTCAACAACTTTGGCTCCCTTAAAAACCTCACTATTTTATCCCTGCACTCCCCCAAAACGGCGCTCTCCTCTTTTCTAAAAAAAGTGCAACAACTTTGACCTGAATCCCCAAAAAGGGGGTAGATCACTGCCAGTTTGTGAGTAGATCGCAGCCTCTTGGGAGTTGGCCACCCCTGCCATAGGCCATCTGGTTGGCCAGTGTGAAAAAGGATGTAGAACTACATGGCCTTTGGGTCTGATCTAGCAGGGTTCTTCATATATTCAAACTGCTGTTCTGGAATTTAATAAATCTCTGTCTGGTCTGTATTAGGCAGCATTTTTTTTACTTCTCTTGAAGAATCAGGTACTCAGTTTGGGTGTGTTCCTGGCTCATTACTCGAATTTTCAAATGGTAATAGTGGCCTGGAGCACTTTCCAGCAGCTTTGGCTTGTGTACATTGATAAAATGGATCTGCCCACAGTCATTCATCTGCTTGTTACATTCAGATTTGATTATCATAATGTGGTTATGTTTCCTGCCACGAAGTGAACATCTTTACTCTTCATGGCTTCCTCTACTGAAACAGCACTTTATCCTCTGTAGCTCTGTATTTTCAATTTTACTTAATAATGACGATTTGTTTTACATACATAACATCCTTGGTCACTTTGATTGACTCCCCCCCCCCGTTTCCAAATTTCCCCTTTTTATTTTCATTGCATCTAATTATTTATCCACTTAATTTTTACTTTAAATTTCTCATCATGCTTCTCACTTTAGTTCATAAATGCTACAACAATCCAGCTAATGTCTCAATGTTCTTGCAATGTTCTTTGAAATAAACTATAAAGTTTTTCCAATCTTGACTAAATTTTCTTTCATCTTGGTGCCTGATCTTCATGGTTAATTTTGCCATTTCGGCATAGTACATCATCTTTATCCTCCATTCTTCTTTCGTTGGTAGACACTCATCGTTCCACTTCTGGGCAAGCAGCATTCTGACAGCTGTGGTTGCATACATGAACACTTGCTTTTGCTTCTTTGGTACTTCCTCTCCTAAAATTCCTAGTAAAAAAACCTCTGGTTTTCTAACAAAAGTTTAAATTTTTTTTCATTTCATTGTATATCATTTCCCAGAAGCTTTTTACCTTTTTACATGTCCACCATGTACCACCTTATTCTTTAAATTTCCAACAGATATTAGATGATTTTTTATGCATCTAAGTAAGCTTTACTGGAGTTAAATACCATCTATACATCATTTTCATATAGTTTTCTTTTAGCGAACTACATGCCGTAAATTTCTTTCCACAGCTTTCCCCATGTTTCAAGTGGTATGTTATACCTTATATCTTGTGCCCAGTATATTATTACTGCCTTTACCTCTTTGTCTTTCATCTCCCATTCCAACAGGAGCTTGTATATTTTTGATAACAATTTCTAATTATTATCCAATAATTCCTTTTCGAACTTTGATAATTCCTTCCCAAAGCCCGTCTCTTTATCACTTCTAAATATGTCAATTGGTTAGAAATATTGTAACGAATCTGTTAACATAGATTTTATATCATTATATTCCTTCATCTTTAATTTATAATCTGATTCTGTTAACAGATAATTTATATCTTGACCAATTGCCTTTCATATATTCTCTGTAACTTTCATGTTTCCTGTGCACTTTCTTTCTTATCCAGCTAACTAACGTACTGGGTACAGTGAGAAAGCATGGTGTTGCAGTCAAGGCATTAGACCAAGGTTAAATGGAACAGTTAATTTAAAGAGAATTTATTTTATTCTCAGATTTTAAAATGAAAACTTAAAACTTTTTTCAAATTTCAGCCTTCAAATTTAACCACTTCCCCTCTTGCATAGCTGTGAAATACATGGTTGTTTTTAATTTGTTTGCTTCTGCTATCATTAGTGTCCAATGACATTCCATTTAAGAACGGCAAGAAGAGTGCCAACATGATCATATGATATATATCATTACAGTGGTTTATTTTAAGCAAGCAATTCCTACCCCTCACCCCCATCTAACCTGAATGTCTTGTGAAATTAAGTGCACGTTTAGTTTTATTCTTCTATATCAAACTGATACAAACTTTTGTAATATTTGTTGGCGGGAGTCCAGAAAGTATACCCTCTGACTTCCAAACATTTTTGTATCTGATTTAGGACATATTTTTAATTGCATAATAAACAACACTGCAGGAGACAGCATACAAAGTAGCAAAAAACTAGGGCTTGAGGATGCTGTTAATTAGAAGGTGTAATTCTGTATCTGTTGCTGGGCTTTCACTTATGTTTGCAAACAATGGATTGATACTCTGCTTACACATCTGAAAAACTAATGCATAGAAAACATGTTGGGGGTAAGCTAGAACTTGTGTGAAACACAATGCCATATCATGCAAAATAATACCATATCATGTAAAATTGGTGGTATTTTTATTTATTGTGAAAACATGCACACTTCATTCCCAAAGCTACCAGGGAAGCTTAGAGTTAGAATTTTCTGTTTCTGCAAAATAATATGTTGTTGCTGATCACTTAAGTCACAATTATTAGCTACTTTAAAAATATGATGTTTTTCTTCTTCCCACTACCTGAGGTTTCAAATTGCAAAATTGCTTGCTATCATAGTCATAAGCTAAATAATGTCTCACTTTGGATTTACTTGAAATCGGGAATCCCCCATCACCTCTAGCATAGCTTATAGAATCTATGCTGTAGATGGATAACTGGTAGATCTTGGTCCCTCGTTGAGTCTTCTTGGGATTGGGAGAATGTGGCACTGCTTCTTACCTCCCATGTGTTATGAATAAGACTGACCCAAAGGCTTCTGCAGCATCACAGCTGTTGGTGGAATTATCTCTCATTTCTGAATGAGCCAGCTGCATTCTTCACCATGGGAGGATGAATACTATGTAGAAAAAACTACTGGGAGTAGTGGTGGGGAAATGCTAAGACCTTATGGCTGGAGGAGCTTCAGCTCTAGAACACTAAAGGAAGCCTGATCCCACCATCTACTAAACTAAAGAACCTGGCCTTTCATACTTTTAGGGTGTGGGGGGGGGGGTTGTGTGTGTGTACAGCCTATTATGTCAGGTGTGAGGCAGGTGAGTGTGCTTTGGGGAAAACTACTTCATGGGCTAAATGGGGAGAGCTGGTGGGCCAAATTTGGTCCACAGACCAGAAGTTTCCTATCCTGGATCTTAAGGGTGCCAGTAGCAACATAGGGTGATAATGATATTTGCAGAGATCTGGTTGTTTGGTATGGATTTAGGTAGTCACAATTTTGGAGTAAGATGGATGATGAGCATGTATTGCAAAGGAGGCAGGAGCTACAGAGGAAGGCTTGCTTTTTAAACTTTACTGGCATTCTGCAATAATCTACTCTTCCTTTTCAAATCACACCAAAACTTTATTGCTATGGTCAATAACCAGGACTACTATTCATTTTCTAGATAACCTTTGTGACAAGATGGCTGACCAGCACCAGGATTTCAATATGACAGATGACCATTTGGTGAGCCAAGCTAGATGGAACCAGACAGGTGAGCCCGATCGGGTGGGAGACAGGAAGGAGCTTCTTCCACAGGATGGAATCCAGGATGTTGGTTCACAGTTTGGAGAAAGGCTGTATGTGGGGATGGAGCCTGGAAGTATAAATGGGTTAAGGAAAGGTTAGTCATGAATCCTAGTCAAAACTACTATTGTGCATGTTATTGCCACTTGCTGCCAGCTTTACTGCTTAAATGTCAGTTTCCTAACAAGGAACTTAAATAATTGCTGTTTAAGATGGTTTTATTTATTTATTTAGTAAATATCCATACCACCCTTCATCCAAGGATTACAGGTTTATAATACAAAAGCAAAAGAATACATAAAATAGTAACAAAACAAACAAAAAAACAATAACCACCCCACAGTGTTTAAAACACCATATAATGTTTAATTAGTCAAAGGCCTGAGAGGAGAGGAATGTTTTTGTCCGGCACCTAAAGGTTTGTAACGAAGACGCCAGATGAGCCTTCCTGGGGAGAGCATTCCACAAATGGGGAGTCACCACAGAAAAGGCCCACTCTCATGTTGCCACCCTCAAGACCTCTTGTGGAGAAGGTACATGAAGAAGGGCCTCAGATGATGATTGCAGGGTCTGGGTTGGTTCATATGAGGAGAGGCAGTCTTTGAAGTATTGTGGTCCAGAACCAAAGCGGTGCCACCCACCCCTAACTCAGACAGCTGCTCCAGAAGGATACCATGGTATTGAAATCCACTGGGAGGTTGAGGAAAATTAACAAGGACACATTTTCCCCATCTCTCTCCAACATAGATAATTGCACAGGGTGATCAAAGCATTTTCTGTGCCACAACCGGGCCTAAACCTGGTTAGTGAACTGAGTTAAACTACAGTTGTCTGTTTTGGGTGTAACAGGGAACTGTAGAGTAAGCTGAACTTAAACAAACCCAATGCAGATTATTTGTTGGTTGAAAAGGGGGACAATAACGTATTTGTTATTATTTGATTGCAGTGTTCCCATTTTCAAAGCTTCTACAAAGTGATTGTGTTGTCTTTACAGTAAGAGGCAAATCTTAAATTAAGAAATAGATTCACAGAGTATTTATGAAATGTTACAGTAAAGGAAAGATATTTACAAATTAACAGCTTTTTCTCCAAGCATCCTTGTCCCTTGAATATTATGTTAAACTCTGGTCTGGGCTACGTGTGACATGTCTCTGTGTAACGTAATGTATATCTCTGTGCATGTATGTATTTGTGTGTATTTCAGAATTTGGAAAACTGTTTCTCATAGACTTCACTTACTATGTGAAGCGATATATTCTACAGTTACAAAACACCAGATTTTCTCTGTGGACTTTTAAAAAAACCAATGTAGTTGTCATTTTTCTGAAACCTTGAAGAATAGTTCTAGCATCCCCTCCCTAGATATCAGGGGTTACCTCTTCTTAGTGTGCATTCAGGTGTTGCATTGTTTTCTTCAGTGTTCTCTGTGATACTGGTTGTTGAAAGCTTCAAGGAGTATCAGTGCCAGTACTCATCACTGAACAAAGTTGATCAAGCCACCGTCCCATAGCACATCAAAAGTGGTATTGTGCATGCTTGGAAGTAAGCTTAACTCAGATTAGTGGGAGCATCCAAGTACATTTCATACTGGATGGATAACAGAGTACAATCTTAAACTAACCAGTTTGTGTACCCAGAAGCAAGGATCAAATTGGCATCAAGTGCCAGAGATATCTATAAACATAGTAGTATAAGAATTGAGGTTCAGTATTCTGTCAGTTGCCAGCCAGATGCTCCAAGGAATTCCAAAAGCAAAACTTTAAGGTAGTATTTATTTAATAGGTATAATGTAATCTGCTTGTGGAAATCATTTCCCCATAACCACCTGTTTTCAGTACCATTTCACTGTAGCATTGTCTATGGCACATGTGCAACTGCCGTACACTGACAGACCACTGGTCTAACTAGCCCAGCATTGTCTACTGCAGCTCTCTGTGGTCCCAAGGGACCATTTACATACACAGCATATGCTGCACCCCACTAAACTATGAGTCCTCCCATTAACCCAGGACCCACACATACAAGTGAGATCTGCTGGGGTGAAGTTGTCCGGAATGGCTAATTCCTTTTAATTGCTGTGGAAGTTCTAGAACAGGGTTGAGTTTCCCCAATTAGGCTGCCAGGCTGTTTTCCCAAACTATGTCCACCTGCCCCATACCTGATGTCATATGTGATGTCAGGTGTGCAGCAGGCAAAGATGTGGCCACAGAAATCAAGATTGAACTACGTGTGCATCTTGCTTGATTTGTGTGCACCAGCTTGGGATCCACCTCAGTGGTTTATTTTTCATCTTTGCTTTTAGATGTTGCCAGGCTTTAATCATTTCCCCAGGAGATGATTAGTTATTATCAATAGCATTTCTTAGAGTGGTGAATGGCACTATTTAGTGGGAAGAAACTCCAATGAAAATCCTCATTATTACATATTTTTACATGGCTGGTTTTTTGTTTATATTTTAAAATTTTATACATGGATGTTTTATGATGGCCTATATTTGTAATGCCTAATAAAGGTTTGGCGAAGTAAGTAGATTAGTTATTAATTCCCTATCCTTGTGATCATTTGGAGATAATTTCTTGGAGTATCATCTGTGCAACAAGTTGAAACATCAAGAGTGTTCATGGAGGCATTCTGAGTTGCAGATTATAGAATTCCTTTTTCCTATTTGAGCTTGATCCCTGCTGCCTTCTATAGTGCTTATCTCCTCCTCAAGCAAGCCATGTTAAATGCAAAGAGAGTCTGAGAAGTCCACCCCCCCTTTCTCACTAATTCTTGCACCCACACATACTCTCCTTCTCTCTCACACACAATCCCTCCCAGTGTCAACTCTGGTGAAGAACATGGGATAATTGCAGCCTTTTAATCTTGGACAAAAACCTGTAACTTATCAAACTGCATCTCCCCCCTCTCAGCTGAGTTTGTGACAGTAACAATTATCTATGGATTGCTAGACCTCTGAGGGCAGCCACCATTTTCCTCAGATGGCCTCAACTCTTTGTAATAAGACAGTGCTCTAGTGTCTGGAGCTTAGCTCACACAGTCAGTCCAAAGACCTATGGTTCTCATAACAGTGCAAAACTTAAGAAGCAATGTTCTTTGTATAATGGAAAGTCCTTGAAACATTGTGGTGATAGCTAAGGAGTGAGTTTGCCACTCGGGATGAGACAGACCTAATGACACGATCCAGGATATGAGGAGGAACAAGGCATAAGGAGTATAACAGTGGATTTCCTGGTGAAAACATACAGAGAAATGATTGGACACAGTATTAAACATATCTGGGAGGCTTTGCTCAGCCTTGATTTTTATATTCATGGCAGGATCTTTCCAGACTGATTTGTTATGGGACATGGCAGCAAAAGTCTGATGACTATTCTGTCCTTTACCCCCTATGAAATCAGTAATAATACCACAGGAAAGTTCTTTTCTGTGAGAGTTAGTTACAGCACCTGCTAGAAAATGTTTACTGTGGGGTACTGTGGGATTATTTGCTGCTGAAGACTAGTGTGAGGAGCAGCAGAAGAGAGCTGTAGAAATTAGTTTATAGCTAGCTCAAGCCAGTTTTAGAGTTGCTTAAATGAGCCTCTTCAAAAACAGTGTGCACTGTTGTATCCTCAGTGCCAAGCTTTTTCGTAAAAAAAAAAAAAAAGAGCACCCAGCAGAGAAATACAGCTGAGATCCCAATTGTGGGGATGTTCCTGTTGATGCCTAGGAAGAATAACAACCTGCATTGTCTCTACTAACAACAGAAATAATAAGACGCAATAAAAATAGCAAAGATACCTAGCCAGCAAATAAAACTTTTAACAGCAGTAGCAGTAAAATATATAACATGAGCAGAAGGATTACATACCAATTATGGCAAGACCAAGCTATACAGTACCCCCTCAAAAGCCATAAAGTCTTCCTAAGCATGAATTTTTAATTCCGTGGTGGAAGGCCAGCAAGCAGGAAACAAAAATAACTTTCTTAGCTGGGGTGTTCCAAAGTCTGGGCCTGACACAAGAAAAAGCCCACTGACTCCTTCAAACCAAATGTCTGTTTGAAAGCAAGGAAAGGTCTCTGTAGAGGACCTTTGTGTGTAGTCAGGCTCATACAGAAGGAAGTTACCCTTCACATATCCACTGTGCCCTTATGTAGTTACCTTTTTAATCTCCGAAAGAGCAGTAGATAGATATGACAGATATGTCATAATTAGTACATTTATCTGTCCTCTTCAATAGAACTCAAGATGGTGTTGCCAGGGAGGCTCCCACACAGGCACTGACTAGACATAGAGTTGATCAGTTGCTGCATGAGGTGCCTTCAGGCTGTGATGTCTCCATAGCATCAGGACTATTAACCTCACAGTTAATCAGAGCTCAGGCTGCATTTTGGCTTAACTTCAGAACTACCTTGTTGTTTTCAATCCACTTCATTTTGAAACATCAAATCCTTGACCTTTTCACTTGGAGAAATATGCAGTATGTGGGAGCTTTCCTTCTGTTCCATACAGAAACTTCTTAATGATCTCCCTTAATGGAACTATTTGGTTGTCAGTGCAAATAGGAGGAGAAAGTAAGGGTATTCTTGCAGTCCTTTCTCCTTCCACCATTTGGACATATAAATAAAGTACCCATTGACTTCCTCTTCAGCTGACTTTGCCTCCATGTATAGGCTCTGGGCATTACCTCCCAAACCACATGCACCACTACAAATATTTCCATGCTGTTGTGATGCACGTCACCAATTTATTGTGATTGTCCAGAGCCACTTGGAAAGCACTTAGCTGCAGGTAAGCAACTTCCATTTTCTCTCTGTGCAGTTTTGGTTCTCTTGGACTTAGAATTATGGGGTGGGGTCTAGCGTAACTTTTGTTGTAACCGCAGCCTGCCTTTGTCTACTTCCTGGCTCATGATTCTTGTCCATTTACAACATTCAGTCATTAGGGCTACCTCCTGATACAGGGGAGAAAATCAAGTCATCTTTATATCGTACAGGTATAAAGGAATTGATAAAAGTTCTGAAAAGTCTGTTATGTCAGCAGAGAGAATAAAAAAATGAGCTCCACAGTAACACTTTCTCAAATTCTTCTCAGTAGACACTCTGCATGTTGCCCAAGCCCACATATCTAAGAACACCCCACATTCTTCCCCTCTTCAGCCAGTAACATCTTTAGGGAGACTAAAGAGGCTCAGATCCTGAAGAAAACAGAGAATTATGTCTCCAAACGCTGCCACAATTCAAGCTCATTTTTGTCACTAAGTCCTTTATGCATAAGTTGTAGGAGGTTGTGGATTCCTGCTCTTCTGGACGCCCTATTACAAAAAGTAGATATCTTCCTCTTGATTCTAAAAAGTGGGAATTGGCAAATTCCTGACAACAGTGACCAACTGTGGTGATGAATGACTTATTTACCTTTACAGAATAAATTGCTCTGAACATTTTTTGTTTGCTTTCTTATATAAAGAACCCCTTATTACTGTCATGCTCTAGTATTTGGAAGTGCACTTTCATGCAAAGCAAGGCGTGGCCCACAAAATTCTTTAAATGGTAGTAGTAATGATCTGAACCTAGCAGTAAAAGGAAAAAAAAAATCTGTCATCTTTGGACTTCTTGATTTTTTGCTTTCGTTTTTGTTGTCAGTTGATGCACCTCACTGATCAGTTGCTTTTAACAGTTTCACCTTAGTTGCTTTGATGCTGCCACTGAAACTTGAGTTTGGCGTTTTCTAGTTCTGCCTTTTCCTGCTAATGCCTGATCTTTCTGCTAGCTGATGGTCACATATGCATGCACACACTTTGCATTATGAAGATGAATTCAAGCACATTTTGCACCAAGGACAGGCCATACTCCAAAGCTGATCTCCTTTTGCTGAGTGCTGAATGTGTGTATTTCCAGGCTCTCCCCTCCAGATACCAGTTGATGATGGATCTGATGAACCAGAGTCTGAGGCTTCTGATGCTAAGAGTACCCCAACTGTGGAAGGTGGGAACTCTTTGTCTCGTTACTTTGAAATTCACAGCAGTCAGCACTTTATTTTTTAGAAGTGCACCAATATGTTTCCCTCCTAAATAAGCAGAGACTTTCTTTCATTTTAAATTATCTGTATTTAGTTTTGACAGTTGCTGACACAAGAATCACTATACACAGGATAAACTGCATTCCTACTTCCTCAAATCCAGCATGTCTACACTCAGCCAAATAATATATTCAAGGTCCTTGATAGGGTGTTAGATTTTGACATTCTTTTAACAATTATTATTCAGTAAGAAATTAAATAGAAAAACTTTGCCAGCAGGAAGGCCCTTTCCAGCCCACTGAAGAAAATTCAGACTGTAGCCACTTTCTCTTAAGGTTCTATCTATACTACTGGTTTACTTGATTTCACGAACTCTGGTCTTCCTACAGCATCTACACTGTAAATTTCTAAGCATAATAGGGATATGCAAGCTTAACTAGACTGCTGTCTTACATACTGCAAATAAACTGATGATGTGCTAGTCATTTATGAGCTGAAAGAAATATTGTTCATTAATAAATTATAATCTATAAATCATTCTTGCACCCCACAGGTGAGTGGATGGGTAGTTTAAAACCTACTTGCATGGTTAAAAGTTGAATATACTGTTTGAAGTGGGATAAATTTCCACACTATAATTTAAAAGTTAGTCTTGTGGCAGAATCCCAATTTCTCTCTCTCTAATTGTGCCACATTTGCCTGTTAAGCCCTTTATCTTATCGAAATACTTGCAAAAGTGCACCCTTGAGTGAAGTTATTGTTCTCTCTTCTGTTCCTCGTTTAAACTGAGCACATTTGTAGCATAAGATTGTCCTGAATCCAGTGCAATGGGAAAGTCTTAGGTGAGGATGGCCGAGTTACTCAACCTGATTTGGGAGTAGGCAAAATGTAGGTGACAAAAGTTGATAGAGGGGGAAAGCCACGAAAATAATGTGAGTCAACTCTTGGGCAGAATGACTCAAGGTAACCTGTAGTGTATGCATGTCCTTATTGGTATATTTAAAGCTACATTTCAAAAATATTGAAATGAAACTTGGTGGCGTTTTTTGTGGGAGAGAGGGAGAATTAAATTACTTTTCTCTTTTGGGCTGGAAATGCTCTTGAAGATTCAGATATCAAATGTGTTCTACACTTATAACTACTTGTTCCATTAGATACTATTTTTTGGTAACACTGTAATCTGTGAAACCTGGCAAGTAGAATCTTTTAGATTGGGCATCTTGAAGAATCATTAAATCCATAAGGTAAGCAATTTTCTAAATGTTCTTTCGGTAACAACCAAATGCACACAATTTTGGCAACAAATATCAAAAGATTGAACAATACACAAAACTGAAGCAAATTTATTTGCAACCATATCCTTAGAACATCATCAAACAGAAATATTTTGAAGGATATCAGACATTTTGAGCTCGTGGCATCAGTAGCGTTAGGGAAATCAACAAAAAAGGGAAAATATCTTATAAAAATTATTCACTCTGAAGATCTTTAGCTGAAGAAGGACAATGGATCTATGTGCCAGTCCTTTGAAAAGGGCCAAAATAGCTAACATAATAATAGTTTATCACTTGTTTCTCTGGGCTCCTTTGGGAGCAAGGGCAGGATATAAATTTAATAAGTAAGCCAGTCAAGTCAACTTTGCTGTCCCTAGATCTCTTTTCTCAGAAAAAATGGAGGTAAAAGTAAAAAATAAATAAATCTCCCATTGTACTCCCATTGTCTGTCTCATTGTCTGTCCTGTCTATGTTCTGTCTCTTGCTTTGCTTGAGTGAAAAACGTGGGTTAAGGAGTTGGTAGTGGAGCATAAATTGTATACTCTGTAACTTGCCATGAGTGGTAAGTCAAGGCCTTTAACACCACTGACCTACCCAAGAAAACAGACACTGCACATGCTTGGGAAGTTTCTGGTGTCATGTTTCTGACACCAGGCTTAGTGGTGAACCCTCTGTTCTTTGTATGGCCACTTTCCTATTCTGATCACCCATAAACACAAACCTATGCCACATGTGCCAGGGCTCAGTTTAGGTATCCCCTTTATCTGGAAGAAGCAAAAATGAGTCCATGAAAGTCTGCCTCCTACAAACCTCTGGATGACTCCATGAGCTGACAAGTAAACATGGGGGTGAGGAGAACTACACATTTTAACTTCAGGGAGGTGGAATGAATTGAACAAGGGTTTTGGATGTGAGCTTCAGGTTCAAATTCCTTTTCAAGCTTGCAGTTTGTGTGGCTTTGAGCAATAATTAGTATGCAGATTTATATCCCAAACCTTTTAGGTTTAATTGGCTCTTGTTTCTGGATGCAAACCCCATCCTCATCTCATCTGAAGAAAGCATGGTACATGACTGCCTTTGAGTTGCCGTCTTTTACAGCAGGCTATTACTCCATTTTCTTAAAGTAGCTAATATCTGAAGAATTTTCTTTTTCAGTGCTTTTAAAGTGACAGTTGCTTCATTTTGCCTTTTTGTTTCAGATGCTACTGCTCCATTAGTGGAGGAGAGAGTGCATGAGAATCGAAATGCGACTCGCCAGCATGCAGAGATACCTGAAGGAAATACAGGTGAGGCCTCTTAGGAAGAAAATGATATGAAGAAAAGATTGAAATAGGGCCTCTTCACACATGACCAAATTCCTTCCTGGTATGTTTAGTATATATGTGCTTTGCATTAGTTATTAATAGCACACATCCCTACAAATTATACTATTAAAGATCCATGTGGGAAGACATATTTTGCTGTGTTTTAAGGGGAGATATCAATATTTATACATGTGTGCACCATTTATAACTGATGCAAAATTTATGTATTCTGTTTGTGTATATGTATGTATCATAGTTACATCCCCCTCTTACTTTATAAAGCTCTGAGTCAGTTTACATGAGGCTCCAAATGATCAGGTGCACACTTGCTTAATTTGAGCACCATTGCTACAGCAGGGTCTCCATACCATTTACTGTTATGCATTCCCTGCTTCCCTGAGTGAAAAAAGTACAGGGCAGGACTAGAGTTTCATTTCTGAAATGAGAGAACACAATATACTTATAATGTGTCTGTAATGTTTGTTCTTCTTTGCAGTCACATAAGTAGGTTGTGTACCTGTAGAGAACAACATCTCAAAAATAATAATAATTAAAAATAGTGTTTCAGAAAGCAGGAGCTGGCTAACAAAGTCTTTGAAAGGGCATGCCTATTTTTTCCTCAATATCTTTATTTTTGGCCAACATACACTGTTGAATTGACTTGCCAGTTTAGGGTGGTTTTTTATCTCTCTTTCATGCTGACACCTTGGCCTGTTTGCACACCCCTATTGAAGGGACAAGTCACAATTCAGCAGCACTTTCATAGGCTACACCTTTGCCAGAGCTCTGCCAATCGGCTACCTGATCTACTTCATCAACTTTTATCACAGAACCATGCTAGCTATATCAGGGCCAGGGCAAATACAACCCTTAGGAGAGTCAGCCTACATAACTGGTTCAATTGAGCTGCCTCCATCCACCTTCGGGTAGGTCATCTTGGTAGTCTCCATATATGTGACTGTGTGGAGCCCACGAATAAAAAGTCAAATTACTTCATGAGTGGAATAGCACTTGCTTGTCCCTTGAGGCATAAGCATCATGCAGGGTCTGCCCACTCAAGGGGAGAAAGCCAGTGTGAGCTCCCGAATTTCTAAAACATTTCTGAGATGTTGCTTTGTGCAGATGCAGATCCATATGTTCTGATTGCACAGAAGACCACTTAAACATTAGTTACAAGCAAACAACTTGTCTTTCCATTTACAAATATAGAAGTGGCCTGGAAGCAGTTGACTGCTACAACAGGAAAAACAGTGATCCTTCATCAGTTTTCTAAAAAGAACAACTACTTATGCCCCTATAAATCCCTTTAATTTCTCCCCATTTGATGATTTAAATTTAACTAAATTTGCAACATTCTCTCTAAATTCAGACCCATTATAAACAGTTTTTCTGCTCTTCCTGCTAGCTCTGATTTGTGTCATATCCCACAGGCTGGTTGGGAGGAGAGAGATTTTCAGACCATTAAGGAAAATATCCCCAGTGACTAGGGAAGATTAATGTTCATTTGACAAATCCCTAACCCCATCAAGTGACACTGTAGGCAGCAGCAATAATGATAGACTCAATAAAAATGATCAAGGCAGTTCTAGCTCATAACAATATTGTAAAAAACAGCCCCTGGAGACAGTCCTCAAGTTATGAAATAAATAACTGAGCCTTGTAAAATGTGTTCCATTAAAAACCAAGATAAATGGGCAGATCAATCTTAATCATACCTTATGGAGGAAGCAGGGACTTGGGACTTGAAGAGCCCCTCCCAAGGGAATTTGGGGGTGGGGGGATTGACCAATTCTATAGGTGTACTACACTCTGCTCTATGACTTTGTGAAGGCATGCACTAAATCTGAGGTTGAAGGGAAAAAATCAAGAAGCTGCTTGTACCTCCTAGATATGCTTACTCCCATTGTTCTAAATGGGTATAGCCATACCTAGGTCTGCATAGTATCAGGCTGTTAACCATTTTGTAGGGAAGGATGCTCTCACTTTTGAGAAACTTCAAAATAAATTCATTGCAATATATATGGTCAGATTTATTTTATTTATTCGTTAATTTTTTTAGTAAGATTCTATTTTATAAAAGCTGTCAATTTTACTACATCCTTCTCCAAGCTCTGGACATAATTCACTGCTGAATATGGCTCAAGAGTAGATCAGTGCTGATTTGTTTGAGAGGGGATGTTTCTATCCATTTCATCCCATTTTCATTTAAATGTGCTGCCATTCAGGTTCAATATGTTTCATTCCTCTGATATTAAAAAAACAATTAAAGCTGGTAAGAAAGTTAGAGGCATTTGTCTTGTACCATTTTTAATGTTGAAACCATTTCCCCATCCTCGACTTGAAAAATGTAGCTGAGGAAGCAGACTTAGGCTCTACTTCTAGCCTTGAAGACCAGGCTGCGGGGGATGCTCAAGGTAAGTACAGTATTGTTGCTCTGCAGAACTTAAAATGCTAAGCTATGGACTCCTGGGTCGGGATGGAAGTTACAACCAGATAGAAATAATATTTGGTGTGTTGGTTCCTTTTTTATAGCCCACAAATATTAGCAATCCTGCTTTTATTTTTATGGTTGAATCCCTTATTTTCATTTTTGCTGGGTTCTGCGATTGCTGTTACCATGAAGGAAAGCATCTTGGAATCCTTATACTTCCATCATCTTTTGTTCTGCACTGTTTTATTAAGGAAATTAATGGAACTTAGTACAGTACACACAATACATACCCCTTATTAAATCAGTGATTGTTCTTGTTTGGGAATCACCATAAACCATTGTTTTTCATTAGGGAAATGAGCTACAGCAAGTCTTGGGTTTTCACACTCCTCTGGTGTGGTTAGGAAGAGTTAAAAAAAAATTCTGTCCATTTGAACTGACTGCAGTTAAGCAATATGTTCAAATCAAGACAAATTGTGGTTTGTTAATTCTGTTCAGTTGAAACCAGCATACTTCAAACAATAGTCTGTGATGCTGGCTTCTTTCAGCTAATTAAAGTTAAGATAAAATACAGTTAAGGTTTTTGATGCAGTGTTCGACTGTGGTTAATGGAAATCAAAAGTCAAAGCTCCCTGTCTCCTCCTTACAGCCACACTGGAGGGGAAGGGGAAGTCATTAGCTTGAGGCTAATGCATGGAGCAAATCATTGTTAAACCATTGTTTATTGTGGAGGCCATTCACCTTCACTACTGTTTTAGAATTTTAGCAACATGCCTCACAAAAGATAGTAGAGAACTAGTAAAAAGTACAGGAAAGGGAGGTGGAAGGTGGTGATTGAGTGTGCTGGAACACTGCTATCGTGGCCCTAAAGCTGTGAACTTTTTTTTTTTTAGCATGCCTTTATAACCCAAAATAAGAGAAATACATTTAGTACTATAGTGATAAAGACCATGAGTGAATAAGATTACAGAATAATGATAGATATTATGAAAATGAAAGTTTTCAGGTAATTAACCTACAGATCTAATTTTTGAATTACTTCAACAAACTGGTTGAAGTAACTATTGAAAATGGGAAGAAATATGTGTATGTCTCGTAGCACTGTTTTGATAATAGAGGTTTATTTTTTTAAACATCCAGTATCAGCTTCTATTATTTTGCATTATTCGATGGATTTTATAAGTTAAATGCTTGTGTTTGTGTTTCATTATCGTAACTCACATTTGAGAAGTACAATATTGTGATCTCAAACAGATTAGGAGTTCTGAGGACTACTTTTAGGCTAACCAAAGTAGAGTTGACCATAGCAAATGGTGCTGTGGTATTCAGTTTTGCTCTTTCAATGATATTCTCTCAAATATTTATAATTAATAATAATTAAAAATGGCTTTCTATTGATATAAACATGCTAACTTCTTACTGTGCCTAATGCCCTGCTTGTATACCTTAATAGAACTGCATACCTCAGTATTGCTGGGGAGAGTTGAACCAAGAATTTAGGAACACGTTGTTATATAGGTTAAGAATGAAGTCACTCAAATGCAAATAGGTTAAGAATGAAATCACTCAAAATCCAAAATAGCTTGTTTATCTGAGCACCTATGAAATCATCCAAGGCATATTATAGCTACCCTCACAACAACAACAACAACAACAACAACAACAACAACAACAACAACAACAACAACAACAACAACAATTTATTTATACCCTGCCCATCTGGCTGGGCCTCCCCAGCCACTCTGGGCGGCTTCCAAAAGAATATTAAAATACTATAATACATCAAACATTAAAAGCTTCCCGAAACAGGGCTGCCTTCAGATGTCTTCTAAAAGCCTGGTAGTTGTTGTTCTCTTTGACATCTGGTGGGTGGGTTTTCCACAGGGAAGGCGCCACTACCCTGTAACTTGGCTTCTCGCAGTGAGGGAACCGCCAGAAGGCCCTCGGAGCTGGACCTCAGTGTCCGGGTAGAACGATGGGGGTGGAGACGCTCCTAGTAAATTTCCTAGAATTTACTCCCTTTGTGGGAGATCATTGATGGGCTAGAGATTTTTTTTGGGGGGTGGGGAGTCTCTTCATCATTAGGCAATGAAATTGAATCTGCACAGACTGATAAAGCCCATCAAGCAGATTGTGTGGAACCCTTTTATGTAGCCACTATGCTAAAGATGCCAGATGGATACATGGAGTTCCACACAGCTGAAAGAAGCCAGGAGAAGGCTGTCTTCAGAATTCATAATCAGTTGCAGGATCTTATTGAGAAAGTGGTTATTGGCATGCCCACAACATCAGTACCTAAAAAAGTTGGTGCAGGATTGGGACCAGCCAGCCTAAAAATGATGGAAGGGTTGGGACTTTTGAGAGATTCCCTGCTGATTTCGATAAGCAAGCCGGTGGGAATTGCTCACACGGCATATTTTCCAACAGCTGATGGCTCACTCTACTTCAGAGGTGATTTGAAAGAAGTTGCATTTGGACAGATAAAAGTTGAAGACAGAGACACTGATGAAACAACTCAGCAGGATAGTCTGGATGAGAGAAGGCCATTCGTATCAGAAGATGAAAGGTGTGCCATGGTTGCAGAATTGGACCCCTCTGAGCATATTTACCAAGTTGAGGTTGAAGCTAATGTCCCGAAGGAGAGCAAAACTTTGGAATGTGTACTAGAAGTAGGCAAGCTTTCAGGGGAGAGCATCTCCCTGGAAGGGGAGACATTGGAAACTGTGCAGGCCTCAGAACTGCAAAAGGCTTCTGGAAAAAAAGCTGCCTATTGTACACCAGAGAAACAAAGCAGTCGATTGCCACTTCTGAAAGGTGTGTGCATGTGCGTGTGTTGCTCAGTTGTCCTGCTTAAAGAAAGCAAGACTGCTAAAACCACAAATGATTTTGCACATCTCTCCCTGCTTCGGCAGTTTTCCTGATAAATTGACAGGAAACAAAAATGTTTGTGTGGCACTGCTCTACATCCATGGCTGTCTGCTTCATTTGGACTTGGGGTGTGAGTACAGTCCATTAATACAATGGCTGCATGCTTATCCTGCATGGATGCTGATGCTGCTTCTCACCAATCACCACCGCAATTTATATTTTGTGGAATTTTAGCTCTTTTCACTTCATCTGAGATCCTCCACTGGCAGGTCTTATAACCAATTAGATAAGACAGTGATGGCCAAACTTGGCCCTCCAGCTGTTTGGGGACTACAATGCCCATCATCCCTGACCACTAGGGATGATGGAAGTTGTAGTCCAAAAACAGCGAAGACCCAAGTTTGGCCAACACTGAGATAAGATATAGGTAAAGCAAGAATGGAGCTAACTGATCTTGGCTTTGATCAGAAACTTACTAGATAAGCTGTGTCTCATCATTCTTTCAAGTCTCTGATTCTCATCATGCATTCCCATTCTAGCTTATCTAATAGCTGTCAGAGATCACTGTGGTGTGTATTAAACAAAGAATGTTTTGTGCTGGCCTTGGCTGTTTAATGCTAATGTGAAACATACACTGGCTAAAATTTTCTCTCCATTTCCATTCTGTATTCTACCCATCCATTAACTACACTTACACATGGCACAAATGCTGCACAGTGCACATGTAAACGTACAATCAAGCCTCATGTGTAAAAACTTCCAAAGGGTGTAAGGGTTTTTGTTTTATTATTTTTTGCTCACCTGCATCCAAGAGAAATAAAGTAGGGTAGGGGTAGCCAATGTGGTGTCCTCAAGATGTTGTGGACTACAACTCTCAGCATCCCTGACTATTGATCACACTGGCTGAGACTAATGGGCATTGTTATCCACAACAGCTGAGGGTAATCATGTTGGCTACCCTTTGTATAGGGTGTCAGCTAAAGGTGATAGATGGTGTGACCTATAGGCAGGAGAAAATGCTTAACAATGGTCCTTCCATAATAAAGGGGGGCTACTTCCATTACAAATACATTTGCATTAACTTCAAAAAAATCTTCAATTTGCTGTATGAAATTTTGCATGATTTCAGGCATCTCAAGCTATTCCTATTTTTTTGAGGAACTGCGTGAATAGAAAATACATGTATGTATCTTCTTTAAGAACATCCCTTTCTACATTGCCTCTTCATAGTTTCATATGTGGGGTTTTTTTTGGGGGGGAACCAAAGAGTTTTCTAAATAACAGATATTGACATCACAGTTGGGACCTTTTGTAACTTCTGCAATAAGGAGGCATGAGTCTTCCTCCTCTGCTTGAAAGACTTAATATTTTTGCATCTTGCACAGTAGGCAAGCAGGTGAAACAATTACCACTGGTATTTCTTTTCCCCCCTCCAGCTTTTCAGAATTTGTAGTAGAGTAAATTGGAATGTTGAAATCCCTTCACGAAGGGTAACCTGATCTTCATGGGTTGGGGAAACCTAGCCAGATGGGCAGAGTATAAATAATAAATTATTATTATATTATTATATGGGTTCCAGTGAACACTGCTAGTCATAAATGGCTCATGGGGGTTGTTAATGCACCATCTCTTTGGAAGAAAGATCCTATTGTCAGTTGAGCATGACCATTGTCTAATATTCCATAGAGCGGGGCATGATGTTGAATCCCGCCAGAACTGCCCAAATTATGCAAAGAGATCTTGGATGGACTTTGCAAATCAGCTCAAAGCACTCATATGGGAAAAAGCCTGTGCTACATCCACTAACAGTTTGCTGGGCTGTCTTTTAGTTTCTCCGAAGGAATCTTAGCTCAAAGAACTTAACTGTGAGCTTCCTTGGCATTGAAACATCTGGCTAAGTTAGAGGAGATGGCCTTTCTGTCAGCTGCAAAGAGAGCATTAGAACTGAAAGGGGAGAAAATCAGCAGAACCAAAGCTCAAGAAGAAGAGACCCAAGGCCCAGAACAATCCAAATGATACTTTAAATATTCTGTCCAAACCTGAGCAGTTGATGAATGTGAAAATGTTTTGCATAGGCTGATCAGATGACAAGGTTCATAACTCCAGAAGCTTCAGTTTGTAGTAAAGAGGGTGGTGGTGGCTACAATTAACTGTCAGACTCTGCTAGAATGAAGAATTTGCTAAGCCATTGAAAAGGAAGCCTCTGGAAAAGAAAAATATATGTAGGTATAAAGTTAGGTAAAGGATCCTTGGATGGCTAAGTCCAGTCGAATTTGACTATGGCGTGTGGTGCTCATCTCTGCTTTCAGGCCAAGGCATTCGGCATTTGTCTGGGTCATGAGAGCCAGTGTGGTGTAGTGGTTAAGAGCAGTAGTCTCGTAATCTGGTGAATCGGGTTCGTGTCTCCGCTCCTCCACATGCAGCTGCTGGGTGACCTTGGGCTAGTCACACTTCTCTGAAGTCTCTCAGCCCCACTCACCTCACAGAGTGTTTGTTGTGGGGGAGGAAGGGAAAGGAGAATGTTAGCCGCTTTGAGACTCCTTCAGGTAGTGATAAAGCGGGATATCAAATCCAAACTCTTCTTCTTCTCTTCTTCATGTGGCCAGCATGGCTAAACTGCTTCTGGTGCAACGGGACACCATGATGGAAACCAGAGCACACAGAAACGCCGTTTATCTTCCTGCCTCAGCAGTACCTATTTATTTACTCGTGCTAGTATGCTTTTGAACTGCTAGATTAGCAGGAGCTGGGACAAAGCAATGGGAGCTCACTCCGCCTGGACTAAGCATTGGTGATTCTAACATCAAGTCATTCTATGACAAGCTGCTCTTTGAAAGAAACTCAGTGACTCATGGCCTTATGGAATTCTTTTGCATCAAGCTTATCACTTCAGCTTGGGGTAGCTGAGAAGTGGGCCCTCATACTCACCCTGCAATTTATTGTGTTCTGGCAGCAATGGACAATTGTCTACAAAATTCTATCAAGAACCAGGAAAGATGGGTAGCATGATTACAGGCTGTACCTAGAATCTTTCGTTATAAGGCTTCGTTTGTTCAGAAAAGGGTCATGCAGATGTCCATGCAAATATGGGAAATGTAATCATCAGTGAGCATTTTTATTTATTTATTTATTTGCTTTATATTGCCCAAGGCAACCCAGAGTGACATATACACAGCAAAAGATATCAACTTTCTCGTAACAGAACAAAAACAATGTGTGCACTTCAGCAGCAGAGTATAGTACCAGTCTTTATGTGTCCATGATATACTAGTCAAGGATTATAATCTTTGCATTCCCTCAGATTCCTGTAGGGCAGAGGTGAACAGAATGTTGGTTGCAATCAATCCATCTTTCCCAGGCTGATTTGCAGGCAAACATTTCAGCCTCTCTTCTCCTTTAGCCGATTCTGTTGGCTGAATGTGGGTGTATCAGCCCCATTTTCGATATATGTATTCAGATTTTGCTATTTAAAAACAAAAAAAAAAAAGTTTGCGTGTGAAGCTACTTCCTGCCAGCAGCCTCTTTGTTGCCCTGCTTCTTTCTGCAACTTTTCCCTCAGTGAATAATATGAGGCTGACAATTATCATTATTGGATGGTCCTAGATTATTGTATGAATAAGCCTCAAATGCAGCTTCTCATATAGGAGTTGTTCCGGTCCCATGATAATTTTGGCAGCCCTTTTCTAAACTCTTTCATAGCCAATTACTAATCCACAAGAGAGTCTCTCCTCTTATTCCATAACCACTACCTTCAATAAGGAGTCTTTGATGAGTTACTTTATCAAAGTCTTTTTGAAATTCTAAGTACACAGTGTCCTCACACTACATCTTATGGACAAGTGAGACTTTTTAAAAAAGAAGATTCCTTGGCCACAAGGGGATGAGCTTGTTCCCTGAGGGTCAGGAGCTCTCTGCACTGAGTAAACACCCATGACTTCTATCTAGGCAGCCATTAGTTGTTTATGTGGCATTCTGTACAGTGTTCTAAATAGACCCTACACCCCTGCTGGCTTCCTACCTGCATGTTTTGTGTTGTTTGAATTTTAAATCAAAGAAGAGGTGGAGCATAGTGAGGCTTGACCCGCTCGCTCTCTTTTAAACTTGCACAAATGCCTAACTTGCATTGTTACCTTGGCACTTCGTCACTGGGACTGAGAATCTTCACCAGATGGGGCTCCTTTTGTGCTTCTAAGACAGATTCTTTCTCTCCGGGTTGCCTGAAGCTTATTGTCCTGTCTAGCTTCCCCCGACTTCTGCAGCAGCCAATTAGATCAGGAAGTCATTGTTGGAAAAACACAAGGAGGCAGGCCCCTGCAAGGTGTGGGGAGGGGGTGCAAACAGTCGGGTACACTAACCCCAGGCCTTGCTGGGCTAAGGCGACTGACGGGCCCCACCAGGGACTGGCTTTTTTTTGTGTTGTTTCAGCTTATAACTTTATTCCAACAAGACTCCCGCCCCAGGCCTCAGACAAGTTCTGCATGGGCCTGCAAGGAGGTAAGACTCCTTGGGTTGCAATAAATTCCAATGACTAAAAATCTGAAAGGGAAATTTATGTCAGTTTGGCACCCTGGGTAGTGATATTGAGGGATATGTGATGTGGGCAGTTGAAACCCCTCCAGGAATGAAAGTGCTTTAAATCTGAATGATTTTAACTGATTTTGAAACTGAACAAAAAAACTGAGCTTTCAACTTGCCCTAAGGTCAACCCTTACCCCTTAGTTTACATGCTATGCTTAATAAGCTCAAACTAGACCTTTACTGAGCTTGAATTGGGGTTTTTAAAATACCCTAATGTTTTAAGTTTTAACTTAAAATCTATTTAGCATTCAAAATTAGAGTGTAAGTGTTATAAAAGCTGAATTTAAAGCTAAAAGCCTAGGGTCCGCCCCCCCCCCCCGGTTGAACTATTTTAAACTGGTTTTAACTGAACTGAAAGCTGAAACTTTAGCTTTTAACTTGGACTGAACTTAACCCTTTCACTAAATTTACATGTTGCCCTTTATGGCCTATAACTGAACCCTATATACTTAGAGTGAGCTGAAAGCAAGGCTTACACTTTTCGTTTTAAGCTGATTTTTCCATTAGCTAGGTTGTATTGTTTGGAACTAATTAGTAGCTTCTTTATCCTCTATCAAAATGATAAACTGTAGCCTTTCAGACCTTTCCCATTGGTTGGGTATATGTGTGTAATCATAATTCTATGAAAACATTGATTTAGCATTTTGTATGACTTGATCCAAAGCAGGATCCTAAATTCTGTTAGAAAAGAGCATGAATACTTTTGACACAGAATCATACTTTTTGTCCCAAGTAAGTGTTTTATTAAACTTGGGTGTTCCATTATAGGGAGTGTGGAAACTACCGGAACCAACTAAATGGTTCAGCTTTAACTGGTTTGCTGCTTTTTTCAGATAGTTTAATGCAGACAGGTGGAAGTTATTGGACTACTTGTATTTAGAAGTCTATGGGGTTATTAAAAGTGATCTGTTACTTCAGTGGTTAAAGGCCACAGTGCTGTTGCCAGTTCCTGACATCACACTGCAAACAGAGCTTCACACAAAACACTTGGAAGAGCTTCCAAAAGTGGTACCAATCAGTTGGGAACTCTTATTATTTTTTCATTCCCAATACAGCTGGCAATACTTATTTATTTTATTTTGCTTTCCCAGATGGTGTGAGGCACAACATGCTTGCTTGTTGCATTGAAGCTTAGCCTGAAAGAGTGAGAGCAAATTTATAAATCAGAAATATGGTTCTATAAGGAATGGAGCTTTCCTACTACTGTTTATGCAAGGGCAG
Organism: Podarcis vaucheri; assembly: GCF_965113315.1. Lineage (NCBI taxonomy): Eukaryota > Metazoa > Chordata > Lepidosauria > Squamata > Lacertidae > Podarcis > Podarcis vaucheri. The sequence goes on from NC_138751.1 coordinate 28,482,301, forward strand.
AGGAGAGTTGCATGCTACAGTTACAATCTGAGTGGCTTACCTTCTCTAGAAGCTACAGTGGTACCTCGGGTTACATACGCTTCAGGTTACATACACTTCAGGTTACAGACTCCGCTAACCCAGAAATAGTACCTTGGGTTAAGAACTTTGCTTCAGGATGAGAACAGAAATCGTGCTCCGGCGGCGCGACAGCAGCGGGAGGCCCCATTAGCTAAAGTGGTGCTTCAGGTTAAGAACAATTTCAGGTTAAAAACGGACCTCTGGAACGAATTAAGAACGTAACCAGAGGTACCACTGTATTTTAGAACTGCCACCCCTCCACGCAGCAAAATGTAACAGTAAATCTCCTTTCTCATCAGCTCGAATGGACAACAAAGATAAAAATGAGACTGGGACTGAAGAGCCTAAACCAAAGGTAAGCTGACAAGCATATATGATCATGGGTGCAGTTCATCCTCTCTGCATTCTTGGTTCTTCCTTAAAACATTTTTCTTTATCTTTGATGGAGTAAATATTTTGCTTTCTGCTAGAAACCTTTAAATGCAGTTGTCTCCCCCACCCCCACCCCCACCCCCACCCCTTTTTTTTGCAAGGCCCAGTGTGCATTCTAAGTTAGAATCTCTTTAAAATCTGTATTTTAAGCTTGAGAAGCCACTTTCTTCCCTGTAACTAAACTAGGTGTGAACAGGAAGTTGCTGCTGTAAAACTTGACATCTCCTTTTGCACAGAGTTTCATTCAAGCCTGAGTATCTCTGAGAAGCATTTCTGTGTGGCAATCAGTGTTAAGCTTGTTTGTGGAACTTCTGCTTCAGGGACAGCCTCTCTTCCTCCCTGTGGTGCTGGCTTTGGAGAATCCTACCCACTAGTTTAAACACGTTTTAATGTGAGCTTGATTTTATTGTGTATTTCTGTGTGTAGCTTTTAAAGTGTAACCTACTTAGGGCTAATGGTGAGAGGGATAGAAATCTATATCAATCAATCAATCAATCAATCAATCAATCAATGAGATAAAGTGAATGAAAGCCCCTTTTTGCTGTACAAAATCAGCAGTTGTCATACCTTGCCCTATAACTCGAGCTTTGAAAGGATTGTTTGCCTCATTAATCAGAACAGACTGAATTGCCTAAAGAGCAAATAAGGCAAGCCACAAAATGGATCAGAGCACGCACAGGAAGCTTGAAAATAAGGATTGCTTTGACAGGCCCACAGACTTGCCTGGAAAAAGGCATGTGACTGGAAGGACTACAGTTTTATTCTGCCGGTTTTTTAAAGGCTTGTTCTCCCAAGCCTCTGTTTCTGGGTTAAGTTTTGGAACTTAACTGCTCTCTCCCCTTCCTAGCTCTCAAACAGATTGCCTGGAAAATGTCTGCTGGCCATGTAGATAGCAATACATACACAGAGGCTGGCTTGTTTATTGATTGTTGTAGTTCAGAAACCCTTCTTCCTCATTCAGTAGTAATAATGAAATGGCTTACTAGTGAAGAGGCTGAAGCAAACTTCTTTATTTAATGGAAACCTGTTCAGACACTAACCAGCTATTCCCATGGGAGTAAAACAATAAATGGCAAAACCTGTGGTTTTTCTAGGTTATGTTGCAAGCTCAAAGGGATTGATGGAGCCAGTAGTGGCTGGCAGAGTGGCTCAGGTGGGGCTGAATTGCTGTCCCCACTTTCAAACACAGTGTGTTGCTGCTGCTTACTGGGAGGGGGAGAGGGCAAGGCAACTGAGAGCTTAGCAGGTACTGGTGTGGCAGCAGAGCCAGTTGAACACTCCTACACCAAGTTCTCGTTGCCCTCCTACTCCCCCTCTCAATAAGCAGCAACATCATGTCATGTTTGGAAGGCAAGAGAGTAAGGCAGCCAGATCTGTAATGTCCTGCCAGCCCCTATTGGATGTAGCTGTCACTATCTCTCCCAGAATTCTTCTTTATGATGATGTCATGGTGGAAACCAATGCCACGGAACTGATAAATGCAATATGTGGGAGCATATTTACTTGCAGATGCTCCTTTGATGATGTAGTCTTCAAAAACCTGTGATTTTGGTACCCTATCCTTGAGATAGATGATGTGATGCTTTGAAATTCTTCTTAATGCCAGCGCAGTGCAGGAGATAGCCAGTTTCAGTTAGGTTTTGATTTTCTTTTAACATGCTTAAGGCCATTGGTCATTCTGACTTTACTTTAACCAACACACTTTTTCAGTTTATTTTGATTATTTTTTACTTTTTTCTCATGCTGATCTTTGGTTTTATTTTATTTTGTTCGCATGTTTTTAAGACATCCATACCTTCCTCTGTCAAAATCTTGGAAGGTAGATCCTCCATTATTCCCAAACGAAACTCCTCTGTTAGTTCTATCCCTTTGAAAAAACCCTCCAACCCTGCTGAGTCCTCAGTACCAACCTCCATCCCTAAATGCATCTCTTCTATCGCATCCCGACCAACCAGTACAGGAACAAAAGAGAAAAGGGGCAAGGTAAGAAATGGCGTAAAAAGAAGTTGGTGGAGTGAGGGGCTGGGGTAAATCTATTTCTTTCCCATTTGCTTAGATTCTTTGCATTGGGTTGGGCATGCATTTACAGCAAGTGGTTGTTGTTGTTGTTTGTAATTTGTATTTACCTGCCTGTTTCCTAATGACCAAGATATGAATGTACTTTACTTGGTTATGGCTAACTACTACCACCCCAATCTATTGTTTTTTCCTCCTGTTTTAAGAGATTGTGCTAGGATTGACCAGTGATTATAGCCAAGTTGAAGAATACTTCTTTCTAATAGTTGAACAAGCAGCCTCAGAATGCACTTAATATTGTGTTTAATTTGCACATAAATGAAGTCAAATAAATTGCCACTTGATACATTAATGTGCTCAGATGGAATGTCATTTAGTCAGTCTACAAACTGCCCCACATCTGCAGATATCTGGGTAGGTAACAATAAAACTTTGCAATTTAGAGAAGAAATGAAAAGTGCAAATATAAATTCCCTTTAGCTATCTTTGTTTATTCTCCTTAAATTCTTCTTAGTTTTTTATATTCATGTTTTTCCCCCTGGACATTGCCAGCATTTTACTGAGCTTTATTTAGTTAATGGATATGTAAGACATTTGATGTTGCTTGTTGCTCAGGTTTTCCAGATGGCACAGTATTTGCATGTTATCACACCTGCTCCTGCAAGCTGTGGTGACGTAACAGTGAAAAATTTATTCAACAGTCACACATGTTTTCATGTGGATATCACATTTTTTATGCAACAGAAAGGACTCATGAAATAAGTGCATTCAATTAATGTGGGTGAAAAAGGGATTATGTAATACTGTTATTACCGTGGATATCTATTCTAAAAGCTGCATGTTTAGGAGCTAAGTAGGGACAAGGCATCATCAACTTTGCATTTGGACAAGCCATTAGTTTTACTTTACGTAGGCTGTTCATTATTTATGTTCTGAAATCAAATGAGAAAATGGTAGAATTGAATAGAAAAGCATTTTGTATGCCAAGCCTCATAAAAATACATATAATAAGCACATGGTAAAGTCTTGAAACTTGTATTGGCATTTCGAGTCCATTTCTCAGGCTTAGGTTGAAAATGTGTAAATAAAGAGGAAATCCCCTAATCCACAGCAATTTACTCTGCTTTTTTAGTCTATGAGCAGTCAATAAATACTGCCCTTTCTCAATTTCTGTCACCAGGGTCCAGATATGAAAACAAAGATAGCCCCTCCACGTCCTGGTATGGGACAGAATCAGAAGAGTCCAGCCAATGCTTCTCGGATCCCTGCCAAAACTCCCACCATCCCCAAGACACCACCCAGCCTTGGTAAGAGAAGAGGGGTTTTTTGTGTGTTGCTCATGTGTCGCATAGCAGTTTGGGGTTTTTTGCTTTCAGGAAATTGCTTCAAACAAACTGTGGTTTACTTGAGCTCCCTCACATTCAAATACAAACGTGTCAGGTTTTTGCTTTTATTTGTAGTGTATCAAGAGAAAGTACAAGTCCTTCCTCAGTATATTCTTCTTGGCAGTAGATGTGACCAAGAACTGTGGCTATGCAGACAAACCTTTTAAAAGAACCCAAAAAGCCTCTGAAGAAGGTGGCATGAAGTTGATGTGGCCTAGCACCGCGAAAGTTCATTTGACACAGGCCTTAAGGCAGGAATTTTAATAAAAGTAACATGAGAAGTAGCCTTTTCTCAAAATCATAAGATGAGCTTTTATAAAGGGCAGGGAGCACCAGCCAACCTGTCCATTTCTGCCTCTGACTGCCACCATAATCCTGCTTAAGAACCAAGTCTCACTCAGCACTGGATGATTGGATAGCAGGTGGCTGCCATCTTGTATCACCCTCAGTGCAATGCTTGACATGGTGACAAAGGGATCTAAGATGGTGGTTTCTTGCTACCAGCTTGTCTTCTTTTTAAAGAATCACCAAGTTACAGGGAATCAGCCAAGTTACAGTGAACCAGGCAGAGGGCCTTCTCGGTGGTGGCACCCTGTGGAACTCCCTCCCACCAGATGTCAAAGAGAAAAACAACTACCACACTTTTAGAAGACATCTGAAGGCAGCCCTGTTTAGGGAAGCTTTTAATGTTTGAAACACATTGAGTATTTTAATACTTTGTTGGAAGCCACCCAGAGTGGCTGGGGAAACCCCGCCAGATGGGTGGCATATAAATATATTATTATTATTATTATTATTATTATGGATCACCTCATTGCAACAAGATGCTGATAGTGGCACCTGCTGGAAAGCCTTGAGCCTAGGTCTTGGTCTGGTGCTGCTTCTACCACCCCCAGATACATGTGTTCCCCCATAGTCACCCAGTGAGTGGTTTACCCAGTCTTGGAGGTAGGGTTAAAATAGGGCTTAAGCTCCTGCTCCTGTGCTCCCTGTCCTCTTAGTGCTCTTTCCCTGTTTCCCTTTCATTTTCTAATATTCATTGGAATCTCTGTAGTCTGCCCTTCCTTTCCCCCCTAGCAACCAGGATGCAAGATTATCATTGTTTTTCACGGAGCAGTTGTTTTTGTTCTTTCAGCTGCCAAAAAGGAGCAAAGAAGGCCCCCTAACACAGCAGCAAAATCTGAGAGAGGTAAGAAAAGTTTACTATTTCCTCTTCATTCCTAACAAATCGTGTCCACTGGCATTGACTATAAATTCTGTAAAACCTTGATACTTAAATTACCTTTTTTGGGGGTAGGTAAAAGGTTGTTTTATTCATATTTTAAAATATCTTTCCATTGGAAAGAAAGTTGCAACAGTACTAAATGCAACATAGCATTTTTTTTTTATTTAAAACATTTTTATATCACTCTTCATTAAAATTCTAGGGTGGTCTGCAATAGATGCCGATATAATAAAACGGCATATTAAAATACAATAAAAACAGTAAAAACGGCAACAACTGCAGTAGCTGAACAGTTTTCTGTGGCAAAGACCTGGATGAACAAGTGTATTTTCAGAAGGTGCTAAAAACTCACCAAAGTTGGTTCCTGCCTTATTTCAGTGGGGAGATGATTCCATAAGCTAGGTGTTCTAACAGAAAACGTCCTGCCCCTGCTTGCTAATTTCCTTTGTGCATATTGAACAGTGTGGAAGGTTCTTTTGAATCAACAGCTTAACGATTACTTAACATATTGTACTTTAATTTCAAATTGCAGGTGAACCAGTAAAGTCTGGAGATAGGAGTGGCTACAGCAGCCCTGGATCTCCAGGAACTCCTGGCAGTCGCTCCCGCACACCCTCCCTGCCAACTCCACCAAACAGGGAGCCCAAGAAGGTAGCAGTGGTTCGCACCCCGCCAAAATCCCCTTCTTCTGTCAAGAGCCGCTTGCAGACAGCCCCTGTCCCCATGCCAGACCTGAAGAACATAAAGTCCAAGATTGGTTCCACTGAAAATTTGAAGCATCAGCCAGGGGGTGGAAAGGTAAATCCAGTGCACCTTGTCTTTATGTGTGGGCAAATGAAATACAAGTTTGGAGTTAGATGGGAAGTTACCTACCTTCCGTTCGTCCCCTTCTCAACTTACATTGCATTCTGACCCTTGCAGCGGCAGCCATCTCTTCAATATGTGAGTCCCCTGAATCTTTACACACAGATGTCTCTGTGTAGCCCACAACTTTGTATAAAGATCTTTTGACTGGGGCACAAACCTAGCAGCAGTTTTACAAGAAAACTGAAACAGCATCTCAAACTTCCTCCTGAAACTAGTCATCCGGGAAAGGAGGCAGGATGGAGAGCAGCTCCTGTGGCCAGGCACTCTGAAAATGCCATGGCTGCCACTTTGAGACTTCCATGGGCAGCCCTGTAATTTCGGTTGCTTCAAAACTAAATTTCTGCTGCTGGGAATAAAAGGCCTATGGTAGCACCTACTGTGTTATCTTCTCCCTCTCTAGAACTCTGTCTTCTGTCCCAGATATCTTGCACTTCCCTGGAGGGCCTTTTCTATAGTTTGAGAACCACTGTACTACAAAGTAGTGAATGGGCTCAATCTTCTCCATGCCATGTTACATTACTTGCAAAAGTTCTGTTTTCCAATTCCAACCTCCCCCTATCTCTGTTCAAAAAGAAGAAGTTTCATCTTTCAGATCACCCTGTGCTCAAAGTGCATTTGTACAAACTAAGGGTTAGAAAGCACATGGAATCTGAGCAGATAGAGTAAATGGAGTATGTATGGAACACTCTTACCAAGATTAGAGCTGGGGTGACACGCATTTAAAAGCCATGTCATAGAATCACTGACTCACAGTGGTGAGGAAAAGTGCTATGTGCCTGGTTAGATAGAGCTGTGCTGTACCCAGCCAACATGTGAAAGGAGACTAGACATGGTATACACATGTCACTTGGCAAATTCTTAAGCTAGGTTTATCTATGTCGACAACTTTCACTGCTAGAACACCTGCTGTGTTTGGAAGAGGCTTGTGCAGGGGGCAGAGAGATAATCTTCCTTCAGCACAGGGGTGAAGAACCTTTTTTAGCTTGAAGATCACATTCCTTTCTGGGCCACATATCAGTGATAATCAGGGCCAGAGGCAAAAGTGAGCAGAGCAATCAATGCATTTAAATGTTACCTTTGTGCAGGAGATTAGTTTTTATACACACTGTCCTCCATCTAGGTAAGAAAGAGACATTATCAATGGCCTTGGTGCCATGCATGCCTTCCATCAGCTTTGGCGGGTGGCTCAGCTATGCCCTTATCTGGACAAGGATAGCCTAACTTCTGATAACTTCTAGGGTTCCTTCAATGTATTATTATATGTGGGTTTGCATTTGGAAGGTGCAGCTGAATCAGCTAGATTGCTGATTGGAGGGACTTAGCTCATTACACCAATTCAGACATGACTTCATTGGCCACCAATAAATTTCCCTGCTCAATTCAAAGTGCTAATCTTGGCTGCTTCACTCCTCTCCCCAAGCACTGGGGAGAAAGAGACCGCAACCCTTGCCTTAGGAACTGACACCATTAGGAGATTTCTGAGTTTGAACTGGGGACCTTGTGCATGCAAAGCAGATGATCTGTCACTGATCTGTGGCCCTTCTTCTACATGAAGGCATGTTGGGGGCTTATGTGGCTAAGGTAGTTGTATTATTCTCCCTTCCTCTAAAGGACAAATATCTTTCAGCAAAACTGTAAGGCTTCTTTATCAATAGCCAGACTCACTAGTTCAATTCTCTTGCATAGAGAATTTACAGAGAGGAAGGAAGAAAGTAAAGTGACATGGAATTAGGCCCACAGAAGGGCAGAGAATCTGAAGCCACGTCTTCAGTTTGCTGCAGTACTGTGTTGCTGATAATTTCTATCTAGTTGTGGGCTCCTTCTCGTGCTACTACAATATATAGTCATTCTTTGAAGGGTTGCTCTAAACTAAAGGGTTGGATTATTATGAGACTGCTGCAGCCCAGGGTAATTTAGGGATCTATGGTTTGTCCCATTCCCTGCACTGATGCAACAATTGCCAGACCTAAATATTCTGTATCTGCAAAACAATGTGAGTAGTCTGTAGCTAAGGGATGTTCTTAGCTTACTGGTCATAGCTTGCTTCTCTTTATGACCTGCCTTGAAATTGTTAATTAATGTATGACTGTTAGGGGGTTGGTGGTTTTATTTGGCTTTATCTTAATGTTGTTGTAACCTACCCCGGGGCTTTATGGTGAAGGGTGAATAAGAAATACAGTAAGTAGACAGAGTGGTAACCATTATTGCAAATATAAACACCACCCACAAATTACCCAGATTACTTGACTGGGTGCTCAGCACCAGGTTTTTAGAGTGTGCTTTTTTCACTTACTTTTTACAGTGGAGCAACATAATGCCATCAAATCTTGTAACTCTTGTGTTTCCACCCTCTTTCCTCAGACTATAGAAAATCCAGCAAGTGTAAATCACCTTAGCAATATTCTTGTCATATTATTTTTTTAAGGTATGGTTTTGATGTTTGCAATGTTGTATCAGGCAGGCAGGCCTGTCTGTCTTCATCTGTACTTTGGTACACTTCATTATTACCTTTTTGATAGGTGTCATTGATGGGTGGAGATTTCTTTTTCAATTAGCACTGTTTCTCCTTTATTTATTTTTTAGAAAACAATAGTATAATAGTGCTTCAACTTAAAATGGGTTTTAATGCAACTTTTTAAAAAAATGTTTTTAATAACATGCATGTTATTTGAATATTTGTATTGAGTGCCATTTTATCACTATTGGTCACTCCCCCCATGCTCACTTTAAAATATTTTTGTTCTAGTTTTAAGCATTATTTTTTTACAGTAATTATGTAATACTGTTGAAATTTTAAAAGCATCGAAGCACAGTTTTTTAAAAAATGGTACTAGAATTTATTTAAAATGGCTTGTTGTGTTAAATATTTGCTTCTCCAGCCACATGTCTATGCCATGCCCACTAGTGTAGACAGGACATCATGGGAGATAAATGCACAGGAAGTACTATATACCCTGATGTGTGGAAACTCCATTGCAGTTCTGAATGAGGCTTTCAGGGAGAGAGAGAGAGTGCAACAGTTTGGTTAGGGTACTTTCAGACTGACAACCCTTTTTAAAGTCTGGTGATAGTTTGACGTGCTTCCAAATATAATGGTTATTCTGTGGTGCTAGCAATGACTAGGAGGTGAATATGATTATCCTAGCAGCATTTACCATGTCAATGGACATAGCAGAACAGAGAGCCATTAACTGCATTTATTATATACCACCCTTAACAGTATTTTGCCCTGGCTCTCCAACCAATAAGCAAACACAGTTGCTTTGGTTTTACTTTATATTGTTCATATACACACTTTGTTGCAGTCCTGTGCTGGGACAAATATCTCTGTGTTAGAAATGGAGGAGCCTATGTCATGATTTTGTTTTGTTTTTGTTCGTTCTTTTAAGCACTGTACTAATTTCAGGCCTGACTGTAGGACGTTCGCCACTGCGTAAGCTGAAATTTGAAGCTTCATCTTCAAAGCAAGGAACTGGCATTTGTACCAAGGGGAAAGTCCCTTGCTTCTTTCTTTGTCTTAGATGACTGCTACAAAATGCAAAAGATATCTCTACTTGAAAGGATAATTGTGGATGGCAGCGGTTGTCACTCATATTCTTTTTCTGGCTATCAAAGGTGCAGGTGGTTAATAAGAAGCTGAACTTTAGCCATGTGCAATCCAGGTGTGGATCAAAGGATAATATCAAACATACCCCAGGAGGAGGCAGTGTGAGTACCTTCACACCATTCAATGCACTATAATAATCTAACTTATTATAAGTGGCATGACTTTTGCATTAACCCTGAAACACCAATGCTGTCTGCACAATCAGATAGCTATTGATGATGTGTAGTGAATTAACCTGTTACCAGTGAAAATATGGCTTGATTAAAGCTCCAGCAGAGTTAGCTGTATGGGGATGTGCACTGAGCTAATTGGGTATTGAATTGGAGGCAATATTATTTAAGTGGCTGCCTTCTCAATACATAGTGTTCAAATTACCCCAGAAATTATCCTTTCTGACTCAGATAGTTGATGGAAAATGAAGGTGCAGCGTGTATTGCAAATGGAAAGCTGATTAAAAGTGTGGTGTGTTCATGGACGCATATAACCAGCATTTTTTAAAAAAAATCCAAATTCTTCATCAAGGAAGCACATGTTCCTTGTTCCCTCAAAATAAAATATGCAAATTAGATAAAATAATGAATCATTTCCCTTAGGCTTACTTTGCAGAATTTATTTTGCTTCCATGATATGAGTTTTCAGGGAAATTTTATTTTCTTTAGTGAGGATTTTGGGAGCAGAGGGAAAGGCAGAAAAGGAAAGTGTTTAGTGTTCTGTATATAGTAGAATTGAGGGGGTAGGGGAGAACTGGTATATATAGGATACAGGAGGGTCTTGCAACAAAATGTTGCAGGATATCACTATCTAATAGGAATTCTCTTGTCCAGATTTCCAGCCATGGTGCTTTCCTCCAAAACAGTATAAGCTGTTAGGGGCTCAAGCAAGCCAATTCACTCTTCCCCTGCACTTTGTGATTTTTTGTTTTTACAACTGATATGCAATGTTCAATAGGTTCTGGTGACCACTAAACATACTTGGTGCTTACTGTGCTAGTTGGGTGGGGTGCTATCCCTCTTGGTTAGAAAAATGGTTTTCTTTTGTACTTCTATGAACTTCAGGATTCTCTTAAGCAGACTGGTACCTCTTTATTGTCTCTCAGTGGCCCTCTTCTTCTGGCTCCATTTCTAAGTTTGCTATTAGAAGGAGGGAAAATTGAGAGTAAGCACATGACACACAAGCTCTGTCTGCTGATCACTGGCACACCAGCCCAGCCCAACTCTGGTTTCTAAGCATTCCTCTGCAAACAAGAAGAAAAGTGCCTTTCTAAAGGCTGAGTTTTGAAGGTGCTGGAATTTGAGCTTCCAGGTCAAACATTTAGGAGCATGTAATACAGTCATGTGCTTAACACAGACACATCAAAGAATACATCATGCAATCATAGAGTTAGATAGATAGATAGATTCTTTATTGTCATTACACTAGTGCAACATTGCACAAGTGCAACGAAATTGGATGCCAACCCTTAAAAACAACAAAAGCAAAACAACAGCAACAACCAAACAAACCACCTTCCAACCACACCCACACCCACACCCATCAAACTCCCAGGTCTCACTATCGAGTTACAGCATTCAAAAAGGCCACAGCTCTTGGATAGAAACTGTTTTTCAGTCTATTTGTCCTAGACTTGATGTTTCTATACCTCCTGCCAGAAGGCAGTAGTGCAAACAGACTGTATCCCGGGTGAGATGGATCCTGCAGGATGTTGTTTGCTTTCCTAAGGCAACGGGAACCGTACAGTTCTTTCAAAGGTGGGAGAGGGTGACCAATAATCCTTTGGGCTGTGGTTATGACCTTCTGGAGCACCTTCCTCTCCCTAGCTGTACAACTGGAGAACCAAGCACAAATACAGTATGTAAGTATGCTCTCTATGGAGCCTCGGTAGAAGGACACCAGCAGTCTCTCACTCAGATTGTTCTTTTTTAAAAGTCTGAGGAAATAAATTCTCTGCTAGGCCTTCTTCACCAGAGCAGTGGTATTTGCGCTCCAAGTCATGCCCTGATCCATAGTCACTCCCAAAAACCTGAATTCCGCCACCCTCTCCACCCGTTCCCCGTTGATATACAAGGGCTGAATGTCCGCCTTTTTTTCCCTGTAATCCACCACCAATTCCTTGGTCTTAGCCGTATTGAGAGCCAGATTGTTCTCTCCACACCAAACACAGAGCCGCTCCACCTCGTCCCGATAGGCGGACTCATCCCCTCCTGAAATGAGCCCCACCACCGTAGTATCATCAGCAAACTTGATGATTTTGTTGCTGGAGTAGATGGCTGTACAGTCATACGTATAGAGAGCATAGAGCAGGGGACTCAACACGCAACCCTGTGGTGAGCCGGTGTTAAGGCTAAGGGCTGTGGACACATGTGACCCTACTCTAACCCTCTGAGAACGTTCTGACAAAAAATCCGAAACCCAGAGACAGGTGGAGTTGGGGAGTCCAATCGTCTCTAGCTTGGACACCAGTCTATGGGGGAGGATAGTGTTAAAAGCAGAGCTAAAATCCACAAACAGCAGCCTCACATAATTCCCCGGCCGCTCCAGATGGGACAGAGCAGCATGGAGAGTGGTGGTGATAGCGTCTTCTGTGGATCTATTTGCCCTGTATGCAAACTGGTAGTTGTCAAAAGTTGATGGAAGACAGGAAATAATATGACGGCGCACCAGTTTCTCAAAACACTTCATGATGATTGGAGTCAGTGCAACTGGTCTGTAGTCATTCAAATGTAATACAGTCATGTGCTTAACACAGACACATCAAAGAATACATCATGCAATCATAGAGTTGAGACCCTGAGAGTCATCTAGTCCAATGCAATAATTTCATCTAAAGCATCCATGACAGATGGCCATCCAGCCTCTGCTTTAAAACCTCCAAGGGGGGTCCACACCTTCCCAGGGAGTCTGTTCCACTGTCAAACAGCCCTAGCCATAATAAAGTTCTCCCTGGTGTCTAGTTAGAAACTCCTTTCTTGTAACTTGAAGCCATTCTCCGAAGCAGGAGAAAAGAAGCTTGCTCCATCTTCCATGTGACAGCCCTTTAGATCAGTGTTTCCCAACCGGTGTTCCGCGGCACACGAGTGTGCCGTGAGACATCGGCTGGTGTGCCGCGAGATACCTGGAGGGAGGCGGGCGAGTCGGGCGGCGAGAGACGGGGCGGCGGCGGCGAGGAGAGGTCGCACCTCCTGCTGCTGCCTGGCGCTCCTCCTCGCAGCCGGCAGCGCTGCCTGGGCGCCTCCGCGCGACTCTGCCTCGCTGGGTTTGGTCTCCCAGCAGAGACGAGTCACACGCGCCCCTCCCTCCCTCCCTCAGCCTGCGCGGAGGGAGAGCCAGAGAGAGGCATCGCTCCTGCGCTCCTCCCGGCGTGACGCTGCGCGCTGACGTCACGGGGCGGGGCTTTAATGGTGGTGTGCCGCGAGATTTTTTTTCAGTAAACAGGTGTGCCGTTGCCCAAAAACGTTTGGGAAACACTGCTTTAGATATTTGAAGATGGCTAGCATCTCTCCTCCCAGTCTTCTCTTTTCCAGGCTAAGATCTCTAAATCCTTTTCATACGTACTATGAAGCCAGGTGTCTCCCATTTTATATCTGTGCAGATGTTTCTTCCTGCCTGTGTAGAGCCTTACATTTGTCCCTATTGAAATTCATTTTGTTAGTCTGAGCCCAGTTCTCCAATCTGTTAAGGTCATCTTGAATCCCAATTGTCTTCTGTAGCATTAGCTACCCATCACAGTTTTGTGTCATGTGCAAATCAGATGAGCATCCTCTCAATTAATGTCACCCGGTGTGTTTTTCAAAGCAATAAGGAATATGTACAAGGCTTGTAGCCTGTATTCAGAACAAGTTCCACATACTTTCACAAGTGTACATAACGTGCTCAAATTAGTTTGATGTATTGGTTTGCCTTGTTTAAACAATTTGACTCTTTTGACTTGGTGTTGATATGACTGTATCCTACCACATCCCTTGTGTTGATGTTTTCATGTTGTTTTGTCAGCCAAGATAATTGTGGGACATATCAAAACAGCAGGGTTTATTTTATGCACTAGTCTGCAGTGAATAAATTTCATCTTGAGCTAGCTTTTATAAACAAATTTATATTTTAATAAGAAAACCTGAAATGCTTTCAAGGGCTACAGCTACATTCAAGATTAGTAAGGAACTCATTATGCGTTGCACTTAGGCCAGCTTGCTGTTGTACTGTTTAATGTACCTATCTATAGGTGCCCTATAAGTTAGGAAGGCTTTTTAGCAAAGTTGGTCATCTCCAAATAAGTTTGCACATCAGAATTGTTTGTACAGTTTGTGAATATTGCAAAGAGTAGCTGGGGAAGAAAAGGAGTGCACAGAGGGCTTAGATGAAGGCAGATGTTGCATGGGCACTTGTACTTGGAGACTAGATTTCCACATTACATAAGGAACCTGCAAAAGTATATTATGCTTTTAATGTTGGCATTCCCAATTTTTTTCTGCCATTTCTTTTATAAATCATGCTTAGAGGAAGCCATGATGTATTTTAATTGCGGATTAAAAAATCCTTTTTGCCTTTTTCAAATTTGGAGGAAGATCTTTCAGTAACTAGCATTTGGAAGAGGAAAGAAAATTGCAACAGCACTGCTATTTGTATAGTCAATTCTAGCTTAGTCGTGCTCATTAATTTCAGTGGATCTACTCTGAGTAAAGCTTAGTTGAACACCCCTAGTGTTCAGGCACAGGAACTAGTGCTTAGTGCTTTTATTCTAAGCCATCTGTTCAGTGCTCTGTGGGCATTTGCTGTGCTGCGTGACGCTGATGAGAGCTATAGTCTGAGGCTACCACACCCTGCACAATAAAGTGTATTTATTATTTTACTTATCTTAATTTTTGTAAACCTCATTGTAATTTAAAATGAATGTATATAAACTTACCTATTGATGGAGGTTTATGTGAGCTTAGGCTAAATTTGCAATATCCCAAAGCAAAACCCAAAAGTGTTCTTAAGTAGGGGAAAGTTTTCTTCAGTGTCAATCTGAAAAAAAGACACCTGACGTATGAGATAGTAAACACCAAAATAGTACTGCAATACACCATCCTGGGGGTTGGTGTTGAAGGCAATGGAATGGCATTCTTGTTCTATTTTTAGAGTCAGAGAGCAGACTTCTTTGTTTACAAAACATGGACAAATTGGATCACCCCAGGAAAAGCCTAGGCTGCTCCCCTTTTATTGAAAATGCTTCTTTGGGATTTATGTGATAAGTCCATGTGATTTATATGGAGCAATTCAGACATTACAAAGACACTTGGATCTTGAAGAGTTTTAGATCTGATTCACAGTGATTAATAGGTTTATAGGTATCATTACTTCCCTGCGCTATGATACTGGATGTGGATTCTGTGCAAAACAATTACTGCATTTCTATCTAGTACACATTAAGTCTAACCTATTGACCTTGGCAGGCAAGATGGAAATGTGCTCTCAGATGAAGACAGTTTGCCTAGCAAAACACAGAGTTGAGCTGACTTCTATACCAAATATAAGCAGATTTTTACTGATCTATGCTTAAGATGTGCTGAACTAGGAAGACAGGCTGCACGTTTTGTGACAAGGTTGAGTTGAAGAGCCTCCTGAGATGCATATGCAAGAAGGGTCTACTTTAGAACAAAGGCAGAGAAAACAGGTGCCTGTTTGTGTGGTCTCTCCTGATACTTTTTCCTATCTATTTCCCCACCCTGTACCTTATATATGTGTTCATTCTAGCACTAAGCTACACAACACAAATTCCTGATTTCCCACTGGGTGCTTTTCATCCTGTGCTCAACAATGCATACCAAAATATCTCTCCTTCCGTCACAGCTTTCACCAAATGCAAACAGATTAAAAAATACGATAGGAGAAAGATGTTTACAGAGAAATCTTGGAGATGTTCAGGATAGTTTAGACTCATCTTTAAAAAGATTGGTGGGATCCCAGATCTCAGGATGGTTGGAAGACCTATCAGGACAGCCTGCTCCAGGAGACTGGTGGATCCTAAATGATTTTTCGATGGCTTTTGGGAAGAGTTTCCTTTCACCCAAACTGGGCAATCCTGCTGAAGGCCTCATGAGGCTAGGGGCTTGATGCACCCCTTCCTCTCTTTGGGGAGCTGAGCTGGCCTCTTCATTTGTGAAGTTGGAAGGAGTGAACCAATGGGGTGACTCGTAAAGTGGTAGTAATAGTAGACTTGCATTTAATCTAATCAACAGCTTAGATACTGTACTATAGACTATTAGTGTGCCTAGTACAGTCTACTCTGTGGCCACACTATTCCATCACTATTTTGCCAACTGTTCTGGCACTTTATCGCAGTCAAAGGGCTGTTAAAGCTTGATTCTTCTACAGATAGGAGGCAACTTGGTAGCTGGCTGTGACCAATATTCCGGACCCTTCGTGGGCAGAAATGTCTTTACCCATTCTGACTTAGATCCTACAGTTAAGGCAGAGTCAACAGAGGAATTTTGGTATCTGCTTGTTTTGAATACTTTCCCATTTGTACAGCCTTTGGATGTGGACATGATTATTTTTTTTAACCTCCTTTTTGTTTTATGTTGGTTTTAATATATGTGTCATATATTGTTGTAAGTTGTTTTGAGTTACTTTTGTTAAAAAAGAAAAAAAAAACCATTAATAAGATACATAGAATTGGAGAACTGAGGTCAAGCCCTTGTATGCTTCATCTTTGGCCTTCTTCACTAACAAGAGGTTCTAGAGGGGAACTTTAGAATTGCATGATGGGAGTGGTAAAAGCCTCCTGCAGGTAGGTGTGGTCCCAGAAAACTTAAAAAGAGGTGTTGGCTGGGAGGAATAAAGCACCTTTGGAAACCTTACCTTTAATCCCCAGTTTACTGGAGATTTCCCATTCGAACTCCAATGTTCTTTTTTGTACAAGATGGCTTCTCAGTTCCAGGATGTTCTGGATGTAGGTGAGAATCCAGAAACGATTATAACGGTTCCGAGTAGTCTTTCCAAGCACAACATGGAAAGCGCCACTGAGAATTGAGACCTCTAAAATACTGCTTTGGATGACTGGAAGCAGGATGAAAGTGCCCAGTGAGCAGCTGTAAGTTCAAGTTCAGGGGCCTGGAAGAGGTACCACCATCAGATAAAACAATGCTTGTTGTCTGAGAGGCTTACCCTGCAACCTGTTCAGCCATTGCAGGTTGCAGTTCTAAATGCTGAACTTTCATTTGCCTGGTGGCTGAGAGGATGACAGGCACTTTGACATTGAGTCTGATTTTCAGCAAACTGCACAGGGATAAACTAGGAAGATACTGCCCCACCTACAGCCCACAAGAAACCCTGAATACCATTTGCCTCTAGTCAGATTGTATTCCTTCCCACAATGTCATTAATGCTTGTAACTCAATAACCACTAATTCAATTTTATCTGTACCTTTTGTGCATGTTGTACACTTGCTAGCTTGTGTATGCCATTCAAAGGTTCAGAAATGCTTTGTTTAAATACCTTAGTATTCCTTTCCCTGTACTGCATAGATCACTATTTAAGCGAAATGGTTCAATGTGTCACAATTGTGCTGTGATTGTAATTATTTTTTAATAGAACATTCAAAGCAAGGAATATTACACATCCAAATTCTGTGATGGTATTCATCATATCCAAATGAAGCTCTGAAAATTCAGTGCATATTTTTGAGGGCTGGGTAGACATAAGCGAATTTGATGAAATTTCATCAGAAGTTTCACTCTTGCTGTGAATGCATGCTTTAAGAAAATATTTCTGGAAAAAATGAATCTTTTCCACAGTATGGTTTCAGTCTCCATGTTGTTTCAGATACCTTTGATCTGTTGCAACATTTAGAAAAGATCCTTTTAGAAAAAAATCAACCCTTTCAATGCACATTGACTATTTCTGTTGTTTCAGTTTTTGTGGACATAAACCTTAAGTTTTACATCAGAAAAAGGTATTTAATTCTGTTTCTGGTTTTTTATATTTTCTCTGTAGCATATCTTATTTGATTATACCTCTGTCTGCTCACCCCTTTCTCCCTGTCTCACTTAAGCATCTTCCGTTCCCATTGCTTTCCCACCTCCTTCCTCTGGAGGTGTGATAAAGAGTAAGTGCATGCTGTGGAAATGCAATAAGGATAATGTTGACTATAACCACATGTGGTGATCTTGCTGGACATTTTAAATCTTTTTATATAAAAATGCTTGCAAGTATAAAAGAAATGTCTTTTTCATTACCTTTTGAACAACTGATTATATTTTTAAATTCTTAAAATATTTGAACAGAAAGGTTAAATATATAGAACAGATTTATTATGAATAACTACAGCAGTTGGAATCTCATCTAACTTAAAATGAAAATGAATTCCTAAAGTTGAGACTCTGGAATATAGGTATGCTTAAAATAACAACTATGTTATAAACAAGGGACGAGAGAGGTATATTTTTTCTAAAGCTTTTGGAAACTCAGATTACAAAAATATGTCATCCAATCTACTTTTCCTGTTATATGATGATCCTTGTTACTTTTCTTTGAATTTCATAAAATCAATCAAAGAAAAAGTATGCATGCCTTTGGCGGGAGATTTTGCTACAACGCGTGCTTTGACTTCACAGTTTCTGGTGGAAAACTCTCCTTCTCCTGTGCTTGAATGATTAAACTTTTAGACAGCTTTTCAAACTGCATTTCTTCTCCAGTTGGGTTCCAGTGTGTCGTCTGTCTCACTTTTTCTGCATATCTTGGGGAGACATTCTTTTTCAAGTTGAAATAAATTCCAGCCCCAAACACTCTGTGCACTTCTTTAATTTTGTCCTCACAGGTACAAATTGTTTACAAGCCAGTGGATCTCAGCCACATAACGTCTAAATGTGGTTCCTTGGACAACATTCATCATAAACCAGGTGATGGTGACTATATATGTTTTTTTAAAAAACAACAGTTTCTTACTGGACTTCTAAAGGGGGTGGGACCCAATAGCTTTTTTATTCTGCTTTTTTGCAGACATTGACAAAGGAAAGGGGAAAGGAGGGAAAGAAGGACAATGATAGGTAGAAGAAGAAGTAATTACAACTGCGAAATGAAAAAAAGATAGTCTGCATCCCATGTAATGGTTGCCTCTACAGTGGTAGCTCTAGTTACGTTCACCTCCAGTTACATATCCTTCGGGATACGTGCGCAGCAAACCCAGTATTTTTCTGGGTTTCATCGTGCGCATGCGCAGAAGTGGCTCTGGAACAGATCCCATGTGCCACCGGAGGTACCACTGTACTAAGTTCTGTCTGAGAGAGAGAAATGTTTGCAAAATATTGGAATTGATCACCTACATGATTTTTGTCAACTATTGGTTCACAGGGTTATTCTAGAAAAGCCTAGATGCATGACCAAGATAACATAGTTGCATAACTTTTTAGGTTATTATAAACTTAATATATTAATGATTAATGGGTTAGTACTTAATAATAGGGATGTGGGTGGCGCTGTGGGTTAAACCACAGAGCCTAGGACTTGCCGATCAGAAAGTCGGCGATTCGAATCCCCGTGATGGGGTGAGCTCCCGTTGCTCGGTCCCTGCTCCTGCCAACCTAGCAGTTTGAAAGCACGCCAGTGCAAGTAGATAAATAGGTACCGCTCTGGCGGGAAGGTAAACGGCGTTTCCGTGCACTGCTCTGGTTCGCCAGAAGTGGCTTAGTCATGCTGGCCACATGACCCGGAATCTGTACGCTGGCTTCCTTGGCCAATAAAGCGAGATGAGCGCTGCAACCCCAGAGTCGGTCACGACTGGACCTAATGGTCAGGGGTCCCTTTACTTTTACCTTACTTAATAATTTCATGTGAATGCCTCCAAAAGCCCTCCTACAGAGGCAAACATGCTTTATCAGATCTTTGATCTCTGGAAGCCCTTCCTAGGCATGGTTCATGGACTTGAGTCCTCTCCCTGTATACATTCTGCTGTAAATTTGCTTTGGGGGGGGGGAACGTTGAAGAAGTCTGGATGCCACAGCAGATGCATACAGGCCTATTGGGGGCAACCATCTAACACACACGTTAGTACATACATTTGTGCTCTCTGAGCTATTTTGTCCAACCGGCTGGTACAGAAGCCAGTTGGCAGCAGGCACAGTCTACCTGCAAATGTAATTGATAAGGCCTTTTGTTGCTTCCTTTGGTCCTATGGATGGAGGCCATGAAAGAGAAAGGGAGGGAGGGAGGGAGAGAAAAGGGGACTCTTCTTAAAGAGTGGGTCTCATCAGACTGTTGATGGTATTTATCACCTTGGTATATTAGGTACATATAAGCTTGCTAGCATCTAATTTAAAGTACACCCTATAGTGGCATGTTCAACTGTTGCCATTTACTTTCTATACAACTGAGTTGCATAGTCAAGTGAGCAAGCCACATACTGGGCACAGGTGGCAAACAAAACTCCTACCTGACAATATTTCTTCTCTATAGCAGTATCTTACACACTGAGCATCCACCAAGTTGATCCAAGATAATTTTTTCTCAAGCTCATCCAACCCAACATCCTTTTCTTTTCTTTTAGCTCTTGCCTGCTAGTATTTCATTATTTTTTCACTATTTTGCAATTCATTCAGCTGGCATTATTCTGAACCAACTGCTTCCACTTCTAATGCTGAAAGGGAGCATGGACACGTAGTAAAACTTGATCAGTTTTATGAGATCAAAGTATATTTGCAAATTGTGTGGAACTTGCCTTCTGCTGTGTGAACTTGCTGGGTTTGTTTTTTGCTTTCTAGGCTGTAGAATGTATTATTTACTTGCGCTAAACTCTGAGGATAACAGGCCAAATCCATGACATTATTTTCTCCAAATATTGTACACACACTTTTTTTATATATATTTGTTAACCCTGCCTTTATTTGTCCTCTAGGTGGTGGGCAGGTGGAGGTGAAATCTGAGAAACTGGACTTCAAAGATAAGGTGCAATCAAAAATTGGGTCATTAGACAACATCACCCATATGCCTGGAGGAGGAAATAAAAAGGTAAGCATTCTTCCTCTTGCTGTTTTCTGTGCATGAGGGGAAAATCTCATCAAGGTAATAACAGGTAGCAGCATCTTTCTCAAGCCCTGCTCCCCATCAGTCTCTGATGTTGCTGCTTTGAACCTTGTTTTTTAAGTCCCCTGTTTTCCCCATGCATTTTCTGTATGCTTCTCTAATGCCTACTAAATGCCTATTACGTTTGCCAGACTAACAGCAAAGGGTAATTGCTTAGCATCATTCTCCACTTTGTTCCAAAAAAGGGAGCTGCCTCAGAGACTAAACTATGTGTTACATGCAAAATCACATATTGGAGCTGTGATGCTGATCTTCCCCTCTCCAAGCTGAGGTGATTGAGAGCAGAAAAATAGTGTGGGAAGGAGTGTTCAACCCTTTTCCCCACACTGAACACGCCCCTCCCCCCCGGAGGTTTAAAGCATGTTTGTACATAACATGTGTTTAGTTCCTTAGCAGCTGCCCACAATGATGGCTGAAGTGGGGTAGGACTTGCCCTTCAGAAGAATTCTGTCCTTCCATACTCTCCAAGAGGCACCTGGGGGTGCGTACAGACATACCTAAAAACAAAGCTTGTGGGCTCTGAAAGCATTGCCATCATGTTATTGCCAGACAAACCTGTTGCTGAGTTTGGAGAAAAGAGAGTTGAAGCAAAAACTGACTCACTGCAGTGTCTTGTGCCGAGCCCTGCTGAATCTAGTCCTGCATTGCATTCCCATAGTGGCCGACCAGGTGCCCGTGGGAAGCTGCAAGCAGGCCCTGAATACAACCATTCTCCCAACTTGTGATTCCTGGCTAAACTAAATGAGAAAGGGAAGTTGGGTGTTCCCGCTTGTTAATTGGTGGGTTGGTGGGCAGACTTACTGGTGTGGCGGTCAGGCAAGCACAGTGTGGGGGGTGGGGAGGTGATGTGTGCATGGGGCAGCAGCATGTTACATCACTTTTCTCACTCCTAGTTCCTTTTGTCATGCTTTGGTGTTTCCAGCTTTTCCTCAAGTGAGCATGCCTGTTGCTAGACTGTTTCTTTAATGAGTGCGTTTAATGAGCCTGCCTGTTGATAGACTGTTTCTTTAATGAGTGCATTTGCTATCTGCCAAGATCTTGGAAGGAAATTCTTCTCCAACTAGGGATATAAGTTAGGTTGGCCTTGCCTTTGGAGATACAGGAGAAGTTAGTCTTTCTAGCCAGCGATCCTACTGATTAAACAGAGGGAGCTTCACGGTAAGTTCAGTTTCCCCTTTAATCACACAGCTATATATCATTGGTGCTTTACATAATTTTTCAAAAAAAGCAGAAAGTCTAAAGCATGGGGAAGGGGCAGCAAGGAATGCGGTGTTTACAATGGAGGTAAGTATGCCTGTTGATTTGCAGCATAAAGGAGGGGGAAACCAGGCTCACATCACTGGAGAAATTAACATGTCGGCTGCCATTTTTAGGTACGTCTGTATGCGCCCAGAGGGAGGCAAAGGTTTCAAATGGAGCAAGGAGGAGGAGGGGTCTTTGCTTGCTTGGCTATGTTTGCTACTACAGTCAAGACTGATGTCTGATGCTGTGGTCTAGATATCATTTTCATAAGGTACACTTGAGGCCTTTTTAAAATTTCACAAAGCCCCTGCTTTGCTCTAAGAAGGCCTCTCTCAACTTTTTTTTGTTTAAAAAGAAAGGACCCATTGCCATTACCTGCTCACATATTGCTGATATCCAGGTTGCTGAGATATTTAATGTAGCAGAGCAGCCTATTCTGTTGGTCCCTCCATAGGATGCAAATACTGCCAACTGGAGTGGTCCTCCCAGAAAGACTGGTAAAATGATGAATCAGCACAGTAATTCTGTTAAGGCGGACCTTCCCCATTGAGGTCATATAATATAGTTAGAAGTTAATTGCACAATTAGCTGTTTTCCTTGGACCAGGCTTGCCTGCTTACTGTGCATCTGGGAATATCAAATCCCTAAATCATTCCACTTCAGAATAGGATTGCCAGCTTTTCAGCTGGCCTATATATATTTGTGCCTTTAATAGTGGCTTAATGTACAAACATTAACAGGTGGTGATATTCATTTCCATGCTATGAAAAGGTTTGCCCGCTGCTTTCTGTGTATCAAGCTGCTGTTAAAAGCACAAGAGCAGTCTAGACTGGGTTATTTTTCCTCATAAATTGGCAACCCAGTTCAGGCAGCTTATGCACAAAAGGCCCTGGAGCTATCAGCAGGGATGCATCATAGGTTTTGAAACCCCATTTGGAGAGTGATTCACGTATACCAGTTAATTCTGTTTGTTTGTTTGTATTTGCCTCATCTGTTGTGCCTGTCTTGGGGAGGGAGGCTCTACTCACATGCATTTCAGCCCCTTCCTCTCAGACGCATCTCATTTTAGTAGCCTTAGAAACCTTTCTAGCTCTCATTGGCTCCTTCCAGTGAATGTGCTGGCTTCTGATGGAGGAACTTCTCCGCTTCCTTATCCTTCTCTCAGTGTCATTCACACATCTGAGCATCCACCTCTTTTCACTCCCCCTCTCCCCCTCTCCCTTCTTTTTCTGCATTTCCTGGACCACAGTTGGGCTTTTGTAGCGTATCAGAGAAGGAAACCCTTGCAGGCACTGTGAGCATAAGTATGACTTTGACCCACTTGGATGGACCTATGCTCCAGGCACAGGAAGAGGAGTCCATGAATGGCAAGCAGCGTAATGAACATAGTTAAAGAGGGCAGAGAATTCATGAGAGTGAGAAGGTTTAATGTCAGGAATAGCACTGTTCTCTCCCCCACTGATTCCCCTCCCCAAGAGACAAGTTTAAACTTTGGAATAGTTCCATTAATTATATTAGCTATCTGCTCAGGCTTGGTGACCATTCTGTAGTTGTGCCCTGAGACAGCCAGGGCATCTAGAAGGAATCCTTTCCTGTGATAACGAATTCTGCTAATGAAGTGTGAGCATCTGTTTTTCTTGTGAACAGTAAAAAATATGGAAAACACTACAGAGGTCCTCTGCTTTAGTAGCATCCCTGCACCAGCCATCACCAAGCTATATAACTTCATCTCACAATAAGTTGTTGCTTTAAGCAAAAAACCCTGCTGTCGCCACCTGATAAGAAAGAGGAGGGGGATGTAGACTCTAGATACCCACGCCTCTAAAGACTTCTGCTTCTACAACTGTGGAATGGGGGTCTGCATAAGACCCTAGCTACCCCTGATCATTTGCTGGTGTCCCTGGGATTGCTTAGGGGTCTGGGAAGACTCCTGGCTATCTCTAATGTAGAGGCCCAAAGGCTGTAAATGGAGCTCTTTTTCCTCCGCAGAGCCCTTAGACTTAAGCAGGGAGTTGAGTAGTGCAAGCTCCATCCACCTCCTCCGCACTTCTGGCTAATGAGAGAGGAGATCCAGAGGATAAAGGTGTCAAAGTTAAGGCCTTCTAAGAAGATCTATTTTTTTTATTTAAGAAGGCACCTATGGCGACAGCAGTAGCATACAAAGGCAAGAAGTAACCCTGCTTTTTTGTGAAGGCAGAGTTAAGATTGGAAATTGGACAAAGCTTTCTTCCCCACTAGAATTAATTTTTGGTAAAAATCATTTGACCCTGCTTTCCAGAAGAGGAGTTAACCCCTGCCTGTATGTTCCACTCCTCTGTCGACTGACAATGGCAAAATTCACCAGCCATCTGTTGAGTGGTATGAGACACCATCTTTATTCGCTAGCTCTTGCATTCTCCATCTCTGGCTCCTGTACCTTCTTCTGCACACTGCAGTTATATTCCTGATGCTCTGTCCTCCTCCAATTCTTTATGTCCCTCCCTCCCCATTGAAGATTTTTGGTTTCATGTCATCTTATTTGACGATGCTATTTTGCATCCCACTGACCTTCTCCACCCACATGCAGAGAGAGAAGGGCAAGGAAGACACGAACGGTGCTCAAAACTGCCCCAATAAGACTGGGCCTCCTTCCCCCATCACGGAGCCCTCCATCCCTGAGGAGAGCCCACTCCCCGACTTGCACCCATGTGATGCCAGTAAGTAGTTACCTGTTCTCATGAGCTTTGTGAGAGCTAGATGGGAATCAGATACCCAGAGCTTGGAGGGCGTGGGGTGGGAAGGCATCATACTAGTTTTCTCTGATTTTGTTAGACTGAAAACCTGATGTTGTGTACTAACCCTAGCAGCTTAATGTGGAAAAAAACCCTGTACTTTAAAAATATTTTGGACTATCAGACCTCTATCACCATCTCACCTTTCTGTAATCTATTGGCTGCTGGGATCTTTCATCTGGCATGGTTTCAAGATAAGGGATGCCCAGTTTGATAGGAGACTCGACTTCTTTGCCTGAAAACATTCATAAATGTATTTGGATAGGTCACCTTTTCATAACATGGTAGTACAATTCTGGGAGAAGCTGCTTTTGAAAGAAGTTGACATTTTTGTATGTTCCATTTCATAGGCTCATAGCACACAGTTTGCATACAACTTCTGTCTATAGGTTGTATGAAGCAATGTAGGATTCCTAGATCAAGGAAACATGGCTATCATTATTTTTTTTAATTAAAAAAAATGTCAGCCAAGCAAATGAGTGGGACTGCCCTTATAACAGCACACTAAAAACTGAGAGCCTGGATTGTCCTAATTCTGAGCATACACCAGTGTTTTGCCAAAGCGGCGGCGATGGGGAGAAGAGGAGCTGCAGCTGAATGAACCACTTTGGCATACCAGTCAAACGCTAGTGAAGGTATAGCTGAAGTGAGTGGTGGGAAAACAGCACCAACCCCCTCCACTTTTCCCTGTCCTGCTCTCTTGTCCTGACCTGTCGACGTCTCTCATTCCAGATTGAGAGCCACAAGCTGACCTTTCGTGAGAACGCCAAAGCCAAGACTGACCATGGAGCTGAAATTGTCTACAAATCACCCACTGTATCTGGAGATGCCTCCCCACGGCGCCTTAGCAACGTCTCCTCTACTGGAAGCATCAACATGGTGGACTCCCCACAGCTGGCCACATTGGCCGATGAAGTGTCTGCTTCCCTGGCCAAGCAGGGCTTGTGATTGTGTTAAAGTGGGTGGAGAGAATAAGAAGAGAAGAATCCACTCTGGCCTTTCTTCCTCTGTTCCGTTTTACATCTTCATTCCCCACCATTCCTTAATTTATTTCGTTTTTTATATTAATGGGCTAACTCTTTTTACCTGGTTCCCTGTCCCCCTTGCCATTTATTCATCTGTGGTCTCAGGATTTCAAAATTAGTAACAGTGTGAAAACAAAGATTTCTTACTATATCTCAGTCTAGAGAAAGACATCATTTCACCACTTGCTCCTAAACAAAAGGAAATGTAATTGTTAGGAAACTTTGTGCTGCTTAAGATATAAGCTTGAGAAAGAGGGTTGG
The DNA here is from genome assembly GCF_965113315.1 of Podarcis vaucheri. Classification (NCBI taxonomy): domain Eukaryota; kingdom Metazoa; phylum Chordata; class Lepidosauria; order Squamata; family Lacertidae; genus Podarcis; species Podarcis vaucheri. The sequence continues at coordinate 28,508,248 of NC_138751.1, forward strand.
TATCTGCCTCTGTCGATGAGCAGCAGCTAACCAAGTTTGTCCCCATGAACAGAGAAAAGAGCCTATATTGCTGTGGGATTGTTTAGTAACCTTCTTCAAGAACACCTGCTGCTTTGCATTTTGTTACAGGTATGTGTGATAGTGTAAGTCTAAAGCAGATATCAACTGCATACACAGGATTTGCAGTGTGAAATATCCCCTACTTCAGTCCTCAGGGAATTAGTCTTCAGAATCTCATCTCTGCAGGGGGACATGTTTCTATGCTGGGAAGGGGGCAAATGCCCAATTTGCCACAGGCATATGCCTTTTAAGTTTTCTTGAATGGGGTTTGACTAGAGCCATACCACTGCATGCAAGGGCCAATGCATTGGCCTTATACCTTTGAATTACAAGAGCAAACAGCATTGAAATCCTGCCAGCTCCCTCAACTATGGTTCAAATGATGCATACTGAGGAGCAAGGTGACGCTTGCCTCATGCGATTCTCCTTTGGGGACACTGTTTTTGCAAATGTAGGGACATTAAAAGCAAATTTTCATACTATTTGACTATTACTACCACTTTTCTCCCCTCTTCCACTTGCCTGCCTTCTTTCTCATCTTTCCAGCCTAAAAAATGCCACAAGTTCCATGCCCGTCTCTTTGCTCTTGCCGTAACATTTGCAGGTTGTCTCAAAGGACTTGGGAGGCGTTCTTGGGGGAGGGGAGCAAGGAGGTTTGTGGGTTTCAGATTTGCTCCTTGTGTTGAGTCCGATAAGCATGGCTGTTTCTCTTGGTTTTCATGACAAAATTGTGGTTGTACGTAGAAATTTGTGAGGTAGAGGTGTGGTTCTAGGGTTTTTTGTTAAATGAGATAGGTGCACTTAAGTGCAAGTGCATGGGGGAAGAAGGGTAACTTCCTGGAAGGGCGTGCATGTGGGAATAGGTGCACCTTTTAGAATCAAGAGTCTTTCATAATAGTTGCATATATCTGATGCTCTCTTCATCGCATGCATGTTTGTTCCTCAGTACGTGCATGTGTGGAAGAAGCATCACAAATCATAGACACCAAAAGGTTTCGTTATCACCTCCAATACTTTTCCATGAAGATTGTTCACCCTTTCAGTTATGAGTTAATCAAGCATTGCTCATGTAGTATGAACAAGTCCCCAAATTTGGGTGTGCATGCTCCAAGGGAAACCTACAGCACAATGCAACCAGCAGGAATCTATTTCCCATATTTTTTGAAAAGGTGCCAGAGAATTCAAGTTTTCACAGGTGGGGGGGGGGGAAAGAGTCCAAAACTAGCACACTGTGCAGAAATGTCTGAATAATGACTGTTTCTGAACATAACCTGCATATGTGTACTGGCTGAAGAAGCTATCATACTAGCAGAAAGAGCTCTTTCCCTCACCTGTCAAAGTTGGAAGACTAATTGCATTTGTAGTACAGATTCCAGGGTCGTCCTTACAAACCCTTCCCCCCCCCTTGCTGTTTAAAAAACATTTATGGTACGAGTTGTAGTTGTGCATTTACCTAGGCTAAGTGAAACTACTTTAATTGCAGAGAGTACTTTGCCTTTTGTGAATGGCTCTTCCTCCCTGCCACTGCCTTTATCATCTGATAGAATTTTTCTCTCTCCCCTGCCCTCTCAAATTTCCATCCTTCAGGTGTAAGTTCCCAAGCAACACAGGCTTTGCAAAACATAGTCTAGTTTATTGGAGTACTACCTGAAACACCGAACAGCAACAGAGCTCCTATTAGAATTATTACACAATCTATTGCATGAACGGTTGTAAATGATACAGATTTTATAAGGCAGTCCCACCACCACTTATACATTACACAGTTGGAATTCCCTGGATGTGTTTGGAAATTTCCAAGTGAGAGGATAAGATGGTTTAAGTAAAACAAAACACACAAACCCAAGAAGCAGCGGGGGGGGGGATCTCAACTTGGTGATAGCATACATGGCTTTTTAACAGTAAGTTCACAAATATGGCAACAGAGGCCTGATCCTCAGAGCTAGGTCCAATAAGGAACTATGGTGTAGGTTTACAGTATGCTGTATTTAAAGCTTGACAAGGCGTATGTTATCTGAGTTTGCCAAACTGATGGTGGTTGTTGGTGACTGGGTGGCAGCCTCTAACTGAACCAGGTGTCTTGTCATGGGTGCAGAAGATTCTGCAACAGAAAAGGATCATAGCATGCAGAATTAGAATCACAGAACTGTAGAGTTGGGAGGACAGTGCTCAGAGTGATTAGGAATTTCCTCTTCCTGTTCTCTCCATTTCCTCAAATAGTCTTGCTACCCAACACGTGCATCTGTCTTTGTACTGAGGTGGGGAATCTGTGGCACTGGATGTGGTGCTAGTCCACAGCTCCCATCATCCCTGATCATTGACCATGTTGTTGGGGACTGGTAGGGAGTCAAGTCTACCTTCTTCTGAAAAGCTACTGGCTCCGCACCTCCATATGATGGTGGACTCAACTCTCCATCTGCCCAAGCCAGCATAGTAAATGGTCAAGAATAATGGAAGCAGCCCCACTGCTGCCACATAATTATTCCAAAACCCCACACCATTGTGAAACACATCTTCTGTACCCTAGCCAGAGCAGCCTTTGTACAATGCCACAGACCTAGGCATTCAAGGATATTGGAGGAATGTTTGTAGAAACTGCAGCTGCTCAAAAAAACCCCCCAAAGTGGTAGAGAATATTTTTTTTTGGGGGGGGGAAACTTGCAAAGCGAACTTCTATTTCTAAGTGGTGGTGAGAAGAAAAATCTTTAAAAACTTTCTTTGCATGTTTTTCTGAGAAAATGTCTGATGCGGTGTTCAAATGTTAAGCCGACGCCGGTTGCTAAACTTAATACATTCCTTGCGAGATAAGACACCTTGAAGATGGGCTGTGTGCATGTGTTTTTGTCCTTGTTAGGCTGAGTCGGGACTAAGGCTTTCTGCTTTAGGAGTACCACCTTGTAAAGTCTGTTGCTGCCTTTGCTTGCTTATTGTTTTGAGCCATGGATAAAAATCAGTTCAACTAATTGTTGGGAAGTATAGATTGTCCATTGTTTCTGTAAGCAAAAGTATTTTGTGGAATGAAGTAAAAAAAAGAAAAGTTGAGTAAGTTGTGACTAAGATGGAGGATGGGATAGCATGGGAGAGGAACCGATTGGGTTCAAGAATGTTACTTTGTTGGCTATATCACTGTACTGCAGTACCAATGTGGTAGCCAGGGTTCTTCAGACAGATCAGCATATTGGTCACCTTTCAACAATTTCCAATAACTCTATGATACTGTATTTAAAAATAAAGCCTGCAGTTGTATTACTTTAGGATGTGAGGAAGATTAATATGCCTGAAGTGAACAAATGTGAGATTTTCCCCACTGAGCGCATATACCATGTCACTGAGATTATTTTCTGTTTGCATTAGGGGATTAAGCTAGGGCTGGAAAAATGTCATCTTTTGTCAGTTTTTGTATTGGCTTAAGCTGTAAATAAAACAATAGCCCTCTTCATTCAGTATGAAGCAACAAAAACAAACACAAAGTTATATTTGAGATCATTTGACTCCCTGATTCTCCTGAATATTAACAGCCCTTGCCTTCATCCATTTATTTCACTGCTCAAATCTTCCCCTTCCCCAGGTATAGGATCAACCATTGAAACATTCTGAGTTATTTTCCCCCACCCCAAATTTAGCCATCTCCCTAAGTCATAATATCTGTTTTCAAACATGGATTTTGATTGTCTTTATGGCTCATTTTAGGATGCATAATGGCATCAGTTTTATAGAGGGTTAGACCCATGAGGGTTCCAATCGAGGGCCATGTTGAACTGACTGGCTGGTGTCTTGTCTTGGTATATAAATATACATATCTAGGGGGTTGGAAAAGTGTTAAAATTTGACAGATGAAAATCATGGTTTTGAAAGTTAAAGAGGAAAAAAAATGGGCTTTTTGTCATGAACTTGAAAGTATGAAAAAGGGACAATGGAGTTTGAAAGACCCAACAAATTCCCTTTTAAGTTTCACGGGGGTGGGGAAACGGGGTGGGAGGGGGTGGGAAAGGAGTAAGATCTCCATATGATCATCCTAGCTTAGCTACCTGTCTGTGACTGTCCATATTGTACTTGTGTGTTATAACAACTGGTTTACACCGACTTGCTGTAAAAGTGAATTTGGAAATAAAGAATTCATTACTACAATATTAAACGAGCTTTGCCTTTGTTGGAGAGATATGGTGGAGATGGGGGTAGTGCAGAAGTCACACCGTTCTTGCCGCAACTAACAAACAGATGTTTGTTAGCACTGTTCCAGTTTCATACACTTAAGCCTTTGTAAATTTACCACATTATTAAACTGAAAAATGTTCCTGTGAAGATGGTACTTCCAGAATTCCTGTTTTTGCTTTCATTCACTTTAAACTGAATTATCATCTGGACAAGACACTCATCCTCTCTATAGCACTATAGGCATGGCAAGACCTTTTTGTATTGAGGGCTGTATTCACCCTTGGGTAACTCTCCAGGAATCATGCGGCAGTAATGAGCATCACAAAAAAAAACCTGCTTGCATCCTAACCAGGCTGCTGGACTAGGCAGAAAGGTACCCACCTCAGCACCATAGCTACCACCATTTATTATATTCTGGGAGAAAGCCTGTCTTTGAGGATGCTAGTTTCAAAAAAGAAATTTTAAAAATGATTTAAAAGTTTAGTCACATTCTTAAAGCCATTGCTTGCTTTTATTCCTTGATAATTTCAATCGATACCTCTGCATCCTCACTAATAATAGCACTCATCCAACTGTTATTTCCCAAAGAAGAGATTTAGCACACAGTTTTCTTAACTTTTTAATTTTTTTAATCTTTTTTTTTTTATAAGCACACATTTGTGCTTTGGCCAACAGAATCAAGACATTAAACAAAGATCAGCTTCTCTGAAGAAAAGCGTTTCTATATAACAAGGACATTACACAGCTTGAAGCAGGAAAAGAAATATTTACAAAATACAAGGTGGTTTTTTTTCTGGATTTTTCCTTTATAACGCTAAGAGGGTTATTCAGAATTTTCAACCTTATAAATAGAAAAGCACTTAATGCAGAGGGATATGGTAGCATTGGGTTTTTCCTCTTCTTAAAAAGAAATTAACTAGAACAGAACCAAAAACATTAGGTAATGTTGAAAATTGTGAAAAAACCCCAACCATTAAGCAGTTTAGCTACTATTTCGTTACGATTACAAAATGAGAAAAAATGTATTTTTTTCCTTTTTTGGTGATGTGATTAATACAGAAGACAGGCGCAATGCTAACAACAGGACAGGGACCAACAGCCACACCGCTAGGGGTCAGAAAAACATTACAGATGGATCGGTGTGCAGAATCTGGGAGCCACTGGGGATGTGATGTGAACGGCCTCTTTAAATTAAAAAACAAAACAAAGTGATTTTTAAAATTTTCAAACCTGTTGAGCTTGTCAATAGCCAGCCCAAGAAGTTATGAGAAAGAGGAAAGAAAACTTGACGGAGAAGTTGACTTTTGAACTAAGGGGTGTGTGGAAGTGGAGTTAAGCAGTAGTGGTGAAAAACAAAGTCCTATCTTTCTCCAGAAAAAAAAAGTTGAAAACAATTTAGATACTCAAACATAGCTTAAAATATAATATGTAATCTCAAGCAATGCATAGACCATATATTTCTATATAGGGTGGGGGAAAACAATGAATTTTACGACACTTGCTAAAATATGGCTTGTGAATCTGGGGTGGCAAGTTCCTGAATCCTGCTGACATCCCTCTCAGTATTTTAAGGCTTAACACTACTGTATTGCAACTGAGCAGCAGAAGAAATCAACCTACTGCAACTTTCAGACTAATGGGCAAAGTGCAAAATTAAAAAGGGAATACTGAAGAGAATGACACCCCCCCAAAAAAAAAATTCTAGATGGGCTGACAGCCTTTTCCCTGCTCCTAACTTGCTACTTGGGGAGGGATTAAGCAGCACAGTATGAGCTGAATAAAACTGATTTAAAAAAATAAAATCACATCCAGGGTACTGATAGGAAATTGCCTTTTCTTGTACAAATCTTTTAACATGGAGAGATGGTCTGAAAAGCAGCAACAAACAGCAGAATGGATTAATAAATGTAACACAGGGTGAAGGAACTGGAGGGGAAGAGCTTCTTCTAGCCCACAAGGTGGGAAGCCATCTCTTTTGGGTGCAGCTTCAGGGAGAGTTTGCATTGCAAGTGCATTCTAGTGCCACTGTGGCCCAAGAGCAGAAACAGATAGTGAGGGAAGTTGTACTCAGAAGACGTCACTTTTCACCACTAATTTCACTCCACTAAAATCCTGGGGGAGGGGCACAGTGATTGTGGTAAGGTGAGGAGAACAGACACCGAACAGAAGAAAAAGAAAAAAGGAGAAAGAAAGAAAAGCCTTTCACCAGAGAACCAATTCCAGGGGTCACTTGGCCAGCTTCACCCTCCTGTTTGTGGAGTGTACACCTAAAGAATGGGAAAAGGGAGACAAGTTTGCTCTCCTCATTAGACCACACAGCACTGGATAAAAGGTGTGCGTGACAAGGAAACATGGAAAGAAAGAAAGAAAAATAAAACAGTTTCTAAACTCCTTAAATTCACTAAAAACTGTGAAAATTCCCGGCAGGATGTTTGAATATCAAACGCAGATTTCAGAAGCTTTAATGCCAAGAGTTAGTTTGGTGGATTGCTTTTTGCTCTCATCTTCCTGTCCATCTCTTATCTGTGGGTCGGCCGCTGAACTGTGGCCACGGCCCCTGGATTCCGGCTCTTGAGGCAAGCGAGGGTGGGCGAGGTGGGAGCTCCGTCTGTTTCCCGGGAAGGCTTGCTGCCGGAGGTGCGCCGTGTGGACCGTGAGGCCCGGTCGTGCGGATCCAACTGGTCCTCGCACTCTGTCTTGGGGTTGTAGGACAGTGGGAAGTGGCGTCGTTCCCAGGGCTGTACAGTCTGAAAACCAACCAAGACTGGTCAGGGGGGTTTCAACATTGATCTGCACACCCTTTAGAATACATCAAACCATTATCTCTGTAGCTAAGTCCCAGACACACAGTTCACTACAGAAATCTGTACGGCAATGTTAATTGAGGCGTTTCTGAGAAACATGTTGCCCGGTTGGGAAATGAACGGGAGTTGGGACAGTTAGCACCAACACTGAATTGGGACCTTGATAGAGTCGTTGCCTTGTCCAAATTTTTCTTGGAAATCTCCAGGAGGTATCCCCCAACTTCCCTGGGCAATGTATACATTCTATTCCCATACACAAATCTTCCCAATATTTAACCTAAATCCTCCATCCCTGAATCTCCTCCTGGCCCATCTTGGTTCAGAAGTGTCTGGTAGACCCTTCTGGTGCCCTGAAGATGTTCTACCATTATTCCCCATTGGCCATATTAGCTGGGGCTGAGAGCTGTTGTCCAAAACATGTGGTAACCCTGGCTGGGGAAGGTTGTTCCATTATCAGCATAAACAAGGGATGGAAGCTGTCGCCCTCCAGAGATTGGCCAAGCTGGCTGATGCGGAAGAGAGTTAAGTCTAACACCAGAAGGCCCCTGGCATAACCTCACCTGTGTACACAGACAGACTGATAGCAGGTCCACTGAAATATTGTGTCCAGTGCTTTTGTTAAGACAGTTTTTGCACACAGATGGACTGGGGAAGGGGGCCCTGCTTTCTGTCCAGAAAGTAAAACCCCACTTTAACTACAGGCACCCTGGAAATCCGTTATTGGCGGGCGGGGAAGAGAAATTGCCTTCTTCACAGTAGACATTACTTGTCTGTCAACACAACTAATATTACCACCTGGAATGCTAAGCAAAGCCACAAAGAAACCCACCACCCACCTGTTCATCAAGGCCAGATTCCGGTGTGGAACATCGTGTGTCCTCACTGGACAGATGCCGCATGGAGTCCCGGGACAGAGGGGTGTGGGGACCAGAGAACATGTCTGGGCTGATGGGGCTGCGTGGCGAGTGGGTGTGGGAGACATCAGAATGCGCGTAGCAGTTGCCAACATCGGGTGATGCTGGTTGCGGGGTCGAGGGGTTCCCCAGCTGCGGCGTTGTCCGTCCATCTGTGGATCTGTAAGACCTGGAATGACGACAATGCATTTCTTTTCCCCCCTCTGCTTTAAAAAAGGAAGGTGCCAGCATCACATGTTGAAAGCCACACGTTCCCAATGGCTTACATTCGAAAGGCCACCAGAACCCACCCAATAGTATGCCCTCCCACCTCACTCAATCCAGATTAGTTTCAAGCAGAGCACAGCTGCAATGTTGGGAAAGGGCCAGGAGAGCAGGTAGATGAAGACAAGCTCCTTCTTCTCCAAGTCTGACACATCCTTCCTCAATTGCTGCCACCTCTCCTCTTTCATACCCTGACAGATCCCTGCCTTCACCCTCAGGTCTCCAGCTCCCTCAAAGGGCTCTGCCCTTTCTCCCCTGCTGTCCCATCGGAACAGCCTTCAAATCCCTCCTACGACCCGCTGCCTCTGGCACAATTCCTTCGTCTTCAGATTCTCCTCCAGAAGTGAGGCACCTGCAGTCGGGGAGTCTAATGAGGCCCTTTGGTCTGCTGGGCTGTTTGTGCCAAGCCACACAGGTCTGTCCGTCATCCGGTGTCAGGTACAGGGACAGGTTTGGTGCTGCAGCTTCAAACGCAGCACCAAATGCAAGCCGCGACGGAACAATCCCTTGGGAGACGCAGGTTAAATGCAGCACTGTTTGAATTTGGTACTTTTCGCTACTGTGCTGCTTCCAAAAGCAGTGCAACAGAAACACACCAAATCCAAAAGCAAAAGTTCCCGATTCTTCCTTTGCAGTTGTGGCTTAAATTCAAGTTGTGGCTGTACAAGGATCAGGAGCTAAGCAAATTCCCAATTCAAACAGTCTTGTCCACCTGGAGCAAGAGTCCCGCAGAAGATTGACACCTTCCAGCTCCGGCGAGATCCATTTCCTCACCCCCTGCCCTACTGTGCCCAAACCCAAGCTAATTTAACTGTAATGAAACACCTGTCCTGTCCGTCCCCCGTCTAGCCATGCTGCAGTCTGCCTCCCTCATCTTTCTACTGTATTCCTTGTGCTGAAGTCCACATTGTAACCTCCTGCACACTTCTACTTTGTTAAATGCCACAAGCCATGCATGCCTGTAAAAGTGCAAAACTTTGCAGAACTGTTGTGCCGCCAATCCCAGGCAAATAATGTTAGTTGCCAGTGCCTGTTAATAACCTAGGTGCCATGTTCTAGGCCAGGAAAGGAGAGGTTGTGAGCTTCCAAATATTGTTGGATCCAAACTCCCATCAGCCCCAGTCAGGATGGTCCATTAAATGGTCTGGGATGATGGGAGCTGGAGTCTTTAAAACCTCTAAAGGGCTGCAGGTTCCTCAACCAGGCTCTGAATGAACCACAGTTCCTGAAGGCAGCCCCTCTTTCTAGCCTCATACCATTGGTGCCTTATATCTTCTTCCCACAAGCAAATACCAGAACATCGCCACACTCAAGACAGACACCGCCTGTGTGGCAATACAGAGGAACACTGAAAGTAAGTTGCCCACCACCACGGCATTTGGGCTTGCAGAATCACAGAACTGCAGAGTTGGAAGGGAGGGTCATCTGGTCCAACCCAGTAAAGAGCTAAACTCTGCAAATTCACAATGAAAAGAATAAGCCATGTACTCAAAACCTTACAGGGTGATTACTGGAACCAAGTTATGTAGAGGGGTAGTTCAGATTTTGCTTCCAAATTGTGGTTTGTAATTAGGTGCCCAAGCCTAGGGCTCAGGCACTCTGTCCTTCCTTTTGGGTGTGGCAGTTCCCCTTCTCATTTCCTCGTTTGAGACAAACCATAGGTTTGTTTTGTTCAAATGGGCAAGATACAGTTAAACATTCTTCTGCAAACAAGGACCGGTTATCAGGATCAAACCCCGGCTTCCAATCCAGGTTTACAAAACAAGTTTTGGTTCGAATGGAATGGTAAACAATGGCTAGTGTCCAATCAGGGTAGGAGTGACCTGCACACAACCCAGAGGCTGCACTCACAACTGAGCCACCTCAGATTGTTTCAGCCCCTGTCCTGTTTCCTTCCTGTCTGCTGGCTAGCATTGTGGGTGTTGTCTTTGACCTGTCAAGTTCTAAAAGGCCTTTGAGTAGTGCTGGCATTCTCCTTTACTGGAGGCTAGCCAACTCTGAGCATCTGCTGGAACCCAGAATCACAGAATCGAAGAGTTGGAAGGGACCCTGAGGGTTGTCTAGTCCAACCCCTGCAATGCAGGAATCTCAACTGAAGCATCCATGAGAGATGGTCATCCAGCCTCTGCTCAGAAACCTCCAAGGAAGGAGAACCCACCAGCTTCCAAGGCAGTCTGCTCCACTGTCAGAACAGCTCTTACTTTCAGAAAGTTCTTCCTGGTGTTTCAATCTCAGATTCTAGGCTGCAGAGAAGGAGAGAACAAGCTTGCTCCATCCTCCCCCATGACAGCCTTTTAGATATTTGGAGGTATTTCTAGGCACTGTGGTGCTGAAACAGCAGCTAGCCTTACCTGCTGCCCCGCCGCTGAGGCGGCACAGTTGTGCTCCAAAGCCACCTTGCCCGTTCTGACTCCTCACACTTGGCGTGGAGAGTGGCAAAGGCTGAGTCCGACAGATCCTCTATCTGGAAGAGAAATCATGTGAGGTTAGCACTGAGAGAGTCTCCAAAGCCTCTCTGGTTTCAATGAAGGAGGCTGTACAAAACACCACCTGGCACACCATAAAGGTGTCCAGGCACAGCAGCTGTTCTCTGCTCTTCCACCCTTAATTTTCTATCCATGAGCAGCTGGAAGGACAATTCAGACAATCCCACTAGTTTCTGTGAGCACACATTTGAGGCAAGAGAATTTGGGCGAGGGCTCATTTGTTCCAATTCAAAACTCACTTTGCCCATGCAACAAGCCCCAGAGTTTGATCAGGAAACAGTCATACACAGCAAGACCCCATTTTAGGAGGTGATGAGCTTTGCTGCAGCAGAAAGACCATCCTCCAGTTCTGAAAACTGATTTAGGTCTCTCAGGTGTGCTTTTTATCCGTATCCTGGCAGTGAGAGGCTGGAACGGCTTTCTTGCAATGAACATCAGTATTCTACCTGGGACGGTACTTATTTAGGGCAAGGAGCACAGCAAGTTTTAATTTATTTAATTTGGAATGAAAGAGTGAATGAATGATACCCCCCCCCCTACTCAGCTATTCCACATACCAAACCCAAACTTCAGAAAGCTGCTGTTTTCAATTGTCAGACAACTTTTGGAAATGAAACAAAATTTTGATCCAAAGGTGGTCAGATTCCATATATGAAATGTCTTTACAACATACGTCCTTGTTCGCTTATGTTGCAGGGAACAGGGGATGGAGAGAAGTCTGCAGCTGGAGTCCAGAACATTTAAAATGTTTTGGGCTCCAATATTTCTCTGCGCCTGGATGCTCTCCCCTTCCCTGGTATTTGGTGCCTTCCCATTTTTCTCTTTTTAAATATTGTATTGCGTTAATTCATTTGGATTGTTGGTTTTTATTTTGGCAAAGAGCAGAATGCAGTGGTGAAATCAGAGAATAAATGAGGAGGCAATTTTATTTTTTTGCCGCAAACAAAAGGTATGTCCTCACTGCATGAATATTCTCAAACACTTCTTCATCAGGAAGAGAAACCTGGGAGGCATTGGGCTTTATCTTGTTCCTTCCCTGTAACAGGAGTTAAGATTTTCCCTCATCTTCTCCAGGAAGCAGACTGTACATGCAAGGAACTTGGAAGACAAGAGGCTGAGTTCCTAAAGTAACTGACAACCACAAAATGCCATCACATGGTTTTTAAAAACCAGCTGCTATTCAGTAAAGGAAGCCTGCATGATACAGGCCTCACATGAGTAGACCTAGACGAGGTCAGATATCCTGAAGAATGTTCAGTTTCTTAGGATGAGGTTAAATATGCACCACCTGGGGGCAAAATCCCGCACGTGGGTAACTTTCCAACCATAAAACGATCACGCCATCTATCAAACACAGTGTCATTGCATTAAGCAATGAATGCCTAAGCTGAAGGCTAAGAGAGCTGCGCTGCCTGTTCAGTTCCTTCCAGACTCTACAAAGGCATATTAAATAAATCACACTGTAGGTTTTGTGGCTACATAAAAAGCCACTTCAAGGATGGCAGTCGAAGATTAAGGCAAGGCTTTCTCCTTGTAAGAAGGAATTGTTTGCCAACCCGCCAGTATTCACTGCATGCAGCATTGTTTTCATTCTGCTGCAGTTCATCTTTCGAAACAGTTACTTGTCTCACTCTCTGCTGTGGTGAAATTTATGTAGTTTATTACGTACGTTACACTGTCATTATGTCACTCCACCCCCTTCATTTCAGTGCAAAGAACACAAGGCAAACCAGGGGGGTGGGGAGGCAAGGCAAGTCAGACTAAGCTGGCGGCTATGTAATTGGACTTTACCTAGTACTTCCGCTGAAAAAGCACCAGCCACCACAGAGGAGGTACAACTTGGCCTTATGTTCATATCAATGCAGCGAATGTCTAAGGCAGGTGCTTCCCCTTGCAGTGGATATTCGAAACTGAGAGACACACCGGTACTGAGCCGCCCAAGAAGAGAGCTCTGACTTAGGAGGAGCACTGTGTGCATTATGTGCTCGCTTTACGCCAGAAAGTCACCCACAGGACGGGTTTTGCCATGCTCCTTTGGTGGAAACTGCTTACATGGAATGCGGCCCTGGGCACAGAAGCTCCAGAGGGGCCTATTTATTTTATTACTTTATTTTGGTTAATCTATAACCAGTCTTTCATTAAAACCAATCCTAGAGTGGAATACAATAGGAAAATATGTAACACATAATGAAATATTGTGGGGGTGGGGAGGGAGAGAGAATCAACTGCACAGAGGCCAACGAGGAGAACCATTTGGATTACCTCTTCATTGTCTTCATCGGGATTCACCTTCAGGCCACCGATATCCACCACACGCCAGCTGCAACACAGGTCAGCAGAGAAGTCAGTCAACCGGAGAATGGGTGGCCATCCTCAATACTCTGGGCACTTTGTACAGCCAGGCAAGAAATATGGGGCTTTTTGGGACCACCGTCAATGTCCCCCCCTTTCTCACGATGGGGAAAACCTAACTTTTGCACACTTGTGTCCTTGTGGGTCTAGGGCCCTCCCCTCCTGTGACCTGGAGGAGAGCAAGGGGGAAACGGCGTCCCTGCGCCTACCTCGGCGTGAGGATTTCTTTGTACTGCAGTTTCTCTACGCGGGTCGTCGCAGCCACAGACATAGGGATGACAATGTTGTTAATATCGAAAGAGCTTTCGCCTCTCCTTCTCCGCGGCTGCTGCTGCTGCAAAACAGAAAAAGAAAAATGCTCAGGGAAGGGGGAAGAGGAGGAGGAGGAGGAGGAAGCACTTCCAAGAGCAGGGAGCTGCACGAAGCAAATAAGGTGATGCCCTCTTTTCGGTGTTAACTCTGCCTAGTGATGGCGCAAGGCCAGGTGGCTGCCCAAAGAGATGGAGTCTTGTCCCTCACCAAAAACACTCCAGGGTGGTTTGTTTTGTGCCACCAACCTTCAAACCAAGCCCCAGAGGCCATTTCCCCGTCAAGCTCATTCTATGGAGATTGTGCATCTTCTCATTTCCTTATTTAGTATACCTTCATCCAGGGAATTTGGGCTGCTGCCTTTAGATACCCACACACTCAAGTCTTCTCCACAATGGAGAATTATGTTGCCACTTGTGCGTTTCTCTCTCCCCAACTCAAGTTCAGGCGCCCATGCTTGTGAATCTGTTTTACCCAACTGCAAGGATCCTAGGATCAATTGGTTTAAATATTCAAGGCGGGGGGGGGGGGATGAGAGGTCATTAAGAGTTAGCAACGCCGGAAAGCTCAGAGCTCCTGATTCCTGCCTTTTCTCACCCCAGTGTATGTCACCCTGTGAGGCAATAGCACAGCTGCCATCGCCGCCAGCCCAAGAAATTCACAGCCACAAAATGACCCACAAGGAAGGGCATTTGGTCGGAATACATTGGAATTCCTTGCATGTGCAGAAAGCATTAACAGCCCTGCAGTGATTTCTGAAAGCTGACCGACTAAGGCAGCAGAGTGGCGCCTTACTACACTTGGAAGAGCGAGCATGTAGCAGAGGGAAGGTGGGTGGAGGAGGAAGTAGTTGCTGTACCTCTCAACTACCTCTCAAGCAAAGACAATCCCATGGGAAGGATTACCTGGGCCTACTGTTGTTAAGTGTTAACACAGAGAGAATTATTACACCCTTTCCAATCTCTAGAATTCTTTTTGCCTGTCTCATAGCAGTGTGCACAGGACATTATCAAAGTTCTGGGGGTGTTTGAGAATAAATTCTGCCAGCAGAAGGCATGGGGAATCTTTGGCTCTCCAACTCCCAAGGCCAAGACTATCAGTCATGTTAGCTGCCTGAAGCGAGAGACCAAGAACATCTGAACTGGTTCCCCATCCATGACTCAAGAGAGAGAGGGATAATTGATTTGGGGGAGGGAAGCCTTTTTGGCCTTTCTGAACTTTCTGACTGGGTACCTGCCAGGCACAGGGCCACGCCCATTTCAGTCTTTCTCAACGACTAAAGCGCAGAGATCCAACCAAGCCTGAACACTGTGCGCTTCTAAAAATGCCTACCCTCCTCCAAGCACAAGTCGCCCTCTCCTTGAATCCCAACATTTGTGAATGTTCTCCGACACGTCTTCCTGAATATCCATAGCAACAAAGGGCTTTTTAGGTATTCAGCACATCTCACCCTCGCCAGCTTTATGCATTATCTTAGCAGCACATGCCTTGCACACCTGGGGGTGCTGCTTCTTCCCTGAGATGCCACTGCGAGCTTCAAAAATCATTTTCCGTGCACTAATGTGTGCTTTTTTAAAAAAAAAGCAAGAAAAAATATCTTTTTTTTACAGCAAAGGCATATAGGGAGGCATTCCTGGCAGCTTCTCCACAGCTCCCACTCTTCCCTAGCTTCATTCCTAAACAGCTTTCCAAAGTACTGGCATGGCTTGCTGTGTGTGCCCCCTTTGCACTTCAGCTGTTTTTCAGGGGGGGTTGACCAGGATTCCAAGACCCCACCACCACCACCACCACCACCGCCCCATGCACAGAATTTCAAGGCCTGTTCTATTGCCGCTGGGTTATTTTATCCTCTTCACTTAAGAGCTGAGAATCTACAGCTTTTCCTCCTTCCCTGTCCCTAAAGACACGGGGCAGACCGCAGTCTGTTCGGATCTTATCTCAGAATCGCAACAATCCAAGGAGTCTTGCCCAAAAGCCATCTAGAAAAAGGGTCATGGCTACACCAGGAAACTAGAACCCAAGTCTTTGTAGATTTTTTTTTTAAAAAAAACCTTCCACATTTGTACCCAAGCCCTTGGGATGGGACAGATTATAGACAAGCAAAACCAAACAAAAACAAATAGCTGCCACAATTTACCATCGTCTCAATGCTCTCCTTCCCACCCTCAGTGTGAAAAAAGGTGGATGAAACCTGAATACAAACATCTACTGTTGTTAAAACTTCCCTTTAATCACAAGATGATTGAGGCGAGGTGATTAGTTGGGAGGGGTGCTGCTGCATAATCTAGGGTATTTAACTGGCCTCATTATAGCCCTGTAATGTAGGAGAATAGGATTGTTACACACAGAGAAATCCTGGCCCTGATTGGCTTAAGCCAAAGTCACTGGATGTACATCAGTGGGCCCCTCTGTTATTTAGGCACCTGAAAGGTCCAATGAAGTATGAAGTAGTAAGAGCCAATCAGGGAGGAGGTACAAACTTCTCAATGGGTTCAGTAGCTTCCCTCTTGTATCTCTTTTTAATCCCATCTCCTCATTTTTTTAAAGGGGTGGTATAAAATCCCAAATAGCATGATCATGTGGCAACATGTGAAATGGAAGACTCTGCTCTTCTTACTGAATGAGTTAGAATGAACAAATTTATTTAATACCTCTGGCTTATTTAGATTTTTACATCTTGGCCTTCCTCGAGGGCCTTGTTTTTAGTACTGGATTTGTGTGTTTTTTTTAACAGTTCAACAGATACTGAGGTTTCCTTGCATGAAGTTCTTCTGCTCTTAGTCCAACAGGATCAACTTTCCATTCTCCTGTGCGGCTGCCTCAAGGCACAAGCACCTCCCTCGTGGATAGAGTCGCAACGGCACATCCAAAAACCCTTTGAAAAGGGGGCGCCCTCCCCTCATTTGTGAGCCCAAGCCTCACCAGTCTTAGAACCCCACCCCCGTTGCTAAAGTGCCTTCCATCGTCTGCTGGAGACTCAACACCATTTCTTGAACACAGCCTATGCCTATTCTGTCGCACTTATCAACTTCACTCCGGAAACTGATGCCTGAGCAACCAGACTGACTTGGCCCAACAGCTGGCCCCAGGCTCCAAAACCTAAGTGGGAGACTGAACCTCAGGCCTACCCCTCGTAAGGGTAAGGAGTTCAAGCAGGGAGAACCACAAAACCCACCTTTCGTGTGAAAACTCTGGAACAAAAGCTTAGCTCCCATGCCATACAAGCAGGGAATGTGTCCGTCCCTCTCTATGAAGATGCTGCTGAACTACAACATCGTTGATCACTGACTATGTTGGCTGGGTCTGAAGGGAGTTGGGAGTCTAGTAGCACTGGGAGGGACACTCATTTCCCAACCCCTGGGGCCCTGCTGCAGCTCAGCCAGAAAGCCAGCCCAAGAAATTGCAACTGAAACAGCACATACTACTTCCCTGTTTACCCTGACTCATGCTTCCCTCCCCTTCCTTTGTCGATTCCTCTCTGTCAAATTCAGCTGGAAGGTCCTTTGGGGCAGGCACCTCTCCTCTTACACCAGGCATAGGCAGACTCGGCCCTCCAGATGTGTCCCATCATCCCTGACCACTGGTCCTGTTAGCTGGGGGTGATGGGAGTTGTAGTCCCAAAACATCTGGAGGGCCGAGTTTGCCTATCCCTGTCTTACACTCTGCAAAGTGCATTGCTTAGTAAAGGGGCAAGTATCACAATGATGACCACAAGGCTTTGCTTTAATGCACTATGATGGGGGACGGACTCCTGGGAGGTACTTACAGATGCACTGGAGGCTCCCAGCGAGCTCGTGCTGGCAGAAGGGATGGAGTTTTCCGAGGAGGTGGACAGCTGCCGCACAATGGGGCTGTGGGCCACGGAGGCCATGTTGCTGGAGAGGTAGCTTGGGCCTCCGATATCTGCATGGTGCTTCAATACTGCGCGGGAAGGAAGCACAAAGAGAGGAGGAGGAGAGGAGGAGGTGAATCAAACAGTGCCTATTATCATCACCATCATTGCAAAGCTTTGCAGCAACCTGTAATCAAGCAATCCGTACCAAAAGGAACCAGAGAGCACACTAGAGAGAAAAAGAGAAGAAACTCATTGGGCAGGACTTACTTTCCTGAAGGAGGAAGTTTTAATGACTTCCTCCTTTTTTTAAAAAAAAAAAAGTGCACAAGAAGACAGACTGCAGCATCTGACACTATGTGCCCCCTTTAATTCCCCAGAAGCAGCAAGCACCCTTCTCCGAAGCTGGAGGGGAGGACGAGAACAGGAATGCGAAACCCAAGCTCTCCCCGGAAAGACCTGGCTGTGGCCAGCCTACCTTCGCTTCTCTCGGAGGAGCTGTCCCGCAATCGCTTTTTCTCATGAACTGGAGTCAGGATAAGCGAGCGCTCTGGCGCTCTCTCGGCCTTGGGGGCAGCCCTTAGATCGCCTAAGGGCTGCCTGTGTGCCTTGTCTGGCTCGGTTTTGTGATGCGAGCAAGCTGAGGAGTGGAACAGAAAGAGAGCCATGAAAACGCCCTGCTTTCACCTCTCTCTCCTGGCCCGCAGGGCGCAGCCGACACACACACACAAAAAGAGGCGGGCGGATGCCCTGCTGCACAGCTCCAGACAAGACCCCAGGAGCTCACACCAAGCACTGCAGCTGGAAGAGGACGGGAGGCGCTCTTTGCAGAAATTGCCCCCAAGCCAGCAGCTGAGGGACGACCCAAACAGGTCGATTCTTTCCCCGTGATGCAGCCTAGTTCGTCTTGCGGGCACAGGGCAAACGCAGCTGCACTGCTCATAGCTGCCTGTCTCGACCCGTTCAAGGGAAGGAAGAGAGGCAGGGTGCTTTTCAGCCAGCGTGTTCGGTGTGGCTGCAGTGCTGGAGGAGCAGGAGGGTGGGTGGGCAGAGGGGAAGGGGAGCATCCACTGAAAGAAAAGGAGATTTGCAAGCCTAGCTACACAGTGCAGACCAATGTCCTTAGACACACCCAAGCCTTACAATGGCTTTGAAAGGCCCAGCAGCTTCCATTCTTGAGAGCTCATTTGTGGCCCACATTTTTACTAACAGATGCAGGAGAACTTGAGGCCCTCCCATTTGTCGCAGGACTCCAGCACCCGCCACCCCAAGCCAGCACGGCTTATGGGCTGGGATGATGGGAGTCAGGAGTCCAGCATCATTCAGATTCCATCCCCAGGTCTACCAGATGTATTCGTTAGTGGGTCTGAAAAGGCACGTCGCAGTTGGCATTGCATGACCATAGCAAAACATTCTGGCAAATCAAGAACAGGGCTGTGCATCCTCCTGGATTTTAAGCAAGGACCTACCTTTTCAACTGAATCACCTCTGCACAACGCTCCCGGTGCTCAGACGGGATCCTCCAAACAAAAAGGGTGGAAGGGATATGCACACACTCTGTCCTGGTACACTCAGGGGCATGCAGCCATGACTTAATCACCATTGTGGCGTATGAAAGATCAAGGGTGTGTGTAAGCATGTGCAAAGCGACTTTCCCATTGGCCAACCATGACCAGCACACCCAGACCCCAGCACACATGTGGGGTTCGGGCAAAGGTGGTTCCAGGTAAGGCAGCTCAGGACCAAGCACACCTCAAAGACCTGCTCTGCTCCTCGTAGAACATAGGCTCTGTCTGCTGAAGGGATCCAATGCTTCCTATTGCCATTGAAAAGGAGCAGAATGAAGGCCTCTGCTTGAAAGCTGTGGCAAGTTAGAATATGCAAAGGATCAGATCAGGAATGAGGAACCGGCAACATTCCAAGTGCATCTGGACTACAACTCCCATCATCCCTGACTGCAAGTCAAACGAGCTAGAGCTAATGGGAGCTGGGAATCCAACACCTGGAGGGCCACAAATTCCCCACTCTTAGCGCAAGTGGAATAACCATTTGGCTCAGAATGAAGAGCGGCCCTTGCATCTTTTGAGACGTGCCATTTCTTTCCAATCACCTTCCACTGTGCCATGTGGCTCTTCAAGAACTGCTGCATTTTTAATCTCTTCAGCACTTCATAAACTTGACCGTGGTTACCGTCTCAGCCACCCTGTCGTCTTCCTAGCAACCCACTGAGGTTAAACTCCCTGTTCCTTACTGAGGGCCAGGGGCTTCCACAGGGCCAGGCAAGGGAGCCCATAGCAGGCAATGGGACTGGAAACCAAACGGCAACAGTTGAAAGCTTCTCTGCCCCACGGACTGCAACTCTATGCTTTGTTGTCCCATGGCCTTAGTGCTGACTGCACACCTGAAAAAGTCTTTCAAAGTTGGTATTTAATATTTAAAAATTGTATTCTGAAGTCTCTTCTCTACAGCTGTACTGCATTGCAAAATGCTTTGTCAACCTTTGTCAACTACACCAGCTGCACTGGCTCCCGGTGGAGTACAGGATCAGGTTTAAGGTGCTGGTTTTAACCTTTAAAGCCCTATACGGCCTAGGACCCTCGTACCTACGGGACCGCCTCTCCTGGTATGTCCCACAGAGAAACCTACGGTCTGCAAATAAAAACACCCTAAAGATCCCAGGCCTCAGAGAGGTTAGGCTGGCCTCAACTAGAGCCAGGGCCTTCTCGGCCGCGGCTCCAATCTGGTGGAATGCTCTGTCACAAGAGACTAGGGCCCTGCGGGACCTGACATCTTTCCGCAGGGCCTGCAAGACAGAGCTGTTCCACCAGGCCTTTGGCCAGGGCACAGCCTGACTCCCTCCCTCGGCAATCTTCGTGGAGCTCTGGCCCAATGGTTGCCAGTGGCCTGAATTAATTAATTTTATGATGAATGATTTTAGAGTGTTGTTTATGCTATACTTTTATATTGTTTTATTGTTGTTAGCCGCCCTGAGCCCGGCTTCGGCTGGGGAGGGCGGGATATAAATAAAATTTATTATTATTATTATTATTATTATTTAAAAAACACCCACATACTAAGGCTACACAGCCAGCCTCTAGTGAAGCTTATGTGAAACTGGACACATTGCTAGAGGCTGATTACTGAGAAAGAGAGATTTTTTTCGGGGGTGGGGGAGGCCTGCCTTGGAATTATGTCCTCTAATCTGGAAGCCCAGCCCAAATTCAGAGATGTGGGGAGCCTGCCTGCTGATGGTTTAGGGAAAGGGAAAGTAGTTTGCACATGCTCAAAGACACTCCCTTGTTTTCTATTTCACACATTCCCGGGCTGTCCATGAAAACCAGTTCCAAGGCAGAGCCCTGGGTTCACACGAAGCCATGCATGCAGCTCACTCTGCTGTGGGACACAAGCAGGACCCATTTGGGTAGTTCTTGCCAAGGCACATCAATCAACAAGAGGACACTTACTGGCTGCAGCTAAGAAGGTGTTAACCAGCTTGTGGCGGTCCTTGCGCACGGAGTCAGGTAAACTGGTGGGAGGCATGGAGGGCCGATGCTTCAGCGTGAGCCTTTTGGGAGGCTTGATCTTCTCGCAGGGCTTGTTCTGCAGCTCGGATTTCAACATGCTCTGGAAATGCAAGCTCATTGGTACATCTGCGGGAGAAAACAAGAGGGGAAGGCATTGCTACGTGCTTGCATGTAATAAAAGGCATCCCTGTTGAATGTCGAAGAGATCACAAATCACAGTCGTAGGTTAGGGAGGGACCCTGAGCATCATCTAGTCCAACCCCCTGCAATACAGGCATCTTAACACGTGGTCCCCCATCCAATCTGAAACCATACCAGACCCTGCTTAGCTTTGCAAAAGTGCTAGCGATTTTTTTTTTATCACGGAAGCATCATCACGTACATTTGGTGGCTCACAGGAGACTGTAAAAAGAACTAGTAGTGCACATGGCTTCCAAAAAGTGGAACAGGTAACTTCATGCCATCTCAATGCTACCACCACTCCCTATAGAGATGACATTTCTGCCCTGGCCAGAGGCAGCTTGAAATTCCTTCAAATAAGAGAACACCAGACTGCTCAAAAGAAAACCACGAACATGTTAATGGAGAAGAGCAGGGGTAAACAGGATCATGGGTGTCTCACTGGCTGTGTCAGGAAGGGGCGCATGCTGCCTCAATCTAAAGACGGCCCCAATTTAAAGCTTCTGTGTGTTCCGTGGGTGCCAAAAATGATCCCTTCCAAGTTCTGCACCAAGCAATCAAGATTAAGGGCGCTTGTAGAGTTCATGTGCAAAACCTATGCTGCTTCCAGCATACAGTGAGCCATGGGGAGTGCACATATGGAAGATCAAGGGGAAAGCAAGCTGGGTATGGGAAATAGGCTACGGGGGAATAAGGCAGTGTCTGTAGCAGCCAGCTCCCTCCCTCTGTTTGCAGACAACCAGTATTGCCCCTGCACTTCCCAAAAGCCAGAAGTAAGCAAAAAAAAATCAATAAATTTAAAAATCCAACAATCTGTACATCACACTTAATCACAGTCATCTCGAAGAGCTGTGATGAGAAACTAAAACAGTAACTTCATAATTCAATTAAAAAGGCCTGCTTGAAAAATAAAAAGGGCTGCTTCAGACACAACCAGATGCAGAACTTTAGCTCACTCGAAAATCAAAACATTGAAAGTAAAGTGGAAAGGTGACATTTTGCAATACAAGTTGGGGTTCAAGAACAAGAAGGGGAGTTTGCAGTGCCTGCTGAGCTACCAACTTCTACCTCTTAAGACGCTCATAAAGGGCTTGGTCCATATTAGACACTGACAGCCCCCCTTTTATCTTCTGTATTATCTGCAGAAGGTATCTGACTGACGTGACCTGAAGCAGCCAGATTTATAACTGTGGCTTCACTCCAATGCTATGCCAACTATATTGGCTACCTTTCATATTTTCTGGGCCTAATTCAAGGTACCAGCTCATAATCTATACAGCCTGCATCAGCCTTCACAAACTCAGTGCTCTTCAAATGTTTTGGTTCTTCAAGTGGGCTGTCGGATAAGGGATGCTGCACTGCTTTCATTTATGATTGAGTGTTTGTATATTTCATGTGATTTTATTGCTACATGTTTTTTGTTGCTGTGCTTGGAAGTTCTGGGCAAGAAACAAATGGCAAGTGTGTGTGTGTGTGTGTGTGTGTGTGTGTGTCTTCAAAACTTGCCCTACTTCTGGCTAGGAGGCAGAGGGCATGCCTAGAGTAGTGGCTCTCAGAGCACAAGGAAGGCCTCTCTAGTCTCAAACTCCTCTATGATTTCCATCCCACAATCTGTTTCATATGGTAAGGAGCAACAGGAGCGCTAATCCAGACAATGAGATCACTCACCAGCTGATAGGGGCAATGATCTCAAACGCTTGAGACATGTGGCCATCTTACGGTGCCACTGAGTGATGCTCTATCCCTGTGTTGCTACTGCTTCAATCTGCTTGCACCCTGCAGATGTTGACGGACTCCAACTCACATCAGCCCCCGTCAGCATGGTCTAGAATGATGGGAGCTATAGTCCGAAAACATCTGCTGGCTACCCCTGCTCCTAAGTGAATAGAAATGACTGCTGCAAGCTGAATTTACTTATTTTGGAAGGAGTTGTGTCATAAGACAGTTTTTCAACCCCTCTGACCCTTGATACAGGGAGCCTGATGGAGGACCCCTGTATATATTTGCATAGATACCATGAAATACAAAGAAAGGGAATTTCATAGATTCATAGAATTGTAGTGTTGGAAGGGACCCTGAGGGTCATCCATTCCAACCCCCTGCAATGCAGAAATATGCAGTTGGCCCATTCAGGGATCAAACCTGCAATCTCAGTGTTACCAGCACCCCGCTCTAACCAACTGAGCTATCCAGGCTTTCCAAGTAGCACGCAGTCCCTCCTCAGGACCCAGCAGAGAAGGCTGAAGCAGAGGCTGCTAGTCTGGCACAGAGGTCAAGGGCAGAGGCTTAAGGGAGAAAGGCCAGTTGGGCAACGAGACAGCAGGTGAAGAAAGGGTGTGAGTTGGAGATATTAATAGAAAGACGCTTAGGTGCCAGGATGAAAAGGGGGGGGGGGAGAGAGAGAAACCACACAGAGCAAGTGTATCCATAACAAGCTGGCAATTATGGCTGTGCGCTGAGAAACAAGGGGAGGGGGCAAGATGCAAGCTGTTGGATATACAGGTATCCAAGGGTTTTGCACTGCGGGGGTGCAAGGATTTTATGAATAGGTACAAGCAAGCGCATTGCTGATTAAGTCAAGTAATTCTCTCTGATCTGCCAAGCCCAGCTGAAAACGCAACCGTCTAAGTTTACTCTTCCTCAAGCTCCCTGCTGCACTGCCAGCCAGCATCTGAATGCGCCAAAACAGCATCGTGACCTGCCGACAGAGGGAGAGAAAGGGAGAACAGACAAGTTCCTCTCTAGCTAGCCAAGTGCTTCTGAGCAGCAGCAGCAGCAGGTCTCCCCAGGGCCCGCAGAGGGCGCTCTCCTAGCAGTTTTCAAAGCCCTGATTAACATCCCCTCTCACCAAGGTTGTTATGATGTTATTACGTCATCTGGAAATTTCCAGTCGGATACCAATTCATCCAGACGAGGGCAGAACCTCTGACGAACCGACTCGTACGGTGGGGCGAGAGAGCCCAGTGGAGGGAAGAGGGAAACAAGACGCCTGCTTTGCCTAACTGTTCAAATGATACCTACGGCTGCTCCAGCAGAGCATGCATGCCATGCAGCGAAGAAGCCATCAGCAAACTAGGTCAGGAATGCCCGGAAATCGGTGCCAAAGCAGCTCAGCACCGCGGGAGAGCCAAAATCACAAAGGCCATTCCCTAGGCCTCTCCCATCCCAAAAAATAAAGGGGGGTTGTGCTCTGAAACCCAGGTGGGCTGCGTGCCTATCTGTTGGCTCAAAAGGACAGGCAAAAAACACACACACACAAACAAACCCGTGAACCACTATCATCCATGGCACATCACAGCTTCCACTTTCAAGGGATCACAATACCAGGCAGAGCCAGCCAACCTCTTCTGGATATACAAAATGAATGCTTCTCTTGCAACCTGGATAGAGTTTCCCAAATTAAGCTGGAAGGAGGGTGAATTGGGGGGTAATCCCAATGTCGTCCTCTTTCCCCACTACCAACATTTAAATATGGCGCCCTTTTAACTGCACGTGGCTTGCTTACCATCTGGGAATGAAAGAACCGGGTGGATGCAGGAGTCCAGCTGAGAGAGGCGCTCCATCAAGGGGGCTTCGTACTGGATTTCCGGAGGCACCGAGCTCCGAGTGCCACAGAGGGCGCACAGGGGGTTCACGTCGCAGCTGCACCGCCCCATGCTGTTGCGATGGACCTGGGCACAAGACGGGGACGGGGAGAGACGGTCGTTTTTATTTCATTTGTTATGCTTGTGTCCCACCTGTCCTCCATTTGACACCCCCCACCCCCCTGTTTCATCCTTGTGAGGTAAGTCAGCTAGTCGCTTCAAAGCCAAGCGGGGATTTGAACCCAGGTCTCTCGGGTCCTAGGCCAACGTTCTTAACCACTGTGCCACACTGGCTATTGGAATGTTTTCAGAAACAAGAGAGCCAAGCACCTGCTCATTTCATGCTCAGCACACACCCTAGATTATCCCTTAAGAGATGGCAGAGCCTAATCCAATCTCATCAATTCTGGTAAACTAAATTCATCAATTTCATCTCCAGGCACACTTTGGGCTTAGGAGAGTCTCAAACTTTAAGGCAGGGCACCCTGGACCGCTGCTCTTTGCCTCTGTGAAGGACACCGAAGCCAGTTTAACCTGTCTAGTGAGTGATTCTAATTAAAGAACCATTGTTATGCAAGAGTATAGGAGGCTGTGTGAGAGGCTGCAACTCCAGACTTTCACCACCACCAATCCTTAACTGGAGCGGGAGGATTGCTTCTCCTAAATCTCCATAACAACATCATGGACCCATATTAACAACTTTTCAAAGGTTTAACCTTTTTATTTCTTGTGTTTGTTAACAGTCCTTGAAAATACAGTACTTTCTCAAGGTAGCATAGACCACCTGATCAAATCAGTTTACAACATGTAACAAAGCCTTATTAAAATAGCAATACAAGAATGAAAGCAGAAAATAAGAAAGTCCTGGTTTTTATGCTCTTGCGGAAAGCCACCTTCACTCATTTCCTAGCATCAGGGAGCGAATAAAGGCAGGCATGAAGCATGCAGTCTCTATCTGGAGAAACAGTGAAAATTAGAGGGGCCCCATAAAATCAGCATAGGTCAGGAAATATGGTTTCAATATAGCTCCTTGTCCCGCTTTGCTGTAATGAGCAAATATAAGCAGCACATACACGTGAGATCTGTTTAAAGCAGCAGTATTTGCAGAGTTCTTAAAATTCAAGGTGGGGTGCTTTTTTAAAAATAATCTGGATAAACTTGGTACTGAATTTTTATTTTATTTTTAGACATAGCCAAGGGAGCGGAAAGCCCCTCCTTGCCCATTTGACCAGTCATCAGGCCAAGACAGCAAAGGGCACTCTCTCCATTCCCATCCACCCACACCCTGCACCTAAGAAGGAAAAGCAATGAATGAGGAGGCCTTATCAGTCTAACTGCCACCACCAAGTTTGACAACCTTTGCTTTATCTGCACATCACAGAGGCCCAGAGCACATACTTTACAGCGAGATGGATACAGATATCAAAATGCAACATGGGCAAATTCTCGCATGGATCCATCCTGCATTCTTTTTTTGCTTCCTGCTGTCGTTCCTCTCCCCTGCCACTCCAAATCACCAAAACCAGATTCCCGCCACCAAGTGAAAGACAAGAGGCGACACACCCATCTTTTTCCACACTGACCTTTTTGGAGAGTGGTACCAGGCTGCTGGGTCGAACAAGCCGCCTCTTCTTGCAGCTGAGGACAGGGCGAGTGCGGGCTGCTACACAGGTTCCATCAGCCACTGAAGAAGCCACGTTTAGCCTCTGCTTTTTGCGCAACAGCTCATCGGCGTCTGAGCTGTCTCCCTGAGCGTGCTCTGTCAAGCCTGGCTGTAGACTGCCCAAGAAGGGGGAAAAGCAGAGTGTTAGGTGTCTCTACCGCTTGACCACAACCCCGCTATGAGCGAAACGTTTCCAAGTCCCTGTTGTTTTAAAACAGAAAGCAAATCCACGTAATGAGGAACTGAGACCCAGACTTTAATGTCCTAGGATAATATTCTGCTCTTGGCAAGCTAAGGTTCTCCAGCTCTGTCAGAAACGCAGGAAGGGGTCTCTTGCCAAGGCAAAGCACTGGGTCTCCTTAGCTCAACACTGCCCACCCCAGCCTTCCCCAACCTGGTGCCCGCGGCAGGTGGTACTGGAACTACAACTCCCACCAGCCCCAGTTAGCATGGCCACTAGTCAGGGTTTATGGGAATTGTAGTCCAAAAAAGCACCTGGCGAGCACAAGATTGATAAAGGCTGGCCTACTAGGGTATGTTGAATTTTTCAGCTTTCAAATTCCTCCAATGAGGGGTGCTAAAAAGTTGTAACATGACTTGGGAATTCAAAATGTATTTTTGTTAAAACAATATAATTTAGTTTTGCTTGGTAGGTAAAATGTGTGTAAAACTGCACAGAAATCATTAAAAATGATTGCCAAGAACTTGCAGTTATATTTGTTGTTGCTAACGACGACAACATAGCATTCTGTTTTCCAAAAGCAGTTTATGTGCTTCTTCATTGAGCATAGACTTACCAAGCTAAATGTTATCTGATCACAAAAAATAAAAGCAGATTTGAATTCCTCACACCCAAAAACATATTTGAAGACACTTCACTGAATAAAATTTGCAAGAATTAAGTTTCACCCCCTAAAATGACACTCCCTGCTGGCCTTCACCGACAGGCAGCAGATCTTCAGCCATTTCACAGCTTTACCTGGAGATGCTGGAGCCTCAACAATGTGGGTTTTTCATGCAAAATATGCCCTCTGCCACTTAGCCATGACCCTTCCCTTTGCCTCTCCTCTCCCACCTGCCCTTCCTATCTTCAACCTCCTGCTCTTTCCTCTGCAGAAGCCCACACTTCTCTCGCACACCCCTGCTGTGCTCCTCTTTCCTGCTATAGCTTTGCCCCTCCTTGAGTCAAAGCTGTGCCTGGGGCAGCACTGTCCTCTTTCACAACAGAACCTTTCTCTCTCCCCCTCCCCAACTCCCTTCCATGCCAATCTTCCTCTCTAAGCCCTTAAGAATACCCTGGCTCTATTTGCTTGTCTCCAAAGTATTATACCTGGCCTGCATAGCATTTCTAAGAAAGGTATGAAGTGGCACTGAACAAAAGCTGTAAACGTGGGCTGTGTTAATGTTTCTAGGAAAGGTACAGACTGGTGCTGGGAACAAATGCTATAAACTGTTCTATTTGGACTGTGCAACGTTTCTCGGAAAGGTATAAACCGGTGCGGAATAAATGCTATACACTTCAGGAAGATTTTGACTCACACACAAGCTGCAGTACATCAGGAGGCAAATTCATAACCGAGGATGCCCACTGAGGAGCATAAATGTTAGAGCATATATTATCATCTCAATTCCCCCCTCCCTTTGGGGTTGGGGGATGCACTCTGCAAGCGCCTTACGTGTTAATAACTCCATTGACCGGTCTCGGCACTCCACAAGTTTTGGCAGGTAGGGACTCTGGGGTATTGCCAACGGATGAACAAAGGTTCTCTGACGAATGGGAGAGGCATGTGCCCTATGGGTAGAGAAGGAAGGGGGAGGGGAGGAAATGTGTCAAAAGTTGTACAATTCCAACATAGCCAACATATCGTTTTTCTCCTGGTTCTCTTGACATGCCATGGCAGCAAAAATCACCCAGAGTTATTTGGCATTTAGATTATTGTCTTTGCAACTTCTGCATTTCTGCCTCTTAAGCAACACAGAACATAACAGGCTGGAACACGGGCTGGTGACTTCAAAGCCCCACTGACTCAGGGATGCCCAAGAAGAATTTCCTTCAACCTTTACAAATGCTCTTAAAAAGCGAAGGTTTTCTTTGGAACAAAAAGCAGCAAGGCAGCTTTGCCTGTTTTCAATGTCTAGCTTTCTATTATTCATCATGTGATCAGTCGCTTTCTTACAGAAGGTGCCTTGCACAGCTGAGGGCATCTCAGAAGGTATCAATGCACACATCCCATGACATATCGCAACCCACCCTGCAATTTCCTAGGGAAAAAATGTAACCCTCTTGAAGCTGATCCTGAGATTGCACATCTCAGCTTAGAAGTAAAAGTGTGTTACTTTTCCTTTTATTTTCACACATTTTAAAAGATTCTTACGTAGGTAACAAGCACAAAGAATTTAAACCAGAGCTGGGGAACTTCCCTCCAGATATTGCTGGGCATCACCTCTGACCATATAGAGGACCACAGGTTTAAATAAGGGTCAACAAGTCAACTCTGTATAAAGCAGCTCCTTCTCCCTTTATATAGCTGTATTGCAGGCAGTAGTCCTCCAATTACTGGTGTGTGTGTGTGTGTGTGTGTGTGTGTGTGTGTGTGTGTATCTATACACACAGGCAGGGGGGGCCCTTAATGAAATCTACCCTCCCAACTTATAATTTTTAGCTGAAGCATGCCTCCCCCTTAGACTCCTAAAACAGCAGACTGCGGGGTTGGGGTGGCCCCTATCACCCGGTAATGTGAACATGAGTTGCTAGCCAGGGATCTCAGAGGCATTTCAAGGGCCGGCCCACGTTTCTCCAGAGTGGAGAGCGGCACTGTCAGATTAAGAAAACTGTATATTACATCCAGCTCCACTGCCAAATACAGTCTGCAGTCTGCCCTGCATTTGTACTTAGCATTCTGTATTATTGTGCGAATGACAACCTGCATGTTAATGGCCTGCAATCAAAAGCACACAATTAGCAACACCCCTTTGCCAATCACTGCTGTCCGCTCTAAGGAAAGAGGTGGACGGTTACCATCCTACAAACTGCCTGGGCAAATGTAGCTGAGAGGTCCTATCATAGCATCTGCCACCTTTTCCCAGGCTAGGAAATAAAAAGCCACCTTGTACTGGAGCTGAAATGCGGGTATATAAAAAAATATTTTCATCTGCTCTGATTAGCAAGGCCTCTTTGTGGTCTCAAGCAGAGGCCTCTCCCAGCTCTGCTACCCAAAATGCCAGGGAATGAACCTGGGGCCTGTATGCATGCCAAGCACATGCTCTTCCCACTGGACTATGGGCCATCAGAGTGCTCCCCTCCCCCCCTACAATAAGTTCAGAGAGCGTAATTGTCACAGCATTTGCTTGCTTGCAAGTGCTATGAACTCCTATGCAGAATGACTGGGAAGGTCTTGGGTTCCTGGGTCATTCACGTGCTTAAATGAAAGCACCTAGGAATCTTGACATTTCCGTCCGAAGACTGAACTGAAACACCTCTTGCATCTCTGAATCTGGGTCAGTCTAGGCCTGGCTAAGAGCAAGTTTGGAGCGTGCTGAAGAACTCTTGAGCCAACAGCTGAAAAGGTGGGATACAATTTCCCTGCCCATTCCTGGCGCCACATTGGTCCTATAAATGTGCTTCTGGCTCCAAGAGTTCGCTGCTTCTTTCTTGTCAATTGCACTGCCGTTTAAACTGCCTAGTTACACTAACACTGTAGATGGTTCTATCTACTGTTATATACCACTGGCTCTGCTGTGAACGTAAATATGGTTTTTAATGACCTCGTTTTTGCAGGAAGGAGAAACAGAAATTCTAAAACATTAAAACAAACAAATAGAAGTTTGATTCCTACGCCCTGGAATTTTGAAAACTGCCTCTGGCCCTGTGATGCAGTAAAATGTAACGCTGAACTCACAATCATGCACAAATCCTGGGAAATGTGTGTGTCCAACTTCTTGTTGACACTGCGCAGCCACAAGTGGAAAGTATGAGTCACAGAAACACAGCCATTCACGCCCACTTGGAAATGGGTTATTATTCACTTGTTCGGAGCCATAAAATTCCAGAAAAGAGGAAGCTTTAGGGGATGGGGTGGAGAACCTCTGGCCCAGCAGTCAAGTGCAACCCTACAGGCCCTCAGGCCTTCTGCTTCTCAGCTGGCTCTACTTTGCTGCTTTCAATGAGTGGTTCCGCCTGACTGGAATGTGTCCTTAACTAGATCAGTGTTTCCCAAACCTGGGACCGCAGCTGTTTTTGGACTACAATTCCCATCATCCCTAACCACTGGTCCTGGCTAGCTAGGGATGATGGGAGT
Source organism: Podarcis vaucheri (assembly GCF_965113315.1). Lineage (NCBI taxonomy): Eukaryota > Metazoa > Chordata > Lepidosauria > Squamata > Lacertidae > Podarcis > Podarcis vaucheri. The sequence continues at coordinate 28,538,673 of NC_138751.1, forward strand.
TGTAGTCCAAAAACAGCCAGAGACCCAAGTTTGGGAAACCCTGAACTAGATGGAGAATAGAGAGGGGTGCTTGGTTATCTGAGCAGAAACTGGCCTACTACTGTATGAAGGTAATATTTGCTGCTCTGCCCACATTTGCCTCTAGCGTCACACGCCCCCCCCCCCAGGTTGCTCGGAAGGGAATGTGACCCCTGGACTGAAAAAGGTTCTTGATCCTTGCTTAAGGAAATGTGCCTACTCCTTGGAAAAGCTGGTTTCAGTCAACAATCTAACAGTGGGCAACGAAAGAAAAACAGAGACAGAACTTCCACAAAACACCAATGAAATTCTCAGGGCAGGTCTACCATCTGCACTACCTACAGAGTCTGAAGAAGGGGTGGGCCAACCTGTGGTTGGACTCCAGCCCCACAGGTCCCAGCCAGCATGGCCCAATGACAGGGATTATGGAAGTTGTAGTTTAGCAACGTATGGAAGGCCACAGCTCCCACAACCCTGGTTTTAAGAGGAAGGGAAAAATCATATCTGAAACTGGGAGTCTATTAGTGAACCCTGGAGATTTCTGGATTTTCTGATGTGCTTTGCGTTTGTTAGCTTTTGAACTTCCCTTCAAAACCTTCCCTGGAATTTCTTTTGCCTATGCCTTCAAAATCCCCAGAAATATGTACTGGTCTTTCCCACGTTTTGCAATCAGTGAACGTATTCTGCATATGGAAATAGCTTCCATGCACAGATCTGTGGATAGGGAGAAGGCACTGAACAAGGAGCAGCAGACAGGGCAAAGTCACCTGGGAACATGCATGGAACCCAGTGGCTTCATGCTTCTCCCCATGTTGGAAGTCTGTGCTGCTCTGGGCTCAGCAAACTTGTACAGTGGTACCTCGGGTTAAGAACTTAATTCATTCTGGAGGTCTCCTCTTAACCTGAAACTGTTCTTAACCTGAAGCACCACTTTAGCTAATGGGGCCTCCCACTGCCACTGCTGCACAATTTCTGTTCTCATCCTGAAGCAAAGTTCTTAACCTGAGGTAATATTTCTGGGTTAATGGAGTCTGTAACCTAAAGCGTATGTAACCTGAAGCGTATGTAAACCGGGGTACCACTGTACCTGCAAAATTTTGGCTGCTCCTGCAGTTCTCTATATAGATACGCAAAGTATGCATATTGGTATTTTCCTGAATGCTGGGTCAAAAACAACAGAGCAGGAGATAGACAGACAGACAGACAGACAGACAGACAGACAGACAGACACACACACACACACACACACACACACACCCTACAGCCAAAGCCTGCCTACTTCTTTCTCTCTGCATGCAGGATAGTTTTCCCCCCTGCACAGTGTACAAACAAAGGATCTGTTAAAAGCAAAGAGAATGACTGAAGTAGACAGAGCAATATAATGCTAGCAGAGGAACAGGGGACTGGAAGGAACAAGAGCCTGGCCAGCTCTTATAGCACCCTCAGCACTTACCAGTCTGTCAATCCCGGGCTCCGGCTTGACGTCAGCACTAAGAGTGTGGGATGAGTCACCTAATAAAGGGTCAGAGGGAGGCGCCTCACCAAGGAGTATCAGGCCCTGAAAGAGACAGGGAAGAGCAATTCAGTGGCATCTTTCTCAGGCGGCTTCTCCTTCACACAACTCCCAAGAAATTTCTTCTTTCCCCTTTCACTTTATTTGCAAAGCTTCTCAAGAGACATCAGTTCCTCCACTTTCTCCTACCAGTCAACAGTCCCTTTTCCATTCTTGCACCAATTTGCGCCTAAATGATGGAGAGCTTAAGGGATGAGAGCGAGGGAAGGAAAGCATCAAGGTGGGGTTTTTGTTTTGTTTAAGTTAGCTTAATGCTCCCAGAACAAGATTCTCCTTTTCATTCTCCTTTATTGTTCCGACACATGCTCTTTGTGATGCCTACAACAGCTGATGAAAAGGCAGCTTATGTAACACAGCCTTTGCTTTCCGTTGTTTATTCAAAGTCAGCAGATTTGTCTCTCCAATAAGAAACCTTGACTTTCCTTTTTGGGACAGAGAACTTCAGGGACAGGAGCAAAGTGGAACTGACATGCACACATCTTTTAAATCTGGATCTTCCATAAGACTTAGGACTTGAGCCTACATAGAGCTAAGATAGCGTCCAATGCATATTCTGTTACAGAAAGATTCCCTTGAAGCTTCTGCTGTGGCAGCCAAGGGAGAACTAAGCAAGGCGGCAGGAGCCACGCCCCCTTTGTGTGTGTATTTCCCCAAATGAGGCTCTGTGCCAGGACAGAACCTATAGGCATGCGAGTCCATAGAGAGGGCAAAAGAAGAGTTATATTATTATTCTACATTCCAGATTCCCAAACTACGGACAAGTATCAAAGAATGTTCCTCTTTCAACAGCCTCCAAAAAAATTGTAAACTTATTTAAATGCTAGCAATTTAGAACCAGATGCATAACCAATAGAAATATGCTCAGTTGACATAATTATTTTTCTGGAGGCCACAGCAACGCCGTTTCTTTCTTTCTTTCTTTCTTTCTTTCTTTCTTTCTTTCTTTCTTTCTTTCACTACAGTGTCTTCACTGTAGAATGCATAAACCCTTTCATAATATATCATACTATGACTATATCTGGGTCCTCACCAACTCACTCACAAAGGGCATAAAACAACAAGCAGGAAGTAGAAACTGGGTGCCCAGGGACTCCAATTATTATAAAATTTGAACGTGGGACACTTTCACAGCTCCTGCTAAAGGCTCGTGACTTGTAAGTTTACCTTACAATAGCAGGTGGCATTCTTGCAGAGAACAACTCAAGCCACATGTTGGGCTGATTTGGGAGTCTCTTCTTCATAAACTTGAGCCAGCTTTAAATTAGGGGAGGTATACAATAGGCAGGTATGGATATATGAGCCCTTGCAGAATGCAAGTTGTGCTTGCTAGGACATACTTGTTTTAAAGGGACCTTTCATTTCAGGTTAAGAATCTCAGCCAGCATCTGAGAACAACACACACACACAGAGAGAGAGAGAGAGAGAGAGAGAGAGAGAGAGAGAGAGAAAACTAGGCAATGCCTTTTATTTGGGCCATGTGTTTACAAATAAAATAGGCAAGCTCTTCAGTTACACAGATCTATTCTCTTCCAACGAAAGCAATGGGCATTATCATTTCTGGAGCACTTGCTGCGTGCAACGTTATCTACAGCTCATATTCCACTAATCCTGCAACCCAAAAACGCAAGCCTCATTAGGGTTTGCCACTTTCAGGGCTGGTCAGGTTTTGCAAGCTTAATTAATGGGCCCTCATCTCTGAGACATCTCTGGGACACGGGTGGCACTGTGGGTTAAACTACAAAGCCTAAGACATGCCAATCAGAAGGTCGGCGGTTCGAATCCCCGTGACAGGGTGAGCTCCCGTTGCTCGGTCCCTGCTCCTGCCAACCTAGCAGTTCAAAAGCACGTCAAAGTGCAAGTAGATAAATAGGTATCTACTCCAGCGGGAAGGTAAACAGTGTTTCCATGCGCTGCTCTGGTTCGCCAGAAGCGGCTTAGTCATGGTGGCCACATGACCCGGAAGCTGTACGCCGGCTCCCTTGGCCAATAAAGCGAGATGAGCGCCACCACCCCAGAGTTGGCCATGACTGGACCTAATAGTCAGGGATCCCTTTACCTTTTTATCTCTGAGACAGCCCACGTAAACCTTGTCACTGTCACCCCACTACCCATTTGCTTGGCTTCCACCCCACCTGGACTCAATCTACACATCCACGTACAGTGGTACCTCTGGTTGCAAACGGGATCCGTTCCGGAGTCCCATTGGTAACATCAGCGTAACGCAACCCATTTCTGCAATTCACTGCGTCTGCGCATGCACGTGACGTCATTTTGCGCGTCTGTGCAGCGGTGAAACCCGGAACTAACCCTTTCTGGTACTTCCGGGTCGCCGTGGGACGCAACCTGAAAAAACGTATCATGAAGCAAACGCAACACGAGGTATGACTGTAGAGGGAAAGCTCAAGTCAACTGGAGCATGCTGCTCCTTCTCTTCATTCCTGGCACACCTGGAGAAAGCATGTGAATCAGAATTGCAGAGCTGGAAGGGCCCCTGAGGATCAGCTTGTCCAACTCCTCCAATGCTGGAATATGCTGCTATCTCATACGGGGATCAAACCTGCAGCCTTGGTGTTATCCATGCTCCAATCAACTGAGCTGATGCTGGGCATAACATGAACATGCAGGGACAGCAAGGAGGAGGAGCAGCAGCAGCCACCAGGACATGGAGATCCATGAGTTGCCAGTGGCACCTTGCATAGGTGTGTGTCATGGCGGCAGGTGCCCTGTGATCCTGACCCCTAAAATAGGCCCTGCCTATTTTAGTACAGTGAACTGCAGCTGGGACGGCACTCGTAGCCCGGGCTAAAATAACTATGTGCAACTCACATGCACCTGCTCAGGCACCATTGCCATTAAGAACAAACTCTGCAGGTGTTTCTTCCTTGTGGAAAGGCATTTGGGTGAAGGGGTTTTCATCCCCATGGGTACAAATATGCTTGACCTACACGAGCAACCACAGCACACAAAATGGTGAGCAAATCCCAGGAGGTATTTATAGCTAATAAATTTTTTTAACCTTGTGTATTTTAAATTTGGTACTGTATACTGAAAAAAAATTAAAACAAATTGAGTACTGTAGTGACAAAATAAAATACAAAATATAAAGATCTAGACTGTCCACAGCCTTGCTACTTTGGCACAGGTGACCATTTTGGAATAAGCATTATTTAGCAAATGTTCAAATGCAGAAGCAGCCTAGAATTCTCATCTAGCAGAGTGCATTTCCAACATTGCTCCTCCTGTTCAGGGCTCGGGTTTATGTCTGCCCTGGGACCATTTACACAAGACTCACATGCATCACCACCCACAGAGTATTTCACCAAAGCAATGCTTCCTGCTTTTGCCCTCTGCATGGTTCCCAGTTCTTTTGCCAATCTGATGAAGCCATAAAAGCTTGAATTGGACTGTTGCCAGTCTTCGGTCCATGTTTGCTCTTGCACAGTCCTCTCTGTTGTGCAGAACGAAGCTATCACAAGCACAGCTGTAGCTCAAATCCCAAGCCTCTCAGATGAACAGGACCAGGGTGGATATTTTCCAAGGCAAAGATGGAAAAGGATGCTTTGCCGTTATGGATGTGGTTGGGTCCCTATGTGCCAATCTTATTTTATTTTTTTTGCATCACACAGAGGCCACGAGGAACCAGAAATATTGGCTAAACCAGTACAATATTATAGGATGGGCAGTTGAAAAGAGAGATCCGGGATACAGGGATGCATCAGTCCAAGCTAGAGATGCTTGAGAAATTCAATCTTCTGATACAAATACTGATAGGGCTATGCGTAAATCAACTTTTCAAAGCCCAGCACCATCTATTTCTGCATCCCCAACTTGTATTTTCAAAATGTTGAGCATCTGCAGTGGATGAAATGATAGAACGCTTTCCCACTCTGAGGACTAAAATCATGCTTTTGGATTTGATGTGAAATAATTTAAAGATTTCAGGCCACATCAGCTGGCTCCGAATGACTTGAGCTGTTTTGCATTGATATACTTGGGATACCATGAACTAGTCTACACTTTCTTAATGTAAACCAGTACAGCCTTCAATATTATGTGCTTTATAAATGTGGAACGTGCTAAAAATGTGGTTACCTAAGAGGAATAAAAAGCACTAGTGGCTTTTTTTTTTAAAGGTCACGTAAGCAACTTTGACTTACATCTGCCAGCTTCTGCTGCTGCCTTTAATCGGCATTCATACACCACACCAGATTAAGTCATACAATTATGACCCGGTATCAAAGGTATTATTTTGCCTTTTAAACATGCAATGCAAAAGGGAAACACTTGAGGAGATATTTTTTCAGAATCAGGGTCTGAATACTCGCAGGTGAAGACGTATCCTTTTACTTCCCTTACCTTATTGGCTCGGATCTGCTTGTAAATATCCGTTTGCTGCCGGATTCGGTACTCTAGATCCGAGACGTGCGCTTGAAGCCAATTCCAGCGGCTGACAATGGCTGCTCTGTCTGCTGCCCACCGCCATTCTGACCTTCGCCTCCTGGAAAAAAGAGGGAAAGAAGCATTCTGTGTCAAGGAGTGGACGGACACACGTTGCCCCAGTTTGTGAGTCACCCATTCTTGCCACTTTGTCTTATTTGTACCTCGGCTTTAGAAAAGGGGGACGTGGACAGGACTCAACCACCATGAATCATTACGGTCCATCTCCCACCCATCTGGAGCGCCCCAGGTGGGCTGCCATAAATGATGGCTGCATTCCATCTCAGATTCCAATTGGTCAGATCGCCCAGGTTCCCGCTCCACAGCAAAATACCCTACAACTCTAAAGCATCTACACCAGACACTTGTCCAAATTGCTTTTACAAATTTATAGACTTCACAGCCTCTCTAGCCTGCTTATTCCATGGATGAGCTCTTTTAAAACATTAGGAGCCTACCCTGCTCCCTATACATATTCCTATGTAATGTCAATCTGCTGTTATAATTTCGCCCAAATACCCCAACAGAAACATTTGCCCTTGAGCCCTTTCAGCCTTCTCAAACTTCTGCGCCAGGTTTCCTCAACATGATGCCCCCTCCAGTTGTTTTGCAATACAACTCCCACCATGCCTGGTCATAAGCCATACTAAGTAGGGCTGATTTGGAGTTCAACATGATCTGGAGCAGGCTTCCTCAAACCTGGCCCTCCAGATGTTTTTGGCCTACAACTCCCATGATCCCTAGCTAGCAGAGCCAGTGGTCAGGGATGATGGGAACTGTAGTCTCAAAACATCTGGAGGGTCGAGTTTGAGGAAGCCTGATCTGGAGGGTATTAAGTAGGGGAAGGTTGTTCTACACTTTAAATCACCCCTGTAGCTCTCTTCCATAAATGGAATGGAAATTTCTAGAATGGAAGTACGGGGGGGGGGGGAGAGAGAAATGCCTTAAGAGCACCAAATACAGGGGAGACTTTTACTTTTAGGAACTGTGTTAGTTAAAAACAGCATGTGTGAAAGGCGTCACAATGACAACAGGACAGAGTTGAAACTGAGGAAGGGGCACTTTTTGCAAGCATTTCTGCCCCCTGAAAAAAAAGTGCACATACACCTTTGGCAAACTGGGGTGCTCCAGAACAGGAAGGGAAAAAAGTGTCCGTGGTACAGTGGTACCTCGCAAGACGAATGCCTCGCAAGACAAAAAACGTGCAAGACGAAAGAGTTTTCCGTTTTTTGAGTCGCTCCGCAAGACAAATTTCCCTATGGGCTTGCTTCGCAAGACGAAACGTCTTGCGAGTTCTTGCGAGTTTGTTTCCTTTTTCTTAAAGCCGCTAAGCCGTTAATAGCCGTTAAGCCGCCAATAGCCGTGCTTCGCAAGACGAAAAAACCGCAAGACGAAGAGACTCGCGGAACGGATTAATTTCGTCTTGCGATGCACCACTGTATTCCTCCCCGACCCCCATTCAGTGCAGGGCAATGATTTCTGTCTCCAGTGACATAATCACAATGGCAAACCTGATTGGCTACATAGTGTCTTAACACTGGCTATGCAATCTGCGATTGGCTAGAATCACAGAGCTAGCAAGAAGAAATGTAATTTTTTAAAATCACACTTTTGCTGAAAAGGGCAGCAAACAGACACAAATAAGCACTTAAGGAGTTTTCAGGGAACATTTTGTGGGTGGGTGTGAAAAAGTCCCCATTTTACGCCAAAAATGTTGGGAGAACATTTGGCGCAGCACTAATTGATTAGTCATGTGAAGCTAGGTCCCTATTTCAAAGCAGAAGGACAGCTTATTGTCCTACACCTAATACAGAAGAACAGGGTGGGTGAAGTTGCAAAATACAAAATGGGGTCAAAGTATTTGTCCAAAACCAAACAGCAGTGACATTACACTAATGCAGGGGTCAGCAACCTTTTTCAGCTGTGGGCTGGTCCACCGTCCCTCAGACCATGTGGTGGGCCAGACTATATTTTGAAAGGGGGAAAAAAATGAATGAACTCCTATACCCCACAAATAACCCAGAGTTGCATTTTAAATAAAGGCGCACATTCTACTCATGTAAAAACATGCTGATTCCCGGACCGTCCACAGGCCGGATTGAGAATTGCATTCGGCCTCCGGGCCTTAGGCTGCCTACCCCTGCACTAACACACCTAAGCCACAAACTGGAAAGAGACATTCACTATATAGAAGAAAGTTGTGAATGTGTACACTACAAGAACAACTCCCAACAGCCTTTCCTTCAATGACTCAGAAAAGGTGGATCTTCCCCGCTTAAAATGAGAGGCATACTACCCATGCCCAATCAAATCAGTCAAAGGTTGCTTGATTTTTGCTTGAGGGCTGCCTAACCAAAGGTTTCCTGAAGGGGATAAATGCCATCCTAACCTGAAAACATACGGAAGTAAATATTATACAACACAAACACTCGCATATACACTTCTGGCCCTTGACTCTACAATACAACATTACCAGCAGGAGAGACATTCACACTCCTACATTTATAAACAACTATTTTAGAAGGGTGTGTGTGTGCGTGTGTGCGTGTGTGTTTTAAGCACCTCATCAAGTATGGCTGTCATCTACCTGAAAGAAAGACCTGTGTAGTGTGAGTGAGCCTGTTAAGATTGTCTTCTGCATTTCTCCAAGGTGTTTTCTTTTTATCCCTCCTCTTTTCGTTTCTCTTATTGTCTTTGGGAGATCTGTCCTGAGAGAAATGCGGGGGACAATCCAACAGGCTCTCTCACACCACACCAGATTTACACAGTTCCTTCTTAGGTTTATCAGAGAGGCTCTGCTCTGGGGTACCATCATCATTGTGGCAGAGTTTAGCTCCATCTTGGAGTAGAGGCCAGTCTTGGTAGTTGGTGATGTGGCTTTTCCGAAACATTTTAAATGGGTGCATTCCATCTGCATTGAGAAAGTTTCCATTTGCACTGGAAAACTTTCTGGTGGCCAAGAGCAGGGGTCACCAACATGGCACCACACCCAGAGGCTTTCTCTGGTGCCAACAGGGAGCACCCCACCTCTCAAAATTAGGCTTGAAAGAAGCATTCTAATATGGAGTATTGACTAGGTTAGAATTTCTTATCGACTACTATGAAAAACAGTCTCAAGGGAATTTACAGTTAAGTTGTGGTGTATACATAGCAGCAGCAGTGTGGGGGTGGGGGTAAAACCCTGTTCTAGAGAAGGACCTAATTCATAATGTTTAGTTTCATTTGTATTTCATAAACAAAGCTAAACACTTTTATACTGCCCTGCTTGAAATTGGCATCCATTCATTGCTACTGGTGAACTTACGAAACGGATGTTTTTCCATGGAAAAATGAAGTACTAGATTTTTTTCTGTGGATGTTTTCCCACCTCACATCAGTGTTTGCCACATTTGTAGAACTCTTCAGAGAAAGGTCGGGCAGGCTAGCAGAGTCATTTATTATTATTATTATACAAATTGGAGAAATGTGAAATGCAAATTTAGTGTTGTACTGTTCCATGCCATCCCACTTTAAATCTTGTGATTTCATCGTTTTATCAATATTTTGTACTGCACTTTGTGTCCTTTATGTTCGCAGATAGCAATCAGACAGATAAAAGCATCCAAGAAGGGCAGGTGTGGACAAGGGATGTGCAGATATTGCCCATCAAGAAGCAGGATGCTTGGAGGATGGGGACAGGCAGAAGAGATAAAGTAGCTTTTCAATACCCTAACTAAAATCTGGTGTTTTTAATGACAAATTATGAAGAAGCAGCTCTTATCAGCTTCGATTTTAACCAACATACTTTAAGTCAAACAAAGTATTGCTATTTCTGCCAAATAGGTTCCTCCTCCACCACCACCATTTCCTCTACACCGTACTTTCCTCCCCTCTAGGAGAGTGTGGTGGCTATTCTAAATTCATCCCTTCTCTCTTTCTAAGAATACGGAATTGCTTTTTTACTAAGCCAAACAACTGGCTTTTCTAGGCTGGTACTGTCAGCAGCAAGTCTTGACCTTAGCATGTTCAGGTCAAAGATCTGCTATTCACGGTCCTTTAAAACTGCAGGTGCCAGGGATCAAATCCAGGGCCTTTTGACATACACAGCACACATTCTACCAGTGCCTCTCCACTGCTATATGTTCTGCCACACTAAAAAAAGAAGAGAAAAAGACCATCTTTATTAGAAACAGCATTGGATTCAATTTCTACAATGGCTACAAACACAAAACTTTAAAGTTTCAGCTTGCTAACAATGAGCAGCCACTTAAAGCAGATGTGGCCGCAGTGAAACAGAAGCAAACCACAACTGAGACTCAAGACAAGAAAGATGCAAATCATAGCAGCCGTGGAGTTCTAAGACTCTGGCAGCTGTCGCAAGATCTGGGAATCATTCTTCCACACTGGAATTGCATGAAAAAAGAAAAACCCTGCATGAGGACTCGTAATATTTAATCCCAGCTGGATTTTCCCACAGCACCTGAGCAATTTTCTACAGCCCAGTTAATATCCAAAGCTGAACCTAGGTTGTTGTTGTTGTGTTGTTGTTTTTTTAAAATCCCCTCTGCCTGTAGAAAACTAGCACAGAACAGATGAGTTGGTTAGGCCAAAACACCACCCCCTGCCCATGTACAGGTTAAAAAACAACAACTTTGCAAGGACTTTTAAAAACAACAACAACAGACCACAGAATGTTCCAAAATGTTGTCCCCCCCCACCTGCATTCTTAATTAGCACTGGGTGGTAACATAGAAACAGAAGGGATAATGCTGACCTGTCTGCCAGTATCGAAGGTGAAACAAATCTGTTCATACAAAAGGCTGATTTTTCAATATTTTCCTCTCCTCACTCCATTACTTGAAAGGTATTTATTTGCAAGTTTTTAATCCTCATTCCTTGTTTTAAGCTCTGAAGTCCTGATATTTCATAGGTCTTGAAAGAAAGGGTACCGCAGCATGTCAATTGCAATTTAATGGCAAGTGGCACTAAATCTAACTCTAACAACAACAACAACAACAACAACAACAACAACAACAACAGAGTATCTGAAATCCACCTTAGGTATGTAGCAATCCAAACCATAAGTTCTTATTTGGAGGCCCCCTTTTAGGTGAGGTATTTTGGGGAACCACCAACAGCCTTTTTGGTGGTGGCACCACATTTGTGAAATCCTTCTGTAAAGAGGGCCACCTTGATTATTTAATTTCTATACCGCTTGATATATTAAAATAGCTCTTAGCAGTGTACAAAAAAGAAACAGCCAATTTAAAACAAAATATTACAAAAAGTTACACATAAAAATGCTACGTTAATATGAAGTTACCTATCTGTCTGTCTGTCTGTCTGTCTCAATTCATTTTCCTTCTGACACACCTTCCCTCTCAGCCTCCTGGTTCTCACCCAGGGTTCAAACAAACTCTCTGCTCACCTACAAAATGTTCCTGGAAACTGTGAACACCACCCTAGTCTCTCACTATAGGACTTGCTTTTGATAGGCAGGCCAAAGGTAGAGGGCACTTCCTCAGGCTGCCCACAACTGTGTCCTGTTCAGCTGCACTCGACACACCCAGCTGATGCAATTTTGATGCCAAGCAAATTGCCTTTTTATTTTCTCAGGCATCTTTATCAGCAAAAGCTTTCATTTATTTTATCACTGTTGTATATTTTTATGTTCCTTTTTTTTTTTTACTGCATGCATTATATGTTGTGCTGAACTTTTTACTCTAATGAAGATGCCCCGAGAACCCAGTTATACAACAATCTATAAATATCAGAAATAAAAAAGCACACAGCCTTAAAACATGGAATTTCACATGAAAAATCAGAGCATTGTGGGAAGTGTAATTTTGTACAAAGTACGGGAAGAAACCACATGTCCCAGTTTCCCCCTTCGCTGAGATTTTATTGAGGATTTACTGGGCTTTGTTGTTTCCATGTAGCAGGTACTGAAACAGCATCAAGCTTAGAAATGAATGAAATGTAGGGAAATGAAAGTGCAGAAAAACTGGTGTCTGTCCTCACAAACAGCACCTCTTCCTACGGAAAAAGCACCTTTTCTTCCAAAACATTCTACCGTTCAACATTAAAAATTGTAAACCAGAACAAACTGTACAACCGTATTTCTACCAGCTGGAGACAGTGAGAGCAGACAGTCTTAGACCTGAAGTTCTAAAAAGATATTAGGTGGGAAATAAACATCGAATTCTATGCTACGCCACAGAAGTAAATCATGCGCTGGTTACAAGAGAATATCTTGCAAACTTTCCCTATCTTCCTTGGCATTTCAGAAATAATGTCTTCTAGATTTGGTTGTTAAAATGCTAAGAAGATAAATACCTTTCCCTGTTTATTATGTCTGAATCACAAGCATCACACACACACACCCCCTCTGGCCTTTGCCAACATTTCTGAATGGCATATTCAACAGTGCTTTCCCACTCACCCATTATTTTGCAATAAAATCTAAGACAGTGTTAAGTCAGGCTCCCTAAACATCCTCTCGACTTCTGCTCTGTTCATCATCTCATGACAGTTTAAGTCACCCATCAGTAAAGCCCATCACACAGACTGCTTCCTTTCAACAGGATACACTAGAAGGTGCCTGTAGCTACCACCTTATTTTTAGCATTGGTAGCTTTGAGGACTTCTTTCAGGGTAAACAGATCAAGCTGAAGAACTAAGCAACTTTACTCACCATTCTTGGTTTTCCTCTTCACCAACCTGAAAGGGATTGACCAAATTGCACAACTTGTCTGAAAGAAGACAAAGCCCAGTTCTAAAATGCCAGCGGCCTTCCTTTGTAGCCGGCACAGAAACACAGGATACTAAACAAACTGTGGAGAAGGAGGAAAGAGACCAGTCTCTGTTCTTCTAGCCTAAATTATCTACAGAAGCTAAAATATTTTTTATTGCGATTCTATCCAAAGATGATCAGTATTTTGGAAAATGAACCACCAATATCCTACTTTCCAGCATTAATATATCTTATTATCATGTTGGTTTCTTTGGGTCGAGTGTCGGGGTAGGAAAGAAGGAGATATTCTAATGCAATACTCACCATCTGTAGAGACAGAATCCGTAATCCTATACACACTAACCTGGCAGCTTGTTCCACTAAACTCAATGGGACAAGTAAATATGCTTTGGATTAGGTTGAGAGCATAGAAAATGCACTGGAGAGATTCAAAATCGTCTTGTAAAAGAATCCAGCAAGTTTCATGTTATCTGGTTCCCATTTAGATGTTCTCTATGTGTAGTGAAAGAAAAGCACACATATACCTCCCCAATTTAATGTTTATTGCACTATCATGTTTCATTTCGTTTTGTTTACTTACCGTCAAATATAATCATGGAAAATAACACTCACAAAGGCATGTGTTTATTTTATGTGTGTACATATCTTACACACATATCCGTAAGCAAACAAATGTGTAGGTGGGCTTATAAAAGTTTGACTTTGTTTTCATCTGGATAAATGATTTCTGCTTTAAACGTTCGGTGCCTGCTCCTGAATATTTCCATGGAGCAGAATGCAGGGAATCAAATGTGTGTATGCATATCTATTTACCTTCAAACACGTGTGGCACTGTACACACATGCATAGCAAAGCACCAAAAACATTCAGAAGATGTGTTATCAAGCCTTCCCTGTTTCTAAACAGAGGGCTCCATTTGCTTTAGCTGTCTCTATGTAGGGTTCAGATTAAGAAAGATGACATCATGCTCAGGACACAGCCAGATGGCCTGGCAGGATCTGTGTCACTTTAAATGGGGCTCCGTGATCTACATGCGAAGACATGTCATCCCTGCTTGCAATGACTAACACGCCACGTCTTACTACTCAATAGTGCATGCTAAGAGGAGGCCACAGAAACACTACCGCCACTGCAATGTCAACCACTTGTTAAAGATCTACTATCCAAACCAAATCCTCCAAAGGGTACACAATCCACTGAGCTGTTTACACGGCAGAAACTGAAGGGAAGCAGACAGTATTCCACTTCTCAGCCCCAAGTTATTTGGAAGGCTCATCCCCATTTAGCAACACTCAACACTTTCTCAGGGTCAAGAAGCTGGCCTCACACTTCTTCCTGGATAGCTCAGTTGGTTAGTGCATGGTGCTGATAATGCCACGGGTGCAGGTTCAATCCCTGTATGGGGCAGCTGCATATTCCTGCATTGCGGGGGGCTGGATGAGATGATCCTCAGGGTCCCTTCCAACTCTACAATTCTATGAAAACAGGCCAGTGATTCTCAAACCAATCTTCAGCTGTGGCTGGTGGTGTGGCCCCTGTACAGGTAAAACGGGAGAGTCAGCAATCAAAACCAATCTGGGATGGTCCTTCTTGTCACCTGTTCCAAGCAGCAGGGGCAAGCATGTCTCTTCTCAAACAATGGGTGGTTCAATTACTTTTCAGGGGCCGTTGCCCAATATCATCTCTTCTCTATTATATCTGCCCCTCCCCACTCCCTTGGGTCTCAGTCATCCCATCAACTGGCCCCCACCAGGGCCTGCACTTGAGAAAGTATAGAAAATTTAATCTTTGGTCAGGCTTACTTGGGAGTGTCAGTCTTCTATTTGCGCGAGTGGCTTCAACCAGGCAATAGAAATAAAAAGCTAGTTTGTTGCACACTAAAGGATGTGTGTGTGTAAGAGAAAAAGTTATAAACTATAGTAACTTTAATAACAGATATAAAGGGACTAACGCTTATGCCAAGTGTTCATCTGAAAACAATCCCCACCCCCCAAAAAAACTTCAGCATAACAAGAGCGATGCCAGAGATGGCAACCTGATTAGCACCCGCATGGCAGACACTCACTGCCAGGGCCTCTGAAGTTTTGAGTTTCAGTATGTGGGTATGCTGCAACTTTCCCCTTGGAGAGACACAGCAAGCAGAACCAACACATCAAGCGGCAAAAGATGTGCCCTTAGCCTGCAAACCTATTGAGAGCTCAGAAGGCTGGAATCCTTCATTACACTTCCCAGTGCAGACCACATTCCGAAGGAGAATGTTATTTCCCCCACCTCCAGCTCCAAACAATAGGGCTTGCTAGCAGCCCACAGATCAGATTTTACATAAACAAAGCAAATCTGTGGCATCTTTTCTCATGGCCAACCTTTCTCCCTTGAATTAGACACAGCAAAGGGAGCTAACGCGGCCAGCACTGCTTAAAAAGAGCTAAGAATGCAGGCTGCTACAGGACCACAGAAGGCCGGGAAGGCACAGGCAAATGCCAGGGACATTCTCAGCACCAGCACCCAGTGCGACACACACACACACACACACACACACACAGCCCACTGCCACATTTGCGCGCATGCCAAGCCAGCATCACAGGCTGCTTGACTGACAAGGACAACCTCCTGGAAATCTAAACAGATGGCGGTTGTTGCGAAAAGGGAGCTGCGTGCTCATGCGCACACCAGGAAGGTGTGGGGGGGGATGACGATTTATGCTTCTCTCCAATGTCGCATCACAGAGAGAAAGAGGGAGGGAAGCGGGCTGGGGGGGCGGGCAGGGCGGGGAGAGAAATAAACAGATGTATGCTGGGAAGGTCTCAGCCCTTTTATTTATTTACAGAGAAGGGGAAAGCAGAGAAAAGGAATAACCAGGCTGAGGAGGAGGAGACTGGAATGTATGAGCTCAGCCTGGGAGGGTTATAAATACTGCAGCAGCCAAGCAAGCTAAATGGGGCCAACCTGCCCTACTTCATTTCTTCGAGGGACAGGGCAGCAGGGAATACAGAGTTCCTCTTTTCTCCTCCACCCACGAAAGACTGTTAGAATCTTGTGAATCTGAGCTAGGAATCAAAGCATTAAAGACACACAGAAACCCATTTTATTTTATTGCAAAAGTAACAAAAGGCTAAACTGCTACATGACTGGGAGCTGGCAAGCAGGGAGAAAGAAGGCAGAAGCATCAAGCAGCCAAGAATACCCTGCCTGAGTGCGAATGAAGTCAGAAAGGCTGGCACAAATGCACACATGCCTTCCCAAATATTGAACGGGAGTAGGACAATTCTGCTAGCGGAATAGCAAAAGGAGAAACAAAGGAAAAAGAAAGCCAGATAGGCAAGCTCTCAGGATCCACCTAATAGCCAAAACAATAGGCCATAATAAATATTATTATGCAGAGGTGTCTAGACTCTGATCACCATCACTAGTAATAAATAGCAGCTCTTTTGGATGCTAAAATGGGGAGGGAATTTGGAGCCGAGTCAATGTGCACACAAATAGAAAGGAAAGTATACACAAATATACATACACAGGGCAAAACCATGTTCTAATCCTGAATGGGGGGAATCTAAATCAAGAGGAGACATTAATGGAATGCCCAATGTATCCAAACCAAAGATACAGCATTTTGCAAGATCTGGTGCTAGTCATCGGAAGTTAAACCGCCATACCAAAGCCAGAGAGAAGGGGTTGAAACCAAATCAAGTGCATAGACTTTGAAGTTACTTCTGTGTTGTTTTTTTACAGTGAGTTTTTGGGATAGCTTCCCCACGCTCAGCAAACACAATAAATCATAATACCCACTACTTTTATGATGTATTTTAAAATTCCTATTATTAATTTAAAATAGGAATCTTAAGTGATGGTAAAACAAACAATGGTTTGTAGTTTGACTTTGGCGTATAATGGACACAACTGTTTTGCAGACACTTTCCAGCTGATAGGAACAGGATACTCTGTGAATACTCTGGTGGTCTCTGGACTCTACAGCAGATGAATCAACTGTCCCACGTATTTTCCAGATGCCCCCTTCTTCCAGACTGACACTGCTCAGCTCTTCATTTAAGAGGAGATGGGGGGCACTGGAACATTCGGGTAAGTTTCCGATTTCTTGAATTCATCAATAACAACAAATGGATACCAATTGAAAGCACAGTATTAGGCAAGTTTGGCACTGCTCAAGTGTTGTTTTTTAACACAAGTAAACTAAGCATGCTATATTAGAATACTCTCTAGGGCATCGTAAACTTTTAGGTTTCATGATGCAAATTACTGTATGCAAATTACCCTGCTTTGCATAATGACGGCCCTTTCATCATTCATTTTCCCATTCAAAAATTCCCAGAAAGTCCACATCACTGGCTAGTACTCACATTAGCAATGCTATAATGGTGAACTGCCATTTCACCACCACCACCACCCCTACACACTGCAACTGGACAGTGTTGTCTTGGATAATTTCATTCTGGCCATCTGGGAAGACAGTAGAATCCTCAACATCCCACTACAACCAGTTGATGATATACTCACAGTTCTAACTTGGGACACAATAATGAACAACATGGTTCTGAGCACACTTTCTGAACTAGCGCTTGAGACCAGTGATGGGACTGGGTGAGAGTAGAAAAAGCTAAAACTTAATCCAGACAGGGAGGAAGTACTGGGGGCTTCTCTAACCCTGCACTGGGTGTTTGAGCCAGGTTTGAATGGGGTTTAAACTGTCCCTTAACAAACAGGTACACAGCTTGCGAGAAGTCTGGATCCAGCACTGCTCCTGGTTGCCCAGATGACCCCTTTTTGGCAGCTTCAGGGAGTGTTCCAGCTGAGTTCCTTCCTTAGGAAATTGGGCCTGGCCGTGATCATTCATGCTCTGGTTACATCCAAATAAGATTATTGTAATGTGCTGTACATGGTGTTGACTTTGAAGACTGTTCAAAAGCTTAAATTGGTTCAATTGGTCAAGGGGGGGGGAGAGAGGTATCCCAAATATATCATCTTAGTGTTGTTCCAGCTGCACTAATTGCCAATTTGCTTCCAGACCTGATTCAATGTTCTGCTCTTAACCTTTATGGCCCTAAATGGCCTAGGAACATACAAACCTGCCCAGATACTTCATTCAACAATGCCCTTAGTTCTTCTTACTAAGTACTGGACTATGTATGTGCATGTGGGTAGGTACGAATGCAGATACAACTGCAACTTGGGATGGTGGTTTGGTGGTGGTGGTTGTTTTTTTTTTTTTAAATCTTCACCATGAAAAACACAGATACTCTCTATATGCTGAAACAGGTATACAAGAACACTCTGTGAATAATTAGATACAGCCAAGCCATAGGTAAAGGCGGCGGGAGGGGGGGGGGGAGATCCACTTGGGTTACACAGGCCCTTCCTGTCATTTTCTATCTAGCCTACAGTGATGAAAGCTGCATTATATACCAGGAACTACATTATCGAAACATGTTCCTCCAGCTGCTTCTGCAGAGTTAACAAAGGCATTCCAGCAAACGTGACAAAGATATTATCTATGAAATTCCCCATTCTTCTTCCTCTGTTTTGAGCCTAGAGTGGAGGGAGGGGAAATTTCCACTTCATCTTCCTTTCCCAAGCCAGAAATGTAAACTGTGGGGGGGGGGGAGAGAAAATCCCCTTAAAAGAGCAGATCCAAAAGTCAACTGTAGGACAATTAGGACTAAGTAAAACAGCACAAGGGACTCTGTGCATTTTGTAATACTTAACAAAAACAAATTTTTGTTCTAGTCTGCAAATGAGGAACATTTGTTGGACTCCAGTTCCCATCAGCCTCAACCATGGCCCCGGTGGATGATGGGGACTGTAGTCCAGTAGCCGCTGGAGGGAGGGACGTGGGTGGCGCTGTGGGTTAAACCACAGAGCCTAGGGCTTGCCGATCAGTAGGTCGGTGGTATGAATCCCCGCGACGGGGTGAGCTCCCGTTGTTCGGTCCCTGCTCCTGCCCATCTAGCAGTTCGAAAGCATGTCAAAGTGCAAGTAGATAAATAGGTACCACTCTGGCAGAAAGGTAAACAGCGTTTCTGTGCGCTGCTCTGGTTCGCCAGAAACGGCTTAGTCATGCTGGCCACAAGACCCGTAAGCTGTACGCCGGCTCCCTTGGCCAATAAAGCGAGATGAGTGCCTGCTTGGCAGGGGGTTGGACTCGATGGCCCTTGTGGTCTCTTCCAACTCTATGATTCTATGATTCTATGAGTGCCGCAACCCCAGAGTAGTCCGCGACTGGACCTAATGGTCAAGCGTCCCTTTACCTTTACCTTTAGAACGGCAGAAGGGGCAACACTTTCTAGGATCCTGTGACATTATTACAGTCTAAGGACAGATAGCAAATGACCATGGTTCAACAGCATTTAGTAAGCAACCTTTTTATCTGTTAGCAGCAGCATTCCAACCAACAGGAGCAGCATTCTGCCAAAGCTGGATGATGGATGGAGTTGATTCGGAATCAACTAATGTGGAAGTAAAGACCACCCTGCCTCAATTTTCATCTTGGCTATCTCAGATTATAATTCCCAGTCCTATGCAGGTCAATTGAAAAGTAAACCCACTGGGATCATTTCTCTCAAATATCTACACAGAGGGGTTTTATTTTGTGTGTCAAGTATGACAGGCCAATACAGTAACCGTTCTGGAAAACAAATGAAAGTAATTGCTTCGTTAATTTAGAGCACTTACTATATACTCACAATCACATATATAAGCCTATCAAATTTGTCTGTGGGCAGCTTTTCCTTGAGCCATACAACCAGGGAAGAGGTAAATGCACCATGTCTGAGTATTTATAGCAAATAAAACATTATCCCTTCCAATTATTTTCAAACTGTATAGAAAGTGGGGGAACACACCTTAGAAGACCAGGAAAAATGAGGTGATGAACAGGAAGGTAGGAACTCTGATAGATGAGTGGAGCGGTATCAGGGGATGTTGGGAGCTACATAAAACGAGTTTGGGGTGCAGGTTAGGTTGTCTTAGGATTCTCCCAACTACAGAAAAGGTTGTCAAGCGGGAAACCCAAAATGTGTTACCATACCCACACACTGGATTCTTCAACCTGATTTAGACAGTCAGTCCAGGGTTTTTTGTCGAAAAGATAGACCCATTATCTCACTGCCCATTCTGCAACTGTCCAACATCGGACACCCATATAGAGACTGTGGTGAAATCTACACACATAAAAAATGTTCTGAAAATGCTTTTTTAAAGTGTTTTTAAAAATACATTGAATTTTCCATAAGGCTCACCATTGGCATCTAGTGTCACAATGCATATGGCACTTAAAACACACTTAAAACGTTTTATTTGCAGCTGTGTGGCTGAGTCCTGTGAGTAAAGCTCATTTGGAAGGAAAACGAGGGAAACAGTTCTATCTCTCACCCAGTCTGCTGAAACACCTTCCTGGACCTCCCCCCACCTCAGAACCTAGAAAACTTATTCTTTTCTTCTCGCGGTGCACCGCATGGAAAGGTACAATGAAGGATACCAAGTCTGTTTTTTAGAAATATGCCTCTGTACACATTACCAAGAAGCAGTCTTGTGTAAATAAAAATATATTCAGTATTCCCCTTTGCATGAGCAAACAGCCAGATAATGTTAAGTGGGAGCAATGAGAGACTTCCCTTACACTTTCTGCTGACACCATCTGTTTAACCTCTGTACCACACAGAGTCCAATATTTTAAATTAAATAAATAACAAAACATTATTGGAGATTGCATCCATCTCAAGGGAGGGCAGCACACAGAAAGCAAGTTCTTAAGACATTTGCTCTTGCATTGTTATGCTGCAATGTTGCAGAACCATCTGAAAAGGCCTCCTAGCTTGAATTGAAGAATCCCAAGAAGATCAAGGCCTATGCCCTAATATAGCTGAATAACCCTAGACTTACCATTCACATTCTGTGAGTGGCAATGAGTAGTTGTTTTTGGCTGGAGTGATTTTTTTTCCTTTAAAAAGAAATGGGGGTGGTAGATACTAATTTCCACACACCACCACTCTATAATCTGAAGAGAAACCAAGCTGGATCCTCAGCCAAGAGGTTGTTTCTTCACACCATTGTACAATGGTGAGAATTATAAATATTAATACCATCAGGCATAAGTTGCTACCTTATGTTCCTTCACAGTCAACAACCATGGCACGGGACTGGTGATCAGAATGAACTACCCATGTGAGCGCCATGGCACTCTGACCTGCCACAAGAGGGAAGGCCTATCCTCAAAACATAGCTAACAAAAATCATACATTCAAGGATTGCCATATGTCTGGAATCTCCCAGACATAGCTAGGATTTGGCCCTTGCAAGCAGTGTCCTGCAGATATCACTGAAATGTCCAGGAAAATCTGGACATATGGCAATCTATGTCGGTAGTGTAGATTTTGGCAAATTTTCTTAGAAATAGCTCAACAACTTTGCCCACCCCCAAGCAGCTCAACAACTTTTGTGTCCAGATTTTCACCTTTTGAAATATGGCAACCCTTATATATTCAGATGCGCAAATATACCATCGTATAGTTAAACCTCGGTTGTCGAACGTAATCTGTTCCAGAAGACTGTTAGACTTCCGAAATGTTTGACAACCAAGGATTCAAAGGGTGGTTGGCAAAGTCAATGGCGAAAAAAGAAAAAAAAACTCCCCGGAAGCCATTCGACTTCCAAAAATCGTTTGAAAACTGGAGCAGTTATTTCTGGGTTTTTGGCACTCTGGAGCCAAAACATTCCAAAACGGAAGCGTTCAGGAGCCAAGTGTTAAGTTGTGGGCGAACATAGCAGACGACACAGCGATTTCTCCAGAGCAGCTCTTTATTTGTAAGCTGGACAGAACTGAACAGCAAACAGCTCAGCCGGCCTGCTTTTATAGGCAGCCGGCTGTCAACAATGTAGCAACAAAAACCCAGGGTTTCCCGCCTAAAATAACTGACGTGGACCTGAGTGAAAACTACATACACAATACTCCTGGTGGCCAGGGTGAGAACTTCAATACATAACACCAAGGTTTGACTGTGCCAGAAAAAAAAATGCAGATCAGCAACACATCTTGATTTAATGGCAACACATAAATTGATATACCTCTCAACCCCAACGGTTCATTTTATATATACTATGACTGTGCTTAATTGCTCCAAACCCAAACTCTAAAATCCAGAGTAGCTAACCTCCAACTTTGGGTTCACGATGGGAGTTGAGAATCCAACAACATCTGGAGGGTCACAGGTTAGCCACCCCTGCTTGAAAAATGGGCAACATGATCAGATATAACAAGTCAAAATGAGTAAATGCACTTGGTTGGCAATGTCTCTGTACCTCAAATCAATCCATACATTGTGTTAGATCAAGACTACATGTTGTATCCAACTAAGTCATAATCACAGTAGGCTTATTGAGATCAATGAGCTTAAATGAGTTGTGTCCACTGATTTCAAAGTACAGGTATGACCAGTGTTCGATACAACCCTAAGTCAATTGCAGTAAGATCCCAATGAAATTAATGAGACAAGTTAATCAGAACTCGAATTATGACTCAGTGATTTCAGCGGAAATTAAGTGCAATTAATTTAATTCAAAGCATTGTATCTGATCACCACACCATCACTGATACACTGATTTTAATTCAAAATTCTTTGGACAGGGTGTTTTATGTTGTTTTTGTTTCTAGGTAGAATATTGGTAAAACTTAATACAGTGGAACCATGGTTCTCGAACAGCTCCATTGTCATACATTTTGGTTCCCAAACGCCGAAAACCTGGAAGTAAATGCTTCCATTTTTTAACGTTTTTCAGAACCTGAATGTACGACACAGCTTCCACTGAGAGCAAGAAGCTCTTGCAACTAATGGGAAGTTGCACCTTGGTTTTCAAACGTTTCGGAAGCTGAACGGGCTTCTGGAATGGATCGAGAACCAAGATGCCACTGTACATTATTCCATTCATGTCCATATTAAGTATACGCACCTCTCTCTCACACGCACAATGATTATTGTTTACCTCTACCCACTACGAACACATACCCAATTTTGCTTCATTTCTAACTCACCTGATCAGATAAACTCAATAGGCAGATTTAATGTTTCTCAGACTTGGTTTTCCAATCAATAAAACTGGAAACAGCACTGACCTACCAACAGTATATTTACAGTATAGCCCCAGGCTGGGCAGTTATCACTCAACTAAAAGGGCTAGCATACTATTTACTGCAAAGGTTTTCCCCAGGGGGAGAAGCTTGGATCTTTTTTCTTTTAAACTACTGGGAGATGGGGGAGTGGAGAAAAAAAAATACTTTACAATTCTAATACGTTGTTCAGTTATCATCTGGACTATCAGTCTCATTATGATGAAGAATGTGTAGGTTATTAATCTGAATTAAGACTAAGTACCAACTTCAATTTCTAAAAATCTGAATACAGGCCATTGAATACTCCCCCCCCACCGCCCTGATGCATCAGCACACATAAGCATGCCCCAACGCACTCCCAGGCTGAAAACAGTGTGTGGGGGGGTACACAACACATGTTTCTAGGAACACAAAGAGTTTATCACTGTGAATAGCAATATAGTAGTAGGGGAATGGAGAACTTTGCTTCCCTTTGAGTTCAAAACATCGGGAGGGCATCAGGTTGGGGAAGGGTAGGCTAAATTAAACTAAGAGACACCTTCCTCTTTCCTGATCCTATTGATTATGTGAGGCTGGCAATCTAAATGTGTGACGCTATCATACAGGAATTAGGAAATATCTTTCAAGCTTCAAAAATAAAACAGCTAACAGATGGTTCAGCCACGACCAATATTATCTGTTCAAATATAGGAGTTGCTACAACTAAAATTTACTGTTTTACATCTTATAAAAGTACTATGCAAATATATATACATGCAGTATATTTTTAAATTAGATTTTAGAGGATCTCTGCTTTGTGATATTTATGCACAGAGGGGGGAAGGAACTAGAGTCCATTGGATCAGCATGTCTGAGCCTGCCCATTTTGTCTTAACTCTTTTCCATGAAAGCTTTTTCTTTTTTTCTTTTAAACTGGTTCAATTGCTTCCCCTCCCTCTGCTGTTCCATGCTCCCTCACATAGCAAGGTTTCCACCCCCCCCAAGTGTCCCAGCTCTTGGCCCCATGGATAAAAGGCAGGAGAACTCTATTGAACAAGTTTTCACAACAACCTCCAGCAGGGCAGGAGGGGGAATCGTTATTTAGAAATGATCTCATTAACAGATTATAGTGTTTCTGCTTATGAAAAAACTGAATTGAACAATTTGTACAGCTGAACTCCCTTCCCCACCCTTGACAAAAAAGGAAATAAAATAAAATATGGCTCTGAAGGCCTCATCTGTGTGAAATGTTCAGCTTTTTCTTCAATGCAGCATCAATATTGTATTTCACAAGTTAAAACAGTCAAGAGCACAAAACTCCAGTCCTATGAAGCCTGAACCAAAGTCATTCTCCCTCCCCCTCCACGCGCTATCAGTTCTCTAATGTAAAGTATGATTATAATGGTAGAAGGAACCTTAAATGTGCAGTAATACTGGCATACTTACTCACCAGTCTGCTGAATGAGTCCGGCACCCACATAAATAGAAGATTATGTTGAACTAATATTGTTTTGTCAACTCAAGTACACTTGAGGAAAGTGAATGGTACTTACCATGGTAAGTTCCTACCCTGTAGGGAGGAAGGGGAATGCAGCCCTCCCAGGTACTGCTGTGTGCATGGGGGACACAGAGCACAGAGGGTTGCCCAGGGGTCCTGGGATGCGCCCCCAAGGTCCAGGGGCTTCCTATCTTCCCTCCCCTCCCCTCCCTCCTGCTTTTCACTCCTGCTTTTCAGCATATATATATATATATATATATATATATATATGCAGGTTTTGGTGTCTTCGGGTGTCTTCCCGTGTAAGAGTCGGGGTGTCTGGGCGACGTTTCGACGAGGTCTCACTCGTCATCTTCAGGCTGGTGCTTTCGGCTTCTTGTTACTGGAACAGAGCAGAATCTGGTGTTTGAGTTCCTATAAATACTGTTGAGGGGTGTGGTGTATAGCCTCCAACGTTCTGGGCAGAGAGGAAGTTCCTAGATTAGTGTGCCTTTTCTTCTTTTGTTCCTTAATTACTTGAGGGATATCTTGAGTGATTTCATGAGTGATATTCTGAATACCACTGGGTGGGTCATTAAGTGTAGATTAGTTGCTAAAGCTTTCGTGTCTTGACCTCTTGAGCTTGTGAAGAGTTTTTCTGAGAAGATGGCTGTGCTGTATTTAGTTGTGCTCTGGCTTGGCTTCGTGTATAGGGGCGAGCTGTGATTTTGTGCCTTGTGCCCGCCAGATCTGTGTAGGGATTGCAGGGGGGTGCAGCATCCGGGGGTGCCACTATAGTTTGGCTACTGGATGGAGTCTGTAATATGTCTGTGGAGAGGGTCTGGGTTTGGGTCTGGTGTGGTTGATTGGTGACGGCGTTCTGTGTGCCTCTGGTTCTGGTGTCGGTTTTTGTGGGGAGGGCTAATTTCCAGATGTCTGGCAGGCGGGACGTGTCGTCACGCTTGTTCATGTTGTGAGGGTGTTTCTCTATCTCGATGGCTTCCATGATTATTCTCTTGTGGTGATGTTCCATGTTAAAGAGCAATTTGGAATCTGCAAAATTAATTTCGTGTCCTGTTTCTTTCATGTGTTGGAAAAGAGAGGAAGTTTTTTCTTCTTTTTTGACGGCATTCTTGTGTTCTGCGATACGTGCATTTATTCGTCTGTTTGTTTGTCCAATGTACGTGGCTGGGCAGACTTTGCAGGGTATTTCATAGACCCCTTGGTTTTCCAGCTGGATTTTGTCTTTTGGGTTTCTGAGGATATTGGCTATTTTTTGGTTGGTGCAGAAGGCTGTTTTGATATTGTGTTTATGGAGGATTTTGCTAATTTTGTCTGTAGTGCCCTTGATATAAGGAAGGAGGGCCATGCCATTGTTTTCTTCTGTGTCTTGGTTTTTGGGGGGTGTTTCTTTTTGGATTAGCTTCGTAACCTTGTTTTTCTGGTATCCATTGGCGATTAACACATTTGAGAGATTCTGTAACTCAGTTGTCAAGTGGTCTTTGTCAGCCAGGCGTTTGGTTCTGGAGATGAGAGTCTTGGCTACGGAGTTTATTTGTGCAGGGTGGTGGTGTGATTGTGCATGTAAGTAGCGGTTGGTGTGTGTTTTTTCCCGGTAGATAGTGTGTCCTAGGGAGCCATCAGGTTTTTTGTAGATTAGGACGTCAAGAAAGGGGAGTTGGTTGTTGTCTTCTATTTCCATAGTGAATTGTATTTTGGGGTGTAGGCTGTTGAGATGTGTGAGGAAGCTATCTAGTTTTTCTTTCCCGTGTGGCCAAATTACAAAGGTGTCATCAACATATCTGAGCCAAAGTTTGGGTTTGTGTTCTGACTTGTCTAATGTGAAGAGTTTTTCTGAGAAGATGGCTGTGCTGTATTTAGTTGTGCTCTGGCTTGGCTTCGTGTATAGGGGCGAGCTGTGATTTTGTGCCTTGTGCCCGCCAGATCTGTGTAGGGATTGCAGGGGGGTGCAGCATCCGGGGGTGCCACTATAGTTTAGACAAGTCAGAACACAAACCCAAACTTTGGCTCAGATATGTTGATGACACCTTTGTAATTTGGCCACACGGGAAAGAAAAACTAGATAGCTTCCTCACACATCTCAACAGCCTACACCCCAAAATACAATTCACTATGGAAATAGAAGACAACAACCAACTCCCCTTTCTTGACGTCCTAATCTACAAAAAACCTGATGGCTCCCTAGGACACACTATCTACCGGAAAAAAACACACACCAACCGCTACTTACATGCACAATCACACCACCACCCTGCACAAATAAACTCCGTAGCCAAGACTCTCATCTCCAGAACCAAACGCCTGGCTGACAAAGACCACTTGACAACTGAGTTACAGAATCTCTCAAATGTGTTAATCGCCAATGGATACCAGAAAAACAAGGTTACGAAGCTAATCCAAAAAGAAACACCCCCCAAAAACCAAGACACAGAAGAAAACAATGGCATGGCCCTCCTTCCTTATATCAAGGGCACTACAGACAAAATTAGCAAAATCCTCCATAAACACAATATCAAAACAGCCTTCTGCACCAACCAAAAAATAGCCAATATCCTCAGAAACCCAAAAGACAAAATCCAGCTGGAAAACCAAGGGGTCTATGAAATACCCTGCAAAGTCTGCCCAGCCACGTACATTGGACAAACAAACAGACGAATAAATGCACGTATCGCAGAACACAAGAATGCCGTCAAAAAAGAAGAAAAAACTTCCTCTCTTTTCCAACACATGAAAGAAACAGGACACGAAATTAATTTTGCAGATTCCAAATTGCTCTTTAACATGGAACATCACCACAAGAGAATAATCATGGAAGCCATCGAGATAGAGAAACACCCTCACAACATGAACAAGCGTGACGACACGTCCCGCCTGCCAGACATCTGGAAATTAGCCCTCCCCACAAAAACCGACACCAGAACCAGAGGCACACAGAACGCCGTCACCAATCAACCACACCAGACCCAAACCCAGACCCTCTCCACAGACATATTACAGACTCCATCCAGTAGCCAAACTATAGTGGCACCCCCGGATGCTGCACCCCCCTGCAATCCCTACACAGATCTGGCGGGCACAAGGCACAAAATCACAGCTCGCCCCTATACACGAAGCCAAGCCAGAGCACAACTAAATACAGCACAGCCATCTTCTCAGAAAAACTCTTCACAAGCTCAAGAGGTCAAGACACGAAAGCTTTAGCAACTAATCTACACTTAATGACCCACCCAGTAGTATTCAGAATATCACTCATGAAATCACTCAAGATATCCCTCAAGTAATTAAGGAACAAAAGAAGAAAAGGCACACTAATCTAGGAACTTCCTCTCTGCCCAGAACGTTGGAGGCTATACACCACACCCCTCAACAGTATTTATAGGAACTCAAACACCAGATTCTGCTCTGTTCCAGTAACAAGAAGCCGAAAGCACCAGCCTGAAGATGACGAGTGAGACCTCGTCGAAACGTCGCCCAGACACCCCGACTCTTACACGGGAAGACACCCGAAGACACCAAAACCTGCATATATATATATATATATATATACACACACAGTGGTGCCCCGCAAGACGAAATTAATTCGTTCCGCAAGTTTTGTCGTCTAGCAAATTTTTCGTCTTGCGAATCACGAAATCCCATAGGAATGCATTGAAAATCAATTAATGCGTTCCGATGGTCAAAAAAAGTCCAAACAAAGCCAAATTTGGTACAACAACAGTTTATTAACTGCTCTTTAAAGTCACACATACTGTAAAGAGCAGTTCAAAAATTGAAGGGAAAATAAATTAACTTTATAAACAAAACATGTCTTTGTTTTTAGACAAAGGAAACAAAGTCGCAAGACGTTTTCGTCTTGCGAAGCAAACCCATAGGTGAAATTCGTCTTGCGAGGCAAATCGAAAATGGAAAAACCTTTCGTCTAGCGAGTTTTTTGTCTTGCGAGGCATTCGTCTTGCGAGGTACCACTGTGTATATATATATATATATATATGCTTTCGTAGATTTTCACGGGTACAGGAATGCAGGTTTTGGTGTCTTCGGGTGTCTTCCCGTGTAAGAGTCGGGGTGTCTGTGCGACGTTTCGACGAGGTCTCACTCGTCATCTTCAGGCTGGTGCTTTCGGCTTCTTGTTACTGGAACAGAGCAGAGTCTGGTGTTTGAGTTCCTATAAATACTGTTGAGGGGTGTGGTGTATAGCCTCCAACGTTCTGGGCAAAGAGGAAGTTCCTAGATTAGTGTGCCTTTTCTTCTTTTGTTCCTTAATTACTTGAGGGATATCTTGGGTGATTTCATGAGTGATATTCAGAATATCACTGGGTGGGTCATTAAGTGTAGATTAGTTGCTAAAGCTTTCGTGTCTTGACCTCTTGAGCTTGTGAAGAGTTTTTCTGAGAAGATGGCTGTGCTGCATTTAGTTGTGCTCTGGCTTGGCTTCGTGTATAGGGGCGAGCTATGGTTTTGTGCCTTGTGCCAGCCGGATCTGTGTAGAAACACCCCCCAAAAACCAAGACACAGAAGAAAACAATGGCATGGCCCTCCTTCCTTATATCAAGGGCACTACAGACAAAATCAGCAAAATCCTCCATAAACACAATATCAAAACAGCCTTCTGCACCAACCAAAAAATAGCCAATATCCTCAGAAACCCAAAAGACAAAATCCAGCTGGAAAACCAAGGGGTCTATGAAATACCCTGCAAAGTCTGCCCAGCCACGTACATTGGACAAACAAACAGACGAATAAATGCACGTATCGCAGAACACAAGAATGCCGTCAAAAAAGAAGAAAAAACTTCCTCTCTTTTCCAACACATGAAAGAAACAGGACATGAAATTAATTTTGCAGATTCCAAATTGCTCTTTAACATGGAACATCACCACAAGAGAATAATCATGGAAGCCATCGAGATAGAGAAACACCCTCACAACATGAACAAGCGTGACGACACGTCCCGCCTGCCAGACATCTGGAAATTAGCCCTCCCCACAAAAACCGACACCAGAACCAGAGGCACACAGAACGCCGTCACCAATCAACCACACCAGACCCAAACCCAGACCCTCTCCACAGACATATTACAGACTCCATCCAGTAGCCAAACTATAGTGGCACCTCCGGATGCTGCACCCCCTGCAATCCCTACACAGATCCGGCTGGCACAAGGCACAAAACCATAGCTCGCCCCTATACACGAAGCCAAGCCAGAGCACAACTAAATGCAGCACAGCCATCTTCTCAGAAAAACTCTTCACAAGCTCAAGAGGTCAAGACACGAAAGCTTTAGCAACTAATCTACACTTAATGACCCACCCAGTGATATTCTGAATATCACTCATGAAATCACCCAAGATATCCCTCAAGTAATTAAGGAACAAAAGAAGAAAAGGCACACTAATCTAGGAACTTCCTCTTTGCCCAGAACGTTGGAGGCTATACACCACACCCCTCAACAGTATTTATAGGAACTCAAACACCAGACTCTGCTCTGTTCCAGTAACAAGAAGCCGAAAGCACCAGCCTGAAGATGACGAGTGAGACCTCGTCGAAACGTCGCACAGACACCCCGACTCTTACACGGGAAGACACCCGAAGACACCAAAACCTGCATTCCTGTACCCGTGAAAATCTACGAAAGCAAATATATATATATATATATATATATATATATATATATATCTCCTTCTCCCCATCACCAATTAAATTACACTTGAAGAAAGCTCAGAAAAATAATTATTATTACTATTATTTCTATTATTATTATTTCTGGACTGTGGTCTAAACCACTAAGCCAACTGGGCTTGCCGACTGGAAGCTTGGCAGTTCGAATCCGTGCGACGGGGTGAGCTCCCGTTGCTTGGTCCCAGCTTCTGCCAACCTAGCAGTCTGAAAACACACCAGTGCAAGCAGATAAATAGGTACCGCTGCAGCGGGAAGGTAAAAAGCATTTCCATGTGTTCTGACACTCGTCACAGTGTCCCACTGTGCCAGAAACAGTTTAGTTATGCTGGCTATGTGACCTGGAAAGCTGCCTGTGGACAAACACCGACTCCCTCGGCCTGAAACAAGATGAGCGCCGCAACCCCATAGTCGCCTTTGACTGGACTTAACCATCCAGGGGTCCTGTGCCTTATTGTTGTTGTTGTTGTTGTTGTGAAGAAGAAGAAGAAGAAGAAAAAGAAGAAGAAGCTTTGCTTGATGTAATATGCCTGCTCTACCTCCACTAAGCCTTTAAAAAGTTCCGCTGCCAATCTTGGGGCCACAATTCAAAATAAGAGCTAAACATAGCCCTATATGCTTGTGGGACTCCAAATTCTCTGTCTTAAACCTTAAACTCCAAGACCTGTGAGTACAGCATAATTATGCAGGCAGCTGGTCCCAAATAGCCCTGATAAGTAATGCATTGCAGTAGGGCTAGCAGCCACCTACCTTCCTCTTTCTCATAGGCAGCATTCTATCCCTCACCTCTCAAAATCTGCAACTTTTTGGAAGTGACTAGAAGGAAACACATGTGAAGACTGAGGACAGGCAGGCTGCAATGTCAGTGATCAACAGGAGAGGTACTTATGAAGTAGCAATGTAGAACACTGAACCTTCAAGCACGTATGCTAGAGGTTTTCAACCTTTTCGAGTCCACGGCTCCCTTGACCAACTCCATTCTTTCTGCAGCACCCTGTGAGGTTCGGGAGCAGAGTTATGTCACCCCTTGCCTACAGAACTGGTAGCCTCTCAACCCTTTCTTGAACACCCTCCCTTGTGGAGTGTTCTCTCAGCCTCCTCTCCTCTCCCCTATCCTTGGGAGTCCGCAGCTGCTGCCCCTGATCTCTGAGCTTCCTGCCCCAAAGAGAGGTGCCTCCTCACACTACCCCACAGGAGCCAGGGACTTGTCTGCCTATTTCCAACAGCAAGGGCTGGTGGGCTGGCTGGCTGGGCTCCCTTGCCTGCTTACTCTGAGGCCTCTTCAGTTCCTGGCAACCAGCACCCCCTGACCAGCCCCCAGGGGCACCATTTGCCTGGGGAGCTTGCAGCCAGGGCTGCTGCAACCAACAGCTGTGCAAGCCTTTGGGAGGCAGAGATGTGAGAGGGCATAAGAGAGAGAGAAGGAAAGAGGGCAGTGTTGCCCACGGCACCTCTGACCATCATTCAAGGCACCCTAGGGTGACAAGACACACTGGCTGAAAAGAACTGAAGTTGTGCATCAATGCATTTTTTGAGCTTTACTATGCAGCCTTAAGATCTAGAAGTCCCCTGGCCACCAGCACCACTCACCATCAGCTTAGTATCGTATGATGTGAGAGCCTGCACCAGTTATGCAATTCTATATACTGAATAGTACAGCTATGTGTTGCCTTGCACTATGATCCTTCTGGAAAGGGATCAAGTCACCCCTGTGTACAAGCACACTGTTGGCAGTAGATAAATGCTTACTAGTAGTATAAACCACTCATCAACTTGTCAGATTTCTACAGAGATTTGTAAGAGAGACATACACAGATGTCCGGGGGGGGGGGGGGAGCCAGGAAGTGCATCATGCCAGCACTCCTTTTTTAGAAAACCATAGCCTAATGCACCCTCTGCCAACTATTCATAATGTTTCAAAACTAGTGTTCCCGTTCGTTAACTTATATCCTAAACAGCTGCGAGACTGAAGAACACAAGAGATACAGGCATTTGCTGCAAAGTTCAAGCTGTACAGCTCCCTCCTCGAAGAATGCTGAGTCATCCACAGCTTTGCCGGCATCACTTTTTTTAAAAAAAAAATAAATCATAGTCACAATCCCTAACCAAACACACACATGCCGGTGTGCATCACAGGACTGCAAAAGTTGTGCCAATGCAAAAAGGCCATCATCTCAAAGTATCTATCCACTGCACGCTCTGCAAACAAAATCAAAACACAAGCACAAGGCAATAGTTCCTGGTCTTGGGGTGGGGGGAGTGGAGAAACCTCCGCATAAAACCTCACATATTTTATAAATTTATATTGCTCCGTTTCATGTAATTTCCAGGAGGCAACAAAATCCAAAAATAGCAAAACAGTAATAAAAACGGCGAATAACAGCAGGATAAAGACAGCAGCATCAAAACAGTGCTCATTAGGAACTAAAAGGCCAAGGAAAATAAAAGAGCTTGCCAAAAGAAAATAAATGTTAAGTGAATCTCCTCAGCGAGAGCACGTAAGAACAAGGCCCCGTAACCAAAAAGGTCTTCCCCCGCGTTGCCCCCAATCAGATGGAAGGAACAGCTGACGGATCTCCAAAAGATGGTGGCAGGCTCCTGCTGGAGAGGACAATCCTTCATGTAATCAAGGCCCAAGTCATGTAGGGTTGTTTGTCCTGATAGGATATAGGTGTGAATATTCTTTTGAATTACATACCAGTCCTTTGGAACCAGACAGAGTGACAATTTAAATGGCTTCTAGGAGCATTCATGGTGATTAAAGGTGAACAATACTTGAAAGGGAAGTCTACCCCGCCCCAGCTGTGCAATGGGTAGAGGACATGACTCAGTTGGTAGCGTAGGAGAAGGTGATCTTACCTAGACACAAGCAAGATGGGAAATTATTTGATATCTGGATGCTTTATGCAGCTCTATTTGCTCGAATGTTTGAACATTCAATTGGTCTGGACCACCAGCTACCCATCCCTGCACTACTGTCCTCTCTCTGACTTCCACTGCACAGAACACATCCTGATTTATTATGATTTAGTTTGTATTGTTTGACTGTATTTGCTTTTGTTTCTTTCTGGAAAATTCAACAAAAAACTAGCAAGAAAAAAGAAAGAAAACTTCTTCTGTAAAACGAAAAGAAGTATACACCAACATTTTGAATTGTGGTTAGACCAGGAGTCTGTGAAGCTGATTAAGCACATTGGCCTGGTTTATCGGGCAGAGATAGCAGATGTGTTTTTACTTACTGGAAGTTTTAAAGCATTCTTCAAAGGCAGACACTTGAAAGACGTCATAGTAGTCTAACCTGGAGGTCGTGAGCATGGCTAATGAAAGCGAAGTTATCCCTGTGCAAGAAGAGTTGCAGCTGGCTCATCAGCTTTAGCTGGCAGAAGGCACCCAGTATCACATACACACAATCAGAACATCATTTGTGCAAGTTTGTGCTTCCTTTGCTTCTTCACTACCTTCTGCTTGCAGCAGTGAACCAAAAAGTTAAGTCCTGCAGCAGAAATTAGAATTATAGAGTTGGAAGGGACCATGAGAGTCAATCTAATCCAACTCCCTGTAATGCCTGAATCTCCCCCCACCCCCAACTTGGGGCTCGAACCCACAACCTTGAAATTAAGAGTCTCATGCTCTACCAACTGAACTATTTGAGGTCACTTATCACACATCCAGAGGGCTTTTTAGGCTACAAGGTATTTGCGAGAGCACCCCCTCACACCCTTCTCATGCAGAAGAACTTGATAGCCTTAAAGCACGAGAAGCAACACAGCGAGATACCAGACTGTATGATCTGGTATCTTGCTGCATTGCTCCTGGAAATTGATTCTACTTTGCTTAGAAATGCAATTGAAGCATATTCACGAAAAGAGCAACACAGAAGAAACAGGCAAAAGCCCATTAGCAGCAAGGGCATGATGTTAGCTGCATGTTTAAACAAGCTTGCTTAACCTTGCTTTTACAGTGGTACCTCGGGTTAAGAACTTAATTCGTTCTGGAGGTCCATTCTTAACCCAAAATACCACTTCAGCTAATGGGGCCTCCCGCTGCTGCTGTGCCGCCGCAGCACGATTTCTGTTCTCATCCTGAAGCAAAGTTCTTAACCCAAGGTACTATTTTTGGGTTAGCGGCGTCTGTAAACTGAAGCATCTGTAACCCGAGGTACCAATGTATTTTGGAAAAGTGGCTGCCACAGGGTATGTGGCTGGGATCATACCCATTTTCTGCTGAAATTTGCTCCCTCCTGGTTCCTTTTTAGTCCTGGAAATTTTACAAACAATACCTTCAGCAGAAAGTAGCAGCCATTTAAGGGTCAATTTTCAGCAGAAAATAACCAACAATCTCAAAATGCTTCATATCTTTCCTGTCAAAGCATGTGTCTTCCTGTCTGTCTGTCTGTCTGTCTGTCTGTCTGTCTGTCTGTCTCTCTCTCTCTCTCTCTCACACACACACACACACACACGCACACAGAATATTGGGAAGCCCAGCAATAATGGCAATCAATAACAAAATCAGGAACACAATGTTTGAATATTTACATGATCATTAGGAACCAGGTTGGAGATGGCCACAGATGGCCAGCTGAGTGGCTAAGTATGAACTGCCTCTAGGCAATGAGAGACGCCCTTGTTTTCCCTTGTAGCCTGAAAGAGCTTACTAGCTCTTTAAAAGCTTAGATGGGAGAGGCCAGACAGCTATATGCAGAAGGCTACACACTGGTCTGGCTCTTTCCCATTTCCTGGAAGGAGGGAAAGGAATAGCTGCACATACTTTGGGACTCTGCCCTCCTCTTTAAACCAGAAACAGAAGAATGCAGGTACCAAACACCACTACAACCCCTGTTGAAACTGCAGCTTGAAAGGCGGGGGTTTTGACAAGTTGACAATGCTTCTTAGAAACTCACGTGGCCAAATCACCCCCATACTTCCTTCCCAACACTGGAACTGGGAAAGCAGCAAGAATCGCCCACAATGTTATTTTGGGCTTCAGGGGGCCTTTGGAACTACGAGGAACAAGCTCTCCCACCCATCCACCCCTGCCAGTTCTAAGGTTTGGAGGATGACTGTTCTCACAAAAAATTGAGCAGCCAGCCACCCACCCACCCACCCACTAGCGCTTCCCTGCACTATCACTGCTGCTCAAATTTGCCACAGAGGCGGCACTGTCGTCCACCTGGCACTCTTTACTAGACCTCAGAAGGTCAAGATGGAACACGAGATGAATGCAAGTCTCTGAAAGTATATAGAGCTGAAGTCATTAAGGACTTTGCAGGTCAGAACTAGCCCCTTGAACTGTAACTGGACTGGAACAGGGGAGCTAACGCAGGCAGCGGAGCAAGGCTGCAACACATTCCTTTTAACTTGCACGGTTGTTCAGATGGTAATCTCATGTGACAGCTCCTTGTTCCTCGTTTTCTTTTGTATGTTTTTTTTAATGCCCTGATTATATGGGGTGATAACATTTGGAGTTTCATTTGTTCTCACAAATGTTGGGTTACAGAAAATTTTCTGCAGTTCAGATTAAATGTAGTAGTACATTTAACAGAATAATGACTAGAAGGGGGAGGGGAGGGGAAGTTGTAGCCCTCCAGCTGCTAAGTAAAGGTAGAGGGACCCCTGTCCATTAGGTCCAGTCGCGGCCGACTCTGGGGTTGTGGCGCTCATCTCGCTTTATTGGCTGAGGGAGCCAGCGTACAGCTTCCGGGTCATGTGGCCAGCATGACTAAGCCACTTCTGGCGAACGAGAGCAGGGCACGGAAATGCCGTTTACCTTCCCGCCAGAGCGGTACCTATTTATCTACTTGCACTTTGACGTGCTTTCGAACTGCTGGGTTGGCAGGAGCAGGGACCGAGTAACGGGAGTTCACCTGTTGTGGGGATTCAAACCACCAACCTTCTGATCGGCAAGTCCTAGGCTCTGTGGTTTAACCCACAGCGCCACCCGTGTCCCTCCCTCTAGCAACTACTGGACTACAATCCCAATCATCCACTGGGGCCAAGCTGGTTCAGGCTGATGGGAACTGGAGTCCAACAAAGATTCCTCATTTGCAGACTAGAACAAAAAAATTTTTTTGTTAAGTATTACAAAATGCACAGAGTTGTGTAGCTCAATCCTATGCATGTTAACTCAGACACAAGTTCCAATATTCTAGTTAAGGCTTGCTTCCAGATAAATATGTATAGGATTGTTACCTAAGGCTGCAATCCTATGGCTATTTACCTGGAAGGCAAATCCTACTGTGATTATTTCTGAGCAAAAATGCACAAGGTTGCTCTGTAAGGCTGCAATGCTATGCAAACTTAACCAGGATCAAGTCTAATGAAATTTGCTACTAAGCATGCACCCAATCAGGCTCCAAGAAAAAAATAATTATTCCTTCTCAATTTTCCCCAACTTTGATATCTATGAAGTCAGGAAACACAAATGACAGATAATAAAAAACTTTCCCCCCCTGTAAGTGTCATCTATTTATAACAGCATCAGTAGCCCTGAGAGCCTCTGATACAATCAAGTCTATGCAGAGGGCAATGACCTGAGGCAGAAAAAGAACATTTTACAGGATTTCAAGTACAAGACACCTGAAAGAAGTAAGGGAAGCCTCTCCTGCAGACTCAATGAGAATAAGAAGTTATTGATCTATAAAAGAGATTGATGGTACATATTGCAAAACCTAGAATTGGTCTTGAAAAGACCTATATTTCTGCCCTGCCCCACCTGCTGAAGACAGTATTAAAATAAGAAATTATTTATAATACTCATATCTTAGGCATTATTAAAGCCAGTAAGCATATCCACAAGTGTTTCAGCAGACTTTCAAAGAATGAGCAATCTAAAACTACCACCTTAGTGTTTCCAGCCACCAGAAAAGCCGTGGCTGATTGCCTGCACTAAGAAAAGCTTCCTTTAAAAAATAGTGTTAGGCTAAAATCCTACATGTACAATTACCTGGGAGTAAAGCCCACCAAACATACTGCGACTTACTTCTGAGTAAACATGTGTAACATCGTGCTTTAAGAACTCCCACCCACAGCCCATGAGCTAATAGGACCGCTAAGAACCCAAGAAATCAAGATATGGCAGGCTAACAATGTAAAAGGGCAAGCACAGTTTAAAACAGTTGGGGAATAGGAAAGAACATACTATATTCTGATTGCATGCTGGAGATAGGGTTTGTGCGTGTGCTTATGAGAGAGAGAGAGCAGGAAAACAAGGATAAGTTATATGAAATATGAATTAAATATGAGGAAGGAAAACAAGAGTAAGTTATATGAAATATAACTACCAGTAAAACAAACAGAAAGGAACAGCACAAACACCACATAAATACCTAACACTTACTACATTTGCTATTCAGCAGAGTCCTTTGTGTACTTGTGTCAACAGAGACGATTGCCCAGCACCACTTCTCCCACAAAGGGATCCTTTGCGCAGCAAAACTTCCCAGGTGTACAAGTTTCAGACAATGTATGCAAAAGCCACCTTGTTAGACCATATGCTCTTGACAGGCAGGAATCTCCTTCAAGTAACCAGACAAGAGCCATTTTCATGAGTTGGAAGAACCTTGTTTTGCCCCTGGAAATTACATACACTGGTACATGTGAGCTTATGGGCCACTTCTTGTCACATCTTTCTACGTTGGCACTCATGGAAAATCAAAAGCAAGACTGGGCCGCCTTCTGAGCGTTACTAGACGTGGATCAGTCAATTTACGTGAAGACCGAGTGCTCAGAATGGACTTAAGTACATTACCACACTGCATGGATGATGGAGCAAACTTGTTTTCGCTTGCTCTGGAGGCTAAAACACAAACCAATGGATTAAATTTACAAGAAAGGAGATTATGATTAAAACATCAGGAATGACTTTCTGAAAGTAAGGGCTGTTCCAACACGGGGGCAGACACGCCCCCACCCCACAGAGACTCCTTCCTTGGAGGTTTCTGAGCAGAGGCTGGATGACCACCTGTCATGGATGCTTCAGTTGAGAATCCTCCATGGCAAGGAGTTGGACTAGATGATTCTCAGGCTCCCTTCCAACTCTTTCAGTTCTGTGATTCTGGGTTCCAGCAGATGCTCGAGGTGGTCATCCTCCAGTAAAAGAGAACGTCAGCATTATTCAAGAGCCATTTAGAACTTGATAGGTCAAAGATGGCACCCAGGAAGGAAACAGGACAGGGGTTGAAACAATCTGAGGTGGCTCAGTTGTGAGTGCAACCTCTGGGTTGTGTGCAGGTCACTCCTACCCTGATTGGACACTAACCATTGTTTATCATTCCATTCGAACCAAAACTTGTTTTGTAAACCTGGATTGGAAGCCGGGGTTTGATCCTGATAACCGGTCCTTGTTTGCAGAAGGATGTTTAACTATAGCTTACCCGTTTGAACAAAACAACTACTTATGGTTTGTCTCAAACCAGGAAATGAGAAAGGGAACTGCCACACCCAAAAGGAAGGACAGAGTGTCTGAGGTCTAGGCTGGGCACCTAATTACAAACCACAATTTGGAAGCTAAATCTGAAACCACGCCTCTCCATAACTTGGTTCCAGTAATCACCCAGGAAGGTTTCGAATGAATGGCTTATTCTTTTCATTGTGAATTTACAGAGTTTTAGCGCTTTAGGGATTGTGTGTTTGTGCGTTTCATCTTGAAGTAAAGCTACCAAGCCAGCCATGCAAGTAGCCTGGCTGTGACCTTTTTGTATGTCCCCTAACAAGTATCAACAAGCAAGGAATAAGATATCTCTGATAAGCTACAAGGAAGGCATGAATCTTTGGAAAACTCAACATCCTTGTCTGCTACATCTGCCTTTGTGCAAAAGCAACTGCAATTTAGGGGGGGGGGAGAGAATCTCTCTCACACACCCCAGCACAAAAACAGAAGACAAAAAAGAGCTTTATTCAGTAACTACAACTACTGCAAGTAAAATGCCCCCACTAATGACTTATCGGAGATGCCAAGGGCTGAACCAACCATGAAGACAACATGAGGTCAAATCAACAGAATGATGAAGAAACCACACAGCAGCTGTTGCTGTACTAAGCTTTGGGGAGAACAATTTAACACTTCTGACTATTATAACCAGAGGAGTTTGCCTCAGAAACCTAAGTAGCAAACAAACACTCACTCCCTGTTCTCCCTTCTCCTTCCACTTGTGGGAGAAGACAGCAGCTGAAAGGTATGGAGGGGGGGCCTCTCTCTGCGTCCTATTTTCCTGTCCGCTAGTGAACTATTAGGGGCCAAGTAAGATGCGACATTGTTGATGTATTTAGCCTTGGCATACTGCTTTCAAAACACACACAAGTCAGTGCGGGGAGTCCAAGACAGATGCAGACTGTGACATTGAGGGGGGAGGGACTGTAAGGCTTTGCCCAGTTGCTGTCTCAATAGGAATCTTGGCCCCCACCCCACCGGAAACCTACCTGCAAAGCTTTTCTCTCATTCCTAATATTAGGAATGAGGTGGTGAGTGGTTCTGATTGGGACTGTGGTTGGGGCAAAGTCTTCAAGCCACCCTACACCTAGAAACTCACCGAGCTAGGCACCAAATGGCTCTTTAAGCCAGGGCTGCAGTCTCCAAAATGCCTAGTTGACAAGCTTAAAGGTAGTATTTTTCAATGTGACTTTTTGATTCCTGAAATACATTCTGATTGTGCAGATAAAACAGGCATAGGCAAACTCAGCCCTCCAGATGTTTTAGGACTACAGTTCACATCATCCCTGACCACTGGTCCTGTTAGCTAAGGATGATGGCAGTTGTAGTCCCAAAACATCTGGAGGGCCAAGTTTGCCTATGCCTGAGATAAAATATAGTGGATAGAATTATACAGGATGTGTTGCTATTGTGTGAAAACAGTCAAGATCCCAAGGATCGACAGGCATGCAACTCCAGAATGCTGCCTACACCATGGTCCCAAGCCAGCTAAAGCCACTGCTGCCACCCCAGCTATTTTTATATATATATAAAAAAGTATTTGCTGGGCAAGGCCAGGCATAATGTGACTGACAGCAAAAAGGAAAGCAGAACCCAAAATCAACAAAACAATCTATAGTAAATTCCAGGAAGCAAACGCAACATACAAAACCCCCACATTTACAGCCAACATAAAGCAGAGATCTAAAACTGCCTGTTCCCAGAGGACAAAAATGCCAGGATACGTGCACAGCAAGAAAAGCTCCATTAATTCAATCTGGAAGTGAACAGGAAGTCAATGCAGTTACTGTGAAGTTTTGTTATTATACTCTTACCTCCACACCCCAGGAAGGAGACAGGGCCTAGGATTTGGTGCCAACCACTGCTTCCAGACAGTTTACAAGGGCAACGCCACATACAGCACACTTCAGCAGTCCAGCCTTCAGGTTCCTACAGGATGGGCACACTGGCCATATCCACCAGAACTCTAGGAAGGGATGCAGCCAGACTATCAGATGCCATGGCTAAAAGGCACTCTTGGAATACTCCAAAAATAGTAGACCTAGGTCCAGAAGCAGTAGCCATGTGGGGTGGGAGTGCGGGGGCCGACTGGACATGTGCTCCAAGTAACAAGGTGAATTGGGGTGATCCAGGTCACGATCTCACATTCTCACATCTGATCGTGCCAATAACAAGGCATTTCGAAGCAGATCAGGGACTCCCTAAGCTTCTGGTTTCTATTTTCCCATTCCTAAAGCTGTAACGTCTGCCCTTGCAGAAGAACTACTATATCTATCTTCTGAAATCTGGCAGGCTTCTTTCTTCCACTCAGATGGGGAAGCCATGCCTGCAATTTGCATCCAAATCTGGCAAAAAAATTCGGTACATACTTTAAAAAACACACCAACAACATTCAAAGTTCCCCTGTACAAGCACCCCTGGATGGATCTGCCTAAAATTTGGCAGGCTTAGTCAACTTTGCAGAAGCTCCTTCGCAGGCATGTTTCATCACTTAAGTGAAAAATAATACCCATTTTTAGATTCCCTATTGTGGTCAACGGGGCACAGCAGTGTTTTGGAATTAACGGAGGAGATTTGGACCTGAGTAGCAAATGAAACAGGAAAGACACCGGGTGCACCTGAAACAAATCCAGCTGCTTCCAAACACTGCAGATACAAAGCAAATCTTGTGGTCCCTCAGGCCAGCCTTCAGCAAACTAGTGTGCTTCAGATGTCACTGGACATCAGTTCCCATCAGCCCCACCCAGGAAGGCCAATAAGTCAGGAATGGTGATTTAGTTCAAAACACCTGGAGGATTGGGAAACAACGCCATAGGCTGGGAAAGCCCATGAACTGCAAGACGGCATGCTCCCTGGGAACGCTGGAACTTCCATACAAATAGCACTTCAGTCTTGCCTGGGTTCAGCCTTAAGCCTGGTGTAAGCTAGGAATGCTTGATGAATTTGTTTATTTCAAAATCTGGTGTGAACTAATCTGCATTTTCCACTTTTCTAAAGTCTGTGATGCAGTTCTCAGTTTTATAAGAATGCATAGGATTAAAAAATTAGAAATGCATAGGTGGAGAGAAAACGCGTCTGGAAAAGCATGTTTTGTTGCAACACATATTTAAAGCACACTTTATTTAAATGTTTGCATTTTCATGGATCTTTTTTATTCTAAAAAATCTCACAGATTCTTGTGGAAATGGATCAGAACAGACTTTGGAATGGGAAGACATAGAATCATAGAATCATAGAGTTGGAAGAGACCACAAGGGCCATCGAGTCCAACCCCCTGCCAAGCAGGAAACACAATCAGAGCACTCCTGACATATGGTTGTCAAGCCTCTGCTTAAAGACCTCCAAAGTAGGAGACTCCACCACACTCCTTGGCAGCAAATTCCACTGTCGAACAGCTCTTACTGTCAGGAAGTTCTTCCTAATGTTTAGGTGGAATCTTCTTTCTTGTAGTTTGGATCCATTGCTCCGTGTCCGCTTCTCCGCTTTTTGAACTTCTGAACATGTGAAAGTGAAATGGACTAGAAACAGGTCGATCCATGCACCCCTAGCCTAAGCTTCAATTCAGAAATGTATTGAGATACTGCAGGTTTATAAATAAGCCTTGAACACTTAGGGGAAGAGACATAGCTCAGTGGTAGTGCATTTGCCTTGCATGGAGGAGGTCCCAGGTTCAATCCTGGGAGAGACTCCTGCCTAAAACTCTGGAAAGCTGCTGCCGGTCAGTGTAGATAACATTGAACAAGCTGGACCAAGGCAGCTTCCAATGCACTTGCCAAAGAACAAAATATTACATCTACACATCAATAATAGGAAAGGGCCACTCCCTGGTAAGCCAAATTGCAAAAAAGGTCAATGGATCTCCCAAATGCCAATGGATCTTCTATGTTTGATGGCAATAAATAAAGGTTAGCTGATTTATTGTGACATGAGCTTTCATGAGCTCCATCCACTTACCGTATTTTTCGCTCTATAAGACGCACCAGACCATAAGACATAGCTAGTTTTTGGAGGAGGAAAACAAGAAAAAAAATATTCTGAATCCCAGAAGCCAGAACAGCAAGAGGGATCAGCGATCCCTCTTGCTGTTCTGGCTTCTGGGATAGCTGTGCAGCATGCATTCGCTCCGTAAGACGCACACACATTTCCCCTTACTTTTTACGAGGAAAAAAGTGAGTCTTACAGAGCAAAAAATACGGTACTTGGTTGCATGAAGAAAGACTAATACATTTATTATAGCACAAGCTTTTACAGACAAGAGCCCATTTTTGATGCATCTCGCTTGTGCCATTATAAATCATATAGTCCTTAAGGCAGCCATGTAGGTTGGGGTTGATGTGAATTACAGTCCAAAAGATCTGGAAGCTTGAGGGAAGCTGCCTTAAAATGGCACAATACTATCAGTTGTTTTTACTCCCACAGATTAATACAACTGCCTCCCTGGTTGTTGTTGCCATAGATAAGTTAAATGGTTGTAGATATAGCTACACACAGGCTGAGGTCATTAGACTGATGAATTTATAGGCTTCACACAGATACCTTATTGCTTTGCCAAGCCCAAAAAGGGGCCAGTGGTTTCCAATCATGAAAAGGAAGATCATCAGCTGGCTAGAAACAGTTTCTGCCCCAGAAGAAAAGAAGCATTAAATATGAATTCATATGGCTCCATGGTATGTTTTAAGATTCAAGAGGAATGCCAACCTGACCTCCAGAAGAAGAAATATAAGCTTAATTAACCCAATGCTAGTACATTGGGGCACAAACAGAACACTATTTTAAATTCCTAGGTGCTAGAATTAAGTTTGTAGGAGCCAATCAATAAATATTTGTATGCTAGACGAAAGTCAATTGAATAGTCTTGCCAGGAAGAGAGAGGAGTGCTGACTCTGGTCATCTGATTTAAGTTAAAATGAGAAGGTCAGAAAACAAAGAATTAAGTTATACCCTAGAGAGAAGGAGGCACAGAGGTTTCCTGGAATTCACCCAACATTGATGCAGAAAAAGTGCAAATGAGACTAGGGACACACATGTGTGGGCACAATTCCCA
Organism: Podarcis vaucheri; assembly: GCF_965113315.1. Classification (NCBI taxonomy): domain Eukaryota; kingdom Metazoa; phylum Chordata; class Lepidosauria; order Squamata; family Lacertidae; genus Podarcis; species Podarcis vaucheri. The sequence continues at coordinate 28,582,175 of NC_138751.1, forward strand.
TCCACCTTCTGCACCTAAGTTAATTTACATTATGAAGAGTTATGAAAGCTAGAGGAATTTTATATTTTGGATAAAATGTGTACTGCCTGTTAGAGGGATACCGTTCCACATTGTGGTGGACCCATCTCTTGCTTCGGAGTTGTATACTAGTTGTCACCACAATATCCTATGGCAACAAGTTCAAACCAATGCTTTCATGATTCAGGTTTTCAAAGGTTTTAGAACTGGCTGGCAAGCACAGGGGGGGGGGAAAGATGGAAATGATACAATAGTGGATGGCTGGGTGAGTGGGTTATAAAGAATAGCAATCTTGAGAACAGGGCAAATGAAGAAGAAGAAGAAGAAGAAGAAGAAGAAGAAGAAGAAGAAGAAGAAGAAGAAGAAGAAGAAGTTGTTGTTGTTTCTGCACCCATTAGACCTGGGCGATATATCCACATATTGCTCAGGACTGGTATTAGGGGCAGACCGTGATGACGGCTTCACTTGGCAGTATATCACTGGTGAAACTTTCACCTCCTAAGTCCCTCTGCTACCAGAGCCCAGCGTGTTGAGGGAAAAACAAGCTGAGGCAGAGGGACTCAGGAGAGGTGGCGGTTTCACCGACGATATACTGCTGAGTGAAACCACCATTGTGGTCTGCCCTCATACTGCTGTGGAGGGAGAAACAAGGTGCGTTACAGCTTGTTCCTCCCTCTGCTTCAACAATTCCCCCCCCCCCGCCCGGCTCACGCATATTGGAGGGACATGGGGCTTGCTCAGCCGGAGGCAAGAACCTTCTCTCCCCTTGGCTGAGGAGCACAAACAAGCCCCCCGTCCTGTCCCTCTGGCACATGTGTGTGCTGGTCGGACGTGGGGCTTGCTCAGCCAAGGGGCGAGGAGGTTCAAAGAAGACCTCCCCCCCCCCCAGTCGTATTGTCTGTATTCCAGACAAAGTTGACATGTTTACTCTACACTGCTAGTGCTTACAAGTGCAATTCACCACTAGAAAACTTGAGGAGTGTGACCAAATGGTAACGGGTCTGTAAACCAAGCCTTTTCGAACAACGGTTGAAAGAGTTAGGTAGGTTTAGCCTGGAAAAGACTGAGTGTTGATATGACAGCCAACTTCAAACATCTAAAGGGTGGTCACATGGATCAAGCCTGCTTTCCGCAGCCCCAGAGGGTAGGACCAAACCAATGGATTCAAATTGCAAGGAAGGAAGGAGATTCTAACTAAACATTAGGAAGAACTTTCTGGCAGTAAGAGCTGTTCCAGCAGTGGAACAGACTCCCTCAGAAGGTGCTGGACTTTTCCTTCATTGGAGGTTTTTAAACAGAGATTGGATGGCCACCTGTTAAGAGATTCTTTAGCTGTGATTCCTGATGACCTTAGGGGGTCTCTTTCAACCCTACAATTCTATGATAACTCACTTAGAAGAAATACATTTCAGTTCAAGCCTGTCAGGGGCAAAAACTGCAGCCACGACTGCAGTTTGGAACCTAACATATTCCCGAACACAATATGCAATTTGTGATCAACAACAATGGAGGGGGTGGCTAGAATCCATAAAGCTTGCATAGAGTGTGCCGTGTGCCTGGAAATGGCTCATCAGTTGCCCAGCTGTGCACCTGTGTTGAAAGATTTATACGAAGAGAGAATGGCCTATGCCTGTGTTTGGCAGGAAGGAAAAGCATGCTTATTTGCACGCAAGCGCAATGGGGATACTGACCATGCTATAGGATTAGTTTCACAAGCTCCGTGTGTGTGTGTGTGTGTGTGTGTGTGTGTGTGTGTATTAATGGTCAGGATGTTTGCTGTAATACACACATAAGAAAAAACTACAGTGGTGCCCCACAAGACGAAAGCCTTGCAAGACGGAAAACTCGCTAGACCAGGGGTCTGCAACCTTTAAGACAAAAAGAGCCACTTGGACCCGTTTCCGAAGAAAAAACAACAACTGGGAGCCACAAAACCATTGCGACATTTAAAACAAATACATCTCCGGAGCCACGATCTGGCAGCGGGCGGGAAGGTGACGTCGGGACGGTGCGTGACTAATGCACGCACCGCCCCCATGCAATGTCACAGCCAGTACAGTGCCCACCACAGTGAGGAGTGTTGGGGCGCACAATGCGCCTCCTCCCCTCGCTAGTATCTGCCCCGGAGCCGCAGCAAAGATGCAAAAGAGCCACATGCGGCTCCGGAGCCGCGGGTTGCAGACCCCTGCGCTAGACGAAAGAGTTTTCCATTTTTTGAGTCGTTCTGCAAGACAAATTTCCCTATGGGCTTGCTTCACAAGACGAAACGTCTTGCGAGTTCTTGCAAGTTTGTTTCCTTTTTCTTAAAGCCGCTAAGCCGTTAATAGCCGCTAAGCCGTTAATAGCTGCTAAGCCGCTAATAGCCGTGCTTCGCAAGACGAAAAAACCGCAAGACGAAGAGACTCGCGGAACGGATTAATTTCGTCTTGCGAGGCACCACTGTAGACAGTATTCCTTTCAGGAGAACCTCAGCACTGACGGAGGACTGACAAAAGCCTTAATGTTTAAACCCACACCACAGGCTCCCTTTTCTCAGCAGATACTCACATTCCAAGAGTAATAAAAAATAAGAGGAAAACGACACACACCGAGGAACGTAAAGTAGTTGCAGAACCATGAACACAGTTGTAGTGAGATTTTTTAAAAAAAAACATGTTCTATTCAGCAATGTGAATTCACATTATTGCTTACCCAGACTGGAACAGACCTGCTCTGGAGAATGTGGTCCCTCCTTCATTATAGATTTTAAGTAGATGCTGGATGGCTGTCAGATTTGCTACAGTAGTGGATTTCCTGCACTGGCTGGAATTGGAGTAGATGACCTCTGACTGATGATTTGGAGTTAACCCTTGCCTACTAATGTCAAGTTCTGCCTGCCCAATTCCGTCCACTCCAGTGCAGGAAATTTGTAATGCCTGAAGCTGCCCTTTAGTCTTCTAACCTTATTTTTTAAACACATTTATTTGTTAGGGGGCCACAGCTGCTTTATACAGAGTCAGACCACTGGGCCCATCCAGCTCACTACTGCCTACACTGACTGGCAGCAGCTCTCCAGAATTTCAGTCAGGGTTTTTTGCTGCCCTCCCTGAAGATGCCAGCAACTGGAACTTCTGCATAGAAGGCATGTGCTGTACCACTGTGTGGCAGGAATCAGGCATGACAAAATGTAAACAAAAATGTAGATTTCATTCATAGTGTTTTTCATATAGAAGAAAAGTGTTGAAGAGAAAAGCATGGCGTTGAAAAGGTACCATCTTTTTATTTATTTCCCCACTTTGGCTTACATATCTCCATCACTTCATGTGCACAAAGGCAGCTGGGAAGTTTACAAAGGAGTCACAATGGAGTTCAATTTCCACTCACTACATATGCCAATTGTTTAACCTTCATCCTACTGTGTGCACTTCTGTTTAAACAAGGCAGCAACTTTGTCCTATTAAGAAGTGCCTGTACTGGAGATATTTCACTTAAGCAGCCCTGCATAGGTGCAGCTGTAAGACTTACTCTCTCCTGCGTACACACAGACAGGTAACAAAGCAAAAACAGGCAGCACCAGTTGCATAAGCAGTCTTCAATGGGCCAGTAACAGTTGGTGTTCTGTAATATGTTTCTAATGTTGTACACCGCCCTAAGATCTTTTGATTAAAGGGCAGTATATAAATTGAGTAAATAAATAAATAATAAATACAAGTGGTTGTTTTATTTATTTATTTTCAGCACGGCAGCCGAAATCCTGTACACATTTCACACAAATAGAATACCAAATACACGAATCTGCACAGAAAATACTAGGTGAATGGGAATCGCAGAGTCTACTTTCACCTAAAGGAGGACAGGTGTATTTAAAGGTTTGTTTCAACAAACAACACTGTCTCAAGACTTGATGCTATTATAGAATTCAGTAAAAACAGAAGCGAATAGCAAGAACACATTATCAAAGTCAGCTAGCACAAAAGGTAAATACAGATTTTGTTTTTAAGGTAGTAACTAGAGAAACTACCCAGGTTGTTTATGCCAAAGATGGACATGTGAATAGCCAAAATGGCAACAAAGCAAAACTTTCAAACTGCACAAATGTCACCCTCTTAGGATATTTTCTATCCCCAAGTGAAGGGAAAGAGTTCTCTTTGTATTGGTTTGCTTGCACGACTTTCCAGTTCAATAGCTCCAATACAAAAGGTATCCCCCAAATAATTTTTGATCCTACAAGGACCACTTTTATACACTGTGGTGCAGAAAATGCAGCCAAATGCAACTCCCAACACATTTACCTGTAGATTATACACAACTGAACACACACCCCTGTCATGTGCAGATGTTTTAGAGTTATTCTTAAAAATAGAGTGCGTAGCAATCCTTGGCATTACTTAAAAGGAACTCTTGGCAGCAGAGGGTGGAGGAGACACATTCTAAAGGAGGAGGAGAAAGCAGTTGTGTTGGCCCTATTAAGAAAACTTCCAAAATCCTTGTTAGGGCAACAGCCTTAGGCCAAGCAAAATGCCACAAGTTAGTGTGAAACCTTTTGAATTCTCCAGAACACTTGGGGGAGCCAGCTGGCTGGCAAAACCACGGAGCATGAACCTGGTCACTTCAAATAAAATGTAGAAGTATACAGAAGTCCTTCAACGGAAGCTCTGTTTGTGCACCTATGTACCTATGTGCCTGCACAGCACTTAACATAACCCAGTCTGGGTGCCTGCTACCCCCTCCCACATTCCACCTTAAAACTGTGACCAGATGTAGACTCTATGGCTTCAACATGACAAACATTTTCTCCTCACTTCCCCACCCCTCGCCTGCTTATCGTCCACCCTGATTAATAGTTCTGGAAAACTCAGAAGCTTGCACACTATTTTGTGGCATTTTAGCTGGCCTAATAAAAGCTTTGTGCCAATGCAATTTCTAAAAGAAAGATAAGGCTTTCGAGATAAACTCAGTTATGTACTTCCTTCAAACCCATGGGGATAATCTTGGGCACGTCGCTTCTGCTTAACTTTTGCTCTTTTGTCATCTGCCGCAGCTGAACAGAAACATGTACCTATTCCATATTCACAACCCGGTCAGGGAAAATATTTTGAATTCCTAGACAGCAGCATCAAATTCCTAGGAACCCAAGCTCTCTGGCGGTGTTGCTTACATTTCATCTATGTGGTACAAGGCATAATTGTGGGCGGAAAGACACACACATTTCCAAATACTGAACAAGATTCTTTTATAAAATACAAAAGAACGTTGCATGTTGCATTTTTCTTTTCTTTCCCCTAAGGCACCTAAAACTTTGCACTTGAGAACACACATCACAGTCCTATACTCCAAAGTCCGAGTTCAATGGGGTTTGCTCCCATGCCAGAGGATATAGGACTGCAGCCTCAAAGATCCAAAGCGAGACAGCACCAGCTAGCCTTAAAGGTTTAAATTTAAAGGTGAAAAACAATAGGTTTTCTTTTTAAATAAAAAAGTCAATTAGGTTGTCTGCTATCTTTCAAAAAATAAAGGTGAATACTGGGGGAAAGAGGAAATAAAGATCCACCAAGTCCAACATTTATTTAGCTCAACACACCAGCTCATTTCCCCCTTTCCTAGCAAAGTGGTACAGCCCTTTGCTTGTAGTAACTGGAAAGCAAGACCCATTGTTTGAGATTGCATTAGCTCAGCAACATGATGCGTCCTCTATTCAAAATTTAAAGGCATTGAAATGTTCAGCTATTCCTGAGCTGCAATTGGTTGAGAGTATGCAACCCAGTTTATAATCCCCTCCCCCCCCAAAGGTGGGGGGAGCAGAGCATGGAAGGAGGGAAGGGGGCTGTGACCAGGGACAAGAGATTTATTTCCACCACTCAAGCCACATGGTCGTCTTTTACATTTCATTTTGCTCCTCTAAATAATATCTTCCAAATTTATGCTTGCTCTAAAGTCTGCATTCATTTGGTTAACAGGCCAGCTCCTCCTCCCAATTATTTTTTTGGCACAGCCTGCAGATCCAAACCCAATCATTTAATCTCATCCTCCTTGCCAGCTCAAGCTTCTCAGCTCCACAAGCAGTTGTATCTATGCTTACGTGCTTCAAAGGCTGGAAAAACAGTAGCCTTAAAAACAATTTCCAAAGATAGCCGCAGCAAGCATTGAAAACCAGGAAATGAAATGAAATTCCCGAATACTGTGATCATTTCAAAAAACAGATGGTGACGGTTATATAAAAGCAAAGCTCTAGCGCCATGCTTTAAAAGGCCCAAGCGGCATGCTTGTACTCCCAAAGCCATCAGAAATTGTGACATCTTTAAATGAAAACCCACATTGACAAAAGTCACAACTTGAGAACAATATTTACTGGCAAGTTTTAAAGCTCTTTGGACTGAAGAGAAGATCGCTCTCACAAAAGTCCCTTTGTGAGGGAAAACAAGAAATGTCAAAACTGGTAAGAGTATTGCTGGAAGAAAGGTTCTCCACTTTAAAGACCTCAAATCGCAAATGGCCAAGAACCTTCAACACACAAAGAGCACCCTCTCAATACCCCCCTGCTGTTTTGTTTACAAGAGACATGCTGCCCATCCCTGAAACAGATACAGGACAATAGGAAATGCACCTGTCAGGAAATGCTATGGGTTTTCTTCCTCTTCTTTCCTTTTCTTCTCCCTCTCCCTACCCTACCCCTTTTTTGCTTTCTTTTTTTCCTTTGTTGTCCCCTCTGCTCTGAGCAGTTCTTGGAGTCCAAGGATTACACCCAAATGAAGGTGACAGCTGGTTGGTGGAAGGACCATTGAGAGGCAGGGAAGGGAAGATCTCCCAGGGTGAGAGTCTGGGAGAAGTAAGGAATGCTCCCAGTTGAGAGATGGAAGGGTCCACCACTTCCTGTGTGTGACAAGGGCTAAGAGCTACATTAGAGAGGACTCAGTTATCTTTTTCTGTTTTTATTTAGATTAGTTTATTTCATCTTACTGTATTATGAAAAAGCTTTAATAAAATCTTATATAAAGGAAGATATCCTGGATTGAGGATGATCTTCCTAATGGAAGGAGGGCTGGGAGAGGAAGATTCTCCTCTCCTAGAGAAAACAAAATGTATATCACAGTTTAGCTCCATTTTCAAAATGCACATTGGCAAGCCTAATACAGTGGTACCCCGCAAGACGAACGCCTCGCAAGACGGAAAACCCGCTAGACGAAAGGGTTTTCCGTTTTGGAGGCGCTTCGCAAAACGAATTTCCCTATGGGCTTGCTTCGCAAGACGAAAGCCCATAGGGAAATCTCCGGGACAGCAGGGAAGCGCAGCGCGTCTTCCCCACTGTCCTCGGACCTCCTCCCGCGCGGCATCGGGACGAGGCTCCGATGCTGGGCGGCGGAGGGGGAACGTCTCCTCCCGCCGCGCGGCATCCGGACGAGGCTCCGATGCCGGGCGGCGGAGGGGGAACGTCTCCTCCCGCCGCGCGGCATCCGGACGAGGCTCCGATGCCGGGCGGCGGAGGGGGAACGTCTCCTCCCGCCGCGCGGCATCGGGACGAGGCTCCGATGCCGGGCGGTGGAGGGGGAAAGCCTCCTCCCGCCGCGCGGCATCGGGACGAGGCTCCGATGCCGGGCGGCGGAGGGGGAACGTCTCCTCCCGCCGCGCGGCATCGGGACGAGGCTCCGATGCCGGGCGGCGGAGGGGGAACGTCTCCTCCCGCCGCGCGGCATCGGGACGAGGCTCCGATGCCGGGCGGCGGAGGGGGAACGTCTCCTCCCGCCGCGCGGCATCGGGACGAGGCTCCGATGCCGGGCGGCGGAGGGGGAACGTCTCCTCCCGCCGCGCGGCATCGGGACGAGGCTCCGATGCCGGGCGGCGGAGGGGGAAAGCCTCCTCCCGCCGCGCGGCATCGGGACGAAGCTCCGATGCCGGGCGGCGGAGGGGGAAAGCCTCCTCCCGCCGCGCGGCATCGGGACGAAGCTCCGATGCTGGGCGGCGGAGGGGGAAAGCCTCCTCCCGCCGCGCGGCATCGGATGGCTTTCCTGAAGACTTGGGGTGGGAGGAGGGTTTTCCTTCCCACCGCCAACATTCAGAATGCTGTTCTGAATGTTGGCGGTGGGGAGGAAAAACCCTCCTCCCACGCAAGCCCCGGGAACAGAGGGAAAGCGCTGCGCCCCTTCCCCTCTGTGCCCGTACCTGTCCTGAAGGCTTGCGGTGCGAAGAAAAGCCCTTCTCCGCACCGCCAGCCTGGCAAGCGGTTTCCCTAGGAACGCATTAATTGATTTTCAATGCATTCCTATGGGAAACCGTGCTTCGCAAGACGAAAAACCCGCAAGAAGAAAAAACTTGCGGAACGAATTAATTTCGTCTTGCGAGGCACCACTGTATCTAGAAGAAATATTCAACACCAGATGAAGTGAGCATACAAGTCTGATTAAACAAAGAGGGTGTGCTCATCGCCGTTCTTTGCCAGAAAACAAGGTACCGTATTTTTCGCTCTATTGGACGCACCAGACCACAGGACGCACCTAGTTTTTAGAGGGGGAAATCAAGGGGGGAAATATTATTTTTCCCCCCCAGCCCCAAAGAGCAAGGGACAGGCTGCGTGCAGCCTGTCCGCTTCTCCCAGAGCTTCTCGGGGCTGCGGGGGAAGCCTGGCCCCCCCCAGTCCCAAAGGAGCAAAGAAGCCAAGACAGCGAGCGGGATCCATAGCCGCTCAACCTCTCCAGCCAGGAGCTAAACCTCTCCAGCGCAGCTAAAGAAGAAGACAAGGCAGTGAGCGCAATCCATCCCGCTCACTGCCTTGGCTTCCTCTTTAGCCTTGAGCAGCATCTTTAGCCTTGCGCAACGGGATGGATCGTGCCCGCTGTCCACCAGGGCTGGACTAGATGACTCCTGGGGTTCCCTTCCAACCCTGCAATTCTATGACCTTGGAAGGTGTTGAGGGTCTCCACCACTGGAGGCTTTTAAGCAGCAGTTGGGAGACCATCTACCTGGCGTTCTTTAGCTGTAATTCCTACATTGTGAGGGGGCTGGGCTAGATGACCCTCGGGTGACCCTCCCAACTCTATACAGTCCTACACGTCTGCGGCAGGAGATCCACAGCCACTTCACACAATGCCCACTCCCAATTTTCATTGGAGAGACATGTGGCTTCAGTGTCTAGGTAGGTACCCCCCTACCTGCCACTCTCCCCCCACCCCACTTAAGCCTAGGGAATTCCTGCCCAGAGAAGCTCCCAGGTGAGGCAAGGGTTAAGATCTACCTCTGGTAAATGGCTTTCCCTTTTCTTTTCTCTTCTTCTGTGCTATTTCCTTCTTTTATGTTTTGTTTAATCTGTTTTTATTGTATACTAAAATAAAAGCTGCAAAGTTTCCTTTTTTATACTATCCCCCCCCCCCAAACTAAAACGTTAATCTAGATAAAAACACTGATCCAGAGGAAAAGAAGGGGGTGGAGAAAGGACAAAAAAAGAAAAAGAGGTAGAGATAAGAGATTTTTTAAAAGTTGGCTTCTTTAGCCTTGCGCAGCCTCCCACGACTGGAGAGGCGCGTAAGGCTAAGGAGGAAGCCCGGGCAGCGAGGGGATGGATCGCACTCGCTGCCCAGGCTTCCTCTTTAGCCTTGCGCAGCCTCCCCGCGGCTGGAGAGATTGCGCGAGGCTTTTCTAGAGGAGGTAGAAGGGACTGACTGACCACGTCAGTCCCTTCTCCCTCCTGGGGAAAAGCCCGCAAGAGCCACACAAAGCTTGTGTGTGGTTCTTGGGGACTTTTCCTGCCTGCCTCCCCCCCTGCATTCGCTCCACAGGACGCACAGACTTTTCCCCTTAGTCTTTAAGATGGAAAAACAGTGTCCTATGGTGCGAAGAATACGGTAGTCTGAGCCTGGGTTGCTATGGTAAAGGATGAAGCATTCCAGTTGTCCAGCCATTATTGGGTGAACAAAAATCACCAGCTCCGAAATACCACCTTGTGAATGCAGTTAAGTGCAACAATAGTGACCTGCTCTAGATTTACAGTGAGATTCTAACCTCCAGTAGACTCAGTCAATGCCATGGTATCAATAGTCAAAATCCCTATAGGGAATGGATCTCTCTCTAGGTGAAAACTAGACATGTACAGATATCAGGGTGGATAAAAATCAATGATTTACAAATTTTATTTAAAAAAATGGCTTTCTTTTTTAAATTGGATTTTTAAAATTTAAATTGGATTTTTAAAATAAAATGCTTTTGTAGGAAAAATCTTTCTAAAGGTAGTTTTCTATTTAAGTTGCATTATAGTCCAAAGGCTACTCATAAGTAAATAAGGATTTGTTTAAGTTTTTCACGTGTGCTAAAACTCAGTCGAAGTTTTTGCTTTTTAAAAATTGTTTAACCAGATCAGTTAACAAACATGAATACATATGCTATAATGTTATTGTTTTAGTTAAATAAATTGTTTAAATTGTTATTAAGGAAATGATTATTTTTCTCCTTCCAATAAAGTACAGCAGAAAAGTTGTCCAAATACAAACAGTAAACTTACTAAGCCTCACAATAATTTCCTAATTATGTCTATGTATTTCTAATAGTATAACCAAATCAGTATTTTTTGATATAACTAAAAAACTACTCTGAAAATTTATTATTCAAAAAGGAAACCTTCATCTGGTTGTAAATATTAAGATTATACCAGCAAGAATGAGTCTTTCTGTAAAAAAAAATTTAAATTAAATCAAATCCACCCTGACAGATATCCACACACATGTATATGTACATGTAAACCAAGTCAGTGGAAGTCATCATAGTAACCTCCTGACTGTTGGGCCATGTTGGCTGGGACTGACAGAAGCTTAGAGTCTGAACAGTAACTGGATGAGACACTGGCTGTACCTGCACCAAGCCTTCCAAGCATAACAAAATCTAAAAGTATGCCAACAACTCCCAGAAGCGAAAGTGGAGGAAGAAATGGGAGGTACTGGACCCAAGGTGAGACATTTCCATGGCATCCTGTTATGTAAAGAAGGTTCTTCTCTCATGACTAAGTCAGTGAAGTGCAAACATAATGATAAGCAGATAACCACTGCATGACAAAAATAAGTTTAGAAAGTTGATGACCTCCCAAAACTCCCAACTAATCCACTCCCTCAAAGGTGGAGATTTGAGCTCTATGAATTGTGCTCTCTATAACTTGCAGAGGATATGCTAGGACTCTGCAGCATGTCCAACCTTTTGTCTTTTCACATAAACACCCTCCCTCCGTGGCTTGCTAGTCTATGCTTTATACATATCTTATCTATTTGCACCTGTCTGTTTTTAAGCAGCATTTCACAACTGGGATACCTAGATTTATATAATTTCATTTATCTGCTTCAGCTAGATGATACCATAAAGAACCTTCCTAAATAGAATTAGGACTTCTGAGCAAAGACCAAGCCATTTTCTACTGCTTGTTACTCGAAGTTGAAAACACAGGCAGCGGAGGAGTTTCTTTTCAGCTACTGATGGTGGGGCCTTCAGTTATTGAGATTCCAGGCCCCTTGTTACTCAGGGCCAAACATAACACGGCGTTAATTGCATGTAAACAATTACTCTGCATGTTTTACAAGCTGCTATTAGTCACAGGAGGGACGCGGGTGGCGCTGTGGGCTAAAGCCTCAGCGCCTAGGGCTTGCCGATCGAAAGGTCGGCGGTTCGAATCCCCGCGGCGGGGTGCGCTCCCGCTGCTCGGTCCCAGCGCCTGCCAACCTAGCAGTTCGAAAGCACCCCCGGGGGCAAGTAGATAAATAGGTACCGCTTACCAGCGGGAAGGTAAACGGCGTTCCGTGTGCGGCTCTGGCTCGCCAGAGCAGCTTTGTCACGCTGGCCACGTGACCCGGAAGTGTCTCCGGACAGCGCTGGCCCCCGGCCTCTTAAGTGAGATGGGCGCACAAACCCCAGAGTCTGTCAAGACTGGCCCGTTCGGGCAGGGGTACCTTTACCTTTTACCTTTATTAGTCACAGGAGGAAAGCTGTGATGCCAAGGGAAAATAAATTAATGCTAGGACATAGGAACCTTGATGCCTTGGCATCAAAGAAGTCAGAAGTTTCTCCAGATCAGGGGTCGGCAAGGTTTACCTTGCCTGGGCCAGATCAGTCCTCCAGAGCACCCTCCATGGGCCGGATAGTCTGTGCAAGTCTGCACATGCGCAGAAGCCATTTCTGGCATCTGCGTGTGAAAGCGAGTCCCCACGCCGAGCCGGTTACCGGTGTGGCGCAGGGACTCACCAAGCAGGTGGCTCAGTTCTGGGGAAGCTCATGGGCCGGTTAAACAGCCTCAGCGGGCTGCTTCCAGCCCATGGGTCGCAGGTTGCTGACACCTGCTCCAAACCAACCATGCCTCAATTGATTAGTCTCCTCTGTTATGGTTATTTCAATAAATTGGGCACTATAAGAAGCCTAGAACATGACTGAACTAGTCTTGGAACATATGCCTCAGTGTTACTGGTCAAGTCAAGGACAGCACTTACTTACAATGCCGAATATGCACTGGGACTTCAAACTGTTAAGGCCAGCTGGTGAGTCAGAATTGGGGAAGAGCATTCTAGCCAGGAATGCAAACTATCACGGCAATGCAAAGTCCATAGAAGTGTCTCTCTTCTTTCTCTCTATAACGGTCAGACCAAAGAGAATGCTTCACACAGCAAGCAGCAAAAAGCTGCACCACCATTAAATGAAATACTTGGTGGTCTGAACACAGTCCAGTGTTATAGGCTTCTGTTTTCCCTGATGCTAGTCTACGAAATCACAGAAATGCAGAAGTGTATGTGAAGTGTGTGCATGCCAAAGCCATGGGACAAAAGTGATGCAAACAACAGGAAAAATTAATGCAGAAAGGCAGAAATGAGGTTCTGCTTAATGCAAACAAAGAGAGGGGCCATTTAAGGAAAGGCATGAAATGGAGCCCTAGCATAAAGAGGTGAAGGTGTTGGGAAGATGGAAAAAACTGGATTAAAACCCTGTCTGTCCCCCCGATTTGTCTGGTTCTCCTGCCCACATCTGTTTCAAAAATAAAAATGGGGTGGTGGAAAAACTGGGTTTTCCAAATTTTTCCATTCATTTTTCCTCCAACCCCTTTGCATCTCTACTCAAGTGGCAACATCCAACCCTGCTACTTGTATGGAGGATAGAAAAACTGGAGGTTTACATGAAAGTTTACATGAAGCAGAATTGAAGGTCAGTAAATCAATCATCATGGGTCCAGTCAAGCTGTTAGCTCCCCTACTACGAGGAGGATTCCAGTTCAATTCCAACCACCATTAGAAAGCACTGCCAGTCAATGTTTTTAGGCCATGTCCAGTTTCAATAAAGCTTTCAAATATTATCAAAAGGTCTTCATCAAAAGATCCTCCTGTTGAAAAGATCAAGCATGTCACTTCGCTGGAATGATCAATACCTTGGGAGGTTTTGAAGATGGTCCCATAAAACATCACATACGAGACAAGTGAAAAGAAACCTTTTAAGTAACTAGTTGGCATTGCAAGCAAAAAGTTGTCCTGATATGGATACTATAAAAATTAAACAAATATATCCATTACTGCAGCTTTAAAGTGCCCAGAAGGGGTGTTATTTAGGATGCAGGTTTCACCATAAAAATTCCTATTATCCTCTTAAGAGTAGTTATTGAGCTGCATAACACAAGGGCCAGGCAACATAAGGCTGTGTGTTTGGTGCCAAAAGTTTACTCTTCTGCCCGCTTGAGTGCAACAGATACCCTTATTGCCTTAGCCACTGTGACTGAAACATAATGAGAGCCATTCCTCAGCAACCTGTGGTAAAAGATTCAATTGCCAACGCCACCACCATTCCCACAGTAAGCCGCTTTCTCCATATCAGACAAAATGGTACTGCTCCACAGAAATAACTCCAAGAATCCTTCTCAAAAAAACTTTGGTGTTCTTCCTGTCTACTCCCTCCCAGAAAGTGGAGCCAGTGCCGTTTGCACAATTTTTTTCGTCGAAATCAGACGCTTTAGTCTGCTTCACGGATCAGGTTGACTTTGGTCTTCAGAAGTCCAAGGCTTACTGCTTTTCTGTACTATAAGAGTTCCACAGTGCCTTTTTTCTCTTCAGACTCTCCTTTCTCTTGGGAACAGTGACTTTCTCATTCAGCAACTTCCTGTCTTCATTTTTTTTTGGGGGGGGGAGATGTTCTTCTGTTCATTCCCCTCAAGTTTACATGGAGTCAACAAAAACCTGACAGTTCATTTCTTCACATGAATTCAGGTCCAAAGAAGATTGAACCAGCCCTAAATATTAAGACACCTATAGCATTCCTACTGAACAGCCTCAGCCCAGTTGTTAGTCACAGTAAGAATGACATAAGCACAGGTGAACTAAGTTGTTGGCAAACTTGGACGCGGCAGTCTTGAAGGTGGGGGAGGAAATGTGTGGTCCTTCAGATGTTACTGAACTACAATTCCTATCAGCCACGACTACTGGTCATGTTGGCTTGGGCTGATGGAAGCTGGAGTTCAAACAGCACTATCTCTTTTGAAATCCAGAACAGAGTACTTAATCAGATTCCTAACTTAACTCTGAATTCTGGAGAGGACCTAACTGGTCAACAAAGTGATTGCACCAGTTAGACGAAAGCATTACCTACTAGGCAATAAACCTTTAAGCACTCAGGACACACAACTGATAATTTCCATGCTCCAATAATACATGAACAAAAGCAGTAAGGCATATGTGGCTGGAAAACTTGATAAGGCATTGAAGTTAATACCCTTTACAGTCCACTATTTGTGTATCCATCTTGCAGCAAGGGATAACTTAAAGAAAATGCAATGTGCAGCTTGCTTATTCTACTGGTGTTCCACAGTTGAACATTTTCCCACTCACGTCAAGCTGCAACTTGTTTTATTTATTTTCTTTCATAAAATGTCTCTGTAGATGTCAGCAGCAGCACTAAGCACTTGCAAAAGCCTGCAAGCCCAACCCCAGGAGGCATTCATTGTCTTAGCGTCTTGTATCTTAGGTAACTGACGCAGCCAGGCAGGGGTGATTGCTAGTCAAGAGTGCAGCAAAGTTCAGCCTTGCAGTGCTCAACTATTGTTCGCCATTATTTTTCCTCAAGACTACGAGGAACAAAGCGTTCCTTCCCAAATGAAAGGAATACACTCAACTAACCCATGTAAGCCATATCATATCCCAGTTAACATAACAATATTTGAGGAGCCAGAGGTAATCCTACTATCATCAAGCCTAAATCTTCTACCTGGAGGCAGGGCTAGGTGAGTTGAACCACAATTACATCACACAATAACCCCATTCTACTGGCACAATCCTGATATAACATCAACATGCAGGGCCTTTGACAGTAGTAACAACAAAAGACAGGTCTCAGCCCCATGAAACTTGCTTTCTGAAATTCAACACAAAGGAGACAACAGTGGGAGAGAAGGAAGAAGGTGGCATGGGTAAATTAATGGATAAATAGTAGTTCAGATAAATGTTCAACTCTGTTTCAATGGATGCCTGCCAAAGGTTGATGTATCACAGCTCCCTCTGACATGCTGGCTGGAGCTAATGGGAGTTGGGTGTTCAGCAGCAACTTGAGGATACCTTGTTGGCTATAGTGAATTAAGGGGTTGTACCAAAGATTCAATGAGAAATGGAGTCTGAAAAATAATTGGAGGGGGGAAAAGAAGAGCCATCATCTAGGAGGTGTTATGGGAGGTAAAGGTAAAGGTAGAGGTAGAGGGACTCCTGACCATTAAGTCCAGTCGGGGACAACTCTAGGGTTGCAGCGCTCATCTCGCTTTACTGGCCGAGGGAGCCGGCGTTTGTCCACAGACAGCCTCTGGGTTATGTGGCCAGCATGACTAAGCCGCTTCTGGCAAACCAAAGCAGTGCACAGAAACGCTGATTACCTTCCTGCCGGAGTGGTACCTATTTATCTACTTGCACTCTGACATGCTTTCAAACTGCTAGGTTGGCAGGAGCAGGGACCGAACAACGGGAGCTCACCCTGTCGCGGGGATTCAAACTGCCGACCTTCTGATCGGGAAGCCCTAGGCTCTCTGGTTTAGACCACAGCGCCACCCGCGTCCCTGTTATGGGAGGTAGCTGTAGGCATAAGGTGGGGCAAAGGCAGAGCTGTTGCAGGAAGTAGGAATCCTTTTCAAACTTCAAAGTGGTGTAATCAGAGAAAGAAGAGTCATGTGTAGGGATAGATGGGATAGGATTAAGGTGAATCCATGGACGGGGTTGAAGCTAAGAACTAGGGGTCTGTACTAGACCCAGAAATGGACTTGGTACAGTTAGGAGTTGAATTATTTTGGCAGCAGAATTCTCAATAGGGTGAAAGAGAAAGTAAAGTTGGTAACTTGATGTTGGAGGGACATCCTCAAGTAAATGTCTTAAAGACATTTCAAGATTTCTAGGCATCAAGATAAAAGCAGCCAAGACTTTGGGTACCCAATATATTTCTAGCAAGATTCAATGTAGAGTAATATAATGCAAGACAGTTGGTATCCATCTGTCTCGGAAGGCAATGGAAGAGTGTGCATTTTGGGGTGTAGTCAAATTGTTTGGACACATTCAGGTTGGTCTCTCTCTCTCCCCCCCCCCATACCTTCTTCTATAGGGAGTAACTCAACTTGGAGTTGCCAGGTAGGTGAAATTCCTACCCAACTTACTTAAGCCCAGGCAAAACAAAAACCTACCCTATTTGATTGTTTTACTTAAGTCACCTTAGGTGCCTCAACGGAAGCAGAAAAGCAAGGCACAAATCGTGAATGACCTATGGCCCTTCAGACATTGGGACTCCCAACTCCCAATACAGTTAATCATCAGGACAGAAATGAAAGACCAGCAGCAACAGCAAGTCTCAAGAGTCATAGGTTTTTCACTGCTGGTATAGATGTTTTGAATAACTGTGATAGTAACTGATCATAACAAATAATGTCCTTCATAAACAGATATTCACTTTTAGAACGATGTACAATATTCCCCCAACTAATCTCGAAAAGCTATTCTAGTGTTTTGCACCTCTGCTTGTGGATTGTGTTGACTTCCACTTTAAAAACTACTAGTGGCCAACTTGTAGCCACGCTAACTATGTGCACTTCAGCATAAGCAGACTGCCCCAACAGAAAAGAATGAGTCAGACTAACTTAAGTGGTACTGCTTGCCAAATGAACTTTCAGATACTTTCACTGCCTAGGGGGAAGGGGCAGGAGATAAGCGGTGGTAAAACTGGCCAGAAAGAATATTTAGCAATTGCTACACACTTATAGGCACATGGGGTGGGGTGAGGGAAGATGCTATCTAAGCAATTGTGCAAAAAACTAAGCTCTCACACCACCACCACAGCATTTTCTGGAACAGCAGCCACATGAAAGTTCAGGAAAACATGCATATGCCTATGGATTAAAATTCTGTCAAAGGAAAACAATATTAAAATCAGTGATTGAGCTCTGGAAGCAGTGGCGCAGTGATTAGAGGGTTAGGGCCCCTCTAGACTAGTTTTTTTCTGAGGGTATACTCTGCAGCCTGTCATTGATAGTGCATTAGTGGTGGATTTCACTATATCGTCTGCACATCATTCCACTTTATTACTTGTTCTGCAATGCTTCGCTAATGTTACTGCTGCCTGAAGGGGAACTCAGAACACTTGTGGTATAAAATTATTGCAGAATTTCTGTCAGAACTTACGGGACATGCACTGACTGGAAACAAAGCAGTATGACCGCTCTGAAACTTTTGCAGGCAGGAACAGTATTGCATATAACTGCCCCGATAATGGGGATAAATAATCATGAAATCATAATAAAAGGGATGTCTGCAGGGGTAAGGTGGGGGCCTCAATATTTCTCAGCCTCATCTTTGCCACACATGGCTCTTTTGAGGAAAAAGTAGGGAGAGAATTCTATATTCCACCTTGAGTTCCTTGGAAGAAGGGTAGGATATAAATGCAATAAATGGATAAAATATGAATGGTGTAGAGTGTATGACACCATGTGTTTCACTCTTACCCAGTATGAGAATTCAGCATCTCCTGTTGAAATTGATGGGGAGGGGGAGGTCCAGGACAAACGGAAGTAATTGCTTCTTCACACAACGTATTAGAATTCATTAGCACATGGTGATGATGGTGGTCACTGCTTGAAGTGCCCAACCACTCCTAAAGTGATTAGACCAGGGGTCAGCAACCTAAGGCCCATGTGCTGGAAGTGGCACGCGGAGGTCGTATGACCGGCCCACGAGCCCCGAACCAAGCCACCGATGCAGGGTCTCGCTTCCACGGCACCGGAAATCGTGTCTGCGCATGTGCAGATGCCGAAAATCGCAGGTGCGGGCGCTCATGAGCATGCACGATCCGGCCCATGGAAGGATCTCCATAGGGCTGATCCGGCCCAGGCAAGATAAACCTTGCTGACCCCTGGATTAGACAATGGAAGACAGAACCAAAAGTGGAAATGGTTTCTCTATTCTTCCAAACCCCACCCCACCCCCCCAAAAAAGAGAGAGGAGGAGAACACCAAGGAATGGATATCATATCCATGCTTTGTCAGTGAATTTCTATACAGCATCTGCCTAGCCACCGCTAGATGGTCTTCTGAAACCAGCAAGGCAATTATGTGTTCTTGTGTATCTCCAACCTCTATTAACCACAAAAGTGTTGCCCCAACTCCAGCCTCCTTCCTTACTGTGGTGCCCCATTCCTACACCATCTAAGAGCCCCTCCATCAAGGCCATACTGCCCTTAGACTCACCCACCCCCACCCCCCACAGCCTATGCCAAGGCCATGCATGCCATACATTTGAAGCACATTTCCCCATTCACCCCAAAAGAATCTTGGGAACTGAAGTGCGTTACATGCACTGGGAATTGTATTTTTGAGAGTAAACTACAGTTCCCAGGATCTTTTGGGGGGCAAGCCATGTGCTTTAAATGCATGGTGTGAATGCAGTCAAAGCCTCTCATCTGTAACCAGGGCTCTGCTAACAGCATGCAGCCTCTGCTGTCCCTCAGATGTATGAGAAGCCCCCCTACTTCTGTTACAATCACACACCACAGGCAGTATTTTATGTGCAACATTCCTCCCTGAGCAAATTTGGATTCGCATGAACTTTACATGACATCACAGCAGCTCAGCCAGTGGCGGGAGGGAGGGAGAGCATAAGCAGCCTTTCAGCTTATACAAGTGATCGATTTAAATCACTAGTCAGTAAGATTTGATTTAAATCATATATATTTTTTGACAGAAAGACATTCCTGCTGGTATAATCTTAATATTTACAACCACATGGAGGTTTCATTTTTGGAATAACAAATTTTCAGAGTAGTTTTTACAGTTATATCAAAAATTACTGATTTGGTTATACTATTAGAAATACATAGATAATTACATAATTGTGAGGTTTAATAAGTTAACTGTTTATATTTGGACAACTTTTCTGCTGTGCTTTATTGGGAGGAGAAAAATAATCATTTCCTTAAGAATTTCCTTAAAAACCAACTCAGACTGAGTTTCAGCACAGCACACATGAAAAACTTAAAAGAAATCTTTATTTTCTGATTAATAGCCTTTGGACTTAAATAGAAAACTATCTTGGGGGAGGGATTCCTCCAAAAGCATTTTATTTTACAAATCCGATTTAAATAAAAAAAAAATCTGATTTAAATTTTAAAAATCATTTATTTATTTTTAATCATTGGTTTTTATCCACCCTCTTTTGCACTTTCCCTAGGGACAACAGTTCAGCCTGCCAGAGCCAGCATCCTGTTCAGGGTTACTGCACAGAGCAAACAGATGCCATGATTCTCAGGTTTTCTACCTTCACTTTAGGTGAATAAGATATTTTGATTAGGTTTTCAATTTTAATCTTATTAGCAGCACAAGCCTGAATGTTCCATGCTGCCCTGCATGGGCCCTTCCCCGGGGAGCAGTGAAAAACATCTCCATGGCCCATTAAGCCTCCATCCTCTTTGCCAATTCCAAATAATTAATTCTGACATCTCAGTGTCACTCTGGAATACACATTTTTAAACAATCTTGCTTAACACACACGCAAAAATGTATTATTTGTTTGTAGAAGAGCCCAGGAAAAACCAGAAAAGAGCTGCAATCCAAAGTATCAAAGCTTTTAAAAACAAAACACTGGTAAAACACTGCTTACATTAACCGGATGTCCCAGTGATAGATAAGAGCAGGAACAACATGTGCAAGAAAAACACAAAGGCCAAAAATAGTGGAGGAGTAAGTAGAACACACTGAATTGTAGCCAACTAAGTCCTTCTCGGAGTAGACCCACTGAAATTAATGAACACAAGTTAGTAGTGCTTGTTAGCTTCAATGGGTCTACTCAGACTAGGGCTAGCACTGGATAAAACCCAGTCCCAAAATAATCTCTTAATTCTGAACTCTGTTTAGACACTGCAAACCAACACCAATACGTTACAGCATTGCTCCATGTTCTGGATTTCCCACAATATTAGTCTGATGCAGATGAAGCAGAATAAGTCATTCCTTGGCTTCAAGGCAGCTCCCCCTTCGCCCCAATGTAAATATATTTTGCATGCTTGCTGAAAGGAGGACTAGCTGCCCTTTTAACTACCAGACTCCATTCAAGGTTTTAGGCCATGTGCCTGAGTCACTCTTTTTTTTTTTTTTGCGCTGCGTGAGTCATGCACATGAGGGTAAGCAAGAAGCACCCCCTCCCACCCCTAACATTGCAACTATGCAATGTGATCCATCTCAACCTTCTGCCACTGCTGATTGTTTTCAAGTAGGATACCAAAAAAATGTTCTCAGGCAGATTTGGCAACCATTTGCAGCTTATAACGTTTTTTGCAAAGCAGCCCAGTCACTCCTCTGCTGAGCCAATCAGTTCAACAGAATGGGCTGCACTGTCCCTGACAGTCTGTGCAGGTTAAAAAAGGCTTGCAAGCGGCAAGCACTACTTTTGAGATCTGCTGAACATCAGTGTTTCAAGTTCCTGTCACCGTTGCACATAAAATTGTACATACACACACTTCCTACGAAGACCTCTTAACAAGGCTCATCGAGTTCCCAGGTAGTTTCCCATCAAGCTGTTTGCCAGGCCCAGACTTGCTTTCTTTCAGATATGCAGCTACAGCAGTGGACACATGCAGACTTTTAAATGCTTCTGTATGCACATGAAGGCGCAAGAGACCTGGGCAACTCTTACACAAGCGACAACAATATGACCCAATTATGGGTCCACAGGTTATTGAGACCCTTTCCTAGGAGTTTGGAGGTGCCCTAATTAGCTTCCTCTTGCTCTGGTACAGTGGTGCCCTGCAAGACGAATGCCTCGCAAGACGAAAAACTCGCTAGACGAAAGGGTTTTCCGTTTTTGCGTTGCTTCGCTAAACGAATTTCCCTATAGGCTTGCTTCGCAAGACGAAAACATCTTGCGCTTTTTTTTAAAAGCCGCTTGAAGAGGCGCAGTTGCGACGGACCGTGCTTCGCAAGACGAAAAGACTCGCGGAACGAATTCTTTTCGTCTTGCGAGGCACCACTGTATTACACTCTGTACTTGATGCTTTTCAGCTAAATCCTTCTCTGCCCCTTTTCTTGGAAGGCATCATATACTCTACACCTTGATGCACTATAGAATTACGCAGAGTTATTTAATATTTAGCCCAAACCTGCCTACCTTATCATTTAACTAAAACCATTGCTCTTAGAGCGAATAATCACTTTCCCTCTTCTAAAGTTCTTTTAAATGTTTAAATGTCTCCCTCCCTCCCTTCTTAATCTTCTGTGTGCCAGACTACATCTTCAGCCTTTCCAAATTGGGTTTTCTCTTTTTTCACCATCGCCACACTCTCGGGGTCTCTTCCAACTGCACAATTCAATATTAATATTAATAATAATGTTATTATTTATACCCTGCCCATATGACTTTCCCCCAGCCACTCTGGGTGGCTTACAGCATATATAAAAACGTAATAAAAAGTCAAACATTAAAAACTTCCCAATACAGGGCTGCCTCCAGGTGTCTTCTAAAAGTTGTGTACAGTGGTACCTCTGGTTATGTACTTAATTCGTTCCGAAGGTCCGTTCTTAACCTGAAACTGTTCTTAACCTGATGCACCACTTTAGCTAATGGAGCCTCCTGCTGCCGCTGCACGATTTCTGTTCTCATCCTGAAGCAAAGTTCTTAACCTGAGGTACTATTTCTGGGTTAGCAGAGTCTGTAACCTGAAGTGTATGTAACCTGAGGTACCACTGTAGTTCTTTATTTCCTTGACATCTGAAAGTGTCAAGGAGGTAAGGAACTACACAACTTATGATTCTATGATTCTTCCATCTTCGCCAACTTATCCCCAGTCTGTGGTGCCTAGAGCCACACAGAGTATTCTCTAAATGAAGTAATGCTTACTGTGTCATGCAACACGAATTACAAGTTGCTGGTGAAAGTGGGAAGAGCTTTGATTTTGCTAAAGTTACAGCACATACTGTCAAAGGGAATGAGGAGAACAAGGGTACAGGGTTTGAGTCCTTGAGTTCTCCATCTCTTCCCTCCCTTGGAGCTCTCAGAAATTTCTCCTGATTAGTAAGCTGCACAAAGCTGACATACATGGAGCAAATATTTGGATCGGAATCTGCCACCTCTTTTTTTTTTAAAAAAAAATAATATTTATTACTTTTCCAACAATTTAAACACAACAACAACAAAAAAAGACAATACAATACAATACAAAGACACTACATAACACTAACACATTAAACTAACAAAACAAAAACCGTTTAAAACACATCAAACAATTTCAATATCTTATCTTTCATTGGCTTATTTCAATGACCTCCTCACACCTCCCTTTTTGTATTCCACTTCTGTTAATTGTTTCAGCAATTCCTTTCCATCTTCTCTATCCTATAATTATCTTAACACATTCTAACCTTATTTTTTCCTTTAATACTCTATTAATCTATTTATATTTAGTTCCTTATAACATTTCTACTAAAGCCTTATAACTTCATTCCAACATTTTTCTAACATTCATTAATTTTACAGTATTTCTGTAAATAGTCTTTAAACTTTTTCCAGTCTTCTTCCACCGACTCTTCTCCCTGGTCTCGGATTCTGCCAGTCATTTCCGCCAGTTCCATGTAGTCCATCAACTTCATCTGCCATTCTTCCCGGGTGGGTAAATCTTGTGTCTTCCAATACTTCGCAATAAGTATTCTTGCTGCTGTTGTTGCATACATAAAAGAAGTTCTATCCTTCTTTGGCACCATTTGGCCGGCCATGCCCAGGAGAAAGGCCTCTGGTTTCTTCAGGAAGGTATATTTAAATATCTTTTTCATTTCATTATAAATCATCTCCCAGAATGTCTTAATCCTTGGGCATGTCCACCAAAGGTGAAAGAATGTACCTTCAGTCTCATTACATTTCCAACATTTATTGTCGGGCAAATGGTAAATTTTTGCAAGCTTGACTGGTGTCATGTACCACCTATAAATCATTTTCATTAAATTTTCTCTTAAGGCATTACATGCCGTAAATTTCATACCTGTGGTCCATAACTGTTCCCAGTCAACCATCATTATGTTATGTCCAACATCTTGTGCCCATTTAATCATAGCTGATTTCACCATTTCATCCTGAGTGTTCCATTTCAACAGCAAGTTATACATTCTTGACAAATTCTTGATTTTTGGATCTAGCAATTCTGTTTCCAATTTTGATTTTTCCACCTGGAAACCAACTTTTTTGTCCAAATTGTATGCCTCCATTATTTGGTAATAATGGAGCCAATCTCGCACTCTGTTTTTCAATTTTTCAAAGCTCTGCAATTTTATTCTGTCTCCATCTTGTTCCAGAATTTCCCAATATTTCGGCCATTTAGCCTCCATATTGAGTTTTTTCTGTGCCTTCGCTTCCATTAGTGACAACCATCTTGGGGTTTTCTTTTCTAACAAATCCTTGTATCTTATCCAAACATTAAACAATGCTTTTCTAACAATATGATTTTTAAACGCTTTATGTGCTTTTACCTTATCGTACCACAAATATGCATGCCAGCCAAATGCATTGTTGAAACCTTCTAAATCCAACATGTCAGTGTTTTCAAGAAGCAGCCATTCTCTCAGCCAGCAAAAAGCAGCTGATTCATAATAAAGTTTCAGGTCTGGCAGGGCAAATCCACCTCTTTCTTTGGCATCAGTTAATATCTTCTTGCCCTGCCAAACAAATCTGGAAATATCTTTCTGCCACTTCTTGAAACAATCCATCTCATCCAAAATTTGCAATGTTTGAAACAAAAACAACATCCTTGGCAACACATTCATCTTTATCATAGCAATTCGGCCTAACAATGATAACTTCAAATTTGTCCATATTTCTAAGTCCTTTTTCACTTCAATCCAACATTTTTCATAATTATCCTTACATAAATTCACATTTTTGGTACTACAGTACTACCACCCTACTTTTCACTATGTCATGTCTGGGACTTCTTCAAAAGTGCTTCTGATATGAGGACTGTCAAATTACAAAGAACTTTATGGTTTCTTATTTTTAGATTCTCTTGATTTCAGGACAAAGAAGTCCAGGGGGAAACTCTGGGCATAAAACAGTTAAGTTCTGTGCTTTTACCATTTACACGCAAAAGAGGAAGAAAAGAAGCACATGTGAGATTCAGGAAGGGGAAAGCTTCCAAAGCCTACTTACATCTTAACACGCCTAAAGGCCAGAAACTTTCACATGAAGTAATTTTCCACCCATTACAAACTCAAACCCTCCCTCCCACCAAACTTGGGAGATTCTAAACAAACCTGCTAAAACAGATTACTTATCTTCCTTCCTCAAGTGTTGTTTAAAGGGACCTAATATTTTATATGATTTTGTTTGTTTTTCACACAGAGGCATTTTTATATTTATTTAGCTACAGCAAATTACTGTTCTGGTTCGCCAGAGTTTATTCTTGTAAAGAGGAAGCTAAGTGACCTAAAAGTGTAGAAAGCAAGCCCTGAAGAAAAGCTAGCACAAAACTTAGCGCTTCACACACGTTTTCCTCCAAACTTGCACACAGCATCATTCCCAAACGGTGGTTCAGAGCCTGACGGCTGATCATAACGGTGTCGTCACATCGATGCGAATGTAATCCATTTGCCCACCTAAGACCCTGTAAAAACCACAAGTAGTTACGTCCTTAAGATATCTCTAGATTTTCCCACAAGGGATCTAATATACACCTGACCTGTCTCATCAGCACCGTTTGTTCACATCTGACAGTTGCTATCTGCTCTGACATCTCTGCAGGTGCACGGTTGAATGGCCTGACCAAAATGAAAGTCATACTGGTTCAAGGAGAGAATGTGTACTTTCTTCAAGATTATCATGCTCTTTGACATATGCAGATGGTAAACGAACCAAGTTTACCTCCAATCATCTCCATGACGAGGAACTAGAAATGAAGGCTGAAATTAGTACAAGGCAATTGCTACTCTCAGGAGTCAGACTGCATGTCTTTTACAAAATTATCTCGCCCCCCCCCCCCCGGGTGGGAAGTTGGGATGTTGGAAGAAAGGGCCTGGTAGAATGAAGACTAAAACCAAGGTATAATGCTAGTGTCGGCAGATCAATATCTAGCCCACAAAAATAATAATACAACAGCAACAAATACGTAATGGGTCAACCACACAATCACAGAACTTGGAATAAGAATTCCAAATATTTAAAGGCAGATGTCACGGAGCTTACAATTAATTAGATAAGCTCCAACACACAATGACCACAGAAATTGGGTAGGGAGCAGCATTCAGCAACAAGGAATGAGAGACTTCACAGTGCCCAAAGTAGCTCTGGACTCAAATATTCAGCAATGGCTAATTAGGCTGTGTTGCAGGATTCAACTGTTCTTGCAGAATTCAACTTTTCTTAGTACAGGTTTTTCATTTTTAAAGAACCCTACATGCAATATCTTCGACTGAGTCTAACACAGGAATGCCAAGTATGGACCCTGCACTAATTGGTAACCAACAGTTGACCCAAATGCATCATAAACCCGACACGAACATAATTTACCAAATAAAAGCAAGGGTCACCACTGAAATTACAGGACATGGATTTCATGTTGGAAATGAAAAGGCCTGTTGGAAAGCAGTCTCAAAATGGCCGCAGAGACATTCTTCGTAATGTTTGAATGAATTTATGCAAACAGGAGACCTGTAAAATAAGGTGATTTGAGGACTTTACAAGATACATATTTAACAGCTTTGCCTGTTCCTTTAAAGAGAGCCATTTTTTGAAATGGGACACTTCCCTACAGAAGAGTTTTGAAAAATTTAAGCAAGAGAATAAAATGTCTCAAGAAACACTGAGCCAATGACTAATAACTCTGTTATTTAACAGACTATATTACAGAATATATTATAGCTGAAGTGTATGCTTCTGGACACACTGATACAATTCTCACAACCAGTCAAAGTTGCAAAGTCATACCTGCACTTATGTACATTTCCACCAACTCTGCACCAGAGTTCGAAATTCGCCAGATGCATTTTGCACCTGGCTATTGGTCAGTTGCAACCAAGTGAAGATGTCTGGCTGCCAGGGGGGTGCCTGATGTCTCCACCATCTGGAGGTTCATGCCTGGGGATCCTTGGATCTTGACTGTTTTAACACACTAGCAACACATCCTGTAGACTTCTATCCATGACGTTTTCATCTGCACAATCAGGACGTATTTCAGGAATCAAAAAGTTGTATTGAAAAATTCAACTTTCAAGCCACCTGGCCCCAAAATGGCAATCAAACATTCCATTTTGGCAATTGTAACCCTGGTTTAAGGAGCCATTTGGCACCTAGCTTATATATGTGAGTTTCTAACACTGTTCAGTATTATTTCCACTAAGAACATTTAAGCTTTAGATGTTACTTCTTAAAATAAACCATACAGCTATCAAAAACAAACTGTTGTGCTTCATGGGGGATTTCAGTTCTAACAGGCAGTTTGGACATCAACATACTTCTGCCCAACTCCAGGGGGTCAAAGCATTTTTCTCCAGAGACAGATGCCAAGCACGCAGAGCCAGTCAGTCAGTCACCTATATCAAATGGCTAAAGCTAGCAACCTGCCCCACACAGTTACAGGGCAGCACGGCATAAACTATTAAGCCATGATGGGCACATAAAACAAGTGTCATTTTAAAATTAATTAGCCAGTGATTATCTAGTTCCAGATATGTATAGTTCAGCAAGTTCAAAAACAGCTATTAGCAATGTGTGTTTTCCACACACCCCCTACCCACTCAGGCTCTAATGCCAAGACAAAGCTATTTAATAGATGGGAAAGAGTTTGAAGAAGAACATAATTAAAACACACACACACACACACAGAGAGAGAGAGAGAGAGAGAGAGAGAGAGAGAAACCCCAACAGCAGCAGCAAGTGCTCTTGCTGTTCCATTTTTGTTCTTGCAGTCCATAAATGATCTATTTCAATGACAGAAGTATTTTTGGGTGCTCAAGGACTGCTGTCAAAACCAGGAACACGAGACATTGAACCAAAGTACAACAGCCTTGCTTACATTACGCAATGCATGAACCAAGAATCTCACCAAGCTGTATGAAGGAGGGAGGATTGAAAATACAGTAACTATGGCTCCAGACAGATTTTTATTCTGTCTCAGAATTAAAATGTGCTTCAAGCAACACAGAAATCAAATGGGATTATCGTGTTGGAGAAGCTAGGCAAGGCACATTATTCGAAAGGTATTAGCAAAAACCCTTTTAAGTCAGGAAAGGAGCAGTCCACATATGGCCAGGCTTTGTATTGCCCTGTTATCAAGAGGCATTATATACGTATATATACAGCACCAGAAACTTCAGACATCTTTGTATTGCTTTAATACAGCAACTGCTCATTGGATGCTTGACAGCATCCTGTTAATGTAATATTCTAATATGTAATATTATATTGTAATATGTAATATTACAAGGCTGTAATATTGTCATAGCACTTGCACTGTGTCAAGGCAGAAACTGGCATCGGTGCCATGTTATTCCTCCTCACGGTCATTACCACCTTACATTTCATCTAGCAATAATTGTGGGAACACAGCTTAAGTGTGGGTGGGCTGCGACTCCTTGTTTATCGATAGCTGGGGAAAATAATACATGTCTACATATATGGAAGTGAATGATACTGCAATGCTAAGAGAAAAACTGAAGAAACTAATTATCAGGCCTGGAAGGATTCCAAACAACTGACCACCCACATTCCTACCCATCTGACGATTTACAGGTTTGCAATATTTAGCTGAACATATGTAAGGTTAGCACCTAAAGGTCCACAGCTTGCTTCTAATAAAGCAACTTCCATAGGATTTGAAATGTTTTTTTCCCCAACTGCATTAAATGAATACAATTAATAATATAACTGTAGAAAGCAATGAATAAATGTTAATAACCATCATCATACTCTGCACTCTTCAGGGCTAGAAATGTCTCTGAAAACGCAGTCAGGACCCTCAATTCTGCACCCAGAACTAGTTTTTGGATTTGTGCAGTGTATTGGTAAAATGCACACACAGCCCTGCTCATAAGGCACTACCAGGAGTCACAGCTCCCTATGTGAAGAACCTGATTGGAAGACACACCCTATTACCTGGAAGCACTGTCCCATAATCCTATGTGGGCAGACATGAATTCTGAATGTGCTCAAAGGCCCTCTTCATTACTATTTCACACATTCCAGGACTGAGACTTGGAACTGACAGCAGGTACTGGGACTGAGCCCTGATGTCGGGATCTATCACCGGCCACCATTCCTACACCACCATTTCAAACTTTTGAAGTGCTTTGTAAGTTCATAGCTCATCTAATAAGACAGTTATCCTATGAAAAGATGGTCAGATGGACTTGCATAAGACCACTCAATGCATTTCATAGCCGATTATGGATGTGGCCATCACTAAAATGTTAGTCATCACAGCCCACTGACCTCATTTCTGCACATGACAAAGTGCTAGCACTTGAAGATACCCCCCAAAACACAGAAACCATCCTAAAATGTAGAACCTATGCATCTCCTACTACTACTACTAAGTAATTTATAATGAGTGACAGTTTTATCAAAGGGGGAATGGTAAATGTGTTAAGCATCAAATTAGCTAACTACGTGCCTAGCTAACTTGCTAACTTGGTTAATGTAGAGGGACTCTTTGTACCCTTACTTCTATTAAAAAAACACTGATATTAACTGGAAAGCTAATACTATGGATAGAAGATATGATGATTCTTGCAACAAATTGACAGATGGCTTTTAGTTGCAGATTGTATATGCATAAATATAATGATATTGGAATGCATTTATAAAAATTATAATGACCTGTTAATAATTGTATAGCCATTAGAATAATACCATTACTTATATACCTTAATATCATATTGTATTACAGTTTTGAGCATCTTTTTCTCCCCCCCCCCTTGATTTGTCCACTGAAGTTTTTCAATAAAATATCAATATAAAAAGTAGCTGTATGCAAAGCAATGTGCCTGGAGAAATGTAGCCCACTGTATTGTTTATTTGTGGCTCTCACTTCCTCCATCTACCTCTCTGTGTCTATGCTGTAGGTCAAAGGGGTACTCTTAATTCAGTTAAAAGAGAAAGACTGGAACAAGGAATAGGTGTAAATGTACTGTGTAAGTCGGATTAAAACTCAACTTCATTTGACCCAAACTATTAACATTGCCAATCTTATACATCAGTTACACTGACCAAAACTCTTAATCCAATAAATACTGAGTATCTGCTGCCAGTGGCATCTATTAGATTGGCATAGCATCTTGTTTTGTGCCAAAATATACCCCGGTACAACTCATGACAGTGTACAAACATGGGCTGTTGAAGGGGAAGAGCCAGACAGATTAACCCAGGCTCCCTCAGACTCACTCACAGCAGCAGCATAAAGAGTAGTTTTTATATATATATATATATATATATATATATATATATATATATATATATATATATATATATATATATATATATATGCTTTCGTAGATTTTCACGGGTACAGGAATGCAGGTTTTGGTGTCTTCGGGTGTCTTCCCGTGTAAGAGTCGGGGTGTCTGTGCGACGTTTCGACGAGGTCTCACTCGTCATCTTCAGGCTGGTGCTTTCGGCTTCTTGTTACTGGAACAGAGCAGAATCTGGTGTTTGAGTTCCTATAAATACTGTTGAGGGGTGTGGTGTATAGCCTCCAACGTTCTGGGCAGAGAGGAAGTTCCTAGATTAGTGTGCCTTTTCTTCTTTTGTTCCTTAATTACTTGAGGGATATCTTGAGTGATTTCATGAGTGATATTCTGAATACCACTGGGTGGGTCATTAAGTGTAGATTAGTTGCTAAAGCTTTCGTGTCTTGACCTCTTGAGCTTGTGAAGAGTTTTTCTGAGAAGATGGCTGAAGAATAAACTCCGTAGCCAAGACTCTCATCTCCAGAACCAAACGCCTGGCTGACAAAGACCACTTGACAACTGAGTTACAGAATCTCTCAAATGTGTTAATCACCAATGGATACCAGAAAAACAGGGTTACGAAGCTAATCCAAAAAGAAACACCCCCCAAAAACCAAGACACAGAAGAAAACAATGGCATGGCCCTCCTTCCTTATATCAAGGGCACTACAGACAAAATCAGCAAAATCCTCCATAAACACAATATCAAAACAGCCTTCTGCACCAACCAAAAAATAGCCAATATCCTCAGAAACCCAAAAGACAAAATCCAGCTGGAAAACCAAGGGGTCTATGAAATACCCTGCAAAGTCTGCCCAGCCACGTACATTGGACAAACAAACAGACGAATAAATGCACGTATCGCAGAACACAAGAATGCCGTCAAAAAAGAAGAAAAAACTTCCTCTCTTTTCCAACACATGAAAGAAACAGGACACGAAATTAATTTTGCAGATTCCAAATTGCTCTTTAACATGGAACATCACCACAAGAGAATAATCATGGAAGCCATCGAGATAGAGAAACACCCTCACAACATGAACAAGCGTGACGACACGTCCCGCCTGCCAGACATCTGGAAATTAGCCCTCCCCACAAAAACCGACACCAGAACCAGAGGCACACAGAACGCCGTCACCAATCAACCACACCAGACCCAAACCCAGACCCTCTCCACAGACATATCACAGACTCCATCCAGTAGCCAAACTATAGTGGCACCTCCGGATGCTGCACCCCCCTGCAATCCCTACACAGATCTGGCTGGCACAAGGCACAAAACCACAGCTCGCCCCTATACACGAAGCCAAGCCAGAGCACAACTAAATGCAGCACAGCCATCTTCTCAGAAAAACTCTTCACAAGCTCAAGAGGTCAAGACACGAAAGCTTTAGCAACTAATCTACACTTAATGACCCACCCAGTGGTATTCAGAATATCACTCATGAAATCACTCAAGATATCCCTCAAGTAATTAAGGAACAAAAGAAGAAAAGGCACACTAATCTAGGAACTTCCTCTCTGCCCAGAACGTTGGAGGCTATACACCACACCCCTCAACAGTATTTATAGGAACTCAAACACCAGATTCTGCTCTGTTCCAGTAACAAGAAGCCGAAAGCACCAGCCTGAAGATGACGAGTGAGACCTCGTCGAAACGTCGCACAGACACCCCGACTCTTACACGGGAAGACACCCGAAGACACCAAAACCTGCATATATATATATATATATATATGCTGAACTCAAATCAAGAACAAAAACCACTGTCCCCCATAACCTTCCCGCACTCCACCTCCACAATCACTACAAAGCACAGCTTAGCTAACTCTGCAGCCAAGCAGAGCATAGCAGTAACAAAACACAAACCCCAAACAGAGACCCCATAGGTCAAATAATTGGCTACCCAGCACCTGTTGTTGTCCTGAGGCAGACAGGACTCTTTGTTCCTGCTTTATGATCCAGGTGGGCTGTGGTCCTTCAGTACAGTCCTTCTGTTTGATCTAATCTGCCCCTTTCTGGAAATAACATGGGCAAGTTATGTGTATCCCACCACTCTCTGCAAACAAAATCATTCTCTCAATGGAGCAATCAGGGTGCATTGACTAGGTCACACAGGCAGCTGATTTGTATCTGTTACCTCCTACTAGCAATAAGAGAGGGTTTTGTATGGTTATTAATGCAAAATACATTTAGTACACATTTTTTGTGCACCAGAAATGAACTGCAAAATCCATAGAATTTTTCCATGCAAAAGCTCTCAGGTTTCCATGAAATACTACTATTAAGAAACCTTTATAAAACTAGTCCATTTCCAGCAAATATAAACACATACTGAATTATGCCAAACCAGTCTTGGTTTATCTAGCTCAATACTGTGCGCACTGATTGCCAGTGGCTTTTCCAAGACGTCAAGAAGGGGTCTTTCCTAGCCCTACCTGCAGATGCGAGGGATTGAACCTGGGAGCCGTCCGTGTGCAAAGTCACTGATCTATGGCCACTCCCCATTTAAAATGTTCATACGAAAGCTTCTCTTTACATAGCTCATCTCTAATAGCTTGACTATTTGCTGATGACATACACATTCCACCAGATCCGTCTTTTATAATTTTTTAAAAAAGCACTGCTCCTCTCACCTTCAGTTTCTACATCTTTCTTGGCATAAAAGCTTCTGAGCAGTGCTCAAAATTCCCCAACTGCAACCATGGGGGAGACTTCCAGATGTCAGATTGGTGACCGACATCGCCATTGAGCCAGGCAACTCGCACACAGGAAAAGATGCATGCCTTAGTGCTTCTGTGCTGCTGCAAGGCAGCAAACTTTGCTCTGTGCTTCCGCGTGGGCTGCAATCCTAGGCATACTTTCGAGGAGGAGGAGGAGGAGGAGGAGGAGTTTGGATTTGATATCCTGCTTTATCACTACCCTAAGGAGTCTCAAAGTGGCTAACAATCTCCTTTCCCTTCCTCCCCCACAACAAACACTCTGTGAGGTGAGTGAGGCTGAGAGACTTCAGAGAAGGTCACCCAGCAGCTGCATGAGGGTAAGAAAGCCCCCCTGGACACGGAGGGACTTACTTCCAAGTGAACACGCCTAAGGAGAAAGGGGGGGAGTGCATTTGCCCTTGTGCCTACATAACCAAGCTTGCCCAGCCCCACATTGTCGGCATCTCAGAAAGGCTAAGCTGGCCTGGCCATCCCGCCCCAAGGAGTGTCTCCGGTGTTGCAGTATTAGTTCATGTATTTGGGTGTGGGGGGAAATTACTGTAATTGGTAAATTGGGCAACTGAATTGTTAAATATATTAACAATGACAATATACACAATTCGTTTTTTGCTTTCCAATCTTGGGGGTGGGGTGGGGGTGGGGGAATACCGCCTAGACATTTCATTGTGGAGACCGTAACCTAGGTTTAAGGAGCCATTTGGTGAATGGCTTACATATCTGAGTTTCTAACACTGTTCATACTATGTACAGTGGTACTTTTGTTCTCAAACGTAATCCATTCTGGAAATCTGTTCGACTTCCAAAACATTCGAAAACCAAGTGCTACTCTGCTACTGATTGGCACAGGCGCCCCGGAAACAATAACCGACAGCTGCATCGGACGTTTGGCTTCTGAAAAACGTTTAAAAACCAGAACACTTACTTCCAGGTTTTTAGCGTCCGGGAGCTGAAAAGTTTGAGTACCACAGCATTTGAGAACCAAGGTTCCACTGTAATGCCTAACACTGCTTGTGCGAAATAAGTGACTCTGCTGGGGTGAGAGAGGAACCAACATGTTAACTGACTGGAAAGACTCGTTCAATATTAATTATTGATGATGATGATGAACTAGTCGCTTACTAGAGAAGTCTAAGCAACTTACAGTTAAGAGCCCCAAAGGCACAGTGCAAAATAAAAAGCCAAGCATTCCAGTAAAAACATTTCAACAAAAGAACTACCAAAACAAAAACAAAAATTTCAACAGAAAGAATTCAATTAAATAGGCCATCAGCCAACCTAGCAACACTCGATCTAATACCTGTGAGGGATGTATGGAGTGTTAGGAAAGGAGCAGTACCTCTGGTAGGAGATATATCATGCTCCTTCTGGGGTAGTTTGTGTTGACATGCAGAGGGCCAGGAGGCCAGCTGGCTAGCCCCAGCTGGGCCATCTCCTTCCAGTCGTCCCGCTGCGAAGACCATCGGCCTCTGCTCCGATGTAAATCAGCGACCCGGGCTTCAAAGCCAGGGCACGCTATTAGCGGATCAAACTGCGCACACAGAATAGGCATGAAGCTTGTGGAAGCATACTACAACTACAGATTTATAAATCATAAATCAGGACCAAGAAACTTGTCGTCTCTCTCTCTCTTCTTCTTTGAACAGGAAAAGCAAAAGCAATACACACAACGGAAGTTCCCAGCAAGCTGTGCTGGAATGTAAACAGACATGTGACATGCAAAAGTTTCACATGTCTGCTCCTTAAGGTGGAATGGAAATTCTCAACAGTTTGTTCACCTTTGGTCTCCACCCTGCACTCTGCTCTCACCTGTGACTTCCAGATGCTATCACCATGCGACAGCAGTCATACCCTGAGAACAGCTTCAACTGGTCAGCTAAACCAAGTGAGGGTAGCCAATGTGTCTCAAACTCCTTGATGAGTGAGGGACTTCCCCTGCATGCAGACAGACATCTGGTGGATTGAGCAGAGGGAGACCAACAGTGGGCCCAACAGTCAAGAAGGCGATTTCTGCATGTGCTGTAGAAGAAAGTGAGGCACACGGGGTTCATCAATCTGGAAAGACAGTCTTGTGCAGTATCTTTGGAAGATGAAAAGGCTAAGGAGTAAACCCTGCACAAATCCGGAGTGGAGTCCCTAAGATAGTTGGATGGTGCCTTGTACACCTCCTTCAGGCAACACCTGCAGCCAAGCTGGCACCAAATGTATCACTCTGCTTTCCTTTAGATCACATCAGCGAGGCAGCCCAGGACCTCCATACACATTGCCCAGGCTTGTGTCCCAGGGAGGTCACTTCACCGCTCCTAACACACAGTTGGACTTCACCACTGCAGGTGCACTCCAGTCTCTTGAGACAGATGGATGCCAACAGCAAAATAGCTGGAAAACGATGTATCTTTTTGGCATCAGGCTAAAAACTAACAGTAACACCAGACAGACATCACTGGGAAGAGCATTCCACAAACGGGGCCACAACTAAAAAGGCTCATTTCCCCAGCTGTTACACTCCAAACAGAAAAGGATCTCAGACAAAAACCAAAGGGTACAGGCAGCTCTATATTAGGGGATGTGCTCCAAAAGATATGGGGAGTTTTAACTCTCCCAATACCCTACAACGGATTATTATTATTTTGCTAACAATGAACTACTGATTGGTACTGATCTTGGGCATAACCAAGGAATTTGCTTCTACGTCATTGTTCGAGGTAAGTTAGTTAGACGTCTAGTTAAGCTCTCAGGAAGATGTACCACTGCTCCCCTATCCAAATTTAGAAAATCAAAATGTTATTTATAGAAACATTTTATGGACACATATAACAGACAGCGTATGTGCTGAAAGATGGGACTTGATAACATGTCCTGAAATGGATTCCGAGAAACCTTTCTGCAAAGCTGTCTCCTAAAATGAAATAAAATAAAAAAATCAGCAACTCAACTACACTACAGTCACTTAAAATTCCCTCAAGAGCTCAAGTCCCCTAAGGGCACAATAAAGGCAAATGTTTTATTCCAAGTATTTTGAAAATCACACTTCAATCTCCAATTTGAAGTAATACTAAGATATTATTTAGTACTTAGTGGAAGATGATATACAAAGTACCTTTGGAGGACTAGCAAAGCTCATTCTTAGCCATTCAGAAGAAATGGATTTGCAGTATCTTTTAACTTAAAACATCTGTGCCATAGCTACAAGAAGTGTGTGGTTTTTTTCAGCTGGAGCTCATCGGAACTCAGTTCCAGCACCTCTCAGTGTGGGTGCCATTGGCATTACAGTGGTACCTCAGGTTAAATACTTAATTTGTTCCGGAGGTCCGTACTTAACCTGAAACTGTTCTTAACCTGAAGCACCACTTTAGCTAATGGGTCCTCCTGCTGCTGCCGTGCCGCCGGAGCACAATTTATGTTCTCATCCTGAAGCAAAGTTCTTAACCTGAAGCACTATTTCTGGGTTAGCGGAGTCTGTAACCTGAAGCATATTAACCTGAAGCATATGTAACTCGAGGTACCACTGTATAAGAGAACATTGGAGGCGTTCGTGGTGAGTTCCGTCACCTCTATTTCTAGCTGGCTGCAAGAGATAGAGCTGCAACATAAACCTCTACTATTGCCTCTTTCAGTTACTATTTGCATGCAAATTTCTACTGCAGCATATTAAACCACTAGATAATTTCAGGGGTGTAAAAACAACCACCACTGGCACTTAAAAAACACCCAAGTCAGGAAATAGGTACTGGGATTGCTGCAAAAGGGAAGAAGCGGAATTTCCCTCCTGTCTCCTGGAAAAATCTCATTAGCTCTATAATTTTGCAGGCATTGTGTTTTTTTAATCCCTGGTAATCCAAGTATGCACCATTTGTGGTTATGATAACCACAGGACATGTCAGAAGCACTACATGAAATGAATGCTAAAGGGGCACAAACTTGAAAAAACAAAAAGGACTAACAAGGGGAACAACCCACTCAAAGTCAAGGGTTGCAACTCCCATTGTTTTCAGTGAGAGAGGATTAAGCACCTGATTAGGCCTCTCACTTAAATAAACTTTGTTTTGATATTAAATTTGGCAGGGTTATGCCTACAATATCTTAGTGTCACAGCATCAGCATATTTAGCAAAAATGAGTAATTCTATCTCTGTCATGTTTAGTCATATTTCAGTGCTTTATTACCCAAACCGTGCCAAATTTCTATCCAGTTTTTTGAGACCTTATAATTAAACTAGCTCAGGGTTCTCAATCAGTGTTAGAAACTGGGATAGAAAGGCTAGGAGCCAAATGGCTTCTGGGGCCTGGGTTGTGGGCGCCAAAACAGAATGTCTAATCGCCACAGCGGGGTGTGTGGGTGTCAGCAACACATTTTATTTATTATTTTGATAAGCATGAACTAATATGAAATTCGCATAAATGACACATTGTTAATATCACTTTTTTTGCAGAAACTGTTAATACATATTTAATTTGGTGTTTACAATAAAAATGTTGGTACCGTACTTCAGTTTTCAAAACACTCATTATTGTTAAATGCCTTAAAAATATTGTCTGGCCTTAATATATACTTCAAAGCTTCAAAGCACATACATTTCAGTAATCCTTGACTGTCAGCCAGGTGTTAAAAAATGGCACCGACTTTTTGAGGTGCTCACAAATGCCGAATCTTTAGGTGCAAAATGCGCCAGGTGCCCTGCTAATTTTGAACCCTGTTCTCAAGAACCTTCATCTTCACTAAGTCTTTAAGGTTCCACTGATTTCCCCAAAGACAAGATTTCATCTTGCCCAAGAGTTACTTGTCTGTCTTAAAAAAAAGTTTTCCCTCTGAAGCCATCACTGTAGTCAACATCACATCTGACCAAATGCCATACCCCAGAAAGAAGCCCCTTTTTACATCTTGAAGTTCATTCTTGCCTGGCTATACAATATGGCATTTTTCCTAAAGTTATGCTGCTCTCACTAAGGAGAGAGACACAAGGAGTATCTCGGTATTTACCCAGAATACAAGATTATGCGCAAAGTGGCAGACAGACATTTCGGGGTGGGGGTGGGGGGAGTGGTCTGAATGCATACCCCCTGAGAATGCAACAAGTGCAACATTCACCACTCCTTAGATATGTGAATTTAAACCCACCATTCGTCACCTTTCAAAGGGGGGGGGGGAGAGAAACATCTCTACAAACCAAATAGCAAATTCAATACCACAGCTGAGCTAGTACATCAAAGACCTAACTGCTGGAGAAGGGAATAAGAGATGCATTGTAAAGAATGAGCCAAAAGATGAGAAGAAATAAATCACTCAGCATGTCATGATTAAGATTCCTCGATGTCAGAAGTAGGCAACTTGCTCAGCCTTAAGAGATATATTCAGACTCTTCTTGTGAGTAGGATATGCTAAAATTCACCTTCAGTTTGCATGTTTTTATTGCAGGCAGCTAAAGTGGTTTGCTACATTTCCTTTAAAAGGAGTAAGAGGAATCAAATTTTTATTCCCATTCCAAATCCCATTGTCCCTTCCCACACACCCAGTGTATATGGAGGAGCAGGGTAACTCTTCAATTTCCTAGAACTTGACACACAATGGCAATTTGGGATGTTGTTTCCAGACGTTTCGTCATTTTAATTTCCATGGTCTACCCATTGAATAGAACTTGGTGAGATACAACCCAGAGTATTTGGACTAGCAAAGCAGGACTGTCTTAAATCAACCATTACAAGCTTTAACTGACTAGAGTTTGTGCTGCCTAGCAAGTCAAATATTGCTGTTATTGCTACAGCACATTTCAGTGCACAAAGTGCATCACAATCCTCAAGTGAGTCTCGTGACAATCTTTTGAAACAGGCAAGGGCATGAGACTCACCCAAGGCTAGCAAGCATGATTCCTTGGTCAGCAGGCATTTGAACACACTCTACCCTTCAGAGGCTGATGGACGAGTTTCCAGATTTCCTGACCACTGGCTATACAAGGCTGGGCCTGATGGGAGCTGGAGCCCAGCACCATCTGGAGGGCACAAAACTGGCCATCCTTGGCCAGCCTACATCAAGACTGAACACCTGTGTCCATGTCACAACAGGGGCTTCAATTTATTGAACCCAACACCTTCTATCTTTAACTTTATTGATGTATTCTAGAATACAAGTCTCATTTGATAATAATTTTTAATAATTTTCAACTACAATCCAATAATAGCCTCATTATAACAATACCATTTTATAATACAATTATTAATGCCAATCATTCAAATACAAAATTATACAATTTAGATAAGGTGCTAGAATTGATGGTTAGATGGTTTATAATATTCTGCTACCAAAACAGTCTTGTATCACACTGCAGATGTTTCTACAGGTAACTTTTTCAGAATGGGAGATAAACAGCTATCAGACCGTATCCATTCAAACAGTAAAAAAAGTCATTGATGCATGTTAAACCTCGACTCCCCTCCCCCTCTTTTTGAGGTTCCTTAAATTTACTCTCTTTTCCCTTTATATTTATACCTTTTCTCATCTATTTCATATAAGTTTTAGCAACTGCACATTTTTACAACAATCCCGCTAATGTCTTAATTTGTTTACAATTTGTTTGTAAATATTCAATAAAAGATTCCCATTCCCTATTAAAATAGTTTGTTGTCTTGGTTTCTTATACTTCCGGTAAGATTCGTCATTTCTGCATAGTCCATTAATATCTATATCCATTCTTGTCTTGTCGGGCCTTCTTTCCATCTTTGGGCAAATACGATTCTTGCAGCCGTGGTTGCATACATAAATTTCTATATTGTTTAGGTACCGCTGATCCCTTATTTTCGAAAAGAAAAGCTTCTGGCTTTTTTAAAAAAACAAATGTTATCTTAAATATCTTTTAAATTCATTATATATCATTTCCCAGTAGGCTTTAGCTTTATTGCAAGACCACCATTTATCTACGAATAGTATACCAAGCTATAATTGACCTCAGAAGGAACTACAGCAATAAACCTTATTTCTATTGTTTTATTTAATCATGTGAACCACTGTGATATATAAAGAATTCTAAATAAAATAAACCAAAATATCCTCAAAATAAAAGTCTACGCTTACTCTTTGACCCATTACCATTTGCCTTACCCAATTAAGAATTGTGCACACCCTGATTTAAAGATTCAGTTGATTAATCTACCAATTAAAGCTTGCATGGCTACTAAAAACCTTGGCAATACAGATCTCATTAGGGATAGCACACAGGGGCAAACCACATCGTTTCCAAAATAGCATCAGATCAGTCAAGCTGAAAACAGGCCAGTAACGGAATGCTACTATAATGAGAATCCAACCATCTTAAGTCAATCTGCCTCCACAAAACTACCAATAGCTACCACAGCCAATGAGAAACAGCAAATGTCTCTAGGCAACAAGGGCGGGGGATCCAGAAATCCTTGTGCTGGAGGGTAGAGAAGAGACTATGTGAGTCCGAAGCACTGTGACCTCTCCCCTATGGATTCCTAGGAAAAGAGGCAAGGAAAAAGCCACCTATATCCAATAGGTTATGAAATGCAAATGCCAAGCAAACAAAGAAAGGTAGCAGCAAGCAAAGATAGCAGTCAATGGGCATTGCTGGAAAGGGCGGCGCTACTTTATTTTGGCTAATTACTATATATTAATGCTACAGTTACAGCACATTACTATCTAGGCCTAATAATGTGTGGCTAGCAATTCCTACCAAGACTGAAAGCTGCCTTGGCTAGAAAAGCTGCCAACTGAGCAAACACACAATGCTACAACAGGGTCACACTATCGAAAGGAATTGAAATGCTATTTCGGAGCTTGAGGCAGAAAGACAAAAGGAAATGGCACTAACATTCCAGAATATCCAGTTATGAATTCTACTGCCCTATTAATTTTACACACTAAAGAGGCTTACAGTGGTACCTTGGTTTACGAACTTAATCCATTCCGGAAGTCCGTTCTTAAACCAAGGCGTGCTTTCCCATAGCAGCTGGGGACTCAATTTACAAATGGAACACACTCAACATGTTCTGCTTCCAAGGCAAAGTTCCCAAACCAAAACACCTACTTCCGGGTTTGCAGCGTTCTTAATCCAAGTTGTTCAGAAACTAAGCTGTTCTTAAACCAAGGTACCACTGTATTTCCTTTACCTGTAAACAGAAGCAGGTGCGCTTCTCCAAGGTACAGATCGAGACTGCATCTCTCTGAAGGCAGTTGACCCCACTACACCAAAATATAAACCCCTTCCCTCAAAAGGCTCTGTGGTTTGGAGACCATCACTTCTGACCCAAAGAAGTGAAAATATGAAGCTATGACCAATGAACAGTTAAGACTTTATCTCAAGTGCAACGTCAAAACGACAAATTTCACATACCAAATGAACTTACATTAATTTCATCATACCCCAAATGGTCTGTCACTTGCTTCTAGCAGTCCGGGGTGGAGGAGAGTGGTAAACCTTGGAGCCAAAACATTATAATTGGAAAGGTACTAAGCATTTTTATCCCATGTTTGCTTTTAACCAACTAGCAACGTGAATATGGCCTCTGAAATAAAATAAGATGACTTTCGGAGATCGAACTAAAATTTCGCAAAGCAGAATCCAAACAACACAGTACATACTTTTTTTCATGAAACAACAGTAGGACATCTGTAGCAGAAAGCATTTGGACTGCTATGAAAAGTAATTGATCATTTGCGGATAATGGGGGGGGGGAGCACGGGTGTCTGATACAGAGGCGTCTTATAAGAGCTACAGTGAAGTCGTGGGTTACCACAATGAGGTTACATGAGGCTATGCATGCAGGCAACAATTGCAGGCATCCCCAGCAACAACTGGAACACACTCCTCTGCCCGAGACCCTGGCGAGCCACTGGCAATTGGTGCAGACAATACTGAGCTAAACGGACCACTGATCCGATTCCATATAAGGCAGCTTCGCATGTCCACACAACAAGTTTATGGTTGTCTGCCAGACATATACCGTATTTTTTGCTCTATAAGACTCATTTTTCCCCCTGCTAAAAAGTAAGGGGAAATGTGTGTGCGTCTTATGGAGCGAATGCAGGCTGCACAGCTATCCCAGAAGCCAGAACAGCTTTCGCTGCGCAGCGATCCCTCTTGCTGTTCTGGCTTCTGGGATTCAGAATATATTTTTTTCTTGTTTTCTTCCTCCAAAAACTAGGCGCGTCTTATGGTCTGGTGCGTCTTATAGAGCGAAAAATACGGTAGATGATTATGGCAGCAGGCGTAGGCTCAGCCACGCTCAGCAGAAAATCTGCAGACCGTGCATGACACCATTGTATCACATTGGCTTTGTGAGCAGTTACAGCAAGAGCCCAATGGTAAGGTCAAGGCTTTTTAGTTCGATCAGATTCATGCCCCTTCTCGTCTCCCTGCAGCAAATGCCACCTCCCAGCAGGAAAGACAGCACTGGGACAATGAATGCCATGATTTTACAGAATTTGCTGCAAAAATGTAAGAACAAAAACACTGCCCCAAGTACTGAACTGAACAATATCCAAAACACACAGAAGTTTGTCAGATGCCATCCATGCTATAAAGACACTGACCCAGCAGCTGAATTTTGCCTGTACTTCTCACGGCCCCACATAAATAAGATCTTATTTTTGCCGAATATGAAATCTACCCTGCACCCATTCCTCAGTCTTCAACTCAGTCAGTCTTTCGTTACAAAGTAAGTATTTATCCCTCTGAAAAAACGTCTGCCTGTGCAACAAGCCCCTAGGCCTGGAGCTACAGCAGGGGTCAGCAAACTTTTTCAGCACGGGGCCGGTCCACTGTCCCTCAGACCTTGTGGGGGGGCCGGGCTATATTGGGGGGGGGATGAACAAATTCTTATGCCCCACAAATAACCCAGAGATGCATTTGAAATAATAGGACACATTCTACTCATGTAAAAACACGCTGATTCCTGGAATGTCCGTGGGCCAGATTTAGAAGGCAATTGGGCCGGATCTGGCCCCCAGGCCTTAGTTTGCCTACCCATGGGCTACAGGAATGCCAGTTGCAATCCACTGGTTGACCACTCAAATCATGTGTGCATGATCAGCACAGGAGTTAAGTTGTCAATTTTGCTTTTTATTCTCATCCCCTGTTCTCCTTCTTTCTTTTGCATCCCTGCATTCATGAGCGCCTATGCATGGGGAGAAGAGTTCTGGTCCCAGCCACACAGCCCAAGGCAATGCTGTTTTAAGAGGAGACAGTTGGGCTATTTTCTTTCCAGCCAGCCTCAGCGCAGACGCTGCTCTGCATGCTGGGGAAGCCTCTGCTCTCCAGCTTCACTACACAACACAACACCATCATTACGCTCTTCATAACGGAGGCCACAGCTGCCAGAGCAGCCTCCCGCCTCCCCATCTCTTTGCATTTTCTGAATTCCTTCAACAATGCAATTAAGTCTGTCTGTCTATATGTGCAAGAGTTATGTTATACATGTGACTTGGAACATTTGGTCTTCTTTATGTTAACTTATCTACACTGCCTACACTTGGTAGTTCTTGATTTATACTGATGACACAGTTGTACTGTGTTTATGTTAGGTTAATATGTAGCCTCACATCGTAAGTGGGTGGCATTGTGAGACAACAGGGGACTTGTAAACATGTGCAACGGCTGCGCACGCATGAACCCAGCCTTTCCTGTGAGCGCAGACTCTGATGTACCTGGTCCTGCATCTTGAGCCACCATTTTGTGACAGGCTCCATTCTCCCACAATGCCACTTCCTTGTAAACCCTGGATCTCTAGCTAATTAAAAAGAGAGAGCAGGACCCACAAGGCTGTAGTCTGATCACCCCTACCAGACAAGACTTAATCCATTGTAAGACCCTGATATAGTCTGTATTATCTTGATAATCAGAAGACCTGGGGCAGATTTTCTGTGTTGCGTAGGGAAGAGACACGTGCACAAGCAAGGCTAGCTCCTGGAGACACTGTAACTTTCAATGAATGGCCAGACAGCAACACCCCCAATTTAATTTATCACAAGGCG
Source organism: Podarcis vaucheri (assembly GCF_965113315.1). NCBI lineage: Eukaryota > Metazoa > Chordata > Lepidosauria > Squamata > Lacertidae > Podarcis > Podarcis vaucheri. The sequence continues at coordinate 28,625,801 of NC_138751.1, forward strand.
CTGATAAGATGAAGGCACAGCCTTTTCCAATCCACAGCTCTAGTATTATTTCATTCACAAAATAATTAAGGCATTGTCTCCAGCCGATCCAGGGCAATGATAAGCAGTGACCCAGGACGGAAGGATTTTAACTAGCACATTATTTGTGAGAGCTTTGGACCAGCTCAGGGGTAAATACCAGACAGCAATGTCTACACAGGAATTCCTATTAAATAGAGGGGGGACCCCAAATGAAAGCAGACACAAAGAAAAGGGCACAATATGCTGCTCAGTTGCATTTTACTGCTCCTTTAACCAGTTGTTACCACTTCACAGCCATTACTTTCAACACCTAAAGCCCTGCCTACCCCATTTCCTTCCACGCCTTCTCCAATTCCAGAGACACCTATTGCTTTCAGCAAGATCCCCCACACCCTACTTACCCCCTCCCTCCCTCCCCTTCCCCATCTCCAGTGCAAGACATAATAGATCTTTGATCCTATCTCTTGCTATTTGTTTAGCAAACAAGCTGTAGATCCCTGGTTGCAAAAGGAATTCCCACATCTCACAAGTCATTCATGCATCAATATTCCCCCAAGTTGCCAGAGAAGAGGTCTCGGTTTTCACAAAACAGGGCTGGAATGATTTTAAATTTGTACCAAGAGAAAGCCTGGACTCAGACAACAGGGACAATTTCACACCAACAACCTTTGTCTTGCCCTGAAGGAGCTATTTCTAGAGACCACCTTTGCTGTTCCAGCAGGCAGAGGCATGGTCCTATCTCTGAACAAAACTATAAGCAATATTTCACAATGTATGTTGTGAAAGACCAGGGAGCTGGAGTAGATGGGAGCAAGTAGAGAAAAAAGAATTTAGCGCTTCCTGCCTTTGGTAAAAGGCAGATGAGTGAAGGTGGCTGGAGTTCTTGGTGGCCTTAATCCCTATTGTGGAGTTAAAGATGAGGAGGTGATGCTATCCCTTCCAGTCAAGCATAATTAATTGAGTTTCTATCAGATACCATCACTCTCACACCTAATCTTCCTACTGCAAAAACAAAAAGTATTATGGTACCTTTGAAACTAACCAATTTATGATGGCATAAACTTTCCTACTGCTTCTGACTTAACTTTGAAAAGAACAAAAACCTCTGTTTTATCCCTATTTGGTTAATTTTTGTTGCTGGTCCTTCCTTACTTGGAAGTAAATACACCTGTTGCTACTCACAGTGGTACATGGTGCTGTTCAGTGTCTGCTTTGGTCAGTTCCTCCTCCTCAATATCAGACTCCCCACCCGAGCTGCTGTCCGTCACGTCGGAGTCAAACGCCTGCTCGCAGGACCGCAGGTTAGCCATCCCGCTGGCGGTAAACCTCTCCAGTTCTTCTGAGATGGAGTCACTTTTTAGGAAGCTGCTCAGGCCCTCTGAGGTACTCGTCTCGCTGGCAGCTTTCCTCAAGGCAGCTTCCGCCTTGCGGGTCAGCATCAGCTGACTTCTGTGTCTCAGGGAGTCCAAAGCCGGCAGCTTGCTCAGAGTCTTCTCCAAGAAGCCGCCCAGCTGCTGCTGGATGTGCCGCTCCACTTGCTTCGCCTGCACCACCTGCAAGCGCTTCTGCAGCCTGCGAGCCCGGTTCTCAATGTCCGCCTGCCGCCGCAGCAGCACCCTCGTCCTCGTATCTGAATCTAGGGTGCTGAAGGAATTGCTCGGCAGGGAGATCTTCTGCTCTTCTGGTTTGCTGCTCCCCAGATTGGAGCAAGCAGGCACACCAGATAATGGCAACAGCCTGTTCTCTCCACCCCCTTCAAGCCCATGCTGCTGCTCCGGGGAACTGTGGCTCCGCTTACTTGCAGTGCCATTATTGCTAAGGGGAGCGGTATGCTCTGCATCAAGGCTTCTGTGTGGAAGAGTGCAGTTGGTCAAACCAGATTTCAGGTCCCCCAAATCCGACCCCCCAGGGCTACTAGAATCAACATCCTGGAGGGTCGCAGCAGGAGGAACACGCTTCCCGCCGTTGAGCGAAGCAGAGTTTTCATGATCGGAGCTGTTGCTCTTAGCCAACTTTTTAGCCAAGCCATTGACGGGTGCTTGCGGCAGAGGAGTTGGGCTACTAGTACTCATGGTTTTTAGGTTTTCCAAGGACAGCTCCAACACAGGTTGCCTCCCCAAGAGGTCGCTAGTTTTCAAGAAGGACTGAGACAACAGAGAGTGAGACTTCAGGACTGTCTGTTTGTTAAAGACCCCTTGCAGCTTCAGAGACTCCTTCGGAGGAACCGAAGTCACATCGGAGCAGAGGTAAGACGTCACCAAGGGCTGCAGCTTTCCCAGCTCCTCCTTCGCAGAGTTATTTCGGAAGTCTAGGCTCGGATCCTCGGCTTTCCTCTTGGTGCCGTTGGTGGCGACAAGGATGTTGTTGGCGTTGCCGTTGTTTTCGGCACTGCCAGGAGACAGGGCGGAGGACGGGGGAGCCAGTTTGAACCGGATGTGGTGAGCTTCAGCTGCTGCGTCAGTGAGAGCGGGCGCCATAGTAGCCATTCAGCACAGAGAGACGGGAAGTCCAGCCTCTCCCGTTGCAGAGGCCAGCTCTGCTGTTTCCAACTGCCTCGCCAGAGGGCAGCCTAGAAAGAAAGCAGGGAGAGAAAGAGAGAGGAGGGAAAGTGTTAGAAGCACAGAATTCAGTGCAGCTTGAGCATCAAGTCAATTACTGTGCATAATGCGCTTTTTTTTGGCCTTTTTTTGGCTAAAGCACAATCATGGCGCAAGAACGTATTTTCTCCAACCCCAGCAGGTCACACCTCAGGTTCCACTGAAAGGGTATGCAAAGCACCATGCGCAGAAGTAGCAAGACCTCATGGTGTGGCAGACATAGTGAGCAAAAAGAACAGCAGTGTGATAATCAGGAACAAAGAAAGAGACAACCAGCTACTGGATAAATGCAGTAAGAATGGGTAGCCAATAGGCTGGGGAAAATACAAATGGAGAGGCAGACTGAGGAGTAAGGAGGGGGGCAAAATATAGTGTGACACCACAAGAGAGCCCTGCAATGCAGGCAAGACTCAAAGCTGATTCTGCTACTACTGGAATGTGATGATAAGCAGAGAGTCAAAGGTAAACCCAACCACAAAACCAGTCCAGGGATATATATTTTTCTTTCACCCAGTGAATCAGATCTAACCCCACACCTAAAGCCTTTCAGTTGTCTTGACCCTGAATCAAATCATAGAACACCAAAAGCAGTTGCATTTTGGGGGCGGAGGGCGGAATTTGTTCAGTTATCAGAAGCTCAAGCCAATTCCTCTAAAGGTCTCTTCCCTGGCTGCAAGCAAAGCATCTGTACTGCCCATCTCCTACGTTTAGCTTGATCTAATTACATACTATTTATTGATATCCTGCCTTTCCCAGCAAGGAGTTGAAGGCACAATATATACTGTTCTCTCCCTTCTCCCAGGTAATGACCTAGTCCAAGGTCATATAATGAGAAGAAGAAGAAGAGTTTGGATTTGATATCCCGCCTTTCACTCCCTTTAAAGAGTCTCAAAGCGGCTAACATTCTCCTTTCCCTTCCTCCCCCACAACAAACACTCTGTGAGGGGAGTGGGGCTGAGAGACTTCAAAGAAGTGTGACTGGCCCAAGGTCACCCAGCAGCTGCATGTGGAGGAGCGGAGACACGAACCCGGTTCCCCAGATTAGGAGACTACCGCTCTTAACCACTACACCAGACTGGTGTATGAGCTTAACAGGTGAGTGGGGGTTTGAACTCAGGTCTTCTCGAGTTAGTCCAACACGCTACCCACCACTGCTTCATTCTACTTAGATGCAGGGTAAGAGACATTCCAATTAAACCTTTGAGTTGTTTTGGAATTTTTGGAAGTCTTGTGTTCCAAAAGTATGAACTTAGTGAAGCTGTTCCTCTGCTCCCCCAGCCAAAATTAGAGTGTCCGGTTAGTTCAGATCATGGCTTGAGATGCCCCTCAGAATCTGAAAATTCCATGAAATGAATCATCACAGACATGGCCTTGCTAGATAAGATCAAAGTCCTTCAAATCCAGCTTCCTATTTTCCAGTGGCCAACCAAATGCTGACGAGAGGATCATAGATCATAAGAGTTGGAAGGCACCCTGAGAGTCATCTTGTTCAACCCCAGCAGTGCAGGAATATGCAGCTGTCCCATACAGGGATTGAACTTGTAACCTTAGCATTATCAGCACCACACTCTAACCAACTGAGCTATCCAGCAAGAGGAGGACAGCCATTCCATTTTGTCCCAATTACCCAAATATCAGAGGTTGACTCCCACTGAAAGAGAAGGTTCAATTTAATTATTAGGGCCTTTGATAAGATTTGATCTGCTATGAAACAGAACCTACTATCAATCAATATAATTAAGTGTCCTCAAGTTCTAGTATTGATCAACCATTTTTAATCCACACTGCTTTTACCAATCTATCTATAATTCTATAAATCTCTATCACTGCCTTTCTGAGGAGGAGAGGCTGAAGAGTTATTAGGGATTTTCATTAAGGGGGAGGAAAGCAAGAAGAGGACACAAAAGAGAACCTGTGGCTCTCCAGATGTTGGACCATAATTCCCATCATTCCTGATTACTGGCCATATGTCTAGGGGCTGATGGCAGTTGTAATGTAGTCCAATTTCGGGAGGACCAGTTTCCCCAACCCTGCTCATCAAAGTTCCTTTAGTGTGTCCCTCCCTTTTGATAAAGAAGCCCTAAAAACTCTTTAACCTTTCTTCATGGGAAAGTGCGCCAAGCCCTTGATCATTTTAATTGCCTCCCTCTCCCTTTTTCAGCTCTTTGTTTAGATGGGATGACAGTACTATGCACAGTATTCTAAAGATAGTTCTGCCAGATTTAAATAATGGCATTATACTTGGTTCTTCTCTACTGGGAGACACAAAGCAGGTTTTAAAGTTGCTTGTTCCGTTTCTATTATGCAAGTGGATGTAGAAAAGAGCAGCATCAATCCTGCTTTCGTTGCAAACAGTTAGATAACACAGGTGGCCCCAGATCCACATTTTTAGGTATGTCAAGATGCAACCAACCAGCTCAGCAACATTCAAGATGAGCATCACAACAGCAACGTGTGCAAAAGGTTGCTTCCATACACTTACTAGATCAGGGGTCAACATTTAGGACTTACTTTGTTCTCTCAAGTGGACAACTGTGGACTGACAAGATATAGCACGCCACATGGAAACAGCATGTGTGTGTGGGGGGGAATGTTTTTATCATTTCCCAAGCTAAGTACTTGTCATTACATTCATTCATCTGCTTGGGAGGTTAACATTACTTAAAACAACAATTTGCACCACTTTTATACAGTGGTGCCTCACAAGACGAAAAGAATCCGTTCTGTGATTCTCTTCGTCTAGCGGTTTTTTCGTCTTGCGAAGCAAGCCCATTGAAGGATTAGCAGATTAGCGGCTAATCTGCTGATCAGATCAGCTGATAAGCGGATTAGCGGTTTAGAAAAAGGGGGGGGGGACCAGCAGGAACTCGCAAGACATTGTCATCTTGCGAAGCAAGCCCATAGGAAATTCATTTTGCGAAGCACCTCCAAAACTGAAAACTCTTTCGTCTAGCGAGTTTTCTGTCTTGCGAGGCATTCGTCTTGCGGGGCACCACTGTATTTGTTTCACAAACACTCCCAGTACACATTTTTCAGGTAATCCGTTCAGGAATGGAAAAGGGCACTGGGTACAAACTTTTATAGAAGGCCCATCATGGCTTAGCAGCAATGCCAAATCTTTTCTATTATTGTTGGAATAATTGATGAAGTGGGGAAGGACGTTGTTCTCAGTACAAAGCCAGACTGAAATCCAGTCCATTCTAGACACCCCTTGTTCCTTGGGAGCTACAACAAGGCCTACAATGTGTAGTAAGGTCTGTGGATCTAACAGCTGATTACAGAGATGCCTGGCATAATAAGCACCTCTCCTGGAAAACACCACCAGCAGCAGCCTGGTTCTTGTGGCACACACTTTCATTCAACCAATCTTCACCCTAAAGCACATCTCAAAAGTTTTATACATCTGTAACAAAAACCACTTACTATCACCAAAGATTCCTCATCAACAACTGAAATACTTGCAAATATGAAGTCACAGGGACAGGGGGAGGCTCATTAAGATTACAACTTACCAAATCATTAAACATTGTATGCGTGCTTGTTTCAACAGGCTAACACAGTCAATAAAGGACAGGCATTTTATTTACTTTAAAAGCTTACATCCTTCTTTCCAGAACGGAAGTCAAGGTGGGTAACAAAGCGGAAAATTCCATGCAGTATTTAAAAATCAACCTTAAACCCTTTTCCTTGCAACCATCATAAAACCACAATATTTTATAAACTAACAACAGGAGTCAAAACACAGAACAGGATTGAAAAATAAACCATGGGGAGGAATTTCAACCAAAAGCCTTTTTGAATAGCCATGTTTTTGGCAACCACCTAAAAACAAAAAGTGCATTGCGATCTGACAGATTGCATCAGGCATAGGGCATTCCACAGGGCAGGTGCCACTATGGAGAAAATCCCACATCCCACAAACATGATAGCAAAGCAAAAGGCAAGGCTGATGGGAGTGGGATGGAGGGGAGGACAGTGTGTGTATGTAAAAACCAGAAACTAAGTTTGTTGGAACAGGACCTGAGACCAGGATTCAAATCCCCACTCGGCCATGAAGCTCACTGGGTGACCTTGGGCCACTCACTGGCTCTCAACCTAACCTAACAGGGTTATTGTACAGATTAACTGAGATAAGGGAGAACCATGCTCACCACTCTGAGCTCCTTGGAGAAAAAGGTTGGATATAAATATAATAAAAAGATAGAAGATTATGAATAAAAGTTGAAATTTGATCTCTTAATAGTGGCATGGTGTTACATTAATTCTGAGGCTATAAAATGCTTCCATAAGAAATTAAATCAGAAATGTGTTAAATGCTTGCTTGTTTAGCAATGGCACAAAAATTGAAATCTATTAACATGCCTGTAGTTGGGTACTGGGCTTACAAAATTTGGGATTTATTACTAATGGATGAATTAAAGCAACACGTAACGACTCAACATGAGAGAGAGAGAGAGAGAGAGAGAAATCTATTTTCTTTATGAGTGGGACACTGGTATTCAAATGTTAGGAGATTTAACTGAAACAATTATATGCTGTATTTTTTTGTATTTTTCTTTGAAATATTAATTTAACGAAATAACAACATGTAAACATCTGTGTTCATACAAACTGCCTCTGAAGAGTCACTTCCTACTGTTATACAAATACAAATTGTGCAATCATAGGGTGTGGGTGGGTTTAAGCAAGTCCCATTGTCTTCAATGGGACTTACTCCTAGGTAAGTAGGCATATAGGACTGCACCCAATATATGGACATCTGTACCGAAGAAGCACCGTGCTTAACTGTGGCAAGCTGAGCTGAAATAAAGGCTGAACATTTTGATATTTATTTCAACACTTTTAAACATTTGCTTTTTCTAGGGGCAGAAAAGCTAGGCAGGCAGCAATTTCATTTGACAGCAATATTTCCCTTCTTCAACACAAGAGGAATTACCGAATGAGAATAATGAGGGTCAAATCCCACACGAGGGTCATTTCCATCAATAATACTTGTGTTACATTACAGTGTACTCTCAAGGAAATGTAGTATTAAGAACTTGCACATTCATCCTGGTCTACATCTGATTCCAAATATGTTTAGTAACACCAAAACATACACTTATCCAGTCACTTGTATTAAACATGCACATTTTTTGTATACCAGTATGAATTCCAGCAAGTATGTGTCTTTGGGGGGGGGGGCTGTATTTTCGTTCTGGAGATGGTTAGTTGTTTAATTTGCATTATCCATTCACTAGCAAGATAAGAGTAGCATGTTCAGTTACAGAAGCAAGGGTGGCAAACTTGGTGCCTGTCTGATGTTGCAATACCCGCAGCCAGAATGGCCAGTAGCCGGGGATTATCGGAATTGCAGCCAAGCATTTGGGCGGGAGTTGGGTGGAGAAGAACAGCTAGTTCCCCAACCCTGGGCTCAAGGGCAGAATCTTTCGTTGTTCAAGCAAAGGCAACATATTACTTTTACTTCCTCCTGCCCACACTTCCCTCCTTCCAGAGTTCAACCTCCTCTTTTTTCTCTCTGCAGCCTCCTCGGGCAACATTACCTGCTCTGGGGACTGTAAGTCATCGCTTTAATCTTGCACCGAACTGCCTTACTGAGATCTCTTCCTGGATGACTCATCAAAAGTTCAAACTCTAATATGGCTTGTCACTCTCTCCTTTGTGGGGGTGGGGGCAGAGGGACACCTGATGCCAAAATCTGCCAGTGCCAAACATTTCCTGCTTGTCCATCTGCAAAATGGGAAACTTCATAGCAGTAGGGTGTGCAGGGGCAGCCAGTGTCATGTCCTGCAGTTGTTTAAGGACAATTCAACTACCACCCTCCTGGCTAACTGATGCTCATGGGTGTTGCTATCCAGCACCACATTGGCCACCCCTAGCACAGTGGATCAAGGATAAAAAGGTGAAGGTAAAGGACCCCCGACAGTTAAGTCCAGTTGCAGACGACTCTGGGGTTGCGGCGCTCATCTCGCTTTACAGGCCGAGGGAGCCGGCATTTGTCCGCAGACAGTTTTTCCGGGTCATGTGGCCAGCATGACTAAGCTGCTTCTGGCGCAACAGAACACCGAAACCAAAGCAGCGCACAGAAACACCGTTTACCTTCCCGTTGGAGCGGTAGCTACTTATCTACTTGCACTTTTTGGCGTGCTTTAGAACTGCTAGGTTGGCAGGAGCAGGGACCGAGCAACGGGAGCTCACCCCATCTTGGGGATTCGAACCGCCGACCTTCCAATCAGCAAGCCCAAGAGGCTCAATGGTTTAAACCACAGCACCACCAGTGTCCCAGCTGGATCCAGGATACCTGGACTCAAATCCCCACCTCTGCCATGAAGCTAAAGTTTGGGCCAGGCCCTCACTCTTTGAACTCAACCAATGCTGTGAGGATAAAGCTGGGGTGGCCATGAAGCCACTCCTGTGCTCCTCGGAAGCAGTGTTCGAAATTAGCCAGGCGCCAGGCACATTTTGCACCTGACTAGTGGCCATTTGCAACCAAGTGAAGATACCTAGTTGCCAGGATGGCGCCTGACATCTCCACCATGTGGTGGGGCATGCCTGGGGATCATTGGACCTTGACTGTTTTCACACACTAATACCCCATCCTATAGAATTTGCACAATTAGAATGAATTTCAGGAACCAAAATGCTTTTTTCTGTGCAGCCTGAGCATTAAGAAAAAGAGGTAGGAATCGGCCAATACACGTGGACTGTCCCTGGATCAAGTGACTTTTCTTATTTAAGTTCTCAAAGCTCTTAACCTAGCTCAAGGTTGTCATCTGAACTACCTGGATGTTTAACTGAGAATCAATCACAGTCAGTGAATGCCTGTGAAAACAAGACTTTGCCCCAAAATGGCAACTAGGCATTCAGTTTTGGCAACTGCAACCTTGGTTTAAGAAGCTATTTGGCACCTGGCTTACATACAGGGTGGATTTGATTTAAATCAAATTGATTTATATCATGATTTAAATCACTAGTCAGTAAGACTTGATTTAAATCACTAGTCAGTAAGACTTGATTTAAATAACTAGTTGGTAAGACTTGATTTAAATCACTAGTCGGTAAGACTAAATCATTTTTTTTTTACAGAAAGACTCATTCTTGCTGATATAATCTCAATATTTACAACCAAATGAAGGTTTCATTTCTGGAATAATAAATTTTCAGAGTAGTTTTTAAAGTTTATCAAAAATTACTGATTTGGTTATACTATTAGAAAGACATAGACAGATAATTATGAAACGTATGAGGTTTAATACGTTAACTGTTTATATTTGGACAACTTTTCTACTGTACTTTATTGGAAGGAGAAAATTAATCATTTATTTAATAACAATTTAAACAGTTTATATAACTAAAACAATAACATTATAGCATATGTATTCATGTTTGTTAACTGATCTGCTTAAACTTTTTTTAAAAAAAAACCTTAGACTGAGTTTTAGTACCCGTGAAAAACTTAAATCCTTATTTCCTGATGAATGGTCTTTGGACTACAGTTGTACCTCGGGATAAGAACTTAATTTGTTCTGGAGGTCCATTCTTAACCTGAAACTGTTCTTAACCTGAAGCACCACTTTAGCTAATGGAGCCTCCCACTGCCGTGCGATTTCTGTTCTCATCCTGGAACAAAGTTCTTAAATAGAAAACTATCTTCAGAAATATTTTTCCTCCCAAAGCATTATTTTAAAAATCCCATTTAAATTTTTAAAAATCTGATTTAAAAATAAATAAATTAATTAATCACTGATTTTCATCCACCCTGCTTACATATCCGAGTTTCTAACACTGCTCAGAAGAAATCGGGAATAAATGTATCCCAGCGTTCACACATTCAGTTTCACCGAAGCGGAACTAGAGTCCCCTCCCTAGTGGTGTTTACACAGACTGCCCTGCGTTCAATATAGATCAATTAATTCAGGTCAGCCCCGACAAAAGTTTTCATGCCTAGAAGCATGCCTACTCTCCTTTTTGCCAGCCAGGCAGCACAAGATCACTTCTGAGTATTCAGTTGCAGGAAGAGGGGGAAGGAGGGGTAAAAAACAACAACAACGCACAATACAGGGCTAGACTGCTTCCAAAGAAAATGGCAGAGTGCAAACTACACAAAAAAAACACACAACCCAACTTATTTATCTCGTGTGATTAGGAATACTTAATTTATAATTTTAAATGTACACTAAAACCAAGTGCTTAACACATTTTGTAACAGGGTATGTGCTGCAGAAGCACTGCTCAGGACTTCAAAGCAGAGGTTTTAAAATAACAGCTGGTGCCATTACAGTAGCCCAGAAAGACGACCACCACACTGCTCCGGAGATGCCAAAGGAATGAAGCTTGCACTTCAAAACATCGGAATGACACAAACAGGCAAAAGCAATAGGTGGAAATTGTCTGATGCATTCGTTCTGGAGACACAAAAGATGCCTTGTATGCAACCCTCCATCCTTCTGGTTGAGTATCATCGACACTGGCTGGCACTGCCCCCTCCTGTGTTTCAAACAATTCTTCCTCCACCCTACCTGAAGATTGCGGCAGCTGATGGCAAACTTTTGCATGTAAAGCTGAGCTACAGCCCTCCCCCCATTAAAGGAACGGCTCCTCTTTCACCTGGTACACAAAACAGTCTGTGAAGTGAACGCAAGACTTTTTGCACACAAAGCAAGACTGGCGCCTCAAGACCAGCAAGCTGGCCACAATTGGCATTTATGCTTTCTGAGTGCCCAAACTGATTAATGCGGGAATGATCTCAGGAAACTTATGACTCCCTGTAAAGTAGGTGAGGTGCAGCTAGTATCCTTATATTGAAGATGGGGTTACTAGCAGAGTAGCAGGTTGCTTAAGACGATCTAGTGCAGGGATGTCCAACCAGTAAATCGTGATCTACCGGTAGATCCCCAGCTGATCCTGATAGATCGCAGGATCCTTATCGTGTACAAAAAGTTACAGGGGAAAAGCTAAAAAACTCTGTGCAATCCTCCCCCACGCACGCTCCTCCTCCCTCCAATGACAATGGGTAGATCACTGCCAGATATTCTATACTGGGAGTAGATCACAGTCTCTTGGGAATTGGACATGCCTGACCTAGTGAATTAAAGGAGATATTTGAACCAGGAATTTCCTAGCTCATACTGTAAGCCACAACACTACACGAGATCTGAAGCTTTTCAGTTGCTCTGTACCACTTTCAGGAAGAATGTGCAAGATGCTTTCAACAGCCAAAAAAGGATCCCAAGAGATCAAGGATAAATTAGGCAAAGAATTCACCGAGCATTCTGACACTTGTCAAAAAATGCAAGCCTTCTTTGTGAACACCAAGACTCAAGAGACAAAGGCCTGGTTCGCATGTCACAACTGTATTTAAAAGCAACTATGGTTGAATGCAACTATGCTGTGTGCTGCTGCATGCCCCATTACCAGGAAACAAGCCACTGTGGCATGTTGCAACATCTGAACCCCAACTCATTGACTGCCTGTCTCCAAACAAACCACAAGCAGTAGCCAGGGTTCACTCTTGGGATTACGATTTGTGATTTGTTTAGAGAGAAACAAACCATAGACTTTGGGTTCAGACAGCAAGCAACAGCAGCCAACAGAGGAGCAATTAAGTGGACCCTTTTAAGCAGTGCGCTGGTTCACATTAAACCATAGTTTGTTTCTAATGTGAAATGCAAATTGAGCTAACTAACATGAATACTGGATGGATGTGTTATTTTCACTTTGAAATTTATTCATGTGCTACCTTCAAGCATCAAGTCCTCTGCTTCAGTAGCATCAGTGCATACAGGTATACTGCAATTATACTCTCATACCCATTTCCTACCACCACATAGCTAACCCATAACAGTGCACTTGAAAGCACACTCTATTCCATTGTCAGCACAATAGCAGCAAGTCCAAATCCTAAAACTGTCCACATTATACTTTTTCACAATGGCCCTGGATACAGAGAGTGCTTGCTGGAGAAACATGAACTCCACTGTAGAAATGTCAGTTTCAGCCAGATTACCCACACCATATTGCTGCTGAATCAAAAAGTGATTTTATTAATTATAAAACTTCTATTTCAATCTTCAAATACATTTACCCCAACAGAGCTTAGTTACAATCCAATAATAATAATAATAATAATAATAATAATAATAATAATAATAAAATTTTATTTATACCCTGCCCTCCCCAGCCAAGACTGGGCTCAGGGCAGCTGACAATTCATAATAAAAACAAGTTGATTAAAATACAACTTAAAAACAAGATTAAAATACATTAAAACATTAAAATGCAGCCTCTTCACAGGAGGAGAAAGGAAAAAAGAAAGAGGGGGAGGGAATCAAATTGATTCTAAGCCAAAGGCCAGGCGGAACAACTCTGTCTTACAGGCCCTGCAGAAGGAAATCAGATCCTGCAGCGCCTTGGTCTCATGAGACAGAGCGTTCCACCAGGCCGGAGCCAGTGCTGAAAAGGCCCTGGCTCTGGTTGAGGCTAATCTGACTTCCTTAGGGCCTGGGACCTCTAGGGTGTTGCTATTTAGGAACCTTAAGGTCCTCTGTGGGGCATACCAGGAGAGGCGGTCCCGTAGGTACAAGGGTCCTAGGCCGTGAAGGGCTTTAAATGTCAAAACCAGGACCTTAAATCTGACAATTCGTTTTTAAACAACAACTCCTCTAAAACCATGTAAATGGAATCAAACAAATTCCAAAGGAAGCAAAGCTATTAGAAAAGCCTCAGAAAATAAAAAGTTTTCTTCCCGACACCAAATAATATCAAAACAGGCATCGGTGGTCCTTCCAGTAGAGGGCCTATCACAACCAGCTGGACCTCCCTGGGGCAGTGTTAGAAACTCAGATATATAATGTGATAGCCAAATGGCACCTTAAACCTGGGTTGTGGTCACCACAATGGAATGTCTAGGCGCCGTTCCCCCACCACCACGGGATTTATCATTATTATTCATTCCATTTCTATACTGCTTTTTGTTTTAAAGAACGAATCTCAAAGCAGTTTGCAACACATTAAAACATCAAATAAAACAATCCAGAATAAAACTAAGCTTTATTGAAAATGTTTCACCTCCTTCTCTAAGTGACATTTTGTTTTCCTCAGTCGCCAGCCCAACATCCGGAGATCTCCATGTGGTCACAACTGGACCTTTTCCAGTTGCAAAACGTGCCTGGCTAATTTCTAACACTGCCCTGGGGAGTTCATATCACCACCTCTGAGCAGGTTCTTCAAATGCTAGGGTCACCCAAGAGGAAGGCCTCCACAAATTTAAAAATCCAGGCAGGCTGCTATATGGAGGCAGGTGATCCTTCAAGCATTTCAATCCCAGACTTTACAGAGTTTTGGAGACAAGCACCAGCAACTTGTTTTGGTGCCAAGCAATGTTATGTTCCCATTGCTTGGTCCCAGTTTGCAGCGTAACAGCTGCAAACTATACTGCAGCTTCCAGACAGTTTCCAAAGGCAACTCCAAACGCAACAGATTACAGTAATCTAACCTGCAGAGTGCCAGAGCATAGGTTACTCTCGCCTGGCTGTCCCAGTCCATAAAGGATTACCAGCCTCAACCAAAAGACACTCAATGCCATAGAGGTCACATAGGCCTGCAGGGAGAAAGCTAGATCAATGAGCGCTCCCTAAATTTTAAACCCGATTTCTCCAGGTTTAACACTGTCCAAATCAGGCAAACACCTACTGACACAAATGGTGCACCTACCAGCAGTAACCCTGTCTTGTCAGGATGCAGTTGCAGTTTATTGGCCCTCATTCAGCTCATGATTAAGCCCAGACACCCATTCAGCACTTCTATTGCCTCACCTGAATCCAATGTAAAGGGCTGAGAAAGAGACCTGGGTGTCAACAGCACACTGACATGGGTGACTTCATGTAGATATCCACAGAATAAATGCCAGGGAACTGAGAAACAACACACTCAGCACCAACTTCTGGAATCAACCATCCAGACAGGGACAAAACCGCTGCAATGCAGTGAACCTCAATCCTTAAACCAGATGAATACTATCACAATAGTGAAAGCCAGAGATGTCCAAGAAAAATCAACAGGGCATCACTTCCCTAATCCCTCTCTCAGCATAGATAACCCACACTGTAAACAAGGCAGTTTCTGTGCTAAACCAGGCCTGAAACTAGACAGAAACAGATCCAGATAATCAGCCTCAGATAGGCAATCCCAGTTAATAACCATCACCCTGATCTAAGGAGGGCCTTTTCCAGAAACCACATCCTTTAGGACATCTGGGGCTGCCCCTCTCACATATTACAATACAAAATGCAGCAAGAGACTAGTAATTTACACAAGCAATGCATGACAAATTGCTACATTCCCATTATTATTTTTATTATTAACTGAATTTATATACCGCCCTCAGGGTGGTTCACAGAATAAAATCAAAAAATAAAACCACAAAATACATAATCAAAACATAATCAAAATAACCCCCCCAAAAAAGAGACATTTTAAAAGGGCATAGGATGTCAGTCAAGGTCTGGTTAAAAAGGAATGTTTTTGCCTGGCACCTAAAGGTGTATAATGAAGGCGCCAGACGAACTTCCCTGGGGAGAGCATTCCACAGACAGGGAGCCACATTCTTGTGTTGCCACCCTCCGGACCTCTCAAGGAGGCGGCACACAAAAAAGGGCCTCAGAAGATGATTTCAGAGTCCGAAAAAAGGCAGTCCTTGAGGTATTGTGGCCCTGAGCCATTTAAGGCTTCATTGGTCAAAACCAGCATGTGAATTGGGTCCGGAAACTAACTGGTAGCCAGTGCAGTCGGACCAGGATCAGTGTAACATGCTCAAACCGTATTGCTCCAGTGAGCAACCTAGCCGCTGAATTCTGCACTAGCTGAAGTTTCCGAACCGTCTTCAGAGGCAGCCCTACGTATAACGCATTGCAGTAATCTAACCTTGAGGTTACCAGAGCATGGACAACAGTAGTTAGGCTATCCCTGTTCAAATAGGGCATAGCTGGGTTACCAGCTGAAGCTGATGGAAGGCACTCCGGGCCACCGAGGCCACCTGAGCCTTGAGCGACTGCAAAGGATCCAGGAGTACCCCCAAGCTACGAACCTACTCCTTCAGTGGAAGTGTAACCCCATCAAGAGCAGATCTCCCACCCACCCAGTCTAGGGAACCACCCACTAACAGTGCCTCAGTCTTATCTGGATTGTGTTTCAGTTTGTTGGTTCTCATCCAGTCCTTTACTGAGTGGCAAACTTTTTGTCAGATTTCTACAGTGAAGGCAATTCCAGTTGTGGTTCCAGCCACAAACCTGTTCTCGCCCCTTCACCACAAAAGAGCATTAGCTATGCAAAGGAGACAATGGCCCTGATCCTGCAAACCCCATTCACAAGCTTTATGAATTCATATCTGCTATACTGAGCGTGCAAGATCCTATCACACAGGAGACTGCAGACCATTAAGGATTTGCATGGGCTGCTGCAAGGATGAAGCCTTCTACTCCTCCCATTATTCAGACATATGACCACAATCCTAAACACCTTTAGTATTTGAATCACAGCAAAATAACTGTGCTTAATTGGAAAAGTGAAGCCTCTTGACTTTCATTCTTGAACTGAAAAATGCTACAGGCCAAGAGCACACAGCTTCTTGGATATTCCATCCTCAAAAGTTTTTTTAAAAAATACTGTACAGTATTTATATAGTAAGTTCAATGCATTACTCTTTTCCAGAAGCCTCAAGTTAAGAGTTACATTTGGATAAATGTACAGGCTGATACTTACAAAATTAGCACATCAAAAACGGCAATCAGAGAGTGACCACAACTGTTCCAATAAGAAATAGCTTAGCAACATTGGAAGGACAAGTATGGATAAATGCATGGTTGAATAGAGGAAGGATGTCTAATAACACTCTCTAGCCACTCAGAATCATTTAAACAGGTGTTACCAACTTCTAAAGAATGTAAGAGGGTATATCTCAAAATTATATACCTAAATGAGAAAGATAACTGGGAAAAGAATAACCTAAGAATAGCTATGGGTATGTGAAAAGTCTGATAAATGTTTCAAGCAGAGAGTCTTAAAGTTACAATTCAAGTGGTATTTGAGCCACTTCATTTGAAACGTATACTCAAGGAGAATTACTTATTTAGCAAGATTTATATATATCTTGTTTTTAAAAATCTTAAGATGTTTACATAACATTGCATAAAATATTTGTTTTTAAAACAGGAATAAAAACAGAATTCAAAATATGGATAAAACCAAGAGTTTTAAAAACAGATATACATGCAAGAAATGTCTGTCTAGGTAGAACTGCCTAAACAAGGTGCCACTGAATATAATATCCCAGTCTTAACTGTGTTCTTTATCTTAATTTGAAATTATTTTGGTTGAGAGAATTGTAGAATTGTAAGGGACCTATAGGGTCGTCTAGTCCAACCCCTGCAATGCAGGAATCACAACTAAAGCATCCATGACAGGTGGCCATCCAAGCTCTGCTTAAAAACCTCAAAGGAAGGAGAGTTCACCACCTCTCATGAGTCTATTCCACTGTCAAACAGATCTTCCTGGCAGTAACTTATTCCTGATGTTTGATTGTAATCGCCTTTCTTGTAACTTGAATCTCTCTTACCCTCCAAAGCAGGAAAAACAAACTTGCTCCATCATCCATGTGACAGACCTATAGATATCTGAAGATAGCTATCATATCTCCTCTTGGTCTCCTCATTTACAGGCTAATCATACCCAATTCCCTCAACGCTTCCCCATAAAGCTTGGTTTCCAGACCCTTGATCAACTTGGCCACACTCCTCTGCACATTTTCCAGCTTGTCAATATCCCACTTAAATTGTGGTGCCCAGAAATGACATTGATCCCTATTGAAATTCATTCCGTTAGTTTGGTCCCAGTTCTCCAATTTGTGAAGGTCATCTTGAATCCCAATTCTGTCTTCAGCGGCATTGGCTACCCCCCTCAGTTCGGTGTCATCTGCAAAATTGATTGGTATCCCCTCAATATCTCACCCAAATTGTTTATAAAGACTATGAACAACGGGCCCTGGACAGAACCCAATGGCTCCCCACATCACTTTTTTCTAGGATGACAAGGAACCGTTCATGAACTCTTCAGGTTCAGTCAGTTGACCAGCTACATATCCACCTATCAGTTTACCATGTCCAGTTCTCATTTTACTAGCTTCTCTGCAATATCATCATGAGGGACTTTGTCAAAAGCCTTACTGAAATCAAGATACACTACATCCACAGCATTCCCCTTATCCACCAAGCTTGCTAACTCTTATTTAAAAAATAATACTTGTATTTCAATTGAAGACTAAAGATTGCTGTGGCACCTTTTAAAAAACACCTGACCTTTCCTACCTGGATTTAGAGCTGGATTTAGGTTTGATGAGGCCCTAAGCTACTGTAGGTAACGGGACCCTTTATATGTCCAGGTGTCCTTTGTCAACAACAAATTGTCTCTGTTTTTTTGTGTTGAATCTCTGCTTTATGGTAATTTATGAACCTAATAGGTATCTAAAGCCATTTGCACATAACAAAATATATATTTTATCAAAGTAATTGTTGAACTGAAATATAATTAAGAAGTATATTAATAGTGAAATACCGCATTTTTCGCTCTATTACACGCACCCAACCATAACACGCACGTAGTTTTTAGAGGAGGAAAATCTGTAGGCATGCCACCTATAGGCATTCCCTCCATAACACGCACAGACATTTTCCCTTACTTTTTAGGAGGAAAAAAGTGAGTGTTACGGTGCAAAAAATATGGTACTTTTTTAAAAAAATTGGGACCTCCAAGAGAGTGGGGCCCTAAGCTATAGCTTGTTTAGCTTATACATAAAACCGGCACTGCCTGGATTTCAGAATACTGTATGAAGGTACCAGTTCAGACACCAGGTAGGGGCATGCCATTTCTGAAGTCTATCTTGCATAAAAAGAAGATAACGCAGAAGAGTGTGGTGTTGAGCTAGGACCCATTCACCCCAGTATGTCAGGTTTTTACTTTCAGGTAGATTTCTATCTAGAGCATTCAAAAATGGTGTGTGGTGTGCACACCCTTCCTCACAGCAGTGCAATCTATTCAACAGCACATGTAGACAAGTTGGAAGCCAAAACTGAGGCCCTCCTCGCTTGCCCACACCCAAGAACAACTAGGTTGTTCATTACCAATTGTGCTCATTATCACATTACCAATTGAGCTCTGTGAGGCCTCATCATTCCAGGTGTTTATGATGAAAACCCACTTGTTTTTGTCTGCTTTCTGAGTAATTTTATTCTTCTGCTGATGAGTTTGGTTACAGTTACATATTTCTTCTGCTAAATGTTTGTCTTCATTAATGATTTTATGGATGTAGTTGCGTTTTACTATGTTTTGTTTGTAAACTAAACTTGTCGTTACCCTTAAAGGCAACCTAGAAGCATTTTTTTAAAAAATAAAATAAGAGCATGAGCTACAATATTTTTGTAATTCTTCATTCCAAGTAAGATTCATTCTACAGAAGGACAGCTCTGTGTGACATCTATTTGGGACATTAAGACTGATGGGATCCTGGATCGATTATTTTCATTTACAATGCTTATCCTCTAGTATTCTCTCTCAAGCAAGGCCTACACAATTCCTTCCTTATCGGTGCTCAGGAGGCAAGTGAAGATGTCTCCTTTATGTGACATTTGGACTGTGAGCTGAATTTTATCTCTGCATTTTGTTGTTGGGGGACATTTTATTTTATACGTTTGATTTTTACTGAATGGCGCACCACCTTTGAGCAGATGGAAAGGCAGGTGATATGTTTAAAAACAAAGCATATATTATATATTGTATTTACAAGCCAATTCTCCCGAACAAGGCAACATACAAGTAATTACAGATTCCCATTTATACAGCAACCTCGCCATGGACTACTCACCATCTCCCAGTCTAACCTGCCTCTCACAGTTTGTGGGGATAAAATGAAGAGATGGATGGAGAGACAGAAGAACAATATACACCATGGGTAGGAAAACTAAGAGCCGGGGGTCAGATCAATCCCAATCTCCTTCTAAATCCGGCCCATGGACGTTCTGGGAATCAGCGTGTTTTTACATGACTAGAATGTGTCCTTTTATTTAAAATGCATCTCTGAGTTATTTGTGGGTGCTGCCTGGTGTTTTTACAGGAACAGAATGTGTGCTTTTATTTAAAATGCATCTCTGGATTATTGTGGGGCATAGGAATTCATTCATTCCCCCCCAATAGTCCGGCCCCCCACAAGGTCTGAGGGACAGTGGACCGGCCCCCTGCTGAAAAAGTTTGCTGATCCCTAATATACACAGTACGTAATTGTTAATTAATAAATTAGGCAAAGCCCTCACTGTCTTCTATATTTTTCAACTGAATCACAGAATAACAAACCAGGAAGGAGTCATGCAGACTATCTTAAGGCCATGTTCAATCCAGAGCTAGAGCACCCTCTGGCTAATTAGTTCCACTGTCAAACTGCTCTTGCCACTGAAGTTTCTCTAATATTCAACCAAAATCTGTCCTTCTGCAACATGACTTTACCCTCTACATGACAGCCCCTGAAACGACACTGAACAGAAAGCAGCAGGGCCTCCACCCACTGACTCACTCCTACAACAGAGACACCAGACACACAGGCAAAGGGCTCTTGAACCCTTTCCTCTGTTGCCATTCATGCTGGGGAGGCTTGGCAGAGCTCCACACTTCCTTTGGTTGCTTCACTATCATGTGACTGTGGCCGAGGTATGTAACGAAAAGAAGACTCTCTGTACCAAAGCTTTAGTTTCTGTACACACCAGAGAGGAGGGAGTTAAGGAGCCCTTTGTCCTTATCGTAGCTTGGGAGAAAGTGAACAAGGGGTCGATAGTAAGGAAGGTCATTGCAACACCAGGTTATGCTTTGGGGGCTGGGCTGGGCTTCCAGGCTGCTAGCTGCCTGACCCTACCATAAAATAGGAGTGAAAAACTTTTAATACACGCATGTTTCTCTTGACAGTTGTCATTAATTGGTTGATTACAAGGGTCTTTCAAATGACTGATTAATTGGTTGATTGCAAGGGCCTTTCAAATGAGATTAAAAACAAGTTGTGAGCAGTAACCTGCATGTACTATTAAGTTGACAGAATTTAACATCTATTCACCATTAGAATTCACCATATATTTCTTTTTAAACGACCTTTTTATTATATATTGGGCACCCAAGCCTTAACTCTTAAACAGGCATCACATTGTTAACTAATTCTAGTTGGGAAGCCATCTGCTAAGGCAAAAATGAACCCTCTGGCACTTCCAACACGAATTTATTGCTGCTTCAGCTTTTGTGACCAAATCCCACTTTATGTATTTGGCAAAGTAGGCCCTCACCTATGAAAGCTTATGATACAAGAGTGCAATTCTGTATAAAGAATTAAGTTCCGATAAAAGTTCAATGGAACTTATTCCCAGGTAAGTTTTAAGTTCCAGGGGACTTATGCGGACTATAGTGGAGATACCTAACAGAAGTATAGTTTCTCCAAAATAATTTATTACAAGTCAATGAAAGCAGTAACAGAATTTTATAAATCCAAATAATTCAATTTGCCTATAGAAACAGACTCTCAGCAGACTCCCTGTGTATGTAAAACATTGCTTGTTCAGGAGGGAAATGACACTATCCATGAAACACATGAATACATGCATTCATAAGTACAGTTTTAATAAATAAGGATCCCTTTGCACCCAGAGAACAAGCA
Organism: Podarcis vaucheri; assembly: GCF_965113315.1. NCBI lineage: Eukaryota > Metazoa > Chordata > Lepidosauria > Squamata > Lacertidae > Podarcis > Podarcis vaucheri. The sequence goes on from NC_138751.1 coordinate 28,647,155, forward strand.
CTCAATCCTGTTTATCTGCCGGCACATTGCCTTCCAAGACTCCTATGGGCTGAGGTCAACTTCTAATTGAAACAAAAAACTTCACACTTCCTCAGATTTCACGCTCTTAATTTATGTAATGCCACTGTCCTATTGTGACATTATGAAATGTAAATAGAGACATTTTAAACCATATATCACACACCATAATATACACATATAATCCAGCCCAAGCTGTCACACTTATTTCACTTTTCCGTGCCTTCATTACCAAATTTTCACTATATATTCCCCCATATTGTAGATAAGAACCCAGAGGTGTTTACTGTATCAAGCTTACTTGGTTGGCAGAATTTCTCCTGCTACACTAGATTCTAGCAGAAGTTTAAGTTAAACAGTTTCCAATGACACCTAAACACCATTTTATTAAATGTCTGACTACAGCAACCACTCACAAGTTCCTTTTTGACGACAGCCACTAACTCCAATTGCTGTGCAGCACAAGTCTACACATATTTACCCAGAAGTTGCATTCTGGCAAGTGGGACTTACTCCCTAGTAACTGCCTTTAGGATCACAGCCTTAATGTCTAATTTGTTGATACAGGGGTGTTACAGTATTTTTCCAACAAAGAGTAGTTATTTTTAAAAGTCATTTATTTACCTTACCCCACACACAGAGAGAAAATTCTATGTAGATCAGTAAGCCACAAGGATTGACTTCTAGAATTTTTGTGAGCCTGTCACAACCAGAAGTACTCTCCTTCACTTTCACAACATGTTTTAACTTTTAAGGGAGAGCTTTTTACCTAAGCCTTATTTTTAGAATTACGTATCATAGACACAGAGCAAGCATCACATGACATGATGCAACAGCTTGAGAGAAAGAGGCCCAAATTGTTGTCAATTTAACATTCACAACATAGCCATAAAAATGGGAAATGTTATTTAAATTAATTTCATGTGATAAAAAATAAAATTCTGTAGCACTGAACAAGTTTATCATCAAAGTACAGTTACAGTACAGATAACCCCTTCCCCTCCCCCCCAAAAAGGGTAACCTTGTTTTTAATTGACATATCTCATTTAAGATGATTCTGCAGCAGACTAGTCAACCAACAGCACCATTATTTACAAAGCATTCTTTAATTTGACATCTTTAAGCAAAAAAGTTTAGTGAACTGAAATTGTTTACAGTTTAAGGGGGGTGGAAACATTCCCGCCAATTCTAAATCATTAGTGATAAAAGGCAGACAAGCAACATCAAATGCCAAATGGCTTACTAGGACAAAACCAAGTTTGTAAATGAAACAGCCACTGTGCAGTTCAAACAAATGGGGGAAGGGGGAGGTATGTTCACATACACTAAGCTGTTACAAGTAAGTTTCAGAGTAAGTACACTGAATCGTGAAAAGGTGACAGAAGCCACGTTTACTGGCATAACTATCATACTACTTACTACACGTGACCCAACTCTACACCTCATCTACAGGCCCTATTAAAATAAAGAGGCAAATCCCACGGGTTAAAGATTATGCAAAAGAAGTGTTATGCAATTTGTGCCTGGTTTCTTCAAAACGTATACAAGAGTTTGTTTAGCTAGAGTGTCCCCACCACCACTAACAGGAAAGTCGGTTTAGAAACGAACCGACCAAAAAGAGAGAGAGAAAGAATAGGGGGAGGGGAAAACAAATTCATTGTTGTTGACCGTAGTAACAAAGCTACCCATACAACAGCAAGCAGTCACCACAACGCGCACACAAAAAAATGACTGCCAACCAGCCACGTGACGGCGAGATCTCCAACACAGGCGCGCGCATACACACACACACACACACACACACAGGCGCACACGCGCAAGATGTTTGAGAATGGAAACTGGGGATGGGTTTAGAAGGCTGTGATGGAACTTCGGGCGCGCCGGCGTTCGAATGCTGGTGAGAAGTAGCAAACTGGAAGGCGTGCATGTTTTATGAATAGGGGGAGGGGGGTAGAGGAGGAGAGACACACTAAACACAAAGAGAAAGAAACTCCAGTTGGGAAGCTCTCTTTTCTTTGCTAAAGGAGGGGGAAGCCTTCAATTTAAAGTGGCGCCATCAGAAACCAGCCTCTCTTCTTCTTCCCCCTCCCCCTCGCTCATGCAATGGAGCCGCAATACTTCGCCTAAGCGCGCACACGCACATACAAACACCAGTCTCAAAAGAGTCGGGCTAGGTTTTTTGTTTAAAGCCACTTAAGCGGGGGGGGGGGGGCGAGAGAGACGCGATTATGGTGGGCATTAAGACAGCGCCTTGACTGTGCAAAGTGCTTTACTCTATTGTAAAGTGAGCACTGCGGGAGTGGTCGTCTCTATTCCCAAACAAAGTCAACCCACCTCCTTTTTCTCGCTTCTCCCCCCCACCTCCACCCCCCAACCGTAAAGAGACCGGCTAGAGTGCTCGTAATCTACCACCACCCCTTTTCCCACACTCAACTATGATCGATTTTAAGGATTGAACGTTCTTTTGCCACCTGATAAAGCGCGATTACACCAAACTGCATGGCTTTTTAAAGCACCGCGGGGGGGGGGCAAGAGAAGGGGAGCTGCATTTTAGGTGCAGGACACCGCAAACGCCTCGGACTGTTGCGAACCCGTAACACGCAACAACCACCAACGACGGCGACGAGAAAGTAGCAGGGCAAAAAATAATAATATTCGTCATGGAGACTTGGGAGCCTGGCTGCGCCTGGCACCGGGGGCTGGAGAAGAAGGAAAGCGGACAGGGAAGTTTATTATCATCGCTGTTATGCTTAAAGGAGGGGGGGCGGGAGGAGAGGAATAAACATAATTAAATAGAGGGTACATCTTAGGACCAGAAATTAAAAGCAACGGTATAGGAAACATAGGGCAAAGGTGTCGGGGGGGGGAGAAAGGGGGGTAAAAATAAGTTGTTTTCTGGCCGCCGAGGGCGCTTCCGAGGGCGCAGCCAGTCAGCCGCGCTAACAAAGGCAGGGAGAGAAGGGCCGAGCAAGGGCAACGGGGAAAGCCAAGCCAAGCCAGCAATGGAGCAAGGCGGGCGAAAGCAAAGCAAGCAGGCGGCGGCACCTACCACGTGATGGAGCCGAGAGCAGAGTCCGGGCGGATCCGGCCCGGTGCAAAAAAAAATAAAAAAATAAAAAGGGCGCAGTTTGCAAACAAGGCGAGTGAAGCCGAGTTCTCTTCACTGCCGCCGCCGCCGCCTCTGCTTCTCCCACCGCCGTAGTCGTCTTCGTCGCCGCTGCTTTTCTTTCTCTCTCGCCCGCTCCCCCTTTTCCCCCCTTCCTCCCAGCCCCGGCTCCCCTTTCCCTGCCCGCCTGCTCCCTGCTCTCCTGCAGGCAAGGAGGGCGGGCGGGCAGGAAAAGGGTTGGGGAAGGAAGGGATTTGGGGAGGGGGGGGAGAAGGTTGTCTCCTCTTTTGCAACCACCCCCACACCCCACACCCCGGAGGAAAAGGAGGAGGAGGAGGAAGAAGAAGAAGAGGCGGCGGCGGGGGAGAAAGAAGGTGCTCCTCTTTCCTCCCCCCAGTGGCGGCGGCGACTGCTGTTGCGGTGCCTCCGCCTCCTCCTACTGCAAAGGAGGGTCTCTCGCTCGCTCGCTCTTCTTCAAAGTGGGGCACAGGGTGCAATAATCTCTGCGGCGCTGCCTTCTCCCCGTCTTCGCCCCCTTTTATCCTGTGCCTTCGCGCCCTACCCTCCGCCCGGGCGCGACAGCAGGGCAGCCGCAGCGGGCGCGGAGGTGGCGCTGCCGCCGCTGTTTTTCTGCTGCTAAATTCTGTTCGGGGAAAAAAATGGCGGCCGGGCTCCTTCTCTGCCCTCCTCCTCCTCCCTTTAATCGGAGAATGCACCGGGCAGGCAAGGCAGCGCGAAGCGGGGGGAGGAGGAGGGAAAGCGAAAAGAGGAGGGAGGGGGGGAGGGAAGAGAGAGAGAAAAAAAGAAAGAGCCAGAGAAAGGGAGGCGCGAGCGCCACCGCCGGTTTCCCGAGCGCACTGCGGGCGAGCGCGCAGCCTCTGCAGCTAAAAAAAAAAAAGGTCTCTTTTTTTGCGCGCGCGAACAAGCGAGCAGACGCGAGTTAAAAAGGCGCGCGCGCGCCTCCCCCGTCCTCCCCGCACACAAGCAAGCGAGCGAGCAGATGAATGGGAGGGCGGCGCGCGACCCACGGAGAGGGCAGGCAGCGGCACGCTCGGAACAAGCTGAGGAGTTAGAAGGGCACGAAAACAGCATTTTGAATATCTCAGGGGTTGGCGAGGTTGAAAGCCAGTCCTGCTGTTTGGCAGAGTGAGGCAACAGCAGCCGGTTCTGAACTTTCAGGAGAGGCAGGCGAATTGTGGTTAAATATTTTTATATCATATAAATACACAAGCATATTTACTGCTCAGTTGGGAGGAGAGGCACTTGTGGGATTTTTCTACCTCAGGTACCAAAGCAGCAGTCTTAGGTACTATACGACCCTCGACTTGTGTGGGAAAGAGGGCACTGTTTGTGGCTCTGCCTCAGGCAACAAAATGTATTGGATTGGCCCAGAAAATGTCTTAAATTTTGACCCTTATAAACCCCTAAATGCATGGAGCTCAACTGTACCTTTGTATGTGCAGCACCCAAAAGGCAACTTCAGGAGAACAGCGCATATTCAGAACTGCCCTCCCTTAATAAGAATTTGAATCAAGGCCTCCAAAACTGTGCCTAACATTCTAACTGCTCAAACACTTTCACAATAGGCTACCATTGTAATAGATAATTTACCTTCCTGCAGGTTATCCTACCACCATGGTGTTTGCTTTCACTCTGATCGGTTTTACGCTGCACTCTGAAACACTGTACTTTTAAAGCCAGATCCGCAGAAATAGAAGCAACACTGAAGCTTCTTTCAGCCCAGTTCTCTGCGAGTTAAAATTACTTGGCGTTGATAATTATAAAGCATTTGCGCTAAATATGTCTGCCTGCAAAAATAGCATCACAATGCAAGTGCAACACTGGGTTTTCTAATGCAACATTAGTGAGGCTCTGGTATGCCCAAAGCACTTAAAAGGGAGTTGGGTCCAATATGAACTTTGTTAGAGACTTGCAAAGCTGCTAGATTGAAGCTGCTCAACAGAAAACACTGCAAGCTAGCAATATCCACAATCAAGACAAGCCATATAAAATTATTGCATTACTTTCAGATATAAAGATAATTGATCTACTGTCCTCTAATGGATTACTGTGAATATGCAAGTGGCTGCTGCTTTGCTCCAAGCCAAATCTTGCCTTCACATCAAGGTTTTGTTTGCAGCAAAACTAACCATGACCACTGCTTTGGACTAAGCCAAAAGTTATGGTTTGTTCCTCCCACTCATGCTAGAGGAAGAGCAGAGCAAGAGTATTCACTGTGCCCATGGTAAACTATTAACTATGGTCTAGCATGCTGTGCAAACTTTGCCATAGGCAAAGAGTCTAATGAGATGTTAGTCTAGGAAATAATCCTATTGCTCACCTTCGGGATGAGAGCAAACATCAGTTTAAATGTGTGATTATGAAAATTTCACACACCCCAATATTTGAATAATTTCCTTCTCCTATCATTGCATTTAACTCTCCTCCCCTGACAACCCTAATAACCCCTTGTTCATTGGATGGGAACTATTTGCAGGAAAAATACATTTTTTAACTTCTCTAAAATAATATTATTTTATTTGTTTGTAGAGTCTTCCCCTCACCAAGATTTACCCTCAGATCTGCCAGGTGCCATCCCCTGAGTTCCCACACTTCACCTTGTCCATCTCAGGACCTGAAGCTTAGGAGACATGACAAGCCTAGAGGAAGCAGCTTCCTTTAAGGAAACTTATGGCTCCTTCTGACATCACCCAAGCAGCATGGAAGTCACTGCAGTTTCTGTCATTCATGTGCTACGCTAGCACAGAAGCTCCAGGACATGTGGGAGGGGTCCCCAGCATGACTACTTCCCACTCCCAAGGGACTGGCTGGAATGGCCATCACCTGCACCCTCAGCTTCCAATGTGAAGGCTCCCAATCATTGCAGCTGCTCCTATGCTACTAAGATTGCATCCAAAGGGGTCCCTGGTGAGGTCACCAAGGAAGTCAAGGCAGGATTTCCTATCTCACAGCACATACCCTATGCCGGGGGTTCCCAAACTGTAAATGAAAGCAGCAATGGAAATGCAATGAAAAACCACACAGTATCTAGCACACCACGATACAACTGTTAAAACTGGCAGAAAAATCAGTGGGTGACCTGCCACAGTGTTTGAAACTCCCATTGTTCTAGGCGCATTTTGCGACAGGGAATTTCATTAGCCCAAGCAGTTTCTGAGCTCTGGGCTCAGTACTGCGCCTAAGATTTCAGATCAAAACTGCAGAGTGGAAGGAAAGGAAGGCCTTTTTCTGCCTCCCCACTTCCAGCTACTTTCTGAAGAAGAGACCCTTAAGACCATTAGGGCGGTAGGCAGGGGAAGGACCAGACCATGTGAAAAATGAACATAATATTTTAGCTGCAGTTCATTCATTTTCAGCTTTGTATTCTTGTTATAAAAAATGTGACCTAAACATTCTGTTGTTAAGCCCATAACCAAGGTTTAAGGTGCCATTTAGCTCCAAGACCCTAAGCAGTTCTCAAGTGGCCCACGGTAAAAAAAAATAAAAATTGGGAAAAACTGTCCAACACCAAATGGGTTTACACCCTGCAGCACTATTCCTAGGGACTTTTGATTGTCACTGGGATAGCTCAGTCGGTAGAGCATGAGACTCTTAACCTCAGGGTTATGAGTTTGAGCCTCATGTTGGGCAAAAGATTCCAGCATTGCAGGAGTTTGGACCAGATGACCTTTATGGTCCCTTCCAACTCTACAATTCTATGATTATGAGTTCTTACTACCCTGATCGTGGGAGGGATCCGAGCAGGGCTAAATCCTGCTGTTTTGGCTGCGCACACCAGAGGTGCACCCTCCCACATGTCAGGTGTTGTTTGGGGGAAATGGCCTCATGGACTGAACTGATGGACCAAGACTGGCTCCCCCCCCCCTTGGTTAAAGAGAATCCCCTCTGCTCAGAACACACAAGTTTAAATTAACTGAAAAGCTAATGACCCCCAAACAGAATTACTAGCAGTAAAGAAGCAGGAAAAAGATGTTGGCTCGAACCTTTGGTACTTGCACTAGCTGTTCAAACAGGCAGGTAGGTCATATCAGAGTAACAGGCAGGTGGTTTGGGTTACAGTTAGGTTAAGTCAAAAGTCCTTTCTGCTCTTTGGCAGAAAATGCAGCATGAACTCCAGGGAGCACAGCTGGCTAACTCCAAACTGAAGACCTGGAACACAACACTTGGTTGCATATTTATAGAAACATGCTTGCAAAACTGATGCAATGGGATGACGCTGCTTGGGGTAAAACAGGTAAACCTGTGGCTGCAACATACACCTCTGCCCATTTGGAAGGCAGGCAGGCAAATTCTGGGTAAAAGCAAAGCTCTATGAAGGATCTACCATTTAACCTGTTGTATCCCTAATTCTCTGTGACAGCTGTCTTTTTTCCTTTTTGCGCAGTGAATTGTTTTTGTGAATTATTGTGACACCCACTGAGATCATAGCTTCCTACATCTTTGCTAGCACACCTTTCAAAGTTTCCACCCACCACCCAATGATCTCAACACCTGTCAAGCCATTCACAAGACTGGAGGGTGGGGGCCACAAGCATCTTTCATTGCATCAAGAGTAGTTTCTGTCACTTCCCAAGCAATTTTACCTTTAGGAAGGGAGGGAGCAAAAGAGTCCTTTCCCCCTCATCTGCTACTATTTACTATTTACACTTGAAGAACTGAGGTTGAAAAACTTAACCCAATGACTCTTTAGCAAATGCAGGCCTAAATGTAGGTTTTGCAACTCTCCATTTACACCTCAGCAACTCTCTTTCATTTATGCAGAAGGAGAAAGGGCTAAGATATTCCTCCTGGCACCCCAAAGAGTTTACTAGAGCATGCATGAGCAACACGAGAGGTATTTATTCTACATCTGGGTATCTGTAGCCAGCTATCCCTAGCTTAGACTACCACAGTGCATTCTACATGGGGGCTACCTTTGAAGACCATACCAAAACTGCAGTTCTTCCAAATTACAGCAGAGGGGATACTGACTGGGACCCGTTAGGTGCTGTGTATTTCACTGACCGGCAAATGATCTATTTTCAAGCATGATTCATGATAGCACTCGCCTTTGTCTTTCTTCCCTTATGTTAACAGCCTGGACATGCTTAAATGTAAGGACCTGCCTTTGAGGCGCTTCAGATGTGAGACAGGTGGTAACTGGGGAGCAGAATCTTTTCTGGCACCCCTATTCTAGACCAGCTTCCTCCAAGACCTTCCTGGCACTCACTCATGGCACCTTCTCAGTGCCAGATGAAGAATGAGCTTGCTCATTTTCACAGCTCTTTTAGATCTTTTAGTTTTTCACTTGCTGCCTTCACTGAAGGCAGCCCTTTTTAGGGAAGTTTTTAATGTTTCATTATGTTTTTGTATATGCTAGAAACTGCCCACCAGCTACCCACAGTGGCTGGAGCAGCTCAGTAACATGGTGGGGTACATATAATAAAATTATTCTCATTTATTATTAAGATTGCTTGCTATGCTGCTGGTTGAAACCAGTTTTATTGCTACTGCTGTTTATACATCAGGATAATATGGCAGCAATAAATACTATAGCTCTAACATTTCTCTGGTGAAAATAGGGACATCCTATTCAACAACAACAATTTTTATTTATACCCCGCCCATCAGACATAATTAAACTTTTTAAAACCTTCCCAAGAAACACAATTTAACTGGTTCCGAGTAAACATGCATAGGATTGTGCTGCCAAAGCAGGCCTCTTTATTGAGGCTTAATTACCATTCAACCTCAATAACTTACATGAGGTTCCTGCAATTACAATTCTAAAATGTGCAGAACTGTGGTTTTTTTTGGGGGGGGGCAATGAGCTAGCACTGTATTCCTAGCCTGTTCTGGAGCTTCCAGCAGCATAGCTCCATAATACACAGGGCTAGAAACTTGATAGATTTTATAGATCTCTTTGTAGTGCACAGTCCTGATTCTGACTTTAAACAGTATAGGTTGTGAAAACACTGCAGCTTGTGCCCTCTGTTTCTTCCACATTTTTTTGTTTAATACTATTCTGTTTGAACAAGGGCAGCTTTGTGAAGAAACCAAGATTCTGTTAGATAGGGAGGGTTCTGAGCAAAAAGCAAATGTCCTGTTTAGATAAAGGACAGCCTATGAGCCGAGTGTAGATATATAAGGTGTTTTGAAACAGGCTTCCTATTCTATAAAGGGCAACAAACACACAGAGTTTTCTAATAAGCAATGTGCAAGGGAGGAGTGTGTGGAAAAGGAAGTGACTGGGGGGGGGTGAGGGCCGTAGCTCAGGGACAGAGCACGTGCTTTGCATGCAGAAGGTCTCCAAGCAGCCCAGTATTGGGAAGTTTTTAATGTTTGATGTTTTATTATGTTTTTATATGTGTTGGAAGCTGCCCAGAGTGGCTGGGAAAACCCAGTCAGACGGGCGGCGTATTATTATTATTATTATTATTATCAGGATCCCAAATCCTGGCGAGGTTCTCCACCCAAATCTATTGTCCATTTCCCGCCCCATTGATGTTAGGACAGGGTGGGAATCTCCAAGTTGCAACTTGAAAACTCTATTGCCTTCACTCTGAACTGTAATACGAAGTATTGAAAGTATTGTCCACCGTGTGAAACGTAGACATTTAAAGAAAATATAAGTGTACATATTTACGCACTGTTTGTGATCAATTTTGCAGAGCTAGAGGCAGGCGGAATTAGGGGGTCTCTCCCATCTCTGTCCACCTCTCCCCAGTGGCATAGAAAGGGGGGTGTGGTCCACCCCGGGTGCCATCACTGAGGAGGGGTGACAAAATGGCAAAAATATGTTTTTGAAAAAATAACTCCTGCACCCATCACACACCCCTTCCTACGCCACTGCAGGAACACTCTCCCCTCGAGCGATTTCCAGAAACCAGAAGCATTGCTGCCTGCAACTTTGCTAGGTTATGGCTAGTAGCCTTTGACAGTCCTCTCCTCCATGAATCTGCCTAATCCAGAGGCGCAGCTAGGTGAGGCGGGGGGCACTGGACGTCACACCACAGGGGCTGCAGCGTGCCTGAGCCACTTGTCTCTCCTGAGGGGGAGGTGGCGGGCGGACTGCCTGAAGCTCTGTGCTGCTTTTTTGAGCATCGTGGGGCTTGTGTCTGCTCACCACCTCATCCACCCTACAGCTGAAGGGGAGGCTGCGGAGAGACTCCACGCAGCGCGTCCTGCCTTGACTTGCCCCACCTCCATGGGTAGCTTGCCCCGCCCCCATGGGCAGCTCACTCTGCCCCCAACTGCAGGGCACGCACGCTGCCCCGGGCACCCGAGCGGCTAGCTACGCCACTGCCTCTCCCCACTGTGGTCTAACTGGTATCTGGGAGTCCCTGTATCCCAGGCTGACAGTTGAAGAGGCCATTTTAGAGGAAAGGAAGTTAAGGGAGGCGTGATAAAAGGCTACACCGACACAGCCTCTATACATGCAGAACAGGGCTACACAATGCAGCTTTACCTCCAGCAAACTGCTTAAGAAAACTACAATTCAGGAGAAGCGGGGAGTAAAGATTATGTGAACCAGACACATTACTATAAATGTGGAGTGCACCAGATGTTGAGAAACAGTTAAACAGTTAATGCTGATGTTTTTGTATTCCTGTGTTGGGGGGAAGCCTGCTGGCATATGTGGCAATAAGTATGACAACTAAATAATAAAAAGTGTATTTTAAAAATATACACAATAGGTGGAAGATCATCTATATTCACTACAGCAACACCTATCGCCTTCTGTCTGCAAAGAGTCCTTCCTTGCAACACCTTATGTAGGCCCAATAATAAAGAGGCGATCACCCTAAACCAATTTGAGTGCATATCATATGCTGAGCTGATAGCAGCGACAGCATGTTCCTGCTCTGCTCAACATCACAGATTGCAGTGCTTCAGACAGCCACAAGGCGGCATAGCTACCCCTTGAGCACCTCCCAATCCTTTTCCCTAATGCAAGTTAGCCGCTCTGCAAGTGAAGGTGAGGAAGGGAAACAATGCTGTCAGTCACCGCAAGGCCTGCTGGGAAATGTAGTTCACTATTTAGATCATGCGACTCCAGCAGTTTTGCACAGGCTCTATCGCCGCCGCCAGGGCAAACACGACAACTACTTTCATATGCATGTACGCAGTAGGGGATCCTAAAATGTCGTCTGGCTTAAATTTAACGGAGCTGTATTTTTAATACAACTGTAGTCAGTGAACATTTTAAGCGCTGCCCACTGAATATACTCTCATGAGTATAACAAGACAAAGAAAAAGGTCATTAACTGAAGATTGTTTTATATATAAAAAATCTCATATACAGTTAATATATATTAAAGAAACATATTCTTGAGTATTAGTAGTTCTCAATAATACATGTTTAAAATTTAGCTACAATTATACTCCCCTCTCAGGACGGGCTCTAGTACCTGAGAACCAGGATCCGAATTTCTAAGTAAGTAAAATAAATACAGTATATAGAGCTTAAAATTGTGTGCACTGAATTATGGGGTCTCTGCTTCATTTTCTCTGTGCTAGTTTTGTTCAACAGAAGCACTGAGTATAACTTAACTGGATGCAACCAGAGTAGGCACCTTGAAATTAATGACCCCAAGTTAGTAGTCTCCATTAATTTCAATGGGTCTACTCTGAGTATGATTAACACACTACAATCCATTCTCTCTCTCACTTACACAGAGGCAACTTCAGTACCATCCTTTGCGATTTTAGGTTTTGAAGCTGTGTGCATCCCTGCTCAACCCATCTCCCAAGTTTCTTCCAGATGAACTGGTTATTTAGCATTCATCTTTATTTGCTTGCACAGACTATGTCCTGTCTTTATTGAGCAATTGTTCTGATTTGTTTCCTGGACTGTTATATGAAAATGAGCATTTATTCTGCATCCATCCTCATTTGCCTGTGGATCTTTACATCCCTTCGCATTAATCATTTGTTCACCCTGAACTTTTCATTGCATTTCCCTGTCACCTTCGAAACGGCAAAAGGTTAGCTGTTGTTTTTGTTAAAGTAGATCTGTTATGCTAGGGTAGGGGTCCCAAGCAGCCCATGGGGGTCATTTAACCGGCCCACGAGTCGCCCCCGAACTGAGCCATCTGCTCGGCAAGGCCCCACACACTGTGCTAAACCAGTGCAGTGTGGCACGGGACTCGCTTCCGCAGCACCAGAAATTGCGTCTGCGCTGACGCCGGAAATCACATCTGCGCACAAGCAGATGCCAGAAATCGCGGGTGCGCGCGCAATCTGGCGTATGGTGGGATCTCCGCTGGAGTGAACCAGCCCAGGCGAGGTAAATCTTGCCGACCCCTGTGCTAGAGCAACAGAGAGCTATTATCCACTTTAACTGCACAAACCTGAAGTTTCAGTACGGATTGAATCCCTCCTGCAAAATAATGACAGCCAGCAGGAACCCTTAGTCTTCTGCTTCTTCTTCTGGGCTATGCACTTATGGGAGACAACATACTCCCATTTTCCAATTTCATCTCAACAATGAATAGACTTCTCAGGACTCTCAGCAAGGGAGGAAGTAAAAGTCTTGTCAACGTAACCTCTGCTATCAGGACCTTTCTATGTAAAACATAATTATGGACATTTGTTATAGTGATGGTGTGCACACATGCCCCTCCTCAGAAGAGAAAGCCCCAAGGCAGCTCCAGATGCCAACCTATGAAGCATCCCTAGAAAATGATTTATTTTTCCTATGGAACACTGGGATTTGGGGGCAGGGGAAGACAGCAGAGTTAGTTATAAAGTGTTTTTAGATATGCTGTAAGCTGCCCAGAGTGGCTGGGGAAGCCAAGCCAGATGGGTGGGGTATAAAATAATAATAATAATAATTTTTATTATTTTATTTTAATTTATTATTTGATTCAATTCTATTTTTCTATTTTTACAGAGAAAACATTCCATAATAAGCAAAGCAGAAACAGCACAGTTTGGAAAGGATGGAAGGAAGGGTGGATATATCCTTTGAACTGAACTATAAAAGAACTGTTTGTGATTTCATTTTGTCTTTTGGGGCAAGATTTCTCTGCACAGATAGGGTGCAGGGTATAGTGGGCACCACACTACAAAGCTGGGATGGTTTTAAGGCAGGGAGCCAGACCAGTGATTTTATACACACACATTCAAGCTGTCTCAGAAGAGCCGTGGAATTTCATTGCGTGCCGATTAATAGGTGCAAAAGAGACATTTCTGTTACGTGAAAGATGTCATTTCCAAATGTGTAAAAGACGAAACATGCAGTTCAGATAGAAAGCATTTGTCACAGGTGAACAAACACCACCACAGGAAGTTTGGATGAAACTGTACATCCACAACAGGCAATGTTGTAAAAAACCAAAAAAACTACAGGCGGCTGATTTCAGGTTAAATACTAGAAGGAAACCTGCTAACCGTAACATCCACAGCCAGAAAACACCTTTATTAGCATGCTTTAACTAACAAGTTGCTCAGTAATCAAACAACCTGGAAAGTGAGGCTATGGGGTTTCTTTTTTTGGAGTTTTTCAATTAAACACTAGACAGGCATCTGTCAGGAACTATTTAGGTCTATGACAGTCTTCATGAAGAAACCAGAGTAGACTACGTAACTCTCCGTAGAAGCTTCTACTTTGTCAACATAATGGTGGATTAGTCCCCTCTGTGCCAACATTTTAGCACATCCAGCACTTCACTCTAGCAAGTGTAATCTGTGTGGAGAAGTAGATTGCTACTGGCAGATTAACTATCTGTCAACCTAGTCTGGATGCACAGAATACTGCAGCGTCAATGGAGGGTGGGGGAAAGAGACAGCTTTCAGCAACTCCTGAACGCCAAACCTAAGGGTAGCCAACAGTCCCTTCCAGATGTAATTCTCATCATCCCTGACCATTGAACATGCTGACCAGGGCTGATGGGAGTTGGACTCCAACAACCACTAGAGAGCATCACATTGGCTACCCCTATGTGCATTAGACATTCTTTATCCACAACTGCACACTCTCTTTATTCTATAATCGGAACTATGGTAGCAAACAGGTAGGAGGCAATGCACTTTGGGTATGCATATCGACAATGCTCAGTAAGAGAATTCGTCAACTTTAAGTTCATTTAGTGTATTCCCAGTCTTTTGCTGTAGTGAAAAAACAAAAAAAATAGAACAGAACAAAACACTAGTGGAGAAAGACATTTTGGAAAGCGCAGCATACACTCCAGGTACCGTCTCTCTCAACTGCTCTGCTTACGAATGGCCCAGTGCTAACTTAGCAAAGTGGCCGCATGTGGAAGTGTGTTGTGCTACATATTCATGTCAGAAGTCAAATTATCTTGTTTCTCCCAAAGGCGTACTGCCCAAGAACTTTTAAGACCACCAGGTTATTTGTTTAAAGGGGAAAGACCCCTCTCAAGAGAGACAGAAATAAACACTGGCTCAAACCAGGGCCAGCCCACAGTGTGAAAAAGCAGGTGGCAATCCCATTCCCAAGACAAGGTGCACAGTACTCAAAAGGGCAGCCAAGTTATTTTGTTAGAAAAGTCTCAAAAGCAACCTCCACACACTTCCTGACAGTGAAAATTAGTTAACAAATACCAACAATTTCATGATGCCAAAAATCAGCTGCCTTTCAGCAGCCACCTCACTCAGCACAACTCCAACAAAGACCACGTACCACTCTCTGAGTACTTACTGGTGCCATTTTATGAAATTCATGAAATAAATTTGTTTGTTTGTTTGTTTGTGGACCAGGGCTAAATCCATTTGAAATTAATTTTATTCCACCCAATGCATTTTCTTATTTGCGTTTTCATTGTCTACTATCTCTGCTTTTTGCATTTCGCTCGTTTCACATTTCTGCACAAAGAGAACATTCCAGTTCTTGTCTTCTACAGCATATGAACATTTTGCCTGGCTTGGTAATATTTATTTAAAATAGAGGGCAGGGGATATACCAGAGTTTGTGATTTCAAGTTACAAGTTTGCATCCAAAATGTCAGTTCTGTAAAACACAGGTTTCTCTTTGCTATGTGTGTGTGTGAATGGCAGCAAAACGATTACAAGATCAAAAGTAGCCATTATCGCATGGTCCCATTGAGTGCAAGGCGAGAAAAGCATTTTGTGTGAACACAATGTTGTAGTGCACACAACTCAGAGGAAGGTACCATGTCTTAAGCTAGGAATACAGAAAATCAGAATTCTCTAACACTGCCTCCATACAATATGCAATTCAATCAAAAAACACAAATAACAAGCTGCTTTATATAAGAATGGACTCTCCAAATGGACAAAAACAATGTATAATTTGTTAAGAGATTGAAACTTCAGGCTTCCACCATGCAACTGGTTCCCTGATGCAGGGCTGAGGAATATGTGGAGGCCACCAGATGTTGTTGGGATTAAAATTTCCATCATCCCTGGCCACTAGCAATGCTGCTTGGGGCTGATGAAAATTCGAGTCCAAAAACACCTGGAAGGCACTAGGACTGCCCTAATGCAAGGGGTGGGCAGCCTACAGAGAAAGGCAATATAGTAATAATAATAATAATAATAATAATAATAATAATAATAATAATAATGGTCTTTCTGCAACTTATGCATGACATGGAAAGGTTTCAGAACAGAGACAATAGGAATGATCAGGTGAATAATCTTTCAGCTGGTGGTGTGCTTCTGAAAAAAACAACATTTTTCAACACTGACTTTTGCAACATGTGGGGTGAAAGAAAAGTGATCTAACCACCTAAACTGAATTAGAAAATATTTCCCGGGCATTAACCAACATCAGTAAAGAATGAATCGTATTATATTTTCCTGTTAAATAGTTGTAGTGTTGACTGGAAAAGACTTACAGACAATCACTCTCCTCTAGCAGGAGATAGCACTGCAAATGCATCTCACTTTGACAACTGAATCCAAACAGCTTTGGGGGCTGCACCCAGATTCAAAATAACCTCTTCTGAACTCCCCCCCCCCCACTATTGACAAACATAAAATCTTACCTTATAGCACACTGTGGCAGAATCCATAGTGTCCAAGAGTGATGTGGAATCCCGTAATCAAGGAGTTTCTTTAGTGCTGTAAGATCTCTCTTATTTTGAGAAAGAAGGAAACTGGCACCTGCAACAAAATGAATATAACAGTAGAAATAAATGGGACACATAAAGTATACATGACTGTATCTAGCATATGAGAGAGCAGGAGGGGAAAGGAGGGCAAAATTGGAGAAGATGGGAAGAAATGGAATCACACTATACTGCTAAAATTCCGATGGTTTCCCCCCCAGAATATTTTCCCTAGTTTTGCAAACAATAATTCAGGAAGCAATTGTCCTTCCCCTCCTCCACTTGCTTGCTAGCCAACCAACCAGCAGTTGTGCTTTCCAGCAACCTTTGGGTGGGAAACCTGTGGCTCTCCAGATGTTGTTGGACTACTACAACTCCCATAATTCCCCGCCCATTGGTCATACTGGTTGATGGCTGATGGGAGATGAAGTCCAACAACAACTAGAGGCTACAAGTTCCACTGCCCTGCAGGAACCTATCTGGAAGCTAATGCAGCAAGCCAAGAATTTATTAGGATGTCGCTGAGGATTGGGTTGGGAAGTCTGAAAAAATTACTGTGAGATAAAATGTTTATGGTGTACTGTTAAACTGAAAATGTGTGTGCGCGTGTGTGTGGAACCTATCTTAAAGCTGTGTGAAACCATACTCCATCCTCTGTTTGCAACCCCAAACTACAGCACACAGTTATATAATAGCTACACACACAGCTATCCTCATCTCTGTCTTTTGCATCAAGTGAACAAGCAGGGAACTAGGATGCAATTGCCTTTTGCCAATGGTCTGCTCTTTATGGGGAAAATTTTACTCACTACAAATGAGTGGGAAATTATACAAGTGATCTCATAAACACTGGTGGGATGCTGGTGTAACAAGGAGAATTATATTAAGCATATAATGCCCTTTCTGAAAATGAAAATAAATGTTTCATTAATTAAGAAAAAGACAAAAACGCTGTTGTAGAAATATACAGCAGCAGCTGCAACCTTCACTTCTATAGTGCCTAGCCCATATACTGATCTTATTGGAGTAACGCACAGCAGTTACTTATGCATTACCCATTGTTATACACAATCCCCACCCAAAATACAACTCGGGTGCCAGATGTGTGCACAGAAAAACGTTTACACACAGAGTGAGTGTGCTAGCTTGGAAGGAGGTGGGTTTGGAATATGGTATTTAAAATGCCATGTTGAATTAAAAGAAGAGTTAACATATACTTAAAATAAGAAGAGTCCACACCCCACTCTAAGTTGTGGCATTCAGGACACTGCCAAGCATTTGTCAACCAAGTCCCATGAAACTCACAACAGCTTATTGTTGCCCTATCTTGCTGCTGCTCCTCCCAGACCATTCACACTACCAATAACAGATTTATTAAAGTGAAGTTTTAATTCCAAATAAAGAAGAATCCCAACTGATATAGCTAACAATACATAGGTATGGATTTTTGAAGGACCTATTGCCACATAGACACAGCAGAAGCTTCCTCCATAAAGCAAAATTTATAACTAGTTTTATTTCCAGATTGTATCCAAAACTAGCCTTTCCAAACAAACTACTATTTTACTTTAAATGGTAGGAACAATGCACAACTGAAATTGACACTGCTCAGCTGAAAGCAATATCCATGTTTTTAAAATCCGACACTTCCACACTTCTGATATGTCTTGGATTTGCTCCCGGTTGTTTTTTGTTTTTGTAAAACATTTTTGTTCCAATATACAAATCAAATCAGCAACCTTTTATATTCCATAAAATTTAATTTCAAAAGTGAACGTCGAAGATCATCTACCCTTCTGACAATAAAGGGTTGCAGCTCTTGTTTGGGAAAATCTCATACTTGGGAAGACTGTGCTTTGTACTCCACTGAATTTGTTAAAATTCATAGCCCACCTTGCAATAAAAAGTGCCCAAGGCAACTAAAAACAATAAAATCCACAATGGAAAATAAACCTTTGCTATTCAGCTAAATGCCTATATCATTAAACATTTCCCAACGTCCAGGGCATATTTAAATGATAAAGAAAATCCAGTGGCTTACTAAGATTATAGAATATTACAAAATCTTGGATTGGCAACTTTAAGATTTATTTGTAGTAAGTAAACATGCCTACAAAACTTTTGTTTCCTTTTATAAGGAAGACAGTTCACCAGGGAAGTTGCAACAGATTAGCTATAAAAGACCAGTATCAGTCCACATTGCTAGTACAGTATTCCATATTACAGGTATTTGCAGGTGTGATAGGAGAGAATTTCACCACCCACCCAAAAGTCAGATGTCCAGTTTCTATACACCAGAGCAGATACAGCTCTAAAGTACATGTAACATTTCAGAGAGGTTTAAAAAAATTCTGAAACAAAACCCTACTTTTGCAAGTTCTTCTGACTACTCAGAAACTACCAATCTTACAAGTTCTTCTTCACTCCGGTTTCTGTGAATGCTTTTGCGCTCAAAGGAAGTGTGCCTGTGTGTTCTCATATTGTTTCCGGAGAAACAATGAGGAATCCAAAACATGTCAGCACCCAATTAAAAACCCTCAAGGGATTAATCACCTTAAAAATTCAGAGCAACTGACTTCTCCTTGGGTGCTACAATGTTTCTTTCTGCAAGGCACAATCTGTTGCAATAGAAGGGGGCAAGGAGGCGGTATTCCCCTGACCCTTCCTCCAAAAATGTGTGTGTGTCCTTTGGGTGGTGGGGAGGGGGGATAAATTAATTCCTTTAGTTTCTTAGTCCAACTTTGTTTTATGGTGGAATTCTGAATTTCACTGGAATTTATTAGACTGAAGTACCACAACTATCTTTAATATTTAAGCTCCACCTTCCCCCCAAAACCCAATGCTTCTGTCTGCACAAACACAAAAATCCATCACTGCAAATTTGAGGGAATGGTAAAGTTTAAGAACATTGGAGGTTACCCTGTGATGAGGGGTCCATAGGCTGAGATCAGACTTGCGGTCCATCTACCTCAGTATTGACTACTACATTGACTGGCAGTGGCTCTCCAAGGAAAGACAGCAGTCTTTCCCAACCCTACCTGGAGATGCCAGTGATTGAACCCGAGACCTTCTGCATGCAAAGCATATGTTCTACCACTGAGCAACTGCCATTTCCCTATGCCATGTTCCCCTTGCTTTTAAGATTTTTTAAAAAAAATTATAATACTTTTTTGTGATGCTTCTCCTACTTCCACAATATCCTAGGAATGCTCCCCCACCCCCACTCCACCTAGGTCCACAACTTTCAAGTAGCTCTTATTGCCAAATGACAACTACAGTATACTCATTAAAATTCATTAAGGACACCTAGATTCTTTCTTTCTTTCATTCATTTTCTTTCGAAGTGATTTCCAAGCTCCCTGACAATCGGCACCAGCTCCAGCATTGTTAAGTTAAGTTCCAAAAGGAGAGGCATCAGGGTCCAACCCCACCAAGACGCTGCACTCTCTGGCCCCAAAGCCCCCAGACCCAGACCTGTCAGAGGAAGGCTGCCCTTGCTCAGTGGCAAAGGAAAACCGGTGAAAATAAATAATAATAATAATAATAAAAAATCTTGCATTTTTCCAGGACTGAAGGCCAGCAGGGCAAGACTCTGGGGCAGACCCTGATTCAGACCCATCCTGGCCCAGGCCACAAGGAAACCGCCTCCTGAAACTGCTCAGATCCCGACAGGGGCCCAGCAGATAACAGGGAGGTCCCTCAGTCTGGCCTGCTTTGAGTAGCCAGTTGCCTACATAGGTATATATATACACCGTATATACACCCCGCTGTTACGTGGGGCAGAATGGACGGGCGGGCACACAGAGGCTGATCGGGATCCTTCAGCTACTCCTCGCAACGCACTCCGAAAGTTGCTTACACTGCGCCTTATCCCACGGGCCAAATGCACTTCTGTGGGGTCCGGAGTGAGTGGCGGCGTTGAGGTGGGAGGGGGGGGAGAGAGAAGTCGCACCATTATAACCATGCCCACCATTCCTCCTCTCCCCCAACTCCCCCCCCCAAAAAAAACCACATCCTCTCCTCCCCCCCCCCGCCATGGCCTGCCTCGGAGTAGTTGCAAGGGCTAGAGGGCTGCGCACTCCGCCTCTCGCTCCCCATTTTCTCTTCCTGCCCGCTCAAAGTTGCAGGCGCGGGGCTCCCACCAGCCACTTGGCCCTGCGCTCTGTGGACGGGGCGGAGTGTGCATGCCCGCGCGTGGATGCGAGAAGAACTCGCGCGGGGAGGGGGGGACGGGACGGGAAAGAGGGAGAGAGTGGGGTCCCCCACCTCCCCCCTAATCTCTCTCTCCCCCTCCCCTCCCCTCCCTCAGCTACATTCCTCCTCCTGCTTCTCCACCCGGTAGCATGCATCTGCAACGTCACGCCCCCACCCCCCTCTGCCCCCCAACTTCCTCCCATCCCCGCCTGCTCACCTGCGTCCCCCACACCCGCTGCGCCCCCTTCACGCGCCCCCCCCGTTGAATTTGGGGCTCCCCGGTGTTTTTCCTCGCACGGCCGTCGGAAGCTGCTCGCAGACCCCCCTCAGCAACCTACCTGCACAGCTCAACCAGCCTTGAAGTGGAGGGGTGGGTGGGAAGTCTTCCGCCCTCCTCCGTTCTGATTGGCCGCGGGGAGGACCTGGGCGGGCGTGGTTGGAGGAAGGAGCGTCAGTCAGGGGCGGAGGGGTGGGGCTGGAGGACGGGATTGATGCTGATACCTCGGGTTTTTTTATCCCTCCCTTTGCTTGTGCTTCCCGGAGATGCTGGGAAGGGAAGGGGAGAGATGTAGAAATTTGGGGGGGGGGGGTCATCCTCTTCCTCCCCAAGTTAAACCACATCCCCCCCCCACACATGTACACTATACCACAGTTATTTGCCATATTATACCCCAACTCTCCCTTTGGAGAGCAGCTGGAGGAGCCCACACTGAATGCAACAGTCCACACACAGGAGGAATTCCAATAGGCGAAGCCTGTGCAACTATTCTGTCAGATAGGCGGGGGGGGGGGGGAGGATCGGAGGCAGGGAAGAGGGCGGCGTATATTGTCCCTGAAGAAAACAAAATAATAATAGTAATGTTCCTTAAGGCTGTTAAGGGGTCCCCTCGTTTGGGGCTTTGCAATTAAAGGCTTCCCGGAAACAAAAACCCCCCAAAATTAAAAGCTCCACTGGAGAAATGTTGCATATTCCGCCACTGCGCTCCAGCAGGGCCCAAAGGGAGAAAGTGGAGAGGAATGGGGTTTGGGTGCGATTTGCAACTAAAGCTCGGGGGTCTTCTCCAACCTCTTAAGGAGAAGGCATTGTGGGTGAGGGAGGCGAGCAGAAAGATTTATGATGGGTGTATGTCTCGCTGGCAAGGATCCTAGTTTTGGTTTGGCCTGCCTTGTGTGTCCCCCCCCCCAAAAAAAAGCTGGAAAGGTGATGGATATTCCTTTTGTTATTATTATGTTTGTTTTTTAATCAGCTTACACTTTGTTTTTTTAAAGAAAACTGTTGCTAGGTGATCTGCAAGCCAACGAGGATATGTAAAGACTGTCAGCTTTCTCAAGGTGTGTACCCAAGGCATAAAGAAAGAAAGAAATGTTTGAGGCACACTGTACAATGTTCTCTTGTACAATATTTTTTTAATTAAAAAAAAGATTTAAAATTCAATGTGTTGACTTGTCATCCACACAAGATTTTAATTTAAATGTCAGAACATGCAAGTTCACCTGATCTGAAAGCAGCATGTATGTATGTAGATTTACAGTGAGTAGAGCTCAAAGCTGGAACAGAGGGAGCCACAGAAACCTTATTGTAGATGGAAGGCAAGTAGTTCGACAGTTCATTTCTCCCATTGCTTGAAATCAGATTATTTTTTTTGGGGGGGGGTAGCACAGCTTTATAAAATAAACCCACAAAATCTGCTAGCCTCCAAAAAATATATATGCACCTGCTAAGGAACCAGAGGTCTGCACTGCCATCTTGGCTGCAAAGAAGGGAAAGTCTCCTCTTCTGCATCCACAGTGAACACTCGGACCATTAACGTTTTAGCAACTTACTTTTAAAAAATTGCCTTCTAGTAGGAAAAAATTACTTTCTCTGCAGCTAGCACGGAGACCAAGCAGGCTCCCAAAGGAGGAATCCATCCTTCTATCAGCTCATGCTCCATTTTTCCTCTACCATGTGCATGGAATTCTTGGTCACCTATGCTTACCAAGTGAGTTGTTCAATAAAAAGCTAGGATGAATGAACATCTGCCAAAGTATAGCAGATTCATAAGTAGACACCTGTTTCAGAATAGGGAGTTAATTCAGTCACTAAATTGAGATGGTTTCTTATTATTGTGTTTAACATAGCTACCTAGCAACACAGAGTTCCTGTGTAAACATCATCCATTAAAGCACACACCCTCAAAGAATCCTGGGAGCAGTAGTTTGATAAGGGTGCTCAGAATTGTAGCTTTTTGAGAGGTAAACTGCAATTCCCAGTATTCTTTTGGGGAAGCAATGTTCTTTAAATATTATTGAAATGTATAGTCTGTACTCAGGAGTGTTGCTTGGTACTTTCAAGACTTGGGGCAAACGTCAGTGACATAAAATTACCTCTGGGCAAATTAGGGTTGTATGTGGGTGGCTTGGTCATGTCTACAGAATGGAAGATGGCAGGATCCCCAAGGACTTGGTGTATGGGGAGTTGGCTTCAGGCACCAGGCCCGTTGGGAGACCAACTCTGTGCTACAAAGATGTCTGCAAACGTGACATGGCAACATCAACCCTGCTGTGCAGGAATATCTTGCAAACAATTGCCGTGACCAGGGGAGGAATGACTACTAGGTGTCACACAAAGAGAATAAATGTGATGTGCATCTGCAGCACCACAAACAGATGCATTCATCTGACCTAGCTGCAACAAAGCATGTCTCATCCATATCAGTCTCTACAGCCATAGCAGACATAATCTTCCAACAGGTCAGCCCCAAAGGGGCACTCCTCCATTGTCTCTCAAGACAGACAGATGCCAACCAACCAACTTCCTGGGTGGGATGTCATTAGCTGTGGTTTGCAGTGTGCCCAGTCATTGTATAAGCAAAGTTTTGTTGTGTTTTTTTTTAAAGTGGTTTATCGGAAGGAACAGGAGATCTCAGAAGAAGCACAAAAGACCCAGGTCTCAAGCCCCATGGGCCAATCTTAACAAAGATCCTAGTTACAGAGGAGAAGTTCTTACCTTTTCCTCTGGGGCATTAGATATTCTCTTGCTGAAGGTTCCCATTAAATAGACTCTTCACACAGCAACTCCTGCAGAAACAGCAATGGATTTAGGGCTAACTACAACTGAAGTCCTCTGGCTATAGAAGATAATGAAGTTAAAGTTGGAAGACCTAGGGGGGAAACATGCTTTCACATCTTCTAATTTAAAGGCTTCCTGTGAAAAGTGGTGGCCACAGACCTTGGCTGTGTACATACCATAACTTGATTTTAATCTGTTCTAAATAATCTAGATCCAGCTCTGTCAGTGGAGGCTCAGGTAGCCTCAATGGCTAGATGTGCCTTTTACCAACTGCAACTAGTTCAACAGCTATGGCCACTCCTGGACCAAGAGAGTTTGACCACAGTACAGTGGTACTTCAGGTTAAGTATTTAATTCGTTCCAGAGGTCCGTTCTTAACCTGAAACTGTTCTTAACCTGAAGCACCACTTTAGCTAATGGGGCCTCCTCCTGCTGCCGCGCCGCCGGAGCACGATTTCTGTTCTCATCCTGAAGTTCTTAACCTGAGGTAATATTTCTGGGTTAGCGGAGACTGTAACCTGAAGCGTATGTAACCTGAAGCTTATGTAACCCAAGGTACCACTGTAGTTCATGCACTTGTTATTTAAAGGTTGGATTACTGCAATGCGCTCTATGTGGGGCTTCCTTTGTGCCAGACCTAGAAGCTGCAGTTACTGCAGAATGCTGCAGCACGATTGCTGACAGGAGTAAGGCCTTTTCAGCACATACTGTAACACCTGTGCTCAGGGGACTGCACTGGTTGCCAATTTGCTATTGGGCAGAGTTCAAGATGTTTATATTAGCATACAAAGACCTTAACAACTTGGGACCTGTTTACCTACGATATTGCCTTACCCCAGATGTGCCAGATGTTCTGCTTTGATCAGCGGAACTGTCACTTTTTCAAGTGTCACATAATACCCACAACGCATCCTTAAGAACTCGTTTAGATTGGCAACACCAACACTTTGAAACTCCCTGCCTTCCACCCTGAGACCCCTGGGTATGGGACAGTATATAAATTAAATAATTAATAATAATATTGATACCAGACAGGTGCTTTCGCTGTATTCCTTTCGGTGCCTGCTGAAGACATTCTTATTTACATAAGCCTAATCAGTTGTTCGGAGTTGTAATCTGTTTTTAGTCTGTTTTATTGTGGTTTTATCTTCACGTTTAACATTGCAGTGGGAAATTTTTAAGTGATAATTTTGTTATCTTTTTTTGTAAACCGCTTTGAGTTTTTTCCTCCAATCAAGCGATACATACATTTTATGAAATGACAAACTTACATACATAAATGCCATTTTAAAAACATAGATTCAGTACCAGTGGAGGCTTGCCCATGAGGGAAAATAGGGCACTGTCCCACCAACCTCAGTCCACCTCCAGCCAGCCCCACCTTCCTGTTTCATTACTTCCTGCCTCAGTCCAAGAAGTGGCTCTGTCTGCCATTGTCTCTGGCTCCACCTACTGTTTATCTCCCTGCCTTTCGCCCTACCAGTTTCGATGGGCACCAACCACTACTGTTCACTGCATCCATCTTGAACTATTATCATTTCAATATGAGTACATTGGGTGGGTGATTCCCAACTAAAAGATCTGAAGCAGACCCATTGAAACTGACTGGAGCTACTTAAGCCTTTGATTTCAGTGGCTTTACTCTTAAGTGTGACAACATTGTATTAAAGAAATAAATAACCTTTTTATTTTCATTTATGACTCTTAAAAATATCCCTGGGATTTCAGGGAGATCAGTGAGGGGCAGAAGTGGTGAGAAAGGAGGCGCCCCAGGCTTCCACCCTTTTTTTCTATATCTTTGGCATGGGGGAGCATAAAAGGGCACAACCAATTTAAGTTGCCTCACTGACCACCACCTTATTTACAATGAGGCAACTAAGGGGGTTATGAAAGGGCAGCAAACTGCTAGCTGTTCAGCTGATCGTTACTGGTATTTCGTTACTGGCTGGGGAAACCCAGCCAGATGGGCGGGGTACAAATAATAAATTATTATTATTATTATTATTATGGTGAGGGTTTTGCCGGGTTTTCTGCCTCAGGTGCCAAAATAATTTGACCAGCTTTGGGTACTGTTCACCTTGTCTCAATGACGGGAACTCCATTAGCTCCTCTGCCTCAGGGAGCAAAATGTGTTTGGCCAGCTCTGGCGCTTTCTGAAATCATTCACTTTAGCCTGGTGTGCAACAGGCCCAGCCCTGAAATCCTGAGGATTTGCCCTTTCTTTCCAGTTCTCTCATAATTTCACTAAGGATTTGATCAGGGCCTGTGGTAAAGTCACTGACTTTATGTTCCACATCATTACAGTGGTACCTCGGGTTACAGACCCTTCAGGTTACGGACTCCGCTAACCCAGAAATAGTACCTCAGGGTTAAGAACTTTGCTTCAGAATGAGAACAAATATTGTGTGGCGGCAGCGCAGCGGCAACAGGAGGCCCCATTAGCTAAAGTGGTACCTCAGGTTAAGAACAGTTTCAGGTTAAGAACGGACCTCCGAAACGAATTAAGTTCTTAACCTGAGGTACCACTGTATCAGCCTGTTTATTTTCTTTCTCAGAGAGATTGGCGACATTTCTCTAGAGAAGGTGAAGAACAAAGGTGAGAGACAGGAGGCAAAGCGGCCTATAGAGCAGAGGTGGGGAACCTCTGGTCCAGGGGTCAAATGTGGTCCAAGACCTTTCCATCTGGTGCAGTGGTGGCTGGCCCATTAGTCTGCCCTCAGCCAGCCCCCAACCCAGATTAGCAAGGCGGCACTGCTTGTCAGCTTCCTCCTCCTCCTTAATCTTAGCATTGCCCTTATAAAACTCAGCAAGGAGGATGGAGACAAAACTGGAATTAAGATGGCTCTGGTAATTACTGGCTCTGGCTCCACCTACTGTGTGTCTCCTCAATTTCTGCCCTACCAGTCCCAATGGGCACCAGCCACCATTAATCTGGCCCTCAGAACTTGCTCCAGACTTCACCCACTCTCCCCATTGTATTTATGGCTGATGAATCCCATCCATTCGTGATAATAATTTTATTATTTGTACCCTGCCCATCTAACTGGGTTGCCCCAGCCACCCTGGGCAGCTTCCAACACATATAAAACACCAGACATTAAAAACTTCCCTATATAGGGCTGTCTTCTGAATGTTGTATCTCTTTTGACATCTCATGGGAGGGCATTCCACAAGGAAGGGGCCACTACCGGGAAAGCCCTCTACCTGGTTTCATATAACTTTACTTCTCGCAGTGAAGGAACCGCCAGAAGGCCCTTGGAGCTGGACCTCAGTGACCGGGCTGAATGATGGCGGGGGAGGTGTTACTTCGGGTATACAAGGCCAAGGCAGTTTAGGGCTTTAAAGGTTAGCGCCAACACTTTGGATTGTGCTCAGAAATGTACTGGGAGCCAAGAGAGATCTTTTAGGACCAGAGTTATATGATCCCACTGGCCACTCCCAGTCACCAGTCTAGCTGGCACATTCTGGATTAATTGTAGTTTCTGAGTCACCTTCAAACGTAGCCCCACATAGAGCGCATTGCGGTAGTCTAAGCCAGTGTTTCCCAACCTTTTTTGGGCCAAGGCACACTTGTTTCATGAAAAAAATCTCGAGGCACACCACCATTACAGCCCCGTGACGTCAGCACGCAGCGTCACGCCGGGAGGGACGTGAATTGCTAGCAAATTACATAATCACCTCCTTGAGGGCTGGCTCATCTTCTCCGAAGGCAGATCCCATTAATTAACAGCACAGACTCACACCATAGCCAAGACGAGGGGGGATAACCTCAGTCATGCACAGTCATGCACATGTGGGGGCTAAATGAGGACGAAGACCGGGCAGAGAGCAGGGTTCAAATCACCCCACCTGGCCAGGACAATCCCTGGGGGCTCCCTTGGGCCACTCGCCTGACCCACCTCGCAGGGCTGTTGTTGTGAGGATAACACGGGGAGAACCACGCGCGCCCCCGGGAGCTCCTTGGAGGAGAAAGCGGGCGATGAATGCAATGCACGAAATATATGAGAGGCGACCAGGTTTTGCAGGTGAGGGGCCCCCGCCAGCCTCCGCTTCCAACACCTGGCGCAACGACGCCGAAGTTTCCCCCCGGGCTCGGCTCGGGGAGCAGCGCTGCTCCCCCCCAGCTCCCCTTCGCCCTCCCGGCTATCTCTGCTGCCCACTGGGGACCCCCCTCACCTGCCAAGTCCGGAGCGCCGGTGGAAGTTGCATGCATGCATGCAGGGCGCCGCATTGCCATTGCATTGCACTGCACTCCATGCAACGCCTGCACGCATGCATAGCATTGCACGCCCGCCAAGGGGTCTTGCCGCGGTCCGATGCGTCCCCTCCGGCGCGGATGCAGCATTGCAAAAATAAAAACCCCCCGACGCAGCCCTACCTGGGGGGCAGCCTCCGCCGCTCCGCCTCTGCGGGGATCCCCGGGCTCCATCCTGCCGCCCGATCTCCGCGGGGGCGCAGGCAGGCTGCACGGGGTCTGCGCGGAAGAGCCCCTGCCCGCCCGGCCGCCGCCGCTGCGCTCATTCCATGGCCGGGAGAAGAGCGCTTCAAACAAAACGCCCGGCCCGCCAGGCCACGCTGGGAAACGTAGTTCGCGCACCCTGCGCGGGCGCGGAGCCCAAGGGCGAGGGGACTATGGATCCCGGCAGCCCCCGCGCCGGGGACGGAGGGGGAGAGGCCGGGTGCAGGGATGGAGGGACGGGTGGGCGAGCGAGTGAGTGAGTGGCAGCCGCCAAGCCTTGGCCGAGAGCCAGGAAGGGCCTCCCCGGAGGAGGAGGAGGGAGGCGCAGAGCGGGAGGGAGGGAGGGAACCCCAGGGGTCATCTAGTGACGGCGCACCAATCGAAAATTTGACTTTTTTTAAAAAAAATATCTTTCAATTTTTTTTATTTTTCCCGCGGCACACCAGGCAACATCTCGCGGCACACTAGTGTGCCGCGGAACAGTGGTTGGGAAACACTGGTCTAAGCGGGAGATAACCAGAGCATGCACCACTCTGCTGAGACAGTGCGCAAGCTGCTGTTTACTGACATCATGCAGGATTTGGAGGCTCCAACCCTTTTGTAGCCATTTCTTAATGAAATACTATTCCAGGTCTATAATGTGTAACAAGGAAGAAAGCAGCAAGAATATGAAGTGCTTTTCAGATAGAGTGGCCATACGTGCTACCTCTGAACTCAGAAGCCATGCTTAATGAAAGTTTAAAATTAAGGCTTCTGCATAGAGCACCTGGGCAATAGCATAACTCTGCTTATTCAGGGAATTGGGACATATTCTCTAAGGAGATGGCGACTGTGCTGTTCACATATGACTCCCATAATATTGCAGCAGAAGCAGCATGAGCATCTACAGAGAAATAGTACCTAAAATACAAGTCTGGGGCATACATGTGGTATTACAAGGTTGCTGGACATGCATACTCCTCTTTTCGTACTAGGCTCCTCTTTCGCACTAGGAATCTAACTGAAGGCTGAAGTCACTGGACTAGGCTAAATTAGCAGCAATGATTGAATATAGGCTATTGTGAAACATGAATTCAAACATGTAATGCAATAAAAAAGAAGGTAACCAAGAATCCTCATTCAACAAATAAACATTTTACATTTGAAAAAATAAAATGAGGCAGGGTGGGCTTTGGCTAACAAAAAATTCCTCTGGAAAACTTAATTGCTTGTTATTCATCCAATTGTCAATTTTGCTCCACTTTTTTTCAGCCAGTAAGCCAGTCTGCTGACCTTATTTTGTGATATGTGAAAGCACTCCCGTCCCAGCAGTCATAGCAGATGATCTAATGAACAACTTATTTTCAAAATAGAACCACTCATTAAATGGAAAATGTAACAGATGACCTCACATTTTAAAAAGTATTTCTGAAAAGATCAACTTCTGCATAGCCATTGTAACTTTCTACAATCTCCACGCCTACTTCTAAAACAAAACTAACGGCAATGTTCTGTGCATGTCTAACTGAATCCTATTGAGTTAATTGGGACTTACCCCAGGGTAAGAGGGTATCGAATTGGAGTCTTAAAACATTTAAAAAATGAGCACAGTAAAGTACAAGCGGAGCTTGCAACAAAAAGTTGCAGTGTGGAGAATTGTGGATTCCTACCACTTTGTTCCTCCTCAGTCTATCTCCTACCGTGCGCCTAATGAGCATGTTCTGTCCTTACTGGGCTGCTGTTAGGTCATCCCTTTATTTGGTTTTTCTTGAAGCTGCTTGTTTTTTAACCTTGCAAACCTTGGGGTCCCCTCAAACCTGCTAATACACCTTCCTCTTTTGTATGGACAGTGCTGCTTTGGCTACATAAGGACCATTGCCGTCTGCCTGACTCCTGCAGGTCTGTTCAGGAATTGAGCTCGTTAGTTACAAATACAACAAAGGCCCTCGAAAATATATGCTGAAGCCTTTAAAAGATGTGGAAACTGATCACAATACATTTCTGTGAAATTTAAACCATTTTATTGTGCATAATTTGCTCTTTAAAACTGTAAGGTTATCATACACTTTCTTGATGGTCACTGCACAAAGGCCATCCAACCTTTGTTGCAGGAGTGCTACAAAGGAGGAAAATTTTGGCTTCTTTAACACAGCCTAGCATCCTTCCTCACAGAAATAGCCTCCTGGGGTCTAAATTCCTACAAGACATCGGAAGTACTCAAACTTACAGGATTAAAAAAAAAACCAAACAAAAAACAAAAAGGAGACAGATAATTGCACAATATTTTTTTTTGCATCTGTTCATTCAGACAACACTTTACAAAATAGTTTTGAAGGGGATACTGCCGCAAACAGGTGGGGGGTGCACCACCAGTGTAAGGTTTTGATTGGATTAAGGCTTCCATTGTCTTCTTGGCATTCTGTTGTTGTGAATATATTTCATTGCATTCTTTCAACACTGCAAATCTACACACTTATTTTCTCTAGGAGTTTACAACTGCGATAGCATTTTTATATTCCCAACTGCCAGGTGCAATTGCAAGGAGCACCTGACAAGCAACCAACATACTGTTATGGATTTGTGTTGCCTACAAATACCAGCAAATGATGTTGTAGAAGTTAGTTTGGTAACGTTAACTCCTGGGTAGAATACTAAAGTATTTTATGGAAGTCTCTATCCTGGCAGATTGACAAATCTAAAAGCAGGGACGCTGGGCTTTATATATTCTGTAATGTGTTTGTTCACAGGAGACACTGTTGTTTTTAAGGTCATTTACATTCTCTGGCATTTAAGTTACACTCTAATAGTATTCAGAAATGTCTTTAACACATTCCAGTCCTGTACTTCCACACTTGTCTCTGAAGAACGTGGAAATGGTCTCTGCTTACTGAAGAGGAAAGAGCCAAAACTAAGACACATTTCTGGGGAAGGAGCAAGAAACTGCTTCATCAGTTACTTTCCCACATCTCTCAGCTCCCATATAGCAAATCTTTTTTCCATGATAGGTTTCTCAACAAAAAGGAGGTTTTAAAAAAAAGTCTTTCCTCCTCAAAGAATCATGTTTATAAAGATGAAAGAGCCAAAGAGTCAAATAATGACCCAAAAATGCATTTCCATTAATTCTGTGTCAATTAAAATCTGATGAATGATGTGCCTGGGGTGTCGGTGGAGCATGAGAATGATGCTGTTTCTGTGGCAGGAGGAGAAGGGAAGAATCCAACAGTATCAGTCAGACACACATCCAAGCTCAGAATCCACCTTCTGAGGTTAAAATTCATCACTTTCTACTGCATGGAGCTGTGTGTCATCCGCGTCAGTCATGCTGCTTGCCTGGGACTCATCTGTGCCAACTTTTGGAAGAAAAACAAAATACACAAACAAATTAAGCCATTTCTAGAATTCTTGCACATTTCACAAAGTAGGGGCAAAATCTTGTATGAACAGACCATTCTATAGCAGACCTTAAATAGTATGTTCCAATCCAATTTATGGGATATATTATTTTATTATGTACACCACATATTATCTCTTTTTTTTACTTGCCAACCTGCCCTCCCCTTGCAAGGCTCAAGAGCACCATACAGTACCTCTCCATAAGCAAACTGCTCCTGCCTGAGATGTCCACAATTCAGTTTCCACACTCTCAGTCTCTATGTGGACATGGCCTGCACTACCTATAAAACTTTCAGTCAGTTTGTGATGCTAATAGCAGAAACAATTTAGCATTTAAGCCAAGCATTTAGTATTTAGTTGTTAAACGTATTTCATATACATTATCCAGTTGAGGCCATTCATTCATTCATTTTTTACATTTACAGCCCACCTTTCCTTAAAGTAGCTCAAGACACAACATACACTGCTCGCCCTTTATTGCACCCCTGTGACTTAGACTGAACAATAGTAATTGACTCCAAGGCTACCCAGTAAACTTCATGGCTAAGGGAGAATTTGAACCTGGGTCTCTCTGGTCCTAGTCCAGAACTCCATACATTTACACCACAGGGGGAGGGGGTAAAAAGGTCCGAGACTGCAAACATATTCTGGAGCTGACCCAACACAGCTCATTTTCATCTGTGGCCTTATGTAAAAGCTATAATTTGCACAAATACATCAATACTATGCATTTGTTTTAAATAACAGTGGCCGAGAGGAGGATGGCAGAAATAGCAAGGGTACTGTATGGAAGTAAGCAAAATGGCAGTTATGTACCAGGAATGTCAGCATGTCTGCTCCCCTTGAGACTCCAGCCTCCTCATTTGGTTTAGGCTTATTTATGCTCATTTATTTATTTTATAAGTATCACTTTCCAATCATAAGAACCGCAAATTGCTTTTAAAAAAACTGAATAAAAAGTTGGAAAATGGCATTTTAGACTCCATGTTGCATGAAGTAACAGCCATGCTAAGTGCTAAGACCACTGCAATTACAACGCTTTCAAGTTATCTAAACGAGAAGCCTCTCCATTTGCTTCAAAGGGGGGGGGGGAAACATCAAGAAGACCTGCCTGACTCATATGGGCAACATTCACTGATCTGCTCCTCTTGTGTTACAGGCTCTTCATCATCTGGAAGGTACCGCTTGTCAATGGCCTCTTTGATCTGGTTGTTGGCTCCTTTGGGATCCAAGTCCATTGCCCAGGAAAAGTTCATCAGTGCGAGATGGGTCTGCCCCAACTTTTTATAAACCTAACGAAACAACAATCATCAACTCCAATGTAAGTCAATAAATTAAATGATTGCAGCAATTGCTTGCCTCTACCAAATGGGAATATCTAGAGCTCTACATAAATGTCAGAGTTGCTATTGGAGGGTGATTTGTCCATCCAGGCAACAATGTTCAACCTGTTCCTTATGGGGCTGAACAAGTTTGCAGTTCCGAGATATTGCAGATGCAGCTTTGTCTCCCAAGACTCAAGCTGGCCATGGAGTGCCTTCTACAACAGAACTCAAGCTGCAAGCTAACTCCAACCCTTTCTGGACAGAAACAACCATCCAACTATTTTAGGGACCCTGTGTGCAGAGATCCACATTTTGAGGCTTGCCTTGCTAGCTAAGCTAAAAATTATAGTCACCAGCCCCCTGCCTAGCAAACCTCTTCACAAGCCTCTCTCTTTGTACAGTGGCAATCAAGGATTCCACATTGTTCCACTGCTTCAGTGTGTTTTTTTTTGGGGGGGGGGTCAGTTTGGTCCCACTTGGCCAAGATGCCCCAGGTTCCTTGGCAGCACAGCTGTCAAAATTACAACTTCCCTTCCATCTTTGGAGGTGAAGAGAGGGTGGAGATTGGCACGCAATTGCCAGGATGGTCTTTGCCCCACTCTGCAGCTTCAAAGTTGGCAGGAAGGCTAGTCACTCATCATATTTGCCTTATGGCACCCCTATTGTTGAAGCCTGGTGCAGCATAATCTATGAGCACAAACCTGTATAGCAAAGCCCTTCCCATAATCATCAACAATCGCCTTGCTTTTCTTTGAATCAGAAAATGCAAGGGAACCCATCTTACAGCTGTAATTCAGAAGGTTATTCTCAGGCTGGTTCTTACCTTTCCTATTAAGAAGTAAACAAGAGACTCTTTGGGAACAATTTGCTTCAGTTCTTCAAGTTCTTGTAAAGCATACTGAAATGACCAAAAAAGACCCCAAACCATTGAGCAGTTTTTTCTGAGGATTATGAACCTAATAATAATTAATAATAATAATAATAATTTTATTTATATCCCACCCTCCCCAGCCGAAGCCGTGCTCCAAGCAGCTAACAACAGTAAAATGATATAACAATATTAGAGTTGATACCTTTGGTCACGAAGAGTCGGACACGACTAAATGACTAAAAAACAAAAACCTTTGGTACAATACAAATAAATATTTCTTCTGGCAATCCTAGTTAATTGCTTGACACATGTATTTTCTATGGGCGTAGAATTTGTAATATTATTATTTGCTAGAAAACACCAAGGCTTTTGGTTTCATGTGCACCTAGCCACCTGAAACACACCCACAAGGGACCAGGGAATGCAGGAAATTAATAGATACTGAACAGAGTGGGGAAAGACAGATCTCTCCTCCCCAAAACGGGATGACAGAAGTATAACAAGGTTCAAGAAATAGACAGCAACCAGGGCAAGAGAGCTGGTATAATTACAACAAAAAGGAAGGTGGGTTATATGAACAGCTGGGAGCGTTTTGAGGCACATGACTGTGTGAGCGTCAAATAATTTAGTGCCAGCTTGTAGATGGTCAGCATATTTTGTTTAGAAGGATTAAATGATCCAGACTAATTCAATATATCCATTCTCCCTTTCTCCCAAACTAGGAATCATATTATACCATAAACACTTGCTATAAGCAATATGACTGGAGAAGGAACCATTAGATAAAGCGAGATCTACTGATACTGTGGAACACAACTTGTATGAGGCGGCAATTAGATAGGAACAGACCCCAGAGCCCACAGAATTTATTAAAGAAAAACCCCAACAAATTCATAGGAACTTACTCCTAAATTAACATGTTTAGGATTGCCCTACAGGTGTTATGCAATGGCTGTAGAGTGTGTCCAAGCTTTCAAAGGAAACACAAAATGTTGCTGTCCAAGAAACTCAAAAGTGCAGTTCAACCTCATTGCAAATTGCTCACCTTATACTTCTCATTTGCAAATAATACTGAGGCTCTATGGAATTTGCAGAGGGGGTTCTTGGGATCAATATTAATAGCTTTGTTCAAAGTATCCAAAGCCTTTTCAGATTTCTTCAGGGCATGCTGAACCTGAAAAAGAAATGATTTATTTATTTATTTTTTTAAAAAGACAGTGCTTGCTCATTGTTTGGATTTGCCAATGTCTATGTTCAGGCCAGGGGCAGAATGAAGCATGATTTACTTACAACTCCAATGTGGCACAACAAGACAGAGCTCTGAGGGTTGATATGAAGTGCTTTCTGGAAATGCATTTCTGCAAGGCTGAATTTCTCCTGTTTGTAGTAAATCATTCCCAACCCATACCTAGCAATTTTAAAACAAGACTGTATTAGGCACCAAGCTTGTATATTATTAGGACACTTTCTATAGGCTGAGAGTGTAAGTGCACAACATTGAGTGGTTGACTTTGAGCAACACAGGTAAAATGAAAAAGATTTCATAACTGTAACAGCATATACACAATATGTTAATATTCTACTTCCCTATTTTGAAGCAAAGCCTTTATATGATTGTTTCAGCACTGTCTAGTTCAAATACACTCTCCCTGTTACAATCCAAGTTAAGGTTTTCTCTCCCTACCCTTTATAAGCCTATAAACCATAGCAGCTGCTCAGAACTGCTTTGACATGGTAAGAGTTCCATCCTATTACCAATAATATAATATTTTGTAAGTCATTTTGTCAAATAAAATGTAGCACAGCAGCAACCCTCACATAAGTGGGGAGATATGGTTATATATTTTATAGTGCAGTGGCATCTAAGGTGTATTGCACAATGCATAAGATTATGCTTCAAGCAACTGCTTGGGAGCCCCAAGGGAGGTGCAGTGCTGATACAGAGGTGTTCCCTGTTCTCTCCAACATCTCACATGGGAAATGTTTGTCAAAGCCGAACCCTTTTGAGTTTCCAAAACTTGGTAGAGATAAAGATTGCTTGAGGATGCTCAGTTTTAAATTTATATGGTGGTTTCATGCCAATTAATTATTATAATTATTATTATTGACTGTTTTATTGTTTAAGGCTTTTTGCTTAATGTTTTGAGCTTTACACATTTGAGAATGTATAACTGGGGAGAATGGCATAATGAACCTTTCAAGTGCTCCTGGCAGTGGTATGGAACCCTAACAATGCCACAGCCATTTTCAGAGGCAACTATGTCAGGACAGATGCATGTCAACTGGATGCAAGTCAGGGGGTAGGTAAAGTTGGAGACAAAAAGAGGGATCCCAAAGAGACTGCAAGTAGAAACCTAAATTTTTTATCCTTGGGGATATTGTAACTCATACATTTTTTGCTTCTTCATTCTCTCCTTCTCCCACTCCTGGTTTTTAACTAATTAGAAGTCTATCTTACCAGGCATTATAGTGCCGAGGATTCATTCTAATTGCATTCCTAAAGCAGGCTAATGCTTTCTCAAGTTCCTCTGTCAACACAAATTCATGCCCTAAGAGAGTGTAGGCGTAGGCATAATTTGGATCAACTTGTATAGCTCTCTGAAAGAACTTGATGGCAATGTCATGTTCCCGTTGCAAACTGAAGCAATTTCCTGCCGCACACCATGCCTGGAAGAAAGAAAAGCAAAATGGTAGAAGACATACAATAGTATTTTTCTCCCATTTTTTGAGGAGAAAAGACAGAGTGCAATGGAAAAGACAGAGTGCAACAAGTCTGGATTTAACAGGTGCTCAAGCGCATGTTTACATGGCAACACCTTTGTGGATACTTGATTTTTTAAAAAATGTCAACCTCTAATTTACTTTTTCCACAATCAAGAGGTGAATCAGAGACTGAAGTGTGTTTTTAAAAATGCCACAACAAAATGACCATGATGATACCTCTGGTGAATTTTTATCCATATCAGTTAAGTCTTTTGAAAGCACCGAAAGAGCCACATCTTTCTGCAAATGCCACAGTGTTGTTGAGTAGATTTCCATCCCTTCCACTCGGTAGTTTTCAATCCTTCTTACTTCAGAGAATATCCTCTCAGCCTACGAGAGAAATTAACAAGTGGCATTTCAACAACATGAATTAAAAGACTTTCTGTATGATCACATTTGGATGATAATTGTGTGTGCACAATTCTTCCATATGGCTTCTCATCAGGGTTTTATTTCTTAGAATCACAGAGACCTTGGAGGTCCTTCTGCACAATGCAGGATGTAACCATGGCAGTGTCCCTGACAGTTATCCATTCTGCCTTGACCTCCACCTCCTAAGACATACTGTTGCAGATCTTACCTACATGTAGTTTTCCCTAATACTTAGCTGAAATCTTTCCATCCATTAGTCCTGCCCTCTAGAACAAAAATTAACAAATTTGATCCATCTTCTGTGTGACAACCCTTCCATACATGCACAGAAGATGCTGCCTTCTCATATGTTAATACATGACCACAAGTTTAAATCTACTCTAATAGAGCGAGCATATAGGCTGCCCAGCACCAGAGAAGCCCTGTTGCTGTTAAGCCCGCTTGGGGAATTGTATGTAGGAGAGGGTCCCACGAAAGGCACTAACTATGCAGAGGCCTCCTTAAACTAGGAACTGATGTTGCATAGTTCAAAGATGAAAGAGTAATCCAAATCTATGCTAAGTGATCTTGAAAATATATGGGGGAGCACTTTTTTGTACAGTACACTGGCAGACATGCAGCACAGAATAGAAGCATTCCACATCATGCTCACCTGCATATATTCCGCAAGCTCAAAGTAAGCTCTTCCAATATGGCACAGTACCCAGCCCGTGTTGTAGTGGTGAGAAGGCAAATGACTCAGTATATGAATTGCTTCTTTACAGTTGTAAGAACACAAGGCTAAATAACCTTTCCCCATGTCACGGAGAAGGCTCATCAAACCTTCTAGGAGAAAAATGCAATAAATACACAGGAGAACAAAGGAGATTAAGAAAGTACCAGCCTAAAAGCCCTATAGTTTCAAAAACGGAACATATTCTCAAGAAGCCAAAATGAGAAATAGAAAATAAATAAAATACCAGTATGTGGTCTAATGAACAAGGTGCTGACTAGGACCTAGATTCAAATCCTGACTCTGAGCCAAAGTTACACATTACAACAAAGTGCTAACTGGATTATTCTATATGTCTGCCAAAAATTGCAGTAGGTACAAAGAAGCATTCTTGATTATTTCCCTGCTATTACAGAATTCTCTTTCACTGGGAGAGTATAATGAACTTGGACATCATTCTAACAGTATCAGAAAGGAAAATGGTTTTAAATGCACACTATTTTGCCATGATTCTAACTGCATTTCCCCCCTTGTTTTTGTCTTATTCTCCACCCCCAGCCTTTGGAATGGCTTTACTACTACAAATGAATTCTTAGGAACAGTCCACACACCTGCTGCTGCTTTCTGTAACGTGAATGCCTGGATTTGTGGTGTTACGGAGGCAATCTTTCCTTCTGAAATGATGGACGAATCAAGTTTGGTGATTTCCAAACTGTCATTAATGTTTGGCTGTGTGATCCCTCCCTTATTGGTTTTACACTTTGTCTTTCGGTTTGCAATTTTGGGCGGAAACTTCATTTTTAACTTTTTACTATTTTCCTATGAGAAAAGAACAAATATATTTAAGAACTCGTTACCCTGCAACCAAAACCAAAAGCAAAGCAGAATATTCAGGGACAGAAATCTAGATGTACTGTTCTTTCTGGAATTTGAATCACTAAACTCGAAGGGAGAAAAGGCAATCCAATCCAACCTCCTATCATATAGAAGAGCTCTCGAGTGACCTATCTGCTATCCAGAACACAGTGTGCAAGAATGAGGGAGCAGCCATCAAACTAAGCATCAGCACACAGGGGTTTGGAAGAAACTTAGTCACATTTTAAGTATGATGTCTTTGGACTAGCCTGCGATTTTGTGCAGTACATATATATATTATTGAATACAAGATACCAAAAATGACGACACATTTATATAGCAGTATTAACCAGGTGACCAATAGGGTCTGTGATGCCCACAAAAGCTTTGCATCCAGCTTCTATTATCGTGCCCTTTGCTCTCATCTCCACTGGGAAAAGCTGCACAAAAAGGAGTATTTGAGTTCAGTTCTGCATACTAAGCAGTTCTCACCCAATATGAGCTGCTCAACAAAGAAAAGAAATGCATGACTCTGGATAATGGTATAAAAACCCATGAGTTTAGGAATACTGGCAGAAAGTAGAACTGTTTGCAGAACATTTGCAAGCATGGCTTGAATACATGCTTTCTAGATGTGATCTTCCCCATCAGGGAATAAGGGTAAAAATCCAAAACAAGAGGTTAACCAGCTATGACCAGGGATGGAGGAACAGATGGAGTAGCAGAAAAGGCCAGACCTCTATGATCTTTATAACCGAAGAAGCAAAGTATTCTCTGTAATGGTATTGTTTTCATAGTTTACCATGATAATCTGTTTTGCAGCAAAACCAGGGAATCCTTAAAGTCTGCCATATTTATTATGGCACATGGTTTTATGGTCCACAGTCTACTTGAAGCAGATTCTACGCCGAAATAAATTTGTTTGTGTTCTAATTAGATTTGTAGCCCTCTTAAACGTTTCTGCTTTTCATGTTGGCCCTTGTTAATTCCTCATGATACTATTGCAACATACGGATTCTCCAACTGCTCTCCATCCCCATATGAGATATCTGATCACCAAGGGCATCACAGCAGCTGGAGTCCCATTTACCTTTGTTGTAGAACTATCACTAGAGAATAGGCGTGAACTTCTTCGAGGCAGCACATTAGGTGGAGCAGCAATAGTTGGGCTCAATACCTGAGGGGTTGTACTGAAGAGAGAATAAACAAAACTTCTTAGTGCAACCGTCAACAACTCTTTGTGGAAATTAGGGCACGGATGGTATGCGCCCACCCCACTCTTCTACTTAGACATTCTAATGTCTAAGTAGAAATGTGGGCAGTATGACAACAACAAAAGAAAACGATGGAGAGAAACAATTACCTAGGAACAAGAAGACAATACCAGCAAGTCTGCCAAGGCAAGGCCCTAGTCTCACTATGGACTGGTTAGGCATTGTGGACCAATGATACCTGAGTGCTCTCTCTAGCACTGTTATGACTGGACAGCCCCTGGTTTACTAGGGGGCTCCAGGCAATAAAACAAGCTGTGACATAGCTGGGCCTTATTGTGTGAGCAAGTCAACATACATAGAGCGAATAATTGTGCCTATAATTGGTATATAATTGGCGGTGAAGAGGGTCTACTTTGTCACCTCCATGCCATCCTCAAGTATACAACTTAGGTCCAGGATACCTGGCAGGCTGCCTCCCCCAGTACAGCTCAAGCTGAGCTTTAGGATCTTCTGTGGAGACCCTGCAGGTAGTTTCATGACCAGTGAATTGTCACTTGGTTACAATGCAGAAGTGGGCCGTCTCAATTATAGGACTCACCTTCTGAAATGCCTTCCCTCAGGTACACTGTGAAGAAGAGATAAGTTTTCCTGGACTCAACTTGATTTTTATTTATGTATGTTTGCTTTAAACTAGTTTTTAGGAAATGTTATTGAATACGATACTTTTATTATTTTTTAAGTAAGCTACATATATAATTTTATTCTATGAAACATATAAAATCTTTATAAATAAATAAAATCATGATCCAGGCGTAGGAAGACATTTCATACCTTGTCTGTGGGCCTGAACTCTGTGTTTGTGCAACAAGGATTGGCGTTACTTCCCGACTATTTCCGCTTTGTGAGAAGACTGATTTTGTTCCAGCTTGGCTTATTCTGGTGACAGTCTATATGTGGAAAAAACAGCACATCAGACCTATGACAGTGTTATTAAAAACCACTGGTATTGCTACTTACAACTCATAAAGCTAGGAGGAGTTATCTGCTAAAATATCAATAATAATAATAATAATAATAATAATAATAATAATATCCAGTCATTATGTGATCCAGAGAACTGCCTGATTAACAGAAAATGGCATGTATTTCTAAACACCAAATGGCTATCCTATCACATTC
The DNA here is from genome assembly GCF_965113315.1 of Podarcis vaucheri. NCBI lineage: Eukaryota > Metazoa > Chordata > Lepidosauria > Squamata > Lacertidae > Podarcis > Podarcis vaucheri. The sequence goes on from NC_138751.1 coordinate 28,687,684, forward strand.
CTAGGCAAAGTCTTTCCCTTTTCCTCACACCATAGGCAGACCCAGTGCAACCCAAGAAAACCTATTTCCACACTATATGCACTAGATCAGGGCAACTGTGCACAATCCTGTGCACTATTAATTCCAGTGAGATTTTTTTTGGGTGGGGAAACTTAAATTTATCACATACATTATCTCTAAACCAGGAAACAGACAAAGCAACGTTATTTTGAATTAATCCACCTTTTTAGGAAGACTGAAATTTGCTAACCATCTCAATACTTGTGGCCAACCTTGGGGCTGAGAAATAGTCAATGAAAATACTAATGCCTGATTCAACTGTCCATTAACTTCCACACCAGTCTATGGAAAAGCACCCATTTTATGTAGTAGAAGTACTGGACAATGACCAGACTTTGGCAAATAAAGCAACTAATACATTTAACAGACATTAACAATAGGAGACAATGGTGGTAATTTTTATAACAACATTGCTAAAGTTCTAGGTGTAAAGACAACCCTAGAAAATAAAAGAAATATTTGCCGATGTTAGCATTCAAAGATATTGTCTGCAAAAGTTATTGTATCGGAGATGAAGCAATCAGACAGTGTCTACCACTTCTCTCTGTGGTAGAGAGTTTGCCTGCAAAATAATTGGAGACGGGGTGCCAGCTTGCAAGGGCGACGGGGGGGGGGGCAGGGGGGCAATGTCACGTGCGTGATGCCACACCCCCCGACATCATGTGCATGACATTGGAATGCCGGGAGAAGCCAAAGGTGGAGCCAAAGCAGCAGCTGCATGGCTTCAATGGCCGGCACTGCTATTGGTGGGAGGATGCTTCAACCCTCCTTCCCCTCCACGGCAGCAGGAGAAAGAGAAGAAGCCAGCCACTGGAGCCGCTCCATGCTTTGGCCCCGCGCTCTTTGGAAAGGGGGGGCAGGCCTTCACCCCCCAAAATATTGGGGAGCCCCCAAAGGGCTCGGCCCCCAGGAGCTGATGCCCCTGACTGGAGAGCAAATACACAGAAACTGAACACCCATCAAGTTGCTTTGACAAAACTAAAGTTTTCTTCTTGTGACTTTTTAGAACAATTATCCAGATTTTTATATTTCCTTGCCTTCAATCTCACATGCACACCCTTGAATGCAAGGTACCTTCTTGGAAGGGGCTCCTGGAGGTGGCACATCAATTACTGAAGAAGAATTTGTGCAGTTTTGTAAATAGGATCCATCTCCCGGGCTAGGGGTTTCTAATGGCAAGATTCCAAAGCTGAGAAAACATACAAGAATGTTTGAAAATATGCACAATTCCTCAAAGAGAGAAGTGAGCGGGCAAGGAGAAAAGAGAGAATCTTACTTTATAAACTAAGGACAAATTGCAGGGCAAAGGAATTTATAAGCCCCAGTGAAAATAAGTTTCTAGACAGTTTCCTCATTGTTACATACACAAGCTTGAAGACGTAAAAGCAAGAAGTTCTAGTGATCAACAATAATAAGGTATGTAAAAAGAAGCTCCAATTCTTTGAGGACAAACACACATTTTTCACATATATCCCAATACTTTCATATAATATTGCAGTATTTGTATAAAGCTTGGTGGCATCAACCATGTTCAAAACAATGTGCATGTGTGGTTTTAAATAGAGGAAACTAACAAATTTATCACCGAAACAATCATATGTGGCATGTTAGGTCAAGAGGACAACTCTCCTAAGCATGCCTTCATGCAATTCATGGTCAAGCAGGAAAGCCCTATGTGTTTGGGTCTCCCATACCAACACTTCATACACTGTAACTTATTTTGTCCAATAGTGCTTCTAAATGCTCACAAGCCCCACTTCTTATATCAATTCCTGAAATGTAGCTATATTTTTCTATTACAGCAGTAACTACTAAAAAAATGTGAATTAACAGACTCAGACTGCAATCCTAAACTTAAAGCAAACCCCCCTGAACAGTGTGAGGTCTACTTCTGAATAAACATGCACAGGACTGTTCTGATATTGCATCTTAAGCATTTGTACACTTCAGCAGAGGCATAAACACATGAAAGCAGGGGAGAATTTAGAAATGGATCTTTTGTTTTATGCAGGCAGTGGCAGGACAAACTTTTCTGTCTCTGTCCAAGAGAATAAAAAGTGACACACATATCACTTAAAAATGGCAGCGTTTATAAATCGGTGGAATAACATTTCAAGTCTCTCCAAACATCATCCTACTGACTTGAAAGCCACCAAAAGAGTGCAAAGGGAGTTCTTCTCAGAGAAATAGCTGAACCAGAGTTTGTCAGCAAATTCTACTCTATTAATTTAGGTCTTAATCAGACCTATGGATTTATCTACCACCTAGCAAATCTGGGAAGAATATGTAGTCACCAATTACTGCTGCTGTGAATGGTTATGGTTCTTGTACACATTTAAACTTTATATACAGATGTCACAGATCCTCTGGACCTCTAATATATCATAGCCCTTACTACAAAATATTTGGGTTTTCCTGCACCAATGTGTGTGACTATGCATCTAAAATAGTGAACTCTAATCCTTGAAAGTTTATGCCACAGTAATTTTGCTAATCTTTACAGTGTCACAGGACTCTGCTGTTTTTCTTATAGTCATCTTCAGTAGGCAGCCTTGAGGATACTTCAGATTCTTTTTTTACCTTGGTGTTAATGGACTCAGAGCAGCTGGTCCACCCAGAAGACTCCGGCCAGTTTTTGGTTTGTTTTGAGCCTGTTTAGTTAAGAAGGCAGTTCCCGATCCAAGAGGTACAGCATCTGGTGAAATTACAGCCGAATCAATATAAGAGATGGAGGAATCTGTGTTGGAGGAATATTTAGAGTTGGAGGACTCCAGGTTGAGTCTATTTAATTCCTGAAATGGAAAAAAAATAAAATAAGAAAAAGCAGCACACTTTTTTTTTTTTTTTGGCAATGATCACTCTCAGTGTAAGCAATGATGGTAAAATATGGCTGATAAAAACTTACAAGCGTGTCTTGCGGCGTTTCCGTAAGAACTGTCTCTGGCTGCCTGTGGGTTATGCTGTGATTAGACACCACTGTTGTGCATGTGTTAGGCAAGCAGCTGCTGAAGTTCTGTATAGATGTTAACTTGAATGTTTGGTCAGGGTCTGGCTTTTCACCTGTGTGAATGAAGAGAAAGGGATTTGGGGTAAGGGAAAAGGCTTCTTTCCAATGTGACACAAATGAAGAGATTAAAATGTTATGTGTTGCCCCCCCCCCCCTCCCAACAGCAGCACAGTATGGAACTGCTGTCTGAACTTATTGCTACATGGTGCTGTTAATATCCAGTTGTTTAAAATGCGTTTTTTAAAAAGATACCCATCAAGTATAACAATTAGAGCATGGCATACATCTTCACAAACACATCCTTAAATGCATTTCACATTATTACTGAAGACTTTGTGTTACAGGAAAGCTAGTAGAGACCTAACTGCTGATGTTACTATTTCCACCAGGGGGAAGCTATTTTACTATGCATCACTAACAATACATGAAGTGCCAAGATCCATCTAGTCCTGCGTTAATCTTTCTCCAACAGTGATCAGCCAGATGCCTGCAGGTAGAGATCTAGTCTAGGGTACATTGCACTAAACCAAGGGTTGGAAATCTATTTTGGGCCTTGAACAGATTCTGAATTTTTAGAAAGTGCTTTGGGCAACCCTGCCCTCAGTTGCATCTCTCCCTCCAGTTTACTCTCCAACACAGACAGATGGAGTGCACATACACTCACATTTTGCTTTTCTACCATATCTGAGTAAAAGTCAGGATCCAGCAGAATTGAATAGGCCTTATTTTGCAAGCCATCAGATTAGAATTTACACTGGTAGACTGTGTGGTAAAAATCACCGCTACACTACTTGCCAGCACCACAAAGGCATTAATTGAAGGCATGGATCTTCATGACTTTTTACAAAGTGTAAGACCATTCAAAATTTCCTGTGTTTGCCTCCAAGTTACCATTCCATTCACAGATAATATTTTTCCTATCCTTCCCAAACAGGTCTCATTAACTAATGCCTCCAGGAAGATCGCAAGTGGACATGGTAGGAATGGCAATCACCTGTTGTTGGTTCCCAGTATTATGTGCAATGAAATGGATTTTCTCCAAATGCAGAAGTTTCATTTTGCTACTATGACTAATAAGCATTGACAAGTCTATCCTCCAAGCAATATCCTAGCAGGAGTTGTGCAGTTTGGAAGCATCATGATCTACTTAGTTTTGTTAAATGTACAGTCCAACACCAATGTGCACCTTTCATCTTGGGCCCTTTTATATAAATTATATAAATTATACATATTCCATAAAAATGAAATAACCCACCATGCATCACAGGAACTCAAAGAGCAGGCTCCAGCAACTGCCCTCTTCCACAGCCCTATTAGTATTGGCATGGGCATCTTACACACCATGAACACAAATGACTGGCAATCCATAGCAAAATGTTCCTAAATTAGGGCCGGCATACGTTCAGATCTTCCCGGACATTACTGGGATTTCGAAGGTGGAATTGACGTCTGGGGGGATTTTAAAATGGGGGGGGTGTTCCCCTAAAAAAAGCTGAACAACTTTTGGGGTGTCCTGGTTTTTACTTTTTGAAATATGGCAACCCTATCCTAAGTAGGCATAAACCTGAATGTTTGAGTCAGAAACTTGCAGGAGGCATGCTGTGATAGCACACACAATCAAAGAACAGCTCTGATGCAAGCAAGCTCAAGACAACTGTGAGACAACTCTTCCTGGCAGAAGCAAAGATTGAGAGGGCATCAAGTAAGAAGGAACCAAATGCACTCGTGGGTTGCCTCCAGCCTGCAAATGCCACAAAACCACTCTCACCTTTCCGTCTGAAACATAGGCATGCATGCCCCTAGTACAAAAAACCAACGGAGGGGCCAAACAGCTGCATGGTACCAGCTTAGCCCTGGTACTGCCAATGAGGCTGTTATACCCTGCTTGTGGCCCTGCCCCTTTTGCACCTGTCACAATGTAACTACCGCTTCAAGTCACTTCATGGTGAGATTGGCTCCAGGCAATGGGAAACAACTCAGGGGGGTTGAAGAACTCTTAAAAGATCAGCTGAAAACCTGGAACACAACATTTCTGTTTTTTTTTAAGGAGTCATATGCTGATAAAATGGTAACATGGGGAAAGTCAAGTTTATGGCAAAAAGAAGATGAGATAGCATGAATTCTCAGGCTCCAGAGAAACCAGATACTTTGTCACTTTTCCAGAACAGGAAACCAACTGTGTGCTACCAAAACAGATTCCACAGTCTGGTTGGCAGGCACAGCAGCTGCACAGTTTCACTTTGTATGTTATATTTCATTTTAGTGTTTGTGAGGATCTGGTTCTATTTTACTTATCTATCCGCCAGTCCCTTGAGATGGGATACAATGAAACACCAAGTTAAAAAAATATTCAGATTGTACAACTGGCTTCACCGCTGGAAATAAACCAGAAAGACCCCTGAAAGGCATGGATTAGACACTGGGAGTTGAAATATACATACTCCATGCTTGTGTGGAATACATTAACAAAAACAATGAAGTCATTTCTGCGGAGAGAGGAGGAAAAGCAACCAGAAGTATCCAGTCCCATTCTTGCTCAATCCCAGGTTCAAAGGTAATCGCCAAGGAAAAAGTTTTTGTAAAAGTGTTTTCCACATCATACGCTGCTGCCATAAGAGAATTCAATTGTTCAGTAGACCTGGATGAAATCAGTGAGAGGTCTCCTTATACCTTCCCTCCAACCCAAACCATGAATTCCAAAGGATGGTAAAGAACCCATCTATTTCCAGGGAAGGAGTTAAGCAAAACCTACCTATTTCACATAGTGATTCAAAAGGGGACCAGAGGAAAGGATTTAAACTAAGGCTCTTTTGGTAACATTCAGATCCTTTGGCAAGCCGATCTGTCTTGCTGTTAAGAGAGAAAGAGGGAGGGGGAAACAATGAGGAGAGATTCTGCAGGAAAACGAGAACAACAAGCTATTTCTACAGCTTGCATAAATAACCACAGAAATATCTCCTGCAATCAGCTACCATTATTTTGTTAGGTGGCATGGAAATGGGGGCATTTGTATTTTTCCAAATTGAGCAACTTGAGCATCTCCCATACACAATATGTAAACTCTACATTTCTACATGGCTTCAGTAAAAACAACAGGAAAACCGGTTTTTGTTGTTGTTGTTGAAGAATGGTACTGCTTAAACTGCTTCACATCCATTCTGGAAGAGAATTTCTTACCTCAAAATGAGCAGGAAGCCCAAGGGAAGACATCTTTATCAATCCTTGTACTTTAGCACCAGGGACCAGCAAAGGTCCAGAAATATTCTATCCAGTGATGAGTACATGGTAGCTACTCTCTGAACTTGCACTGGACTCTGGGGGCATTTAGAAGCTTTCCAAATACCTCCAAACCAGATTGCAAGATCACAGACTAACCCTTTCCCTAGGCTCTGCAAGAGGACAGTAGCATGCTCTGACCTCCTGGTTGGCTCTCAATGCAGCCGCCAAATAGCAAGCCTTCTTACTTCTTGCAAATGCCTCTGAAACTCGGAGGGATGTCAAGGATGAGATTTTGTCCCTTCTCAAAGTTGGGGGAAGGCAATAATAAATCTTGACTAGCTATTTGTGAGTCCAAAACATATTGAAATGCAGGACAATTTTTATGCTGCTTTTTGCTAGGGAAATTTGTATGTCTCCAAACTGAGGGCTAAGAGCTGCGCACCTACAAGCAGCAGTGCAAAAATGTTTTGGGAAAAGGAGGAATCTAGGGGAGATAGCATGTCCCTAAAAAAAGAAAAGTCATACCAGTATACATGCCCCAGGAGCGAAAGCATGAAGCATGCAGAGTCACCAAACTCTGTCACAATGTCATCGTGGCTTTTCTGTTTGTTGAACACACCACCAGACAAAATCTGTTCTCCTTCTGCAAGTCTGTTTAAAGATAATAAGGTAATAAAAATTACAGAAGCATTGATGGTGTAGCCCAAACCAGTTCACAGCCCTGCCACAGACAAGGTGTGTGCTCTCAGATACACAATTCCCTCACATGGTTTTGTGAGTATAAACGCTTCAGATTATTTAAACATTCCATTCCACCTGCAACAATCTATCTTGCTTATCTAGCTCTAACATGATCTAGAAACAGAAGCCATTCTAGGGAGTGAATCTCTACATGTTGGACCCACAAAAATGTGCACCCTATCAGTGGCACTGCTGCTAATAATGCATAGGGTAATTAGGATGTCTGTGTGGAAGCAAGCATCCCTGCTTTCAGGGACAAAATCAGCAATATGAATGGATCACTTACGGCATATCTGCCAAAACCAATTGGTTATGGATAAAGCTGCCTTCTTTTTTTGAAAAACTAAACAAAAACATAGTTAATATTAACTTGATTTTGTCTGGTTTGGATGACAGAACAACCTGCAGTTAATTCAAAATTCCGGGTATAGGGCGATATAGAAATTCAATAAATAAACAAACAAACAAACAAAAAAAACCTGGATGTGAAACCATCTGAAATCCTACATGTGACCACACCAGAAAAAAAGGGGGGGCACACAAGTGCAAGGCCTGTGGCTGCTCTCTCCCATTATGCTAAACCATGATGGTTTAGCTAGGCATCCAAACCAGACCAATTTCTTTTGCACTGCTATGGGCAATGTAATTGTAGAGGTAAGCATAAAATCTTTGTCTCTGGCTCTTGCATGCTGTTTTCCTACTGGCCTCTCCTTTCTTCAACTTCATTGTTATTTCCCATGCCTCCTCCTGGCCCCTGCTCCCTTCGCTCAAAACACCCTGTCTCTAGATTCTCTGTTCTTTAAATTCCATGCCACCTGGCTCTCCTGCCATTTGGCTCCCCATACTTCAGTAACCAAACACTTTCTTCATTAAATTTTCTAAAGATGAATATGTTAGCCACACAGTTTTGACAAACCCTATGGTTTGTCAAAACTGTGTGGCTAACATATTCATCTTTAGAAAATCCATGATATCACAACAGCTCAGTGAGAGAAATTTGCTGATGACAGACATCAAACATTTATCAGTTTCATAGGACTGTTAGTGCCCCCAGATGCTTAACACTTACAGCTCATCTAATTTAGCATTTTAAAAGTCCTAGCTGGACACTTGTATAAAATTTCATTCTTGATCTAGGAAGAAATTTCTATATTTTTTCACCATTTCCTTTACAAGACCTTCAGCATGTTTAGTGATTTCTAGCACATTGGCCACATCTGAAAGTGAAAATGAATTTCATTATGCTATTATCCCAAGATCTGATGGGACAATAAATAGCATCGGACTCTCTTAAAAAAACATTAACTACAACTTCCAGCAGCACCAACAAACCAATAAGGCAACTTACTTGCTGAGGTCAACACAGCACTTGGCAAGCAAATATTTACACTGTGGGGTGGTACAACTGTGTCCTTTAAGAAGCCTGTATGCCTTGTATGCTTTTCCTGAGCGATAGTAACAGGTTGCCAATAGGAACAGGGCATCTTCTGAGTGCACTGAAGAAACGGGTGGGGTGGAGAACATTAAGATCCATCATTTAAACCTCTGAGTGCAAACAGTTTATCTAAATATCTATTCCTGGCCATAAAAATATGATTTCCAATGTCAAAGAAAACTGAAGGATTAGTAGCATCAATTATAATCTTTTACTAGCTAGTTAGTGCATAGAATCTCTGTGCATCCGCATTTTATGAGGGACAATAAGATCTGCTGTATAACAGACAACCACTGATGTACTTCAACCTATTCAAGGTTATGATGTGTGCAGTGATTACAACCAGTGGAATAAGTTTTTAAAACATATTCCAGGTATTCATAGACTCAAGCCCTTTAACCAGGTGCTATTAGTATTGGTCTCAAAAGCCCACCCTGCCACTTGTGGCCATGCCCCTTTTCAAAAGGAGCAGATACAAAATATTTTAATAAAATAAATAAAAATATGCCTAAAGTTGCCATTTGGAATTAAGGAGCAATACTTTCTTCCAAACAGAAGGCAGAGCTCCCAAACAAACTAGAATCCTGACACACCTTTTAAAAATAAAAATTACGCAATGTCTCCATAGTTCAATTTTTAAAAAAACGCATATTACATTTTTTTTTATTTAACCATTTAAGCATATTGTAGGACATACATACCACTAGCCAACTTTTTGTTGACACTCTGCACATAACCATACCTGCTTATTTACAATACAGTCATACCTCGGGTTACATATGCTTCAGGTTGAGCGTTTTCAGGTTACGCTCTGCAGAGACCCAGAAGTAACGGAATGTGTTACTTCCGGGTTTCACTGCTTGCGCACGTGCAGATGCTCAAAATGATGTCACACGCATGTGCAGAAGCGGCGAATCACGACCCGCGCACACGCAGACACGGGTTGCGTTCGCTTCAGGATGTGAACGGGGCTCCAGAACGGATCCCATTCGCATCCAGAGGTACCACTGTACAGTCGTACCTTGGAAGTCGAACGGAATCCATGCCAGAAGTCTGTTTGACTTCCAAAATGTTCAGAAACCCAAGCACGGCTTCTGATTGGCTGAAGCCAATCGGAAACCATGGCAGCCCCATTGGACGTTCTGGTTCCAAAGAACATTTGCAAACCAGAACACTACTTCCAGGTTTGTGGCGTTCGGGAGACAAAATGTCTGAGTACCAAGGCGTCCAGGATCCAAGGTACGACTGTACTGACATCCACCTATAGCCTAATGAACAATGCAGAAATTGAAGCTCTTCAAAATACACAGATAAATTCACAAAAAGTGCAGACCAGTAACCACAGCGGATGCATACCTTCTGCATACAATCTCTCTGCCAGGAACACGGCATCCCGGTAAGCATAGTGGTTAAGTGCCTGCCATATAGCGGCCTGTATGAAAAAGGGGGGTGGGGAGGGAGAGAGAAAGGAAGATCAGCACGATAAACCAATACTAAATGCACAGAAAAGCAAAACAAAAAAATAAACACTTTTCTATCTATCTAATCTCTTCCTTTGAGGATTATCGCTTCCTTTGGGGATTATTGTCCTTCCTGTTCCCAAATATTCATTATCTCACAATATATTATTCTACAACCCTGAACAGCATTTTATATGGGACTATTTCTACTCCTCTGTCAGTGTTGACTAGAAGGCCTACACTTCATTTCAGAAGTGTGTCCAATCAATTACCCTCAACAAACCTATTCCCACCATTATAACACATTACAAAAATCAAGAACACCACATACATTTATTAACTACGTATAAAGTGCTAGTTGGAAAATTCAAACTTTGTCAGGGATTGAAAGACCACATAGGACACACAGCAGGTAGGCAGGTGTTTCAGCCACATATATTCACATTACCCCCTTAGCCATTGTGGTTACTTGATTTTCTTCTCCTTTTAAAGAAAGTGTGATAAAAGACTACTTTGGGGGTATTTTGCAAGAACGACCAGATTTTGTAATCTATGCATAAACTAAAAATTCTAAATTCACTAGCATAAAACATGAAGCTGTGCCTCCTACACTAGAGTATCACAAGAAACTGTAAGTGTGGCTACAGCTGGAAGACAACAAATGTTAACATTTTCTCTAAATACCCAAGAAAAAATTAAAATAACTCAGAAAAGGACTTCACATACCAATTCCAAGAAGGGTTATAGAAGTACAGTTATGAGCTACCAATAGTACTGTCCAAGTACCGTATTTTTCGCCCCATAGGACGCACCTGGTTTTTTTGGGGAGCTTGTGGGGCCGGCAGCGAGGAGAAGCGCTCTTCTCCCCGCCGCCAGCCTTCAGACCAGGTCCGGGGACAGCGGGATGGCGCGCTGCACCTCCCTGCTGTCCCCGGAGCTTGTGGGGCCGGCAGCGGGGAGAAGCACGCGTCTCCCCGCCGTCAGCCTCCAAACCACATCGGGAGACAGCGGGATGGCGGCGTTCCGCCTCCCCGCTGTCCCCCGAGCTTGTGGGGCTGGCACTGGGGCTCTCCTGAAGCCTGGAGAGCGAGAGGGGTCGGTGCACACCAACCCCTCTCGCTCTCCAGGCTTCAGCAAAAGCCTGCATTCACCCCATAGGACACACACACATTTCCCCTTCATTTTTGGAGGGGGAAAAGTGCGTCCTATAGGGCGAAAAATATGGTACTGGATGGTCAAAAGTAACATGAAAAGAAAGCCAAACATTTCAAGAATAATGCAGCTGAAATCACAAGAAAACTTAAAGGTTCTTTTAGCGTGTGCAGCTGAAATGAAACACAAAGATGATTTGGCTGACATGCTCTCCTCCTGTCCTTGAGGCAAATGTTAACAAAAAAGAAAATGGGGGGGGGGTGAAAAGAAAAAAATCCCACTTTTAAAATGGAGGCGCTCAAAGTAGTATACATGACAAATCAATAAAAGCAATGAATTTATTGTATTATACAAGAAATACTAACAAGTATATAAGAATACTTTTTAAACCAGCAATTCAAGAAATAAAGCTAACAGTAAAAAAACAGCCAAGACTAGAACAAGGAGAATTTTACGTGCATAAATTAAAAGTTTGCCCGAAAAGAAACTCAGTGATGGGACACTGGCAGAGCTACAGCAAATGTACCTGCCAGGGCATGGAGTTTCACATGCTGAATAAATAGCCTTCCCTCATATCCTCACTAATAATACTCTCAGAAGGTAAAGGGATGTGCAAGAAGGCCTCACAAGATGATCTGAAAGGATGGGCACATCAGTAACGGTGGAGGACATCCTTTAGATATTGCAAAGGCAGCAACCATTTTAGGCATGTCCGATAAATGCACAATTGCACCAAACCCAGAAGTGCCCTGAAAAGTTACAAAAACGTCACCAAAAGGGGCGGAATGGGGTGGCCTTCCATGGCCCCGCAAATGTGTGCAGGGGTCCAGAACATAATCCATGCGCAACCCGGTCGCTGCCTAAGTCCTCAAGAGCTTTAAAGGTCCTGCCTAGCACCATGAATTGCACCACAAAATAGACTAGTAGTTAGTGCTGTAGATATAACAGTGTGACATGTTCCTGAATTCTGGCACCAGTCAGAAGTCCTAAAGCAACTTTTCCACTAGCTTGTTTCCAAACAGTCTTCAAGGGCAGTTCCGAGTACAGTAATTCAGTGTAAGACATGATGTGACTATGAACAGGTCCACTCTGGTGCAGTTGGCAGACCAGCTGAAGCTGAGCAATTGTGTTCCTCACCACAGACACCTCCTAGGCATCCTAAAGCAAGGCTCAGCTTTGTAGCAGTGCAAATCTGATTTGTTAAGGAGCATGCAAGTTCTTTGAGAACTAGGGATGTAAGGAGGAAGCAATTTCTGTCCCATCCTGTGCTTACCACAAACAGCACTGATTCTATTCCACTACAGTTCAACTTGCATTAAAACCTCTATTATTGATCTCACTATCTGCTGCGGCCAAAATTAACATACTTAATTATGTACTTAGGTTCAATGCATTTCAATCGAAGGAAAACATCAATAAACTATGTAGGAAACAATTATTTATTTATAGAACATTTGCAGACTTGCATGATTTCCATCCTTCACCCCAGATGAGCATGCAATTTCTACTCCCATTTTGAGTTTCCAACATAATTTTTCGATGTCCCTATCCAGAGCACACTGACACTCACTGGTTCAGTTGGAAAACTAATCAAGAGCACTTCTGACTTGTCTAGATTGTGTTTCAACTTGTTTGTCCAACAGGAAACCCATCACTGACCTCAGACAACAATTCAGGACCTGCCCGGTCCTTTAGGTGAGATCATACAGAGTTGTGCATCATTCACATATTACTAATGATAACCAACACCAAACACAAATAATTTCTGAGAAGTTTCACGCTGATACTAAATAGCAAATGGGACATGATGGAATACTGTGGGACACCATAGGCCCCAAACCAAGTCACTGAACAGATGCCTCCACTTCACTATCTTCTGTAATCTGCCCTCTGGGAAGGACCAGACCCACTGTAATATGTACCCCTATAACCCACCTCAGCAAAGTGACCCTGGTCAATGGCATCAAAAGACAATCATCCAGCAGCCCCAAAACAGATGCACTGCCCTTGTCTAGTTAAGAAACACAAGAAGCTGTCTTATAATTGGTTCATCTAGCTCAGTTTCGTCTACACTAACTGGCAGAGGCTGCCCAGGATTTCTGACAGGGCTGTTTCCCAGGCCTACCTGAATAAGCGATGAGCTGAACCTAGCAGTGTGCAGATGTACTATCACTGAGCTACAATCATCCATCAAAGCTATCAAACCCATTTACGTTCCAAAACCAGGATGGAACTCACAACGAAATGGATCAAGATAATTAGTCTCCTTCAGCAAATCTTCGAGGTAGGCCACCAAAACATGCTCAAACATCTTACTAAAGAATGGAAAGTGGACATTGCCCTGTAATTGGCCAACACAATGAAATCTAGAGTGGGCTTCTTTAGCAGAAAATGTACTACACTTTCTAAGCTATATGACGTAGCTTCCTTCCTGCCTCCTGCTCACTAACTCAGCCAATCCTCCTTGGATGCCAAGATGTGCAAAGGTCATGTGATCAACTGAACACTCCCAAGAATCCTGTACACATTCCATAACGAAATAACAAACAGTTGCCAGAAATACAGCAAGTGGATCTATCAATGAGTTCAAATTTGACTCGACAATCATTGCATTGCCATTGGCTCCTCAGAAAAACAAAAAGTCAACCTGGCTGTTCGATATGAGAAAGGACACCCAGAAACAACTGTGTCAATGGAAAAGCATTTCCCCATTCCAGAGGTCAACCAGAGTCTCAGCAAGGCTGTCCATCAAAATCCTCTTGTAAAGAACAGATTGGCAAAGGCTGACTCTCATACCTTTCAAGCAACTGCCTATGCCCTGCAGTATGACAGCCACAGTGGTATGCACACTTTAAGTTAGACTGAATGCTTACTTGGGTGCATTGCTAAATACATGCTTGGCAGCTGCCCACAATTCTCAGTGGAGACCTGAAAAAATATGAGCACAAGCATCTTTGGCATAACCTTTTCCTTTGGCATAACTTTTGGAGGTCAGAGTGAAAGAAGTGAGAGAAGAGGACATTTCTAAGATTTTCCATCTTAACAGGAATGCATGGTTTTACCTTGCTCAGCTCTACATAATAAATAATCAGAGAGTCATTTTACGTCAGCTTTGAAGGTGCTTTCACCTTGCCATTCAGAAAAGATGGCACTGAATTATAAATAATTAAATGAGGAAGAGTACAGAGTAAATAAGGAGACCGTGCAACAAAATAGAGAAAATGCATTACATGGAATATGTGCACATGGTATCAAATGATTCCATGGAGTTAGAATATTTGTGGGGCTGGAGGGAAGAAAACCCTATAGGATTAAAAGAACATGAGAGAAGAGAACAAGAGGTCAGCACTGTTGTAATAAAGAAGGGGAAGGCAGAGTACAGTCATACCTCATGTTACGTCCGCTTCATGTTCCGTTCTTTCAGGTTACGTCCCATGGCGACCCGGAAGTACCGGAAAGGGTTACTTCCGGGTTTCGCCACTTGCGCATGCACAGACGCGCAAAATGACGGCACGCGTATAAGCAGCAAATCACAACCCCCGCGTGCACAAGAAGCTGCTGCGGGTTGCGTTCTTTTCATGTTGTAAATGGGCCTCCGGAACAGATCCCGTTCGCAACCAGAGGTACCACTGTACACTGAAGATTTTAAAAATCCCAGCTGCCTAGTCAGCTAGGCTTCTAACATTTGGATGACACGCCCTAATGCCTGCAGATTAGTCCGACTCCATCCAGATATGTCACCTGAAGATCTCATCAAGGCTTCTGGACTCATGAAATATTGTTCCGATCTGGCCCTAGTCAGTTTTCTTTCTGCAATGGAGGAGCTGAAAACATGTGGATGTCTTTAGATAATTGGAGAATGTTATGCTCCATATAGGCAGGACCTCCTCAACACAACCCCAGCTCAACAAGAGCTCTTCCAGGTAGTGTTTTCTGGAGGAAGAAATCAGTGTTTGTATGTTAACATTCTGATTGTCAAAGATGACAGGGTAGGGGAGAACAGGAGGAGATCTAAGCATGGAATACAAGTGTGTAAGAGAAGAGTCTTCATGGGGAAAGTGAAGAGAATAAATAGTTATATGAAGCAGAAGGAAAGAATATCTGGGAAGAGCACCTCATTTGTGTGCAAAAGGTCCCAGGTTCAATTCCCTGCATTTCCAGGCAGAACTGGGAAAGACCTTGGCCTAAAATCCTGGAGAGCTGCTGCCAACAGGCAACACTGTATAACCCAATGGTCTGACTTGGTAGGAGGCAGCTTCCAGATCCCCAATGCCCAGCTCCCTGGAAGGAAGACCACTGGGCGTCCCATGTAAATGCATGATATTCGTATGACTTATTGCAGTATATGTTCTAACGAGAGAAAGGGCGACTGATTGAACAGGGGTCCTTACTGGGAAGATGAAGTGGTGGGGGGGCGGGGAGAAGAGAGACTGAAGAGGGCTGAGAAAAGGGGATCTCTCTTAGGAAGGAGCAGTCAGCTAAGAATGCTGGGGGGGGGCCGAATCAGTGGTAATTCTTGGGGTAGGTGGGAATGCAGAAAGGGTGGCTGGTGGGAGATTTAAGGATCTGGAAGGAAATGGGGTTTATCTAAAAACAACACCACATGGCACGTTCCAGGGAAAGGAGTGGGGGGGGGAGAGAATGACAAAATTCGGGGGTGAGACGCGTGAACAAGTGTGTGTGCGCGACACCCACAAAGGGGGGGGGACGTTAAGGAGAGTGAAATTTTAAAAGGAGAAACCCCTCCCCCCGCTCCCAGCAGAAAGGGGTTTTTTGTTTGCTTGTTTGCTTTGCTTGATTTTTGGGGGGGGTTTTGCAAAGGGAGCCCTTGCCCTGTCAGGGCAGAAAGGAGAGCGGGCAGGAACCCAACTGCTCCCCTTCCGTCCCCTCCCACCCGGCCTTCCTTCCTTCCCCCGCTCCCCCATATACAGGCCCATCGCCACCGGGGTCCTTACCTGGACGGGTTCTTGCAGCACAGTCATCCTGCCCCGGCTCCCCCCTCAGGGACAGGCCCCGGATGAGGGAGGTGGGGAGAGGGCGCCCCCTCTCTCCTCTCCTCTCCCCCTCCTTCCTCCTGACAGACTCCGCCTCAGTGGGTGACGCGGCGGCGGCGGCGGCCCGGACCCCGTCTCATTTAAACTGGTAGCGACCGTTAACCGGGCCGTGGAGGAGGGAAGCGAAAGGAAGGGAAGGCCCCGGCCCGTCAGGAGCCGAGTCTTCCCGAGCGGCAGGCGGAAACACCCGACGGCGTGGACCTCTTCCTCTCTTTCTCGAGCGGCGACGGAGAGCGGCCCGAGCGGACCCGAAGGCCTGGAGCTCTCTCCGCTTCTTCCCGAGCGGCGACGGAAAGGAGCCGAACACACCAGTCTGATGCTCCGCCTCCTTCCCGAGCGGGTGACGGAAGGGGCTCCCGGACGTGCCCGAAGAGCAAACTTCCTTTTCCACGGCTCTTGACGGAAAGAGCCGAAAGAAAGCGAAAGCACGCGCGGCGTCGAATTGGCCGGCTCGGCGGAAATCATCCAAACCTTCACCTCGCTTCCTCTCGGCTGTTGACGGAAAGAGCCGAAGGGGCCCGAAACAGTCCTTGATTTGAGGCGAGAGGGTGACCTCCATCATGAAACTTATTCTCAAGTATTATCAGTTCAGAATTTGGGAAGAATATACTGTGGGGGAAGTTCATACCTCGAATAGACGAGAAGCTGGCTGCTCTCTGAGATTTGTGTACTCACTGATTTTGTTTTTAAGGGAAATATTTCCTTTGACCTCTTAAAGAAAGATTTCCCCAGATTTCCTTAAAAGTAAACAAAAACAAAAAAACCCCAACACTGATGAAAGTATGGAGAATTTCTGCTGAAGCCTCTGAATCTTCTTTAATTTTTTTAAAATAAAATTTATTTTTGCAGGAATAACTTTATAAAGGACTGAACTGTAAACAAATCAAGCCAGAGTACGCTACATATGTAGGTGCATGGTGTTTCAAAATACAGTGTGAAATCAGAGGACAAAATTGCAGCTTATTCTTGGAGCAAAGAGATGGGCAGCAATTCTTCCATCTGGGCTAGTGGGCTTGATCCCTGTCTGTTTCAGTTGCCCTATATATATGTACATGGGTCCCTTGTATCTAGTAATAGATATAAGGTTGGGAGGTGTGTGTGCTTTTTTAAAAAACAGCTGCCTTGATCGGTATGTAACATCAGAAAAAGTACGTATTAATAAATGGTTCCCCTCCAGAACGGTGTCTTACTGTGGGTGTATTCTGAAACGTGTTCTTTACATAATAATAGTGCAATAGTGCTGGGTATATTAGTTGTTCTGTGTTGCTTCCCCAATGAAAAGTTACGGGATTTCACACACACAAATACTGTGGTACCTCGGGTTACATACGCTTCAGGTTACAGACTCTGCTAACCCAGAAATAGTGACAGATAGGTAGCCGTGTTGGTCTGCCATAGTCAAAATAAAAAAATTCCTTCCAGTAGCACCTTAAAGACCAACTAATTTAGTTCTTGGTATATCTTGGTGTATCTGAAGAAGTGTGCATGCACACGAAAGCTCATACCAAGAACTAAATTAGTTGGTCTTTAAGGTGCTACTGGAAGGAATTTTTTTATCCAGAAATAGTGCTTCAGGTTAAGAACTTTGCTTCAGGATGAGAACAGAAATCATGCTCCGGCAGCGTGGCAGCAGTGGGAGGACGCATTAGCTAAAGTGGTGCTTCAGGTTAAGAACAGTTTCAGGTTAAGTACAGACCTCTGGAACGAATTAAGTACTTAACCCAAGGTAGCACTGTAAATTGCAGGAAACGAAATAGCATGACTGCCCCATCACTTTTACAGTGCAAATAGTGTTGAAAGTGCAGTCACATATGGCTGCCCTGACAGCATCATAAAAGGGATATCCAGAAGGGCCCTTAATCTGTGTTGGCAAAGAGTGCTGAACAAGGAGATTTGTACAGTCAGCATACTCTCCCTGTTTCTATCCAAACTTGAATTGTGGATCAGACATGGATCAGACACTTCTAGGAACCAAACTTGGCCTTGCTAGCCTCCTCCGCCCCCTTTCTTCATCTCTTCCCGTTCCCTGGACTGCATGGATGATGCCACCATCCAAACCATCTTTGGTATGGCGTGCTTTCTTAATCTTAGGCAGCAGGACTGCCACCATCAGCTCTCCTTGGGCAAGGATGCTATTTTTACCTCACTTCAACCCCCCTGAGCCATACCCCACCCTAGGAGCCGGGGAAGAAAACTTTAAAAGGAAGCAGCCAGGCACTGGCCATTGTCCTGGGAGGATTCACCTAGATTAAATTTCTATTTATATAGACCTTCTCCAGCAGTGGTGGGTGGTTATGACGAAAGGGAGAACAGCTGGTGTCAACCAAAGCTTTTTATAAAACACACTGTGTGTTTCTAAGACCACCTATCTTCTGGGAGAAGCTGTGTCCTTAGCAGGCCAGGCAAGAGGTGCAATTTTGGGGTAGCCACAAAGCCATTCAGGTGCAGGGCCTAGGCATTGTTGGGTACCCAAGGAGGGGCCCAACACCACTCTCTGGAGATCCCCAGCCCTCAGCCTCTTTGCTCTTGCTGCCTGTGTTCACCTCTGAGCATGTCAGCAATGACAAGAGTGAGGAGGCAAAGCATCTCTCCCTCTGGGTGGTTGTATAGATTGGACAGAGAGCAGCACAAGTGAGTGGTCAGCAGTGTCTTGGAGCGGGACCCTCAGAGCCTATTGAGGGCACTGTACCCAAGGCTCTCCCCAAAACCTAGAACCAGCACTGGTCAAGTGGTCCAATTTATATAGTCAAGGTAGTGGCACCACTAAAGTGACCTAATGCCCATGGAAGACCTTATCATAATGGAGTCATGACGATTGATGATTGGCATGTCTGCACCAATTTAACAAGAATAGACATTGTATTTTATCCCTACAAAAACAAAAGGCTCCAGATTCTCTTCTTAAAACACCATGATACTTAAATTGATTGTGTGTGCCGATTGTGTGTGGGGCGGAAAATATTGAAATTTCAAAAAAAACTGTTCAGATGTATGCTGTAAAAATAAGTAATAAATTCACAGACGTTGTGCTTTAAAAAAAATAACCAAAGGTTCCCTATACACAATTTTAATTGGAGTAAATATATGACTAGATGCAGCCGAGGCCCCAAAATCTGTAGCAGGTGAATGTTATACTGCCACCAGAAAAATACACTGTTTCATGTACAGAAACGTAATCCACTCATTATACCAACACTGATATCTCCTGTCAGTAGTAATATTAATGTAATATTTGTAATGTAATATTAATGTACTAACATTGAAGTAGTAATAATGGAGAATGGATGCCCCGCTGATGCTACTGATTTACTAGGTAAATTCTAAGTAGTATTAATTTTCTCTGCTACATTGTGCCTCTGCAGCAATAGCGCTGTCTCCTTTGGGATGCATCTCTCATCATGTGCACAGTGCAGTAAAAATGCCAGGCGAAAAAAAGGCAGCAAACCCAAAGATCACTGTCGCTCTGCATGATCTCAGAAATGTGCATCTGCCACCTATCCCTGCTCTTGCATTCCTTTCTTCCTGTGCTGACAGTTAAACCTGGTCCACCCCCCTCAAGTGTCATTATTTTCAGGTGGGGCTCAAACACATACTGTACTGTCAAATTCAGGTTGTGCAGTTATAGTTGGTTGGGAGGTTCCCCAAAAGAAAGGACAGAAGCAGACGTAGAAAACCCACTGGGAACATAGCCGCCAACTTTTCCCTTTCCTTGTGAGGTATCCTACTCAGAATAAGGGAATTTCCCTTTAAAAAAGGGAAACGTTGACAGATATGACTGGGAAGTGTGAGATAGCATTTGTTTAAGTATAATGTTATCTAACCTTTCGTGCAAGCAAATCAGAATTAATGCTCATTGAAAAGCCAGTTTTGTCAAATGTCCCTGCAAAAAGATCAGGATGAATGTTCAAAGAACAGGTCATCTGGAAGCACCCACAGAGGTTTCCTCCTGTGTAAATAGGTAGAAGATTGCAGCCTTAATCACTTCTGTTCCTGTTATACCAGGACAGGGCGAACACTACTGTAGTTAAAAGTTTCCACATATAAGGAGACACCAAGGGACCATGTATAGGACCACTCTTTTGTTCTTTGTGGCAGTGACATTCAGGAAGAAGGGGTCATCTTTCAAGTGATGGAGTGGCTTTTTTTGGGGGGGGGGAATATGTATTGAGCTCACTGAAGTTCGAAATAAAATTTAGGCAAAAGTTAAATGGAAATGGTATCTGTGCGCGCAGATGTTTTAATTTCAATGGACCAAATGTAGCAGAAGGAAAGAAGAATGGACACAACCGAAATAATAAATAAAGGTTTAAAACTGATGCAGGAGCATGCATTCTTTATATACAGAGGCTGTTACACTGTGGAAATGGAGAGTCCCTCTTACATGCCTTGTGGCAAATGCGGCTCCTGGGCAATGTAGAGGTGTGCGGGATATGAGGTAAGAAATTCTTGCTGGGTGGATTTTTCCCCCTCCTCCAAAGAACCTGGAAGGAAAGCAGACGATAATTTTAACGCAGTCAGGGGGAGCCAATATGGAAACCACATTTGCTATCCCTACAGGAACAGATTCTAGACATTACAAAAGCATGGATTAGCATGGCAAGAGATGTCTTCTCCAGAAACGGAGGCAAGAAAAATGCCAGCTGGGATTGATAAAAGGCACTTGTGGCTGTCACTGACACCTGTCTATTCAGGTGCAGAGTGAGATTGTAACTGGATCAGAGGAGGAAATTTCCACCGCATTTATCACAGTATCTTTATTTTACGGTTATCTTAATTTTGTTTGGATTCCAGTTTCAGCTTGTTTAATTTCACCCACTCTTCACAGACCTTCAGCCATTTATTTAGAACTGAGAGAGCAGCTCCCAGTTGCTTAATTAAAGAAATACAGAGCTGGATGTTCTCAACATATTGATGACACTGTACTGCAAAGTTCCTTGTGGCTTCATTAAGATATCATGCAGCATCCACAATAAAATGTTTTGCATTAACTCAGCACCTCCCTCAGCTAGTAATCTTTCCAAATAACTTAACAAAAGTAATAAAACTTCACATGTGAGCTTAATTTATGAATTGTTGTGCCCTGGGCCATGTTCTAACTAAGATTTATAGGGGAGCCACCAACAGTACCTAAAATCTACATTACACTTTTCACATTTTCAGCACAGAAAGCAGTCTTGGTTTTTTCCATTGCTGATATTTGGACACAATGATTGCAGTTAGGGATGTAAGACGACAGCGCTTTCCATTCCGACCTGCATTCATCACAAACAGCGCTGTTACCATTCTGCTGCAGTTCAGTTTCTGCCGAATACTGTTACATAAGTAAAACAGTGGGCAGGGGGAGGAATATGTAACTACAGTATTTAAATAAGTTAGGGCTCATCCGCAGTTAAACTCCCCGCCCCCCGCACTTTCTAGACAGAGGTTTGCACTTTCCTGGTCTGGGGTGTGTTTTTTTTGTCCCACCACTTTCCCCAGGAAAACCCGCTCTTTAAAGCTGAATCAGAACAAATGGCAATTCGGGTTTTCTGCAGAATTTTTTCAGCGGTAAAGAGCAGATTTTCATGGGGAAAGCGCCATGGCGAAGGTGCTCAGACATGGAGCTTTAAAGCACGGACCCGTGCCTAGAGATGTGGCACAAAAGGAAGTCTGGATGAGGCCTCACACAACTTGCAGCTGTTTTGATATAAATGGAATGATGTAAAAAAAAAAAAGAGTCCTTAATTGTGTATCGTTTGCAGATTTGAAAAAGGCAACAATGATAATGTGAATGAGGATCAATTGTATTTACTTGACTGATTTTCATTTCTTTCATTTTTAAAATAGTTTTTATTGGAGATTTTATTGGGTTACAAAAGTATGTGCATTGTGTCTTATTTTCAGGTCATAGAGTCTTCTACATATGAGTTACATGCGATGTGGGACATTAATGCTGTATAAAGCTGGGGGAGAAGACATGTGGGGGGAGAGGTTTTTGTGTCGGCGTCACTTGGGTAGGTTCTCTTTCTATTCATTTATAAGTCTTCATTGGCAGACTGCAATAGTTTCTGCTAACTTTTCCATTTTTGTAGGAATTCTCCAACATCCCTAGTTGCAACACACACAGGTATCTGGGATGTTTCAAACAAGGAAAGGGGAAAAGGGACTCACTTTAAGGATTCCATCTTCAACCAGACATGATGTGCTTGACAAAAGCTGAGAACACACAAAAAAGAGTTAATTTTCATAAAATCAGAACCTTATGCATGTTCACTCAGAAGTGAGTCCTCTTGTCTTCAGTGACAGCCGACTCTTAGCTCCTTGCTGCCACTATTGCCTCACCACTGCCGCATAGAACAACCAGCACCACCAGAACAATTTTAAAGGTGTTCAGCACAAACCCCACAAGACTATTTGTTTGGAATTGGCAGGTTTTATGCACTCTGGAGAGGCCTTAGTGCCTAAAAATGCTATCCAATTCTGGGGGAAATAAAATATTTATGGCTTAAAAATAAATAAAAATCCCCATTATACCAAAACTTGGATTTTTTTTTTGAACTAGTATTCAGATCTAAACCCAAACTGAACAGTTCCCAAATCTGTCTGGACTGAATCAGGCTGTTTACTGAAGTGCCAAACTGAATTTTGCAGTCAGTCCAGTTTCCACCTCTATTTCATATTATCTGTGCAAGTCAATCAAGTTAAGCATCCAATGCAAAGCATGAGTAGTAATGTATTGCTCAGCGACTACTGGTCAAGTGCGCATCATACAGCAGTAGCAGGAGTCCCAGAAGCAAAAGAAAAGTGTGGGTTTTGTGTTTCAAAAGAAAATGTGGGTTTGTCCTACCTTCGTAGTTGATGCAGCCATTGGCATCTTCTTGCCCTGCCATTAGCTGTTCTACTTCAGCCTCCGTCATCTTCTCCCCTAGGAGCGGAAATCAAACATCAAGCTTTGTTTCCCCCCCTCCGCACACAAAAATTGTTCTTTGAATAGGCTAAGCTGCATCAAGCATTCTGCATATTTGCATCATGATCCAGGGATTTTTTTAGGAGCAGAGGCTTCTGAATATTAGGGGAAACAGCTATAGCACCGTGGCAAAGCATATTCCCTGTGTGCAGAAGATCCCAGGTACAATCCTGACATCTGCAGTTAGATCTGGGATAGAATCAGTGTAAACCAGGGGTGGGGGACCTTTTGCCCTCCATACATTTGCTGAACTACCAACTCCCATCAGCCCCAGCAAGCACAGCCAATGGCCCTGGGTGATGGGGGCTGTAGTTCAGCAAACCAGGGGTGGTACTAGGGGTGCCAGGGGTGGTACTAGGCTTTATTTCAGCAGGGTCAAAGACTTGGTTTGGCACACCCACACACATTTCTGTACACCCACCCCACAGACTTGGAGCCTCAGTTGCCCCCCTCTGGAGGCTTCCCCCAGGGCAAAACCCCGGATAGCCCCCCTGTAGTTATGGCTCTGTGTAAACAGTACTGAACTAGATGGACCAGTAGGTCTGACTCAGTAGAAACCAGCACCTCATGTTCCTGCCGTGCTCCCATGGGTACAGTGCCTAGTACACCAGCCAGCTGTGTATAGGGATTAATGCAGCAATCCCACATTACCCATTGGCAGTGAGAGCCAGTGTGGTGTAGTGGTGAAGAGCTCCTCCACATGCAGCTGCTGGGTGACCTTGGACTAGTCACACTTCTCTGAAGTCTCTCAGCCTCACTCACCTCACAGAGTGTTTATTGTAAGGGAGGAAGCGAAAGGAGATTGATAGCCGCTTTGAGACTCCTTAAGGGGAGTGAAAGGCGGGATATCAAGTCCAAACTCTTCTCCTCTTCTGCTGCTGTCTATTGAGCTCAATAGAATGTGCGTTTTGCACAGCTGGCACTGCAGAACTCGTGTCCACACGTGAATTGCATTCACCCGGTATCAGTGATGGGAGGAATGTTTGTGAGAAATGTTCCCCCACCCCTTCCTTTTCACCTTGAAGCAGGAGCGGGGAACTTGTGACCTTCCGGATGTGATCAGACTCCAGTTCCCATCAGCCCCTGCCACCATGACCCAATAATGGCCAGGCATGGCTTTGATCTACAGTTCCCATCATCACTGACCACTGATCCTGCTAGCTAAGAATGATGGGAGTTGTAGTCCCAAAACAGCTGAAGACAAGTTTGGAAAACATTGATCTAGTTCCTCTCCCATGCTTTAAAGGTAGGCAGAGATGGTATACAGGATGCTGAGAGCATAAGCCAGGGGTGAGGAATCTTGGGCCCTCAGGATGTTGCTGAACTAAAACTCTCATTAGCCCCAGCAATCGTGGCCAATGGCCATGTCTGCAACTCTGAGGGGTAAACTACAGTTCCCAGGATTTTGGGGGGGGGCGGCGGCAGGGGGGCACCAATGTGCTTCACTGAATGGTGTGTTTGCCCTCTTACTCTCCCTAAAGTAAATGTATGTGTGATTTGGGAGAAGTTATTCCCTAAGATAGATGGACCACATGTTAATTATCTGGGAAGGCTGAGGCCTCCATCACATGAGGCCTGCTAAAGGCCTGCCACAAATTTTATGACTTCCTCTACCTAAAGTAGCAAGGACATGGCGCAGTTCAGCCCCCATGACGGTGCCATTCCCTTCCTTGTCAAAGACGCGCAGCCCTTCCACAAAGTCCTCATAAGTCCCCTGGTCCTTGGATCGGGCAATGTGCTGCAGCATTGGGAGGAAGGTTTCAAAATCCAGCATCTTCGCGCCCAATTCTGATGAGGAAGAACACAGAGATGAAAGATGGTGGGCGCGGCCTTCATAATAGGTCATTTGCAACAAACCACAGCACACAACTGAGGGATGAGCTTGAGTGCACCCTTCTCCTGCTCCCTCCTTCCTTCCCTCCATCTTCCTTTCATAAACTTGGCTGCCTCCCTAGTTGCTTAAACCACAATTCCTTGAAATATCTGAACTGTGGGTTCAAGGGCGTGCTCCCTACAAATCAAGAATGCTAACCAGGATCTGATTTGGGAGAAGCGCAAATTTCAAGTTTAACCCAGGCCAAGAGAAACAGCGCTTGAGCATTGCTTATATTAATTATTATTATATTATCATCATCAATATCATCATCATCATCATCATCATCATCATTATTAGCTGCCTATCTGGGCAGCTCCCAATAGAATATTAAAACAACAACTGAAACCCATATGTGTAATTTTAAGCTGTAATTTTAAGGAAAATTTGGAAGCTGAAAAGGGCCAGATCCATCTTATTTTGTAAACTTGCCTTCGGGTGTTGGTTTCCCCAGCACCTTTAAGACATCTGCGTTGGTTGGGTTCTGTCCCAGGGCTCGCATGACATCGCCACACTGGCTGTATGTAATCTTCATCTCTCCCGTTGGAGTCCTGTCAAATAGCATGAAGGCCTCTTTGAACTCTGCGCAAAAGAAGGGACCAAGTTACCAGTAGTTCTTTGCACAATGTCAAGAAAATATACCCATGATGCCCTAGAGATCCCACCCTAGGTCTGAGGAGCAGCAGAAGAATTACTTTTAAACATGAAGAGTCTGAGAATTATTTTTTTACATACTCTTAACGGGGATTGGGGAAGGTTTTTTGTTTAGAGCCATTCTGGTCTATTTTTTCAGCTCCACAAAAGGAAGAATATACTGCACCACAGCAGTCCTATTCAAGAGTTTTGCCTCCATCACATGAAGGAAAGCCCAGAGTTGCACTCATGAGCCTTGTCCCCCTCTCATATTGCTGTTGCCCTTCTGCGCCTCAGTCCACACAAATCGTTGATAGAAGGTCTGAAGAGGGGAGTCTGCTCAACCTATATAAGCTTCCCATGTGGTCTAGAACCCTTGAGCATGCAAGGGGAGCCTATACAGTTCTCTCTCAACTCTTAGCTCACTGGGCAATATAAATATTGGGTGCACCCCTCAGAAAGTGAAGCTTTTTCTCAAACCATTTTAAATCATCTTTACAAATATTCAGAGTCACCAACTATCTTCCCTGGCACAGCCCTGGACAGGCCATAGCATCCCTGGTTTTCAACAGCAGTTAGCAGCCAAATGACCCGCTAGTGATGCTTAAAAATAAATAAATTGCTGAACGTCTCCACTATTTTAAACAGACAGCAGCTGTGCACCCCCAACCTGGATCCCCCTGCCAGGTTCACTGCCGAGAATTGCTCGTTCCCTGGCTGCTATTTGCCCCAGAAGGAGAAGCTTGCAGTAATCTGTATCTTCATCAACAGGCAGTAGAGTAGTAAGGGCTGTAGAGTTATTTCCTGCAGAAACTAATTTGCCACAGGAGTTGTGTTTTCAACGTTTTTCTGTACACTGCTAAGAAATGCTAATGTAAATGCCTTAAATAAGAGCTGCGAGTTTGAGCAAACTTATTTAAAAGGTGTTGTTTTGCCTAAATTAGCATTAGGTTTTGGCCCAAGGTTACAACCCAGTGACCTTCTATTTACCTTTCAAGAGGGGTGTATCTGGAAAAATAAAGATTGGTTTGTTTTTATATGTGATGGGTTTCAGCTTCTCAACTTGCTGCAAGATCCTCTCTTTATCCCTTAATTCCGCTAGCCGAGCGACAATAGCCCTGCACAGATCTGCTTTTGCCGCCTTCTGCCGTTTGGCAGAAACCCTGTAGGCTCTTTCCACCACAATGGGGTCATCTCTGGTGTCTAACTTCAGGATACCCGGCAACCACTCCTCCAGGAAGGCTACCAGGTCCTGGCCCTCTTCTTCCTCTGGCAAGCCACAGATCCTGAGGATATGGGGCTGCACTTGGTCCTCGATCTTCTGCACCCGGTCGCTGAGGCGTCTGTTCTTGCCAACCAGGCACCCAATATCCCGGTGGCAGTCCTGTACCTTTGCTTGCTCGTTCTTAATTGTGAAGCTCGTTGCCGTGGCTGACCGGACCAGGCTTTGGATCAGCCCTTCCAGGGTGTCCATACGTGAATTCAAAGCTAAGATCTTACTATCAAAGGCCTTCACTGCCTCTATGGTTTGCTCCATCGTTTTCTTGATCTCCAGCAACACCTCTTTCATGGAGGTGTCTCCACTGTTGAAGGAGGTCAAGGGCTCAGCACCAGTGTGCAACGCTGGAGACACGGAGGCCCAAGAGGCATCATTTTGAAACCTATGGAAATCTTCAGGCCTATTCACCGGCGGAGTTAGCTTGTTATTCTGCATTTTAATGCCAGGTGCAGCAGTGCGATGGCTGCCACATATGAGGAGGTCTCCTGTGACATCACAATGACCCTTCCTGAACCTAGGGATTCATGCTGTGCTGAACTTTAGGTGTGCATGGGTCCTGCTGCTGCGTCTTTCTGACTTCTCAAAAAAAGGGAACTCTCAACATGACAGTTCCTATGGATCTTAACAGAGGGATGGGGAACCTATAGACACTGTTGGACTCCCATCAGCCCCAGGCCACTGCTGTGTAAATTCTCAATGTCTTCTCTACAGCTTCACTGCTTTCCCCAACATGCTCTATGGCCACCACTGTTGATCAAGATATAAGGATGGTGGCGAGAGTGAAATCAGATTCTCAATATAGATATAATCGATGGTATCTAACACCAAAAATGTATAAATCTAAATCAAATAAGTGTTGGAAATGTAGAAAGAAAGAAGGTTCTTTTTATCATATGTGGTGGTCTTGTAGTAAGGTTAAAGCTTACTGGGAAATGATGTATAATGAATTGAAAAGGATGTTTAAAATAATATTTGTAAACAACAACAGCACAGAAGCTTTTTCTTTTGGGAATTATAGGGACAGAACTACTTAAATTGTATAGAAACTTATTCATGTATGCTACTACAGTGGCAAGAATATTACTCGCCCAAAAATGGAAAGAAGTCGTCGTCCCAGCAAAGGAAGAATGGATACTAGAACTCATGGAATATGCAGAAATGGCAGAAATTACCAGAAGAATTAAGGAAACAAGATAACAAACTTTTTATAAAAGAATGAAAATAGTTTATATTTATTAAATAGATAAATAGTTTATTCTATTAAATAGAATATTTGCAGATAAATTGTAAACAGGTAAGAGCATTGGCAGGATTATTGTAATAACCTGCAGTTTTATAAGAGTATATATATAGGTAGATGAATAAATTAGCTAATTAAGTTAATTTGGATATGCAGAAGGTATTAAAAATAAATTTAAGGAACCACAGAATGGGGGAAGGAAGTCAAGTTTTGAAATGTTAAAATGATTGTAAAATTAGTGAAACGTATAAACCTGAAAAGCCAACCTGAAATATTAAAAAGTGAAATCAGATTCTGAAGCCTGTAAAGCAGGGAGGGAAATGTGTAGCCCTTGAGCTATTAGCAGCCCCAGCCAGCATGGTCAATAGCCTGGGATGACAGGAATTAGACACCAGAAATACCTGGAAGACGCAGGTTTCCTTGTCTTAACAGACAGATTGTCTCACACAGAGACAAAGGGTTGTATTCAACATAGTGCCAAGGTGAATGTTCTGTTCCGGAATGTTCCCCCCCCCCTCCAGCCACATATCCCCTAAATGTGTTCTGGGTTCCCCCACCCCAATGCTCTGGAGAAGATTTTGGGATGGCATGAGGCATGTTCAGGGGGAATAGAGGGGGAGAAATCCCTTTGTGCTAGTACTAATCCTTGTGGTAGCACGAAAAGTTAAATACCATTCATACTCGCTAAGCCAAAGGCATGCTGGGGCCTAATGCATACAGGCGTAATAACCTGTCTGTTCCCCCACCGTGTGGCATTTGGCAAAGTAGCACCAAGCTTAAGGCAGAGAGAGAGGGGGAAGTTTGGAAGGCATGCAGCCACAGAGACTACAGTATATGTAGGCACTACAGTGCTATCTCTAGTTACGAACTTTCTTGCTGCCGCTGCGCCACAGACACACAATTTCCGTTCTTATCCTGGGGCAAAGTTCTCAACTCAAGGTAACTCTTCCAGGTTAGCGGAGTTGGTAACCTGAAGTGTTTGTAACTCAAGGTACCACTGTACAGCTTATTGTTGTTATAAGCCATCCCAATCTCTGCCAAATGGTAGCAAGATTCCAGGGGTCTTGGCAATTAACCAGGATTTGTGTTCGTTTGGAATGAGGCACAGCAGTAGGGTTGCCATATGCCTGGAATTTCCTGGACATAGCCGGAATACTGTAGTTGTTAGCGTCTGGGTGGAAATGTCCAGGGAAATCCAGACACGTTGGAAGTTTAGATTTTGCTGAATGCCCTTAAAAATAGCTCAGAAACTTGTAGTTTAATGATGAATTTTGATGAATTTTGGATATAATGGAGATGTAAAAGATTTGGATTATTATAAAAGATGCAGGAGGAAATGACTAACAATAGGACCCACAAAGGGGAGGAGGGAAGTCCAGGAGATTTTCTGGAATCTTGTTTTCTGTATGTTGGATATGTGATTGTAAAACTTGAATTTGAAAAATGAAATAAATATTTTTTTAAAAAAAAGCTCTAAAACTTCTGGGGGTTTTTTAGATGTATCTGGACCTTCACTTTTTGAAATATGGCAACCCTACACAACAGAGACTGTAGTGTCTTTAAGAAATATGGTTTATTTACACATATTTACACCAGAGTTTTATGGAGGGAAAGTTCACAGCATTTACATCTCCAGAGGGTCTTGTCCTCTGCAGAAGCAGCATTGGATTCTGTGGCATCCTAAACACCATCCTCCTGTCTCTCTGTGACAGCTTGCTGTAGCCAGCCAGCAGGTCTGCTGCCTCCTAAGAAAGCTAACCAGTATTCTTTCCAACCTTTGCTAAATTCATGAATTTACGAGTTTACTCAAATTCTTCACTGAATGTAGAGATTATTGGGGGGTGGGGTGGGGTTGTCCTGCCTCCCCAAACATATAGAGTGACTATATGGATTTAAACCCCCACCCCACCCCAGTGCTTACCTTCAATCTGTTCAGAGTTGAATTCAATCTGCAAGAGAAAGAAAAAGCCAGCAGTTAATGATTTGCTTTAACCACAGTTTTTGCAAACGCAAACACACAACCTGTGATGCCTGCTAGAGTCAGTTATATATGCTTGGGTTTAATGTGTTTTGTAGACTTTGAGATATCTGGAGGCTTTCGGTTCATAGGCAAGACTAGTTGTGGAAGAAATTCAGACTATTTAGCTAAATATGTTAAGATAACTTAAATAGAATTACTTGCGAGTATCAGATTGGCCTAGGATTTAAATATGTGATGTCGTAGAATACTATGGATAAAAGTTAAAATGAAAGCAAGAAAGATGTTAATGAACTAGGTAAATTTTATGTGAACTCAGTTTTGGAAAACTGCTACAATTACTTATATGGAAACTCTGCCAGGGGGATTTGAGGAAGTCACTTAATGATAACAAAAGTGGAATTTCTACAGTCAGGATCTATGTTTGTTTGTTTGTTTGTTTGCTTGTCTTTTTTTGATGTCTTCTTTTTATGTTTGTGGATATGTTTCTTATAAATTTGGAAAACTAATAAAAAATAATTGGGGGGGAGACTATTTAGCTGTGGATCAGTTACCCTTTTAAACAACCTCTCATACCCTCAGGTAGTTAGTGAGTGTAAAAGGCTGGATTGCCCCCTCCTCCCCCTGCCAAACTATACTTTCACTGCACTCCTAATGGAGTATTCCATTCTGTGCATGTGCACAAAACGAGTGGAAGGAAGCCAATTCTGGATGAACAGAAATGCTAGTTTGTTTTCAACCTCGTTGCTCCCCATACCCGGAAATGCCTTCCAGAACAGGCACACAGTGGCGGCTTCCAGACCATCTGTTGATTGAGGATTCGTCCCGAGTGCAAAGCTTCTTGCAGTTTGGGTTAGATGCTAACCTTTCCCTAACATGGTAACTGGGCCAGCCCATAGGATCACACTCTTTCTGTGGGGCCACCTTTCTGTTTCTTTCAACTCCCTGCCTGCCATCTTCCCAACAACCAATCCTGGGGAACGCACTAGTTTGTTGGCTTCCTCCTCCATTTCTGTGTTGCCCTTGTGGAACTCAGCAGGGAAGAGAAGGGTCTCTGCCTGTCATTGGCTCTGTCTCCACTTCTTCTTGGTGTCACAGCCTACCAGTTTCAATGGCCACCAGCCGTGTGTGTGTGTGTGTGTGTGTGTGTGTGTGTGTGAGAGAGAGAGAGAGAGAGAGAGAGAGAGAGAGAGAGAGAGATTTCTAGGCATCCTCCCAAGGTCAAAGTGTCAAGTGGCTAAACCAGTTCCATACTGATTTGATGCTATTAATAACCCTCTCCAGCTAGGAGAGGCTATCTTGAAAAGAACAGGGACGGTATCAAAGGAAAGGAGAGGAATGAAAAAAATTCCCTCCCTGCATGATAACTGAAGAGACAAAGGACTGATGTTGTTCGTTCGCTAGGCGGGTGGTGGCATAAAGCAGATTATAGAGAGGAATGGGCATGGAACCCATCTGCATTCATGAAGGGTATGCCTGTCCACAGCTATGACAAATGGAACCTCCATTTGGAGAGGCAGTATACCTTGGATCAGACCCTTGGCCTGATTCAGCAGGGCAGCACGCTCCCCTGCTCTTCTTGGTTCAAAGGTTTAATGTCAAAATCAGAGACTGGGATACATTCTGTGCAGTGGCGTAGCGTGGGGGGTGCAGGGGGGGCCGGCCGCACCGGGTGCAACATCTGGGGGTTAGGGTTAGGGGGCGCAAATCCACGGGTTAGGGGGCACAAATTACTTGCCTTGCCCCGGGTGCTGACAACCCACGCTACGCCACTGATTCCATGAAAGTTAAGTAATTTGTGTAGCATAGTCATAGGCTGAAGTTGCACCTGGATATTTCTCACACTAAATATATACATTACACATTTTTAAACACAAGTGCACATACGTCTATTTTATCTTAGTTTTCCTTATGTGTGCACTGCTGGAGTTTAAGTGATGTACGCACACGCACATGTTCACACATTATGTGTTTCCTGCAGGGAGTTAAGTACATCTAGGCAATTTTAGACCCTGGGCATTCCTTCAAGTAGGAAGAAATATTTAACATTTATCTTCTCTATGTGTCTCCTTCCTCTTCCATGCTTTAAAACTCTTTCAATGTTCCCGATATGTTAGAAAGAAAAAAACAAAACCTCAAAACATTTGCCAATCCTGACCAGAACAACAACAAGAAGAAATTCTCTGAGCATGTTCAGTTTCACGCGTTAAACTCAGTAAAATCGCAGCACCCCCTGACTACATGAATAAAATGGAGTTTGCTTTCGATGCCTTGAACCTAAACCCATAGACTTGGGGATAAGCACCAGTAATATATATATGTAAAAAAAATAAAATGGGTATCTCACAGTGTATATATCTAAATGATTTTGCAAATAGGAGCAAAAGGATGTTGCTGCGACCAGCGTCAGTCCCACTTGCTGGCCAAGAGGGTGACATGGTGAATGTTTGCTGCTGCTCCCATTGTCTGCCGCTCTCTAGGCGGTCATTCAGTGGGGGCCTGGGCTCTGGACTGCTGCCCTTGAGCACTGAGGTCCAGCTCCTGTGGCACTACTGTTCAAAGGTATCTCCTCCTATGCCCATGTACTGGCCAAACCTTTATTCCTTTTTAACATCTCCCAACCTCCGCTTCTCTAGGGCTGCAATCCCATGCACATTTCCCTGGAAGAAAGCTACATTTGAATTCAGTGGAGCTGAGTTTTGGGGAGGCACATGTAGATTTGCTGATCATCTCTGCTGGCCTTGACCCAAACCCATCTTTCCGCCACTGGGCTTTGAAACCATAGGCTGTTTCCCTTCCTCCTTTCACAGTGGCTCCCTGTTGCTCTGCTTTTATTTTAAATTTTAAAAAAAAAATATTTAATACATTGATACTCTGCATTTCAAGACAAGTCTTCCCAAAGTGGTTTACTTACAATTGCATATCAGCATACAATAAAATACTGTGCTATGAAAGCCTTGTGAATTAATGATAGGAAAAAGAGCACCAGAAAAGACTAAAAGCCAGCAGTATGCCAGCAAAATATAAAATGTACCAAAATCAGGCCAAAAATTGTATGTACAACACATACTTAGGGCTAAGTCTCAGCAACAAAAACAGGCTCAACAACTGCCAGTGAACCCTTGTGCCCTCGAGATGTTATATGAGCGTTTTAGAACGAAGACACAAATGGACATTCTGCATGAACTACAAAGCTCTCCCTCTCCTATCTCCCTGCCCCACATAATATTGTCACTGACTTCTTTGTCTCTTTCCTCCTCTTCTTCCTCCTCTTTTCCTCTCTGTGCTGTTGCCTATTCCCATAATGGTCTCTCCCTCTCACCTCTTAAAGCCTCATCCTTCAAGTCAATTCAGCAAAACTCCTGCGATCTATTGTGGTCTCATCTCACCTGGTCCTTTGCTGCCAGTTCACTCTCCTCTACTGTGCCCTCATGACTCATTGCTGTCTGCTCCCCTTGACTACCGGAGAGCCCATAGCTCAGTGGTAGAGCCTCTGTTTTGCATACAGAAGGTTCCAGGTTCAATCCCCAGCATCTCTGGGTATGGCAGGGAGAGGCACCCTGTCTGAAACTCTGGAAAGTCAGTCTCTCTACTCAGTCTAGATAATACTGGTCCAATGATCTGAGTAGAAGTTAGCAGCTTCCTGTCTTTCTACGTCTCTAGGCGTGGGATTCCTAAGGCTTGTACAACATCCAGCATGCTATTGAAACCAATGTTATGTGAAGCAGAAGGAGCAGCAGTTTGGATGGGATGAGGCAAGGCCTTTGGGGCAGATGCAGATATAGGAACTGGGGGGAGCCGCTTAAAGGTTTGGGCTGCGGTGAGGTGTCTCGTTGCACACTCTCTGTATAGGAAAATGCAAAAGTTATCATGATAGGTGCCCAGCTTTGTGCATTCAGGGCCTGAAAAACACTTGAGCCACACTTCACACCAACATCAGAAAGCCAATTTGCTCTTATGCAGAAATGCTATACTTGCAGGAACGTACTAATGTGTTCAGAATGAACAGTGCCATTCTGTAGAGGGAATCTGCAGATATCCTATCAGCTTTTGAAAACGGGGAGATTTCCAGCTGCTGCAAATAAAACCAAGAGGGTGTGTGTGTTGAACACAGTTTGAAAGAGCGATTGCTGATTTGCAGTGTGAATACTCATTCCACTTTCACCTCTGGTAAATAGGCTAATTAGGATTTTGTACCGTTTCAAAAACCTGCAGAACTCATTTGACAAGTGGTGGTGATGGGACAAAATAAATAAGCGTTACATCATAGGAAGTGAAAGCACCCTCAAATGATTTTCAACTCTAAAAAACAAACCATCAGCTCTCTCCAGCCCAAGAAACCTGTTTTACTAATGAATGGCAATATTAATATTTCCATTCATTCAAATCTTATTCTACAACTATGAGAAAAACATTAAGAGACTTCATAGAGTTATTTGGAGACTAAACAGTAGATTCGAACCTTTACTATTCTACTCCACTTGTAACTTCCAACACAGAGCTGAGCACTTGCAAGCAACAAAGCAAAGGTTTCGGAAGAATTTGGGGCTTTTGTCAAGCACCTCATATTTAGTGACCTTTAAAACTAAGTTACAGAGGAGTTAAGATTTTGTAATAATGTTTCTTTCAATCTAGCCATTCAGCTCCTGTGAAGTAGATTTAAATGCCCTTGAAGAGAGCTGTCTTGCAAAGTAAGTGGGAAAGCTGAGCTCTTGCAAAGCTTATATTATTTAATGCAGAAGTAAGATGTTTGAAGTCTTACTGTTGGAAACTGTCCAGAGTGGCTGGGGTAACCCAGTAAGATGGGCGACATATAATTATTATGATGATGATGATGTTAAGAAACAAACATTTTGTGGCAAATGAGATGCAACTAATTTGTGAATGGAGGTAGGAAAAAGAAAAGCAAGCAAGCAAATTGGAGTCGAGCGGACCAGCTTTCAAAGCAGTCTACCATTAGATTAATCTTAGAATTGTAGCACTGTTGAGTTTGAAGGTACCCAAAGGATCATCTAGTACAAACCTCCTGCAATGCAGGAACCACAGCTACCTTGAAATGGCTTCTCCAATTGGAATCAGCAGGTCTGGGAAACAAGCCTGAGATTTAAGAATTACGCCTTGGGGGCCACTGGATGAGTTTGTGCGACTACAAGGGATCTGATCACAGGCCTTGAATCCCAAGCCTGTAAGAAAGGGAATTACCGGGCACCTCCCTGTTACTTACCTTCACACTCTTGGGGTCGAAAGCAGGTTCTTTTGGTGGTTCTGGGGCAGGAGCAGGAGCCGGAGCTGGCTTGGCAGCCTCTTTCTTGGGTTCCGGCTTTTTGGGGGCCATGGCTTCGGTTCACTTGTGGCACGAGCTGGGATGAGCAGCACGGTGGGGAGGCAGAGGGCCGAGGAACAAAAGGCGACCCTGGCTCCCACTGCTTATATACTGAGCTGGCGGGTCTCGCACCAGAGGGGTGGGCAGAGCTGCAAGGGCAACTGCTGTTTACTATAAAAGGAAGGTGCTCCCAAAAAAGCAGCCCCCACCCTCCCCACTCAACAATTGTCCTTTGTCATCAGCACATAGTGCAAAGACCTGGAGTCACCAGCACCAAGGTCCTCCGGCCGCACAAGGCGGCTTTTGTGTACCTGGGCTGGGAAGGGTTCAGAACGCCTGCAGTTATTTTAAGAAAATAAAGGGTTGCCCTGGAGGCTCTCTATAGGGGGAAAAAGCAGCAGCTTTGCTGATCAAACTGCCCCAATACTCAAGGGGGGACAAAGTGTGCCTTTTTATAGGCAAGCCGACGAGTACAAATGCCATAGATTCCTTTTAAGTGCCGCATTTACTTCCCGACACTTTCCCAGAGGAATAGGCTTCAGACCTGCAGATACATCTCTAAACTGACTGGCTGATCCAGCTGCATAGCCTTACTTGGTTCTCCCCCCCCCCTTTCCTTTTATCATCATTAGCACTTCTTTTTTTGCATCTTATCTTTCCTCCAAGGAGCAGTGGCGCAGCTAGGCAATTTTAGACGTTGTAATGGCGTTACTTACACACACACACACACACACACACACACACTTCAAATGGCAATGTGCTTTGCCTGCACCAGCAGGGGGTGGACCACTAGATTATCTTTGAGGCTCCTTCCAATGTTATGATTCCACTTCAAGATTCAGTAAGCCAGCACTGCTATGGGGTTGTTTTTTTCCAGTTGTGGGGAGGCTACTGGTTCTTCTGTTGAGTGCAGCCCTGGATTTCGGCCCATGAAGGCCATGGTGGCATCGTTGTCAAAGAGCCCGGGATGGCATGCACTGAGATAATCTTGTTTTATCCTCAGAACAACGCTATCGAGCAGGGTAAGATGAGAACCTGTGGTTTGCTGAAAGGCAGCTTGCGTGCTTCAGGGCTGAGCGAAAATTTCAATCCCAATCCAGATTCTGTGCATTGTGTGTGTGTGTCTATGTCACACCGTGGCTTTCAGTTTCGCCTTCATGTCTCCCTTTCTTCCTCCCCAGTTTTCACATGTGCTGTTTTTCTTCTGACCCTCCTCCACCACTGCACAATCCACAAGCCAGATGGGAATATGCACAAAAGTGCAATGGACCAGCAACCTAGCCTACTGTACTGGAGCACATTTGGAACACAATTATTCAGAGGCATATATACTTGTAGTGATCTCAGCTCTCTGGTCCTTATGTACACAAAATGGCACCGCTCACACACATCGGCAGGAGGTACCAGAGTGAAGACTGGGTGGTGGGCACGCTCAGTGACCACAGAATGCTGAACAGCTGTTGGCGGAATGGAGTATTCTAAATGCTGATCAGCTTGGGATTGGAATGAAATGGAGTATCCTGCACAGAAGCACTCCAGACTATAATTTACTTATTTTTTTGCAAGCCCCCAGTTGTAATTTCTGAATTAAATTATGTTGTCCTTTGGATGTGCAGACTTCTATACATTTCTATTGACTAATTAGCATCATGCTTATTTTCTACCTAACCTGTAATACTTAGGAGATGCTCTGTGGTAACTTCAAGTGGCAAAGATTTGTTCTTTTGCGAAATTTGATTATGGCACGGGGAATGGCAACAAAGCAGTCTACAAATCACTGGAACACTGCCCTTCCTCCATGGAAATCCTATAGAGCAGGCACCCCCAAACTTGGCCCTCCAGCTGTTTTGGGACTACAGTTCCCATCATCCCAGACCACTGGTCCTGTTAGCTAGGGATGATGGGAGTTGTAGTCCCAAAACAGCTGGAGGGCCGAGTTTGGGGATGCCTGCTGTAGAGCTTCTTCCTCCCCACCCCCACCCCCACAAATTGGGCTGGTGATCAGTTCATGGATCATCATCTACCTTCTGTCCACCCCTGTGACTGGTGTTGGAAAAATTCACCTGTGTGTGTCCATTTCAAGCCACGACAGGGTAGGGTGGAGATAAGCTCTCCGTATGGAGCACCTCTCTTCCTGAGCCTGTCTTCCTGTTTCAGAAGCTGTGTCTGGGCACCACACTGGGCTGAGATTAAACAAATAGGGGCCTTAATTTTATTCATAATTAAATGTCCACAGCCCTGAGGAACAGGATGGGATCAACGCCTGGATTTCAGCCAATAAACCATGCGCCTCTGCATTCTTTTACACCCCCATCCCACCATAATAATCCCCAGTGAAACTGCTAGACGACAGCTGGATAACTTCTTTGAGTGCCTCTTGGCTGGCCAGCCATCCATCAGCTGTGTCCAGTACCAGCTGAGGTTTGGCTTAGCAACACAGTTTTCTCTCCATTGTCTATAGCAAAAGCATGGGCTGAGAGAGCAGAAGTTGAGCATATAATTTCCTGTGCCAACAAACACTACTCGCTTGTGCTGATTCCATGGAGCTGGGTTTCTAGTAGCTTGGAGAGAAGTCAGGAGTAGAGTACATCTGCCTGGCTTTCCCAGAAGGGACATATTAACTATTAGGTAAAGAAGAAAGTGCCACCGATGATTTAAAAGTGCTTTGTTAAAGGGGGTACTCAAGGATATGCAGTACTGGCACCTCTTTTTGTTGTTAAAAAGTGTGGCACTTAATGTAACAACTTCATGGTGAGTACCGGCCCTTATTTTTATAGAAAAAAAAGCAGTGTATGTGTGTGCATGCACACACAGAGTGCTTTTTTCTGGGGGGCGCACGCAGGGGTACACATACCCCTAAACATTTTGTGAATCTTTGTATTTTTGACCATTTATTGTATTTATTTTCCCCAATTTGAACTATAAATGGTGATTTTCTTGAGTCAAAATGAGAGTACCCCAACATTCTTTTTAGAAAAAAGCACTGTGTGTGTGTGTGTAATTAAGGACACATTCACACCGTATGTTTAAAGCACTGTGATGCCACTTCATGGCTTCCCCCTCAAATAACTCTGGGAGCTGTAGTTTGTGAAGGGTGCTAGGAGTTGTTAGGAGACCCCTATCCCCCTCACAAAGCTACTGTCCTCAGAGTGGTTGAACAATCCATACCTCTTCCCAGTTGAACTCTGGGAATTGTAGCTCTGTGAAGTGAATGGGGTTTACTAGAAATGGCATGCACCTCCATGGGCCCAGGTGCTGTTGGGGGCAATACGTACAACACTGGACGCAGGGAGTGCCCAATGCTTTACCAAACCTCTTGGTCCTCCCTGTTTGTATGTGTGATTAGCATGAAGTCACAATTGTACCTAACCAGAGAGATGAGTGACATTTGCAGAAGGGAGGGGGAACCTGCGGCCCTCCAGATTTTGTTGGGTTACATGCCCATTGACCATGACGGCTGGGGCTGATGGGTGCTGGACCCCAGCAATAACTGGAGGGCCACAGACTGCTAATCCTTAGTTTGCAGGCATTAAATGTGATTCCACCCTTGCCCACATCCAAATACAGTACTTGGATCAACAGAGGTGACCGTGGGGCAAGGATGGAAAGACCTGTCTGTTCTGGTTCTCCTAAGTTCTCATTTTTCCCATCTTAAGTTCAGTTCTCCATGTTCCTGCAGCAATTTGCTATTTTTTTTTAATCCTCATGAGAATTATTCAGTATTTCAGTGCAAATTTCTCCTTATAAACATACCTCTGTAGCTCTGACCAATGCACACTTCCCCCGCCCAAACAATGTTTCCCAATACAATTCGATTTTGTATGTTCTTTTCCCCTCTAAACATTTTCCTTTACCCCCCTAATACATGCATTTTTGTAAACAATGGTTGGAAAAGTGTGTCGCAAGACTAGGAGTGTGAATTTGGAGGACTGCCCGTGTTTTGGTTGCCATGTTGTGTTGTGAAGTGTGGATTTGATAAATTCAGCTGTAAATACAAACAGGACCGAATATTTCCCCCCTATTCCCAGTGCAAAGGGAAGCAGTGAAGCCACAGAGGAGGCTTTGAGAATTTGCATGAACCCAGCAGTTCCAACTGCCAGTATCTGCTTCAGTTTGGAAGCCTGTGCTTGGGCAGCTCAGCTCAGCAACTGCTTGAGAAACTTGATGATTCTCTTGAGAGGTATTTCTCTCTTGGGCTGATGCTAGACTCTTTCCACTTCAGGATATGCAGGACAAACGTAGCTTGTTAATAAGGCAGCTGAACGGAGAGCTAATACAAGGACAATTGTGGAGGCAAGATACACCTTGCCAATTTTTTTTTTTAAAAACCACAGAGCTGAATCAGTACATGAATGTTTTGATAACGTCGTTCAACCTTGAGCCTTAGCAGTTACAACAATTCTTGGGGACAGCACAAGGGAGAAGAGTCCCAAGGGCATAGCTAGAGTGGGGCATTTATGAGAGCTTCTCTTTTGGCAGACCCTCCAAGCGTCCCTATTTTCCAGGGACAGTCTTGATTTACAAAAGTCATCCTGGCTTCTGGTTTGGTTCCAGAATGTCCCGCTGTTCCCAATCATGCCCATATTTTCATCAGATAAATGTTGGAGGGTACAGAGTTATGTGACTCCCGAGCCAAGGTGATTAGAAGACATTGGAAGGCAACCCTGTGTTGGGAAGTTTTTTTAAAAAAATGTTTAATGTTTTATTATGTTTTCATATAGTATATGTTGGAAGCTGCCCAGAGTGGCTGGGGCAACCCAATCAGATGGGCAGGGTATAAGGAATAAAATTATTATTATGGAATAGGACGTCCTTATTTTCATCAAAGAAATGTGGGAGGGTATGTCTTTCGGGGGTCTCAGCTAGAGACACCACTCATGCAATAAGGAATTGTGTGAATGGCTTTTCTATAGCAAACAGCAGTCATGGCAGCCTAATCTAGTTTCAGGCAGCGCACAGCCTGCAGGCGCAAAAGCCACCACGTCACTCCCAGGAGACGTGTGACTTGGACATGATGCAGGCCTGGCAGTAAGTGACAGCCGCCGTAGTGTGGCGCCCAGTGCCAGTCACGTTTAGCTATGTTTGTTGACTGAACTAAAAAGTTTTGTGAGCCCAATTTTTATTTTTTAAAACTCATTTTGTCATTTTGTACCTCCCCCCCCGTGATGACACCCCCTGCACTCCCCTTCCCCCGCTACTGGGAGGAAACTTTCCCTGCTTCCTTGTGTTACCACATGGGTAGGCAAACTAATAATAAATAATAATAATAATTTTTTATTTATATCCCGCCCTCCCCAGCCGAAGCCAGGCTCAGGGCGCCTAACAATAAAACAAGACAACATTTTAAAAATCATTTCATTAAAAATTACTTCAAATCAAATTGATGGCAACCATTGGGTAGAGTTCTGTGTAGATTGCCAAAGGAGGGAGTCAGGCTGTGCCCTGGCCAAAGGCTTGGCAGAACAGCTCTAAGGCCCAGGGGCCGGATCAGGCCCAATCACCTTCTAAATCCGGCCCGCAGAATCAGTGCTTTTACATGAATATAATGTGTCCTTTTATTTAAAATGAATCTCTGGGTTATTTGTGGGGCATAGGAATTTGTTCATCCTCCCCCAAAAAATTATAGTCCGGCCCACCACACTGTATAAGGGACAGTGGACTGCTGCTGGAAAAGTTTGCTGACCCCTGATCTAGACTGTTGCCCCCCCTCATTTGTGCTGTTGAAAGAAACATGTCCTGAGCCCCTGGCCTACCTGGCAGCAAGTCAGTATGCCAAGTCCAGAGGTCAATTCACACAAGCAAAGTCCAGAGGTCAGGAAACACAGTCCAAGGTCAAGCCAAGTAGCCAAGTCTGAAGTCCAGCAGTCAAGATACAGTCCAGAATCAAACCCAAAGCACAGTCCCATAGAAGCCCAGGAGCACCCAAGCCGTGGTCCCTCAACATGGGCAGCTGAGCAGGCACAGCCCCTCAGCCCTGCTTCCCTTTTGTACTTTGCACGCTGATTGCAGCACCTGGGCTTGACGAGGCAGGTGACCCTCACCTGTTCTAAACCTGCTCCAGCTGAGGAGTCACACCTCTCCTCCAGAGCTAGCGAGCCCCACCTGGCCAGCTAGGGAGCTGGGCTGTGGGCCCTGGCCTGCCTCAGCCTCCTAGAGCGCCACTCCCGCTGCTCCCCACGCCTCAGAGCCTGACGCACAATAAGATCTCACACTTAATTGTAGCTGACACTATGAACTGGCAACAGAGATACTGTATGTACTTTTGTTACCCAAGAAAAATCTTCTAGTGAAAACAAAAAATAGTTTAGCAGCAATACTTACCAGAAAACACCAGGGGAAGTTGAAGTCCCGAGCACAGAGGTTCAGGCACTCTTGCTGTTTTCATTAAATCCAATGTGGCTTCGTCCAGGTCTGCGGAGCGCAAGACTTCTGTATGCAACGGGGCGCTGGATTTGGACTTGGGGGAGGGGGGGTCTGATTTAACCAGCGCCACCTTTGCTGTAATTGGGTGTGTTGTGGGGGCTGGATTTGGGCTAACCAAATCCTAACCAACCAATGGTGATGGCAATGTAGTTTGGCCATGCACCCCAGCAGACGGTATTCTGAAACATACTGCCAAGGCCACATGACATTTAAAGCACTCTTGATACCACTTCATGACACACACACACACACACACACTCCAAGAATTATGAGAACTGTAGTTCGTGAAAGGCAGTGAGAATTGTTAGAAGACCCCTATTCCCCTTACAAAGTTACAATTCTCAAGAGTCCTGTACAGAAAGGGATTGCTTGTTAAACCGCTCTGGAAATTGTGGCTCTGTGAGGGGAAATATGGATACCAGGCAAGAGTGCTGGGTAGGAAAGCTGTGGCCTGGGCAGCTGAGAGTGGAAGGCAGGCAGCAAGGAGGCTGGGGTAGCTGAAGGAAAGGAGTAAAATGGGTGGTGGCCAAACGTTGTGCTCACTGGAGAGAGCAGAGGCCTTGCTGGAGCAGGGGCAGGTAGCCAGACAGTACAGCTTTGGAGGAAGGAAAGCTGAATGAGAAATGTGAGGTCACATGTGAGGAAAAACTGAAACACTAGGCCTAGAGAAAACAAGGCTGTGTACTACACACTATGCCTTCAAACCACATTCTTCCCCTCAAAGAATTCTGGGCACTGTAGTTTACCCCTCACTTGGCTACAGTTCCCAGCAACCGTTCTCGAACTACAGTGACCAGAATTCTTTGAGGAAAAGAATGTGCTTCAGATATATATAGTGTGTATACAGACTGAGAGCCTGTACGCCAGAGCTGCCTGGGTGCAGACAAAATGGAGGTGCCCTACCTGGCTTGAACATGGGACCTTCGACACACCAGGCAGATGCCCCACCCCTGAGCTGCAGAGCTTCCCTTCTTCCTCCGCAGACACTCTGCCCTGTGCTTGAGTTTGAAGGGGTGCCGTGGTGGAAGCATCACAATGGCAGTGTCTCCACCTGTGAACTATGTACATTCACTTCCATGCCCCAAACAATCCTGTGCACAGAGTAGGGTTACACCAGAGCTTTCCAAACACATTCGTGTGTCAGCTGCAGTGTGTAGATGCGTCACGTGAACGCTCCTCCTGGGGCTCGAAAGGGGTTAGTTTAACCTCCGGTTTGCTATTAAAATGGAATTACTGTGCCGCGAAATGATGCATGTCTAAAAAGTGTTTCACCAACATGAAGTTTGGAAAGCTCTGGTGGTGTACACACGTATGTAAGTAAAACGTTGCTGTATGGAGTAATCCTGTTTAGGGTTGCAGCCAACAATGACCTCTTTTGGGATATTGTGTTCCATTTTCCCTCCCTTCTTGTGCCCCCCCCCATCAATCTGCAGTGGTACCTTGGGTTACATATGCTTCAGGTTACAGACTCCGCTAACCCAGAAATAGTACCTTGGGTTAAGAACTTTGCTTCAGGATGAGAACAGAAATCGTGCTCCGGCAGCACGGCAGCAGCAGGAGGCCCCATTAGCTAAAGTGGTGCTTCAGGTTAAGAACAGTTTCAGGTTAAGAATGGACCTCCGGAACGAATTAAGTACTTAACCCGAGGTACCACTGTACTTCGCACGCGTACTCAGGCATCATTGTGCATTTTGACTCTCTTAGGGTTCTCTGTAAAACATCTCTCTCTCTTTTTTCACACTTCTACAAGCCTTGCAGTTTTGCTAAGCCTGAATGTGAATGGCATTTCAGCTAGATAAGAATCAGAGGCAAGGTCATGTTCACAAGGCCATACATTGCAATAGCACTTGTCATTTAAGGTAGTTTCACATTGCTTTTCTGACAGCCACCCCCTACAACAGCCACTCTTCCAGGGGATTGCTGTGTAGCAGCTTGGATTTCTTGACACATCAGTACCCTTAAAATACTCACATTGCTGGTTCTACATGTTTACCGATGTACAGGTTGCTTTTCTGTGTGAGGTATCTTTCTCACACAGGGAAAGGTCTGGATATTTGAAACAACACCCCAGCACTCCCTCCTTTGGGGGCTGTGTTTGTGTGCGTGCATTTTTGTGTTCTTCCACATCTCAATAAAAATGTCAAAGTGCATTTTATAAAATACTTTTATTCCCATGGTAATGGGGATGGGTCATTGGAGCACTGAAAAATCAATTGTAATAATGGCGAGGCAGAGACATGGCAGAATTTATTCTCTATATCCAATAGCCTTCTCTACCCCCCAACCCCCCAAATTAAACAACAAAACAACCCAAAGTGGAGAATAAATCAGAGGGATGCAAATATAAGCCAGGGGATGGGACTGGTCATGCTTCATTATCTGAAAACTCAGTAGCACATTCTTGAAAATGCCTCCCCACTTTATACAGTACCTCCAGTTATAAGGGTTTCTGGTGAAGCTATTTACTACAAAGAATTCAAGTTTGGCCAAGGAATCCCTACCCCACGGAACAATGCTAAGAATAAATAATATAAAATAAACTCTCTTAAATTAACT
The DNA here is from genome assembly GCF_965113315.1 of Podarcis vaucheri. Taxonomy (NCBI): domain Eukaryota; kingdom Metazoa; phylum Chordata; class Lepidosauria; order Squamata; family Lacertidae; genus Podarcis; species Podarcis vaucheri. Next base: position 28,732,063 of record NC_138751.1, read on the forward strand.
TGTTAAGCAACAAATTCACTTTTCTCATTGTTCAAATCCTCTTTGCCATATTTTTCTTTGCTGGTCTTTTACAACTCTCGCCTAACAAGAAAGGCTGAGTTTCGGGGGGGGGGGGAGAACGTTGTGTAGAGAGCACTTGACCTTGTGAATTTGTATCTCTTAAAAACAGGAGGGGAGAGAGTCAGACATGTGAAATCCACTGTAGAAGCAAACTTGAAGGTGTACCAGGTCCACTTTTGTCCTTTTGTATGTTAAATCCCCTGGTCGTGGCACAAAACGAAACGACCTAAAGCTAAGTTGGACCTAAGGAACTCAGGTGTTCTATTCCTGTCTCCAAGGTCTTTTATGTCTCAATACGCAAAGGACTTCCAAGGCTCCCAGGTCAATATTTCGAAAACAAGCAACGCTTTGAACTGCAGCGTTTGATATAAAGGATGTCCATTAAAGTGCGGTGGATGTACAAGGCTCTGGGATAAGGGACAGCAGCTTAAAATATGGGAACAACACCAGCAACCCTAACAGAATATCACCCCCACCCCAACAGTAGAACCAACAGTATCTGGCAATGTCTGTGGGAATTACAAATTGATTTTTTTGTCCTCCTGGCAACAAGGGCAGGCTCCACCCCACGCCAGCAAGGTTTCCAATTTCCAACCTGCATTTCTCATTAGCAATTAGTCTTGCACCTTGCCTTCTTTAACTTTACACCGCTCATATGTTCCTGTTAGGTGCACTTGTAGATTAGGTCATAGGCCACATTAAGCGTCTTTTTCTCCCACTTAGCTGAATATGCCAAGCTCACTAGAGCTTTAGGCCAGGTAAGGCCTGAAGGGCTGATCTAAGGCCATGTCTCACATGCTATTTTCTGCCTGACAAACAAGTTTCCAGTTTCTTCACCTCAAATAATTTTACATTCATGCTGAAGTCAGCAGTGCTGTTTTAACGGAGACTGGGGCACCCAGTGTGTCAGTTACAAACCACACAGGGGAAGAAAGGGATGATGGAAACAGAGGATGGGCTTCAGTTGGGTCAGGGAGCCTTGTGGGAATTATGCCACAAATAAAATGTACATCGCTAAACAAACAAAAACAAAAAGCACCCCAGTTACCCAAAACTCTATCTTAGCAGCCTCAAGAGAAGGTGGAACGTAGTTGTCAGATTTCTGGGGGGAAAGGCAAACTCCAGAAGTGTGTTGCATTCAGATGTCAAGGGTGTCAGTTACATTCTGAGCAAGGGTGAAGGGTCAGCCTTCAAAAGTGTGGTCTTTGCACTTAAGGGCAGATTTTGGCACAAGAGCAGAGCCCAAAAGCTGAGCCTGGGTAAGCTGGAACCTACTGGGTACTGCTGACATTTGGAGAAGCAACCACAGCTATTATTTTCCCTCTGGGGTTTATAGAGGGAGGGACAAAATCTCTAGGCTGAAGGCCACCCACAGCCTCCGCAGATCCACTTGGTCCTGAGCTCCAATGCAGGCACAGGAGGGGTCAGTGGTGGCAGGTAAAGGACTGCACTTAACGGCTGTGCGGCCCACTCCATCCATCCCACCATTCATTTCTTTCCAGTGGGAGCCATGTGCTTGAACTGCAGATATACAAGAACCACGCCAAGCAGCAATTGCTACTGGCTCCCCTCGACACACACTGGCAAAACTCCCGAGGAGTCTGATTTTGCAAGACAGAGACAGGCTGGTTTCCCCGAGTCTTGATGGAAAGGGAAATTCTAACCCAACGACAGCCTTCCGAAAGGAAGAGGCAACAGTGGGATGGATTCAGTTTTCTGCTGTGAGAGAAGGCAGCACACCTTCAGCAAATGTAAGCAGGCGGCCATTTTTAGTCAGGAAGGATCACTTCACCTCTCTGGTTTCAGAATGGTGGCAACACCTTTCTACTTTTCACCTGCGAAACACCCCAGGCCAAGCTATCACACGTGCTGGAAAGAGGTCTCCAAACTCAGCGTTAAGAGCAAAACCACAGCTGGTTATGAACACGGACAGTCCGGAGCCTTTCTCCCTGCCAAGCGCGGCACACGACAACACACACACATGCACACACCCTGCATGCCCAGGATCTGCCCAGCAGGTGACATACATCCAAGAGGGTCGTGAGCTGAGGCACTGGAGGATGGGTTGGGCTGGAGAGTTTAAGGTGGCCGGGGTTGGATTTCTCTTTCGTAGGCACTGGAGAGAATCTGGCAGAGAAGCTGATCCTATGACAGAAAACTAGGAGATGGTTTTTACTCTTCCCCTTGCCTCTCCTCCATCCCACCCACCCGCACCCCAGCGGTTGGGCCGGGAAAGCACCTCGAGACAGGCGAAGAAAGAGATCTATGATGGTGTAAACCTATAGAGGGGAGAGGGCCGGATTCTTCATTTGGGAGCAGTTTGGCCTTGCATGGGGCGAGGCACGCAGGATCTCAGGAGGGGCAGCCAGCAAGCACACGGTCAGCTGGTCCACCTCAGCTGCCACCCAAGTGTTGGGGTGATTCCAGGCACCAGTGGAGACTGGCCCTCTCCCTCTCCAGGTCCACAAGGGGGCCTCTGAGGAGAGAGGGGAGCTTTCATTATTTAAGGTATATGTGATCGTTTGTGACCTTGAGGGAAAAGGCCAGGCAGTGCTGGCTGGCTGGCTGGCTGGCAGGACGAGGGTGGTCCAAGAGATTGTTGGCACAAATGGCAAGGCAGAGGAGCGGGTGGGGAGGTGGAAGGTGTCCCCAGAGAAGGGTGGCGAGGAAAGGGAGTTCACGCAGACCCGGCCAGCGATGGTGCTGCTTCTGAGGCGCAAACGCTATATGCCTGCCCACAAACTGCTTGGTGGGTGAAGGACAATCCTCTGGAGAGGCTGGACCTACCCCCCGGGTGCCAGGCAACTGAAGACAGCTCCTGTCCCCAAGGCTCTGCGTGGGAAGAGGCCTCTCCCTCAGCGGATAAAAGCCCTGCCCCTCAGGGCCTTAGCGGATATAGGCGTCTCGCGCCCAGTCCTCTACGTCGTTGTGGTTGCGGCGCAAGCCCTCCTCCTCCTCGCTCTGGCAATAGCGCTCCCGCCCCTTGCCGTGCCCGCGGAGAGACCGGTTGTGGTTTTGCCGGTCGGGCTCCTCGGCCTCCCAGGAGCCCTGGCGCTGGGGGTGGCGGTGCCCCCGGAGGTGGCCCCGCTGCTGCTCTGGCTCCTCGGGTTCCCAGGACCCCTGGAGGCGGCGGTGGCCCAGGCAGTGGGCGCGACGAGGCTCCGGCTCCTCGTAGGGGTCGGTCTCGATGTCCATGCAGGAATCCGCTGGGTCAGTGTACGCAGAGTCGCGGCTGCCCTGCGTCTCCGAATCAAAGGTGTCCTGGCGGGAAAGGCCCCGGGCGGCAAAGTGGGAGGGGGGCGGCGCAGCGCGGATCTGGCCATGCCCAGCCAGCTGCCCCGCATAGTCGTGCAGGCTGGTGTGCTCTGGGTCGAGCGGCTCCTCCCCATGCACTAAGTAGGGTCCCTGGTGGAAAGAGGCATTCACCACACACCATGCATGAGAAAGGGAGAAAGGAGACAAGAGTTAGTGCGGCCACGACACAGCAGCAGCAGCAGCTGCAGCGCCCCAAAACAGGTTAGCACAAGGGGTTCTCAAACTCTGGCCTGGCAAACTGCATGAAATCTTAGGGAAAGTTTCCCCTGCAAAGACATACGATTTTTCTGGACCTGGGAGTTAAGCAAGTCAAAAACAAGAACAAAAAAGCATGGATTTTAGACCCCCTCGCAGATGGGGATGGAAAGATCCATTGGTTTCAGCTCCTCACTTTTCCCCATCTCAAATTCAGATCTCTACATTTCTACAGCCATTTGAAGATTGTTTTTTTTTTAAAATCCTCATAAAACTTCTCCAACAGGTTGGTGCAAATTTCTCCTAATAAACCTTTTTTTGTACTGAATTTAGATTAATGGACACATCATTGTAAGCAATTTCTCCTAACAGATTGCATTTTACTGTGTTATTTTCACTAATATATTGTGCACGTGTCCCCCTAATGCACACATTTTTGCAATCTTTGTTCAAGTGGAGGACTGCATTGCCAAATCCGTGCACGTGTGAATCTTGAAGACTGGCTGGGTTTCGGTTCTCAAATTGTTTTGGAAAGTGCAAATTTCTTAAGGTTTTGGCTTCAAATGCGAATTGAACTGAATGTCTTCCCCATCCCTACTAGCAGAAGCCAGAAAACACTTGCAAAAGAGGGAGATGGGGGTGGGGAGTTTGGGACAGTTCCAGGCAGAGATCCTCAGTATGGTGATCTGCCACTTTTGTCTGAAATTGCTCTTTGGACATGGCATTCTATGCATGGTGCAGAGCACAATATATGGAATAGAGCAGGGATGGGGAGCCTGGGGCTTTCCAGATGTTGCTGGACTACAACTCCTATCATCCCTAGCCACTGGCTCTGCTGGCTGGGGCTGATGGGATTTGGAGTCCAACAACATCAGGTTCCCCATCCCTGCAGCAAAATATGGTTTCAAAATATGGTTCAAAACTTGCATCTCAATCTACCCCTTTGCCTCCTCCAAGGTTATAGAGAAATTGGGGCTTCCCATGGTTTGCACCATGTTAGAAAGAGGCTCATCATCACCCTGTTTGAGAACTCATCAGTTAGTTAAGACATAAGAAGATAGTTAGCATCACACAGAACACATACAGAATCACCTGTGCTGATCAGCTGGACCACCTGCTGTTATTTATATGTAAAAGCAGCAACAGCAGTCACTTACCACGCCATGCAATAAAACAGCACTGGGAGCCAGATGTGAAGGTGGTAAACTTATTGACAGCTAAACACCTTTGGGGGAATGGTGGTCACTTCTGTTTAACCACTTCAGAGTTTGCCCTTTTCTTTTTAAGAAGGTGACACAACACAAACAGCATGGGGTTTCCCATCATAAACCCAAACATGCATTTGAAGCATGTCCAAATTCACATTTGAACAATGGGCAGGCATCACGCCACCCAAGCAAAAAAGTAGATTCTGCAATAATAAATCTATTTCTGCTCAATGCAAACTTCTTCTTCTTCTTTTTAGCTCACAAGAGAGATGAGTTTGATGGAGCTCTGTTCAGCTTGCTATGCTTGGCAATCGGTCCTTGGCTTGGCCAAGGTTTAGGCAACGATGCAGGACACCGTCAATGTAAAAAGTCACCCAGCTCTGGCGGCGAGATTCTGACAATATGGTTTTGCCTGCCAGTAAATGCTTTGCACTGAGGCCATGGGAATCAAGCGGACAAGGTTATATTGATGAGGTATAACCACTGATGCGAGCTACTGCAGCCACAACTGCTCCCCAGCCTCCCAAGTAACATGACGTCCTGTCACTAGGTGGCAGAAACTCAGCAGACCACGGTTATTGTGAAGGAATCCATAAGGTCATAGACTTCGTGCTCCTGCCAGATTATCCAAAGTGGGGCCCCGTACAAACCCTGTCACCTTACAGACCCCTTTAGTCCAGTGGGTTCCTGCCACTTGGTGACTAGAAATCACTGCTTGTTAGAAAAGTGGATTGTGAAGCAGTTGCCCAAATTCACCCTGTGTGCTAAGAGAATGGAACAAAGTATGTGTGGCAGATGGGAGTGGGAGGGAGGCACTACCTGCAGGGCCAAAACGGGTCTTTGAGGGCAACTCGGCAGCATAATGGACCTGCCCCTGCTGGAAACCAGGCTCTGCTTTCACACAGCACACTGGAAAGCCGACTGACTTCTTTCCCATGAGCAGGTGGAGGAAAATCCTTCCTTTGTGATGCCGTTTTAGATCTGGTTCAGAGCAGCCCACAGAACCTGCCCTAAACGACAAACCCACTTTTCCTAGCTGAGACGCTTCTCTGATGTCCCCAGGAAGCATTGCTCGAAAGATAAGAGACGGCGGGGTGTAGGGCGGGAGAGATGTGCTGGTGACTCGCCGAGGTCATCCTTTAATCAAAGTCAGATTGCGAGGGAAAGGGGTGTTTGTGTGTGTACTTTAGCAGGACAGCTTCGGAGAAGGGGCAGGGAGGCGAAAGAGAGATCGCCTTGACTGAACAGCAGCACTGACAAGTCCTTTGTAGGGTAGGGGGAGCCCTCATTAGCAAGGCTTCCCTGTGCTCGTTTCTTCATTTCCGAACAACTATCTCGGGTTTCCCCGAAAGCTACAGCTCGTGCTCCTCCACCCGGACAGCTCCGCTCAGCCCCTGGTCCAGGCTGCCCCTCGCTCCCCAGAACCCCAGGTTGCGCTTGAGCGAGGTCAGCACTTGTACCTGGAGGTTGGAGACCGGGGCGGGGCTGGCAGCCAAGGCGGCCGTCGCCATGGTGCGGGTCAGCAGCGGATTGGGCGGGTTGCTGCTGGGAGGGTGCGTGGCCTTCCAATAGGCTTCGAGGTACTCGGACAGGTGTTCGCAGGCATCTTCCAACTGGTTCTCGTCCAAGATGATGTCAAACATCTCCTGCAGAGACAGAGAGGGCGGGGAATGGGAAGGATTCAGCCCTGTGAGCAAGTGCAGAATGATAGGGGCAGGGGACCAGGAGTGGAGGCATGGGTTGGGTAGGGTTGCAATGGTAGTCGCTAGTGGGCTGGCATAATGACTGTGTAGCATCTGCTTAAATCAGGGGTGGGGAACCTGTGGCCCTCCAGATGTTGCTGGACCACAATTTTGGGAAAGGGCCAAGGGTTATTGGTAGAGCAGCTGCCTTTCATGCAGAAGACCCCAGGTTCAATTCCCGGCATCTCCAGATAGGACTCCCTGTCTGAAACCCTGGACAGCCACGGCCATCAGTGTAGACAATATAGAGCTAGATCAGGGCAGGCCAACTTTTCATACCAAGTGGGCCACAAGAGTACTTTGACATGGAACCTGCAGGCCGCACACTGCCTTGTTGTGTGGGAGAGGGGAACGAGGCCAACATTTGACACACACACAAACACACAGCTCTTGCACTGCCTCCCCAAATTTAGCTGAGAAAGGCACCAGGCTTAGGGAAGGAGATGCAAGGCTATGGGCAGGGTCCTAGAGCCCTCCCTCCCCCTTCCCAAAGCCAGGAAAGCAGTAACTAGGCTTTGGGAAGGAGGAGGGAGGACTCTAAGACCCAGTCAGAGCCCTCATGCCTTCTTCCCAAAGCTCAGCACCTCCTTTACTTGGCTTTCGGAAGGCAGCGCAAGCTCTTGTATTGGTGTGTGTGTGTGTGTGTGTGTGTGTGTGTGAAATGAGCAGGGGTTCGCACCAGCAGGGGCTGATGGGAGGTGTAGACAGGAGGACACCAGGTTGAAATGGGCTGGAAAAGAGCATGAGGGAGATGCACCACAGGACTCACAGGGGGGCACTGCGCCAATTTGTCCGATGCCACCATCTGCACATTCAGGTGCTTGGCTTGGGATTTGCCTCTTGATTTCACCAGTCTCTGCAGCACCTGTTGGGTAAAGACATTGGGGGAGAGGGAGAGAAGAAATGTTAGCGTGCCCAAGGGAGCCGGGAACAGGACTGGAAAGGAGGAGGGCCCTGCCCCAAGGGTGCTCCTGTTCCTAGTCTGCCACACCACTGCAGCTAGCCTAACAAGGATTAAGCCTCAGGAAACATTTTAGGGTGTACAATCCTTACCGGGGAGGAAGCCTTCACGAACACAGCGAGACTTGTCATCCACAGGATCAAATCAACCCAAGAAGTAGGCAAAACCCTCCCTCCCACCCCCAAATCCAAATGCATCACACCTCAATGTTAGCCAAGTTGCTTAGCACCTGAAAAAGAACCACCCCCTCCCCTGGCAGTAAAAAACACAGCAACAATGAATGACAATTCATTACCGTTTCATGACACTTAGCAGCCTGAAGCAGCTGCCTCACTCTGCCTAATAATCAGGCTGGAAGGAAGGAGTCCAAGGTGGGTAACTCACACAGCCTTAAAAGTTCTATCTCTCATAGCGGCAAAAATAACTTTGAAAATGCGATTGCAAGAACAGGACATACATAATTAAATGACAGGCAGGAAGGAAGCATACAAATGCTGGCTGTTCTTCAACTCTCGTGAAATTTGGATCTTTTGATGGTTGATTTACATATTTTTCCTCATAGAGCAATTAACAATTCCAGGATTTTTGCAGAGGGGAAGGGCCACAGCTCAGTGTCTGAGCACACAATTTGCAGGCAAAGGTCCCTGGCAACTCCAGGTAGAGGGGGGACAGGAGCCTGTCTGAAATCCTGGAGAGCTGCTCCCAGTTATTGTGGACAACCTTGAACTAGATTAACCAAAGGGCTGATCACTGGTATAAGGCAGATTCCTGAGAAACCTACGGTGGTTGTTTAACACTTGCCAGGTTTTGTAAGAAGTAACTTGCAAGTGATGTTAATTACATTACATTAATACATGATCTGGGACGCAGGTGGCGCTGTGGTCTAAACCCCTGAGCCTAGGGCTTGCTGACCAGAAGGTTGGCGGTTCAAATCCCTGCGATGGGGTGAGCTCCCGTTGCTCAGTCCCTGCTCCTGCCAACCTAGCAGTTCAAAAGCACGCAGTGCAAGTAGATAAATAGGTACCTCCAGTGGGAAGGTAAACGGCATTTCCGTGCGCTGCTCTGGTTCACCAGAAGTAGCTTAGTCATGCTGGCCACATGACCCAGAAGCTGTACACCGGCTAGTAAAGCGAGATGAGAGCCGCAACCCCAGAGTTGTTTGCGACTGGACCTAATGGTCAGGGGGTCCCTTTACCTAATACATGATATTCATGTATGTTGGGCACTTGTCTGCCTTTTTGCAGTGTCTGCCTTTTTCTTAAAAAGAAAAAGAGCCCCACCCCCCAAACCCCAGAGTCTGGTATTTTATACCACACACTCAAATATGCATTTGAAGCACATCTGAAGTGTGGCAGGGAGCCCCCTCCCAAACTATGGATTTTGCACTCATAAATGTACGCTTAGTGCAAACTCACATTTTTAGCCCACAAGGTAAATGAAAGATGGATCTGTTTAGCTTGGCATTCCTGTAGCTACACATACAAGCCTTTGGACAGGGTCGGCCCTACAAGGAGGCAGAGTGAAGCAGCAGCCTCAGGCGCAGATGCTGAGGAGGGGTGTGTGGCCAGAGCTATGAGTGCCATGTGATCTGCCTTATGCCCCCTACATTATTCTGCTGCCCTCAAGTGCTGAGGAAGTATACTTTCACCAGTATTGGAGTAACATAAAACTGCCAGTCCAATTGGCTTCTGTGCATGACTTGGGGGAGGTGCCATCTTGTCCTCCGCCTCAGGCAGCAAAACGCCTTGAGCCGGCCCTGCCTTCGGACATGGTACGTTCTAATCTGCTGTTCTTACCCTCACTCCTATTCTGAATGAGATCTGACACCAAAATAGTCTAAGATCCTCTGCCAACCTCTTCTCTAATCCCAGTGCCGTTAGTGTGATCGGGAGGAAGAAAAGACAAAGGCTGCTCACCTTGGGGGACGATATCTTGATATAGACGATAATTGGCGCTAATGAAGTCTTGGACAGTTGAGCCGGGTGATTGATGGTATCTGCATCCAGGGCTACCAGCTGCAGGGTGCGGGCCAGCTCAAAGATGCGCTCAATCTCACTCTGCACTTCAGCTATGGAGGCAGAGGGCAAGCCAAGTGGCAGGGAAAAGGAAGACATGGTCAACATCGCTATGCAAAGAAACTGCAGCATCATTCATACCTCCCTTTTGCTGTTCCAGATCCTGTTAAGCATTAAAGGCTCTACTTCTGCAGCCTGCGCAGATTTTGCCATTATTCATTATTCTCACTTGCAGGTTAAGACCCTACAGGTTGCAAAATGTTGCACTTGTGAAAAAAAATGTGCAGGTCAACTCTTCTGTCCCCGCGGACAGAAAACCATTCCTTGGGCTCCTGAATAGTCAACAGTCAGCCCCGTTCACAGATCTGCATTTGATTCTTGGCAGCACTATGGCAAAGCAAGGGGAGGTGGACGCCGCAAGATTTTGGGCACAGTTAAAAGGGAGGCAAATTTCTGGCCTGGAGAACGCATTCCGTTCCCCTGTGCAAGAGCCAATGAAATGAACAGGAACTGCGCAGCACCTATTCATTTCAGTGGGGATTGTGTAGGAAAACATCCCCATGGGTTGTTCCTTAAGTGAAAGTATGTGTGTGTGTGTTGTGCAGATGCCATTTTGATTTTCTACTTCAGGCATGCGTTAAGTGGCTGGCTGGCAGACAAAGATCTCCTTGCTCTGCCCCCCCCCCCAAGATTGCCTGCAGGTACTTTGGGTGCTACTTTGGGCTGTCCACTAGCTGCTCTGCATGTGGGACGCTGGATATGGGCTTCTTATGGCTGCCCAGGAGCATCTTGTGTTCTTGGGGATGTGGCCCTGCAGGTCCCAGCATGAGATCCAGTGTGGCGTAGCGGTCAGAGTGTCAGACTGGAGAGACCCAGATTCAAATCCCTTGGGCCAGTCCCTTTCTCTTTCAGTCTTGCCGACCTCACAGGACAGTTGTGAGGATCAAAAGGGAGAGAACTATCTTGAGGAAAGATAAACAATAAGTTCCTTTCAATGGACTGTGCTGAGTGCCCCTCACTTTTTCTCCAGTAAGAAACCATGCAATAAATTGCAAAGTTTAGTTACTTTCACGTTAAAAGTGGGGCATGATCCAGGCAAAGCCCAGAATTTTGAATATATCATGGGTTCCAATGAGGAGCCGATATGTGATTTAGGCTGCCATCCTATACTTGCATACCTGGGAGTAAGTCCCACTGAACTCAGTAGGTCTTGCCTTCCAAGTAGACATGTATAGGACTGTCCTGTAGCTCTGTTCTCGTTAACATCAATGGGCTCTGAGATTGCTTAGCCAAATTTCTTAACTAGGCTGTAGCAGAACAAAAAACAGTCCCCTCTCCTTTTTCAGTCCCTGAGCAATTTCCCCCAGCAAGAAACGTTATTTACTTATTTTCATTTATAATATTCCGATTCACCTGCCCACCCCCCACCCCCCACATCAACTCCACATTTTGAGTTCAGGTTTAAGAAATACTCTGGTAAAGAGTCTAGCAACTGAAAAGATAGTGAGAACGCTAAGACGGTGGTGACTCACCATTTTTTCACTTCCCAAACACGAGGGCGAATTTCAAAACAAACAAAAAAAACCTTATTGCTTTTGGGCGAAGCCAAAGCGTAGGTGCGCTTTTGTTCTGTGTTTTTGAAATTCCCCCTCCCCCTCCTCTCCCAGAAGGAAAAGCTGTTTTCGATCTTTTTTTCCATTTCAACAAAACATCTTTCCCATTCTGCGGAGGGGGAAGTTAAAGCTAGTTAAATTTGCACTGGAGGGGGGGCCAACCGAGAGCTTGCGGGGGCTAAAGGTTACGTACCCAAGACATCTGTATCAGGAGCAGAGAAAGGAAGAGGAGGCACAGACACAGGGGAAAGAAAATTGTGGGAAGCAGGGGAGGAGGGGGAAAAAAAAAGAGAAGAGTGAGTTGGATTTGTTGGGGAGCAGTAAAAAAGAAAAAAGAACCCCCAAAGTCTGATGCCATAGCAGGGGGGGGGGGGGGAGACTGAAAACAGAGAAGGCAGCTGAGGTATTAATTAAGGAGCGTCCTGTTTCCCCTCCCCTTGCCCCATGCACGGAGGTAGGTTTAGACAAGATGGCAACATATCCCATGATGAACTCGAACGCGGACAACACTTCTGACACCGAAACCTGGACTTTTGGGAACAGTTTCCACACTATGCATTATGATGCGGGGGTGGGGTGGGGGAGAGACTCTCACAAGCACACCCAAGTGTGTCCCTCTCCAACCCAGGATACAGATATTTCATGATACGGAAACAGCCCTGGTGCTCAGCTCAAGAAGATCGCGGAGGTCTTCCTTCTAATGGGGCAGTTTTGTTGGTCCCACCTGCCCCTGAGATCTGGCTGTCAGGGGCATAGCATGGGTTGCCGGCACCCAGGGTGAGGCAAGCGTTGGGCCGCCCTGGTGGACTGGGAAGCTGTCAGTCCTTTCTCTGGCCACTGTGTAACCAATGAAGTCTCCAGCAGTGCTTTCCCACCTTCCTCTTCCTTCCTCCTCAGTGGGCGGCACTGGTGCCCTCCCACCCTCTCAGCCAGTCCAGGAGCAGGGCACGTCCAGGTATCCCTTCACCTGGCCATGAGGAGAAGGAGGTGCTGCCCCAGCCTTGAAGGCCTGGCCTGGGTGTGGTTCCAGCCTCAGTAAGGTAGCCTGTCGGGGCACCTGGTTGTGCCCCCTCAGAAATTTAGCCGCCCTCTCCCACGCTATGCCACTGCTGGCTGGTCTTTACTAAGAGGCAAGTATTTAAGTATGACAGGCGCCCCCTGTGGAGCTCCTTGGAAATAGAGGTTTGGCGGGAGCAGTATCTTCTAAAAACAGTGTTATTCAGACGGGCTTTTCAAACCTGACGTTCCCTGCCAACCATCTCTTACTGATGTGGTTGACGTGCACAGCGCTGCGTGGTATTTTATAACACAGCGTGGCTTACAAATACGTACATATATAAATAAGTTTGTGACTGGGTAAGAGGAGTTCTGCCAGGGACAGGGAGAGAAGGGGCATTGCCGCAAAGCATTATGGGAAACCCAGAGGAATCCGGGAAAAGCTGCTCCTGGCTGATACAGATCAGAGGAAAGGCAGGCTAAGAAAAGCTTTTGAAAACGGGTGCCGTGCAAGGTGTTAGGTGCCATGCAATCACAAAGGCAAAGTCACCCTTTTTGCCTCCCTCTTCCCACGCGGGAAAGGCCTTGGGAGAAAATGTTGCCAAGAGATGGCAAAGAGCCAAGCTTTTCTCCCAAGGTCTGAGCGCAGCCTTACCCAGGCTAGAGCGGGTGCTGGAGCGTTCGATGATGGTGTGTTTGCTGGGGTTGTTGAGGACCGAGCGCTTGGCCAAGGAGATATCAGCTGTCACACGTGTGATAGATATTCTGTGAAGGACAGGAGTAGAGGCTCAAGGGGGCAAAGGTCATTCCCCACAGGCATCCCAGATTACCAGGACTCTTTCATCCTTGTCGCTGTGCTAAAACACAGGGAGTCTTAACTACCTACAGTACTAGTGAAAGTCCTTTTAGTGTCCACTTAACAACCCCCCCCCCAAAACCTCAGGTTTTTAAGGGTGCTTCCTGTCTATCAAGCATTTATTCCAATTTGCTTGTGGGGAGGTTAGATGACACTGCATCAAAGCAAGTGTCATCCCACACTGTGCAGTGCATCCCCCTCACTTTCCTAATCGCAGCATATCTGATCTTTTGGGAAGGTGGGGTTGTTGCATGAGACCTCCCAAACAACTATAATTGCTCAGCCTGAATTTGAGGGTGTGTGACTGAATAGCAACAGTCTGGAAGTGCCCTACAACTTCATGAAATAGGAAAACAGCTTTTTTGTTTTTGATTTTAAGGCAATTGGATCTAGCTGTGTATTCACAAAAACTGGAGCACCTTAGCAAAAGTTTCTTGTCTTTATGTCCAGGAAATGGGGAAGAAGCATTTGGAAATGGACCAATGCTAATGGGGACGGCATAAAACTTATTGTGGGAGGCAGAAAATCTGCCCCCCTTCCATTTCCTGTGGTCTTCATTCAGGTTTCCCCTATGGTAACTCCAGCACTAGGATCTTGATACAAGGATCACAGAACAAATGGAAGATATTAGATCCCCACCCGTCCCCAAGGCTTCTGCTCACACCTGCCATCGAATCGGCGTTTCAGAAAATCAAACAAAGCTTTCTGCATCATGTCCGTCACCTGGGAAGGTAAAGGGGGTTGGGATTGGGCAGAAAGACAGAGAAGAGGAGGAGAAGAAGAAAAGTCAGAAACCGAAAGAGTCACATGCATAAATGTGGGTGGGGAAGAAATCAGGGTGCATCTTGCTTGTGCTAGTTCTTGGTAAAAGCTCATCAAAATGGAGACCCACCCCAAAGCTTCCCTACCTATTTCCACCACTTCAGACTCGTAGGTGTTAAAGTCACAGCTGGATGCCCACCCATTGGCAGAGAGACCCAGAGGATTACTAAGAACAGAGTGAGGAACCAATCAACGAGGGCACTGGTGGCCGAGATAGGAGGGATGACCTGTAGGAGGTAAGCTCAAAGAAACAGAATTGGGAGGAGCCACAGCAACTCAGGACATGTCAGTCCTGTTGCCAGGCAGATATCCTGGACAGGGCTTGAATGATGGACTGGGAGATGAGGACACTTGCCAATCTATAGCAGCCCCCTTGCCCAATTCTCTTGGAAAGCACATGCCCCCTCAGCCCTACTTTCTATGCATGCCCTAACTCTCTCCCCATGAACTCTCTAAATGCCTCACCTCATACCCTTTCAAGGATGGGCCTACAAGAATGATGGGCCGCATGGAAGGAACCACGTCATAAGGTGGCACATGCTCCGCCTGAGAAGAGAGAAGAAGACATTAGACTTGCTCCAGATCCAGGCTACATCAGCGCTGCAGGCACCACTGTTTTTTGGAAGCCTGGCAATTTCAGCGATTCTTCTAAAGGGGAGACAGCACCTTCATTTTGTGGGCATGGGGGAGGAAAGCTGAGTTGTGGGTGGCAGGAAGAAGGGTTGCTGAGGGATCTCAGCCTTCCAGATCCGACACCAACACTAGCCTGGGCATTCAAGATGGACCTAACAGAAGAAGACCTTCATGCAGCTGCAACCAAGGTTTGCTTTTGAGCTTACCTTAAAGAAACAGGGGCCTGTATCTGGCGGGGGCGGGGGGGGGAGCAAATCTCACACACAAACTTTGGGGTTTCATGGTCAGCTTCCTCACAGTTGCCAACTTCGCAGGGGGAAAGCCCGCTGGGTAAATTAGGCAGGGCCCACAGGGAGCCGCCACCGCTGTCATCTCATCTGATTATTTCGTAAGCTTACTTACCGATTTCTGCTTCTGCTTGGCTATGTCCAGTGATCGCCATTAATGGGCGGGGTGGGGACACAGGGGAGGGGAAAGGAGAGACAGGCAAGAGAAAACAAACAAGGCATGCGTGTTACTGACAGCTCACTCCAGCGGAAGCACAGGCAAGGCACAAGAGAGAGAGAGAAAACTAGTGCTGAGAAAAGCAGAAAGGTGGCAGCTTTTCAGAGTTTGGGCAGGGAACAACCTTGCCTTAATTTAGAATTGCGTCCTTTTCCTCCATGCTGTCCTGGCCCACCCTGGTGGACAGACGTGGCTCATGGTGGTATGCCCATGAATCTCTCAAAACCCAAATGACACATTGGCCAGAGCCACCGCCGGCAACGTGATTGGCCTGGTGGCTCCTTTTGCCACCGCAGGGAGCTGTCAGGAAGGAGGCACTTTTCAGGGAAGAAGTGGTGCTGGAGAGAGGCCCTGGTACTTTTGCAGCCAGCCACTCTACACTCAAAGCTGCCCTCCACCCAGACAAACTTCTTCCCATCCACCTGTATTTCAGATCCTTGCAACTCTGCGGAGGGAAGTTTCAGGCGTAAGGTGGCTGGCAGGGAAAGCACTCCCTTCTCTGCTGCAAAGCACCCTTGGGCTCCTAGTGTAAAATACAGTTCGGCCCTCTGGGGATTCCCATCTTGAACCCTGAGGTTGCTTAGCAACCAGCCTCCCTCCGGACAACTTCCTCCCACTATTTGATCCGCAAGGAGGTAAAGAAGGGCCTGTGGAGGCAAATGCCATACCTGGATGGAATTTACAGGGCAAGTGTGGGTCACCACGAGGAATGCCCCTCTTATGTGAAAGCCACTGGAACATCCCATATTCATGCTTTCTTATGGGGCGCTGCAGTCCTACGTCCAAGCGAAGGGCTTGACTATTTCACTCACTTCGCTCCCATGCTGGAACGTTCCATTGCTATAATTTCCACAGGTGAGGAGAATGGATTATAGAAGTGGAGCATTACTAGTATCCACATATGGGAGGGACACATGGAACATACCGCTTGCATGTTTCCCATGGGGGGGGATTGGGACCTGTGACTTTCAAGGGTTTACACTGGGAAAAAGAAATGGGAGGATCATAGAATTGTAGAGTTGGAAGGTCCAACCCAATGCAATGCAGGAATCCTGCCCACAGTCATTTCTGGATGAAGAGGATTACTAGAGCATTACATTATTATCACTGTTCAATTACTAGATTTCTCAGGATGCGTAAGGCCAGGGGGGAGAGGGGAAAGGAAGCACATTATATCGGACACATCTTCCACCAAAGCCCAAGTGAGGGTATGAGTTGGTTGCCAATGCATCTTTTAACTCATACAAGGATGGAGAATGTGTGATCACTGGAACATACCCTTCTGAAACACGCCTTTTGTATGCTCAGGCAGGTGACAAACACAATCGCGTATACACTTTACAACCGTAGTACACGTTGGTCTTTTCCTCGTAATATGCAGCAAATCGGCTCGGAATGTGCATCCATGGGAGATCAGGACCACAAACCCACTTCCAGAACATGCCACTCCTATCACCCCCATCATTTGCACGAAAGCGCTCGATCTCTGGGCAGAAACAAGCCTACACACACAGGCAGGCATACTTAGGATGGCACAGCAAGCAGGTGCGAGGCAAGAGGGGGCACCATTACCTTCTTAAAGAAGGGGCGGCGCTTGGTGGTGGAGGGGGGCGTGGTGACGCTGCTAACACTAGTCTTGGGGGTTCGTTGGTTCTCCTCGGTGACCTCCTCCTCCTCCTCCTCTAAGTCAAGGGCGTCTGGGTCATAAGCTAAGTTAGTCATGTCCAAGGTACCTGGGAGGAGGATGGAAGGTGAGGGAGGGAGGAGATAAAAGGTAGGGGAGGAAAGGGGGGGGGAAACCGGGGGGAAATGCAACAACAACAGCAACCAAAGAATGAAAAGCACTAATGGAATAGGGTGAGAAAAACAAATGAGGAGGAACAACCAGAAACAAAAGAAATAAACTGATTCGTGTATCCAGAAGAGGAACATAAATAAATAAATAAATGGAATGGAATGGAATGGAAAACTCCAAATTTCCACAGTATATGAGCATACGGGGGAGAAGGAGGCAGCAATTAGGCAATGAGAAGCCTGCCATGTGGCTATTAGGACAGAATTTAGGCCTTGTCTGTACACGGATTAAAGTGGTAGAGCCCTGAACTGATGGTGTGGATTGTACCGCTTCAGACTGTAGATGTGGGGATCCTGTGTTTTGTTTTTGCAACAGTGGGGGGGGGGGAGGAACTAGCACAGCAGGGAGCAGGCTGGACTGGAACCTCCTCTCCCCACTGCATTAGTTTTTGATCAGCAAGGAGATTTTTTTAAAAAAAAAGTGGGAGAGGATTCAAATAGGACACCGCCATCTACAGGATGAACTGGAAGAGTCTGACATGACCACCTCTTTCTGTTGCAGGTGCAGGTGAGCAATGCCCTTCAGATGCTTCAAACACGCCTCGTCCCACAGAAAGATGGAAAAGTATCCATCTGGGATGGTGGTGGCAGTTATGCCGTTCTCTGTTGGGCGTGAGTAGCCTTACCAGTGGCAGGCGGGGTGGGTCTCCGGGGGCCAGTCACCACATCTCCCAGGCTGGAGGTGGAGTTGTCTCCTGATTTACTGCAAGACAGAAGAGCCATTAAAGTGAAGCAGGGAAACAGGAAGAGGTTTTGGGGTGGGGAAGAGCTGTGGCAAGGGGGAAGAGCCTCTGAGTCCAAGCTCAGCACCTTTTCACTTGCAAAAAAAGTAAACTTCTGTATCCCAGTAAGACTTCATAGTCCTTGGATATACATCCATCAACATGGCATTCTGCACTACAGATCTACGCCCCAGTTTCAGATTAGCTCAGCTGTCAAGTGTCCCATCCCTTAGACACTACACAGAATGAATTGGCATTAGCCATGGGGACTACAAGAATGAAATAGGGTTGAACTGGTGTAAATTGCATGAAGGCTAAGGCAGAGGTGGCCTCCCATTTGTCTTCAATGGACAGACAAGGCTAGGTCAAGGATCAGGCATCCACTTAGAGAGACTTCCACATGGATTTCAAGATCCACATTTTGCAGTCAGGGTGTGTTAGACTAGTGGGATGCATGTCCGTCTCATTTTAGTTTTACTCTGGAGAGGACGTTTCAGAAAACAGCCACAGGCCTCCAGAGGAAAGATGGTCTGAAATTGACAGACATCTATTCGCTCTAACACAAAATTTCTTAAGGTCAATGTAGATAAAGTCCTCAGAATTCTTTTGTTTTGATGAAAGCAAGTTGCTAGCTCTCTTGATTGTGGAGGAAGGTTGGCTATGCAAGGACACTACCTGGGAGCTGCAGTTTGTTAAGGGTGCTGAGAATTGTTAGGAGGCCTCCTTTTCCTCTCCCAGATCTACAGTTCCCAGAGCTCCCTGGGAAGAGGAACTGATTAATAAATCTGTGCAAACTGTAGCTCTGGAAGTGGAATAAAGGGGCCTTCCAACAACTCTCAGCACCCTTCACAAACCACAGCTCCCAGAATAATTGGGGGGGGGGGAGGGAATCCATTTCTCAGTGCTGTAAATGTATGGTGTGAATGTGGCCTAAAGTCCATCCTGGCAGGTATTGCCAAGCATGCCTGGTAGAAGCCAAGGAGCTTTTTAGGAAGAGGGGTTTTCAGCCCTGCTACAAGACAGCCTTTCCCTGAAGATGGCAGGGGCTGAATGTGGGACCCTGTATGCAGTGGATTCTGGGTGGCTCAGCGGCCTCTTCCTCCTGCATCCCACTTCATCCCAACCCACCTGGAGCTGAGTCGGTGCTGCCTCATCTTTTGCTCCTGCAGCATCCGCATGTTCTCCAGCTTGACGGGGCTGGGGATGAAGCCGACCTCGCAGCCTTCTTTGACCAGGCGTCCGATCCACCAGTCATTGTTGTATTTCTGGAGTGCAGGGAGACACCCAAAGCGGGCATGGAGAGATGAGGCTGTAGCTTGTGGGTGTGCATGTGTGAGTGGGTGGACCGCCAGCTTGCCCCAACAGATCACCCCTCACTGTCGCTCGCACATTTGGACCCCATGCAGAGAAGGGAGATGCTCAAGAGAGCCTCTCACAGCCCCTTTCTTGCCCAGCTGCTGCACAACTTAAAGAGTAATGGGGTGGGGGACAGGAGACCGAGGTCCTATGTGACACATTGTACCTCTTTGATATGAAGGAAGTCTTTGGGTTCAAAGGAAATAGACAGGCCTTGGACCGGCACATCGTCATTGGGAGATGGATTGTAGCCCACGTTTGTCCTCACAGCAAATGCCACTGGTTTGGTCTGCAAAACAAAAATACAGAAGCATTTTAGCAAAGCAGGGGGGAAACAGGTGAATTGTGCCCCATCAAAAGCCCTTTTCCAACAAAGAAAAAGCGACTTGCTTAATTTATTTCCAGGTATAAAAAAAACCC
Organism: Podarcis vaucheri; assembly: GCF_965113315.1. Taxonomy (NCBI): domain Eukaryota; kingdom Metazoa; phylum Chordata; class Lepidosauria; order Squamata; family Lacertidae; genus Podarcis; species Podarcis vaucheri. The sequence goes on from NC_138751.1 coordinate 28,751,335, forward strand.
CCATGCACTTTTCTGCCTTTTTAACAGATCAGTAAAGGGAAAAACACCCTTCTTTACCTAAGCAAGGGGAGGGAGGCATCAATGAATATGTTCTTCTTGACCCTTCTGGCTTTCAAGCCAATGGGCGAATGCATGCCTATATTGACGCATCTGTACCCAGAAGAGTGACTGAATGAAATCGCCAGATCACTTCGAAACTGGGGCTCCAATGCTCAGAAGAGCATCTCGTTCTTCCTGATGGCAAGCAGAAGCACCAGACATGATTCAAAATAGCAACATATAAAGCTCAGTGGGACAGCTTCTGCTTTGCATTCAGAAGGTCATAGAATCATAGAATTGTCGAGTTGGAAGGGACCCCAAGGGTCATCTAGTCCAACCCCCTGCAATGCAGCCCCAGGTTCAACCCCCAGCATTTCCAGGCAGGCCTGGAGAGTCGCTGCCAGCCTGTGTCAGCATCACAGAGCAAAATAGACCATTGGTCTGACTCAGTATAAGGCAGCTTCCTATGTTCCTAATGATGCAAAACAAAGAGGAAAAGCCACACCAATGTCCAAGGTAGGCCAGGGGCCTTTTTTTCTGGAATGGCTGATTTTATGCTCTGCGTATCTCACTGTCAAGGAGAAGGAGGTGGGAAAGCAAGCAGCCACTCCTGGCATGAATTCCACCTGAAGCAGCAAGGCAGAGTTGCCCCCCCCCCAACCCCAGGCCCCACAGTTAACCCGAGCCTAGTCAACAGATAGCTCCGAGACCTGCTGATGAAGGCAAAGGATGAGACTTGCTAGCTGAAAGCCCAGAGTCGGAGAGCTAGGGATGTTCTGGGTGCCAGCCACTCCCTCCCAGATCATCCTGGCAGCAAGGAGTTTGGACCAGATCCCAGCGGTCAAAACACCTCAGGCATCCTAATTGTGAGGGCTGCTGCGGCAACAGGCTGCGCCAAGAGCCAGTAAAGAAAGGGGGGAGGGAATTGGGAGGCTTAATTAGCTAATTGCATCCGTCAAAGTCCCAGGGCTGCCGTGAAAGCGGGAATTGCTGCTCCAGGGAAGGGAAGGATGGCTTGTGTGATGAGGGCAGAAATGGCAGGACCTCCCCACCACCACTTTCCCTGCTGGCCCAGGCAAGTGGGAAATGCTGGATAGACCAGCTGCGAATCCCCACAAGGTTGAAATACTGCACAGGGGATGGCCCCCTTACACTGGCCACTCAGCCACCCCACTTTGGGATTCTGCCTTCCTTCCCTATGACACTTTAAATAACCAGATCCCAACAATCCCCCTCCCACAACCAGGGGACAAACCCGAGAGTCTCTGCTCTCATACTCGCTTTGGATTTCAATCAATAAATCCTGGTCCTTTCTTAAAGATGTAGGAACAGCCCAAAATGTGCTATGTGCACTCTGTTTTAACTAGGCAGAGGTCACCAACGTGGCACCTGCAGAGGTATTTGTTGGCATCCATAGGGCTTCCCTCCTCCCTACTGAAATGAGGCCTGAAAGAAGCATAGAATAGGCTGCAGTGGATGCTTGGTTTGGGGTATATGTGTTTGTGGGGAGGCACTTATAACAATTCCTTTGATTTGCAAACTCCCTCTTGCTTCCCATTCTTGAATAACCCATCCACATCTGTCTCCCAGATGCAAGGGTTAAAGCCCCACATCTCGGCTTCCAGTCCATGTTTTAAGTGAAGACTTGATGGATGAATGGATTTTCTTGAGCTGCCCCTGGGCAATTTTCTGTGGTTGTGGCACCTGTTGCAGAAACATGCAACCTTAGGAAGGCAAGCCGGAGCAAGACACCTGTAGGGTACATAACAGAGTGTACTGAAAGGAGGACTGGGGCCCTGCCAACCCGCAGCAGAGCCTCCTGGCTTTTGCGGCATTGCTTTCTGAGGCCAGTTCGCTTCAATTGAGAGCAGGACTCAAACTTCCTCTTCCCTTTTCTGCCTCCTGGAGTGATAAAACGTTACCATGCCCATTAGCCAAATGAATTTGCGGGTGCCTGGCCAGCCTGCGATTTATGGGCATCGATGGGCTTGAGCCAGTTGTGAAGAACATGGTGAGAAAGTAGCCATGTGGCAGTCTGAAAGCCAGCATGGTACGGTGGTTCGAGTTGTAGCCTAGTGCCAAAAACACACGGGTTCAAATCTTCACTCAGCCATGATGTTCAATGGGCCAGTCCCCATCTCTCCATTGGACTTGACACCACAAGGTTGTTATCAGGAAAAACAGAGGAAGATACCATTTATAAAGTTAGCCCATTGGTTCCCCAAGTTCAGTATTGCTCACCAGTGACCCTCTAGGTTTCAGGCATAAGTCCTTCTCAGCCCTGCCTGCAGATACCTAGAACTGAATCTAGGAGTTTCTGCATGCCAGCCACAGACCAGATGACCCTTGGGATCCCTTCCAACTCTATGATTCCCACTTGACCCACTGAGTCACAGCCCTTCCCGTATTTAGTGTAGGATAAGAGGGGAAGAACCACATACACTGCCCTGAGCTCCTTGAAGAGAAGATGGGATATTGAACACAGTAAAGCAAAATTTAAAAACAGAAGTCTCCTTGGGACCATCAGAATGCCATTCATCATCAAGCTGACGTTTGCCTGGAATGCTCTGTTCTCAGTTGTACCTATGGAAAAAGGCGCCACCCATGTGACACACTGGAGTTTCTGCAGAAACAGAAAGCTGGGATGGGCAAGAGAATGACAAACAAACAAACTCAGGGGGGAAGTAGCAGGTCCCAGCAGAATCCCACGTTGGGTGCCTTGCTTGGTCCTGTCACATGCAAGATACACAACAGAGATTGAGATCTCTGATTGCTAGACTAAGCATGTTTTAGCCATTTGAATGCTTCATTTGACCAAAGTGATTTTGTGTAACTTGGATTGCCCGTTTTAATGCATGCCGGCTATTGTGTCATAATATCAACACACTCTCCTTCATGATCTCCATTACCTGGCATCCATTTTCCACTCCTGGCATTGACCCATCTGCTCTTCTGCAGGAGTGGAGAGTGGGACCCAGAGTCTCTCCCCCCCTTGCTCACATGACCTACTTAAAGAGCACGTGCATGGCTTCAAAATCATTTTCAATCCAGTTCTGCTGTTTGGTGTCCAAGTGGCATCCATAACACACAGCTTCATTCGCCAGCTCTGGCTGGTGATCCAGCTGCCACCCGAGAGAGAGAGAGATTGCTTCTGGCTGCAGTAATCCATGCTCTAACAGCATCCAAGCTGGACCACTATAATGCACACTGCATGGGCTTGACTATGGAGAGGATTTGGAAATTTTAACTGATAATAGAATAGCCAAGGCCATTCACTGAGTCTAGAGCCTATCACACCACTGTGAAAGAGCAGCACTAGCTGCCAGTTTGTTCCTGTGCACCATTCAAATAGATAGTGTGATTTGAAGCTTTTAGAACGAGGTTGGGGAGCCTGTGGCCCAAGGTAGCCCTTGGCCTAATTTCATGCAGGTAGTGGGAGCCTAAGGAATAGAAGGAAGGTGGGAGCTGGGGATGATGAGAAGAAAGCTGAAATAGATGCAGCAATAGAAGGACGAAAGAGAAACTCCTGTAAGAATTCGTGTAGACCTCTGGAAAAAATAATTATCTGTCCTTCTCCTTGCAACTTGGTGGATGGGGGAGGAAGAGCGGGCAGGAAAGGAGGGGCTCTCTCCACTTTAGGTTTTGGCTCTGGCCCTACTCACTGCTGGCTCCAGCTCCTCCCACTGCTGGCATTGTATCCAGAATACAGAATCCGTAGCTCAATAATCCCTTTAGCATTTTGATGGAAGCTCTCCTGCAGGGATATTTTGCTGCCAGGGGCTCAGAGGTAGAGGCCTACTGAGTTCAAAAGCACAGAGGCAGACAGCCAACTAGTCGAAGCAAAATATGGAGCAACTGAAATAAATTTGTAGCCCTGGTTTGTGTGTGCATGAACACTGAGCCCAAAAGTCAGTTAACTGATCCCACTGAGGCTTCCATAAGCCAGCTGGGCATCGTTGAAGTTAATGTTTCCCTCCCTTAAATTGCAATGATTGGTAACAGCCAGCTTGTTTAATTAACGTAAGGCAGTGTGGGCAAGAGTCAGCATTACGAAACTAGCCTTAACAAATCCTACACCGGCTGTGACCACCCGTGGAAGGGACATGCCCCCGGAGAACACCTGTAAAGGAGGCCACCTATGCTGTAGGCGTTGCAGGAAGCTACAGGGAGAAACAACCCACAGAAATAAAGGAAAAATTAAAATGAGGGAGGGTGGCAGAGTAGAAGGATGGAAGACCTGAAGTCCACAGAGCCAGCGAGACCACCCACTGCTGAGTCAGGCAGGGTCGCATCTATGGCATTCCCTCCCAGCAGGTACAGGATGTGATGGGTTGTTTCTTTGGTAGGGACAAAACACCCCCCTCCACTTTCCTCTCTTACATGCTGGAGGATGGGCCATTGGGATAAGCTGCTCCCCACAGACTCTCACATGGATCTCAATGGGACTCAGATCCTGAATCAGATCCTGACGCTAGATAGCTTTCCCCAGCAGGCTGCATTACGAAAACCATCCCCCCCCACCCTACCTTGCAATTTCTCTAGGATGCTTGAAGTTACTTTACCTTTGCCTTCTCCAGCTGTGCTAGGGCTTGGCGTTCTGCCTCCTTGCGCAGGGCCTCGCGATCTTCCTCCAGTGACACATCGGAATCCGAGGGCCGACTGGTGTAGGACTCAGCAGAACCCTAGAGGGAGGAGGAGAAAAGAGGGGTGGTGATGGGGTAGGTTAGGCTAGGAGGCAGGAAGCTGCCTTATACCAAGTCAAACCATCGGTCCATCTAGTGCTGTCTACTCTGACTGGCAGTGGCTCTCCAGGGTTTCAAAAGCAGGTGTCTGTCCTAGTCCTATCCGAAGATGCTGTGGGTTGAACCTTCTACATGCAAAGCAGATTCTCCACCGCTGGAAATCAGCAAGGACTCTGCCTCCCGGCTCCTCATGTGACCTTAATGCAAGGCCTTTGTTAACCAAGCAGGTGTAAGCAGATGCTGGCAGCCTGCGCTTCCTCCCCATCTCTTGTCTCACACCTGAGCCAGCAACCTCATCTGCCTGCTGGTTAGGCCTCTGGAAAGCATTTCGCTCCATCCTGGCATTGCATCCTGTCATTCCTGGGCAGCATAAGCAGCCCAGCCAGAGACACCGTTCGTAGGGGAATGAATCCCATCTGCTGCCTTCAAACTAGAGAGTACCTACTGCTGTTGAGCCATAAGGCTGGCGAGGTTGTTTGCCTTTGGAATCTGAGCTTAGTCTACACCCAGAACATTGGACAGCAGTCGTGATTTTAGTCATGCTGACTACAGTGTTTCTAACCTTCTTCTCCTGCGCTGGACAAAGGGCGCAGGAAGTTGCTGACCAGATGTGACATCAACAAGGGACAGCTAGGGATGAAATTTACATCCAGATGGAAAACAGAAGGACGGGTACCATCACTAACAACACACAGGGTCTATTCTTAGGGCAAGTCCTATACACTGGTCTCACAGAAAGGCAGCAAATTGTTAGTTACCTAACAATGAACTAATTGCTCGTGGGGTTTTCTTCCTCAGGTGCCAAAATAACTGGCCTTGGCGTTGGGCACAATGAAGCTTGGTTGAAAAGGGGTTGCCAACATTTGTTCCTCTGTTTCAGACAACACAATAACTTTCTATTCATTTCTTATAACTTATGGTATAAAACATGGAAAGAGTATAATGTACTAAGTCAGCTCTGCAAGACTAGGAGCGATTCAGAGAGATTTCAGTTACGTTTATTTGTGTCTGTCTCAAAATAAAAATTGAACAGTATGGAAATAACTAACACAGGAGATTTTACCTCACACCCAAATAGAACTACAACACAGACCATCTTAAAATGATGGGATTTCCTTGACAGATCACAACAGGACGAAATGAAAGGAAAAACGGTCCTTATTTTAACAAATATTAAAACAAAATAAATGTATTTGTGCCAATCTGAATAAAATTATGCGAAACCTAAATTAATAAATTAAAGCATAAAACCACATAACTGAATAAAAGCAGACTAAGGATAATTCTTGGAGGTTCTTAGGCATTTGCTTATTTTATATGGTCTCTTGCCACAGGAGGTTTCTGTTCCATGGAATATATATTTTTCTGTAAGAAGGTAGATTTTTAAATATATTTTTAATGAGCCACACCTTCACCCAAAAATAAATTTGAGAGTGGTATAAATGAACATTTAAAATCTATAAACACAAACTAGAACATAACCAACACCACAATGTAATTGAGTAGTTAATGTTTCTGAGAGTTCAGTGTGTGTGTGTGTGTGTGTTGCTGAATCTACCTGATTTAAACCAGTCAGCCAGGCTTCTAATAATGCTGGAATGGCAGTATAGGGAACTGCATAGACTCTAAAGTAGTTTTAAAAGCAATTTAAATCAAACTTGAAAATAATTACAAAAAGCCACAGGTTGGAGGATGACAAATGGTACGACATTGCCTAAGAAAGCATGTGTGTGTGTGTGTGTGTGTATACTTACACTGGCAAATAAAATAAAAAATACTATAATGCTATCTTATCATAAAAGTATTTGATAGGATTCTTGCTTCTCTTTCCAGCCTGGTCCTTCACATGCTTACTTAGAGGTTAATCCCACAGGGTTTACTGGGCCTTATATCCAAGTAAGAGCACACAAAACTTAAACTTTATGAATAAACAGGTATTTTCTCGACAGTTACTGAATCCTGGCATTCCCTTTCCCAAGTGAGGACACCACACATAGTCCCCTCATATATAGCTATAACCAAATTTTGCTTGTTTCTTCACAAAGTTATCCTCTGCCTTCTTAACAAACCAATAAAAAAAGTCCTAAACTGAATTGTTGTGGGATTTTTCTGTTCATCTGTGACCTGCCATCGCTCTTGATTATTTTCTTTTGAAAGAGACACTTTCTTCCTGTGAATGGCTCATTAAGGCTCAAAATGAGACGGGCCTTCTTACCCTTTTTCTGAAGAGAGGTAGCTTGACTGGGGTGAGAGTGAGGGGCTGAAATGTCACTGTTAATTAGCAAGCCCCCCTATGAGGCTAGGAGAGGGAAAGTAGGCTCACTGCAAGGACTAAGCTGGACTCTTAAGGGGGCCAGAACTCCACAGGCAGCTGTCAATCAATGTGGAAGGAAAGGATGGAGGGGGCTCACTTCCACCCCATTCTATGCAGACAACTTCTTGAGAACAAAAGCCAAATCTACTGGCATCTCTCCAATAGAAGTGGATTGCTTTTTTAAATATGTGTTGAACTCCAGGGGGATACAATCTATTTAATTATCTGCAATTGATCTCCTTCCCTGTACCTCCCTGCTGCGAAAGATGCAAACACAAAACAGGTCCTCACCAAATGCAGTCACGACAGAATAAGAGGCACAACCCAAATGCACGTCACAGCGCTCCCCCCACAAACCAAAAAGAGAAACTATGCTGTGGAGAAGGTGGAACAGATTTACAAATAAGGAAAGTCTTTCCGTGGCACTTTCCCAGAATGGAAGTGAGACCAGAGAATGGGCATCACTACACATTGCAAAGTTGCAAGGAGAGGAATCATAGCAGCCTGCAAAGATGGCACTTGCTAGCAAAGAGCCACAACAGCTTTGGATAGAGATGGCTGAATATCCAAAGAGTACCTCCTAATCCAAAACCAGCTAGCCATGGGTGGTCTTGAGCAAAACATAGCTGCAAGCTTCTTACACACTCTCTCCGGTCTCCTAAATGTCCACAACTTAACTTTTTGCCCTCCAGTTCCACTCCAAAATTGGGAAGCCCAGGTAGTGGTAACTTCTCTGAGCTTGACTGGATGAGATTACTTAAAGAGAGAGGGGTAGGGGGAGTCTGCACCCACAAAATGCACAAGATCCCAGACCTCCAAAAGGCGTGCTCGCACCTCAAGTGTAGCAACCTCAGCCTGATATTCACCAACATCTGGAATTAGGGAGGAGGTGGCGTTGCAATAGATTTACCCAAACTCCTTCCCCCTACAATAAAACCCTGACTATTCTTTACATAAATGATAGTATTTTAGGAATCTACATAATCTTCTGTAGTGATCGTGCCTAGACAGAAACCTGGAAACATCCCTACTAACAAAACACAGACACACACCGCACAAAGATGTGAAGAATGATACAAAACTTTTCCTGACAAAACCAATATTTGGGAAAAGATGGAGCCAAGAACACCCCCACAGTACAAATGAAGAGACCTGCCAGAGTGGCAGTTAAGGACTGCCACCCCCCCGCCCCCCGTTATACAGTTTTGGTCAGGGCTTCCAGTTAATGGATTTGGGCCCAGGATGTCACATTATCCTCTTTTTAGGACCTTTTGATTTATCTAGGGGAGGAGAATGTTCTTTGAAAAGAGAGAAGGGCGGAATGGAAGAGTTGAGATTCAGAGAGCAAACGGGATTCAGAGTGGAAGGTGAACATAAAAGAATGAGAAAACCATGGTGCTGATGAGAGGAGACTCTCCCCCGAGATGAGCTAGCAACAGGCAGACATGGATAGTGCGGGGAAGGACCCAAATCAGCCAGGATGCATTACTCACCGCTTCTGAATCATCATCCAGCTCGTACAAGGACATCCTGGCAGGTGGCGGCCCTAATAAGGTGAGGGACACCAGGAGCACCTCCCCAATTGGGCAAAGAGGAGGTCGGAGAATGGGGAAGCTCGACACTTCCAGGAACACAGAGGCTGAAGGTGCCAAAGAGCCAAGGATGTCCACCCCCCACCACCCTGCCTGCCACACTTTTGGAAAGAGAGAGAGAGAAGAAAGGAAAACCTGATTGAGAGGCTTGCTGGTTTGGTAGCTTAGCCTCCTGTGCTACAGGCAGGAGATGGAAAGAGCCAAGAGCTGGTGACGTGCCTCTGAGATGCAATTGGCTTACTCATTTATGTGTCATTTATTAGCAAAGCTGGTGTGTGGCCAGGGCTCTGTGTGTGTGCGCGAGTGTGTGTGTGCGTGCGCCTGGTCTCACTATTTAAGAACTTAGAAATTTTCAGAGTGGGTCCTGTGGTGGAAATGTTTTAGAGCACATTGGAACTTGGGTTGCTTCAATGAGAAACAGGTCTGTTTACACAAACCATTGTTTCACGTTAATAACTCCAGTCTCTGTATTTCCAAAGTAAAAAGCCACCTTGCATGCTTGTGGTTTTCTGGATCACAAGCACTGGGTCTTTCTAAAAGAACAAGGTTCTACAGCTGTGTACACCCTGTACAGTAGTACCTCGGGTTAAGAACTTAATTCATTCCAGAGGTCCATTCTTAACCTGAAACTGTTCTTAACCTGAAGCACCACTTTAGCTAATGGGGCCTCCTGCTGCCACTGGGCCACCGGAGCACAATTTCTGTTCTCATCCTGAAGCAAAGTTCTTAACCCGCGGTACTATTTCTGGGTTAGCGGAGTCTGTAACCTGAAGCGTCTGTAACCTGAAGTGTACATAACCTGAGGTACCACTGTACCTTTAAAGCACATCAGAAGCACATTTTCCCTCCAAAGAATTCTAGCTTACCCTTCAGGGCGTTACAATTCCCAGCAAACTTTAACCAACTGCAGTGCCAGAATTCTTTGAAGGAAAGAATGTTTCTGCTTTGAATGTGTTTTAAAGGTAACAGTATGCGCACACAACCTAGATCTCAGACTTTCGAATAAGTAAAAATGTGAAGGTAGTGTTCAAAGAAGCCTGAGACCTCAGGGGACCTAAATGGCACTAAATGACCTCTGGGGACTTAACTGGCCAGGAAGCAAGATGTCTCTGATCTAAATGATCTTCACCCATGTTTGCAGGAGCTGAGCATTCTGCATTCAGATATGACACTGCACTCCAACCAAATTGGTTTGTGAACAGTATGCCAGCGTAAGACTGGTACAAGGATTTTGTGGCCAAATATAAAGGAGTTCTTCCTGCGCAGTCTCACAATCCTAGTTCCCCAAACCGTGTACCAATGCATCTCACTTGAAATCTAATGTCAAAATGGAAAAGTTGCTGTGCTGACCCAGAAGAAAATGCAGTATCTTTACTAGGCCAGCCCATTTTGTGATATTTTGGTTTGCCTAATCAAAGTGTTGCCCTAATGTGGATTTTGGGGTGTTAAAATAGTTACTTTATAACCTAAACACCCATGCCATGCACTTTCACTTAAGTATTTCAGATCTCTTTTCCATTCTATCTCAAGGCAGGTTACATTATACACCCAACCTTATTTTATCCTCAGAACAATCCCTGACAGCGCATGACTTCCCAGAAACCAGCTTGCAAGTCTCAAAGCTGGAACAGGAATTTGAACTTGGACCTTCTGCTTCCGAACACTCTGAACGCTAACTGCCCCGGTGGATTCTCTTGCCCTCCAAAGCCCCATTGCCCAGACCAATCCCCGCATCAAATGCTCTAATCAAAAAGCCCATCCTTTCCACATTCACGCTACAACTCCAACTCCTGGCATTTTTTACTTCCAATATTATGCAGTTAAATAAAAGAACACAAACAACTTAAAACCAAACGGAGTTTGCTACATTTGCATAACACATTCCAGGAACAGAGTTTCTGTCTTGGGTTTGGTTTTTAAAAATAATACCCTGAACATCTTATATCTATTTCACGCAAGATACTAAACTGGCTTTCAGCTGTCTGTGTCATATGGGCCTGCTGTTAAAACAGGGCAGAACGTAGGGGGGGGGGGGGAGAATACACATTGTCACCAGTGCCATTTTGTCTGTTACAAATATACTTAATTAGAAGCAAATTTAAAGCTGCAATCCTATGCCCCCTTCTATGGGCATAAGCCACACCAAACTCATAAAGGCATATTTCTGAGTAGATATGTCCAGGATGGTGCCATGAGCCTCACATGCAAGAACTGTCAAAGCGAACATTGACTGTTCAGCAGCTCAGAAGAGATGAGGGTGAGTGAGCACTAATATACACAGGGTGGCATTTTATATTAAGTCATACCATGGGCCATTGAGTTCTATATTATCTTGTAATGAATAGCAGTGGCTGTCCGGGGTTTCAGTCTTTCCCAACCCTACCTGGAGATGCTGGGGACTGAACCTGGGACCCTTTGCTTGCAAAGCACTTGCTCTGCCAATGAGGTCTATGCCCCCCTCTCAGTACAAATTATACATCTTTTCTGCAACACACACCATATTGTTGCACAGCATGCAAGAATTACATCCTGCCTGCCTACACTCACAGCCTTCTCCCCCTCCATTTCACATGCCAATTGAAACACGTTGATCCTAAATCTTCTTGGAATAGGAGAAAGGATAAGCCCCTATCACTTAAGCCAGACCCTCCAAGTATCCCTATTTTCCAGGGACGTCCCTCATTTAGAGAAGGCGTCCCGGTTTCCGATTTGATCCCTGAATCTCCCGCTTTTCCTTAGAACATTCCTATTTTCATTGGATAAATGTTGGAGGGTATGGAGTTATCCAACCCCTGAGCCGTCTGAAGGCAATCCTGTATGGGGATTTTTTTATATGTTTAATGTTTTATTATGTTTTATATATGTTGGAAGCTGCTCAGAGCGCTGGGGCAGCCCAGTAAGATGTGTGGGGTATAAATAGTAAAATTATCATTATGGAATAGGATGTCCCTATTTTCATCGGAGAATTGTTGGAGGGTCTGCTTAAGCACCACCACCTCTGCCTCCCCAAGCACCAGGCATCCTCTTTAGCAAAAAGATGAGCATCTAGGTCTGGATAGGCTTTCCTGTGAATTACAAACAGCTCTGGCTGTGGGTTGCCAGATATACCGAAGTTTGAGCGTTACAATACAACCATTCTTACTCTCTTCCAGAGCACATGTCAGAATTAATAAATATTGTCCCTCTGTGTGGTCAAAACCACCAGGTAATGAATAGATTAGGAAAAGGAACAGTGATAGGTATATCACTGGGAAGGGGAAACAAAGAGTCTATAACATTTTGTTCCAGGGATCAATAAATCCAAAATTACCACAATTCCTTGTTGCTCTACTCACAGCTGCTGACGTTGATTCTTTGTCACCACAACAGATATAATAAAAGTGCATTCAAATAACAGGGCAGATTTCCTCTCCGCCCAGCCCATTTTGCCCTGCTAAACTACACATACAAGAAAGGTGATTTCATACACATCTTCCAGCTCTCAAACAGTACCACTTTCAGGGCTGAAACGTTTCAGGAGAGATCCCAAAGTTCTTAAATCTAAGCAGGGGTTTGGTAACAGCCTGCCAATCAAATAAGTACAGTTGGAAGAAATACGAACATTAAAAATACATTTGGGACAGACCAGCAGCTAATCCATGTCAAAATAAAAAGATCCATTGTACTAACCACAACGATACGTTAGAGCTGTAAGGGGAGATTTGCAGAAGGGCTTTAATATCCTTGCAGGGGACTGGGGCAGGAGGGGGTTTCCTGGGCAATGGAGTGGGCAGAAGATGGGCTTACTAGGGAATGGAGTATAGAGAATTGGGGGAGGGTGCAATGAGTAGGGGAAGAAGTGCCAGATTAACAGGTTTTCTAGCACAGTGGGATGGAAGACCCCATGAGGGTAGCAGTAAGGTCTATTTTGAGCTCAGAGCCCGAAGGCGGGGTGGGGGCCATGCTAATGGCAGAGTGGATGATGGATGGGCAAGGCACAGAAAAGGGGTCTCCCTCCCGAGGCCTGTGAGGGTGAGGGGGTGCAAGTGCTCACCAGAACGGGCCTGGGGTCCTTGTCGCCGGGCGTCTCCATGCTGCCTGGGCCTGGTATTATGTGGGCAGAGGTGGCTCTGCCTGATGGCTGGGGGCTCGGGTTACAAACATACTGCAACATTTGCAAACTGCTGGGGTATATTTAGCCCAGGGACTGAACATCCCAGCAGTGGGGGTGGGGGCACAAGGCTATGCCAGGAGTCATTCTGGTTGACTCCTGTATTGGAGCCAATTCTCTGGGTTGCCGGGGGGATGTTAGAAAGTAAGAAAGAGCAACACCTTGAAAAGAGCCAGGCATTTTAAGGGAAGCCTCTGCAATATGGGATATTAGGGGTTAGAATGGAAAAGACCCTATCATGTGACTTATTCTGCTTTGTAAACCCAGCTCTCCCAACAGACCTGACTTGACGGCGGGGAAGAGGGGGCCCAACTCATTTTAAAAGTATCAGTTTCAATTTTATCAGGAGGCTCCAGATTCCCCACCACCACCACCTCTGTGGTTAGTAACTCGCTGTGTAGGTGTACATCAAGAGCTTATCTGCTAAGCTCAGGTTCATATGGGGACACTGCTTTCCAAGTAACGCCAAGGATGCTTCAGATTCTGCACAAATCTAATTGTGCAAGTCAATGAAATGCATGCTGATTATCCTTATTTTGAATGAAGCCATTTAGCTTGCATGCTTTCTTCTGAACTCCGTGTTCGGGAGGAGGGGTACAAAGGGGGTGCGTAACAAATAGTATGCTTAATAGGCTACTGCATAAATACAAGGCAATTGGTACTTATTGATAAGGCAGTGTGGCCGGGGGTTGTGCAGGACAGAAGTTTAGTTCCAGGACTGGCCCAAAGGTTTTTGATGCCTTAGGACAGAGGTTTACAACCTTTTTGAGTCCATGGCTCCCTTGACCAACTCTATTCTTTCTGTGGCACCCCGTGCGGCTCAGGAGCCCAGTTATGTCACCCCTTGCCCGCAGAGCTGGCAGCTTCTCACCCCTTTTCGAACACCCTCCTTTGTGGAGTGTTCCCTAAGCCTCCTCTCCTCTCCTTCGGAGCCCTCTGGGCAACTGCAGCTGCTGCCCCTGGTCTCTGAGCTGCCCCCCTGCCTCAAAGAGAGGTGACCCACAGGGGCCTGGGAAGCACCCCCTGGCCAGCCCCAGAGGCACCATTTGCCTGGGGAGCTTGTAGCCAGGGCTGCTGCAACAAACAGGCTGTGCAAGCCTTTGGGAGGCAGAGACGCAAGAGGGCATCAGAGGAGGGAGGGAAGGAAAGAGCGACAGAGGCCAGTGTTGCCCATGGCACCCCCTGACTATCATTCAAGGCACCCCAGGGTGCCACGGCACATGGGTTGAAAACCACTGCCAAAGGAGAATTCAAATTTTGCCCTTGACGCTATAGGATTACATGTATGCTAAGCAGCCACAAATAGCACATTAAATGATAGCACAACATAGAATATAAAAAGAGATGACTGGGATATTATTTTCATTCATAATGCCTGCCACTCCTTATTTTCTCCCCTTCACAACTGCATTTGTGTCCTGGGTGGCTGACTCAGAGCAGAAAGCTTTTGATTGTGTCACCTGGAATGCATCAAGCTTATGAGCTAAAAAGCTGTGTCTGTGCAGCTTGTACAAATATACAGGCAGAAGACACCTTATGAAGACACAGGATGGGTTTGGACTTCCGGGGTTGGCGCGATCTGGGAATGGCGGATTCCCTCCGAGCTCCGGAGGGAATCGGCTCAGCGGGGGACGGGTCTTTGCTGTGCCGGCGACACGGGGACCCTTAAAACCGCAGGCACGAAAGCCTGCGGACTGAAGACTCGGTGGGTGCCTTAAGCGCCCCCCCTGATCCGCAAAGAGCCTTTTTAAAGGCTGCGGAGGGGATACGGGGGGTGGCGTGGCACCGAGAGTCCATCGCTACCTCTGCTGAGCGAAGCCGCGAGCCATGACCGGAGAGCGCTGACTTCCTTCCTTGAAATTCGGCTGAGAAAAAGAACCCGTGAGTTAATTGAATTTGGATTCTAAGAATTTCACCTATTGAATTTGAGACGATCGGGGGATGTGTCAAAAGGAAGTCCGCACCCCCCCCCCTTGCAGACGATCCAGAGCAACGATAAAAGAACTAAGCTGGAGTGCCTACCCTGTAAAGGGTGAGTTTAAAAAGACAGTAACTTCCAAGATTTGGAAAAGGGATTTTTTTTTTTGAGCAGGAGAGAGGAGTGTTGGAAGGGGTATATTTCTGTTGTAAGCAACCCCCCCTCCCGGGCCCGGGAGTGTCCTACTTTGGAGCTGGTATAAGAAGAGCAGAGTTTGACAGCTGTCAAAGCTGTCAAACGGACTGTTAATAGTAGAAAAATTGCTACTTAAGACCCCTCTGGATTAAAAGGAGTTACAATTGAACTAAAATTGTTGGAAATAAAGAATCAATAATAAGACAGAGGACTGTTGGAGAAAAGAACACTAAGTAACCAGATTCCCTCTAGGGGGAAATCTGTGGAATTACAATGGCTGTGGATGGAAAGATACTGGGAGAAATCGAAAGGATGTTTTATTTGGTTGGAATCTTACAGGAACAGACTACGGCTATGAGTGAACAATTGATGACCTTGAATCCTGAAACAAGTAGTTCTGTTCAATGTAATGAGAACCTGGCTGAGAAAGAATCCACAGCTGAGCCGGAAATGATAACCAAAGAAGAGGAGAAGACAAAACAAGAAAGAGAAGAACTGAAATGGGAAAATATTGTCCAGAAGCTGACATCTGTGGAATATAAACAAGGAGACTATTGGACTGAACCTACTACAAACCTACGAAAGATCCAGAAGATGAAAGTGGAGGCCCTGGGAATTTATGAAATCAAGGAATTTAAAATAAAGAAATATAATTGGGGCCTCCACATAGACTCTGACTTTGATTATGTTCAAAATTCATGCCTTGTGGAAATTCCTCAGCAGTTGCTTGCAAATATAGGAAGAGATTTTGGACTGACTGTGAAAGAACTCTTTCGAGACGTGAAGACCGACATAAAGGATTGCCAACTAGGCCGGCGGAGAGGGACTGAAAGAGATTTGAGAGCCTCGGACGTAAGGAATCCGGGCTAATAATTGCTATTTTGGACATGTTTTCGGAAGGGACACAAACCGGGGAAGGGAGGGAGGGAAGAATCTAGTTTCAACAACACTTAAGACTATGGGATTTAGCTAACAAGATTATTATTTAAGACAAAATGGGAAATCGTTGGAAGGGAACTGAGGTCCAACTTAGAATAAATTTAATTTTGCTTTTTTTATATATATAAAGGACTAATATTAAGATGGATAAGGAAATGCCAATTTGCTGATACAAATTTGGGAATAGGGATGCAAGGGAGGGGGTGGGGGGAAGTCAATGACCAGGGTTAGAAAATAATTTTTTTTTTTTTGGAAACTATATATGTTTGTTGTTTTACTTTTCTGTTTGTTTGTTTTTATGTTTTTCGTGTTTTTGTCTTTGTCTATATAAAATGTGAAAACCCAATAAAAATTTTATATAAAAAAAAAAGAAGACACAGGATGGGTTTGGATGTCACAATAAACCAGGGATGGTGAACCTATGATCCTACAAATGCTGTTGGACTACAACTGCCACAGTTCCAGACTATTGGCCATGCTTGCTGGGGCTGATAGAAGCTGGAGTCCGACAACATCTTGGAGAGCCACAGATTCCCCATCCTTCTGATAAATCATGATTGCTCCTGATTTGAACAAGCCTAGGTGAGCCTTCAGCTCCTACACAGCAATAAGGAGGAGTTTAGAGGCTCTCATATCTCCATTTTAAAAATTAACTGCAGCTTGATGTTTTATCTAAACCCAAGACATTGGTTTGCTTCAAACTGTTAATTATGAAGCTTACATGTTGCAACTAACCATAGTTAGGATTAGCTACACTAAAGGGTTTGGATGTAACACTAAACTGTGGTTAGCCAAAAACTGAAGTGAAAGCTCCTGAGAGGCGAATATGGAGCACAGGAGGCTCAAGCTTGTTCCCAATGTGATAAGCAATAGTTTACTGTGATATCTGAGTGTAGCCAAGGCAGATGTATGCAGAACTTTGGCGATCAGGCAGTTGCCTAGCTTGTCTCCATAGTCGGGCCATTCCTGAGCAGCTCTATAACGTACAGCAAATCTATCTAAACATTTTGCCATAAACGTTCCATGATCTAACAAATACAGTCTGGTCTGCTTCACTGGGGGTGGAAAATAGCGTGTTGGTGGAGGATGCAGGTTGTGTATGTAAGGGGTGGGGAGAGGGGTAGCAGAAATCCTATTTATCAGGCATAGCCCAAATGGGGTCCCCATTCATCAGCCTAACCCCACCCAGGTTTTTCTTCTTGGATGCAAGCTCTCCTGCCCTTTTTGTGGTACTCTTGATGGTGGCCACTACCTGCAGGGTTTCAAGCACACTTCTGCCACCATGAAACTTGTTTGAAACCCAAGAGAATTGGGCTTCTACAATTCTGATAGAAATTTGATTTTAGAGAATTCTAAAATCAATTTAGATTTTAGAATTGTACAGACACAAAAATAAAGAGTGCATGTAACTGCTTTTATCTGCCATGGAGACGCACTTGTTTGTTTCTCCCCAGTTCAAGGTCAATTCCTTCTCTGGCAGCCTTAATTTTCCACCTTGGTTCAATAACCCTGCTGGGGCTTCACTTGAATGCTAAAGAATGAGCAAGGCTTTCCCAGCCACATCTTCTGCATCTCCCCCCCCCCCCCCCCGGTCATAAAGATTCTTCCAACATCTAACATACTTAAAAGCTCCAATTCCTTGGCCCTTCCTGGGAAATGGTTGAGTAAGGATTTATTTTATCACTTTTTTTTAATATATATAATAATTTTTATTCATTTTTCCATTATACAAGTTTACCATAACATATTTTAACATGACATATTTTAGCACTTTCAAATGTATACATAATGCTTGCATTCAGGTCTCAGAGCTCAGAGCAGCATATTAGCCTCACCAGAGCCTTCACTGCATGCCAGTGCACCAAGTGGCCTATATATTAATAAAAAACATAAAAATTAAAAAATAAGTAAGAACATAAGACTGAGAGTTAAGACAATTAACTTGCCCAAAGCCACGTTAACTTAGGTTTCCTACAGTCGGTAGCACATGAGACTCTTAATCTCAGTGTCCTGGGTTCGAGCCCCAAGTTGGGCGAAAGATTCCTGCACTGCAGGGGGTTGGGCTAGATGATCCTCAGGGTCCCTTCCAACTCTATGATTCAATGTAAAACCAACAATCCTTAGTGTTAGGTAATCATATCAACTCCCTGGCTTCAAGATCATAACACTGCCTGTGTACACACTTTATATTTAGAGCACATTCTTTCCTTGCAAAGAATTATGGGCACCATAATTTCTTAAGTGTTCCTGGGAATTGTAACTCTGTGAGGGGTGAACTGCAGTGCCCAGAATTCTTGGCAGGGAAAGGCTTTGAATGTGCATCAGAAGTATTTTATAGTGTGTACACAGCCACAGTTTCTACACTCATTCTCCTAGCTGCCTTTTCCTCGGTCTCAGAGTAACAAGATATCAGGAGAAAAAGGAGAAGAGAGAGGGCGGCAGCCCCTCACCTTCATAATTTGGCATGTGGCTTGTCAATTTGTCTTCTTGGCTATGGGCATCAGAAGTCATACACTGCCCTCTTCTGGGCAAAGGTGGGAAACCCATATCCGGAAGGCAGAAGAGGAAGGGCATGAGGAGATAACGGACATTTGGAGTGTTGTTGTTTTTTGCTGTTGTTTGGAGCCCTGTGTTTATAATTCCCCTCCCAACCAGCAGGAGCCCCTGCCTTTCCCCTTGTCCCAATTTCCCTCTCAGACGGTGTCCTTGCAGAGTCTCAAAAATAAACCTTTTGCTGTGATTTGTTCCTCCTTCCCTCTCCAGACCCTGCAGCAGCAACGAGAACCACAAAAGGGCCTCGACTGTGGATGGAGGGAACGCTCAGCGTGCAAGCGCTTTTAAAAAAGAGCTCTGGTGCTCTGCCGGAGGCCTGCTCAAGGAATCTCCACCATAGCAACGGCCTCCTACGTCATCACTATGGCAACACAAGTTCAGGTCACAGATTCCCCATCCCTCCCTCCCGGCAGCTCTCCTTCGATTCCCCGATTCTTTCTATTCACACATTAGAAAATGGGTGCGGGTGAGGGAACCACAGGGCCTAGGACAGAGAAGGGTGTGCTATAAAGGGGGCAGACTATTAGTCCACACAAGACACAACTTGGTCATGATGATGCTGAAGCAACAGGACCTTCATAGATTGTTTTGGGTTCGTTTGCTTTTTTAGTCTTTAATTTTTCTATTTAAGCAGAGCCTCAGTAATATGCAATAGGCAAATTTACCCATGCATCCATATTATCGTATTAACACTCCAATTTCAACGAAATAATGCTTTTAACTTAGTTTCTAGAGGCACCAGTGAGACTTTGGTTGCAATCAGAACTTCACTTGCCAAGGCCCAATGAATTCAATAGGATTTACTTCTGAGCTGCAGAATGAGCTTTCATCAGCAACAACCTATTGTGGAAATCTTTTTAAAGAAGATTTCCAGTCCTTGTAACTGTTGTCAAAATATGAAAAGGAAAAAATAAATAAATGGGCAGGGCATGGTGACATCTGCAAAGCCAGAGGGGAGACTCACCAAAACTTGAGCCTGAGTTGTTTCCAGACACAATAGGAATTAGGTCACATTTTGTGGCCAGGACTAGAGTGATGGAAGTGTTGTTTTCAAGATTTAGAAATGTTTTCTGATGTTAACCTGGCCAAAGACTTTAGGATGGGGGGGGGGGCTATGAATGGAACGTAGCTACTGCCCCTACCAGTTCCTGCCCCTGAAGTGCTTCTGTCACCAAACTCTATTCCTCCCTCCATTCTGCCAGTGCTCATCCAAAAAGTTGCATTGAAAAACAACAACTTGGATCTTCAAGGCAGAATAAGTCATGCAATACAAAACATGCAGGTTTGCTTAATTAGAATACTTTTAAAAATACTAGAATTTGTCAAAGTTGTACAGAATTTGAAATTTGTGTGACCATGTGATGTTGAGGACAAACAGCTGTAGCCTTGGCTAAAGTTCATAGCCAGTCCTGAAAAGCAAAAGGAGTGTAGCAACTTTAAAATGCAACTGAAGAACTTAAGCATGAACTCATGGGACAACGGCGCGCTACAACCCTGGTACAGATAAAATTACCAGACAGCAACCATAGAAAAGATTGAGACAAAGACTGTCTCTTTCTAGCATAGACAGAGAGCACAGAGTAGTGATTCCACCTGGCAAGGGGATGGAAATGTGCATATCTCACGTCAGGCGCCTGTTGCCTTTTAAGTAGAAGACCATGGATTCTGATCTGAGGCAGTCTTTGAACCACAGGGTCCCCATCAGAGGAAACAAGGTTTCTCGCACTTACTTTGTACCCTCTTTCTTACAAATCTACTACACAAGGGCTGAGTTTCTTCCTCACTCAGTTCCAGACACTCAACCAGATGGGGGATTGCTATGGCAACCTCACTGCTTCCCTACGTGAGGGACAAAGAGGTTTCTGTTTGTCCTCAATTTGCAGAGGCAAGAAACTGCAAGAGTGGTTGAAATGAAAACCAACACATTGGGTGGGTTGGAGAGGTGCAGTTCCTGACACCTTTCACCCAGGTGTCAAATTTGGGGGCCAGGAAGCCAGCTATGAAAACACTGGACATCCAGCAAGTAATAGTTGTAAGGGAACAAAACCTTAGACTCTCACAGATGGGCTTATACCTTACTAATAATCCCTTTGCGTAAACATAAATTGCAATGAAACAAAACACTCCTTAACAGTGATGAGCTGCAGCAGGGGTGGAGAATCTCTTTCAGCCTGAGGGCCACATTGCCTTCTGGGGGCCACATGCCAATTGGGGGTGCACAGGCAAAGGTGGGCAGAGCAACGGGTGCAAATTTTCCCTTTGCACAGCAGGCTGGTTTCTACACACATTCAGACACCTCTCTGTCTCCTCCATCCACCAGAGCTGGTGAGGGGCGTGGCCTAGGGAGAGGAGGTGTGGTCCCAAGGGCCAGACAGAGATGGGGCCTTTGGGTCTGAGGTTCCCCACCCCCGAATTAAAGCCTCAAAAGCCAAGTTGAAGGATGAAAGGAAACGGCCTGTCTTTGATCTCAGACTGCCCTTCTGAAAACTTTCCTATGTGGGGTAAAAAGGCACAAGGAACCATCAGATATCAGTGTCATCCCCTTTGTTAGTTGACTGCAGAGGTAGGCAACCTAGGGCCCGGGGGCCGGATGCGGCCCAATCGCCTTCTCAATCCGGTCCGCGGATGGTCCGGGAATCAGCATGTTTTACATGAGTAGAATGTGTCCTTTTATTTAAAATGCATCTCTGGGTTATTTGTGGGGCATAGAAATTTGTTCATTTCCCCCCTCCCGCCCCCAAAATATAGTCTGGCCCCCCACATGGTCTGAGGGACGGTGGACTGGCCCCTGCTGAAAAAGGTTGCTGACCCCTGGTTTACTGTATAGCAGAATCTTAGCCTCTAGTCATTTCTTTGCTGCCTTGGCTTCTGTAAGCATTTAGATCCTCCATACGCTGCAGCTGCAGCTTTCTAACAAAGCAGTTTACTCAGAAGTCGGACCCACTGAGTTCAGTGGGAGTTGCTCCTGGGGAAGCGGGTGCAGGATTGTCATTTGCCTGAGTAAGCAAATGCTGCCTTGTTCACAGAGCCCTTTGGGGGCGGGGAGGGACCAAGTGGATCTATGGCATCTAAGTTAGAGAGCACATTTTTCATTCTCAGGCATAGTTCTTCCCAGTGCCTTTTTTCCTAGAAAAATAGGTGCCAGTACGCACCATGAAGTTGTTACAATAAGTGCCACACTTTTTAACAACAACAGAAGAGGTGCCAGTAGTGCATACACTTGAGTATCCCCTGAAAAAGAGCACTGCTTCTTCCTATTTAACTGGTTATTGTACATGGGGGGAAATGTGGATTTGCTGCCACCCACAAATGGAAATACATTCCTCATTGCCCAGAGCAAAATATTTTGAGAGGAGGAAGGTGCCAAGAGAGTTTGAGAGAATTCCTAATTCTGCATCAATGACATTTAAAAGTAAGTGTTCAGAATAAACGTTGTCAAATAATGTAATTTGGCTTTTTCATAATTGCATGAACTATTGCGCCAATCCACTGTTCATATTAGCATTTCCTTTGGCAATGGATGAGGAACAGGAAGGCAAGGGAAGCAGGGAGGTGTAGCAAGGGAAAAGAGAGAAAGAGCCTGTGAGCTGTGGAAAGTGACTAGGCATGTGCTTGGGAAGGAATCTCTTCACCCCTGACTCCCATCCCCTTAATCCTGAAAGCTCTCTCCAAACTCCCCATTCAGTTTCTCATCCTTGAGTTACGCCTTTGCAGCAGGTGGGAGAAATAGCAAACTTGCAATGAAAACGCTGCCCACTGGAGGGAGATTCTCAAAGTCAGAGAAATCACAGCAGGGCACACTGAAATTAATGTGTGCTGTTCTTTCAAATGCCATGTACTAATAAGCAGCAACCAGCATGTGAGAGATGTGAATTCCCTCAGTTATAAACTTCACCTTTCGCCCCTGCAGCCCTTCGATTCCCACCCCCCTCCCTCTGCTTGAGCTTACCTGCCTGACGAAACTGTTTGAAGTCGTGTCAGATGAGGTGCTGCCATCGGAGCGTTTGAAGCGATTCTTCCTTTTGCTATATTTCCCCTAGGAGTTTAAAGAGGATGCAAAGATCAGAGAGTGTGCAAAGGTGGTAGGAATAAATGCAAGCGCAGACCTAGGTAAGTGTATGCAACTCACTGCTAAACCAAAGCTACAAAACAAAACAAAAATTAACCTAGTTTTGCATTGTTCTCCTTGGCTTGCTCCCCCAGTACCATATTGTTGGACCCCAACTCCCATTGGCCCCAACTAGCATGGTCAATGAACAGGGATGATGGGTGCTGTAGCACAACAACATCTGGAGGGCCAGAGGTTTACCAGACCTGAGCGAAACAGTATCTTGATCTTCTCAAGGAAGGCAAAAACACTGGACAACAAATAGGTAAAATACATTCAGTACCAGAAGTCTGCTACGTGCTGAAAGCAACAGACACAGCTTTCCTGCTTGGAGAGTTTATATCTATGTAAGATGGGCATATAGAGAATAGTGTCTGACGAAGGTAAAGGGAGAGTGGGGGTGGATGAGATTAGCCAATAAATCCACACATCACAGGACTGTCCCAGCATAGACCAAAATGATTATAAATCATGATGAGCTGTAATTGTTTTGATACTGAAATCAGAATCCTCTCCATCCTCACACAGGGGCAGCTGGTCATCAGTCACAGTAATCAGAGAGGATCTTCTGCAACATGCATAAGAAAGCAATTACATTTACCTGAGTACCAGGCCTTGGCAGTTGTCAAAACAAGACTGAGTAGAGTTTTCAGACTCTGTTCCATTTATGTATATCATTATGTTTTTATTTGCTACTTCTCTCCCACACATACTCATTTTCTCTCATATATCCTTGTGCCTAAACCTAATCAGAGTGTGGGTGCCTGTGAGGAGATGGAAAAAACAGGGCCTCTCTCTCTCTCACACACGCACACACACCACTCGACCCTGCATGGCACGGCCATAAAACCAACTGACACATCCATCTGCTCTTCAGAGTCCTGGATGGTCTTGCCGCCCACCCACAGCATCATAGGCCAGACACCAATTATCAGAGCACAGGGAGATGGTAGTGGAAGGCTATCCAAACACTAATTACCTTGCAAAGCATATTAGCAAGCATAACGGGAAGCCACACCTCACACAAAGCCCTGGATCAAAACAATCAAAAACTGCTTCAAAGCTGCAAAAGGAAAGGAACTCCGCACGCAAGCGTGCATGCAAAAGATGACCTTCCTTTTAGTCTGCAGTAACTTAAGAGACAAGGGACATGGGTGGCACTGTGGGTTAAACCACAGAGCCTAGGACTTGCTGCTCAGAAGGTCGGCGGTCCGAATCCCCACAACGGGGTGAGCTCCCATTGCTCGGTCCCTGCTCCTGCCAACCTAGCAGTTCGAAAGCACGTCAAAGGGCAAGTAGATAAATAGGTACCGCTCCGGCGGGAAGGTAAACGGCATTTCCGTGCGCTAATCTGGTTCACTGGAAGCAGCTTAGTCATGCTGGCCACATGACCCAGAAGCTGTATGCTGGCTCCCTCAGCCAGTAAAGCGAGATGAGCGCCGCAACCCCAGAGTCAGTCACGACTGGACCTAAATGGTCAGGGGTCCCTTTACCTTTACCTAACTTAAGAGACACTGATTCTGTACTCGCATTTCACTAATGCAGATTAGGATCACCACTCCAAAACTCCACACAAACATGCCCAGAGTTATATATGTAACTGATACATTGCTAAGGAGTAGCTCAGCTGGGACATGTTTTGTGCTCAAACCTGCTACAGGCACAGAAGCGTTAAAAAGGAATGCCAGAATATTCATTTCCACTTAATGGGAGGGGCAACTGAGTACAGCACTGCCAAATTCATGAGCTGTGTATGGGTCACGTCAGACACAAGGACTCTGCAACTCGGATCCAATGCTAAGGATGCCAGAAGTTGGCCTAAGGATGGCCATGCTGGCTGGGGGTAATGGGAGTTGTAGTCAAAAACATCTGGATGGTACCAGGTTGGTGAAGGCTGTTGAAAGCAATAGATCAGTGCTCTATAGACCAGGCCCTGAGATAGGCAATGGAGGGCTTGTTGGTGTTGCCCAATTGGCACTGTTCCATAACATTCTTGGTTGCAGCTCCCCATTCGTGGAATGCCCTCTCTGGTGAGGTGCAGCTCCTTAATTTTCAGCAAGAACTCAAAAATATTGATGGCTGAAACATAATGCAGGGACTTTATGGCTGAAAGACACTGCCCCTGGCAACCTTAACATTATTAGCTGGGTGAGAGGGCTGTTTTACAAGTTTTTAGATATTTTTTTTTAAATTGTTGAATCAGGCTTCCTCAAGCTCAGCCCTCCAGATGTTTTTGGCCTACAACTCCCATGATCCCTAGCTAGCAGGACTAGTGGTCAGGGGTGATGGGAACTGTAGTCTCAAAACATCTGGGGGGCCGAGTTTGAGGAAGCCGGTTTTGGACCATACAAGGTTTGTTGTAGTGCTGTGGAACCTGGGGCCCTTCAAGTGTAGTTGGCCTCCAGTTCCCAACAGCCCCAGATAGCATGGTCAATGGCTAGGGATGGTAGGAGCTCCAGCCAAGGAACACCAGGAGATCACAGGCTTCCCTACTCAGTTGTACGAACTGCTGGGATGATTGTGAGACATTCTTGGAGAATTTAGAGAAAGCTCCTGATCAGTTGCTATAATATTGCAGGCCGTAGGACATTTCCCCCAAATATGAGGCCGGAAAGGATGGAGAGAACTAAGCACATTTTTCAGTGGGAGAGAGCAGGAAGATAACTTGGGAAGGCCAGCAAAAGAACAGGAGCAGGGCGGTAAGTGTAGGACTCAAAGCAAAAAGAGAAAGGGAGGAAGGATCTCTCTCCTGCATCCTCGGGTGTGTTAAGTATCAGGCAGCCTCTTGCCATATTCCCCACAGTTCTGCTTCCTTCCCTGCCCAGTTCATCACCCTCTGCTGGTCACGGCAGCGTTTCCCTCTCTCTCTTTATATAGAAAACAAGCATCACTAGGTTCCTTTTTTGGAGAGGGGGGAAATAAATGTACCGGCTTCATGCTTCCACCTGCTTCTAAGAATCACAGCTCCGCCCCATGCCTTTTTTTTTCTTTTTTTTTGCAGAGGGACAGTCCCCAGAAAAATCCAGACCCTTCTCTCTAGGGTGTGCTGAGAGAGGGAGCATGGAGGGGGGGTGCCTAGAATGAACCAGACACTTCCCAAGTATGTCTCAGGGAGAGGGAGAGGGACAGCTGCCAGAGGAGAAGGCAGTTGTTACCAGGCCCCCGCAGACATGGTTCTCGTAGTTCTAAGGCCAGGCAGGGCAAGGCAAGGAGGCAGAGACCGGAGGGCTGGGTATTTTTAGGCCTTTCCTCCCCGCTTGTTCTAATTAAGGCACGTGCGTCATTCATAGCTGCAGAGAGCAGTCGGGATCCACCACCTGGGGGGTGGGGGTGGGACCACAGAGAGGGACAAAAGGAGGAAAAGGGGTAGACTCACTCATGACATTCCACACACCAAGAGAGTGGGTGGAGCACTACTCTCTGCGAGTTTCAGATGAAATGGGGGAATTGCTGGTGCTGGGAGGCTATATGTTTAAGGTTCAGGTGGGGGTGGGGGTATTGCTGCTGCACAGAGCTAGACCGAACTACTTAAGGACCACATATTTCACTATCACATCAATAGGAGCAAACATGTACTCTAATGTAGAGGTGGCCAACTTCAGGTGTTGTTTGGAGCACAGCTGCCATCAGCCCCTGCCAACGTGGCCCACGGTCAGGGATGATAGGAGTTGTCGTTCAACAGCATCTAGAGGGCACAGTTTTGGCTAAGGTGGCCTTATATTGGGTTCTGTCACCAGAAGCCTTTGCTTGATACTCCCATCAAAACAGGGCAAAGGTATCAAGCTACTACTCTCTTATCCATCATTCAGCTTGGGGTATATCTCCTCTGAGGTCTTCCTTCAAGCTGGTATTTCTCACACTCCCTTGAAGCTCATAAATAGTCATTAGAACCTGGAATCTTTAAAACACCATCACTGGATCCTGCTGTCTTTTTCTGTACTTGGTTGTCTGTACCTGTTTTATATTCCAACCTCCCTACATGTACCAAGCTTACTTTGATAGCTATGTTTTGTTCTTTTTCTTTTGTAAGCATACTTGAATAAAATTAGGAAAAATATAAAATGAAAGAAAAAGAATCCAGAATCTCCCATTTCTTAGATCTCACAAACAGGACCAGGTAGGTACATTTGCTTAGTACATTCTGCCACTGAGATCCACTTACTCTGTTATCATCCACCCAACCCACAAAGAGAGAGGGAGGCTGGACATTTTGGCCTCTCATATTATCTAAATCTGACCTGCTGTCCAATCTGAGTTGTTGTCTCCCAGTACCTACATTTGCTCACTAGAGTCAAATACATTAGTACCCCTTCACTAAAATGAATCAAACAAGGTCTTGGCAACCTCCTTACATGCTCCATCAGAACCACAGGTTCACACTAACCCATGTTTCCCTGGGCCAATCCTCTACCCCTAGGACAAGAGTGGGGCAGCAGGCAATGGTGGACTTGCTAGGGGAGCACTGCCAGTTTTCAGTGGACCACTTGCGGCAGGAGTGGGGAATCTATGGCCTTTCAGATATTGCTGGACTGCAACCATCACCCCTGACTACAGACCAGGTTAGCTGGGGCTGATGGGAGTTCAACAACATCTGGTGGGCTACAGGTTCCTTACTGCTTGCTGGGATTCTTGGAGAGAATGATGAACTGAGCAAACCTCAGCCTGAGCCATTGAGGCGCTTCTTATGTGCTTCAGGAAGAGTGCGTACAAAAGATAACAACTATGATGAACAAGAGAAGCAGCGAGACAGCCATCTTGCACTTTGAGATAATGGAACAGGGACGTTTGAGTTAGAGGTTACAATCAATCCAGCAGTGTAGAAACAAGCCCTTATTCTGTGTGAGTTTATGTCGCAAACCCACCTAGGGGGCCATTATAATAAAATACAGTAAATAAACAAGGACACACTACCCAGAGCACTTAGTGCAGTGTTGCTATGCCTGAACTGTTAAAAAAGGGCTGAGTATGCATTTTTGCTATATACATTTGAGCACACAGCAGCAGACGACAGGAATTCTAGATAAAACAGAAATAGCTAGACCATACAAGATTGATGTTGGCTTATCTTCACCCTAGAATTTTCCTACCCCACCTCCGCAGTCCCTTCTGAAACTTGTTGATAGATCCACCAGGGTCCTATTGGCTGTAGAAGCTGCTGGGAGATACAGAGGTGGGGGAGAAGCTCTGGGTGGTCTTGTGTGTTTAGTGCCAAGTTTCCTCAAGAGATTTGTATACCTCCAAACCAACCCATGGAGATTCCATGAGCACCTTCTCCATGTGCAGCTGTGTGTGCCACCCAAATACCTCAAACC
This sequence comes from Podarcis vaucheri, assembly GCF_965113315.1. Classification (NCBI taxonomy): domain Eukaryota; kingdom Metazoa; phylum Chordata; class Lepidosauria; order Squamata; family Lacertidae; genus Podarcis; species Podarcis vaucheri. The sequence goes on from NC_138751.1 coordinate 28,779,197, forward strand.
ATTACTCCTCTTTTTCCAGATGAAAGGAATCTGAGTCATGGGAGATGAGGCTGGAAGTCAGTGGCAGAGAGCAGGAACAAGTGGTCTTCATCTCCCAATGTTTTAACCCAGCCTTTGCTAAGCTGGTGTTCTCCAGGCGTTTTGGACTACATCCAAGTTGTAGTCCAAAACATCTGGAGAGTACCAAGCCGGCAAAGGCTGCTTTAGCCACTAGTCCCTCATCTGAAACAGGAACAGATCTCAAGGGCTATGGTGCTCAACATATCTGGTGCAATCCCTTTCTTCATTTGATGCAGCCCCTTCTAGACCCAGTACAGGCCACAGCCAGAAGATCCTTTGGTCTGGCTTTCTGCAAAATGTTTGCGTGTTTGGATGGATGGACGTGCATTGGTTTAATCTCATCTGCTTGCATGGAAAGGCACGGCAGGGACAGCATGAAAAGCAATGCATTTTTTCCACCAAGTGGGTGCCCTTGGCGTCTGGGAGCCGATCCCGTAATGGAAGAGGCAAGGGAGCGGCTATAACTGATCCCAAGCGGGAGGAGAAGGGCTGTGCAAGGTACATTCCTGGTGCGCCTCGATGTAGCAAGGCAAGCTTCTAAAAAACCACCGCCACCCTCAAATATGCCATTCTCTCCCTCCAACTCCATGAGTCACATCTCTCTCCTTTTGGCTCAACGCCCCCCCCCCCCCAGGTGCCTGTGTGTCCAGGATCAAAGTCAGGATCCAGGAAAACATAAAAGCTACCCTCTCCCTGCCTCGACGACACCATCCCCCTCAATAACACGCGGGGCGGTGGTGGTGAGAAACGCGTGAAAGCTAGGACCGAGGGTGGATCAGCCCATGTCTGGGAAGGATGCCTGGCTGTCGCTTGCGATTAAAGGTCTCTCACGTTCTCTATTTGGTCTCCTTCCCTCTCCTCCTTCCGATTTCCTCCCCGCGCAAAGATCTCCTCCACCCGTCCAAAGTTCCCCACGCCCTAACGCCGGGAGTCCTCCGCCCAGCGGGCTGGCAGGAGAAGGCAACGGATCGGGCTGCGCCGCTACTCACCTGGAGGCCCGGGTTGTCCAAGACCTCCATCTGGATGTCTTGGCTGGAGCTGTAAGGTGTGCGTGACATGCCGCCGTCCTGCACCATGGAGATGTCCGTGCGCCCTCGGCTGCGCTCACGCCGGACTCATGGTGGAAGCCGGAGGTGGCTGGGCGCGCCTTTCGCCTGCCAAGAAAGCCAGCCTCTTCCTCCTCCTCCTGCCGCCCCCCACCCCCACCCGCTAAGCCCGTAGCCTCGGCATGGCCCCTCCTGGTCCGAGACGCGGCGAGGAGCGAGCAGGCACCCTCCGTCGGCCGCCCAGATGGATGAGCGCAGCGTTCCAATCAGAGGGCATCGCCGACGGACGGCTTCCTGGCAACTGGCGAGGGCTGGCTGGCTGGCTGCTGCCTCCCGCTCCCCCGGGGGAAGAAAGGAGCGGGTGGGTGTGGTCTGAGCCAAAGTGCGGCCGAGCAGATGGCGGGGAGGGAGGGAGAGCGAAGATGGAGACTCTGCTTGGCACTGGCTGCCAGCCAGCCACACCCCCACCCCGCGCACCCAGATCCTATCGGGATCTACCTGCTGCTGCTGTTGCTGCGGCCGCCGCCGCTCCAGACTACCTATGCAGCCTATTCAGCTATTTTCTCTATCTCGTCCTAGCATTCACCCCCACCCTCTAAACACACACTCTTCTGTTTAATAGTCAGAGGGTGGATGCACACGACCATTTCCCCCCCTCCCATTTGCCAGCTCTTTCCCCCCTTTCCTCACTACTCAGGCTCGGTACACATCAATATTGCTAAGAAACACAATATCACAATCTTTAAATTTTGGAAAGCCAAAAGACATGCCCTCGAAACTCGAGGAGTTTCTTCTTCCTCCCACCCCAGGAGTTGTTCCTCCATCAGTGACCACCACTGTTTCTTCCTTCCACCAGTTCCTTCTTTCTTCTGCCCTTAGAGAATCCCCCTTGTCCTCCAGGTGGTGGTCTCTTCCTAGCACTTTTCTCCCACAATCTCAAGTGGTGAATGGGTAAGCTAGGGTCCCCCTCTCAATTCAATGATTGGTGGGGTGGGCAGGAATTGGCAATCTGTCTCCACTCTATGAAATTGGATTATCTTTCTGTGCCATTGCAAGTGAACATTAAGAGCCTGCAGGATCAGGCAATGGCCTACCTAGTTCAGCATTCTGTTCTAACTGTTCTATCCCAGAAGTGCTTAGGAATCACACAAATAGGACCTGAACGCAGCAGCACTCTCCTTTGCTTGTGATCTCCAGCAAATGGTATTCAGAGGCATACTGCCTCTGACAGTGGAGGTAGAACATAGCCATCCTAGGCAGTAGTAGCTGTTGAGAGCCTTATCCTCATCCACTTTGTCAAATTCTCTTTTAAAGGCATCCAGACTGGTGGCGATCACTGCCTCTTGTAGGAGCAAAAGTCCATACAGTTTAACAGTGCACTGTGCGAGAACTTTCTCTTGACTGTCTCAAATCTTCCAACATTTCAGCATTCTGCAACAGGTGCCTTTAAACATTTGTCAGCTTTGTGTCTGATCTTTTGAACATGCCATTGTTGTTGTTTAGTCGTTTAGTCGTGTCCGACTCTTCGTGACCCCATGGACCAGAGCACATGCCATTACCAGTGCATAAATTACACCTCAGATACCGGACAAAGATTTTTGTAAGGAGATGTTGCAAGACAGCTTGGCTTATTTCTGTGCTAAGAAAACTTTGCAAAACCTTAGCTTCTACGGATTGGAAGCTTTGCAAAGATGCTGTGCAACTCTTTAGTTCCAGGACCGGCAGTCAAGCAGGAAGCCTTAGAATTCATTGAGTAGTTTGATGACCTCTTTTTGGCTTTTGAATCCTTGACAAGGCCCCTCTTGATGGCACAGAAAGAGGATGAATTAGTGTTGAACTTCCTCTAATAAATGTTTATCTCCTGGTTTATCTCCTAGTCACTCTCCTGGGAGGTTAGCTCATCCCTATTGAATATAAGTGCGTGTGTGCCTGTGCCAGCTCTCACTTTGTAATCGTCTGCAGCAGGTTTCTGCAGGAAAGAGATGTGGCCTGTTTTGCTGCAGCTGCTCTCAAGGTTTCATGTCTCTAGTTGGTTCCTTCACCAGCAGCCATGCTCTCCCAAGGGACCAAATAAGAAAGAAAGGGTTGCAATGGAAAAACAGGCAGGATAAAAAAAGCAAAAGAAACTGCTGAGGGAGTTTCAGGTTGGAAGACAGGTGTGTGAAGGAAACTGGGGAGTTTGAAAGAGTTGCAGTCTGTAAATACACTTAACCCACATGGGAAGCATATTCCGGGTTGTGCAAGGACATAGGCTACGTACACTGGTACCTCGGGTTACATACGCTTCAGGTTACATACACTTCAGGTTACAGACTCCGCTGACCCAGAAATATTACCTCGGGTTAAGAACTTTGCTTCAGGATGAGAACAGAAATTGTGCTCCAGTGGCCTGGCGGCAGCAGGAGGCCCCATTAGCTAAAGCGGTGCTTCAGGTTAAGAACAGTTTCAGGTTAAGAACGGACCTCCAGAACGAATTAAGTACTTAACCCAAGGTACCACTGTATGGCTTTTGTAGTTTGGTACAGTGTTGCAATTACTGCAAATTGCTAGCATGGATTCTTAAGGGAGATAGCAGCATAATCCATCTCAAAACTGACCACTAGTGAGAGTAGAAATGAAAAGGAGGCTTCTGAAGTTTATGAATGTTCTGGCAACAGCTATTTGATTTAAGCCAACCCCACCTGATGTTTACTACTTTTAAAACTGACAAGGACGGACACCAATGCTCAAGAGAACACTCAGGCATCTGATTCTCATCCTGAGGCAGGTCATCTTCCACTAGGCCAAGAGGTGCTTCCGGATTATCCCTATTTTCAGGTGGGATTAAATCAGGCTTCCTCAACCTTGGCCCTCCAGATGTTTTTGGCCTACAACTCCCATGATCCCTAGCTAGCAGGACCAGTGGTCATGGATCGTGGGAACTGTAGTCCCAAAACAGCTGGAGGGCCGAGGTTGAGGAAACCTGGATTAAATTACTTACAGTGGTGCCTCGCAAGATGAAATTAATTCGTTCCGCGACTTTTTTCGCCTAGCGAATTTTTCGTCTTGCGAAGCACGGTGTCGGAAAAGTTTTGGAAGAGCTTCAAAAATCACCAAAAACCTCAAAAAGGCTACCACACCGCGTTCTATGAGTTGCTCCTCGAAGTCAAGTCGCAGCTGTATTAAGAAAAAGGAAACAAACTTGCAAAAAACGCAAGACGTTTTCGTCTTGCGAAGCAAGCCCATAGGGAAATTCGTCTTGCGAAGCAGCTCCAAAACCGCAAAACCCTTTCGTCTAGCGAGTTTTTTGTCTTGCGAGGCATTCGTCTTGCGGGGCACCACTGTACCAGGGAATTAAGTTGTACAGTGAGAAAGCCTTGCACAACAAACCTGTTCCCTACAAAGTTCAAATTGTTCGCGATAAGTAACTTGACAGGAAATTGTACTGGAAAGTGTGGGCAATACTTGTGTTGATGCAATATCTAACCTCCCTGAGAACAAATCTGAATGCATAGGGAGTCTGGAAGTGTCTGAAGTTTAAGTTTCTGATTCTTCATGCAACATGCCAGCGATTACACAACTTTTCCTAAGAACAGCAAGGATCATGGTTGGTCCATCTAATTCAGCATTGTCTTCAATTACTAGCAGTGGCTCTGAAGGGTTTCAGACAGGAGCCTGCCTTTCCCATTCCTACCTGGGGTACACCAGAGTCTGAACCTGAGACCTTTTGCATGCAAAGCAGATGCTGTACCACTGAGCTATGGCCCTCCCCCACATGCTTCATCACACTCTCGTCACTTTAAAATGAACACTGAAAATGTTAGTTTTAAGGATAAAAAGGCACATAGTTCTCCTTTCACAAGGTGGGTGGGAAAAGTCAAACTTGAAGTTGACATAAATTCCCCAGTGAATAATAACAAAATCAGTAGAAAACGACTGTCACATTTAATTTCACTCCACCATTCAATAACACAAATAAACCTCAGTCCTGTTACCAAAGTTCTAGGGTTTATTTGAACTATCTGAGCTTAAACCTTGCCATAGTTAGATGCTCAGAGCACATAAAATTGTTGAAACACATTACAATAAAAATAAAACTTATTGTCCGTGCACACACTTAACTCTAGTGGCCAATTGCCTGTTTTATAAACATGCTTTGGCAAGGGCTTTACTAAGCATCAAGGTGAAAGGTGTTTGAAAAATGTATTTCAGCTATTACTTCCTTTATGCTTGAGGTCAGTACAGTGGATGCTCGGGTTGCGAATGTGATCCGTGCAGGAGGCACGTTCACAACCCGCAGTGCTGCGTCTGCGCATGCTTGGGCTGCAATTTATAATTATAATAATACTATTATTATTACAACAACAACAATAATAATACTATTTTAAACAATCATATGCTATCAATCAGTTTATTTTTCAGTAACACTGGAATTCTAGGCATATCTCCTAGGAAACGTTTCAAATGGGGTTACTTCTGAGTAAACATATTTTGGGACGGGTCATAGTTCAGTGGCAGAGCAACTGCTTTGCATCCCAGGTTCAGTCCCTGGCATCTCCACACAAGGGCTGGAACAGGAACGCCCCAAATCCTGGAAAGCTGCTTCCAGTCAGTGTAGGCGATAATGCGTAAGATGCACCAGTGCTCTGATTCCAGTACAAGTTGGCTTCCTATGTAGATAGTAACACTACTATTTTACATCCAATGGTAATGTAATGGTAAGCCTCTTTCCATTATTTATTTTATTTTATTTTATTATTTATTTTATTATTTTATGCCTACCCTTTTCTTCCAGGGAGATCAAGGTGGCATACCTGGTTATCCCCCTCCTCTCACTGAATCCCCACAACCCCCCTTGTGAGGCAGGTTTGGCTGAGAGGCAGTGACTGGCCCAGGGTCATCTAGTGAGAGTCATGGCTGAGTGGGGATTTGAACCCTAGTTTCCCAGGTCCTAGTCTGACCCTGTAATTGGCTTTTAATTGTCCTTGTTGTTTTTATACACCTGCATGGAGTTTAAGACAGCATACATAGTTGTCTACTCCTCCCCACTTTTACCCACACAAGGATGGACTGGGAGGTAAGATAGGCTGAGAGTGAGAGTAAGTCATTGACCCCAGGTCACCCAGGCCAAATGAGCTATTAGGGACTTCAACTCCCATCAGACCCAGCCACAGCCAGCATAACTTGATGGAAATTAAAGTCAAAATACGTGGTGAAGGCTGCCCTAGTCCTACTCAAGCAGTACATCACTATATATTTACTCAGCATTCAAATGCCACAATTGGTATGTTAAGATGCCCAGTGAAAACCCACCGGTGAGCAACCAAAATAAAAAGATAAAGCATCGTGTAAGAATTAATTCAGCGCTAGGGAAACCTTACCAGTTGTCAGAAAGGGAAGGGGGAGAGTGTTTCAGAGAACATCTAATATTGCTGTTCTGCTTCAATGGCTTATCACATGCGCCCAAGCCACAACCTTATTTGCTTTCAGCCGCCCTTTCTCCCTGTCAGTCAACGAAAACAACTCCAGTAAACATATCAATGATTTCACCGAATACATCAGAAATTGCAACATGCTACACTCATTGCGCAGGCGCACTCTTTTCAAACAAGTCCGGACATGTTTTGTGCGATCAGAGTCGCAGCGCAAAGGCGGATGGATTTAGCCGTAGACTTAGAAATGTAGAGCAGCACACGGGAAATAACTTTCGGGTTTACGTTGGGCGCCATTTTTTTAGTCTCTCCCGAAAGGGAGGTGAGGGCTGTCTGCAGGAAAACAGGGTTTTCGCGTAGGTGTGATTGGCCAGGCTCCAGCAAAAAGCTGCAGCAATGGACAGGATTTTCTACTTTTCCTAATTCAGACCTTTAGTGGGTCTGCAGGAGTCACTAGCTGCAAGTTAAAGGCTGTTTTGCATAAGTGAGTTTTAGCTGGAAATCTAAATCAGCCCTACCCCACACCAAATAATTTGCACTGTTAATAGGCTACATTGCAAAGCTATCCTAAGCCCCTCTCTGTGCCACAGCAGCCCATCCTGCAAATAGAGAGTAAATGGACCATATTGATACTGTCCTGTTTTAGCATACGGGTGGGACGCTGTTTTCAAACACAGTTAAAATAAAATGTGGATTTCTCTCAAATCCAGAGGGAGAAAGAGGAAGCCTCAGAAATCATCAAGTTTAATATCTCCAGTATGAAGAGAAAGTCTCCACTCGTTTCTTTTCTGCAAGCGCCTCACAGCAAAACCATGGCATAATATTTCTGAGCATGCGCAAAACGCTCTCTTTTGGCTCAGGCGCAGAATCCTCCCGGAAGCGCCTCCCCACGCGAGCATACGCCTAGACATCTGCGCAGGCGCAGTTGGGCTTTAGGCCATACCACTCTCAGCTCCATAGGGGGGGAAAAGAATTTGTTGTTTAAACCACTTACCCCAGCCGCCTTAACTCTCACATTTTCCTCCAGTTGGTCGTTTAACGTGAAGAACTTTCAATCCTGGTGGGGACCGAAGGCGAGTCGATGAAGGCGGAGTGAAAAGGGAAGAGGGGGGGTGAGTGGTACAGCCCACTGACGCGTCGGCTAGTAGGCTGGCCAGCGCGCGCTTCCTTCCTCTCTTTCTTTTTAGTGCCGTCGGCGCCGCCGCCATGAGGTGAGGAGCTGCGGAGTAGTAGGCGGCCTTCAGTGTCCGTGGGGAGTTTTTTTTGGGGGGAGGCCGAGGCTAGACGAGTGAAGGAAGGGGAGAGAACAAAAGCCAATAGAGAGGGGCTGTTTCGTTGAGGGCGCGCGACACGGAGGGACGGTTGGGAGACGCGGCCTAGTGGCGCGTGAAGGGGGAGGCGGCGGCTGGGGGTTCGAAAGGGGAGGAGCCTCCGCGGCTGCCACGAGGGGTCGGAAGAGCCGAATTGGCGGGTTGGGGTCTTCCCTCTGGATGGGGCGAAGTGGGTGGTGGGCATTAAGAGGCACGGTGGGGCCCGAAAACGGAGGGAAGCCATTGAGGATCATAGAATTGTAGAGCTGGAAGGGAGGTCCACCCCCCATGGGTCATCTAGTCCAGCCCTTTCTAGTCCAGGGATCGCAACCTTGGCAGATTGCCTCTATACAAATTCCGATGAGAAACCTCCAGTGAGGAGAGAGGCCGTCCGAGGGAGACCCTTCCCACCGTCGGAACAGCTCCTTCTGCCAGAAAGCCCTTTCTTTATGTTTAGTCGGGAGCATCGCAACAAAAGGAGGGGGGATATTTATTTGTTGCAATTATATCCCATTTTTTTTCCTCCGAGGAACTCGAAAGTGGTGTTCGTGGCTCCCCTCGTTTAATCCCCACAATCAACCTTGTGGGATGGCTTAGACTGGCAGGCAGTGACTGGCTCACAGGGTCACTCACTGAGCTTCACAACCAAATAGGGAATTTATTTATATGCTTATTAAATCTGCCTCCCTTTATCTGAAGATCTCAGGGCAGTTCACAAGATAAAAATACATAATAAAAGTGAGCAAAATAAAAGCAAACCCATAACCCCCCCAAACACATTTAAAATGACATACACTGTTAATCAGCCAAAAGCCTGGTTGAAAAGGAATGTTTTTCCCTGGCACCCAAAGATGTATAACGAAGAATTGAACCCTGGCTTCCTAAGCCCAAGTCATGCCACCAACCACTATACCACGCTGGCTCTCAATGCTTCTGCTTCGCATGCATTGTTTCCATAATTTTTTCAGTCTTTCTGGAAGATAATCACACCCCCTTCCACATAGTGCAGATAGTGTTTCATGAGAGGAGAGTGGTCAGCTGAAGGCTATGCAAGAGTTAGAATATCCAAACTCAAATCTCTCTCTTGCATTCACATCTGGATCTCTGACATGACAAATCACCAAAGCAAAAAAAGTTACTACAAATGTTATAAAAGTGTGCCAGGGCTTGCAGATGGTTGGTGGCTGTTGCTTTACTATCACAATAACCCACTCCTGATTCAAAAACGTCTTAATAAATAATACTATTGGATTTTGATATCCCGTACTGTACTATCAGTACTGTGTTATGTTAATAAAGTGTGCACTGGAGTTATAGGAAGGAGTCCTCATGCAGCAAACCTGTGTTTCCTCTCAGAGTAATTGGGTTAAAATCAGATTAAATTCTCTTTGCAGGAATACAAATAAAATGTCAAATAAATCAAAATCTCAAATTTGATCTTCACTGTTTCTAATCATGGCACTGATTAGAGTGGCAGAGGTGGCACACATTGAATGATTGATCTGACTGAAAGGAGGGTAGTTATATACTCATCAAGGTACTGGACTGGACATATAGACTTAACTTGCTGCACACCCCAGTATTTCCTGTTTTTCCCCCACTTTGTGCCACCGCTACCAAAATTAGTGGGGGTTTTGTGGGGGGAGCCTAGATTAGGTTCCCAGTGTCTAGGCTCATTGCTCAGAGTCCTGTATAGTTTGCTTATTTTAGTTATGCAGATGAGCAGTTAATTTTTGCTACTTTGGAATAACACTCCCATCTAATATCTCCACAAGTCAGGATAACTTCTTTGCTGTTCTGTGAAATCTCTAATCTTGTATTTTTGTCCTCAGTATGCTAAGGCTTCAGAAGAGGCTGGCCTCCAGCGTCCTGCGCTGTGGCAAGAAGAAAGTCTGGTTGGATCCCAACGAGACCAATGAAATTGCAAATGCCAACTCTCGTAAGTGAACATTTGCCATGTCACAGAAGCATGAGTATGTACAGCTTGCTTACATTGTTGGTACTTCTTGTAGCAGATGCTAGTTTTTGCTGATGCAGTGGAACCTCGGTTTCCAAATGCCTCCGTTCTCATACGTTTTGGTTCTCAAACTGAAAACCCAGAAGTAAATGCTTCCATTTTTCAACGTTTTTCATAACCTGAATGTGTGACGCAGCTTCCGCTGAGTGCAAGAAGCTCTTGCAACCAATGGGAAGCTGTGCCTCGGTTTTCAAATATTTCAGAAGCCGAATGGGCTTCTGGGATGGATTTCATTCAAGAACCAAGGTACCACTGTAATCTGTTTTGTTTAAAACCATAGCAAACATCTTTTCATAGTGCAAGCCACTAGCTTAGTAGCACTTTCTTACTCTGTTACATAAACTTTCCTTAGCTTACCAGTCTTTAGTTAATTCAACAGACCAGAAAATAGACAATGTCTGTGAATCAGGTGGATTTTAACTTGGAAACAGAAATGTAGATATTGGCATAAACATAGTTTTGCTTACTTATGTGAAAATAGATTTGCAGGTTCTCCTTGGTGATACTAGTTATTCTTTCTGATTGTTGTTTTCCCTTGTCTTCTAGGTCAACAGATCAGGAAACTGATCAAAGATGGCCTGATAATCCGCAAGCCAGTTACCGTTCACTCACGAGCACGGTGCCGGAAAAACACTTTGGCTCGCCGCAAGGGCAGGCACATGGGCATTGGTAAGAGCTGGTTTCCATCAGTTTTGAGAATCTCCAATTTAGAGGCAGTTTAGTTTAGGCAGATCTAATGAAACAAGGCATCAGATATCTTTAATTCTACGCTTAGGAGGCTTTTGCAGAAATGCAAACATTTTTGTACTTATAGCCCAGATCACTGATTTTTTCTGCCTAACATTTTCCTTTGCTCTCCAGGTAAGAGAAAAGGTACAGCCAATGCACGTATGCCTGAGAAGGTTACTTGGATGAGAAGGATGAGGATTTTGAGACGTCTGCTTCGTAGATACAGGGAATCCAAGAAGATTGATCGCCATATGTAAGTCTGGCAAACAAATACATTTGTCAGTTTTGTCACTTAAGCATCTCTGGCATTTTCTGCCTGCTAATGTGGCTAACTTTTTATATGTATCTATTCCAATGGTGAGAGCCAAATCATGCTAGTTTATGGAAGGCTTACTGAATAGTGTGCTAGGTTTCAGAGTTCATTTAAATTGGATTTAAAGCATTATGGAGCCCACATACTTGATGACAAGGCAAAGCCACTTACAGTATGTCTAGGGGACATTGCTTTCTTTTAGGGCATTAATATTTATTCAGAGCTATGGAGTGGCATACTCAGCCCTTGCTGTTTCTGACATCTTTTCCAGGTACCACAGCTTGTACTTGAAGGTGAAAGGTAACGTGTTCAAAAACAAGCGGATCCTGATGGAGCACATCCACAAGCTGAAGGCAGACAAGGCTCGCAAGAAGCTTCTGGCGTAAGTGTTTTCTCATTTTGTTACTGGACACTTGCTTCCTTTGAGTAAAGTCATTTCCCTCCTTTGCTCTCCTCCCTGAATAAAATCCTGTTCTTGGCATAGCAGTACTAAAATTCTTAAGGTAGCAATAAAAAGGTGTTACGGGCTGAAGAATGAGAGGTATAGCACAAACTCCACAAGTAATCAACTTTCAGTGGTGAGTCATCTGAGGTATTAGAGTTTTTTACTCTTTACTCTTCTGTTACTTGCCATGAGGCTTCCGTTGAAGGGGTTCGTTCATCTTGATTGATTGTCTGGCTCCATCACTGAGTTGGGAAGTGATGTTTCATTGTTCCCTCCCAGGTTAATTCGCTAATTGGCTTTTTAGTGTAAGTTGGCAGCAATGACAAAGTACTCTCTATGGGGAAATGTTTGGTTAGTAGACAAGATAAAAATGCTCCAAAAATAAATTTAAAATACCACAAAGTTATCAAGGTAGCTTGCACTCTATATTAAAAACAATGAAATAGGCAACAGTAGTTGTTAGGGAGGGGACAAAAGTTCTCTTCAAAGGTTCCAGCTGTCAGACTGCAGACAAATCTGAAATCTGGATTCATATACATACTTGGTGAATTTGGTGACAGCAATGAAGTGAATCTGTTGTTGCTGTGCTTTTCACGGGCCTTCCTTTGCTTTTCAGTGACCAGGCTGAAGCCCGTAGGTCCAAGACCAAGGAGGCCCGTAAGCGCCGTGAAGAACGCCTGCAAGCCAAGAAGGAAGAGATCATCAAGACCCTGTCCAAGGAGGAAGAAACTAAGAAATAACTTCTGCCTTTCTGTGTACATAGTGCTCAAAGGGTATCTAATAAATCTCTTAACAACACATCTGTGTCTAGTAGCTTTTCCTAGATAAGTGGGAGGGTGATCTTAGAATAAATGCCCATGGGGGGGGGGTAACATGGCAGCTTGGCCTAAATCTTGGTCCACAAAGCTTGTGCAATTACTCAAGGTCGGTTGGTTGAAATATTTCTGTAAGTTGGTTTCTAATTTTCTGTTTCATGTTTCCCGAACAAGTGTGTGCATGCTCATCATTTGCTAACAATTAAACCTTGTTGGTTTCAAACTAGAGGCTTTACTCTAGTCATACAGCTCGTGTGACTTATGTGCTACATAATTTATATCTGCTTTAGGGGAGAGTAGGTATAGTTTTAGATGATTTCCTATACATTTGTTGGGACACTAAAGCCCTATTTTGACATTCAACCCAGTTCTAGTCATCTGAGAAGTCATATGTGCTGGCCTTGCTTAACCACTTCCACCACCCTCCATGAGTTAGGTAAGGTATGTATAGGGAGACTGCTGTAGGTGTGTGAGCTCCCTATATGATTTAGAACCAGAGTGGTGGAGAAAACCAAGCCTGTTCCTGAGTGCTCCACACAGCAAGAATTGAATGCCTGAATAGGGCCTCCTGCGAGCTTGCCTGATTTGAAGGTGGAAGTACTCAAAACTTAAAAGGAAGCAAGGATGGATCTTTATCGGGCATAACAGCCTCTCTTGGGTAGGAGGCCAAAGATTCAGTTTTAAGGATAAACCTGGTACAGCATTCAGATATTAAAAAAACTATCTGATCTTCCTTTATTTTATTTTTAAAAAATCATTGATCCACACCACATGGGCTTTGTGGTGATGACGTTACTGTTAGTTGATATAATAGATCACTTCTGCAACATGCAGCATTGATTTTATGTTTCTGGTTGCCTGACTTGCAGAAGCTGACACTGGGATATTTCATAGCCCTGTTGGTACTTACATATTTAGAAATTGCTGGCATTGTATTGAATTGGGCCATCAGGGCTCTAATAAAGGGCAGTTTTTACTCTGAACTGAAGCTTTCAGCATTTGAGATTCAGAGAAGCTAAAATAATGAAGTATCTACTAATCCATCCTTTTTCAGCTTTCTCCCTTCAGAGAACTCTGCTCTCTGGCTTCTCTTGCAAGGAACTTTCTATGCATACTCCACATATTCTACAATAAATACTCCTCAGTTTGTAATATTGTTAGACTTGTTGCCTTATATGAATTAAGTGAAGCTGAATGCAATCTCCTGCAGCTGTATATTGGAGGGAAAGAGCAGTGATAGCAGGCATGCTGTCTTTCATAGGAAAGAGTATGTCATCAGTCTTATTGAGAAATGTCAGCTAGGCTGCTTAGATACCCCAGAGTTCACAACACCACTTACAAACTTAACTGAAATGTGTTACAGAGCAACAGACAGGTAAACTTAGCCCGTGATGCAGAAGGCTACTTTAAAAAAACAAACAAAAAGCTTTCAAATTCAGAAATGTCCAGCTGGTGGACAAAACAGTTTAAACATACCATAAACAATAAAAGCGATACTAGTGGTAATATGAAACAGCTGCACATTTATGTTTGGAAAGGAAGCTTTTTAATTAGTCTTTAAGCTATCATACAGTGTTCTTGAAGCACCGTGTGTTTAAGATCTGTTTCTGTTACCTCTTGTTTCAGTGGGAAGAGAAGGGCTTGGGTTAACGCCATGCTTTATTTCCAGTTTCAATTTTTTAAAAAAAGCAATTGAGAAACTTTTGGTAGAAAAACTTCTTGCTGACGAACCGGCCAAGGGTTTACATTGCAAAATAGACAACACTAGATTGGAATGTGCAGCTTCTGAAATGGCATTTAAAATGGGAATAAAGCAGTTTGAAATGTACTATCAGTTTCTAAATCCCTGTTCACGTATGAAACTATCCTTAGGCTGAGAGATACGTACTGACTATCCCAACTTTTCCTGGCAGTGTTTGTGTGAGGTTAATGTGGGATACCACCCTGATGTGCTTTGTAGGAAGGGTGGGATTGAGTTGTGATAATGAATGAAAGATAAATTGATGGAGTATATGGTAGTGGCTCAGTCAAGGTATCTTTAGCCAGTTAGTGCATGATGTGGCCTGGTGGTCAATGGGAATGCAGCTGCACAGAAGGTGCTGTGTCAGTTTCCAGAAGGGAAAGTGGGAAATGTGAATCTGTTTATTTGGAACTTCTAAAACATCCATTTCACGTCTCCCCCCCCCCCCCACACACATTAACAATTCCAGCAAATGTTAACACAAAACAATGACCAGCAGGAATTTCAATAAGCCAAAGAATCCAATTAACTCAACTCAATTAGGTTGTGAATTTTAATTCCCAAGGATGACTTTCAAAATGTACGTTGTACAAGTTTTGCTTTAGGCTTGATTCTGACATCGGCAGTTCAACCTTCATAGCCAAGGTTAATTTCACAAGCGTCAAATGTGAAATCAAGTTTTGTTTGGGTCCAGAGGTGTGCCACATTGAAAGGTAGCCCTTTGCCCATCCATTTTGGTTGACATTCAAACTGCTGGCCTTCCCCCCCCCCCTCTGCTGCATCTATTACTTGAGGCAATCTGGGTACCTGTAATAACCAGAAACTAACATGATCCCATCTGCCAAGTGTTGTCTGTTAATTACCTAATTAATCCCAACATAGACAAAGAAGATCAAGACAATTAACCCCTGGCATGAATGAGGGGGCAAAGGTGTATTCTGCATGACTAGTGTGGGGAAGGAGGGTAGGTTTCTTGGCTACTAGGCTAGTCACTCAGAGAAGTGATATCTGTTGTGCACCCTGTATTTCAGAACAAGAAATACTTTGCAAATCACATGCTTCTCTTTGCAACTGGCCTGTGAGGTAGCAGACCCTCCAAGTGTCCCTGTTTTCCAGGCACATTCCTGGATTTACTGAAGCCATCCTAGTTCCTGATTTGATCCCAGAATGTCCCGCTTTTCCTTAGGATGTACAGTGGTACCTTGGGTTAAGTACTTAATTTGTTCCAGAGGTCCGTTCTTAACCTGAAACTGTTCTTAACCTGAAGCACCACTTTAGCTAATGGGGCCTCCCGCTGCTGCCGCGCCGCTGGAGCACGATTTCTGTTCTCATCCTGAAGCAAATTTCTTAACCCGAGGTACTATTTCTGGGTTAGCGGAGTCTGTAACCTGAAGCGTATGTAACCCGAGGTACCACTGTATCTATTTTCAACAGAAGGTATGGAATTACGCAACCCCTGAGCCAAGGAGATAAGTATACAACCTTTAGAAGACATCTGAAGGCAGCCCTTGATAGGGCTTATTTTTTTTATATACATTGGAAGCCTCTCAGAGTGGCTGGGGCAACCCAGTCAGATGGGTGGGGTATAAATAAAAACATGATGGTGATGATGATGGAATAGGACATCCCTATTTTCATCGTAGAAATGTTGGAGGGTATAAGGTAGGCACTATGATTTCCCTCTTTTCTGGGCAAAGAAACAGAAAATTAGAAATGTCAACTTTGCCTGAGCAGCATCTGCTGAACCCACAGTTGTGTGCCATAGACAAAGGCTTGCTAATGCCAAAGGCATTCAACAACGTAATAGGCCTAACAGCTGAAGCAATGATTACAAAAAAAACTGTTAAAGGGAATCCTTGTTAAACATCAGTGGATCTCCAGTAAGAGAAATAATAGCTGATGGGGTTCTCTAGAACAGCTTTTTCCTGCCTGTGTATCACAGCCTGCAAGTAGGTCATGGGCTTTATATGTAAGCCCAACATAATTACTGCTTTTTAAGTGACACGATGAATACTTCTTTAACAACTTTTCATTTCGTTGACAGTTCTAACCGAACATCAGAAACTCTCGAGTCCTACATTTTAACACTTGGGAATTGCTCTCTGGTGGCAGATCCGGTGACAGTTGTTATAATTTCATTTATTTATATCCCTTGGGTGCTGCAAGCGGTGGTTATAAAATAGGCAAACCCGGTAGCTAAAATGTGTGAAACAGAGAGCAGGCTGCTGAAGAGCTAAGATCCGAAATCCATGTGACGATAAAACTGATGGGTCACAATTCCAGGTGATTTTGGACTTGTGGGTTACCATACTAAAAAGGTTGGGAAGCACTGCTCTAAAAAACAGTTTGCCTGAAACTCATTATTGTCTCCTGCAATCTTGTGTGTGTGTCATGTTCCTTTAGAAGAATGGTGAGGCCTGACAAGAGTTGGTCAGTGTCCTCTGCAAAATGAAGCTTTGCTTGAAGTGATATCAACCTACATATGGGCTATGGACAACAGATGACGGGCCTCACAAGGCCGAAAGCCCCTTCATACAAATGCATTCCTTGCACAAAGAACACTGGATATCAGGGAAAGCAAAAACTCTTCTCCGTGATGCATAATTTTCTATGTGCAGCGGATGTTTTTGTAAGGAGAAGCATTCAGGCTTTGTGAGTCCACTTCATCTGCAGCTGCAGATCTCAGGCACCGGCTTTCTACTTCAGTGTTGGATATAGGATGCTGGTGGTCTTCAGTCTGTGATCTCACATTCTTAAACTTTCAGGTTTGGAGCATAACTTTTTTCTTCTTCTTTACCCTATTGGTCTTGAATCTGGTGGTTTCTTACCCCTGACCACCCGCCCCTGCCCCGGCCAAACCATGCTTTTCAGCATCTTCATAAAACTGCTGTGAGGTCATCTGAGGATTTGGAGCAAGGCAAAACCAGAATTCTGATCACACAGAGCCTTCTTGGGGGTGGCACTCATTAATGGAAAGCGGCTCACATGGCACCTACATAGTTAACTTTTTGATGTCCAAGGTTTTGATTTCTGGGCTTTAAAATGGGTGGAGAACGTTCATTTGGAGGTAATCTGTCGGGGCCCAGAGCCAAAAGTATGTGAGACACCTCCTCTCTCTCTCTTTCTGCAGTTCTTTTCCTTTCCCTTTGCTACCTACATGAAATCAGACCAACAACTGCAAGTTGCCCAGCCCTGTTAAAAAAAACAAAACAGACCCAAACAAAACACACACATTGAATTGACTGTATACAGTATTCTCTGATGTTTTCTTTTTTCTGTAGTTTTATAGAATGGTGTTTTTTTAAAGCCTGAATGCTAATTGTGAGTTCATTGGGGCTCACTCCCAGGTAACTGGGTATATGATTGCAGCCTTTGCTCTCACCCTTGTCGTTCCCCTTAGGAAGCAGAAGAGGGCAGCAGAAAACCACAATTCTTTTCCTTTCTGGGTAAGGAATTGCTCTTATCTAGCAACTAGCGTTAAAAATGTTGCATGCAAGGTTCTGGGTGACACAGAACTCTTCTCTAGGTGCAAGTGCCTATCAATTCCCATTTTTTTAAAAAAAGAAAATACTTAAAATTTATTTAGTGCTTTTAAGTATTTGAAACATTTTATGTACATTACCTTTTGAAATCCATAGAACAACATTGGAGGACCTGGTACTTTTATCTCCTTGTTGCCAACTTTTTGACTGATACGCGTCCTGGTGCCTCTCCCCTCACGCTAGCCACAACTGATGGTTAGTGAATATTTAGACAACGGGCTTAATGGTATTGGAGGGTGGGGTTGGGGGCCACCCTTAAGATGGTAATGTGCTTCAAAATGGGGCAAGCCAGCTGCCGGCAGGATGAATCACATGCCCAGAAATGAGGCAATGGGAGCTGGAGCTGAGGGGTGAGCAAGCAGGGGCAGGGGGCTGCACTTTTAATGAATGAAAGAATGAATGACAGGGGGAGGAAAACGAAGGTAGAGGGGATGGATAGGTTATAAAAAGTGGAGACTGAGAAAGAGACAGGAGGGATGCAGAAGATTTAAGATGAGGGCCAAGAGGGACCAAAGAGTGAGGGGTGTGAGACAGGAGCTGAGGTGGGGAGGAACAGAAGTACGGTAGCTGGAGTTGGGGGCCAGGAAGTCTCCAGTGGAAAGCTTAAAGGATTTTAGAGGGGACTCCACAGGGGCAGGGAACCTACGCCAAACACAGACCGTGGGAGAGTAACAAGGAGTTCTTGCCTGAGGAAATAAACGGACAGTCAGCGATGATAAGGGCACCCAGGTTTGCAAGAGTAAGGGGCTCATCAGGTGGTCACTTAAAGTAAGAGGCACGCTAGAGTTCTCCCTGACACTGACAGGTACGGTGTGACACCAGCCTTTGGGGTCCCTTTCAACTCATTTCTCTTGACCAGAAGGTATGCCCAAGACTTCAGCCTCGATGGCACCACCACCTGTCACTTTCTGACCTCTTCCTTCCCTGCGCTCCCCTTTCTCTCTCTGTCGATTAGTGACTCTGCCAGTCCCCTTTTGGGAGTGCATTTCACAATCTTACAATGCTTCCAAGCCACCTCCCAGTCGGGATTTGGAACTCCCACCTCCTTCCCATCCATAGCTATTAGCTTCCAACTAGTCCTCTCTTCTCCCCTCCTCCCCCCCCCCGACTTCTATTGGCAGGGAAGCCCAGTGACAACTGCTTGAGCGTCAAGCCAAAAACGCCACTGTGACAAAAGATGTTTCCCTAATAAATCACCTGCTCTTTATTATACCTCCGCCAAAGAGTGACAAGGACAGTCTGCATCGTTCCCTGGGAGAGATGGCGGAGCTGGGATGCACCACATGGCTTCCAGTCGCCAGTTCAGGAAAGGGCAGAAATGAGACGTTCAGACACAAGATATGCAACACAAGGTCTGCTCTCCCCTTGAATAAATAAAAGAGATTAAAAAATCTGGCTGGAGCATTTTTTAATGGTCCTTCCGCAGCCTTTCCTCACCTATCTTCCCATACCATTCCACCTCTCCCTCGCCTCTCTCTTTCTCTTCCACCCATCTGCGTCTCTGACTACCTTACCTCTAAATGAGGAACATAGGAATTTGCTCTTAGTTCAGGCATAGGCAAACTCTGCCCTCCAGATGTTTTGGGACTACAACTCCCATCATCCCTAACCAACAGGACCAGTGGTCAGGGATGATGGGGATTGTAGTCTCAAAACATCTGGAGGGCCGAGTTGGCCTATGCCTGTCTTAGATAGAATTAAACCAGTAGTCAATTTAGCTCAAATATTGCCTTCTCTGGCTGGCAGCAGCTCTCCAGAGTTTCAGACCAGGGACTCTCTCCCGGCCTGATCTAGAGATGCCAGCGATTGGCCAGGGGACTTTCTGTATGCAGAGTGCAAATATTCTACCACTGCGCTGTGGCTCCTCCTCTTTCTTTCTCTCCCACTTACCTTCCCCTTGACACATGCAATTTTGATGGGGCGAGGATTCTGACCCCGTCTCCATCCCAACTCAAGTATTCTATCAGGATGCTCTTGCTTACATTATCGGGGGTAGGTGGGCTGAATGGCCTTTTAGGTCCCTGCAGCCCCTGTGGGTTCTATGATTCACTGTGCAATACGATACTAGACAGATCCATAAAGCTATTGCAGAAATGCACTCTCATTTTCATAAACTCCCCCTCCCGCTTTGTGGCCTTTTTGTTTAGCTCTTTTTTGAGGTGCCCTCTACCTCTCTAAGTCCTGGATCACACACACATTTTTACTTTTTATTTTTTACAAAAGCATTGAGTCATTCTCTCAATACAGTTCTGTACATCCACTTTTAACTATAAAAAATCCACTTCTGACTATATATTTCTCCCCGTCCCTTTTGATCTGGCAAGCCCTGAGCCCCAGAAGATTGGCTTTAGGCATTTTGGCACACAGCTCCAGTGGATGTGCTGACGGGCTATTAATAGACAGAAATCGGGCTGACAGCGTCTCAATCCGTGACCTGCCCCCTGGAGTGGGACACACTGCGGCAAAGAGACCTGCAGTTCATCGCAGTGAAGCGTGCAGCTTTTGCTGCTGCTCTGTCCTGTCCTCTCCATGTCGTGTAAGCACCCGAACCTGCCACCCCTTGTTTTCTGCACCACTTTTCATGGGGCTCAGCAGGCTGGAGCACAGACAAAAGATGCTCTTATTCTCAAGTGATGGACCCCTCCCTCCCTCCCTCCCTCCAGTGGGAGCTTGCCACTGGCACTTTCCCTGCGATTCTCCCCAGCCTTCCTCTCTGAGGCTATAGTTTTCTTGCTAGAGTTTCCCAAGGACGAAGCTGGCACTGGCTGACGTTAATCAGAATGGTTTGCATAACAAAAGGCAAGGAGAAGGAAAAAGGAGAAAGGGGGGGAAAAACACCCAGCAAAATTGATTTGTTTCAGAGCGCTCATGATTCACTTTCGAGAATGTCTGGCGATAGATATGGGCCCTTTCCCAGGGCATAGGAAAAGGTTACAAAGCCAGGTTGTAGCTTCTAATCCAGGGTTGGTAAGGCTCCAGGCTTGTCTATTTGGAACCCACAAGATCTACTGACCAGCCTCTGGTGCAAAAGTCAGATAGTTGGAATGCAAGAACCAAGTGCCTCTCTGAGCACATTCCGAACCTCAGAGTTTTTCCTTTTGGTCCCAGAACAGAACAGAACAGAACAGAACTCACAGTCATTTCACATAAAAGTCTGTTCCTGTTTAGGTGTCTTTATGCAGGTGGCGCTGTGGTCTAAACCACTAAGCCTGCTGGGCTTGCCAATGACGGGGTGAGCTCCTGTTGCTCTGTCCCTGCTCCTGCCATCCTAGCAGTTCAAAGGCGCGCCAGTGCAAGTAGATAAATAGGTACCGCTGTGGCGGGAAGGTAAACGGTGTTTCCGTGCGCTCTGGTTCTGTCACAGTGTTCCGTTGCGCCAGAAGCGGTTTACTCATGCTGGCCACATGACCCAGAAAGCTGTCTGTGGACAAACTTGGCCTGAAAGCAAGATGAGCACCGCAACCCCATAGACTCCTTTGACTGGACTTAACCGTCCAGGCAGTGGCGTAGCGTGGGTTGTCAGCACCCGGGGCAAGGCAAGTAATTTGCGCCCCCTAACCTGTGGATTTGCGCCCCCTAACCCGTTGACTTGCGCCCCCTAACCCTAACCCCCAGATATTGTGCCCAGTGCGGCCGGCCCCCCCTGCACCCCCCACGCTACGCCACTGCGTCCAGGGGTCCTTTACCTTTTACCTTATTCATCTCAGCCACCTAATTTAGGTGGGGATAAAGTAACCTTGTTGCTGCAATCGTTAAACAACCAAGAGTCAGAAACCCTTGTGATTTACTGCAAATCTCCCAGAGATCTACCAGTAAACCTGGATCTAACTAATGTTAGAAGAGCCTTCTCGACCAGGCCAGTGGCCCGTCTACCCTGGAATTCTGTTCTCACAGTGGCCAACCAAATGCTCATGGGATGTACACGAGAAGGACCTCAGCACAAGACCACTCTCCCCTCCTGTGGTGTCCAGCAACAAGTTCTCAGAAGCATACCAAATCCAACCGTGGAGACAGAGTATATCCTCCAACATTTATCCAACGAAAATAGGGACAACCTATTCCATAATAGGGTGGCGCTGTGGGTAAAACCTCAGCGCCTAGGGCTTGCCGATCGTCAGGTCGGCGGTTCGAATCCCCGCGGCGGGGAGCGCTCCCGTTGCTCGGTCCCAGCGCCTGCCAACCTAGCAGTTCGAAAGCACCCCCGGGTGCAAGTAGATAAATAGGGACCGCTTGCTAGCAGGAAGGTAAACGGCGTTTCCATGTGCTGCGCTGGCTCGCCAGATGCAGCTTCGTCACGCTGGCCACGTGACCCGGAAGTGTCTCCGGACAGCGCTGGCCCCCGGCCTCTTAAGTGAGATGGGCGCACAACCCTAGAGTCGGACACGACTGGCCCGTACGGGCAGGGGTACCTTTGCCTTTTTATTCCATAATAATAATAATTTTTATTTACACCCCATCCATCTCACTGGGTTGCCCCAGCTACTCTGGGCAGCTTCCAACATATATAAAACCATAATAAAACATTAACCTTCCCTTTACAGGGCTGCTTTCAGATCTCTTCTAAAAGTTTTCTCGTTACTTATCTCCTTGGTTCAGGTGTCACATAACGCCATGCCCTCCAATATTTCTCTGATGAAAATAGGGACATCCTTATGCAAAAGCTGGATCAAATCAGAAAGCGGGACGGCTTCTGTAAATCCGGGACTCTCCCTGGAAAATAGGGACACTTGGAGGGTCTGGCGTAGCTTCCATTGTCGCTAGTGCTGCTGATACCCTCCATGAATTTGTTGAATCCTCTTTTAAAGCCTCCTAAGATGGTGGACATTACTGCCTCCTGCAGGAAGGAGTTCCATAGTTTATTGTCTGTCCCGAACCTTCTGCCTATACCTGTTCTAGTAAGAGTGTGATTCTGTCAGGCTTCATCTGAGCTAGGATTTAGGCCTGTTTGGAATGTGCCATATGAGAACCAGTTCTTAAGAGCTGGTGGAATCCTGGGAAACAGCTGCCTGTGTTTACATCCGAGAGCAAGAAAACTTCCAGCCAGAAACCAGAGGCATTAAAACAAAAGTGAGTCACAATGTGATAGCCCATCGCCCTAAGGGAAAATTCTGAAGGGAATACACTGCGCCAATGCTCTGACTGTGCACTCTCTGGGAACATCCTTGCCTGTGAAGCGATGGCCTGCAAAATGCTGTTATCTGCTGGTGGTGAGGTGAGGTGTTATGTGTGGTGAGGGTTTTGAAGAGACACTTGGTCATCACTTCCCTCCCTGACCCTGGCTTCTGGTCCTTTCTCTGCTTCTGCTCACACAGGCAGATCACCGCCTCTGCCTTCCTCAATGTGGCAGCCTGGCTGGATGCTGTTTGGGAAGCTTCCACTGAAGAGACGCTAACACAAGCTGATGTGAGGGATTCTGCTGACCCTTCAGGCACTTCCTCCTCCTCCATCTCTGACGCTGTGGCTTGGCATCCCGTATCCTGGTGCGCTCATGGCAAACCGCATACATTTCTGAAGTGAGAAGTACCAGGCCACCCAGCTGCCCGGAGGAAGTCCTGCTCTCTGTCCGTCAGGGATCTCCCGGGGGTGGCCTTGAGTTCCCCCTAAGATTGGCCAGGGGTGTGCGCAGAGTCCTCCTTGGTTGATCTGGCAACAGCAACAACTGCTGCTATAACTGATGAAAGGAGGAGAGGTGCAGTTCTGGGACTTAGCAACTAACTGCAGTGTCCATCTTGCTGTGTCTTGAGAGCTGAGCTTAGCTGTACAGGAAGGAGCTGAGAACTCCTAAGTAGGGTGAGTGAGACAGGAGACAGAGCTGAGGTTGATAATGTGGGATGTATTCCACTGAGAGCAGTCAAGTACAACATTCCTTGTTTTCCTAGAGCGGACATGCAAGGAAATGTTTGGTCCAGCTAGTCAAAACTTCCTGTTCATCCTGGCCTGGAGCATCCTTCCTTGCATGTGACTAGTGGGTGGGCGTGACCTCCCCAGACCTGGTAAAAGGACAAGGCATGCTGTCCCACTCCCCCTCTCTTTTCCATCTTCCTTTCATCCTGTGAACTTCCCAGACTGCTAACTGCAGTCATTACTGTAGGTCAACCCACATATGGGGTAAACCTATTTGTATATGCTTGTAACTTTAATCCTTAAACCTGCCTTCAGGGATCACGCTGTGCTCTGCCTGATCGTGAGTAAACTTTCTTTTTATTGATTATGAGTAAGACTGTGGTGTCTTTATTCTTTTGGAAGGGATTCAAGGGGTCTTACCAGGAAAATATTAGAACACATTTCAGTCTGGACAAACCAGATTGAATTGTGTACAGTGGTACCTTGGGTTAAGTACTTAATTCGTTCCGGAGGTCTGTTCTTAACCTGAAACTGTTCTTAACCTGAAGCACCACTTTAGCTAATGGGGCCTCCTGCTGCTGCCACTCCGCCGGAGCACGATTTCTGTTCTTATCCTGAAGCAAAGTTCTTAACCTGAAGCACTATTTCTGGGTTAGCGGAGTCTGTAACCTGAAGCATATGTAACCCAAGGTACCACTGTATTGTCTTAAGAAACTTACATGAGTTTGCAACTAATTTTCGGCTGTGTAAAGGGGAATGCACTCCGCTAAGTAAAGGAACTTGCAAGCACAAGTTAGGAAGGATATTAATAAACAATATACCCTCTCCTGCCACCCTGAACATTCCCACAGATAAGGCCGCACTCACCTTATAAAAACACCTCAGAGGCCTGTGTTATTGAATTAATCTCTGTAGATCCCACCGCTGCCAAGTGTCCTTTGTTTCCTGCTTGGCAGGGGGTTGGACTCGATGGCCCTTGTGGTCTCTTCCAACTCTATGATTCTATGATTCTATGACAGCAAGGAAAAGGAACAAAACCAAGTCTTGTGGTGAAGGCCAGCAATTCCGTGAGGCGGGGTAAAGCTATTTGCCTCAGGCGGTACTCTGAAGCCCTGGCCTACTGGGCAGCAAGTCAGTTTGTCAAGTCTCCAGTCCAGGATCAATCCACATGTCCAAAGTCCAAACTAAAGCACAGTCCCACAGATCCTAGAGCATCCAGACTGCCCATCAACATGGGCAGCTAATCAGACCCAGCCCCTCAGCCCTGCTTCCCTTTTGTACTTTGCACGGTGATTGCAGCACCTGGGCTTGACGAGGCAGGTGACCCTCACCTGTTCTAAGCCTGCTCCAGCTGAGGAGTCACACCTCTCCTCCCAGAGCTAGCAAGCCCCACCTGGCCAGCTAGGGAGCTGGGCTGTGGGCCCTGGCCTGCCTCAGCCTCCTAGAGCGCCACTCTCTGTCAGGAGGGAGACTTCAGGCCGTTCACTTGGCTAACTGCTGAGTGAAACCAGACATGCAGAGAGCTTCTTTTCAGTACTTTTATTAGAATCAAACACAGAGACCATGGAATGTACTCCCTCAAAGCTGAGCTGTTGCCCAGAATGCCTGCTTCTTCACCCCAGCAGCTAACTTCCTAGTTCTCAGACCCCTCCTGCTATCTATGGTGTGGTGGGGGCACAGGTGAGGCTGTGGTGGGGGGGGGCAGGCGGCCATGTGGATGTGCCGGCTGGGTCAGGGAGGGGCACCAGATCTGCGGACATTGGGGTGTTAGCAGTTGGGGTATCAATGGAGTGTTCTGCCTACAAAAATGCCCCCAGTCACCCCTGCCTGAGGTATCTGGAAGCTTGGCACATTTGTTATGGCATCAGTATTCACAGAAGCCTAGAACTGTAGAGTTGGAAGGGATCCCAGGGGTCATCTAGTCCAACCCTCTGCAGTGCAGGAATCTCAGCTAAAGCATCCACAAGAGAGGGCCATCCTGCCTCTGCAACTTCACTCGCAGGCTGATGCTCACGTTTTTCGTATCCTGCAGCCACGCAGTACATGTGCAGGAGCAAGATTCGCCTGGCCTTGACTGCTTAAACGCAGCAATGAGCAGCAATGAGGAATGTAATGGAATCACTCGAGCACCATCTTCTAAAAGCGAGCCGCTCATGATCTCTGCCCTCGGATACAGCACAACTTGTAGCGTTATGCTAGGAGCGCTGGCGTTCTGCCAGCCGGACACATTACCTGCCTGAATGAAAACATCTCATGGTGGTGGTTGTTTTTTACTAAGAGTATGTTCACATTAAAGGTAAAGGCAAAGGTACCCCTGCCCGTACAGGCCAGTCTTGACAGACTCTAGGGTTGTGCGCTCATCTCACTCTAGAGGCCAGGAGCCAGCGCTGTCCGCAGACACTTCCAGGTCACGTGGCCAGCGTGACATCGCTGCTCTGGCCAGCCAGAGCCGCACACGGAACGCCGTTTACCTTCCCGCTATAAAGCGGTCCCTATTTATCTACTTGCACCCGGGGGTGCTTTCGAACTGCTAGGTTGGCAGGTGCTGGGACCGAACAACGGGAGCGCACCCCACCGCGGGGATTCGAACTGCCGACCTTTCGATCGGCAAGCCCTAGGCGCTGAGGCTTTTACCCACAGCGCCACCCGCGTCCCTATGTTCACATTAGCAGCTTAAAATAAACCAAAGTCATCCTGCTTTCCCACTGAGTTTCAAGTCGTATTTACATGATGTTGGTCACTTTGGAAAGGGAGCAGGGGTGTCTTTACCGGACAAGCATGGCCTTTTTGGTTCTCCCACCTATGAAACCTCCTCCTTCCACCCCATCGGACTCCTGTTCATAAAGCTGTCGTTGTGCCTGGGTGCCGATCTGTGCATGTCTGACGACCCTCTCAACTGTTTACAACATTCTGAAGTTTGAAGTGCACATGGCGCAAATGTTCCAGTTGGACTGAGGCAGGTTTTGGGGGGGAACCTGCATCAAACAGCAATATCTGTCAAGAAGTGACAGGATCAATATGGATTTGTGGTTCATGTTGTGCAAATGTGGTTTCAAAAACCCAGCGCACTGGATGACGGGTGAACACACCTTAAGACATGTGGGAGCAAGCATTTGTAGCGCTTCCGATCAAACGGAGACTTCAACCGCAAAGCTTTTAGGAAAGCCAAACCATTTATTTTTGTGGCTGGGATGGAGGAAAGCCATTACAGTTGAAATGGCTCCTAACTGGCGTAATATATCTGATGTTCGGCCTTTCTCACATAGGAAGGAGGAGCAGGAAGATCACATTGCTCAAACACAGAATTCTCTATGCAGTAACCCACACAACCGCAATACTAACAGCAAGCTAAGTCTCTGAGTTTGGATCCATTTGTAACTGAAAAGGGATTCTGCAGTCAGTGGTGTAGCAAGGGGGGCTCCAGGGTGGTTGCCCCAGGCACAAATTTGTTAGGGGCACAAAATTTTAGCACCCGGTGCTGCCTCAATACAGCCTCACCCTTCAGTCTCTGGGCTCCATTGAAAATGGCTTCTCCATGTTGAACCAGGAAGCGACCTCTCCAGACAACAGAATGACTCTTTTTTTCTTATCTCTGTGGCTGCCATCTCCTGGGTGATGCAGATGCCATAAAGCAGTTGGATGTGCATGTGTACATGCCCTTGGTCTTGAATGGGGCAACTGTGCCCCTGAAGGATCAGATGCGCAGCCTGGGAGTCATTTTGGACTCACAGCTGTCCATGGAGATGCAGGTCAATTCTGTATCCAGGGCAGCTGTCTACCAACTCCACCTGGTACGCAGGCTGAGACCCTATCTGCCTGCGGACTGTCTCAACAGAGTGGTGTATGCTCTAGTTATCACCCGCTTGGACTACTGCAACGCGCTCTACGTGGGGCTACCTTTGAAGGTGACCCGGAAAGTATAACTAATCCAGAATGTGGCTGCTACACTGGTGACTGGGAGCAGCTGCCAAGACCACATAACACCGGTCTTGAAAGACCTATATTGGCTCCCAGTACATTTCCGAGCACAATTCAAAGTGTTGGTGCTGACCTTTAAAGCCCTAAACAGCCTCTGCCCAGTATACCTGAAGGAGCGTCTCCACCCCCATTGTTCTATCCAGACACTGAGGTCCAGCGCAGAGGGCCTTCTGGCAGTTCCCTCACTGCGAGAAGCCAAGTTACAGGGAAACAGGCAGAGGGCCTTCTCAGCAGTGGTGCCCGCTCTGTGGAATGCCCTCCCATCGGATGTCAAAGAAATAAACAACTATGAGATGTTTAGAAGACATCTGAATGGCTGGGGAAACCCAGCCAGATGGGCGGGGTGAAAATAATCAATTATTATTATTTCTATTATTATTACTACTCTGTGTACCCTCCCTCCCACCACTCCTTCCACGGAGCCCCGGGTGCTTGCAATCCATGCTACACCACTGTCTGCAAGTAGCAGCAGGACTGTGGGAGCCCAGCACTTTTAGTAGTATAACCCTCTTTAGAAAAACCGCTAAGGGATAGGGGACCCTCAAAATATTCTAATGAGGGCTGAGCATGCTCCATGGTCCTAAGAAGTGCCTGCTGGATCAGGCCAATGGCTCATCTAGCCCAGCATCCTCTTCTCACAGTGTAGGAAACTTGCAGGCAGAACCTGAGCCCAAGAGCCTCTCCCCTCCTGTGGCCCCACCAGCCACTGGTGTTCAGAAGAATGGTCACAGAATCTGGAGTGTTTGTTGGTGGGGGAAGGATCAGAAAAATCAGTGAGTAGGGGGAGGAGTGGGGGAACGGAATGGAGCATTGTGAAAGGGGGCATGGCTGGCTGGCTGGCTGGCTGGCACCTTGAACAGCAGCACTCCACTCTGTAACATTTTGTTTCTGCACGCACCTTAAGTTCCAATCTAATGGGTACAGAGAAGCAACGTGAAACACTTGCCTTAAAAGATAACTGGCAGAGCAGCATTCCAGGAGATGTGTTCAGAATCAAGATAGGTTTTGAGGTGTAAATCCCTGAATGGTCTAGGATCACAGTATCTGAAAACCTGCCTTCTCCTCCATAGAGCTTTTGTTCATTCATAGAGGGCATCATTTGAGCTCTTGCTCAAAGTGCTGCCCTCTTTAGAGGTCAGGTAGGTGGCTACTGGGCTTAGGGCGGCTTCCTCTGTAATAGTACCCCAATTATGAAACATCCTTCCCAAGATTGCCCCCTTTCAAGATTGCATAGCGCTCGAGAGCAGCAGAAGCAATCAATTCAGCTGCGCGGCTCTTTAGTATGTGTGAGGAGTAACTCAAGGTTACCCAGAACAGCTGTAATGGAGCCAGGCTTTTAAAAATTCTTCCCTATCCTGTCTTTGTGTCAGAACCAGCTCTGCTTAGATAGTCTCAGCAGCCTTGCAGGAGAAAGGGCTGGCCGTGTCACCAGACGGTGTGTCTTTATAATAAATCATCCATCATTGGTGCTTAGCTGGGAGCGCCCAATATGGCCAGAGATGAATGAACAGCACCACCAGTCGCAGCCGGGAGCCTGGCAGGCCTGAGCAGTTAGAGCGATGGAGATCATGGGGACCAGAATTGTTGGGTTCAATTCCCAGATTCTGCAAGATGGGGGGCCAAGAAGAAGCCACAAAATCTCTGGGTCCTGTCCATTTGGAGACCTATGCAAGAACATTTTTAGGGGGCAAGCCCAACCTCCCCTCCCCTGCTTAGCCTTGCAGAGCCAATACCCACCCCTGCTTTTCACACAGCCACTGTGGAAGTGTGTGTGTGTGTGTGTGTGTGTGTGTGTGTGTGATGGAGAGAGATCAGGCCCAATGTTGTTGCATGCTAGCAGAGAGGATGGCTTGAGATCCAGTGGATTCTGGGCTGGCTCTACCCTTGCCACACCCTGTATTTTGGCTTTCTGCTGGCTCTGACCACCCACCGGCTTGTTCAGCTTAGCAGGAGACTGAGGCAGAGGGTCATGACCACACTCTCCAACCTCTGCCCTCCCCAGCCTGGTGTAAGGGGTTTGGGGACTGCTTAGTCTGTGATAGCAAGCATGGCTGGCCCAAGACATTTTGATGCTTGAACAAGGTGGCAACCACATTTCAGATACAGAAACTCTTATTGGTAGTGGAATTTTCATTTTGACCTCATGAGAGCAGCAGGCTAGATTAGGGGACACGGGCAGATTGTCTTCCAACACTTTGCCACCGCTCCTGGTCCCCACAAATCTGCCACCTGAGCCAGCCACTTCACGTCAGGGCCAAGAAGACACACACTTATTTTTATTGTATCCGCTGTTTAGTGCAAGTCTGCTAGGATGGGAAGCTTGTGTCTCAGCAAACAATGACATCAAAAATTGGCTGTGAGCACATAGGCAGGCACAGATTCCCACAATGGAGCTCAAGTTTCCAGACCTCAGGAAGGCTGGGGCAGTACTAATTGAGGCAGGTTAACAACACTCTGTTGTCTATTTTTGGTTGCCTGCTGAAAACCTTTATTTTTCAACAAGCAGAGGTCTTTTGCAGTCTGTTTCTGCACTGGAATTGTTCTTAAGATGTTCTGATGGTTTTATCACTTGCCCGTTTGCCACAATGGGAGGAAAGGTGGCATATAAATTTAATAAATCACATGCTGTGCAAACACATCCCATCAAGCACCATCAGCTAATGTGGATGTGAAACACCGAACTGAAAGCGGTCATGTGTGGATGAACTTGCACAAAAGCCCACACAGATCTGTGCTATCACAGGGGGGGCGGGCGGGCAGAATTGACACTCTGGTGTGTAGGACAGCCTTTATATTAGCAAAGCTGGAGATTCCTTCTGGGCGATGAACTGGGTAAAAGAGTCAAGTGAAGCCAAATTGCATCATAGCAGTTAGTCCCAGTGACCAGAGGGCATGTAATTCCTTGTAAAATCAGGGACTCTTGCTCCCTTCAATTCTTCTCAGGAGTTGCATAAGGGATCAGCCAAACAAAAGCAGGCTTATCTCTAGTGTATAAACAGAAAGTCAGCTGCCTACAAAGTTTTGCGGCCAATGTGAATAAACCAAGATAAGAAGCAAGGGGTGTATTGCTAAACCACACTGGCATTCCTTGTCCATGGTGCTGATTCAAAATAATAATCCTGCGCCATTAATTTCTACGTGCACCTTATAGGGTTGCTAGCCAGCTAGTTTACCTGTAACACCACGTGCAGTCAGGAAACCAGTTGTGTGTCTGAAAAGCCGGTGAACTCCAGGTCGTGTCACGTTCCACTCATGATGATCCACTGCATTCTGCTGAGCTCCACCCCATGGTCCATCAGGTGCTACCCTGATTGGGCACCTGATCCACTTGATTGCATTTCAGTTCCACTCCTGGGCTACTACATTCTATCCTGTCTTACTCCAATACCGCCACTTGGGAATGACACACAGAGATTGACAAGACTGCATAGGGTAACCATGTGGTAACAGCGGCAGGGCCAGCCCTACCATTAAGTAGAGTGAGGTGGCTGCTTCAGGCAGCAGATGCTGGGGAGCAGGAAACAGTGGTGAAGCATTGTAGGATGTGTATAGCTGTGTGTACCATACAACCTGCCTTGCATTTCTAAACTAGCCTGCTGCTGTCAGGTGCAGTGGGAGACACTGTCCATTTACCTGCACTGAAATAAAAGCCACCTACTCATCCAGTTGGCTTCTATGAACTGGGGGATGCGGCCATCTCCTTTTTGCTTCAGACGGCAAAATGTCCTGGTCTGGTTCTGAGCAGTGGCAATGGTGGGTTGGTTCTATTTCACACTGCAGGTTGGGCCTTTTAATAGAGCTGTGTGCTGTTTTTACTATCTGCATTGCAATAGATTTGTTTTTA
Source organism: Podarcis vaucheri (assembly GCF_965113315.1). Taxonomy (NCBI): domain Eukaryota; kingdom Metazoa; phylum Chordata; class Lepidosauria; order Squamata; family Lacertidae; genus Podarcis; species Podarcis vaucheri. The sequence continues at coordinate 28,810,292 of NC_138751.1, forward strand.
CATCTTTTTAATCCTACTAGAGATTAATTACTTTTCAACTAGTATCTTATGGTTTTAGCTATAGAGTGGAACCTCAGTTTTCGAGTGTCTTGGAAGCCGAACATTTCAGTTTTCAAATGCTGAAAATCTGGAAGTAATTGCTTCCATTTTCGAACGTGCCTTGGAATTCAAACAGCTTCCGAGGCACGTTTCTCAATTTTCTCCACTGAAATTCCTGACCGCTCATTGTGCCTCAGTTGTCGAACATTTTGGAAGTCAAATGGTCTTCCGGAACAGATTACATTCAACAACCAAGTTTCCACTATTTCTGCATTTTATCCACGTGTGTTTTAATTTTTGTGAGCCTCCCTGAGTCCTGGTACTTGGGAAAACTCTGGATGATGGTAATAATAATGATGATAGCCTTAAGAACATAAGGAACACAAGCGCCAAGTCAGGTCCTTGGGTCCATCTGACTCAATAATGTCTACACTGATGGGCAGAGTAGCTCAGTTGGTAGAACATGAGACTCCTAATAGGGTCAAGGGTTCAAGCCCCACTTGGGGCAAAAAAAATCCTGCATTGCAGGGGGGTTGGACTAGATGACCCTCGTGGTCCCTTCCAATTCTATGATTCTATGATTCCAGAAAGCTGACAGGGTTTCAGGCAGAAATCTCTCCTAGTTCTACCTGGAGATGCTGGGGATTGAACCTGCAGCCTTCTTCATTAGCCACGGCCCCTCTGATGATGCAGTTCCTTTTCTGGATGGAGCCATTAAACCACACTTGTCTCCCACCCCCGTCCCCGTTTCTTTGCTAAGAAACTGAGGGTTAGAAGAAGCAACACCTCTCTGGAGCTGCTTTGCCATAGCCATCCATCAGCTTTTGCTCACTGGTGCCAAACAAGCCCTCCCAAAATGAAAGGCCTGTCTAGTCTGAACGGGGACACGGAAGGCATGACAGATCAGCAGAGGCTTTTAACCTTTCGGAAGGAGCCTCGCTTCTGAGGTGGGAGGTGCTCTCCGCAAGACAAATCAGTCTCCAAGTGAGACAAGACAAAAGGGCAGCTGGCCTGACACGGTGGCTTGACGGGAATGGCAATAAACACTGAAGGGAACGCAGCCCTCCCTTGTCACAAGCCTCTGTGGCTTGCCGTGGTGGCTGTAAACCAGCGTAGGTTGGTTCCTCATTTCAAACGGAGGCATGGAAATGCAGGCCCTGTAGTCTGATATGGTGTCTGTGTCTTCTTGTGCAAGCGGACAGGATGCAGAAGGAACCGTTTCCTATGGTATCACCTGCCGCTGCAATGGTACTTTGGGCTCGCTTATCAAGATGCAGCTGTGGAGCTCGCAAGGTTGTTACTTGAGATGGCCACCTGTGTTGGCACAGAGGTGATGCTCCAGTGTGTTTTGTGAGGGCAAAGGCGACATACGTGGGTCTCTTCCTTCCCGTTTCATCCTCAGAAGCAGCCTGTGAGGTAGGCTAAGCAGAACCTTGCAAGAACCCTCTGAGAGTTGCTGACCACTCAAAGGCCACTCGGAGAGCTTTCACGCTGAGTGGGGATTTGAACCCAAGTCCTAGGCTCTCCCTCTAACCATTATACCACACTGCCTCTCTGCTGCAATGACACTCTCTTGCTGTTTCTTTGTGAGCCAGAGGCAGTAACTTATTTTACATCAGATATGCCCATTTTTATTCTCTCTTCCTGCCCCAATCCAGGCTCTCATATGTAGGTTTTGGCAAACAAATGCAAAAGCAATGGGATAGGCTGGTGGCTTTCCTTTGCAACAAGTTTTCCTGACATTGGGAATGCATCAAATCAGCATTGAGGAATCTTTTTTCTATTAAGGGTCGCAGTCCCTTGAGGGTCCCTCAAAAGGTGGTGGACTCTCCTTCATTGGAGATTTTTAAACAGATGGCCACTTGTCAGGGATTATTGAGCTGGGCCATAGGACTGTGGTGGGGGGCACTCTGAGTTCCTGAAGAGGAAGTTCTGGAATAGGTGGATTAATCACTTGATTCAATTCATACAAATACAGGAGAGGGAGAGAATGATTTTGATATTGGCAGAAGCTTTCAGCTCTCTTTGCACTCTCTCCAAATTCCAAGCCACCCCTCTGCTGCTAAACACATTTAGTTGTGCAACCAATCCCAACCCAATGTTGACTTATATTTGCCTATTTAACTATTTGTACCCTGCCTAATATTGACTTGAAAATCACCATGGTGGGTTAATGACAAGATGGATCGCAGCAAGGGTGACCCAAGGAAAAGGCCTGCCTCGGCCTTATTGACTTCAGACTAATTTTAGACTAATTATTGACCCCAGACTAATGTGGAAGGAGCAAGGCACCATCACTTTGTTAGTGATAATATAAAGGTGCACAGATCTCCATGCCCAGAAATGCAGAACAGTAAGTGAAGGGTTAAATGATAACTTCAGTCACAAGAGAATGTTTTGCTAACAGTAGCCCAGGCAAAGGAGCTGACCTCCACAGAGAGACTGAGCTAAGAAAGGTGTGGGGGGGCTGCATCAAGCCTATATTTATCCAACCGAAAGGCTGGCGAGAAGAAAAAAGGAAGCCACAAGATATTTGGTGCATTGTCATCATGTTTAATCCAGGATTTAGTTCATAGCCAACCAGATTCTTTGGCCATCAAAATTCAGTTCTAACGCCATGCATTCCTCCACAAATACAAACGTGCCATTTTGCAAACCTACCTTTCTACAGTGCAGCCGGTGAGAATCCGGACATTATTGCTTAGGTGCATGGGATCCCAGGTAGGGAATTGCGTGTGCTACGGGGACTCTGTACAACAAGGGTATCAAGAAAGAGTGTGTGTGTGTGTGTGTGTGTGTGTGTGTGTTCATAACCGGCCTCTCAGTCTACACAAGTTGGAGAGATGGTGGTGGGATAAAATGCTTTGATTTAGCATTAGCTTAAAGCCACGGTCCTGTAGCTGCAGCAAACTGGCCACATCCAAGCAGAAAGAGGCATGACAACTTAGGAGCCCCAGCAGTAAGCAGCTACACAAAATTCCTGGTGAAGTAGATGCTTCCCATGATCTCACAAGTTTCCACATCAGTTTATCACATCTATTTATAGGTGAGTGAACATGTTTAGTTAAAAGTATCTGGTCATTTGCTTGCCCCATCCTCGCCAGTTTAGGTTGCAACCCCACAATACGCGCTTTCCTGGGAGTAAGCCCTGTTGAACTCAGAGGGGTTTACATCTGAGTAGAGATGCACAGGACTGCGCTGCAGGTAACGTCAAGCAGGAATCCTTAAAACATTTTTACAAGGAAAAAAACCCAAATGCTGTCATTTGTCGACAGTGCAAGAAACAAACACCATGTCCTTCAATACACTTGAGTGTCTTCCCTTTGACACTAAGGACTCTGAATACACTTTTGGAGAGCCGTACCAAGTCCACTAGAGTCAGCTTAGCAGCTGATATAAGAGACATTGTACTGTTGAGGGTGGAGGAGAGAAAGCTGTGTTATTGGAGCCAACGTCCCATTATGTAAGGAAAAGTAAACATAGAGATTATTATTATTAAGTCGTATGTAGTCTCTCATCCATGCTTGGTATACTGGGCTGGATCCAAAATAGTTAGTCACACTTTAGTTTCATTGGGTTTCAATGAGGCTAAAGTTAGCTTTCATGACTAACTTCTTCCACTGATTTCAACTGGATTAAAGCACAGCTACCCTAGGGCTCGTTCACATTTCCATTTTTCCTGTGCCTAGAAAGCACTGCTCTAAGCCATGGGTGTGCTCAAGTAAATAATAATAATAATTAAAAAAACATGACCAAATGCATCACAGAGAACTCGGTTCTGCCTCCCTTGACATGAAGCCAGCCCCCCCCCTAAAATAAATCCTGGCTTCGCCCATGGTCCAAGCAGTTTTCCATTTGCCTTGCTGCTTTCCCCAATAAAACCTACTCTGTACAGCTTTAATCCATGGAAAACCTGGTTGACATTTGCTCCAATTTAGCAGTAAAGAGCAGGTTTTCCCAGGGGGGAATCAGTAGGACAAGCAGAAGCGTGGAGGTGCCCTTGGTTGGGATCCAAACTCACTGCTCGCAGGGCTGCAGATGTTGGGTATTTGGGGTTTGGCAAGCTGGATGACAATCTCAACAATCCCACTTGCAAACAATGAATATACCCTCTCAGATGGATTGAATGCACCGTGGAGTATATGCCGTGAATCTCAAGAATATGAGTGTCCTCCAAGACCATGGCTGAATGCCCAGGAACCAGCATGTGCTTGAACGAGGCCTGAGATATCCCTAAGCCATTAGGAAAGGAAGGAAGCCATTAGGAAACAAGCAGTACTGTGCTGTGGAAAGTTCAGCACAAGGTGAATTTGTATTTGTATTTGTGCGCGTGTGTGTATGTGCAAAAAATGACCATGGAAAACAACTCCCCACCTCAAGAAAACCCCTCGCATTTGAAATCACTTTACATTGTTTTTCAAAATGAATTTGTTTTGGTTTATCCCAGCATTCTTCCATTATAGTCTGGAAACTTGGTGGTGGGTTCAGCCTTCTGAAAAAGCAAGGGAAACCTGCTTGATCTGGCTTATGTGAGCTATTCTCTCATTTACATCCTATGCCCTTTTAAAATGTGTTTTTGTGTGTGTGGGGGGGAGCTACTGGGTTGTTTTTATTATGTATTTTGTGGTTTTATATTTTGATTTTATTCTGTGAACCGCTCTGAGACCCCCCAGGTATAGGGAAGCATATAAATTCTAATAGTAATAATAATATTCTCAATACAGTAAGCCCACATTTTACATTCCAATTTTACATTACATTGTGCCCGAAGTCAAAATTGCATATACTCAAAACACATTAGGTGCAAAGGCTGGTGAAATTGCCAAGGATTTTCCCTCCCCTGGATGCCCACCTCTCTCTATATATATAGATATATAATGCAAAAAGCTGAATGTACACAAGTTTAAAGTGCGCAAGTTGTGGGCTTACTGTACATTACCGGGGCAATGTATCCACAGACCTGCCAAATAGGGTACTTGGAAAATACGACTGACGCAACATTCTTGTTTCTGTGTTTAAGGGACTACTTCTGTAAGTGAGCCAGTGCACTGAAAATGTTACACTGGAAGACACCCTGGTTGTGGTTTAGTGCCCTGGAATTATCAGTTCAATCCTGCTGTGCTCCTACTGCTCCAGAGCAGATTCCACCAGAATTTGAAAAGGTTCTTACCCCATGTTCTCTTTTTCTAGCCCTGCAAGCATTCACAGCACAATGGTAAAAAAGTATGCAAAATTAGAGGCTTGCTTGTTCAGACATGTATAAACATTGCTTGATTTCACTGGGCTCCTGGTGATTGAACTGACTTTGCTGAAGGGCGATACTGAAATTATGTCTGTGGACTTTGATCTGTGGCGGCTAATTCACACTTCAAAGTAGGTTTCAGGGTAGTGTGACTGATTCAGCTGCACTGGGTGCCTTCACCATCGAATGGAGAATGAGAGGCACGCGTGGGAATTTTAGCGTCGCACAGGGCACTGCTAAAATTTGACAGCCCAATGCACACTTGCAAACCATCACTTGGTGTTGCAGAAATCCTGCAATGAGCATTGCATGTACGAATCAAAGCCAAAATTGTGGCTTCTTTCCTCAGCAGCTCTTTAAAGAGGATATGGTGCAGAAAATCAAATGCAGGTGGAAAGGTTCTCTGAGCAAACCCACTACCATTAAATAACAACTTTACATATGCCTGAAAGGAACAGGGGGAAATCCCATTACACAGAGTACCCTGGCTTCAAACACATGGCTGAAAGTTGTATTGGACTTCTGAAAGGGCAATGTTTTGGTGTATGTAAAGTAAAATGGTAAAGGACCCCTGGACGGTTAAGTCTAGTCAAAGGCAACTATGGGGTGCGGCGCTCATCTCGCTTCAGGCCAAGGGAGCCGGCGTTTGTCCAAAGACAGCTTTCTGGGTCATGTGGCCAGCATGACTAGACAGTTTCTGGCGCAATGGAACACCTTGACGGAAGCCAGAGTGCACAGAAACACCTTTTATGTTCCTGCTACAGTGGTAACTATTTATCTACTTGCACTGGCATGCTTTAGAACTGCCAGGTTGGCAGGAGCTGGGACAGAGCACTGGGAGCTTGCCCCATCATGCGGATTCAAACTGCTGACCTTCCGATTGGCAAGACCAAGAGGCTCAGTGGTTTAGACCACAGCGCCACCCGCGCACGTGGCAGGGAATGTATGACAACAGGAGGAAATGATGAACTGTTCCTGCTGGAGGACCACCAAACTAGAAGCATGTAACAACATAAACAGTGCACCAGCAAAAAGACCCCGATCTCTCTCCCTCTCCTTTTAATGGTGCCAGTGCCATCCAACTGGCTAGAGTATTGGACCTAAGCATGGAAGCCTCAGGCTCATCTACCACTTTTGCCATGGGTTGCAATGCTGGTTCCTTTTTGGCAAATCAAGGTATGACCATTTCAAAGCATTTTGCATTCTGAAAGTGCTACAGAAATACTAAGAATGGCATTCTGATTACAACCGCAGTTCCTGATTTCCCACTTTGCAGATTGGAATGAGTTTTGAAATGGGGAAGATTGAGGATGCAATAGTCCAGGCTAATGGATTAGATCAAACAGAATGAGGATCAGCGTTTCGGTTTCCTGGAAGCAAAGAAATACCTATTGCTATGCTCCCATCAGGCTCAGGCCATTTTAGAAAAGGCAGAGGGGAAACTCTCAGCCAGGCCTGATTCATACATGGTGTGGGCCACAGACGAAAGTGTTTCCCTGTGTCCATGTTCTTTGTAAATGCAATGCCCATCATGCACTTACCATGAGCACTGGGTTATTTGCATGCAGTTAGCAGCTCAGGGACCCCTGACTTCTATGCCTATGGTGTGCTGAGCATGAATGGCTCAGTAGCACACAATGCATGTTAATAGGGCAGGGCACATGTGGCACATTGACACAGGCAAATGTTGTGCCTTGGAAACATTGGATTTGGCAGACGTGCTCCCTTCTCAACCATTTCATCCAGTGAGGAAAAATACCAGCTGAGTCAAACTGCAGGTGCTGGACAATGAGGTTGTACTGATAACTCTCTCCAATGGCTGGGACTGAAGTCATCTTATCTTTCTTTCTTTTGTTGTTCTTTTTTTATATCTATATATACAAAAGTACATTTACAAAGGACAAATAGCTGGAAGCATGCTGGAAAAGTGAGGGAAGATGGGATGGGTCAGGGTCTCTGAACTCCTCACATGAGCAATGCCGCGACATTCTCGGTGTAGGTCAGAAATGCATCCAGCTGAGGAAGTTCCCTGAGAAAATGGTCCACACGGCTGTCAGTCATGCAGTGGGGGTAGGCCACCACATGCTGGGGGAGGGGCGCAAATGGAGCTCAAGGAATAGCCGGGGAGCCAGGAACGAAGGCAGCACCTCACATCAAGGAACCCACCCACCCACTCCGCATGTAACTATTGGTTTCCAGGAGCTCACTGTGGCTCAGGCTCTGCGGGGAAGACTTTGAGTACACGACAAACGAGAAGCCGCGTGGAATTGTCCCACCTCTTTTTTCTTTTTTGGCGGGGGGGCTGCCCCAATCCTGAGCGACAGCCACCTCCCAACACACATATACACACACACATAAATATACAGACAGCCCTGAAGGTTTTAAAACTGATACAGGGACAGACGGACGACAACACACTCAGGCGGCCTCTCCCTGCCCAGAGAAGGCCTTTTCACATGGGGGGGGCGCATGCGACACAGAATTATCGGGGAGCATGTCTGAATGAGGGAGTGGTTTGGGCAGTGGGAGGGAGTGGTACGGCAAGATATAAAGAGTCTCCTTTGGGTCAGGCGAGCTGATGTCAACCAGTGTCTGTTGCCGTGGAAGTGTGACCCAGAGGCAAAGTGGGGGGGGGGGCAGAAAAGGGGCGTGAATTACAGCGGTGGAAATCTCCCTCACACTCAGCACCCATAAGAGCTGCCTGAAACGACCTTCGAAAGGGGTGGTGGAAAGCAAAAGCGGGCTTGAGCACATGTCCAAGCCCCGCTGGGGGCAAGCGAGAGATCACGCGGGTCCTGGCGCTCAAGCCAGTCCCTCCCCCCAGTCCTCTTCCCTTGTCCAAACCAAAGCCATATCCTCAGTCCATCTAGAAGATTCCATGAAATAGTGATTAGCCAGGTGCTCAGGGTTGGGATGGGCTGGAGAGTAAGGCAGGGCTGCCCCTGCCTTGCTGCTGCTGCTGACATCTCTGTTTTACTCTTCGGCCTTGCTTCGCATGCCCATCCTGCCTTCAAATTTCTGTGAGTGCGTCGGCAGGCACCAGCCCTCGCTTTTTGCCACTCGTCACCTTGATGAAACCTTCGTTCTCCTTGGACTTCCCCACACCAACACAGATCTGGGAGGAGCAGAAGATGACGGAACGAAACGTGAGCAAACAGGTCAAGATTTTATAATGTAGAATGCAGCCGGAACAACAACAAAGTCAGTCCTTCCTTATTTATTAGGTGGTGCAGGAACTGGCATCCTCAAAATCTCAGGTTTTTTTAATTGTATTCTTCTTTAAGAAAGCAAGTTTCTAGTCACAATGGTTACAAAGAAAAGCTGGAGGCAAAAGGCTTACAACATATGGAGAGTGTGCATTGTGAAAACTCAGACAAAGTCCCCCTTGATATTTTTGTGGAAAAGCTGGTAAAATGTGGCCTGGACAAGGCAACTGTTAGGTGGCTTACTGGCCAAACCCAATGAGTGCTAACAAATGGTTCTTCAACATCCTGGGAAAAGGGGGCAAGTAGGGTTCTGCAGGGTAGCTAATGCTGCAGAAGACAGCATCAGGATTCTTGGTGACCTTAACAGATCGGAGAACTGGGCCCAAACTAGCAACATGAATTTCAATAAGGATAAATGCCTTAGGCAGGAAGAAACAGTTGCACAAATAGAAGATGGAGCACACAGTTTTACAGCAGTATGTGTGAAAAGGATCTGGGGTCTTAGTAAACCACAAGCTTAACATGAGTCAACAGTGTGATGATGCAGCAGCAAAAGAAAGCTAATGTTATTCTAGGCTTCATCAACAAAAGCTTAGTGTCCAGATCAAGGGGTGTAATAGTACCACTCTATTCGGCCTTCGTCAGACCACACCTGGAGTACTGTGTCCAGTTTGGGGCACCACAATTTAAGTGGGATATTGACAATCTGGATCATGTGGAGAGGAGGGCGACCAAGATTACCAAGGGTCTGGAAACCAAGCCTTATGAGGAATGGTTGAAGGAGCTGGGTAACAGGAGACTGACAGCCATCTTCAAATATCTCATGGGCTGTCACATGGAAGATGGATCAAGCTTGTTTTCTTCTGCTCTGGAGGCCAGAAGATTTCAACGGATCCAAGTTATTAGAAAGGAGATTCTGACTAAACAACTTTCTGACGATATGATCTGTTCAACAGTGGAATGGACTCCCTCAGGAGGTGGTGGACTGTCCTTCCTTGGAGGTTTGTAAGCAGAGGTTGGATGGTTACCTGTTATGGATGCTTTAGTTTCGATTCCTTTAGTTTAGATTGCAGGGGGCTGGTCTTGGGCGTCCCTTCTCACTCTAAGATTCTGTGATTCTCTCCCTTACAAATGTAACAAGCCTCCAATTTCATCCCTTAGCACCATAAAAATCCTTGCACAAGCCAGCAGCGGTGCAGATAAAGGAATAACAACAAGGACGCAATTTCCCACTTCATTGATTTCATATACACGTTGAACATGATGAACTGATTGTATCCTGCCAGCGATTATGCTGAGGCATTCGCTATCCATATATTCCCTTATAGGAATAAACAGAATTGATATTTCTACAGTGGCCCTTTATGACATAGAAGAGGTTCCCCCCCCCAACCCCTTTGTCCCCGGTGGTGTGACTCGAGAGACCTTGTCGCATCTATTGTGATGACTATGTTCTTGGTTGATCACGTATACAATCCGCACAGGAGTCAACACCGCCAGTGGTTATCACTGTAACATTTGAGTTGAACACTCCTGTGCATTCCAAGTCCTCATCCCTCTTGAACTAACAAGGACCTGGTAATGATCTACTCTAAGCCACTCAATCCGCCTGCTTGATATGCCATCCTGCCGGTCTCAGTGGGCCAAGTGCCAGCAGACAGCATCTTCTGGTGCATCTTAATACACACCTCAGGCAAAGCACAGCAAAGTACGCAAATCTCAGACGCGGAAGAAGCAGGTGGCTTCACACTCAGAGCAAAACGAATGAGACCCAGCAAATTCTGGGAGGAGGAGGAGGTGCAAGGGACTCTGGAGCTCCTCGCCTTCTCCTTCAGGGTCTGAACACTCGTCCTCATTTTTCTTCTTCTTGGGGGTTTAATAGGGAACTCTCCTTCTGACTGGTTGCTTCTAAGGCACAGGTCAGCAAACTTTTTCAGCAGGAGGCTGGTCCACTGTCCCTCAGACCTTGTGATAGGTCGGACTATATTTTGAAGAAAAAAAATGAACGAATTCCTATGCCCCACAAATAACCCAGAGATGCATTTTAAATAAAAGGACACATTCTACTCATGTAAAAACATGCTGATTCCCAGACCGTCTGTGGGCTGGATTTAGAAGGTGATTGGGCTGGATCCAGCCCCCAGGCCTTAGTTTGCCTACCCATGTTCTAAGGAGCTGTAGTTGTCAAAGGAGGCAAACTCTTTTCCTGTTGCTGGGCTCTGACTAAGTGCCTCTTATGGCTCACACTCAGAAGAGAGCACTGATAGTCGGGGGGGGGGGGAAATGTACATAGGATCCATACTAGACTCCACTTGAGACATCTAGCTCGCCTTCAAGTGACAGAAATGTGGCATTTTAGATTGAACTTTCGCATTTGCAAAAACATTGAGCTAGTCCTCTAGAAAGTGGAGGGGGGATTATAGGGCTGTTTTTGTTATGTATTTTGTGCTTTCTATATCGCAGTTTAAGTTGTGAACCTCCCTGAGACCTGCGGGTATAGGGCAATATACATATTTAACAAATAAGAATGATTATACAGTCATACCTTGGAAGTCGAACGGAATCCATTCCGGAAGCCCGTTCGACTTCCAAAACGTTTGGAAACCAAACCGCTGCTTCTGATTGGCAGCAGGAGCTTCCTGCAGCCAATCAGAAACCACGGAAGCCCCGTCGGACATTCAGGTTCCTAAAGAATGTTTGTAAACTGGAACAGTCGCTTCTGGGTTTGCGGCGTTCAGCAGCCAAAACATCCGAGTTCCAGGGCATTCAAGATCCAAAGTAAGACTGTAATTGATGAAGTCTAGAAGAGCGTTAGCTTTTTTTTTTGCTGCCACATCACACTGTTAACTCATGTTAAGCTTGTGGTCCACTAAGACCCCTAGATCCTTTTCACGTGTACCGCTAGTAAGCCAGTTGTCCCTCACCTTTCATTTGTGCAGGTGGTTCTTCCTGCTTAAGAACTACCAACCCTCAGAGGTGCTCGTGCCCTGTATGCTAGAGGGACTGCTTGGGGGGGGGGTGTCTCCTCCAAGGGCAGGCAATTTGGCAGAGATCCGGAAGCGAGAGAGATTGAGTGCTCCAGACGTACCCGATGGGAGAGAACCATGACGTTAGTTGACTCCTGGCACACAGACTGGAATCATTACAATCTCTCCTGTTTTAAAATTGATAGCATTTCATATTGCTTTTGCAATATTTGGTTTCTGCAATGTTAGATGCAACACGACAAATGACTGAGAAAAGTGACACCATCCCTGTCCTCGAGACAGCAAGTACCATTGCTCAGTTAACCAAAAGGCAACTCACCGTATTTACTCAAGTCTAATGCGCCATCGAATCTAATGCACACTTCAATTTTCAGAACCTTGAAACCAAAAAGAGTATTTGCTGGCGAATGCAATGTGCCATCGAATCTAATGGGCACCTTAATTATCACAACGTAATTGGCCAAAAAAGGTGAGCATTAGATTCGAGTAAATACGGTAATATGAGTCAAAGTGCACACCCCTCAATCTTTCTCTACAACCCCTCTCTATAGCCCACCTGATAGCTCAGTCCGGCAGAGCATGAGACTCATAATCTCAGGGTTGTGGGTTTGAGTCCCATGTATGCAAAAGAAAGGAATGGGCTGGCATAGCTGACCATGTAAACAGGCCAATTTGGTGACATGAACTAGGCTTTGAGGGGGGAAAAACACATTAGCAGATATGTAGCTAATTTTGTATGAGATGCTATGCCTTGGAAAGCCAAAATTCTGCAAGCTTACATGTGATTTTTGTTTTGTTTTAAAAAACTGCAAATAGCAGTCACTGGGGAGCCTGATCAAGACTGGAACTGTGGCATACAGGGAGAGGAGCTTTAACACTTCCTGCCCTGCTGCAGTTCTGACCAATATCACCCCTCTGAAACCGCTCTTTACATTGGCCGCAAAGCTCCCATTGGAGGCAAGTTAATGTCATGTGCTTGGCATCGCAAATAGCTCCAGGCAGAATGCAGGATGCAAACGTGTGATCCCCCTAGAGCAGGATTGTCCAACTTCCAAGAGACTGCGATCTACTCCCACTATAAAAAAACTGGTGGTCATCTACTGGATTGATCACCTTTTTTTTTTAGTAAGTCAAAATTGTTGAGCTTTTTGGGTGAGATCAAAGTTGTTTTTAGGGGGTGTGGGAGGGGTCCCAAGATCTACTGCGATCTACCACAGGCACCCCGCAATCTACCAGTAGATCACGATCTACCTGTTGGCCATCCCTGCCCTTGAGTTTTCTTCAAAACTACAAGGACTAGAATCTTGCTTTTTTAAAAACAAAAAACGACACTTGGGGTTTTTAGATGTCTATAACGTACAGATACTTTATGGGCAAAGAAGACCCCATACAGGATGTTTGCTCCTACCTGATTTTCCTTAACGCTCAGCTGCCCCTGTTCCTTACTTCCATAGAAAGTCTTGCAGCATCTCCAGACCGTTTCACCCGGCCGGACCCGCTGCACAAAATTGGCTGGAAAGAAACCCACGCGGTCACCCATCTTCCCCTAGGATACAAAAAAGAAAAAGTGAGATATACATACCACCCAGCATTGCCTCTAAAGGCCCATTTGGCCTTCGTGGCTAAGAGAGCCTATTTGCAGCTCCAGCAGGTTCACTAATTACAGCGAGAGAGAGAGAGAGAGAGAACTTTGAACCCATGATCCAAATTCCGGTTGGGCTACTGAAGTGCATTCTACATAGAGATTCCCTGAAAGACAGTGGGGCCATTGCAATGGGTACAGATTGCAGCAACACTGGTCAGATTCATTTTGCCCCACTCCTATGTAATCTGCACTGCCTGCCAATTTGCTTCTGAACCCAATTCAAAGAGCTTATGCTTACATACAACTCCCTAAATGCATTGAGCCCCAAATATCTGGAGGAGAATCTCCTCCTGTATAGATCTGCTTCGTTGCTGAAATCAGCCAGGGAGGTCCCGTTAGCAGCATCCCTGCTCTCTGAGCTCCAGAAGGTGGCAGAGCATGAGAGGGCCTTCTCTATGGTGGCTCCCAGGTTGATGAATTCCCTCCTTTCCAAGGAGCAATATTGCATAGTCACGATACATAATTTAGTTACAGCTGAAGAAGAACCTCTTTGCCCCAGGCCTTCGGCGGGGAATGAAAGAGTAATTTGTCAGTTTAATGCTCCTCTCCCCTTTTAATTGTCATTGTAATGGTCTCATTCAACTCTCATTTCAATGTTGTTTGATTTAGGCAGATTGATAGTGGTGTTCTCAGTAGGGGTCCAATTGGGCAAGGCTGTGGGATCTGCCAGAGTTTCTCAGCAGGTGGATGGAAATTTGCAAGGTTCAGCAGTGGGTTTGTTTGTTGTTTGCAATTCTCTGTCCTCTTACTCAATGGACAATTTCTGAGAGAAAAAGTTAAGTTACATTTCGCTTTCTTTTTTTTAAAATGGTCATTTGTAATAATTGATACTTGGTTAATAAAACCATTTTTAGAAAATTCAGGGTGAGCAGGAAAGAGGTGTAATAGTCTGCCCTTCAAGCCATGAAAGGCTCACCTTTTTCTGATATGTGTCGGCTGGTTATGGGGTCGAGAAAAATACTACATCATGCATAGGCAAACTTGGCCCTCCAGATGTTTTGGGACTACAATTCCCATCATCCCTGACCACTGGTCCTGTTAGCTAGGGATCATGGGAATTGTAGTCCCAAAACATCTGGAGGGCCGAGTTTGCCTATGCCTGGACTACATGCTCAGAGAGGCTTGCTCTCAATGCTGCAGGAACTCTTGCCTTTCCAACCTCAGGTGGCATCAAACAGCAAGAGTAGATGGATAAAATTAGATACTTCCACAGTATCACACTGGGGCTTTCTGAAGAAGCACAGGAAAAGCAGCAGAGTCGGAGTGGACAGGGCAGCAGAGGGCAAGGCTCCATCTTCTGACTCTTTATGGGCAGCCCGGAGGCTCTGGAAGTGTGAAGAAGGATGCTCTTGAAACCTGCCATGTTGCTATAGCAACAGGGACAAGGAACCTGATGTGTGTCTGGCTGCCTCAGAGGCCAAGGCCTTTCCCTGAGGGCCTATAAAGTGCGTGAGAGAGAGAGAGAGACAAAAAATTGGAGGGAGGGAGGTGTGTTAAGGACACTGTGGGCTTGTGGGTAGAGACAGGGGAACCCACAAAAAGCAGAACCTACAGAGCAAGATGTGCACATTTGCAACTGTGATCAATTGGGTCCTGAAGGAGAAAAGGGCAGAAGGCATGGTAGCAAAATAGATAAGAATAGGTTTGGGTTTTTTTTAATGGACATAGGAAGCACAGGTTCGAATCACTGTGCTTTCGAATCATCCTTTATCTCTCAGGGATGTCCTTTATTTATGGAGAGAATATTTATATCCTGCTTTTTTATTATTTATTGCATTCATACCTCTCCCTCCCTCCAAGGAGCTCAAGACACACTTCTCCCCATCTCCGTTTTATCCTTCCGGAAACCACCATGAGGTAGTCTAGGCTGAGAGAGAGAGAGAGACTGGGCCTCATGGGTGAGTAGCGATTTGAACCCTGGTCTCCCAGGTTGTAGTCCGGGGCCCTAACCACTAAACCACACTGGTTCTTCACCCAAGAGGCCCCAGAGTGGTTTATGCAGTAAAACTGGAGAAAACAACTGGGATGCTTCAATTCTGCTCACCTTCCACCAGTCCTCATTGGAATCATCCATCAGCATGATTCGATCTCCAGGCCTGAGGAGAGACAGAGAAAGC
This sequence comes from Podarcis vaucheri, assembly GCF_965113315.1. Lineage (NCBI taxonomy): Eukaryota > Metazoa > Chordata > Lepidosauria > Squamata > Lacertidae > Podarcis > Podarcis vaucheri. The sequence continues at coordinate 28,825,528 of NC_138751.1, forward strand.
CACAATTGAGCTCAATGACAGCTTGGGAGTGGGGAGGTGGCGGCAGATGACAGAAGGTCCCTGCTAAAGGGATGCCCTCCTAGGGCCCAAAAGATGCCCACGGGCAGGGGAGGACTTCGGTGGCACCCTCTGCAAGGCCAAAATTAAGCACACACACACACCACTGCTTCTCCCCTCCGTTCTGCTCAATCCATAGTTGCGACACCCTGCAGCGCCCCCAAGCTTGGCACCCAGAGTGGCAGAACTGGCCACCCTACCCTAAAACCTACCTCTGCTACTGGTAATATACATCACGCATCCGCAGCTGGCATCCTCACCAACTGCCATAATAATATTTAGCCTATAAACAGGACTTTCCCTTAAGCACTCAAAGCACTTCACTCACATCACCTAAAAGGGCAATCCTAACAAATGCACCAACTGATGTGTGGTAGGTTTCCTCCTGCTGGCCTCAACCAGCAGACAGAAATACCAGTGGTGTTCATGGGACGTCTTTGGCCAAGCTGCAGAAAAGCCACCACCAAAAGTTCTCTCCCCCCCCCCCCCCAAATCTTAATTTTCTGCTCTCTTTTTTTTAAGTCAGGTGTTCAGTCTGCTCTTGTACACATATTATTGGTGAGCATTGTACGTTGTTTTCAGTCTTATTTTTTAAGGTTGGTTTCTGCAAGTCACATTGAGCTCACCTTTATGAAAAGAGCGGTGAATAAATAAATATAACAAATAAAAGGGGGGAGTCTCCAAAATGGCATTTTCTTTTTCTTTCTTTAAAAAAAATATTTATACATTTCTCACTGATTTTACAGTCATTTTGACATTTTGAAAACTGGCTTCCATCCTCCTCTGTCTACGGTTCCTTAAATTTATTTTTAATATCTTCTGCATATCCAAATTAACTTACTCATTTATCTTCTTTCAATATATACTGTTATGTAGCTGCAGGTTATTACAATAATCCTGCCAGTGTTTTTATCTGTTTACAATTTGTCTGTAAATATTCAATAAACCATTTCCATTCTTTTATAAACAGTTTGTTTCTTGATTTCTTATTCTTCTGGTAAGTTTCGCCATTTTTGCATTTCCCATATGTTTTTGTATCCAGACCCAGCAAATGGATACAAAATGGCACTTTTAGTCCGCTAGCTACAGAGATCTGCTGATTCCTAGAGGGGCCTGGAACTGGTGTAGTGGGGGAAGTAAACAAAACCAAAACCGCCTCCATCTTCTGCCCTCGCAGGTGGATAGGGCTTCAGAGGCATATAGCGCAGGCCGTGGGGAACCTTTGACCCTCCAGTTATTGCAGAACTACAACTCCCATCAGTCCCAGCAGGCCTGGCCAATGGCCAGGAGTGATGGGAGTTGTAGTTCAGAAACACCTGAGGGCCAAGGGTTCTGCTGCTCCACCTCTCCCTTGATGCCACCCCACCTAGGACTGCTCTGTTAATAGACTGGCCAGTAATTATTGTTATTCCCAAATTGTGAGTGTGTCTCCACAAATTGTGGGTGTGTTTCCAAAGGCCAAGCAAGCAAGTTCCGTTGGCCAAGGGGACCCACGATCCAAATAATCACCAGCTCCTGAACCAATGGGCTCTCAAGATGGGCCAAGGGCGAAGACTTACTTCAGGGGTAAATCGTTGATCTCCTGAGGCAAAAACTTGTAGAGAGCGACATAGGAGTACATGGGCGAGACCTCCTTTCGCGCACAGCCTTGAGTTGACTGTAGGAAGAAGAAAGAGCCGTAAGGAAAAACAGAGCTTGGAAATTTTAACCTAGGCTTTGGGCATTTTTTTATTTTATTTTTTGGAACTAGGGCTACCAACGTTTTTTTTAAAAAACAGTCTTTTTTTGCTCCTGTACCTTTGGAGAGCAGCATGAACTGAAGGTATAATCCTGCTTCTCTTCATGCTCTAAGAAGTAGCTCCTGCTCACAAGGTTGTGATCAGTTGGCAGCCCCTATTGCTTTGTGCCATTTTAAACAACAGACTCCATTTTAGAGCAAAGTTACTGTACATCATTCCTGCCCATTTTTCACTAGAGGCAGAGAAAAGAGCCCCCCTTAGGTGCCTTGCAAGACAGGTTCTGTTGTGGGTGGGTGGGTGGGTGCACTTTAGCCTTTTTTAGCATATGCAAAACTGGAAAAGGCTAAAAATACTTTTTAAAAAATAATAATCCAGAAATTTCCCAGCCAAGGTGAGGGAAGTGCAATACAATATCTGCAGCGGCTTTTCATCTGCCTTGCCAAATGTGCTTTAGCACAATGCGGAGGAAGAAGAATCTCACTATTTTCCATTTTCAGGGCTGGGTTAGGGCTTCAAAAAGGAATGGCACAGGGTGGGAGGGACATAGCAGGGAAGTGGCAGGATGCATCAGAAAGGGATGTTGACGACATGCGGATGAAGGAAGAATTCACCTGTTGCCCTGGGCTCTTTTCTTCCGGCATAGTGCCCTCACCCTCTGCTGGTGCTGAGAAAACTGAAACAAAATGAGAGGTGCGATATCAGGCTTTTGCAAGTTCTCAAGGAGTGTGTGAACTAGTACCAGACGAATTGGCTTTTCTCTACATCACCTGCAGGAGGTGCTGCCATGTACAACTCCTCTCTCCCACACAAGGCTATGCTACAGGAATTGGAGACTACCTAGGATTCGGGGGGGGGGGGGGTCAACACCAATCCAAAGTGACATTGGTTCCCATCAGAGAGTTAACGGCTAGGCACACATTTAGGACCTGACTCTCTCACCACTTACTTCCTCCCCTGCGGCAGAACAGGGAGCTACCCAGAGAAATTGGGAATTCTAAAATTTCGGATTTGGGCATAGCTATATTTAGGCACCCACAAAGCAAAAGTTAGCATTAGAGCTACGATTCCGTACTCTTTCTAACATGGGCTTTGTTTGGGGCACAAAATGTAATTCATTTATTTTTTTATAGTGGCTTTTAAGCGCATGCATGCAATATTCACAACAGACGACATTAAAGAACAGTCCTAAGCATCTCCCCACCCCATCTCCCAATGCAATATGGATTGAATTTTCCGTGGAACCAGCACTGACAGGGCAACTTTTTAATGTTTAAAAAGTGACACGAGCACATCATTTGTTTATTTTTTCACGTGAGTTAGAAAGACCAGAAGCTTTTGGCTTTGCTGCAACCTTTTGCAACTGATGCTTCCTCACATGCATTAAGCTCTACTTGTGGGGGTAAACATCTGGTGAGGGCTAATGAGATGGGAATTCTTATCTCTATCATTCCCATTAACCAAAAAATGGTGGCTCTACTCACCGTCATCAGGCTGGCTTTCCTCTGTTGTCTTTCCAGCACCTTCTGGGTCCTCAGTCACTTCTTCCTTCTCATTCTAGGAGAGAGATGCACACACACACACACAAACACACGTGGACATGAGAGAGCAGAACTGAGTAGGAAACAGTTCCTTAATGGTGCAAGACCTATGCCTCTGTGTTCATGTGGCTGAGGTGACTTGCGTGGTTTGCCCCATTTAGAAGCCTTGGTTTGCAAGCTGTGGAAAATGCCCAGATAACTAAACAAAAGCTTTTCATATTGTGTCTATGAGGAAAGAATTATACTGTTGTTGTTGTTGTTGTTGTTGTTGTTGTTGTTGTTGTTGTTGTTGTTGTTGTTGTTTTAAATAGCACAGCACCTAAAAATTGTGGGCAATTATTAATTAGACTTGTAAAACACAGGTGACTTTTAAGCTGGGCAATCCATTTCTATTCTTTCCTAGAAACCCAAGTGGGGAGCACAGGCCATCATAAAAGGGTCAGAGCAAAACCATCCCCATTCTGTTGCCATCTTCCATCATAAGAAGAAAGGAGAATTCGGGGTGGTGTAGGGAGTATAACACATTTCCCATAAAATTGTATTTAAAGGAATTCTTGGGAGGGGGCGGATATATTCAAAATGAATTTTGTTCCATTCCTTGTTCCTCCTCACTCCTGGTCTCACTAAAACCCAAGTCACAAATCATAAGGAGAACTGGAGTTTTCCCTACAAGTTTGAAGATTCTAGATCCTGGCTTGATACAAACAATTGCGTGTATTGCTTTCTTGATTTCTTATTGGCTTCCACCTGAAGGGCCAATCAGGGACTGCTAGTTATACCTGTTTTGTGTTAGCTCCTCCTCCTCCTTCTCTTTCAGTGCACCATTCCTACCCCTCCCCTGCAATCCTTTCCACAACCATGCCCTGGAACGCAGACGTGGGATTCCCACAACCCCTGGAATCTTCACCCATGACCTCTCCTGTCTACCCAAATGCATCTTTTGCACATGGCATGACCATACCAGGCTCCTGGTGGGGGACTCTGAGGTGCTGCTGAAGCTGGAGCGATTCATGTAGGCCAGTGACGTGCCATAGCGCAGGGTCTCGTAAATGGGGTCCACCTTTCCACTGGGGCCTGCTGGTGAAGGGAAGACCATTTCAGAGCTGGATTCTCAAAGCAGGAGGCAGGGGCAATGGCAGCTGCCTCATATCAAGTCAGTCTATCCACTATTCTGAGTTTATCTGTCTGCTCCCACCCTCTCTTTCACACACCAGAATTTGTAAACTGCAAAACGGCAGGTTTCAGACCTTTCTATAGACCCACTCCGTCCTGCTCACCCTAATCCCAAATTAATGGGGAAGAGGTGGTTTCATCTTGTAGGCATGGTGGTTAAGTCCTCTGCATTATATCAACATTGGAAGGCTAGGACTCAGCCTGTAAAATAATTTGAGGCTCAGCTAAAGCAGCTTGACCCAATTTTACTTATTTTAACAGCACGGTGGGTTTGCAAGACTGCTCACGGTCAAGGAGATCTCCACCAACCAAGACTTATTAACTCCCCACTTTCAAGTTGCACCCACAAAAGGGTAGAGTTGGCTTCCATGAATCCCAAAGCATCCCACTGCCTCTATAAATCGCAACAGCCTGAAAGTCAAATGCCTTCCCTTCCCTGTCCCCACCTCTGGAAGCTATCTAATAACAGAAACATAACTTCTTCCTACTGTTGTGGATTTGGGAAGCCTCAAATCCAAAAGACCGTCTTTCCCCAAAGGCTGAGCTTCTGTCAGTCTTTTTGTTTTCCATTACCCACCAGCCCTCTGTGGACCAGTCCACTCCTACCTGTAGGGGGAGACTCCTTGGGGGCTGCTGGCGGGGGCTGTGGCTCATGCACCAGCATCGGGGAGCTGAGATTGCGTCGGAAAGAGGTTGCCTGCTGAGGAGCAGAAGTGGGAAGAATGTGAGCGGATTCTGTGAATATACCAGACTGTGGGCACATTCTGCCTTCCATGAGCGGAGGGGGTTAGGCAAAGCAGACAGTGAACCATTTTGCCCTATTGGCTATTAGTAGCCTGCGAACCATGTGACTTTTCCAGCATCCAGCAGCTCAGAGAGAGTGCAAGGCTAGATGAAGGGCAGCACAGAACTCCGCACATGAGCTATCAAAAATGGGGTTTTCCCAGTTTCACACTATCCACTCCCAGAAGCTGGTCTGTGGAGTCATCCAGTGGTAGGCTACTCGCCCAAGTAGGCTATTTGCTGCTGTGAACTCCTCAGTGCGCATGAGAGCTACGAGAAGTTGAGAAATGGGAGCAGGCTCTAAGTTGACAGCAAATCTGCAATTGCTGTGTGGCTGGCTCAGTTGGTTAGAACATGGTGCTGATAATGGTAAGGTTGCAGGTTCGATCCCTGTATGGGGCAGCTGCATATTCCTGCGTTGCAGGGGGTTGGCCTAGGTGATCCTCAGGGTCCCTTCCAACTCCACAATCCTATTATTCAAATGCCAAAGTGATACCGAAGCTTCCTTGCCTTGCCTTCTTTTTGTGGCAATTGCTAAGCCACACAGTGTGGGGTTTGTGCCTTGTCTTGGTTGATGGGTTAGGTCACAAAGGGAGTGCAGTGCTTCTTCTCCCTTCAGCGGGGCTGACGAGGCAGCTCAGAAGCTGCAGCTGTCTCTGCCTCTTTCCATTGGGTGCTGACTCGTGCAAGCCACTTACCGTCTTGCCAGGACACTGCTGGTGGGAAACCTCTTCTGAACACCACAAATGAACGCTGGCTTTGCATGTCTTGCATCGGAGGCCTTGCTTGGAGTTCCCTGTGAGGCAAAACAAACGCACAGAGATATTTTGGTGTAGGAATGATCGCGGGGCAGCCTGCGGGCAGCCTCAGCTGTCTGCACACGTGACTTTGGGGTGCGGAGCACACTCCCCCCCACAGATAAAGCCACAGCTGTCTGAACATCTTGCCCTCTATCTAACCCTTTGCTCTCTTAATGGTCTGCCGTGCCCTGTCTGTTTTCGTCATACATTGTGCAAGGGGAAAATGACGCGGTGGAAATAGGTGCCAAAATAACTTTGTACCACCCCACGATCTCGGGATTGGAAGATGTGTAAAGGTCACAGTCCAAATGTATTTGACTGGTTTTGCATATTGTGCCAATAAAAGGAGCTTCCGCAGAGCTAGCTGGCAACTTGCTTGTGCACAGCTCACCTGCATTACCAACACCTGCCTCGTGTCCTTCACTTCATTTTGGGGCTTGGGCTAGATGACCCTCCAGGTCCCTTGTACAATTCTGTGGCTATCAGCAGATATGAGTCCTCATGATTCACAACGGCTATATACTGTACCTTCAGGATCAGAGGCACCATGTCTCTGAATGCCAGTTGCTGGGGGAGAACAGAGGGAGAGGGATTTTGCGCTCATGCTCTGCTCATGGATTTCCAAGAAGCAGCTGGTTGGTCCCTGTGGGATGCTAGACCAGGTGGTCCTTTGGTCTGATCCAATAGGGATCTTCTTATGTTCACAAGGTCCTGTGCAGGTGTGTGTGTGTGTGTGTGTGTGTGTGTGTAATATGAACTGGGGAGAGAAAATTCCCACATGAAAGGAGACAAAGGGAGGAAGGGGCATAGCTCAGTGGTGCAGCACATGTTCTGAATGCAGAAGATCCCAAGTTCAATCCCAGGCAGGCCTGGAAGAAACCCTGGAGAGCTGCTGTCAGCTGTTGCCAAAACAACTGGGCTTAGACGGGCCAATGGTCTGAGGCGGTATAATGCGGCTTCCTAGGATCCCAATTAGCCAGGCGCCAGGCGCATTTTGCGACTGGGGATTGTCAGAATGCAAGCACTTTGAGAAGTCTGGCTGCCATGTACGGCAACTGAGACTCAAGAATAAAACTGCTGCTGCTGGTGCTGAAGGCACAGGAGGAGAAATGTGTTTCCTTGTGACTCCAAAGTAGGATCCTGCTGCACAGCAAAGTGCCGTTTCCCCGGCCGCAGCCCAAGTCACCCTTGTAAAAAAAGGACTCAGTGGCAACTAGACTTTCTATTTTTGCACCTGTAACCCAGGAGCCATGAGGCGAATAGTTTTTCTATCCTCGTTCTAACACTGCCTGATAGAAAGCACCACCTATTGTACAAAGAGATGCAGCTGTTTCCCACACTTCGCTTCCTCCTGCAATAAGATGCTTCGATGTTAACCAGGTCAGTTTCGTTGTGAGAACTGGAGGCGTTTTTGAAATACTTGCTCATTTACGAACAGAGATGTCGAGGAACTGGCAGGAGGCGGCAGGCACCTATGTAATATGTGGCATGGCCACCACTGAGCACCTCCTGCCCCAATTCCCCCTCTAGCAGCTTCTCGCAAGCCAGCTGCAGAATCTGGGATGTCTCCTTCGCTGGCTGCATCCCAGCTCCGAAAACCTCCGCTCCCAAACAGATGAGTTACGCTAGCACCCGGCAGCCACTGAGGCTCATTTGCGCCAGCATCTTCCAGCGCCAAATAACTAATGCTTATTAAGGATGCAAAAGCTAGGGCCGAAAAGGTCATCTCCACATCTAGCCATAATGAAACATTTGAAGACAGCCACGGATGCCGGTGGTAAAGGGCAGAAGAGAAAGATGACAAGAGTCGAGGGTACCTCTGTGTGTGTGTGTGTGTGTGTGTGTGTGTGTGTGTGTGTGTAGACGCACATGTATTAGCCAGAACTGCAAAGCGCAAGTCAGGACCCGAGAGCAAGAGGCCTTCAAATACATACCTACGATAAGCTGGTGGCAGATTTCGCAAGGGTTGTGCTTCTTGAAGATGTACTCTTGGAAGCTGTGCGTCTTAATGGGCTTGAGGGGGGCCAGAGCCCTGGGGGTCACTCTGGGAGAGTGCTCTGCCTCCGTGAGGGTCGGCGGCGGAGACGGCGGCGGCAGGGAATCTGGGGGGCTGAGGAGCACGTCGGAGGGGAGCTTGAACTCGCTGTTGGAGCGCAGGAAGAAGTTCTCAACGCTCTTGCTTCGCAGGATGGTTTTGAGAGAGAGGGAGCGCTTGAAACGCTGCAGCTAAAGGGCAGGTGGGAGAGAGGGTGGGGAAAAGAGGAGAAAATAAGAAAAGCTACATTTTGCAGGGAGGGGGACTTTTCACACAAGTAGAAAGTTTGCCAAGCTTTCTCAGGGCCATTACTGGACCTCTCAAGCCTTGAGAACAAACAACCGTATTGGGAAACGACTATGAGAAGTGCTCAAAATGCGTAATATATTCGTTTTTTAGATTGATTTAAAAGCCGTTTCTAACCTGCTTAATACTCAAAAAGCTCTCTAAGCAGTATGTACCAATACAAGACAAAAGCACCATGGAAACAGATACAAACAAAAAAAAAAGTATTATAAAAACAAACTTTCAGTAATAACAGGGGGAGTATCTCATCTTGCAGGTCAGGGAAAGCACATACGAAAAAGGTGTCTGAAGCCAGCAGATGTATGAGGCTTCATATATGGCAGAGGGAAGGAAATTCAAGTGGGAAGGGGCAAAATACCTAATAAAAACAAAAACAACCCAATAGCCACCCCCAACACATTTTAAAAGGGCATAGGATGTAAATCGGATCAACCAAAGGCCTGGTTAAAAAGGAACGTTTTTGCCTGGTGCCTAAAGGTGTAAAATGAAGGCAGCAAGCAAACTTCCCTGGGGAGAGCATTCCACAGACGGGGAGCTACTGCAGAGAAGGCTCTGTTCTCATGTTGCCACCCTCCGGACCTCTGGAGCAGGAGGCACACTAAAAAGGGCCTCAGAAAATGTTCTTCGGGTCCGGGTAGGTTCATATGGAAAGAGGCGGTCCTAGCTCTGTAGTCTTTAAAATATGCCTAACAAAAATTGCCAGCAAATGCCCATTATATTTCCCAAAACTGAGGCTCAGAGGCAAGTGTTCAGTGCCGCTCGGTGGGTTTATAGCTGGGCTGACATTTGAACTGTGGATGCCTTGACTTATATTGTGACAAAGGTACCAACTTCAATAAAATGTATGTGAATGAAAATATCAAATGCTGTGGAACAGTGCTCATGTATTATTGTTGTCATTTGATCTTTCCATTCACATACATTCATTTGAAATAAGATGGGTTTATGAAGCAATTCTACATCTTCCCACCACGCTGACAAAGAAGTCTACGAAACAGAAGTCAATATCCGGAATCACTGTTCAGTGTTGGACATCATATGTGCTGAATACACAAAGCTTCACAGCTTGTCTTTCATCGTACAAAGTCTGGGACCTCGCTTCATTTAAAGATTTTCCGAGACTTTGAGACTAAAGATTTCATTTTGGACTTGTTATGGTTTGAAGGAATTCTATAAAAGATTGTCTATTGCGTATGTACATGGTCATCGTGTTGCCTATACATTGCTGATGTTCTCTTTGCAACACAGGGGTTTGTTTCATCAATTTAACCCTGTTCAACCTAGATGAGAACCAGGAGACACGTGTCCTGGATTTACAAAAAATATCCCGTTATGAATGTCTCCAAATTAGATTGTGGGGAGGAAGGGGCAGAGGGAGTCGAAGGCAAGGAAGGAGGGGGATACTTAACCCTGCAGGCCATCTCTCTCCTAAAAGCCATCCTTCTCCCTACGCCGCTTTTCTTCCTGCAAGGAAGACTTTACCATGGAAAGGCGAAGGCTGTTAACTTGCTGCAAGGAGGATTTTGTATGCTTTTCCTGCCTGCCTCAGCATGGCAATAATAAAGCAAGGAAGACACAGACAAGAGACAACAATTAAGCACACTCGGGCCAGTTTGTGGGCCTGGAGGAACAGGCCAGCTCATCGCAGCAACAGCCCGTTGCTTATTGCTGTGGGCAGGAGTTCCGACACAGATGCTGCAATGTCTGGGCTCTGGCGCACTCCATGCGCTCTGCTTTTTCTCATCATCTATTCCCAACCAGTAATGGCAGATCAGCCAGCAAGTTGACTCAGCTAAGTCTGTTACACAACAGCTGGCTAATGGCTGTGCTGGAGTCCAGGGCTGGCAAAAAGGTAACAGAGGGTATCTTGGTTATTTTGCCACCTCATGTTGAGCAAAGGACATGCTCAATCCGGAAGCCCAGCGCTCGTTTTTCAGTGCGTAGGTATTAATAGTGCTGAACTCAGAATCAAAGCTATTAGCTACAGCCCACAATTCTGTGGTTTGGAAAAGGGCCATCGCTCAGGGTAGAGCATCTTGTTTTGCATGCAGGAGGGTCCCAGGTTCACTCCCTGGCGTCTCTAGAAAAGACTGGAGTTGCCGACCAGTGCAGACAACACTAAGGTTGATGTGCTAGTGGTCTGACTCAGTATATTCCTATGTACCCGCTTAGCACCATTAAGCAGTTTACAGTCTTCATTGATATTATGTATGCTGTCCCTCTGTGGCAGGGTCACTACTGGTAGGCTTATTTTAAACCATTTATTTTCTCCTTTTATCCAGTGTTTTCATCTTGTGAACTGCTCTGAGATCTTCGGTCGAAGGGCAGTATATGAATATAATAAATAATAATAATAATAATTTTACAGACTGGGGAAGGAGCCCAAGAGTGTGCCCCTGGCTGTGCAAGAAACCCATGGCAGAGGTAGGATTTGAACTCAGACCCAAGTCCAGATTTGTTCCCCAGTGATCCATGCGGCTGCTGCTGGTGCTGCTGATTTATTGCCAATCTAATGGCATATGCCTTGCATCTAAAAGGAGGGAGGAATAAAACAGCGTGGCAATAGTTGTGCCAGGAAGGAAAAGTTAGCTGATTAGCTGCCGACAACGCAGGAAAAGAAGCATTAAGGAAGGCTGGCAATTAGATGGCAGCTTAGCAGGAGTATTTTTAGGGTCGGGAACCAGCTGAGTGAATAGAGCTGCGAAAGCGAATTCAGGTTTCCAGAGGGAGGGAGGGAGACTGCCCCAGCTGCAAGGTGCTTCATTACGCCCTAGAAGCCAAGACGCCTGGTGGGGCAGAAGAGGTGGCGCGCCCCAGCACCTGCTGCCCTTCTCTGCGGCTCAGGGCCATGCAGAGGTCTGGCAGATGGGAGGCAGCTGCACGCAGCCCAGAAAGCGGTTTGCAGCGCAAGGCTGGAGTGCAAAGGCAGGTCGGAATCTCGCAGGGAACTTTGGCTGAATGTTGTTGCCGCTGCTGCTGCTTCCGCCACCAGCAGCCAAACGAAACACTTTCCTGCCGTGGGCACAAATCCTAGGGACTTTTGCTCCGTTTTGGAATGGTGGGAAAGGAGTTGCATTGATGGGGGAGGGAACAGAATTACATCCACACTTCATGTTATCCTAACGGGCCCGAGGGTGAGAAGAAGAAAGGCACCCCCCCAAGCAGGTTTGCCTGCAGCCTCCTGGAATGGTGTAGCCCCAGGCAAGTGCCTACACTGCTTAATGAGTTAGGCTGGCCCTGGAGACAGACCCAGGAAAGGGGGGGAGAGAGAGAGAGAGTGCAGAGCGCTGCTGCATTTATGTAGCAGATAACTGCTTAGCTGCTCCAGGCACCTTTTCCAGCTTCTGTTCCAGAGGGAAAAGAATCCATTTGCCACATAAACTGGCCACCATCCAAGCGCACATAACATCTTCTCCAGTTTCACTCCTTTAAAAACAAGAGAAGCCCCCAAAACTGTTTATATAGCAATGGAAATGTGCAAAGCACTTAAAAAATCTGCGTGAGAAGGAACCCTGTGAAAACAGGGTGTCACTATTATCAGGGCTGCGTGTGCATGCGTTGCACTAGAGAAATATGAAACATTGGCTTGGATTCGGTTACCTGTTCTATATTTGTTTGATTCTTTTAAATGTATCATTCTGCAGTGCTCACTCTGCTTTTGCTAGTGACGATGAGACCTGCCCCGATGCAGCCACTTCTCTGACTTTGGAGATTTCAACTGGTATTGCCAATACACTTCAAAGTGCATTTTCACAATCATAAGGGCAATTTAATAATAATAATAAGGTTGAATTTTGCACCCGGTACCAAATTCTGCACCTATTCTGATCTCCCATGGAATTGAAACATACACACGGGATTGATTTTTATTCCTGTTTTACGAATGGGCCATTGAGGCTGCAAAATCGTTATGGCTTGCCCCTAGCTACATGCTATGGGTGGTATGAAGAGTCACAGCAAGCCTGCAGCGTCTCTTAACTTCTGATTTTTACCAGAATCCTGCAAAACACACAGACATTCAGACAAGCAGGGCAGGGAGACGGTGCCTTGCTTCAGCATGCAACTAAATGATAACATCACTTATTACAGTCAGGGGCACGGGGGCAGGATGAACCAAGTGGCAGCTAAACCACAACTGATTCTTTGAAACAGTCCAAAGCCTTTTGCAGATGTAGGACTTGAACCCAGGAGGGTTTTGTTATGTACTGAAGTTCTCACCCTGGGCCAGCAGGGGGATACTTTTCACTCAGGTCCACATATGCAAGTAAGGGATCGAAAGTGACGTTCAGTGATGAAATAGTTAAAGAAAATGGTTTCTGTTGCGTTCTAGTGGAGCTTTATATAAGCAGGCTGGCTGAACCCTTCAGTTCAGTTCTGTTCTGGCCTGTGAATAAACAAGAGCTGTTTGAAGAATCGCTGTGTCGTCTGATATGTTCACCCACAACTTAACAGGTTTGGTGTGACTTGGCGCCTGGCTTGCCTGGAGCACAGCATATTCTGCCATGGCCCATATCAAGATACTACTGTTGAAAAATGGCAATGATGACGGTGCCCTTAAGCATGTGCAGAGTGTAACTTTGGAATCACTGAGTATCAATCCTGAATAACTGCTACTGAATAAATATGGAGACAGGCAATAGTGTTGTTGTTGTTTAAGAGAGCCAGAAGAGTCTGAGAAATCACATCCCAGGAAATCACAGCCCCAAGCATGAGCCAGCAGCAAAAGCAGGATGGGCGTGCAACAAATCCCTTTTGGCTAAGATCAAGTGTAGTATGTGTAAACCATATTTGTTTAAAAAACAAAGTTTGGGAAGATCAAGCCCCAAAAAGGGATGCACACAACCAACACAGGTTTAAAGCCTGCATGCAACTCTGGGTCTGGGATGTCTTTGAGAAGGAGGCACTCCGCACCTCCTCAGAGGCACTCTATTTCTATTGCTGCTTTGCTTGGCTTTCAAAGCAGGCCGTGGGACTGAGCCCTGAAGCCCAGTATGTGAAAACAAGAGAGCAATGAAAGTACAGAGAAGCATAAAGCACTGGGGAAGGAGTGGCGGGGGGTCAAGGTGAGAGAGAAGGGGAGAGAGTGCCTGCTCACCATACTGGGGCTGCCTTTCTGCTGCATCAGCAGGGGACCCAGCTGGCTCTGCAGTCTGAGCTTAAAAGCTTTCAGCTCCACTTATGGCTGATGAGCCGGGCCCATTGGAGCGAGAGCGAGAGCGCTGGAGAAAAAGAGACACTGCCGCCATGCTCCCAAGCTGGGCACTGCTAATGGAAGCCGCAACACCTCACATGGTCCCAGGGAGCAGCAGCTCCTGCCGGCTGAGCGACAAGTGCGTTTGCAAAAGGCGGCTGGGAGCTGGTTGCTGAAATGCACCTTGGTGCTTGCCCCATGAGCACGTGGGCTGCAAGGAGGCCAGCCTGCTGATGGGCCAGCCTCTGAGACATGGCTGTTTGTACTTTTTAACCTTCGCCATGTGCCCAAGTGCTGTACAGAACAGGGGCATAGCGGGGGTTGCTGGGGTGATGGCACTGGGTGCATTTCTCTGGGGGTGTGTGTGTGTAGAGACACTGCACTTTTGGCTCCTCATGCCGCCTTACGAGCCAAATGTGACCCTGACCCTGCTTGACTTAGGTGAGGGCATAAGCAAGGGCTGGGCTGGCGCAGCGAGCTCCATTCACCCTCTGCGCCCCACTTTGGGCACCAGCAAATCACGCTACACCACTGGCACAGAGAAATGGAATTGTTCCTTGCTGAAGGACTTACAAATCTATATTAGGCAGAAAAGGAGGAGGTTAAGAGAGAGGACAGGGTTGGTGTCAGGCAACTTGTGGCCCATGGTCTAATTTAAGGTTACCAGACATCCCCGTTTCCCGGTGACAGTCCCCGGATTTACACATCATTCCCCATACAAAATCCATTGAAGTTGAAAAGCGTCCCTGGATTCATTGAAAAAAATCTGGTAACCTTAGTAATTGCATGTAGCCTTCCAGAAGCTGTGGAATCTCTCTTGCTCTCCAGATCACCACTTAAGAGTAGCTGCAATGTGTGAACTCCACCCACTTTGGTTCTAACTCCACCCACTTTTGGTGCTGGTCCGCCCATGGGCATAGCCAGGATTTTTGTTGGGGGGGGGCAGAACCTCAGTTTGCCATGTATTTTTATTGATTGGGGGGGGCAGCTGCCCCTCCCTGCCTATGCCCATGGCTCTGCCCACTCTCAGCTGATCCCCTAAGGTGATAGAAGAAAAAAAACCCCACTCCTCATGTAGGGAGCCTTGGGCCACAGCAAAGATGCAGGCAAGGTGAGCTCTGTTGTCCAACTGTACCTTTAAGAATGCTGCTCCTTTGCGCATGCAATTAACTTATGGAATTCCCTGCTGCAAGAGATATAGGCAGCCAGGTCTAACCATGGCTATTCGCCACAATGGAAAGGGTGAGGGAGGAAGAGGACATTCCTGGATGAAATCAGAAGTTGGGAAGGCTTCTATAAATCCATGATTGTCCCAGAACATATGACGGGTCTGCTCTTTGTGGGAAGCCATGTTCAGGGTGGGGAAAAGCGAAGAGGCTTCATTATAAAGGACTGGAAACTTGAATAAGCCGTGAAAAGGTTACCTCTTGAATCTCTTTCCAAGGCTGCATCCTGGAATGCACAGATAGCGATGGAGGGAGCAGCAGCGCCAGGCATGTCCACAGCCTCTCTTTCTCCCCACTGGGAAGACCTACACCACAGATTTAATGCACATGACTTCCCCCAAAGGACCCTGGGAACTAATCTGTGAAGGATGCTGGGAAGACTAACTCTGTGACAGGGAAACTGCAGTTTGCAGAATTCTCTCTCTGTGTGTGGGGTGGGGAGTAATGTACTCTAAATGTGCTTTTGGGGTGTGTTTTAAATGTATGTTGCGGATCTGTCCATCTGAAACAGAGTGCCAGCCCCCACACATATAAGACTAAGGCTAATGTTTCTGGCATCGGTGCCTTTCATTTATAAAACAAAGCACCAGCTGGAGACATGCTCCGACTTTGTGGAAAATCTGTGGAAAAGCTGAAAAGAGACCCAGCTTCAAAACCTGGATTCAATCCCATGTGTTCTGTTCCAAAGAAAAGAGCTCTGCAAAGGATACACTGCTCAGCTCCCACTCTTCAGAAACATCACACGCCCTCTCCCCGCGCAGGGAAGGCAGATCAAGGTCGCCTCTGTACTACCCATTTTTCCCAGCATACATCCCAATTTGCTTGCAGGAAAGTTCTCCGATGTCTGCTGCTTATTGAGTACTCGTTTTGATTCCCACCTGCTCCAACCAGGAGGCTATACAATGCATTCAGCAAATGATAATTCCCACAAATTTTGTGTGTGTTTCCCCACCACTTTCCTTACTGCACAAGGCCCAACTGTGTAAACCTGAATTTGCCAGGATGCAAACTGACATCGCACCTCCAAAAATGGCAGCATTCTGTGTTATTGTAGAGCTATAGTGACACTCCTTTGCTGTCAAGGACTTGAAAATTTGAGAACCTGCTCTGAGTCAAAGGACCTGAGCAGTTCCTTAGGCTTTTAGTTTCTTGCAGAAGGTGTTAAGATGTTTTTCTGAATAAAACTCTCTCTTAAAAAAACAAAACTATTCCCCATTCTTGGTGCCTGTTATTGGACACAAACATTACAGTCTGGAAGCGGCTGCTAAGTCCGTCAGCTGTTTAGACAGGAGGAACTGTAGCCTCTTGGGCAGAAGCAAGAGAAAGGTTTGGTTGTGTACACACCATACATTTAAAGCACTTTCCCACCCCAATAACCCTGGAAACTGTAGTTTGCCTCTCACAGAGCTCCAATTCCCAGCATCCTTGACAAACTACACTTCACGTGATTCTCTGGGGTGTGCTTGCATGCTTTAAAAGCACACAGCCTTGAAGGTTTTCCTCCAGATGTATGGCTGCTAGAGAAAAGCTACGAGTAAGTGAAGAAGCACAAGGTGGAATTTGAGTAACAGAACAAGACTGGAAGCCACCATGAGGACTAGAGACTTGTTTTTTATTTTTGTTTCCCCAAAAGAAAGCACTAGACCCTAGGATCTGGCAGAAGAGGCTGCATGCTACACAGAACTGCAGCCTGTTGGTAGGGAATAATATGGGCAAACTGGCCTCTCCCACACCATCCCTAGGACTGGCACAAATTTACTTCTGCCTTTCACCCAGCGCCTGCATTATGCATGTCTAAGCTCAGGAGAAGAAAACAGCTTCCCTGCTCCTGCTTCAGCTTCCTAAACAGGAGGCCCCACCATTTCTCCCTTATTCACCCTCTGTAACCATCCTAGGATCCTGCCAAGACACAGCTAAAAAACCTAATATTTCTTGACGTATGGCTCCAGCCCCTACGAGCTATTTTTAACCCGGCTGCTGTGAAAACAGCTTGGCATATAAAAGTCTCATGGGAGATTCAGCTCCCACCCTTTCAAAACATATAAAAAAAGCCTCCTCCCCCATATTTATGAAACCATATACAATGTTTAACTTCCTGCTGTGCTCACCTCCCCACCGTCACCCGGTTATGTCTCCCACACAGAGCTCAAACATAGACTCACATCTTTGGGGATGTTTTCAACTACTCTTCCCCCCCCCTCCACTTCTCCTCTGACATCCACAGTTGCCAAAGCCTGCTGCTTCCCGGTGCCTGCCACTGCCTACCAATGTGCAATGTTCAGGATGCGCAAATAATCACACAGGATTCCATGCCCATTCGGGGTTGATCTTTGCCCTGCTCCTCTGGCAGCCTTCTGCCTCAATGTTCTGCCTCTTTCCCCTGCCAGTTCAACAAGGACATGGCTAAAAACATCCCCCCCACCATTTCTTCACACATCTCATCCTTACAGATGGCTTGTTGTCCGCACCAGGGTATCACGTGGAACCAAAGTTGGTCCTGTTTTGATTAATTTAGCATCATCCACTGCAAAGAACTGCAATCTCGCACATTTCTCCCTCTGAATTTGAATGTCCCTGATCTGGGGATAATCCGGTAAGTTGTGTCTGTGTGCATGTGGGAGGGGGACGACTCCGACTCCAAATTGCTGCACACTTTGGGAAGTAGACACTTTGCATCAGTATTTCCCCCCCCCTCCCCTTATGGGTGGCTCAATCCTTTGATTTATGCTAGCCATATTTCAATATCTCAAGGGCTGTTACGTTGAGGATGGAGCAACCTTGCTTTCTCCTGCTCTGGAGGCTAGGACACGATCCAATGGCTTCGAGTTACAAGAAAGATTCCAGCTAAATATCAGGAGAACTTTCTGACACTAAGAGCTGTTTGACAGCAAACAGCCTCCCTCAAGGGGTGGAGGGAGGGCCCCTGAGTGCATCTTGCCTGAGAGTCCCTCCAGTTTCCCCCGCTATCTGTTTCCTTTCCTAACTGCAGACCCTTCTCTAGGCCAAGGATGGAATTCTTTCTATCCACTGTATGCAAAACTGTAGCTCCAAACTCAAACTCCTCCCCACCATCTGAAAAAGCCCTTTGGACAGAGATGGCAAGACTGACGTATATGGCTATGCAAAATTCCAAACCTCTGAATTCCCAAACCAGTTCCCCAAAGAAAATATGGCCAAGGGACCCTGGGGAAGAGGAAGACACACCTTGCTCACTCACATCAAACTTTTAAGGACCACCAGGTGGGACCCCACAAATGGTTTGCAGGAAAGCAGCCTCAGTGGACTGCAATTTTTAGCAAGGCGGTGGTGGTGGTAGTCAAACGGTGAGCTCTTTCTGTTCAAAAACTGCCAGCCCAAAACGGCAGGGGCAAAGCCATCGTGGGTGGGGGTGGATCTTGAGGAGGAAAACAGCCAACAAAGAGTTTCCTTACGCACTCTGCTCAAAATTGCTGCCTAGTGAGCTTGCTTTTCATTAAAACAAACCACCACCTAGGGTTTTGTTATGTTTATTTGCATGCAACATCTAATTCGCCCCTCACTTTCCCCACCCTGCGTTCATATTTGGTCCTATTTGCTTTCTCCCTTTTTGTTGCTTGCTTAAGATTGCTGAGAATAGCTTTCCTTTACTAAAATGGCAAGTTTCTCGACCTCATGATGGGAGGTACATGACTGAAAACATTTTTGGAAGGCGCTGCATAAAGGTTCCAGTGTATCGGGACAGTGGCTATCTATGCTTCCCTCCTTGGTCTCTACCTTGTGTGCCATGCCTGTTACTGACCCATAGCCTCCCCTGCTATCATCTTCTATGGGCCCACAAACTCCAAACCACAAGCCTTTCTAGATTACTGTATTTGCAGCATACCAAGTCCGGCAGGAGAGTGCCCAGATGTCTCTTCAAGGCACAGCTCTCTTCATGGGTGTGGTGCTGATGCTGAGGAATCTTACTTCCCTCAGAGTCGCATTTCAACATATTCCTGCCAGGGAAGCACACTTATTTCCCGGCAACTATTTTGTCAGATGCAACAATGCACAACATGGCAGGTGCCTCAGTGTGCAGGGCCCCTCTTGCCCAGCCCATTTGGTGAGGCTAAGCCAGGGGTCCGCAAACATTTTCAGCAGGGGGCCAGTCCACTGTCCCTCAGACCTTGTGGAGGGCCGGACTATATTTGGGGGGTGGGGAATGAATGAATTCCTATGCCCCACAAATAACCCAGAGATGCATTTTAAATATAAGGACACATTCTGCTCATGTAAAAACACGCTGATTCCCAGACGGTCCGGATTTAGAAGACAATTGGACCGGATCCGGCACCCTACCCATGGGCTAAGCTTTTAAAAATTATAATTCCTATAGTTTCTACACTAGAAACCTGCAACTAACGGGCCCAGCTTTCTAATGGATTCCATTTGACAACCAACTCACTCTACAAAAGCAAGCTTAGCATCTAAACAAACAAACAATTAAACAAAAAACCACGGAGGGAGCAGGTGCAATTTCAGATGGCAGATAACCACCCAGTGCCCCTTTGGCACAGCTCCTGCATTTGTGGCACTGGCCAAATGGTTACTGTTTCTCACTTCACGTCCAGATCCTCCGTGTAGCTGCAAGTGCCCAGGTTAAATTCCTTCCCATTCTCTTGAAGGGCTCTGACTCCTTCAAGGAGGAGTCCTTTCGCTTGCAAATGGTAGCAAACAAATTGCATAGAAAGTGGCTACTTTTGCAGTGTGCCAACCACAACATGAAAGGTGGCTGGATTTTGTTGACTCCTAAGGTAATTGACCATGATCCAGAACCAGCTGGTGATTTCTGATTTCACGTGTCTAAAAGGCCTGCTGTGATCAATTGGGTGGTTCATTTTGCGGAAGAAATTGCTTACAGCTGCTCAGACTTGGACATTACTGTCAGTGTCAGTCCCGGCAGCAACTAGGACTGGGCCTGCTGCTGCTGCTGCTGCTGCTGCTGCTGCCTGACGGGTGGCGTTCAACATCAGGCGCAGTTTGGGGACTGAATCAGGCTTGGTCGCCAGGATGGAGGACCCATATCAAGAGTGGGATTGGGGAAGGTGGCTCCAGTTCTGCTTTGTAATCTCTTCATGGCTTTTGTTATCACATCCCATAATGTCCTCTTGGACCAGCTTGTAGGATAGGCATTTATTTACATTGGTTCCACTCCTACCTAAAGAGTCATGTCTAGAGAGCAGCATTGAGATACAGTGGTACCTAGGGTTACAGCTGCTTCAGGTTACAGACGTTTCATGTTACAGACTCTGCTTACCCAGAAATAGTACCTCAGGTTAAGAACTTTACCTCAGGAAAAAAGGGGGGAAAAGAAAAAGAACTTTACCTCAGGATGAGAACAGAAATTGCGCGGTGGCAGCGGGAGGCCCCATTAGCTAAAGTGGTACCTCAGGTTAAGAACAGTTTCAGGTTAAGAACGGACCTCCAGAACGAATTAAGTTCTTAACCCGAGGTACCACTGGTACCTCCGGTTACGAACACTTTGGGTTACGAACTCTGCTAACCCAGAAATAGCTGCTCCTGGTTACGAACTTTGCCTCAGGGTGCAAATGGAAATTGTGCGCCAGAGGCGCGTGTGCAGCAGAAGACCCCATTATCAAAAGTGTGCCTCAGTATAAGAACGGTTTCAGCTTAAGAACGGGCCTCCGGAACGAATTAAGTTTGTAACCAGAGGTACCACTGTACTGTGTTTCATCCTCATGTTCTTTGTCCTATGGTGTACCACAAGGTACAGTCTTGTCTTCATTGCTGTTTCAGCCCCCTGGCTGCAGTCATTAGGAGTTAGGAGGCAAAGTGGAAGGGATCATTGGCTTGATCTTGTTTTTATTTTTAATCATGGATTTTGCATTTTATTTTATATTGTGATTTAATGTTGTGAACCACCCTGAGATCTACAGATGAATGGCAGTATAAACAATTACTTACTTACTTACTTACTTACTTACTTACTTACTTACTAAATAAATAAATACATAAATACATACATACATACATAAATAAAGTCATCTGCTGTACTCAACAGGCTCCCCCCCCCCTCTCTAAAATTGCAGGATAACAGTATAGGATGTAGACCCTTCATGCACTTGTATAATGAAATTTGGAACTCATTTATACAAAATAGTAAAGGTAAAGGGACCCCTGACCATTAGGTCTAGTCGTGGCCGACTCTGGGGTTGCATGCTCTTCTTGCTCTATAGGCCGAGAGAGCAGGTGTTTGTCCACAGACAGCTTCCAGGTCATGTGGCCAGCATGACTAAGCCGCTTCTGGTGATCCAGAGCAGCGCATGTGTCAGAGTTGCTCCCCGATCCTAGCTCACAGAGGATCACGCTAGCCAGCGATCATTAAGTAAAAGTCTTTATTGAGTTACAGTTTCCATTCTCAAGCTGCTGCGTGCAACTCTACGTCTTATGGTTAGATCGGCGAAGCTCCGTCTGAGTCTCCGCCCCTTGTGCACCAACTTAATATCCTAGCCCTGCTCCACCTTTTCCGCCTGACTGTTCTCCTCTGGGTCCCTCTGCCCCCCGGGGTCTCCTCCCTCCGGGACTCCTCCGACGCCGACCCCCCGGACCCTTCTGTCTCCTTGCGCCGGGCTTTAGGACCTGGCTCCCTCTCCGGGCTGCCTACTGCGTCACTTTCCTGTGCATTTGAACTTGGCGCGCGCGCCCAACCTTCCACTTTCCGTCTGACCGTTTCTTCGCTCCCTGATGGAGGTGTGGCCACTCCTGACTCGTGCCCTCCCTCCTGTTGTGAGCTGCCAGCGCTTGATCCCTGGCGCCCTTCCTCTTCCCTGCTCTCTGGCGGTGACGCTGGTCCCGATCTCCAACTGCTCCCCTCTGAGTCCCCTCTGGCTCTATCTTCCTGGGGTGTCCCCCTAGGCTCCCCCCTTGCCCTGGCCACTGGTGCTCCTTTCTGTGAATCTTCTGATTCACTGGAAAGACTCGGAGATCTCGGGTCGTCGTCATCACTCATCTTTTCTTCTGCCTCCTCCCCCTCGCTCTGTTTCCTCCCTTGCCCTTGCCTCTGCTCCTGAACCCCTGACAGCATGGAAATGCTGTTTACCTTCCCGCCGGAGCAGTACCTATTTATCTACTTGCACTTTGACATGCTTTCGAACTGCTAGGTTGGCAGGAAGCATGGACCGAGCAACGGGAGCTCACCCCGTCGCGGGGATTTGAACCGCCGACCTTCCGATCAGCAAGTCCTAGGCTCTGTGGTTTAACCCACAGCGCCACCCGTGTCCCTTTATACAAAATACATTAGGCTAAAAATTGTAATGACAGTCATACCTTGGAAGTCAAACAGAATTCATTCCGGAAGTCCGTTCGACTTCCAAAACCTTCAGAAACCAAAGTGCGGCTTTGGATGCTGGAAGTTCCTGCAGCCAATCAGAACCCACGTTGGATGTTTGGGTTCCAAAGAACGTTTGCAAACTGGAACACTCAATTCTAGGTTTGCGGTGTTCAGGAGCCAAAATGTCCAAGTACCAAGGTGTTTAGGTTCCAAGGTACGACTGTAAATGCATTTTTGTAGACATTGGTGGGTTGGGGAACTTCACTGCAACCTTAGAAGTAGTGTGCATTTTAAAGGGGAGCTGTGGTTTGGTTTTGCATATTGGCCAAGAAGTGTGGATTAGGGTAGTTTCTCATTAATATGCCAACAAAGTTGAATCCCAGGGCGTTTGGGATCCAAGGTACGACTGCATTAACTGGTAACATTTACTATAATGATGTACTCTAACCTTTTCTCTTTCACTTTTTTTTTAAACAGCCACATTTTATGTGCTGTATTTAAATTTAAAAAAATAAAAAGGATTGCAGTACAGAAGCACAGCTGAATCTGGCCCTGTTCCTAGATTCCCAAGCGGTAGCCAGGAGTGCTTTTCCCCATTTCTGTCTTATATCCAAGTTGCACTGTGTTTCTTTTGAGAACCTGACCCGGTCATTTATATCCTGGCCACCTCCTGGCTAGATTACTGCATTATGTTGTTTGTAGGGCTGCCCTTGAAGACAGCATGGAAACTTCCATTGGTTCGATGTGCAGCTCCCAGGGTTCTGAATGGAACTAGTCAACCAGATTCAGATCATGATCTTATACGCCAGGTAGGCTGGCTGCCAGCTTGCTTCCAAGGTGCTGGTTTTGACCTTTAAAGCCCTCCATGCAGGCTTTGACAAAACCACTGCCAGGGTAATTATGATGAGAGGCCCTCCCTGCTCTGAAAAGACAGGGAGGAAGCTGAGCCAGTAGCTTTGCAAGGGAAGGCATGCTCAGTTCCTCTTATCTGTGCTGAATCGATGGGAGCTAGCGGGAAAAGGGAGAGGGAATAGAAGGTGGAGCCAGATTCTCCTTTTTGGGTCTGAAATGCTCGCAGCGACTAAGGAAAGTCAGAGCAGAAAGCGCTCTTTCTAACTGCGAAAGATGAAATACCTCAATAAAGCCCAAAGAAATATAAATACGAGGAAAAGGAATAAGCAGAAGCTGGGTGCTCCTCTCCTTTTCTTTGGTGGGAACTGCACTTTCCCTTTGGCCCATCATTTTTAATTTCTAACCACCCTTCCTGTAAGGTCCAACACATGGAAGAAATGCAATGCAATGCTGACGAGGAGAGAGTGAAAGCGGGCACAACCTAGACGAGCAAAGGTGGGGAATTCACAGCACCCATGCCTGCCCCACCATCCACTCCCTGGTTCACTAACCTACTGAGTGATCAGCACATGACCTTCAACCTCTCCAGCATCACTCAGCGGCCCACACCATGGCTGAACAGAGGTTTGAACACAGTTCTCTCAGACTCCGCTCCAAGCCAAATGCTCTATTTACACTTGCTCTTAAAGGTAAAGGGACCCAAGACCATTAGGTCCAGTCGTGGCCGACTCTGGGGTTGCGGCGCTCATCTCGCTTTATTGGCCAAGGGAACCGGCGTACAGCCGGTGGCCAGCATGACTAAGCTGCTTCTGGTGAACCAGATCAGTGCACGGAAACGCCGTTTACTTCCCGCCAGAGTGGTACCTGTTTATCTACTTGCACTTTGATGTGCTTTGGAACTGCTAGGTTGGCAGGAGCAAGGACTGAGCAATGGGAGCTCACCCCGTTGCGGGGATTCAAACCGCCGACCTTCTGATCGGCAAGCCCTAGGCTCTGCAGTTTAACCCACAGCGCCACCCCTTACACTTGCTCTTAAGGGATCTAAACAACACGAGCCTTTTCCATTTTCTGTTTCTCCCTACCCCATGTTTTTTGTTAAATTTGCAAACACACACACACACGGATCTAAATTTCCCAATGCTGGTTTTAATACTCTTTCAGACCCTGCTATCAGATCTAAAATCAGGGATGGGGAACTTGTAGTCTAACAACATTTGGAGGGCCACAACTTCCATCAGCCTTCAGGACCATCAGTTACATTGGCTAGGGCTGAAGACAGCTGGAGTCCGGCAACATTTAAAGATTCCCCATCCTTGGCTTAAATTAAGCCAGTGCTCACTAGAGCTTATCAGCAGAATCTGTCTTGAATGCAGGAGGTCTCAAGTGCAACACTTGGCATCTTCAGGTTAAAGAAAGGAGAGCTAAAAAAAGAAAAGACATCAGGGTACCAGATCGACCAATGTGTTCGACTCTGCAAATGGGAGTTTCATATGTTCGTGATAGGGGAGAGTACCTCTGAGCATGAACAGAGTTTATTTCTGCCGTCACTAAGCAGCCAAACCAGTCTTGGAATTATTCTGGCTACAAGCTTTTAGAGTCTAGGAAGTGATTCTGCTACAATCACTAGCTCCAGCACCTCCCCTTTCAGAGAAATCCAAGGCCAATTCCTTGTGAACTTTAAAGCCTTTTATTTATAAATTTACTTCCAACCTTGAATAGGGGCAGGGGAAGCACAGATCAGCCGAAACATCTCTCACTGTGTCTGTTCTGTTCGATTCTTTGCGTTGCTTAAGGGGCTGTGGTGAAGGCCGCAGAAAGATATTCCTTACGCATTGTAAAGATGCCGGACAATCCTTGATATACACAACCTTGATGTAGGTCCCTTTTCTTTCCAAAGACACTTTGACATCAAATCAGATCAAGGAGGAACAGAAGGGTTTGCTTGTTCCTCTGTCTCTTAAAACACACACATACACACAAAATGCCACACCTTAAAATAAGGCAGCCTAGAAATTGCCTTTAAAAATACAACACAAAACCAACCGGGTTTGCTCAAAAACACACTATAAGATCAGGCAAGCCGAGAGCTCCAGAGATGGGGCAAGCCAGAGAAATCTCTTCTAGTTCTCCACATGTGCTCAGAAGCTTTGAGGTGGTTAATCGTGGCTTTCTTTCCACTCCCATTTGCCTTCTGGCACATCATTTCCCCCCCTCTTTCCTATTTTCTCCCCACCACAGCTCCCTTAGAAGGCACTGCAACCTGAATCCACAGCAGGCTGCCTGCTCAAGGCTGGGCTTGGTGAGCAAAAGGTCTTAAAAAGGAAGAGAAAAAAATGATTGAGACAAGGAGGGGAAGCTGGAAGGGCATCTGTAGTTTGTTATTGTTCCTGATTATTACTGAGCTAGTGCAGCAAATTGAAGAGGCGCTGGCAAGGCTGCTTTCAATGATCCCAAATTAACAGGAATAGTCCCGTATATAAATATATGTTCCTAGGAAGAGAAGAGACATGGTCCATCAATTTTATCCCTGTTTTGTTTTGCCTTTGGTGGAGACACAGGGGATGCTTCCAGTTTCAGCCCCCTTTCCTTGGCATCTACAGGCAAACTAATGCCTGGGGCCAGATCCAGCCCAATCGCCTTTTAAATCTGGCCCATGTACAGTCCGGGAATCAGCATGTTTTACATGAGTAGAATGTGTCCTTTTATTTAAAATGCATCTCTGGGTTATTTGTGGGGCATAGGAATTTGTTCATTCTCCCCCCCCAAAAAAAATATAGTCTGGCCCCCCACAAGGTCTGAGGGACAGTGGACCGGCCCCCTGCTGAAAAAGTTTGCTGACCCCTGGGTCTAGACGTTAGATCTCTGAAAGGGAGCAGAGCAGATGCATGTTCGATATTTACACATGCATGTAAACGTACTCACACAGGTGTAAGGAGCCAGCCAGCTGCTTCCATTTCACCTCCCTCCTTTCACTCCCAAGACCAGATAAGAAATGAGCGCAGGGATCATGGGAGTTGTAGGCCAAAAACATCTGGAGGGCTGAGTTTGAGGAAGTCTGGTCAATAGGGTAACTAATGTTTATGGTCACATCCTGCTCCAGGAGTCAGCACAGAAGAGAGTGTTGTTGTCTACATGGACAGGCAAAGAAGAGCCTTCTGGAATGCACAGTCTTTGATGGGAGGAAGATCTGAGGCAGAGACTGGTTGCGTAAGAACCAGGGTGTCAGAAGTGCACGAAGAGGGTGCCCCCGTCTTCATGGTGGGAGCAGCTCTTCCATGACTCCTGAGTAAAAGATGTGGGAATCCAGATTGTGGACTCCATACAGGGACCAGAAGATGATCAGGCCCACAGTGAGGTGCGGACTGAACTATAGAAACTGAATTGTGAAACCCTCTTGCACAGTCCCCAACTGGCGTGTTGTGTTTGTGGACAGGCCTATGCACCGCAAAGGAGCCTGTGCAGAAGACCATCTTGGTGGTACTATACCCTCCCATCTCCCATGTTAATTAACAGAGACAGGAAGCGTTATTTGCATTCTTCCACTACAGGTGCCAAAAAGATCAGGAGTCAAGCTTGGCCTGAGGAGAATTACTCTCTTGCCATCACCACTGAGCAACTGCAGCATCCCCCCCCAACCACATGTGGGGCTGGGTGTGCTTGTGCGTGCCTTTGTGAATCCACAGTGTGAGGGGAAGGGGTCAGCATTACAAGCTGGGACACAATTTGCCTCAGGCATGAAACAGCCTCCTCAACACACATCTACGGTACTAGGGCTGAAGTAGAGCTCTGTTCTCTTTTAGACCCCAATACTGGTAAAGAACTCAAGGGGAGCCCTGGTGGGTTAGGCCAGCATCCTGTTCTCCCAGGGGCCAACTAAATGCCCAAGGGAAGACCACAAACAGGACCTCAGCACATCAACAACCTCCCTGCTTGCAAGACCCAGAAGCTGGTATTTAGAGGTGTGGCAGAAACGATTTGCAGAATCCTATTTCAGGTGCACAGAGCATAGGATTTTGTTTTCCCCTCTGCAACACTCCACCTTTCTCCAAACATACTTAAACATCTTTTAAACTTGAGCATTAAAAAAAAAGCTTTAAAAAAACACGTGTGATTTGGCTCCAGGTAAAAGCCTCATGATTCCCCCCCCCCAGCCTGTACTTTCTGTCCCTGATTAGTATCAAAATTGCTCTCCATCTCTTTGACTAGGTAGAAAGAGACCTTTGGAAAGGCTCCCGGTGGCAGCTGATTGGCCACTTCAGGCTAGCTCACGCCCCCACCGAAGCACGACTCTTCTGCTGAACAACATTTATTTCTACATTCATTGCATTCATTTCCCACCTTTGCTCCGTGGAAAAGAGGAGGGTCAGCCAGTCTGACCTAGCCCCCTAAGTTCCCCTGGAGGCACACAGGGCCAGCCCTACTGATGGGCAGAGTGAGACGGCTGCCTCAGAGGTGCAGATGCTGGAAGGCAGGGAGCAGAAGAGAGGTGCTGGAGGCAGGGCTACTGTGTGTCTGTGTGTGCTATGGGGCTTGCACACGGTGCCCCCCTAAACTAGTGTGGTGAAGGACGCCTGTCCCGTCACTATTACCGAGGTAAGATTCCACTGCCTTCTGCACATGTCGTGTCTCGCTTGAACCCAAGTCTCTCTCCCTCCCCATTCTCTGGACAATTTATACAATCCATGGAATCAAGTGGTAAAGCTCTCTTTGGACTGTTCCACTGCTGGTTGCTGCTGGATGGGTTGGCCCACCACCCAAGGCACCCACCCAAATATCCTTGTCCAGAGAAAACCAGCCTGTTGGGGAGAAGGCTAGGATGATCCATATACATTTTTTTTGTGTGTGTGTTCTGGGAGTCCCCACCACACACACACACACACACACACACACACACACACCCCTAGGGGAGCCTTCAAAATACACAATACCCTACTTCATCACCAACCTGGAGTGGTACAGTCCAGAACAAGGCTCAGCACTATGAGGCAGTATAAAGAGATCAAGAGGCGGTATGACAGCCAGTGTAGTGTAGTGGTTAGAGAGGACTAGACTAGGACCTGAGAGGCCACAGTTTGATCCCCACTCAGCCATGGAGACTTTGAACCAGTTGCTCACTCTCTCAGTCTAACCAACCGCCTATGGTTGTTGTGAGGACAAAATGGGAGGGTGGTGGTGGTGGTGAAGTATGCATGCCACCTTTAACTCCTTGGGGGGGGGGGAAGGCAGGATACAAAGGCAAATAAATAAATAAATAAATAAATAAATAAATAAATAGCACCATTTCCCTACCCCCCACCCCAAAAATGGCCCACCAGTGATCTACCTCGCAGATTCTAAGCATGGAGCAGCAGCAGCGAGATGAGATCAAGGTTTACAAATTAATTACAAGTTTAATGAGAAATGATTAATAACAAAGAGGAACAACAGCCACTTGGTACACAGACTTGCAAGCCATCTGGGAGTACTTCACCCACGCAAGGAACCTGCGGAACACTGCGTTTCGACCTCCCCCATCTCTCCCCACACTTAACTTCCGAGAAAGTGAACTGCAGGGCAAAGCAGCACTATGTCCTGTTGTGCTTGCATAAGACAAATGCACACACACACACACACACACTGTGCTGGGACTTGTCAGGGGTGGATAAAAAAAAACCTCTGCAGCACCACAGCTTGTCCTCCCTCGATTTCAAATCTACTTGGGATATTAGATGAATTAGAAGCCAACGTCACAGCACTGACATCAGCAGAGATGCTGTCATCAGAGCAGGCGGGAGATCTAGCCTGTGTATTCACACAACACAGATTTTCCCTCCTCCTCGGCCCAAGAAGACGTTAATATCAAATGGGAGCGGGGGTGGAATGCACATGATTAGAGTTAAAATAAGAAGCCTGCCCCCCCCCGCAATTTCTTATGCCTTAGCCTAGATTGTGTCATGCAACACATGAGGTTCTGGTCTGCATTTGCAAGTACAGTGGTACCTCGGGTCAAGAACTTAATTTGTTCTGGAGGTTCTGAAACTGTTCTTAACCTGAGGTACCACTTTAGCTAATGGGGCCTCCCGCTGCTGCCGCACCGCCAGAGCACGATTTCTGTTCTCATCCTGAAGCAAAGTTCCTAACCAGAGGTACTATTTCTGGGTGAACGGAGTCTGTAACCTGAAGTGTCTGTAACCTGAGGTACCACTGTATCCATCAGTGCCTGCCCCTACCATAACCAGCAGAGATCCTGCTGTCTGGGGTGAAATAGGTCACCAGCTACGAACTCTTGATTCTGCCCCCATTCTGATTCTTAGGGTGTATGTACAGCTTCAGCATTCTCCAGGGGTGTATGGAAGTCCCTAAATCTATGATCAGTAATTGCAAGAATGGAGAAAGCAGCAGTCCTCTGAACATGCACAGAGTGCTTTTTTTTTTGTTCAAACCAACAATGGAGAGGAAGGAGGGAGGCGGGCTATAGGAAATGAGTGACAAGATGCAGGCGAGCCAGTGCCAGACACTTGCCCTTTCAACAACTGGTTCCTCAAGTGCCTGTTATCTTTTCAGAGCCAAAGGCTTCCTGCTTTAGAAAAACATAGGAACCAGAACACTTTCCGTGGAGGAAAGTCATTATAGCAAACTGAGCCTCCATAAACAGGGGCAGCATTCCTTGGAATTACAGATGCTGGGAGAGAAGCACCAAGAGAAGGCCCTTTAAGTGCTCTATCCTGGAGCTACTTAGAAGCATCCAGGGGGCTGGATTCTGGACCAGGATCCTGCGCAGAATTCTGGACTAGATGCACTTTGCTCTGGTTCAGCCAGGCAATTAAAATACTGTATATAAATCTACATTTAGCAAAGCCCCCCCCCTTCCTTCTCCACCCCTCCCCTCCAAAATTGGGTCCCAAGACACTCTCCCCCCTCTAGGCTTTCAGCTGCGAAAGAACACAACCATTATAACAGCAAAGCCTGCAATTAAAGCATGTGCTAATAAGTCACACTACTGCAGTGGAACACACACACAGACCCACCAGGCTAAATTGCTGGTTTCCAAATCCCACCCCTCTCCCGCCATCATTAAGATGTTATTATGATTCCCACGCTAGTAACCTTTTGGAACGCGCTCCCCCTCCAATACACACACTGACACACGTGTGTGTGTGTGTGTCTGCGTGTGTATGAAACATCCCTCCCTCTCCACCCACCCCCCTTGAAAACATACAAGCCTAAGTTAGGTATTGGCCAATATCCTAGATTTTCACAGAGGTATAGATAGATATACACTGCATTTTTTTTCAGCCATTTACCTTTTCAATGACTGAGGTCGATGGAGAAGAGCGGGGCATGAAGTCTATTTACAACACTATTTATATGGGGGGGGGGCGCAGAACCCAGCTAATATGACATGTTCGGGTTGTATGGCTTTTAGAAGTGCCATGTACTGTATCTATAGATATGAAATCGCACGGCTTCCTATCCTGCCGTTTGATCTAGGAATTGATTCGGTATATAAGACACAGACAAGAGGTAACTTAAGATCCCCCCCCCCCATAGAATCGTTCCTTACTGGGAAGCCAAGAACACACGTATACACACACACACACACACACACACACACACACGCCGCTCGACATCCAGAGAGGGAAATCGGTCACAAGACTGGGAGGAATCCGGTGGTTTGACTCCCCACCTCCGGGTCCCCACTGATCCCACAGCACCGTAACCCTACAGTGCCCTATGCAAAGAGCGAGTGCACCGCATAGGAGGAGAGAGGGGGGGAGATGTCCACGCGGGGAAACCAACTCAGCCCCACACTGCGGTTGTGGAGCAAACGTAAAGGCGCGCTTTGGCGGGTGAGGAGGGGGCGGCCGCGGACTCCTCGTTTACTGCAGGGAAAGGGAGGCACGAGCGGTTAAGGGAGATGGAGAGGAGACGCAAAGAGACACATATACACACGCTCGAGTCTAGGGGAGAAATTGTTTGCAAACCAAAGCGATGGGCAGGTGGGTGGTGTGGAGATGCTCACATCTTCCAAGAGGGAAGAGAGAGAGAGACACACGCACAACACAGCAGACAACACAAAACCAAACAGCGTCCCCAACCCGCTCGATCCCGGGCGGGAGGCAGCTCTAACCAAGGAGGATCAGATTTGCGCTTTCTAAAGAGAAGAGCAGAGAGGCGGCAAGAGAGAAAGTCTGCGCCACGGATCGCGCGGAGGGGAAGCCTTGGTACCTTCGTCTCGTGGAGGCTGGGAGCGGTGCCCGGAGTCTGCTGCGGATCGCTGTTGTGCTGCTGCGGGTCATTTTCCTTCTCCGTGATCTCGGTCATGGTACAGAGGCGGCTGCTCCGGCCGTTGGGCGACCGGACCTGGGTCCGGGGTCCGGAGGAGGAGGAGGAGGAGGAGGAGGAGGGATGGACGAGGAGCAGATGCAACTTCGGGTTGTCTTCTCCTGCTCTCCACGAAGCGACCTTTTTCTTTCCTGTGCCTGGCTGGGAAGTCTTAATTCTTGGTTCTCTGAATTAAATTTTGTTTTTAACCCCGGTTAGAATTATTTGGGGTTCTCTCCACCCACCCCGCTTCCTCGTAATAAGGACGAAAGAAATGACCCAGTTATTAAAGAGGAAAGAAAAGGGGAGAAAAACACCTCCCGCTAAACTCTTCTGAATGGGGAGCGGAGGGTCTGTTTTGCCATTGGAGACCTCCCCTTTTATGCAGATTAAAACAAGCGAATTCGCATCTTCTTCTGCCACCCACCTCCCGGGCTCTGCAACAGACACTGAGCGAAGGCTGCCAAATGCTGCTCTCGCTCCTGCTGCCGCTTCCTCCAAGTTTGATTTCAGGAGCGCCTTGACTCCTCCCCATTTCTTGTATTATTGTGATCGCGCAAAGCCCGCCCACCCACCCCTCCTTTTTACGAGTGGTTCATTAACCTCGCCTTTTTCTTTTGATATGCTAATACAGCACGTAGGAGGGCGCTTTCCCATTGGCCCCTCCGGCGGGAGGGCAGGCGAGAGAGGCTGGGCGCCTCCACCAATGGGTGGGTCCTCGCTGAAAAGTTACGCGCGCATTTGCGAGAGAAGGGATGAAGCTGCCTTGGGTGTTTGCAGGTCAACACCAATCAGATTTCCTCAATTTCACGCACTATGTTTCAGCGCTGGTGCCTGGAAGCTAAACAAAGGATGGGAGCGCCTTCTTCCTCAGCTGTCTAGACCTGGACTTTGCCAAGTGGAATATCCGAAGAGTCCTGCTGGATCACGCCACGAGTCCAAGTAATCCTGTTCCCCTTGGTAGCCAACAGAAGCCTTTGTTTATCTCCAGCATTTGCCTGGTATACTGCCTCTTATTGACCTTCCTTTGCTATCATACCTGCTGCACTCTGCTGCCAAAATTATTCACCTCTCCTGCCTTTGTGTTTTTTTAAAAAGATATTTATTAAAGTTTCAACATATTACAAAAATAAGCAAAAAAAGGAAAGAAGAAATAAAGGGGGGGAATTAAAATACAAGATAAAAACAATTAAAAAACAGATTAGTCTTTCTATGTCTTATCTTTCATTTGCTTGTTTCCCCGACCTCCTCACACCTCCCTTTTTGTATTCCAGTTCAAATTAGTTAGTTCAGCAAATCCTTTCCCTCTTTGATTTTATCTTAATCCCTTATCTTTTTTTTTTATAAATATTTTTATTGTTTTTTTTTCCAGATAAAAAATTATTCATCAGTTTATACAAAAGAATATCAGTTACAGAAAGAAGATAAAAAAAGAGAAAAGAAAAAT
This sequence comes from Podarcis vaucheri, assembly GCF_965113315.1. Taxonomy (NCBI): domain Eukaryota; kingdom Metazoa; phylum Chordata; class Lepidosauria; order Squamata; family Lacertidae; genus Podarcis; species Podarcis vaucheri. The sequence goes on from NC_138751.1 coordinate 28,858,288, forward strand.
TGGTTATTTCATGCTTGTTCCAGTCTATTTATCGGACTTCCCCACATCTCCCTCGCAATGCATTCTTAACAATAAAAATTTCAGCAAATTATAACCTTGTTTCATGCGTTTCTTTTTACCTTCAAAACTTACGTTTTAGTTTAAATTACTTATTGCCAGTTTACTTTAAACAGCCAATATAATAGCTTTTCCAACCTTTAAACATTAATCCTTTCATTAATTTATTTATTTAATTTCAATGTCTTCTGCCCTCTTTGCTGGAGCTAATCTTTCCAATTCGTGCGAATTCTTATAGTTCATATAATTTATAAAACTTTTGCAAATAGTCTTTAAATTTTTTCCAATCCTCCTCCATTGCTTCTTCACCCAAGTCACGGATCCTGGCAGTCATCTCGGCCAGTTCCATATAGTCCATCAGCTGCGTTTGCCATTCTTCCAGTGTGGGCAGATCTTGAGTCTTCCAATGTTTTGCGATGAGAATCCTTGCTGCTGTAGTTGCATATCTTAATCCCTTATCTTAAAATATAATAAGACTCTGATGCTTCACCCTTTCACGGGTTTCCTGACCACTCCGAGATCAAGCATGAGCTCCTTGTCCCTCTCTCCAGGGGCCTCTCTCAGATGCATTCTTGCTTGTGACCTAGCTGCCTCCAACTCTCTGTTCAAAGGTCTCTTGCTCCCTCAAAAGGGCTCACCCTCTCTTCTCTTGCTGCCCTGTGCGCTTGGAAGTGCCTCCCAGGAAACCTTTGATGCTTCCTTCAAATCCCTCCTCAAAAGTCACCTTTCCCAGGAAGCCTTTGGCACAACCTCCCCAATTTCCTTACGCGTGTGGCGCTGTGGGTTAAACCACAGAGCCTAGGACTTGCCGATCAGAAGGTTGGTGGTTCGAATCCCCGCTACTGGGTGAGCTCCCGTTGCTCGGTCCCTGCTCCTGCCAACCTAGCAGTTCGAAAGCACGTCAAAGTGCAAGTAGATAAATAGGTACCACTCTGGCGGGAAGGTAAACGCCGTTTCCGTGTGCTGCTCTGGTTTGCCAGAAGCGGTTTAGTCATGCTGGCCACATGACCCGGAAGCTGTACGCCAGCTCCCTCGGCCAATAAAGCAAGATGAGCGCCGCAACCCCACAGTCTGCCACGACTCGACCTAATGGTCAGGGGTCCCTTTACCTGTACTCACCCCAATTTCCCTACCATGTGCTGTAACTCAGCCTGCAAGGATACTTTTGGAAGACCTGTGTGTTGAGCATTCATTTTGATTTGTTTGCAGGGAAGCCTATATGATGTGATCTCAAACAAGTGTCACCTTGCACTTTCCAGAGCGTTGCCCAGTTACTCTCCTTTCTGCAAAAGGTCTGATATTTTGGGAAAGTGGGTTTGTTGCACAAGACCTCCCAGTCAGCTACAACTTCGCAACCTGCACATTTCAGGAATACTTTCTGTAGATTTCAAAATGCTGCTTTCTCCTTTAGAGTTGACCTAAGCCTAAGCACGTGCAACTAAAACAAATGCACACTGCATCTCTGTTGTCCCCTGCTTCCCTGCTTGTAAGCTCCTTCAGGTAGGGATCTTGTACTCTACAAAGCATCACCCCCCCCCGATGGATCCATACAAGCAAAGAAAGAAGGAAATGATTTGCACCCCCCTTTCCCCTTTCATACAGCAATGCCCAAGGCAGCATACAATCAAATGTAGTAACAAGCACAAGTTACATAGCGCAGGTATTATAACCACTATACCTTTACACACAATCCAGGGGAAAAAATTGTTTCCCTCAAAGAATTTTGGGCCCTGTAGTTTACCCCTCACAGAGTTATAATTCCCAGAAACCATTGAATCACAGAATTGTAGAGTTGTAAGGGACCCCTGAGGGTCATCTAGTCCAACCCCCTTCAATGCTGGAATCTCAACTAGATTATACTTGACGGATGGCCACCCAGCCTTTGCTTAAACACCACCTCTCGTCGGAGTCTGTTCCACTATCAAACAGCTCTTACTGACAAAGTTCTTCCTAATGTTTAGTTGAAATCTCCTTCCTTATAACTTGGATCACGTCCTTATACCCTTACAGTGCCCAGAATTCTTTGAGGGGTGGCAGGATTGTGCTTCATATGTGCTTTAAAGGTATAGTGTGTACATAGCCTAAGACAGCAGCAAATGTCACAGTTTGGAAGATCTTATCCAAGAAGAAGCTCCGCTAAAACCATAGGCTCCTTTGATGGTGAGGAAAGACTGTCTGGGAGGAGATCAAGCAGGCATTCAGGGGAAAGGCAGTAGATTATCCACCAATGGCTTCTAGGCAGTCTCCCTTCCAGGTCCTGTCCAGGCAGATACCTGCTTAGCTTTAGCAATGCAACAACACACTTCCAGGCCATTCTCTAGGTCCTGTAGCAGACAAATGCAGTAGCTGGGAAAGCCAGCAACAGGAAAGTTTCTGGAACCTACTCAAGACAAGTGTCCCAGAGCAAGGGAGAGGATGCAGAAGAGAGTCCTAAGTCTTTGAGATGCTGCAAGGGGAATAACAGGGATGCTATGACATTGCTTAACCTCTGCCCTTGGGTCTCTCTCTCATTACTGTTGGCTGTGAGGCATGTGCCCCCCTCCCTTCAGCCTACTCAATGACTAGTGAGAATAAATGCTCCCTTGGGGAAGATGCAGGGATGAAGGTCAGAGAGAGGGGGGGAGTGAGGGGGGGCTGGTGCCTGGAATAACATATGTCTGGCAGAGTTAATGCACAAGGACGGTGGTAGCTGTATGAGTAAAATGTGGTGGGTAGCACATAAAAAGGTGGGGTGAAGTCATCAGGCGGATGGGATGAACAGCCAAAAGGTTTTTTCCCCTTTTTTTAATTGTGGGGGAAGAAAGCCATAAATTATCTTCACTCTGTTGAGGTTTCTTCTTTTTTCTTCTTTTTTAAGGAAGATGAGTGTGTGGGAAGGAAATGAGCTATTGTCTTCACCAGTGTCCTTGCAATGAGACCACCATCACCAAAGCACCCTGACCCCTCCCCTTCATCTTTTCCACCCCCACCTAGCGCACATTCTCCTGCTCTCTCTCTCTCTCCTGGGTAAATTACAGCAGCTGTTCAAAGAGAAAATTATCCCCAGCCCTATCTACAAGGAGAAGAGAAATCCCAAGTGCTGAGATCATTGTTTGCTAAAAGGAGCCAATTTCTTGATCAGATAAGAGGGGGTTGTTTTGAAAAACTAGGATGCGGAAGGAAAGATTAAAAAAACAACAACACGCCAATCTGGAAAAGCGGATCAGAAGGCGGCGGCGATAGCAAAAGCAAAAGGAAACCTTTGCTTTTGTCACATCAAGCAACTTGTGGCGTGATGGAAGGCTAGATTTGCTTTCAAGTTGAATTTGTTGGGGAGGGGTGCTCAACTTGTTCAATGCCTGTTCAAGCACACAATGAAAGGTTCCCCATTTCTTCTTTCAGAGTGACAAGGTGGGTGTGAGTCAGACTTAGCTCTTTATACAATTGGTGCTCTAAGGAACCATTAGTTTGCTCTTTGCGGAAGACCTTCTTTGAATGCAAGTACCACCAGAGTTACTTGCAACAGGGGGAGGAATGGATCCTAGGAACCCTAAGATCACACCACCTGGTAACAAAAGGAAAATATCCAGAGCTGTGTGAAGCAACCAGATTTTGCTGAAATGGGCTGCGTTTGTAGGCTGTTATGCATTAATATGGGAATACACTGAGGGCCTTCTTGTGGTTCCCTAACTGTGAGAAGTGAAGTTACTGTACAAGGAACCAGGCAGAGGGCCTTCTCAGTAGTGCCCGGCTCTGTGGAACACCCTCTCGTCAGATGTCAAGGAGATAAATAACCACAACTTTTATAAGACATCTTGTCCTGAATCCATGGCCCTACCTGACAGCAGATCAGTATGTCAAGACCAAAGTCCAATCTGCAGGTCAAGCCACACAAGCAAAAGCCAAAGGTCAGGAAACACAGTCCAGGGGCAATCCAAGTAGCCAAGTCTGAAGTCCAGCAGTCAGAATACAGTCCAGAATCAAAGCCAAAGCACAGTCCCATAGAGAGCCAGGAACATCCAAGCTGAGGTCCCTCAACATGGGCAGCTGAGCAGACCCAGCCCGTCAGCTCTGCTTCCCTTTTGTACTTTGCAGGCTGATTGCAGCACCTGGGCTTGACGAGGCAGGTGACCCTCACCTGTTCTAAGCCGGCTCCAGCTGAGGAATCACATCCCTCCTCCAGAGCTAGCGAGCCCCACCTGGCCAGCTGTGGGCCTTTGTCTGCCTCAGCCTTCTAGAGGGCCACTCCTGCTGCTCCTTACACCTCACAACCCATGTTCATAGGGACAGGGCCCTCTCTGGCTTTGGTGATGGATGCTGCTATTCGGGTTCCTGTGCATTGATCTCCTTCTCTTCGCCTTCCTCCATCACCCAGTGAGTACTCCTTCCCCCCTCCCCTGCATGGCCAGGTGTGTCCCAGTCCCAGCTACACCCCTCGCCGTGATCCTCTTCCTTCTCCCCATTGTCCTGCCAGTTCATGACACATCTGAAGGCAGCCTTGTACAGGGAAGTTTTTAATGTTTATGTTTTTATAACTCTTGGAAGCTGCCCAGACTGAGAAACCCAGTCAGATAAGCAGGGTACTAATACTAATACATACCGCCCTGTACCCGGGGGGTCTCTGGGCGGTTCACAGAATAATAATAAATAATGATTAATTACTACTACTTGTACAAAGAGGTACCCTCTGTGTATTTGCTCCCTCACATGGCATAGGACCCTTGGGGGCTGGAAGGTGCCTGCCAAATGCTGAACTTGGCTTTTGTGGGCCAGGCCCCACTTTTCCAAAGACATTAAATCCAGGTTTCCCAAACTTGAGTCTGCAGCTGGTTTTTGGACTACAACTCCCACCATCCCTAGCTAGCAGGACCAGTTGTCCGGGACGATAGGAATTGTAGTCCAAAAACAGCTAGAGACCCAAGTTTGGGAAGCCCTGCATTAAATGGTATTCAGCTGGGTAGGTACAGGTGTCCACAGCAATACTGGATGTCCAGGTGAGTTGCTGCAAGTGTGGTGCAAACACACAGCAGCCACACCAGTCTGGTGTTCCTGCTGCTGTGCCTGCACTGCGCCACTTTCCCTGCTACCTCAGTCCTCCTCCTCCCCCCAGTAAGTATTAGAGACTCGCCTGCTGGGGAGGTCAGATTGGGGTGTTTGTCCCCCATCTCTTTTGGGGTAGGGGGAGCTACCCATTTAGCACCTATTCTCTTGTGCAGTTGTACTATATTGTTTGGGGCTGAAATGTGTTTTCGAGCTGAAACAAATTTTCTCCTCGGAATGCTGCCTGTTGTTTTCCTTGGGTAATTGTTCATATCTGAGATTTACTTGACAATATTTGCTAGATATTTTAGATTGATACTTGACATCACCCATTACTCCTCCACCCCAAATCATGTGTAATATGAGGCCTTGGAATGCTGATCTGCCTTACAGGGCTTTTAAGGATTACTGAGACAATGTATGTAAAGCATCTTACGTGTGATAAAAGTGCTTAGTGTTATACGAGGCGCTCTGCTCTTATGAAATGCTCTCCCCAGGGAAGCTTGCCTGACTCTGCCACTAGACAAAAATGTTTTATTTTCCTGGGCACTTGGACAGTATGAATGGCCTGCCTTGAAGTAGCTGTTCATTCTTCTGTGGAGTGGGCTAGATATTCCATGTTTCAGGTGATTTTGGATAAGCAGTTGTATTGTTTTTACGGACATTTCTGTCTGATTTTGAGTTTTATTTTTCTTGCAAATTACTTTGGGACTCATTTCACTTCTGCATAGCTATAAATGAAAGTAATGAGCTGAACGGTTGTTTGATAGTTATCAGCTAATAGAGACAACAGGAGGGGAAGTGTAGATAACACAGACCAATGGTCTTGCTTAGTATAAGGAAGTTTCCTCTGTTCCTGTTTAATTCTTCCCCTGCACCAGTGTTTCTCAAACTATCTGATGTGGTGGACTGCCAGTGTCCCAGGGACTGGAACCACATCTGGTCTCTGAATAAGCTCACCCGACCCTGAGCTACGGAGGGATTGTTACGGATTGATAGCCAGTGGCTTGTGGACCGCAGCAGTCCACGGGCCACCACTTTGAGTAGCACTGCTCTATATTATAGGTTCAGAGTGGCTGGCAGCAGTCCCCTCTGCCGTCAAAAGCTCAGTCCCTGGCGTGTCTCTGGAATGCATGAGATATCGCTGAACTGCCATGCCAGCAAGTTAATATAAGTATTGCAGTCATTTAAAAGGTCAGTGTTAGAACTCATTTGTCTGTGGAGCGAGATTCCTTTGCATGACCTCGTTTGGATAAATAAATCTATTTTATCACAGTGATAACATAATAGCAGCCTGGAACAAATACAGGAAGAAGCGGCCCCCTCAATGTCTCCCACTGCATCTGTGATTAATGATGAGCCTTTTCGGTTTGCATCGTCACCTTGGTCATTGTGAAATCAAGGAAATGCATAGTCTGCGTTGAAAGGTTGATCGTGTTCATCAACAATGTGATATTATCTTATGACCCAATTACTGAACTGTTCTTGCTTGGCAGATTCTTTTTCTATTATTATCTGCAATTACGATCTTTTCTGCCTTCTCAGAAACAGAAATACAATAGATTAAGCTCTACAACAGAGTTTGAGAAACTGGTGCACACAGATAATAAAAAAGATACCATCTAAAGTGCAGATGATTATAGTTGAAATAGATACACAATGTAACATGACATATATGCCTAAAAATGTGGGGGAGATTTATAAAGGAATATCTCAAATGAAGTCAGGATTATTTTCAGAACGATAACTAAACCTTAAGGTTACAACATAGTCACACTGAGCTATTTTAAGTCCCCAAAAGATATTTGAAATTTACAATACAGTGGTACCTCGGGTTACATACGCTTGAGGTTACAGACTCCGCTAACCCAGAAATATTACCTCAGGTTAAGAACTTTGCTTCAGGATGAGAACAGAAATCGTGCTCCGGTGGCGCGGCAGCAGCAGGAGGCCCCATTGGCTAAAGTGGTGCTTCAGGTTAAGAACAGAGCTCCAGAACGAATTAAGTACTTAACTCGAGGTACCACTGTACTGGAAATGATGATCATTTGCATTGTTAAACCACAAACTCCGATTTTTTTACAATATAAGCGCCAATAATTCAATGTATGAGCTGCTTTCCTACATAAGTCTCAAAGTGGTATTGAACGGTGATAACAAAAGTCTCAAGCTGACTTGTAAAATTAAAAATCCAATACAGAGTACAAAGTTTAAAAATCTATTTTTTTATTTAAAAAAAACCAACCTTATAAAAGCATAACAAATCCCTGCTTTGCCACACTAACATAAGCTTGGCAACAAAGCAAATAGCTCCCCAAACAATGTTAAATTCTGGAAAGGCCAGAGAGAAGAGAAAAATAAAAAAAACTTGTCCTTGCTGGCTGTAGACAGTGTGGGTGGGGGTAGTGGAAAGGTTCATTCCCCCATGGTGATTCTCCATGGAGTGCTGTTGGAGGGGGCATACGGAGAAGGACCTCTCAAGACAACCACCTCTGGGGAAAGGAATTCTGCAAGGCGTTGGGGTCCTGAATCGTATAATAAGGCTTTAAAGCAGTGGCACTGTATAAGGGTGGGTGGATTATGCTCTTAAGGGTGCTGAGAAACTAACCAATGGCTCAACCACACTTCTGCTTCTGTCGTGCTTGGAAAGCATAAGTCAGAGCAGTTTTTCCCTTGCCCCGCTCCTTTCCGAGGGGAAACCTGCTCTCTACTCGAGGGGGCAACTCCCGTCTCTTGCGGGGTGCAATTAGTGCCAGCATCGTCCGTGAAGAGTTTGGGTGTAATCTTCAATACCTCCCTCTCTATGGAGGCGCAGATTACAGCTATAACAAAGGCGGCATTTTTTCATCTCCGCCAAGCTAAGCAGTTGGCTCCTTATCTCTCTCGCCCTGACCTAGCCACTGTGATCCATGCGACGGTCACCTCCAGACTGGATTATTGTAACTCGCTCTACGTGGGGCTGCCCTTGAGACTGACCCAGAAACTCCAGCGGGTGCAGAATGCTGCGGCGAGACTCCTTACGGGGTCTTCGCTGCGAGATCATATCCATCCGGTGCTGTACCAGCTGCACTGGCTCCCGGTGGAGTACAGGATCAGGTTTAAGGTGCTGGTCTTAACCTTTAAAGCCCTATACGGCCTAGGACCCTCGTACCTACGGGACCGCCTCTCCTGGTATGTCCCACAGAGAAACTTACGGTCTGCAAATAAAAACACCCTAAAGATCCCAGGCCTCAGAGAGGTTAGGCTGGCCTCAACTAGAGCCAGGGCCTTCTCGGCCGCGGCTCCAATCTGGTGGAACGCTCTGTCACAAGAGACTAGGGCCCTGCAGGACCTGACATCCTTCCGCAGGGCCTGCAAGACAGAGCTGTTCCACCAGGCCTTTTGTCAGGGCGCAGCCTGACCCCCTCCTCTGGCAATCTGCACAAAATTTTGCTTGATGGTTGCCATTAATTTGATTTTAATTTGATTTAATTAATTTTATAATGAATGTTTTAGAATGTTGAACTATTTTGATTGTTGTTAGCCGCCCTGAGCTCAGCTTCGGCTGGGGAGGGCGGGATATAAATAAAATTTATTATTATTATTATTATTATTATTATTATTACTGATAGATGGAACAAATGGCAATCCACAGGAAACACTGAATTGCCATTTGCTCCAATTGAGCTCTAGAGAGCGGTTCCCCCCCCCATGGAAAGGAACGGGACAAGAGGAAGTGCGGTTAAGCCCAAAAGCCAGTGGAAGTCTTCCAGCCAGTGCTGTCCCAAGGTATTTTGCTACCTGCGGCTGAGCTGCAAATGATTCCCACGCCAGGAAAAACACTTCTCCATGCAGTTATCCATTCCTGCCTTCATCTAACCCAGGAATGGGGACCCTGTGACCCTCCAGATGTTGTTGCAGCCGAATTCTCATCAGCCCCAGCCACCAGTGGCATAATGGGAATCCACACTTGAGATGTGTATTTTTAGGACCCACATTATTTCTGTGACTGTAAGCAGTTTAAAACTTTTTTTAAAAAAAATTATGTTTTAATTGGTCTGGGACCTTAAGGTGAAGTGTATTTAATTAGCAAGAGAAACAACAGGCATCTTCAGAATGTGTCAGTGTCATGGGTGGGCTGGATATAGAGGAGTGGTGGCAGAGTACCAGCTGGGTGAAAACGCCCAAGGGGAACCCCCAGGGAAATAAGGCTCAGAGCCAAGGAAGAGGTGGTGGGGCAATGATGTGTGGTCAGAGGGAGAAGAGGGAGCAGGCTGGGTGGAGGTGATGGAAGCAGAAGGGGTAACAGGCTTCAGTGAGCAGGGAGAGGTGGCAGAGAGCAGTCTAGAATCAGAGGCAGAAGCAGAGGTTGTAGAGGGGAAGGGCCAAGAGGCAGAGATGAAGCAAACTGCTGAAGAAGCCAGGGGGGTCTCCCTCTCCTGCTGCGATCCTCTCCCCACTGGTCTCCCAGGACCAGAAGAAGTATGAAGAGGGTGGAGCAAAGGCAGACGAGGTGAAGAATTCTCAGATTGCGAGGGAAGGATCTCAGGGAGGAGGAGACCTAGGGAGCTGTGGGAAGGCTGGGACCTTCAGTCCTTGCAACTGCTTCATTGGGGCAAACCCACAGGGAAGAGTTGCTGTGCTGAAGAGGCCTGATCCGTGTGGTTTCTTTGAATAAAGAGTTAACTGCACTGGCGCCTTGTGAGTTATTGCTGACCTGCGCCCGTCTCTTGACCATCAGGGGCAACATGTCATGGGGCTGGGGGCACATGCGGCTCGTGGGCAACAGGTTGCCCACCTGTGCTTTAAAAGCGTTGTTTTAAAAATAACCAAGGAATGTATGAGGAATCAGACTATGCAAATGCTGGCTGTTTTTGCTGTGCGGTGCCAGTCAGAAAGACAGTCATTCTCTCCCCCAGCTGCCAGAACGAATTAAAATTTGGACATAATGAAATGTGAGAGTGAGTGAGTGTAAAGTGGTGGTGAGGATTCAATTAGGAAGCTGGGAGGCGTTTCTCTGCTGGCTTTGTTCTTCTCCAGGCTGGTCTTCAAAGACCCCTGACCTCTTATTCCGCAGACAAACGCCAGCTGGATTGTGCTTGTTTTGTTGCTAAAGCCCTGCCGTTTCATTTAATATGGATGAGGCTGCCGGCTCTTCTCTGGCTGCGTGAGGCGGCTCAGCTGACATACAGGCAAGGCTCAGAACAGAAGGAGGATGTGGCGAGATAGAGAGGTAGGGGCTGGCAAGGGGAATGAAGATTGACGGAAAGCAACATGGAAGGGGCACCGAGGGAAAAGATAAATACAGACATCAAGGCAACAGGAGTGGCAACAGAGAGACTGACAGATGAAAGGAGGAGAAAGACAGGTAGAGTGTGGGAATGGAAACAAGAGCCCCCCACCTCCCCACCTCCAAATATTGGGGGATGGAAGGAAAATGCAATGGCCAGCCCTGCGCAGGATTAGACTTCTCAGGTTTTTATGTCAGAACTAAGGCCTGGACTGGGTGAAGTAACAGAACAACACAGTACCGCTAAGCATGCGCAGAATGCTATTTCCCTTGCCAATGGGTCGCCAGCTTCTGGAATAAGAATGAAGCTACCAGCTCCTAGCTAAAATGATCTCACTCTCCATTTATAGAGAGGCAGGGGCGTTGTAGGCACAGAACAGGCAGCCACATGGCGTTCAGCTCATCGGGAGTTCTCTTGCACAAACCCGGATGCAACGATCCTGTTAATCCCAAGGAGGTTTGTGCAGGAGGCCTTCCCCATGGAATTATACATTGTGAGCGCAGTGACCCCCCCTCTCCTGTTCTGTTGCCCTTAAAAGCAGCTTTGGCTGCCTCCGTTCAACAGCAACAGCTGCAAGGCTCGGCCCTGGTGTGCAAACCCTTGCCATGCTAATTAGAGGATTGTGCCGGTGGAAGGTGAAGAAAAAACCTGGACCAAGATGGTGAAGATGCAGAGAGCCAAAAGCTTGCAGCAGAATGGGGTGGAATCGTGTTGGGCACACAGGCAAAGGCCATGCCCACATTAGCACATCCAGTGCGCTCCCACTGCTAGTTCGTTGTAGGGGTGGCAAAAATCCAAAGGCCATGCGTGTCGGGTGAAGACATCCTTACTCCCCCTCCCCCCCTCTCTCTCTCTCTCAGATGTGAACAACTCTGTGCAAAACTCTAGTTTTAAATGCAGCAAAGGGGTTGGTGGTGGGAGGAAACGACCTTGCTGCATATTAAGCTGCTCATGTGAACACAACAGCAATCTCACAGAGCCCAAGCACTGATGGGACTTGCTCCCAAGTAAGAGTATGCAAGATTGCAGTTTTAAGCTGCTGCAAGACTATACGCCAGGCTTCCCCAACCTGGTGCCCGCCATTCTGTCTGAAGCTGATGGGCTACCAACACAGCTGGCGGGCACCTGGTTGGGCAAGGCTGCCATGCACACTTGACCTGGGAGCTTGACTTCTGTAAATAGACCTGTATAGTATTTCACTATTAGGGTTTTAAGCCTGTCCACTTACATATCAAGAAAAGAAAGCCAGTGTGGTGTAGGGCCTCAGGTGGTTCAGACTTGGACCTGGGAGACCAGGGTTCAAATACCCTACACTCAGCCAGGAAGCTCACTGGTTGACCTTGCCCCAGTCCCTGCCTCTCAGCCTGGCCTACCTCACAGGGTTGTTGTGGGGATTAAATGAGGGGCGAGAATCAGGTAGGCCACCTTGAGTACCTTGGAGAAAAAGGGATATGAATGCAATAAATGAATGACTGAGTAGTCAGACTGATATTATATTTGGATGTGTTAATATATATGAATATTTGCAAATTTAGAAATTACCATAATTTAAGCAGAAATACAACCTGGTGAGGAAGACTTTGACCAGGCGACCTGCTCAGCCTATTTTTCAGGGGCTACATGTTGATGGGCAACTTCAAGTCCTTGGCCCCTGCTCTCCTTCCCTCCTTAGGGTTCTTTATCTTTAAAGCGGACTTGGACCGCAACAGACGCTTCCTCAAACAGAGGACTCCCCTCAGGCAGACCATCAAATAAAGGACTGTCCCCTGTAAAGCAGGACACGCAGTCATGCTAACACTTAGTAGGGAGTAAACCCCACTGCCAGCCGTGCCATGGAATTAAACAGGAGTCATTGGACTTTTGTAATAGGGAGCCCCGAGCAAAGGCAAACCCCCCCTCCCCATTCCCCCTCCAATAATTCCTTTGGGCACAGTTGCTTTTCATTGATTTTCTCAGTAGCTACCTGCATAAATGGGATGCGGGTGGTGCTGTGGTCTGAACCTAGGCTGGCTGATCGGAAGGTCGGCAGTTCAAATCCCTACGACGGGGTGAGCTCCTGTTGCTCGGTCCCAGCTCCTGCCCACCTAGCAGTTCGAAAGCATCCCTAAGTGCAAGTAGATAAATAGGTAGCGCTCCGGCGGGAAGGTAAATGGGATTTCCATGCGCTGCTCTGGTTCGCCAGAGGCGGTTTAGTCATGCTGGCCACATGACACGGAAGCTGTCTGCGGACAAACGCTGGCTCCCTCGGCCTATAGAGCGAGATGAGTGCGCAACCCGAGTCGTCCGCAACAAGCAACTGGACCTAACAGTCAGGGGTACCTTTGCCTGCATAAATATAGGTTTACTTTTTCCCCCCTTTGCATCCCCTCGGCTTGCAATCCTGTATGGGGAAACCGCTCACACTGCCCTAAATCCAGCACTGCAGGAGCTTTGGGATAGAATCGGAGGGTGGCTGCTTCTCCAGATCCCTTCACTGGTGTAGTGACATCTTCAGCAAATAATGCAGGGCTGGCTTGTGTTTTTTTGTTTCCTCTTCCATTGCAGAAGCAAAAGGGAAATAAACTGGGTCATGGAGCCCGAATCTTTTGCTGAGGAAGCATCCCAAACATCACTGCAGAGACCTTGAGGCTCCTCCCCCTCTTCCCAGCCAGGGCAGGTGTGGCCGGGTATAAAAAGCTCCCAGCATCTGCTATATTTAGCTGCTGATTGTCATGCATGGATTTATTGCCCGCCGCCGCTACAAAGCTGCAATGCAGCTAATTCTAGGATGCGAGCGTGGAAGAGCATTTGTGCATCCACACAGGCCAGGAAGGGTACAGAATAAAAGAAAGCCCATCTGCAGCCACCTGAGCCTCGAGGAGATGAAGAGCTACACATTGATTTAGACCACAAACAGATGCATAGCCAGCTCCCTGATCTATAGGATGTTTTCTCTTTGCTAACTCGCCATGCTATCTTTAGGGCTCTGTATCTTGTGTGGTTGTGGGTTGCCCTGCTTCTCAAAGGTGGCTGCGTTTCAGCTGGTGTGGGTGGAGGATCAGGGCTACTTAGAGAGGTGGGGACATCATGACCCATTAGGGATAAATGATGAGAAACAATTATTCTAAAGTTGAGTTCATCTGGGATTACAAGTGGGTAAAGGACCGTGCCACTCATACCTTGCTTATTAATGGGCTTCCCATAGGCATCTGGTACCAGCACCCCCTCTAACATGTCCAGGCCTCAAACTGGGATGCACGTCTTCTGGGCCACACTCCCAGGTGAGTCATGTGATCCATGTGAGAGTATGCAGACCCCAAAACATGTGTTTTGTGCTCCTGCAGTGCTAGAAAAAACACACATTTTGGATGCCTATTGAGATCAAGCAGGCCCCTTCACTCTGCTCTTTTGGGCGCCTGTTAAAAGCATTCATCTTTAGACCAGCCTACCCAGATGCTTAGAAAGCTGAGGTAATTTTAATCTGTTCTGGTATTTTAACTTTCTCGTGTTTTAAAGAAAGGTCGTAATTTCTTCTTATTATTTATTTTACTGTTTTACCTTTTGTAAACCACTTTGAGGGTTTTTTAATGATCAAGCAGCGTATAAATTTTATGAAATAAAGGAGTAACTAGAAGGGCTTTTGGCACGTCCGATGTGCTTATGTGGGGCCACTGGCCAGCTCCATGATATCAGGGTATTACAAATATAAAATATATAAAATAACAGGATGTGAGGAAATGTGTGTACAGTGCTGCTTCTAGTGGTGTCCACATAAAGGTAAAGGTAAAGGGACCCCTGACCATTAGGTCCAGTCGTGACCGACTCTGGGGTTGTGGTGCTCATCTCGCTTTATCGGCCAAGGGAGCCGGCGTACAGCTTCCAGGTTATGTGGCCAGCATGACTAAGCCGCTTCTGGCGAACCAAAGCAGCGCACGGAAACACCGTTTACCTTCCCGCCGGAGCAGTACCTATTTATCTACTTGCACTTTGACGTGCTTTCGAACTGCTAGGTTGGCAGGAGCAGGGACTGAGCAACGGGAGCTCACCCCGTCACAGGGATTCGAACCACTGACCTTCTGATCGGCAAGTCCTAGGCTCTCTGGTTTGACCCACAGCGCCACCCGTGTCCCTTTACTTAATGTTAACGGGCAGCTTCAGACCAAAATGGCCACACTTTCCAGTGCCAACGGAAACAAAACTAAGCCAGTTTTGACGTTCATGCAAACACCTAGTTGGCAGAACGTGGGTCCATTCGTGCAGGATTTGCGCGTCACTTTGGCAGGCTTTCAGCTTGCAAATGCTTTCAAGAGGAACAATCAAAGAAAGCAGGAAGTAGAAGAGAAGTTTGAGCCTTCAGTCATTGTCACTATTGCCACCAGCAGAGGTGCCCAGAGAAGGTGGAAATAACAGGGCAGCCCTGAAACACAGTCATCCTGAACTCCGTTCCCTCCGTTAAACGCAGCCTCATTAGTGAAGACACGGGTAGCCCAGCTGGGCCCTGCCATTTCTTATTATCTCCCCGCCTGTGTTTCCGAGCCTAAGCGGCAAGGAGTTAATGGTGTGAAGCGGCCCTGTCTGCTTGTCTCTCTTCGCTGATTGCTTTCCGTTCTCTTCTTTGAACCGAATGGATGGAGGAGAGACTTGTTCAGGATTTGTTTTTAAATGTCCTTCCTGAGGCCTGACCCCACCTCCCTTAATGTTTCCAGAACTTCTTGATGCTGTAAAGTGCTTTCAGTAGGTTTTCGTTTTGTGTTGCATTCCTACTTTGTCCATAATGCTCAACAGTCCTGTTTGAAGCGGGGCATCCCGGGATCACAGAAGCCAATCCCAGCTTCTGATTGGATTCCTGAATGTCCCGTTTTGTGGTCTGATGATCTGGCACAAGTCAGTGCAAGAGGCAGGAGAGCCAGACTGGAAGACGCTCCTTTTTCGCTCTGGTGTGAAAGCATCTTTCAGTCTTGCACTTGCTCTTACATGTGCATGAGGTCTCAGAACCAAGGATGTTGGAGATTGAGATCTTTTATTTACTCATTGTCTTTATTTACCACCTTTTCCTCCAAGAAACTCAAGGGGGCATATGTACCTAGTTCTCCCCCTCCTCATTTAATCCCCACAACAACCCTATGAGCTGGGTTATGCTAAGAGGCCTAAGTTTACCCAGCGAGCTTCACAGCCTAGTGGGGATTTGAACCCTCCTCTCCCAGGTCCTAGCCTGACACTCGAACCACTACACTGTGCTAGTTTTCAAGATTTTTTTTTCCAGGACCCACCTTATTGTTGTGGCTGTGTTTTGTTTTCACTGTTTTAATATTGAATTTTAAATTGTTCTAACTTGCCCTGAGACCCCCTGGTGAAGGGCAGGGGCAGGTAATAAACTGGACTGAATGAATCAACTAAATAAATAAAATCCAGGCCCATGTTCTGACCTTCTGGCATGGGAGACGGGTAGATAATGTCAAAAGATTTCATAGTTGAAGCAAAAGTTGAACCAAGAACCTTCCAGCCCCCACACTCTCAGACATGTCTCAACATTGCACTTCTCCCTACCATCCATAATAAGTTATGCTTATGATGCTTCCATCAAATTTCTAAGACTGTGACATTTTCCTTTTTCTCACGCCCGGCTCTGGAAAAAGAAGAAGTCTTTGCTGAATTTTCTCCAATTATTTTTCTGGAAGTTGTCATTCCACACACACACCGAACACCCCCTCTTAAACCCAGGACGATGCTAAATCGTTGCAGAGGGTGCAAAACGGTAGCCAGGCTGCCAGCAGAGTTGCTGGTGGTGCCATTTGCCACAGCAGCCTCCCCCCCCCAAAAAAAAAATCTTAAGGGAAAAAAAGAAAGGTGCTGTGTTACTGCTATTGCTAATGGAAAGCCCCACCTCTGAGCAAGTGCTAGAGAATTTCTCTTCACTCTGAAGTACCGGTAAGTTGGTGAAACTGTCCCCTGCCCTCACCCCTATTTCTCAGTCCACAAGATGGGCAGAGAATTTTGAGAGCAGAGCAGGAGTCAAAGGTGTGACACTCTGGGCACTTCAGCAAAAACTGTCCCACTAGTGGTTACCTTAATTAGTAAATAAAAAGGTAAAGGGACCCCTGACCATTAGGTCCAGTCGTGGCGGACTCTGGGGTTGTGGCGCTCATCTCGCTTTATTAGCCGAGGGAGCATACAGCTTCCGGGTCATGTGGCCAGCATGACTAAGACGCTTCTGGCAAACCAGAGCAGTGCACAGAAACGCCGTTTACCTTCCTGCCAGAGCGGTACCTATTTATCTACTTGCACTTTGATGTGCTTTCGAATTGCTAGGTTGGCAGGAGCAGGGACTGAGCAAAGGGAGCTCACCCCGTCGCAGGGATTCGAACCGCCGACCTTCTGATCGGCAAGTCCTAGACTCTGTGGTTTAACCCACAGCGCCACCTGCATCCCAATTAGTAAGTAAAGGTAAAGGTAAAGGTACCCCTGCCCGAACGGGCCAGTCTTGACAGACTCTGGGGTTTGTGCGCCCATCTCACATCTAGAGGCCGGGGGCCAGCGCTGTCCGGAGACACTTCCGGGTCACGTGGCCAGCGTGACAACGCTGCTCTGGCGAGCCAGAGCCGCACACGGAACGCCGTTTACCTTCCCGCTGGTAAGCGGTACCTATTTATCTACTTGCCCCCGGGGGTGCTTTCGAACTGCTAGGTGGGCAGGCGCTGGGACCGAGCAGCGGGAGCGCACCCCGCCGCGGGGATTCGAACCGCCGACCTCTCGATCGGCAAGCCCTAGGCGCTGAGGCTTTAGCCCACAGCTCCACCCGCGTCCAATTAGTAAGTAACCCTCCCCAAATCCTGGTGTAGTGCTTAGCTAAAGGACCCAATGGGGCTTACGCCTGAGAAAACAGGCATAGGATTCCACTGTGGGTTACAAAGTCCCTGGTCCAAATCTGACACTCTTTTATGAACACGGCCAATCAGAGGAAGGCAATATGTGGCCTGCACCCCAAATTTAGAGGCATTCGATAAGTTTTGCAACTTGTTTTGATGCACCCAACTGGACCAAAATGTGACACTTTCCCTCAGCTTAGAGCTGCCAATTCAGGCAAGCGAGAGATACGATCTGGTAAAAGGCTTTGTTGTTGTTGTTGATAACTGTTAGAGATTCTGTCACATGAAAGGGTTAGAAATGTTCATAAATATTAATTAAAAACCATCAGTTCTGGTGACGTAACTTTAGACAACGATGAACCTGTCCTCTCACATCAGCTGATTATATAAACCGCTCGTTCTTTTTGCAGGGAGGTTCCTTTCTTCTTTTCGTGAGTTGTTGATTGGCATAACGGTACTGGTTTATCTGTGGAAGGATTACAGCACAAGGAACACGTATGAAGCACTTTGAACACTCAGGTCGTTAATCACCAACTCGGGGCCCTCCGGATGTTCTGGACTGGATCTCCCTTCAGCTGCAGCCAGGTTGGCAAAGGCTGCTCCCCAGGACATTAAGTATTTTTTTGCTGCAGTTGCTTCTTTGTGCTGCAGGGGGCGCTGTGATCCTTTCACGGCCAGACTGAATTAGGATCTGCAGAGCTCCTTTGGCCAGATGTTTCCTTCAACAACCCACGCCCAGGTGGCGAGTCCTCTTTTAACTCCAGGGAGCCTGCAGTGATGAGAGTTAACAAAAAAACAGTGCACAGTCCACGACCCCCAGCAAGCTGTCCCATATGGGGACTGAACCTGCAACCCTGATGTTATCAGCACCATACTCTAACCCAGGGGTAGGCAAACTAAGGCCCGGGAGCCAGATCTGGCCCAACTGCCTTCTAAATCCGGCCCGCAGACGGTCCAGGGAATCAGCATGTTTTTACATGAGTAGAATGTGCCCTTTTATTTAAAATGCATCACTGGGTTATTTGGGTGGCCTGCTCAGTGTTTTTACATGAGCAGAATGTGTGCTTTTATTTAAAATGCATCTCTGGGTTATTTGTGGGGCACAGGAATTCGCTCATTCCCCCCCCAATATAGTCTGCCCCCCCACAAGGTCTGAGGGACAGTGGACTGGCCCCCTGCTGAAAAAGTTTGCTGACCCCTGCTCTAACCGACTGAGCTATCAAACAGCCATGGCTTCCCCACAACAGAATCCTGGGAGAAGTTGCAGTTTGTTAAAGGAGGCTGAGAGTTGTTAGGAGACCCCTTTCGCCCTCACAGAGCTACAGTTCCCCAAGTTCCCAGGGAAGAGGGACTGACTGTTAAACCACCCTGAAAACTGTAGCTCTGCGAGGGGAATAGGTGTCTCCTAACAACTCTCAGCATCCTTTAACAAACTACAGTTCCCAGGATTATTATTTTTTTGGGGGGGGGGAGCAGTGTCTATTTAAAGCGGTATGATAGGGCCCCATCTGCAGTAGATATTTAAAAGAACTAACTACAGTAGGGCCAGAGGTTCCCCATATCTAGAACAGACAGCTAGAGAGGCCAGTGGCCTGACTCAAGGTAAGGCTGCCTCTGGTGTCTAATATCCCCACCCTCATCCTCCATAGTCTGTGATGGCTTGGCTTGAGCCGGAGGATGGGACAAGGGCATTTGGGGAGCCATTTGAACTTGACTAATTCTAGGAACAAAGGATGGGTTCCAATAAGCCCCAGCGATTTTTTGTGGTCGTGGGGGAGAACCAATAATAGGTGTTAGGTAGCTAATATGGATTAATGAATCCGCAGCAGAAGAAGGATGTGGTGACAAACATTTGCAGCGTTTTTAATCACGGGGAAATTAGAAACACAAATCATGCCGGAATCAATGGGACAAGCTGGTCCTGAGTCGGCAAACTTCATTCCCTTTGGTTTGAATGGGATTCATGCAGGATAGGATCTCTTGCATTCTTTCCCTCCTTTAAGAAGCGGGGTGTCTTGCTTACTATACAACGCTTTTGTTCAGGGTTAGTAAAGTGTTAACTCTGAAAGGAAAACACATAGAAGGAGAGGATTTTTCTATCTGTCTATCTATCTGTAAAATCCTCCTACTTCCCAAACATGCTGGATGGGAGTTGGAAGTTTTACTAGCATTGTGCGTGCAACAGTGTTTACTAGAAACAGGTGGGAAGACTCGGGGCATGTGTATATAGAAAACAGCAGTGGAGAATAATTGCCGCCTATGCTCCCAAGGCCTGCGATAGCTGCCTCACCTTTCTTCTACCTACAGTTGCTGATTATTGGTTCCACGCATTCTGATACCAGGAGAGATCCAGGAGGCAGGAGGAGGAGGAGGAGAAGGAGTTTGGGAAATGTCAGGGGAGTGGGTGTGAGAGAGAAAGCCCCAGGGCTGTTCTTGCCCTGACATGCTGCTCAGCCACAACCCGCCAGCGCCCCGTGAAGGGACCTCAAAGACAGCCTTTTTGCAGCCTTACATG
Source organism: Podarcis vaucheri (assembly GCF_965113315.1). Lineage (NCBI taxonomy): Eukaryota > Metazoa > Chordata > Lepidosauria > Squamata > Lacertidae > Podarcis > Podarcis vaucheri. Next base: position 28,877,994 of record NC_138751.1, read on the forward strand.
TGGCAGTGTGCCAAATTGTCCACTGGGGCTGAGCTGAACAACTTGGTGCTTCAGTCTTGACCAGGGGTCGGGAAACTTTTTCAGCAGGGGGCCGGTCCACTGTCCCTCAGACCTTGTGGGGGGCCAGACTATATTGGGGTGGGGAATGAACGAATCCCTGTGCCCCACAAATAACCCAGAGATGCATTTTAAATAAAAGGACACATTCTACTCATGTAAAAGCACACTGATTCCTGGACCGTCCACGGGCCAGATTTAGAAGGCAATTGGACCAGATCCGGCCCCTGGGCCTTAGTTTCCCTACCTATGGTCTTGACTACATTAGGTCCCCCCCCCTACTTTAAAAAAAAGTGTTAATTCAAAAACAAGGACCAAATTTCTGGCTTTGCATGAAAAAGCCTTGGTAACTGACCCAGATGTCAAGAGACTAGCCAGGGCAATTTGCTATTGACGTTGATTTAGCACCCCAGTTGCCATTATTCCAGACGTTTCATGGGAAGCTGCCCTTTTATGCATTGCCAAAAAAGGGAGGAAATTTGGGGTGCCTATTATTTATTTATTTTGTTCTTCATTTCACTTCAACAGTTGAGTCAGGGCTAACTCTCCATAATAATAATAATGTGAAGGGGGCAGCTTTTGCAAATGTGCAGAATTCCTTTCTTGCACCAGTGTATACACCATCTCTTGAGTTTTCAGATTTCCAGACTGGAGGATGTGATGGCCAAATATATCAGAGTCTCGGAATTATAGAGCTCGGTAATTATGCAACTCCCCAGCACCTTAAGATCCCACTTCCAGCCTGGAAGAGTCAGGAACTCTGAATCCTTGGCGTGAACGCAAAATCCAGGACATCTGAAGTTCAGTCTGGGATCCTTAGATCCCAGGAGGATAACAAGTGCTAACATGCTTATGTTCCAGGGGATGGAGAGAAAGAGAAAGCCCTGTCACCCATTCAAAATAACATGTGGGAATAAAACATGTATATGGGGCGTGCATGTGTGAACCCCAGGCATATCCAGGAAGCAACCTTTGGCAATGAGTGGGAAGTCTGGAGGGGGACTTCTTGATGCTTTCAGGTGAATGCACTAAATTCTCTCTCTCTCTCTCTCTCTCTCTGGTTGGACAACACGTGATGTTTCCAGAAAGTTCACTTTGCGCGTCTAATGGGACAGTTTAGAAACAAATGGGAATCTAAGCAAACGACGAGGCCCCGTTTGTTCATTCATTTTCATTAGCACAAATGCATGGGAATTTGAGCTGATGGAAATGAAAAAAAAAACAAAAAAAACCAACAAAAACCCAGTTCATTTGTTTGTTCATTCACTTTTAGCTGTTTTGCATCGGAGGCATTGTTTTGCACTGATGAACCGGACTAGAACACTATGTGCAGTTCGCAGGAAGGTCACAGGGAGGGAGAGGAAGAGAGAGAGAATAGTGAAAAAGGAGAGGGGAAAGCTTTTCTTTTCTTTTTTTTGAAGAACCTGCACAGGTCACAGAAAGGTTATACAGGGCGTGGGCTGGGCAACCTCCAGATGTTGGGGAACCTTCGCCATTAGACAGAAGAAGCAGAGGGCCCTTTTGCTACATTGCCAGCCTGGTCCACTTTTGCGCTGGCTTCTGACGCAGGGAAAGCACTCCCTCTCTGGACAGTGCAGAAGCCGCAGCAGCAGGAACAGGGAACTCTGCATTGCAAACCCAGTTGCCAATCAGTTGTGCGCTGGGGAAGGGACTCCACAGAATGGAAGTACAGTGGGTGTCAGGGCTGGATTTAGGTTTGATGAGGCCCTAAGCTACTGAAGGTAATGGGGTCCTTTATATGTCCAGCTGCCCTTTGTCAACAACAAATTGTCGCAGTTTTTTGTGCTGAATATACGCTATATGGTAATTTATGGACCTAATAAGTATCTAAAGCCATTTGCACATGCAGAATGTAGGTACCCTATATATAGAAATGAGCAAACCAGTGATATTTTAGGGAGCAGGCTAGCAGGCGGGGCCCATTACTTACATCATAGGAGCCTACACAACATAAAACACTGTTGCTGTATGTAGGTTTTATTTTATTTGTTTTTTATCTTATATTCTGGAAATGTACATCCAATTTTTCCCCCTTTAATTTTTTTTGGGGGCCCCAAGAGAATGGGAACCTAAGCTATAGCTTGTTTAGCTTATACGTAAATCAGGCACTGGTGGGTGTACATGTGTGAGTGAGAGAGAACGGATGGGTGGGTGTGTAAAAGGGGTGTGCATGTTTGAATACCTTTGTTTAATTAAACAATCTATGGCCTTTTAAATGGTGGGAGGGTGGAATTGTTATTGTGTGTTGTTATGCTCTGCATTTTTGTGTTTTTACAGGCGTCTTATGCTCCCGGGTACATATAAGTGAAATCACACATAGCAAAAGCCTGCAAACACCCTCTAAATCTCTGGAAACCCCTGTAAAACCCTTTTAGAAAACCAGCAGCACTTAATAGACTGGCATGAATAGTGGCAATGCTGGCTCTCAGTATTCCTTGTCTCTGCAGGATGGCATGGAAACAACGACAAGGTTTTTTTTTGCAGTTTCCCTGTTCTTTTCTGGCCCTTTTTTGCGGTTTAACTCAATTTATTTAATAATTTCCCAGTGCCACATGGACACGGGGTCGAGCACGAGTTGAATGTGTGGAGACGCCTGTATATTGTAAGCCTCCCTGTGATACTCGTATGAAGAACTTTATAGAAATTTAATAAATAAATAAAAAGAAAGAAAGAGAGAGAGAGAGAGAGAGAGAGAGAAAGAAAGAAAGAAAGAAAGAAAGAAAGAAAGAAAGAAAGAAAGAAAGAAATGTGGTTCGTGTGTACAGTAGTACCTCAGGTTACAGACGCTTCCGGTTACAGACTCAGCTAACCCAGAAATAGTACCTCTGGTTAAGAACTTTGCCTCAGGATGAGAACAGAAATCGCGTGGCAGCAGCGGGAGGCCCCATTAGCTAAAGTAGTACCTCAGGTTAAGAACAGTTTCAGGTTAAGAACGGACCTCCAGAACGAATTAAGTTCTTAACCCGAGGTACCACTGTATTTTTATGTGTGTGTGTGAGAGAGAGAGAGAGAGAATGAGGGTGTGACTGTATATTGTGTGTGGGCTTTGTTTCCACCCTTTTAAGTTTTTGGAGCCCCACCCACTGCTAGAATGTGGCCCTTGGAGAAAGCTCCCCAGCTCTGGGGGACTTCTGGGGTGGCGCCATCAGCAATGGCGGACTCCCTCTGATCTGGAGGGACTAGCTCCACGCGAAACGGGTCTTTTCCGCTATGGCGAAGCGGGGACCCTTTCAAAAATCACAGGCGGATGAAGCCTGTGACCATGGGACTCGGCGGGCACCTTTAGCGCCCCCCCAACCCACAAAAGAACCCACTGACGGGCTCCGGAGCGAAGAGGGGGAAGTGGCGCGGTGCTGAGAGTCAGCTGCTTCTTCCGTGGAGCGAAGCTGCACAGCCGTTGCCGGAGAGCGCTGCCTTTTTCCTGGGACAATTTGGCTTCTAAAATAATCACCCGTGAGTACTTAAACTCAGACAATTGGACTTTAAATAAGGACTTGTGAGCTGAAAGGAAAATTGGACTTAAAAGTTTACCTCAATTTGGCACTGAAATGGGAAGGTCTAAACAGGAAGTCAGCCTTCCGTTTCTTTGTAGATAGATTAAAGCAAAGACATGGCAAACTAGAGCTCAGAAAATCGCTTGTAAAATATTAACTTTCACCATTTAAAATTGTTGAACCCCCTTTGGAAGCAGGGGAAGAAGGGGGATTTTTTCGGACTGTTTAAACCTGCAGAAGTGAGTCTAAAGTAAAGTAACTTTCCACCGTCCTGATCCTGGAGCGGGGTGTCAGGACTGAGGTTTTTTTGGGTTTTTTTGAAGCTCATTGACCAGAGACAAACATTTTTGACAGATAGCTATAAGAAGAGAAACATTGATTCCATTGTTCCCCTTCGCTTTTTAAAGGAACAAATATTGACAAAATATCTGAAAAAGGAAACTTTGTTGTTAGACTTGTTTTTAAAAGAAAGAACAAATAGAAGTTTTCCCCCTAGAGGGAGACTGTGAAACTGTAACCAACTCCGGGGAGCTTGCAGCTGTTACAGATTACAATCGTGGGAATAGACTTCTGACCTTGCAGGACAATGTATTCAGAAGCTCTGTTGTGTGCTTTCTCTAAAACAAATGCCCTACTGGAACAGCTACATGAGAAGACGGATTTGATGACTGATGCGATCAGAAATTTTGAACAGGCAGTGGGAAATTATATGGAGCCCACCCAGGAATTAAATCAGGAGTGTGCCCTGACGGAACAGATGAGGGAAGAGGATGTTGCTGAATCTTGGGCGCCAGAGACGGAGGGAGCTGTGGCCCAGCAGGAACATGAGCCTTTGGATTTGACAAATGAACTTGGAAAAAGCCAGATTTGGAAAGATAAAGTTTGGTTTGGCTTGGAAATGGGGGGTTGGATAGACCCCCCTATGCAGGGATGTTTGGACTTTTCAAGTCTGGCAATGGGCCGTGAGATGTTTGGGGTTGTGGGGGCTCTTAATTTTGGAGGGTTTTTGAAATATGTTCTTAAATACCACATGGGGTTTAGTGTGGACTATGGAAAAGGGGCTGATTTGTTGAGAAGGGTTAAAAACATTGTTAAGCTGGAGTTCCCACGAGTGAAAGGAGCAGGAGACAAAGGAAAATACAGTTATAAATATGAAGAAGAGCCGCGGAAGGGACATGGAAGAGACTTAAGGGCCTCGGATACAAGGTTACCAGGTTAATGCGCTAGATCGATGGGATAATAAGGACTGACAAAACCCGGGACCAGGAGGAAGGGACGCTGGATGAAGATTGGATTGTTTTTATTTCTTTTTTTTACTACTAGGATTGTTTTATAAAATTGATGAATGTTAGAAAAATGTTGGAACGAAATTACTTGGCTTTAGCAAAAATGTTTAAAGAATTATGTAAGAATATTATGGTTATGAGAAGTTGGTAAAAATAAGATTTAAGTTTTAAGTTTTAAGGTTTTTTACAGTAAGATAAGATTAAAATAGATTAAGGTAATGTAATGACAGAATATTATGAAATATGGAAAGGATTTGATGCGACAATTAACAACTAGGATACAAAAAAAGGGAGGAGGAGGAGGTCAAAGAAAGAAGGGAATGACAGTTGAGGATTTGAGAACGATGGATTTGTTTTTAAGTGTTTGTGGTGTATTTTTGTTTTTTGAATTTGTATTGTTTGATGTGGTTTGTTTTTTCTTTGTTTTTTCTTTTTTTCTGCTTTGTTCCTTTTTGTAATTCTATAAAACTTTCAATAAATATAATTTTTTTTTAAAAAAGAGAACGCTCCCTAGCTCTGGTTCGTATAATGTAGTTCAGACAGCAGCTAGGCTATGTCTGAGTGTCTCTTCTTCAATTGCCTATAAAATGGGGACTCTTTTGTTCTATCCTTCTAAAACACTGCAGACCTAATCCTTTGCAGGGTAGCGGAATGCCTGAGAGTTTCATGCCGGTAGGCAAAATAAAGAACACTGAAGGTACAAGCAGGAGATCTGCACCTGGGTCTCCCATTAAAAGTAATGTGAAGATTATAGGAAGAGCACCGTTTTTTAAATTGCCTGCGAAACAGGGGGCCCTTTGTTCAGTGTGTCTGAAATCTGGCAGGTCTGATGGCCTGTTTGGGAAAGGAGTGCTAGTAGTATTTAATCCTATTTGGATAGATAACAAGGAATATACAGGCAGCAGATGATTGACTGGTCTCCCATTAAATCAGCGGGGGAAAATAATACAGAAACAATGAAATGTTTGCAATGGAATGTATGAGGGGGGAGACTTTAAAAATGAGAAGCAGATAGAAAAAAGTATTTGTTTCTCTTCCTACCCTGTTGGATGGGTGGGGTATAAGTAATATACTACTACTGCTACTGCTACTGCTACTACTACTACTACTACTACTACTACTACTACTATTGACTCCTAGTTACTTGTCTGGCATGCTCCTAGAGATGCCTTGTAGTGTTTCTCCCCCTCAGGCAGAGCTCTGGAGGAGCTGTCACTGCTGAACAATATTCAACAGGTACATATTCCTTGATCTCTGTAACTTAATGCTCGGACAAGCTACACCTGATGAATTTCCGCTCACTATGTTGCAAGTCTCCAGGATATAAAGTGGAACATGTATATGCCTTCCATACCCGTTTCCTCTGCCCACTAAACCCGTCTCCCTATCTGAAAAGGAAGCATTTGCTGTGTACAAGGCTGGCTCCCCCAAAGTATGGAAGCACGCTTAGTGCTCAGCTCTTTGAACCTAAGTGATGGGTTCTGCAAGTTGCACTGGGAAGTCCTCTCTTGTTATAACCCAAAGCATAAGAAATGCCGTGATGTCCTCAGTGTTTGGTCTTCAGAGACTTGGGCCCCATCTGCCCTATACATTTAAAGCTGTATCATACCACTTTGAGCAGTCATGGCTTCCCCACAACGATGCTGGGAAGTGTCATTGGTTAAGGGTGCTGAGAGTTGCTAAGAGACCCCCTCGGGATCATGGCTTGCTCCTCCACAATGAGCCACAATTACTAGCCAACCTTCAGTCATGATTTGTGGTTGGCTTGCCTTTCTAGGGAGTAACAAACAAACCACAGGCCCTGGTTTGGATGCAACGAGAAACCAAGGCTTTGTTTATCCCACTTGTGCAAAGGGAGGAATGAGGCGGGGGAGCAATTGAGCAGTGCGTACCAGCATGTTGCACGTTCACAACAGACCAAAATTAGCTGGAAAGGCTGTGTTCTATCATTACAGTGGTACCTCAGGTTTAGTACTTAATTCGTTTCGGAGATCCGTACTTAACCTGAAACTATTCTTTTTTTTTTTTTAAATCTTAAAACCTTTATTTTTATTCCAACAACTTAAAACATATATACATCATTCACAGAAACAAAATCAACGAAAAAGAAAAAAACACAAATAAAACCAAAATCATATTCCATACTGTTCAACTACTAAATCGTTATACAAGTCTGTTACATTGTTCGACTTCCCACCACCACGACGTGAGCTGTAACTCAGCAATATATTCAGCAGTGTCTATTGCTAACCATTAGTTCTACCTCGCAGTTTTTATATTATACCTACTGTGATTTTAATGTTTCCTAAAATCGTCTCCATATATGAGAGGAATTTATTCCAGTCATTAATAAATTTAGTGTTTTTCTGATGCCTGATCTTCTTGTCATCATTGCTAGGTCAATATACTCAATTAATTTGGTTTGCCAATCTCTGATTGTTGGGACATTAGATGTTTTCCAATTCTGCTTCAGCAGTATCCTGGCGGCTACTATTGCATACTGAAATAAAGTTTGGTCGTCTTTCTTGATTTCATCCCCCACCATTCCTAAAAGGAATGCCTCAGGCTTTTTAGGGAAGGTGTACTTTAGAATCTTTTTTAATTCATCATAAACAGAGCCCCAGAACCTCTTTACCTCCTCGCAGGTCCACCACATGTGGAGGAAATCTCCCTCTTTCTTTTTGCACTTCCAACAGGTCTTGTCTCCGGTTTTATACATTTTAGCTAATTTTGTTGGAGTGATGTACCAACCTGAAACTATTCTTAACCTGAAGCACCACTTTAGCTAATGGGGCCTCCTCCTGCTGCTGCACAGCCGGAGCACAATTTCTGTTCTCATCCTGAAGCAAAGTTTTTAACCTGAAGCACTATTTCTGGGTTAGTGGAGTCTGTAACCTGAAGCGTATGTAACCCGAGGTACCACTGTATCTGTGAACACCCAAGAAATGTTCATGTACTCTGAAAGCATTTTCTGTTATTGTGTGTTCCAGGGCTGAGCCCCAGCACTGCCAGTTTGCTCTGGGGTCAAACCCCCTCTTGGGTGAAGGCAATACCTGTGCCTCACTCCTGTTCCCGAGCTACAAATGGTGCCCAGGCAGGACCTGGACTTTGGATATGAATTTTCCTCTCTGCTGTTCCTCCTCCTTCTCCAGGCCTTTGATCTCCATATGTTTTGACATCAAACACGTGCCAGGTTTCTAGGACAGCGTGAGAGCCTCTGGTATGTATACAGTATAAACAAGAGAAATAGGAGTTGGGGGTTGGTGCTGGAGATGGGGGGGGGGAGAGGCAATCTATGCCATTTGTTTACTGATAAATTTATTGCTTGCTTAGTTGTTTGCAGATAAAACTTCACCAGAGGCAAATGGGAGAGTGCCAGCAACTCCCTGAGGAGGAAGAGTGGGGCGGAGATCAGAAATCTCAGCAAGGGGATGGGATATTCCACTTGTGGAGAATTGACAAGGGCTGCTACACACAATTGCCTCCACACGTTGCGTGAAGGAATGAACCGATGAATGGCGGCTTGCAGGTCCTTGAAGCCTAGTCCTGTATGTTGCCACCACATCCCTGGGATTAATGCGCATGGGAGCCCTCCACACATGCATCTGTGCATGCAGAGACCTCTTGCCAATGAATGTTGAAACAGATGTCTGTCAGGGAGGGTGGTGTTGGTGTGTGGGGATGGTGGTAGGTGGGGAGACCTCACGTGGCCCCATGGCCTCCTCCATGTGTGAAGGGGGTTAAGTAGGACCCACCCTCCGTGTCAGAGTTTAATTCCTATGACAGAAAGAGAAATAGGCCCCATCTACGCTGTACATTTAAAGCAGTGTCATGCCAGTCATGGCTTCTCCCAAAGAATCCTGGGAACTGTAGTTTGTTAAGGGTACTGAGAGTTGCTAGGAGACCCCTATTCCCCTCACGGAGTAACCGTTCGCAGAGTGCTTTGACTATCAGTCCTCCTCCTTGGGGAACTCTGGGAATTTTAGAATATTATTTTGGAATATTATTGTTTGGTTTAAGAAACCATTGATAACTTCCCAAGGAACCCCATTACTTCCCCTTTTAGACCAGAAACAGGACCCTCTAATTGTTGTCAGCCATCCCCTAGCCCTCCTGCCAGATTCCACTTTTGGGTCCGGAGCGCCTGGTCTTCTCTCTCATCCCCTGGCCACACAGCCCTTAAACTCAGGGAATGTGCAGCACCTCAGCCTTAGAGTTGCCAATTGACCAGAAAAAAACAAAATGGCGGATGCTGTCCCATTGCCAGGTTTAAAGTAACATTCAACTGCTGTCCTTCACCTCAGGCGGCAAAGTGTCTTGGACCAGCTCCAGCCAAAGGCTGCATGGCTTTTGTCTCTCGGTTTCCAACAAAACCGCTGGGACCCCACCTCTTGGCTCTACCATTTGACTTGCTTGGTTTCCCTGTAGGAAGCAACATGTCCGTCCGTCCCCCATAATAATAATAATAATTCAAGAGTTTAATAATTCAAGCTGAAATGCTTAGGGGTTAAGCAATGCCCTTTTCCCTCAAGGCACATCAGAGGCTGGGCAGCATATACAGATAATGAAAATTAACCCAGTTGTATATACTGAATTCAGGGCCTTCTCCATATTTTGTCTTTTGCTGAGTCCGTCTTTACAGGCTGAAAGCTGACATTTCGACCACACACATCATTCATGCCTGGAACTAGCACTAGGCTGGATGAGGGCCAACAAACTAAGGCTCAACTCAGATAAGATGTAGAGACTGTTGGCTGAGTAGGTTGTCTGTCTTGGGAAGTGATGTTCATTTTGCATTTTCTTAGATCAGGGGTAGGGAAGTTACCCTTCAGCTGGTGTTGGTCTCTCAGCTCCCATCATCACTTACCACTGGCCATGCTGGCTGGTGCTGATGGGAGTTGGTGGGCCATACCTTCCTCCTGCAACAGGAGCAGGGAGACCCAGGTTCAAATCCTGTTTCATCCATGAAGCTCATTGAGTGACACCGGGCCAGTCGGTATCTTTGAGCCTACCTTCAAGGGTTGTTGTGAGGATTAAAGTATGTAAGCTTATCTTGTGCTCCTTGGAGAAAAGATGTGTATAAATGAAACACATACATACATATATATATTTAAAATGGTTGAACAAATTAATGAAGGGTGATATATCAATGACATTTAGAGCTAAAAATGGAACAAATGAGTTGCATTCTACTCAGAGCAGACTTATTGAAATGAATGAACCAAAGTTAATCATGTCTGTTAACTTCAGTGGGTCTACTCTGAGCAGGACTATCATGGAATACCACCCTCTGTGTTTCAGGCAGGATTCGTTTGATGGCCAAATCCTGGGAACAGATGATTTCTGACATGGTATGATTAGCCAATGGCATCTGGCTGGCCACAGAGATGCAGTGCCAAACCAGATATCTGTCTGAACCCATGGGAAGCACCCCTTGTGATCAATTATGTGATCAAGTATCTAGTCCTGGTTGTAGCTGTTCACTGCTTCCTGAACTATTTGGGGAGACATTTGTCACCTTGAATTAAACCTTGGGCATTCAGACCGTGATTCCTCTGGGCGATTCCTCCAGCCAAGGGTTCTATCCTCTCTTCCTGCCCATTTTCACAACAACCCCCTCCCTTTTTAAAATTGTTTGCTGTAAACCCTGATTTCGTATTCAGAGAACATTCCATATTGTGGATATTTCCTTTCCTCACCCCTTGCTTATACGGGGAAAGTAAGCAACAAGTTACAGTACAGGGAAGAGTACAAAGGAGCTATTTCTGAATAATAAAACTGGCGAGGCTTCCAGTTCAGCTCCCAAAACAAACATCCCAAGTTAGCTCATCTAAAACCCAGAAGGAGCCAGAGATAATGAGGGTCTCAGCTCCAGAAGCAAAGCCTGGGAACTGTATAAAGTAATAATAAAGATAACTGTGCCCTTGAGCATGCACAGAGTACCCCTACGTCACCACTAAATAACCACAGCCAACCCTACAAAGTTAGGGATTAGGTAGGAGCAAGATTTCCAGGTTGGGGTTGGGGATTTTAAGGAGGTTCGAGCATTAGCAAATCTGTTGTGAAATTAGTCTATATCACCTTGATGCTGGGACTTGCTAATGCTTTCGTTACAAACTTAGTAAGTGAACTGGTGCAAAAATCAGGATGTGGTGGGGTTTTTTGGGGGGGTTGGGGTTGGGGTGGTGTTCAGGGATAAGCTGGAGAGGAATGGATAGAGTTAATTAAGCAACCAAATAGACAAGAAATGAGCACCGGATCTGTTTGCAGATACGTGGTTTCAGTGTGTACGGTTCCACCATAATGAGGCCTAGAAACTTGAACTATTTTTTTTTTAAATCCCCACTGCAAACAGTACCTTCACAGAACAATTATTTTCACATGCACGGCACAGCAGAAGGCAGAATTACCTTTCCTATTCGTCTGGCAACTGGGGCTCAAAAACATTCATTTTGCCCAAATGCAATCATAGGGAAGTTGTAAGCTGCCAAAGCTCTGTATGGCAGCATATATGACTCATGCCCCACCGTGTCTCCTCTCTCCATGGCCTTTGCTGAACCTTCTTAGTCAGAGCGACTGCGTAGGAAGAAGAAGAGCTGTAGAATGGATGCTTAGCACACCGTCAGCATCCCAGAGCTAGTAACACTCTGTTTTAAGATGAGTTTCTCTCAAGGTCCCTCATCCCCGGGGCCCAAAGTGACTCTCTTAGATTCAACCAGCTTCTCTGCTTCACTTCTCCTGATTGCAGGGAATCTATTCCAGAAGAGGATCTTGCCCTGGCACAGGATTCCACCAGGGACCAAGGGTTCCTTACATGCGGGCTGCCAGCTAAGGATCACTCTACTCCATTGCAATATTCTCTACCAAAGAAAACCTGGAACTGGAATTTACTTCCTTCTGGAATGGGACACAGTGAAATGTAATGGGGAGAGGGGAAGAGCTTAAGCAATGTTTGCCTAACTCAAATTTTCTTTAAAAAAAGAATTTAGGATTCTCCTAATCAGAATTTTAGTGCTGAGTCATGGTTTAGCTTTCATAGTGGGAGTAGAGAATTATCAACATTCATAACAGACCCTCTGAGGGTCCCTATTTTCCAAGTACAGTCCTGGATTTACAGAAGCCAGAATGTCCTTGAATGTCCCGCTTTTCCTTAGGACATCAGAGAAATGTTGGAGGGTATGTCATAAGCTGATAGGTAATGTGACTGTCCTCAAATTCATGGACTAATATGTTGAATGGTAGTCCAGGTAGGGAGGGGCAGGAGAAATTCAATTTTGTTGGCATATTAATGAGAAACTACCCTAATCCACACTCAGCCAATATGCAAAACCAAACCACAGCTCCCCTTTAAAATTCACACTACTTCTAAGGTTGCAGTGAAGTTCCCCAACCCACCAATGTCTACAAAAATGCATTCACAGTCGTACCTTGGAACCCAAACGCCTTGGTACTCTGACGTTTTGGCTCCCGAACACCAGAAACCCAGAAGTGAGTGTTCCAGTTTGTGAGCATTATTTGGAACCCAAATGTCTGATGGGGCTTCCATGGCTTCTGATTGGTTGCAGGAGCTTCCTGCAGCCAATCAGAAGCCGCACTTTGGTTCCCAAACGTATTGGAAGTCAAATGGACTTCTGGAACGGATTCCGTTTGACTTCCAAGGTACGGCAGTATTAAGGCAGGGGTGGGGCTGAATCCCCCCCCCCCAAATCCCTGTAGTAGGTGCAAGTGTTCATGCCACAACAAGGCACCTATCATGATAAGTAATACACACAAAACCAATAGGGAAAAATTCTTGCAAAAATGTACTTCAGGCAAAGCTCCATTTTTAAAAAAGGTGTTTATTAGGAGAACTGTGCACTAACATGCTGATGAATTTTCTGGAGAATTTCTCCCCCATGCATATTGCAGACCCTCCTAAGTGTCCCTGTTTTCTAGTGACATCCCTGATTTAGAGAAGCCATCCCGGTTTCTGATCTGATCCCGGAATGTCCCGCTTTTCCTTAGAACATTTCTATTTTCATTGGGGAAAGGTCAGAGGGTATGGAGTTATCTGACCCCTGAGCTGTCTGAAGGCAATCCTGTATAGGGAAGTATTTTTTTTTAATGTTTACTGTTTTATTATGCTTTAATATATGTTGGTAGCTGCCCAGAGTGGCTGGGGCAGCCCAGTAAGATGTGTGGGGTATAAATAGTAAAATTATCAGTGTGTGGGGTGGGGTGGGAGAACTGAGCTCTCTGTGTGTGCTCCACACAGCCTGCACTGAGCCTCTTATGCTAGCACACTGAGCTCAGGTGTGATGGAGGACACTGTCTCATCATGGGGAGGGTTCAACTTCCAGTGTGCTCTGTTTCCACACACGGGACATGTGTGTGTAGATGCGTGCCCATATTGTCCTTGGCCTCAGGCAGCAAAATATCTTGAACCAGCCTTGACTTGAAGGGCAACTTCAAGTCTCCTGCTCACCCTTCTTAGCTTCTTTCTTTATTCGCCAGACTTGAACCCGGACTGCCCTTCCAACAGAATATAGTGTTCTACAGAGTGCAACTTGCGCTCTCCAGGGTTTCAGAGCAAAGGCCTTCTGAGAGATGCAGAGGACTGGACGCATGCCAAGAATGTGCTTTGCCACTGAGCTATGGCATCCCCCATACCTCCCACAGACCTGCTGTACGAAGTACAGGTGCAATTTGCCTGTCTCCGGAATTGACACCTGGGCTCTTGAACACGCCGGGCGAGTTCACTTTTATGATGCTGGCAGTGACGCTGCCAAAACAATCACACAATTGGGAATCGTCCGGCAAGAGGTGAGGAGCAGGCAACAATTCCACCCCCCACCCCCACTGCCCTTTCCTTCTTTTCATTCTGGTAGTGATTGTCTGACTTGGAGGATTTACATAATGACACATTTATAACTCTTCTCCGTAATAATAATACGGAAATGGCTCCAGGATGGTTGCGCAAGAGCCGAAAGGATTCTTCCTGCCTTACTGCGTCAGACCCCATTTTCCCCACTGACCTCCTACACACTCCAGGCAACTCTGTGTTTGACTATGCAACAGTCATTAATACCAACACTGCCTTCAAAGTTAACCCATTGTGAGGCCAGATCTCAGGAAGACACACTTTTAGGTGATGGAATTGGAAGGCTTCTATTTGCCCGAAAGAGAGAGCTATGTGTAGTAAAGTGGATTTAGAAGGGGAAATGGGGAGTCCCTGGTTTGAACCTTATCTCTGATAATAATAATAATAATAATAATAATAATAATAATAATAATAAGAGTTTCCCCAGCCACTCTGGGTGGCTCCCAATCTAGTGTTAAAAACAATGCAGCATTAAATATTAAAAACTTCCCTAAACATGTGTAATATATTGACCAGCTTCAGGTTTGAGGGGGGCCCTAGTGGGTCCCTTCCTCTCTTTCTTGGTCCCAGGAAAAACTTATTTGGGTGGGTGGCTGTCATCCTAGATGCAATGCTAGGTGAGGAGCATTGTGGGAAACTGGACCGGCTACCTGGGGCTGCTCAGAGCACGGGGCCAGAATTTTAAGCATTCCAGGGAGAGGCATCAGCAGTGGGTCTTGTCTGGGCCCTGGCAATGGTCCAAGGATGCCAGGTGACAGCACCAATCCTGTATGGCTGCCGCAAATCTGCTAGGAGGCCTTGGGCAAGCCGCCATCTGATCAGCCTCAGACACCCTTTCTGCAATGTGAGAAGAACAAAGCTGACCTACTTTGTGGGGCTTTTGCACCGCAATGAGGGAGGCGAAGGGCTTTGAACATTTGAAATGAGCTGCAGAAGGATTATGATTCCCAGGACTAGTTCTGTCATTAGGATGGGTGGGGTGTTTGTACGCATATTGGGAGGACGTCTGCCAGAGCCTGGTCAGTGAAGGATGGGCTGGGCTGTCCATTATCAGGACTCCAGGGCAAGTTTTGCCCTTCCCTATAAAGGCATACTAGGGACATGGATGGAGCTGTGGTCTAAACCACAGAGCCTCTTGGGCTTGCCGATCAGAAGGTCGGTGGTTCGAATCCCTGCAATGGCGTAAGCTCCCATTGTTCGGTCCCAGCTCCTGCCAACCTAGCAGTTTGAAAGCGCACCAATGCAAGTAGATAAATAGGTACCGCTCTGGCGGGAAGATAAACGGCATTTCCGTGCGCTGCTCTGGTTTGCCAGAAGCAGCTTAATCATGCTGGCCACGTGACCCGGAAGCTGTACGCTGGCTCCCTCAGCCAATAAAGCGAGATGAGCGCCGCAACCCCAGAGTCAGCCACTACTGGACCTAATGGTCAGGGATCCCTTTACCTTTACCTTATAAAGGCATACGGTGCCATGATTGCTAAGCAGCTTGAGGATAAAATAGTCCGTATCTATCTTGACTCCAGATGCTGTTGTTTCTACAGATCAGATCAATGGTTGCAACCAGAGCACCATCTAGTTTTATGTTTATGGCCACAGATTCTCCATCCCTGGATGCTGTGAAATGCCAGTGGTCTGAGAAGGTGGATGAAGTGCTTGGAGGAGGTGTGGCCAACCACATCTGCTTGACCTTTGGCTCACCTTGGCTCTGGTTTTTAGCAAGGTGCCTGGGTCCAGGTAAGTGCCTCACTGTGAAAGGGGCTGGTCCTGATTGCCTTGAAAGAGGTGGCTGAGTGAGACCACTCCCTGGGTGGACCTCGGGGATTCTAGCAGCTACCAGACAGTTTTATATATACCGTATATCATCTTCTTGGGCAAGGCAATTGGGTGAGGTGGTTGTCTTTCAACTCCAGGCCTGGTTTTGGCACAGTGCCTTGGCCAGACCTATGGACAGAGGAGTATGATCCTGCTAACTCTCCTCTCTCTCTCTCTCTCTCTCTGTTTCACTATCATCATAGCCATGGGGAGAGAGTCTGCCCTCTTATGGAACTTTCTCCCTAGGGAAGCTCACCAGCTGCCTATGTTAAGCACCAAGGACTTTCCATCACCAAGGAAAGAGACCTCTCACCCCAAAAGGCTTTTGCCACGGTGCTTTTCCACCTTCCAGTTTTTTAAAAATAATAATAATAATTTTGCATCTGCCTTTGGTATTTTCTTTATACTTTTACATGTATAAACAGTCCTGATATTTGCACATCATAGGGAGGTATTAAAACAAACAAACCTGATAAATGAATGTCGAAAAAGTGCTGAGTTTTGGTTTCTCCCAGTGAAGGGACCAAGCATATAGAAGGAAGTATTGGGGTGCAGTTCAGGATACACCACTGAAGTGGGTGCTAAATCTGCCGCCTGCTGACACCAGCCATTGTGAACCAGGCTGCAAAGCCCCATTCTGCCTGTTTTCTGTATCTTGGTCACACCGAAGTGTGACGGATTGCTGGATACTCTAGAACTGTGCTTGCTTTCAAGCAAGCCGCATGTAAATTCCCACCAGGGGTTCCCTTTCTAAAAGGGGGGTGTTCTGGAGTCTGAGCCTGCCAGGAAGACATTTCAGTTGACCTGAAAGCAGCGAGACCTGGCCATGATAAATATGCAGTAAAGGTAAAGTGCCCTGCCCATGCTAAAGAAGGATTCACCCCTGTTATCACTGAACGTAGTCTGAGGAGGGAGGCTCACTCTGCATTCAAAAAGAAAGGCAATGCAACTTCGATGGAATCCACATTTTATTCAATGTTTTGAGAAGATTCTGCTGTTTGTGTGTACACAAAGCTCCCCCAGTTATCCTGTGGCAATGGAGACTTTCCCCTTCTGCACTGGGATGGGGGTTCCAGAAAGAGAGACCCTTTCTAACCAGCCCCCCTCTAACCTA
This sequence comes from Podarcis vaucheri, assembly GCF_965113315.1. NCBI lineage: Eukaryota > Metazoa > Chordata > Lepidosauria > Squamata > Lacertidae > Podarcis > Podarcis vaucheri. The sequence goes on from NC_138751.1 coordinate 28,894,638, forward strand.
TATCTGAAAATACAGAATGCTGGATTAAAATGCGGATCGGAAACCACAGTTTATTCTGTCACGCAGTTTGCTCCAGCAGCCAATGGAACATTATTGTTTTATTTTGCAAGTGGTTTAAGCAGAAATTATTTTGCTCTTCCTGTCTGCAATTACATTTACAAACATATGCAAGCAGTTATTCTTTTATCTCCCTCCCTTCCCTCCCTCCCTCTGAATGATTTCATTTAAAAGTGATAGTTTGTTGATTGTTCAAAAAAACCCTTTAAAATTTATCCAGCGCTGCCCAATGAAACCTAGTTCCAAACAGGCAATTTTACCTGGCTTTGGGGTTTAGCCACCAGATGGTTGTTGTTGTTTTTTTACCTGCCTGGGCTTTTTCATGCTTCTTTCTCTGCTCTTTTGGACTATACACCCATGTCTCTCTTTAATGAGGTTGTGGGCTATTCTTTAAGTAAAGAAATGTGTCCTGGGTCCTTGGCACCCATCAGTTCCTCTGGTCAACCCCAGGAAAGGAAAAGGCTATAAAATGCTGTTATCCAAGGTATTTAACCCTCAGCCAATTGAATGGCATTTCCTTTTGAACACTCCCACCTGGCCGGCAGGTGCATAAAAAGAAAAGGGATGGTCCCAGTTGCACAACAGCCACAGCCTGCTGCAGAGCTAAGACTTTCTTTTCTTTTTCTCTGGTATTTTCCTAGTCCATCTTTTTTTTGGGATCTGCCAATCATGCTTTTCTGGCACAGCCAACCTGATCATTACTGGCCAAGCCCGGGGGAAGTGTATCCTTGCTCTGGAAGCAACATTATAAGGTGAGAGGCCTTCTTTTTTTCTGCTTTGCCCTGCCCTGCCCTGCATTTCCCTTCCCACCCAACGCCATCCGCAGAGGTCGGGGAGGTGGAAAGTTCATGCAGAAGCCTGAAATTTATTCAGGAAGGGATGCGTAGAATAGTGGCAGGAGGTACTGGTGCTGCTTAGAACCTTTCAAACAGCCTCACTATAGACCAACAGCTCATCTAGCCTGCTTCCGACAGCAGGTCTTGTGAAATCTCACAAGCCGAGAGGGATCTGCTATTTGGAGGTAGACTGCCTCTGCACGGTGAGGCTCCGCTTCAACTATTTCGGCTGATATCCCCTCCACAGACTCACCTCCCACAGATTTGTTTGTGACCTATTTTAAAGCCACCTACACTAGCGGCATTGCTATGTCTTGCAGCAGTTAAGTTTCCTAAACAAATTCCAGGAAATTAAGCTTCACAGCACAGAAGCCAAGATTCATCCATTTGAGGGAGACTTTATGGACTTGTGAATGAACCAATGATTTGGATGGATCTCCCGTTGCTTTCCTTCTTGGGTTCAACTATGTTCGTTGGCTTTGTATCCCCACCTGCAAGACTGCTCCAGCATGCCTCACCAGTCTCCTCCCAAACTGCTGTCCAGAGTTTTTCACCTCCTGGTTCTCTCTCCTCTGCCCCTTCTTCCTTACTCTCTCCACTCTGCTGCTCTTGCCCACCTCTGCATTTTTCCTCAGCCTCCTATCTCTGCCTTTGGCCATGCTTGCAACTCTCGGGGTGGGGGGTCTCCTCCTCTACTCTGCCTCCCTCTCCCTAACCAAAAGCTTCCTTTGAACCTGCTCTGAAGCTCACCTTTCCTAACACCTCCTCTGCCACCCGGATCTCTCCTTCATCCAGACTGTAACTCTGCAACTCTGCAGAGGTGGATTTATTTTTAAAGTCCAGAAAACCACCCCAGAGGCCTCTTCAAGCCCTGAGCGTGACAATCGAGCCTGTTGAAGTCTAGATTTTGCAGCCGCCCACAAGTTCTGTTAAACGGTTCCATTTAAGAGTCCAAGGCCAGAAAGATGCAAGAGGCAGGCAGAAAGAAAGACTTCTGTGACGTATGTCAGGTGGGAGGAAGACAGGGACTGACCCCAAGCCACCCAGAGAGCAACCTAGCTAAATGTGGAGGGTATTGTCGAAAGCCTTTTTGCAGACTCATGAGATGTGAAAACAGGCTTGCACACAGAGAGACTCACCCGGCAGTCTGGGGTAAAGAATTGCCCCCAGGAGAGCGGGCAAGGAAGCTTTTGTCAAGCAAAAGAGAGCTGTTTCTTTTCTTTCCCCCTTTCTTTCCCTTCAGAGCTGTTAAATGTGCCACTAACGAGTAACTCGGCTACATTTTGGCAAGCCGGCTAATTATAAATTGGGCAGTCTAGTAACCTTTGCTTGCTTTATTTGTAAGACGGATGTGAATGTTGTCAGTGCCGGACAGAACGTGTGAGAGAGATGCTTTCAGACAAAATCTGTGTCCTACCTAGGGCACATTGAACACTCAGAAGTGGGACGAGGGAACAAAAACACCCCCCCACCCGATGCCTTATGACTCATGATAGGGCAAGGATGTAGAAATTAGCAGGTAATTTGCGCGTAAACAACTAGCCATACTGCACCATCTATGCACAGGGAAGCTACTGTTGGATTCGGCATCCTGACATTTGCACACTGCATATATGTACGTATGGAGTTTTTAAGTGCGTTTGAATATAGTCATACCTCATGTTACATTTGCTTCATGTTACGACCTGGAAGTATCAGAAAGGGTTACTTCCGGGTTTCGTCGCTCGCACATGTGCAGAAGCGCTAAATTGTGCTTTGCGCATGCGCAGAAGCACAAAATCGCGCTTCAGGTTGCGGGCTTTTCAGGTAGCGAACGGACCTCTGGAACAGATCCCGTTCGCAACCAGAGGTACCACTGTATATATGTTGCATTTATGCCCCGCCTTTTCCTCCAGAAACCACAAGGAGGTACTGTATACATTTAATCCTCACAACAAACCTGTAGGTTAAGTTGAGAGGCAGTGACTGACCCAAGGTGCGGACTTCATGGCCGAGTGGGGATTTGAACCCTGGGTCTCCCGGGTCTTAGTCCGACACTCTAACCACTACACCAAACTGGCTCTCTGCCTGCAGGCTACTTCCTGCATGTACATGATGTCTATGCAGGAGTTTCTCCCCTCAGCTGAGTGTAAAATCATTTGTAAGTGCCCCTCTCCCTTGCTACCTGCAGGGAACCCCTGACTTTGCCATTCCTGAAACAGGAAGAACCAAACAGCATCTCCACGTCGGCCGAACAGCACTGCCCTTCTTTCCAGTATGTTCTGTGTGCCGTTACCTCTCCAGCTGTCAAGCAGCATGAGGAGACCCTTACCTATCTCAACCAAGGTAAGGTTTAGGGCAGGTGTGTGTGTGCTGAGGATGGAGTGAACTTTGCCTAGATGCTGACCCCTAGTGGTGAACATAAGGCATGGACAGATGTGTTGCCTCTTCAATAATAATAATAATAATAATAATAATAATAATAAATTTTATTTATATCCTGCCCTCCCCAGCCGAAGCCGGGCTCAGGGCGGCTAACAACAATCAAATAATCAGTCAAATAATCACACAATCTAAAAATATTTCATTATAAAAATTAATTAAATCAAATTGATGGCAATCAAATTGATAGACTCAGTGAATAAGATGGTAAGCATCCAAGAAGCTTAAAAACAAACCAACCAACAGCTCAGGCTGGCTTTTAAAGCTCAGAATGCTGCTAGCAATTCGTTGAGGTTTCAGAAGGTTTTGCATGGATGCAGACCATGCTGATGGGTTTTGACCTCCAGATATTGTTGAACTCCCAACTTCCACCAGCCACAGCCGGCATGGCCAGTGGTGAGGGATGAAGGGAATTGTGGAGGGTGACACAGCAGGGGTGGGGGATCCTTGGCCCTGCAGATGCTGCTGAACTACAATTCCCATCAGCCCCAGTAAGCATAGCCAGGGATGATGAGAGTTGTAGCTCAGCAACATCCGGAGGACCAAAAGTGCCGCGCATGTGAGCAGAGGCTTTCCATCCACAACCCATGTAAAATTCCTGCTATATCAAAGGTGCTAGACTAGAACTCAAGTGAAATTTCAAAATTTTTAAGTTTTGCAATTTGGATTTCAGCATCAAAGCTTGATTCGGAATCCGACATTTGACTGATAGGCTTAAAATTGCATGCTTTCGATGGGATGTTTTCTGGTTGATTAATTATTCAGGTTGACATAAAATGTATTACATCATATTGCAAGCTGCCCATCAGATACTGTAAAATACTAAAACTACAAATGTACACATGAACCTTTGCTAGCCAAATAGTTCAGTCGGCAGAGCATGAGACTCATAATCTCAGGGTTGTGAGTTCAAGACCCATGTTAGGCTTAGATAATCATTGGTGAAAATTTGTGCCTGATATTCCAGATTCTTGACCTATTGTTATACATCAGCCTCCCATTCCTGACATATTCTGCTCTTTTCTAGGGCAATCTTATGAGATCCGGATGCTGTGCAATCCCAAGATGGGAGAGTTTGCAGAGGGGCGCAAGTTACTGAAGGTGAGGATGGAAAGGGAGATTTGACTGGCATTAAACAAAAAAACCTGGGATGCTCACAATGCATAATTAGCTTTTGAAATTCATTGACACCGTATATGTTGCAAAGGTGTTTTTTTTTTTTGGGGGGGACAAATAAATGAGTATATAGAAGATAGGTCCAGCCACTAAGTTACAACAGCTAGATGCACAATCTCTTTGTTGAAAGCAAAGGTCCCAGATGTTGGGATATTCCCACCATGCCTTGCTTGTAGATGCTCCCTTCTCATTCCTGCTCTTCTGTTATTCATTTGCTAGCAAAAACATTTGGATTTCTCTTTTCTTAAATCTGAATGTTTTCAACATTCCTAATTGGGAGTGCTTTCAGACCTATGCATTTTAGGAGAAAAGGATGTGTAAGTTGTGTTTGATGAATTGCACTTCCCCAGTGGTAGAAGTGGATCCTGGCGAATCTCTGACACCTCCTTCTCCCTGTCAGAGTGTTGTCAGAGTGGTATTCCATGACCGGAGACTACAGTATACTGAACACCAGCAGCTGGAGGGATGGAGGTGGAACAGGCCAGGTGACCGCATCCTGGATATTGGTAAGTAATGATTCATTTTTTAATTGGGCCCTGGAGACTTTGCGCCCATTTAAATACTTCTAAACCTTGCTTCTTTTAAACCTTCAACATAACTGTCAGTCTTCTGTAACTGGGAATGCTTCATGATGATTTTAGAGAAGATCAGATTGAAGATCAGATTGAGTTTTTTGTAAGCGAAACCCAGTCAACAGAACAAGGTTAAGGGTCCCCCTTAAGAAAAGCTTCGGCTTCAGTAGAAAATAAGTGCTAGGATGCAGGGAACATTTGCCCCACTTCTGTGAGCAATGAGAAATTCCAGGGGCAGAGGGCTCCCTTGTAAGGAGGTCACTGGTTCACATTACTTCACTAGTGTGAATTAGGGTTATCAATGGACTTGTAACGGAATGGAAAATTAAAGATGTGTAAGGTAATAAAGGAGAGAAATTGGAAACCAGGGGTGGGGTGGGGAATCTAGAAGGGAAGAAGAAGTAAGTAATTTGGATTTTATATTGTTAAATTATTGAAAATAAAATATGAAAAAAGGGAAGGATTATTAGAGTTTTGCAGTGTTTGCATTTATTTACAAATGTAGAATTGTGCACGGGTGGAGGGGTTGCTTGAAGACTCCAAAGTCCACTGCTCCCGCATTATATTATAATGTATTATTATAAAAGTACATTATAATTATAATATAACAACAACCCACTCTTTCCCATAAGGTTCCAGGCCATGTTACAACAATTTTAAAAAGAACATTAGAAGCAGTTTAAAACAACTTAGGATCGCAAGATCCAGGGCTCAGCAAGCGTTTTCAGCAGGGGGCCGGTCCACTGTCCCTCAGACCTTGGGGGGGGGGCAGAATATATTTTGAATAAAATATAAAAAAAGAGAGAACGAATTCCTATGGCCCCACAAATAACCCAGAGATGCATTTTAAATAAAAGGACACATTCTACTCATGTAAAAACACGCTGATTCCCAGACCGTCCGCGGGCCGGATTTAGAAGGCGATTGGGCCGGATCTGGCCCCCGGGCCTTAGTTTGCCTCACAAGAATAGGGTGCATCATGAAAATATACATCTCAAATGTTACAAGGCCAGAGGTGCGTTTTCAGCACTCACCCAAAGCTGTGTAGTGAAGGTGCCAGACACACTGCTGTGGGGAGGGAGTTCTACAACTTTGGGGCTGCCACAGAGAAAGCCCTCTCCTGGGCCGCCCCACAATCTTCTGAGGTGAAACATCCAAGAGCATCCCCTCTGCCAATCCCAGCACCCAAGAGGGTCTGTAGCGAAAGAGGCGGCCTTTCAGGCATTTGGGGCCCAAGTCATTTAAACACTAATGTCAGCACCTTGAATAGGTGCCCTAGTGCCTTCATGTCCTTTGCCTGAGGCAGGAAAATGTTTGGGGCCTGCCCTGGAGACTCATCACTGGAATATCTGCTCTATCAAGGTCTTTTGACAAGACTAAGAGGCCGGGCAGGTCTTGCCTCAGGGCAGCCCTCATTGGCAGCAGCTCTATTCACAGAATCTGGTGAGAAACCCGCCAGGGAAATCTTTGTCCTTTTCTCATGCATTCTGCTCCTAACCTGGGGCTGGCCGAGATATTTTTACGTCTCCAAATGCCTCGACTCCCACCCTGACATTTCAAGGTTTTCTGGAGCACGCTGTCCTGCTCAGCCACTGCTTCGCCAGCACCGCTTCACATTTCTCTGCTTCTGCATTCCACTGGCAGAGACTTCTTCTTTAGGGTGAGGGAGAAAATGTATTTATACATACAAGACTATCAGTATTTGTGGCACTTTAAAAGAACATCATAAGGGAAAACAAAAAGGGGTTTTGAGTATAAAATAGTCAATGGGGAAAACAAAAGGGGAAAGCGAGGAGGAGGAAAATGCAGTTGTGTGGACTTAAAATTTGGTTACTGTTGGGAATAAGAAGCAAAAGATTCTTAAGGCAAAGTCTCCATGGGAAACATGAGCTCGGAAGAGGGATTTGAAGGAGGGCAGTGGAGAGACAGGAGGCAGCAGCCCAATTTCTGCTTCACTAAAATATTAGGAGAAGTGATGGGAGGTGATGGGAAACATTTGCTGGGGACATCTAAGCAGAGGCTGGGTTGCACTGAGCAGGGAAGGTGTCGTTGCATCCTGCACTGTGGATCCTGCTCTCAGCAAGAGGGCTCAGATGAGAGGATCTCCAAGATCCCTTCTATGATTCTATGTGCACTCCCAGGGAGGGAGCTCCATGCACCCCTCTCCCCAAGGTAATTGTTCCGATTGTAAGCTGGCCCTGAAATCCTGACCCCCTCTTCCTCTGATGGCCAACTACAGATATCCCCATGTCCGTCGGCATCCTTGAACCTCATATCCACCCAAACTTGCTCAACACTGTGGAATTTCTGTGGGACCCGACGAAGCGGACTTCTGTCTTTGTACAGGTAAGCAAGCAAGGTGGGGATACCTGCCGGTAGGACTCCTTGACTCCTACAGTTGCTTTCTCCTCCTTTGGGCCTTTATTCCCTTTCCCCTTAAGCCAGTTTTGCTTCCTCTGTATTTTCCAAGACATACACCATTGGCACTTAATGTAAATACAGTATGTGTAAACAAACCTGTACGCCTTCAGCAATTGAATAACAAGTAGATGTTGTTAGGATAATAGCAGTCAGCAGATGCAAGCAAACACGAGTCGCAGTCATAACAGCAGGGGCAGTTTTAGGGTGGCATAACCGGTGCTGGTCACAAAGGAGACCGCACTTCAGGGGCTGCCTAAACAATGCTGTAAAAAGGAGTGTGATAGGCATGTGTGTGTATGTGCATGCTGAAATTTGAGAGCCCTCTGGCAATAGTACTGTAAGTAGGAGCTGCCATAAAATGTTGCAGTGCAGACAAATAGAAGAAGACACCTTCACCCCGGTATGGCTCCCCTTTATCACATACACAGCCCAACAAGACAACAAAAATCCACCAACAGCATACAAATCAATATGGCTAACCTGATCCAAAACACCCACCCACCCCACTCACACATGAAAACAAAGACCACCACAGCCAACCACAAATGAATAACCACACCCTAGGCCAACCCCAACCTCTCTCACCACCAAAGGAACACAAGTGAACAGCAAAGATCCTACACAAGCAACGCTGACACCAAACCCTACATATAGTAAGTAAAATAGAAACATCGCCACCTGACCCCACCCCCCATCTCCCCCCCCACCTCTTTCCCCCTTTTCTTCCTAATGTCTCAACAAATGAAACTGATTTGTAAAAATGTTACATGGGAAAAAAATACGAGAGACATAGCACACTTTTGTAAATCAACAAAACCTTTAATAATAATAATAATAATAATAATAATAATAATAATAATAAAAACGTTGCAGTGCAGAAGGACCGGGATTCCAGCCACTCAGTTCCATTCCTACTGCCTTCAGTCAGTTAGTATTTTGTGTTCACTGAGCATGCTTACCCTTCACTGGGCTGTTTCATGGAGCTCCCCCCCCCCATGGATGGCTTTAAAAGAGGAGCAGATAAATTCATGGAGGATAAGGCTATCAATGGGTACCAGATCTGATAGGGATATTCTTCCTCCACTGTTGGAGGCAGTGATGCTTCTGAATGCCAGTTGCTGGAAGAGAGGTCTCTTGAGCTCAGGTCCTGCTTGCATCTGACTGGCCACTGTGAGAACAGGATTCTGGGCTAGATGGGCCAATGCTCTTAAAAAGGCCTGCTGCACTTCTGCAAGCCTTAGGGTTCCCCAGACATTCAGATACTTCCCCTTGTTTGCGTGTGGCATTTTTTTTGGCCCCATAAACACTGGCGCGGGTGCCTGAGCATTGGAACTAAAAGGGATGTTTGCTACCACTCTGGCCTTGCACATGGAATGAGCAAAGTTGTTTTGTACAGGCTCTTGACTGTAACAAGGCTCATTTCCACGCAGCTGCCCAACCTGGAAGAGTCCTTGCGCAACAAGCCTGCGGGATAGCTCGGTCAGTAGAGCACGAGGCACTTAATTTTGACGTTGTGGGTTTGAGCCTCACGTTAGGCAAAAAATAAAATAAAATAAAATAAAATCCTTCCTTCCAACTCTACAACTCTATGAACACCCCCTATTCCCAGTTGATGCTGCTTACCCGTTTTCTGACCTTCCTCTTCCCCCACTTTTTTGGGGTAACAGGTCCACTGCATCAGTACTGAATTCACATTACGCAAGAACGGTGGCGAGAAAGGTGTTCCCTTCCGAATCCAGGTGGACACCTTCCGGTCCAATGAGAAGGAGGAACATGTGGAGCACTTGCACTCGGCCAGCTGCCTCATCAAGGTCTTCAAGGTAATGCTGCCTTGCCCAGCAGGAGCTGGTAATCAAACCTAACACCCCCACCCCCAGAAGCAGGATACTCCCAGCAAAGAAGCCTTGCCACAGAGCTCCTCTTTCAGAAAGCTGAAAGCAGGTGTAAACAAGAGAGTGCCTGCTCTGTGTGACTCGAGCAAATAAGCCAAGTTGCATTATGCTACATAAGGCAAAACCTGGGCCCAGTGAATTTGTTGGGAGCACCTAATAAACTAGTGTGCCGTTACTAAAACTAAGGTGGTATGAATCTGATTTGGCTTCTGGATGGGGTGCCCTCTAAGAGCAAACCCTATGAACAGCAGGCGAGACCTTGTTAGTAGTGCTGCCCAGTTGGGGGCTGATCTGTGACAGGGCCTTTTCAGTGCTGGTTCCCTATCTTCATCATTAACTTTCAAGTTGTTGTTGGTTTTTTTTTAATCCTGTTTACCCAGGAGTTTGGTGGCTAAAGAATTCTATTCCAGGCAACCCTGAGATCATTGGATAGAAGAATGTTTTTGGCTGCTTTTATATTTTTGTTTGTTTAAACTGCAACTGATTTTTGATGTTTTAAATTGTCATTGTTTTTAGAATATTTGTCTCCCTGGTCTCCTTCCAAATATAGGCGCCCCCCCGTTGTTTACATGTATTCAATATGTAAACAACTATGTATAAGCACATCTCACCAAACCCAGAAGTGACCCAGAAAGACATCACTGAAACATCGCTAAAAGGGGGAACAGGGGCAGGCCAGGGTGTTTGCAGGCTTTATCAGTGGGTTTCAATTATGTGTGATTTCACCGATGCGTGAAATCAGAACGTAAATGGGGGGGGGGGCTACCAGTAGCTATATACAGGACCATACTGTAAGTGTACGTGAAAATCTGATTTTATAGATATAGCAAATGTGTACTTTTCAGCCCAAAGGAGCAGACCGGAAGCAAAAAACAGACCGGGAGAAGATTGAGAAGCAGTCCCTTCAGGAGCGTGAGAAATACCAGCCCTCGTACGAAAGCACCATGCTGACAGAGGTACAGGTTCCCTTTCTACAGCAGGGACTGAGAATAAAAGAATTGTTTAGTTGGAAGTGACTCCAAGAGTAATTTAATCCAACCTCCTGCAACACAGGAATCTTCTGCCCAAAATGGGGCTCAAACCTGCAACCCAGAGATTACGAGTCTTGTGCTTTGCCAACTGTCCTGTCCGAGCCTTATAACTTCTGGACCTTCAGCTATTGTTGGTAGGACTGGGCGATATCAGCTTTTCAACATCGCAGAATATCACCAGCCCAACATCGCGGTCTGGTGATATACCGTGGTATTGAAAGAACAAGCTTCATTGGCTTCAGCCTCACCCCAGTGCCTAGGGACGCAGAGAGAAGAACAAGCTGTATTGGTGCCTCGCCAGTGCAGCTTTTTTCTCCCTCTGCACAGTATGAGGGCAGAGTGGGATGGCGGTTTCACTCAGCGATATATCGCTGGTGAAATTGCCACCGCTCCTAAGTCCCTCTGCTAGCAATACTTGCTGGAGGAAGTCTCTAGCAGAGGGACTCAGGAGTAATGGCAGGTTCACCAGCGATATACCACGGAGTGAAGCTGACATCGCTGTCTGCTCCTCATACCGGTCCTGGCCGATATATGGATATATCACCCAGGCCTAATTATTGGACTGCAGTTCGTACCATCCCTGATGAGTTGCCATGATGGCTGGGGCTGAAGTCCAACAACAGGCTCCCCCCATCCGTAGCTTAGAGCCAGCTTTCCCAACGTGGAGCCTACAAGATGCTTTGAACTACAACTCCCATCAGCCCTAGCCAGCACAACCATTCTGTCGGGGGCTGATGGTCCAAGTCCCTTCCCATATAGCCCCTTAAGTCCTGGCGTCTTCGTTGTTCTATGCTTTTTCTTTATTCAAATCAAAGTTCCACGAACAGCCACATTCTTCTCACAATGCTTTTGCTAGTTATAAAGGTAAAGGGACTCCTGTCCAGTCGCAGACGACTCTGGGGTTGTGGCGTTCATCTCACTTTATTGGCCGAAGGAGCTGGTGTACAGCTTCCGGGTCATGTGGCCAGCATGACTAAGCCGCTTCTGGTGAACCAGAGCAGCGCATGTAAATGCCGTTTACCATCCCACCGGAGCGGTACCTATTTGTCTACTTGCACTTTGACGTGCTTTCGAACTGCTAGGTTGGCAGGAGCAGGGACCGAGCAATGGGAGCTCACCCCATCACGGGGATTCGAACCACCAACCTTCTGATCGGCAAGCCCTAGGCTCTGTGGTTTAGACCACAGCGCCACCAGCGTCCCTTTGCTAGTTATAGGGGCAGATAAAAGGTTAAGCAGGGCGCTAAAGCCTTGTCCACTGGGAATCCTCCTCAGCACCTCATCCAGCATCTAGGTTTTCAGTGGGCACTGCCCACATAACTTCAAGCCTACCATTGCATCCATAACGACTAGGAACTTGCTTTTTTGAACAAAAGCTTTCTGCAACCATGCAGTGCCATGATGCACACAGCCCTTTGATAGGTGTTCTCTGTAGCCCCAAAGCACCAGAGGATGGGTGTGTGTGTCAGATGTTGCAGCATCCAAGGCCTAACCTTTCTCTCCTGGTTTTTGTTTCCTCTTACCACCTCTCCCCTCCTTTTCCAGTGTGCCCCATGGCCAGAAGTTGCCGGCAACCTTCACAGTCCTCCAACCACCCCTGGACTTGTCTCTCCCCATCCCTTCAAGCTTCAGACCCCTGAAAGGTAAGCTGGGCAAAGCAAGAGCCTGTGGTAGCATGAGAAAAGAACCTCATCCTTTTGAAACCCTGGATGACTCCCCACCCCTCATCCCCATGAGCTGCATTTGTCCCGACTTGCTTGCACAAAGCTCATGCGGAGATCAGACTATCTCCTGTCTTCATTGAGCATTCCTTCCAGGGCTGTTAAATGACATTGAGGATTCGTCCTGATTTGTGCCAGTTGTGTTTATACGTCTTCCTGTAAACTGTTCATCTTTCCCACACTGTCCAGGGCATTTTCCTGTCACTTGCCTAATCGTGGCGGGTCTCTCCCCCCCCCAATTTAGCGGATTTGTTGTGCTAGGGCGACAGAGCACTTCTAACTGCTGTAATCACACAAACCTAAATATCTGGTCTGTGTTTGAATCCCTCCTGCAAAATGCTGACCATCTAGAGGTGGACTCTGGCCATCGAAAATGAATACAGTGGTACCTCGAGTTAAGAACTAAATTCATTCTGGAGGTCCGTTCTTAACCTGAAACTGTTCTTAACCTGACCTGAGGTACCACTTTAGCTAATGGGGCCTCCTGCTGCCGCCGCCCCACAATTTCTGTTCTTATCCTGAAGTTCTTAACCCGAGGTACTATTTCTGGGTTAGAGGAGTCTGTAACCCGAGGTACCACTGTAACCCGCTTTTGTTCCTCTGTTTGGCAGGATGTGCTCCTCACCTGGCTACACCTTGGATAGCTCATCAGAGAGCACAGCAGAGGTAAGCGGGGGACAGGACACCCCCCGACAGGCTGGCTTCACCCTCGTAAAAGTTTTCATCTCTTTCAGTTTAAATTTTCTAGGCACTGGTGCAATCTTAAAATGTTTTTATATGATACACCGAGAAAGCTGCGTCTCAGAAAACCACACAGTTAGGTCCATTTTTCCGCAGGTCCCAACTACTTGGGCTCACCATGAAAACCAGGAGGCGTATTCTAGTAGTTTGCATTTATTTGTTCAGATTAGGAACATAAGAGCAGCCCTGCTGAATCAGGCCAGCATCCTGTTCTCGGTGTCTAACCAGATGCCTATGGGAAACCCACAAGCAGGATTTGGGCATAAGAGCCCTCTCCCCTCCTGTGGTTTCCAGCAACTGGTATTCAGAAGCATTACTGCCTCCAGGCATAGTGGCCCTGTGGCCCTGGCAGAATGTCCAGATTGCTCCCCTAGCCATGGACGAATTAGCTCTTTCTGCCTCTCCTCCACCCACGCCCTCCACCCATTCAGTTCAGGGACGCGGGTGGCGCTGTGGTCTAAACTACAGAGCCTAGGGCTTGCCGATCAGAAGGTCGAGCTCCCATTGCTCCTGCCAACCTAGAAGTTCGAAAGCATGTCAAAGTGCAAGTAGATAAATGGACGGATTAGCTCTTTCTGCCTCTCCTCCACCCACCCCCTCCACCCATTCAGTTCACCCTCTATTAAAAACCTTCTATGAGGCAATAACAATATTTGTATTTATAGACATTTTTGCTGATTTTGCACCCCTGGTGGGGTCCACCTCACCACCCTCTAGCTATGCCCCTGGCTCTGCCGCGAGTGTGCAAAATGCCCTTCAATCCTTGGCTGATGAGTTGATTCAGAAAGGGTTGCCTGAAGGCTCTAGCACAGGGGTCAGCAACCAGTGGCAAGGGACTATTTGATGGCAAAGAGATCTGAACCTCGCCTGTGCCTTCTCTTGCTTTGCTTTCCCAAACATGGTATGAGAGTGACGCCTGGTGGCAACAAATGATTTTACTTTTAGCAGCTGGCATCCGAAAAGGGCATATGCACGTGTGTCACTATGCTTAGGAAAGGACACACCACACACAACAGCACTGGATAATTGCCACTGGCTTGTCCAGGTCAACATTTTTGTTGGTGTTGCTCTTCCAAGCAATACCAATGGGAGCTGAGGAGAGAGCCCGAAGGTTGTCGTCCCCCCTGCACTGAGTTCGAAACATGCCACCTGCAGCCTACACCACCTCGTCCAGGTCTCTGAACTGATTGCACACAAAGGCTCTCGGGAACAGATTTTGAAGATGTTCTTTTTTCAAATTCCTGCCAATAATTTGTCCCGCAGCAGCATAATGCCATTAACTGCCATCTCTTTTATTTTATTAATTTTTTTTTAATTGAAATCCTAAATATTCATACAAGGCATGCAGAGACTGGGGGATGTAGAAGGATATAAATTGAATAAATAATATGGGTTGGTGGCATTACAGCAACCCCACCTTCTAGGTAAGGCTTCAAGGTTCCTGGGCTCAGTCCTAAAACATTGATATGACACTCCGAATCCAATCATAGATGGTTGCCTGGAACGGGTGAAGCAGCACTGTTGAATGTTTAGCAGGCTCTTACCAAATCTTTTGGCACCAGCCAGCGAAGTGTGGAAGCCAAGAAAATCCAATTGTTCTTATACCTGGGCATTTATATACTGCCTTTGATGTATCTGATCCCCAGTGTCCTCTGGGTTGTAGCTGATGTTGGTTTCTCCATGTTTCTCCCACTCTTCCTTTCAGGCCCTGAGCCCCAGCGCTTCCATCTTGGAAACCCAACAATGGTTGCACAAAAACAGGTTCCCCAATTACTCCCGGATTTTCGCCAGCTATACAGGTGAGGCTTTTCCTTTTCCAACACATAGCTCGTCTCCCCTTTGAAATGTTGATTCTCACCCCCCACAAGTCCCCTTTTCTGGTCTCCCACCAGAACCCCCACCCTACAAACATTTTTTTAAGGCATGGAGAAATCTCTGTCACACATTTTTAAAGTTCAGAGAGAAAGCCACCGCTATGCACTGCAGAGCAAGCCAAAATTTAGATTGCAATCTCCGCAAGGCAGACGCCTGTCTCTGATTATGTGACAATGTAAAGCGCCAGGTACATTGATGGTGTCATATAGTCACAAATTGATTGGCTGTGCCAGTCCCTGACACCCTGGAAATATTTTAAAGGGTGGAGGAAATTAACTCCAAGGCACATTGTGGAGTGAGCCTTCCTGAAGCTGTGATGGGCTGGACAAAAGCATCAGAAATGACAGTGGACCAACTCTGTCTTGAGCCCAAAAAGCTCATTTGGTAGAGCATGAGACTCTCAGTCTGAGGGTTGTGGGTTCGAGCCCCACAATGGGCGAAAGATTCCTGAATTTCAGGGGGTTTGGACTACATAATCTTTGTGGTCCCTTCCAACTCTATGATTCCGAGTTATTTTGCTCCCACTGCTGTCCCAGGAAGATGCACCGTGGATTTTACAACTTCAGGACAAATTCTGAGCAGGGACCATTTTGCCAACAGATTCCTCTTAACTTCCTCCCGCAGGAGCTGACTTGCTCAGGCTCTCACGCACGGACCTTGTGCAGATCTGTGGAACAGCAGATGGAATCAGACTCTCAAATGCACTAAAGGCCAGGTATGGAATTATGTCAATTCCCCCCTCAGTTAAAATTGGAGGGGGGGGGGAGGCAAAGCTAAAGGGAAGAATATTATTATTACATCTTGTAAAGAAGTCCTCAAAGTAGCTTAGTGTTGATAAAACATACACAAAGGGTCAGGCTGCAATCTTTGACCCACTTACTTGGGAGAAAGTCCCATTGAACTCTATTAGGATTATGCCTGAGTTAGCTCCTGGTGTTGATAATGCCAAGGTTGCAGGTTCAATCCCCGTATGGGACAGCTGCATATTTTTGCACTGCAGAGGGGTGGAAAGAACCCTGAGGGACCATCTGTGATTCTCGGTCAAGTCAATTATTCAACCCAGCTTCATGTTTGTTGAATCAGAGAAGGCAGCTGTGGCTTCTACCCCACAACCTTCTCTGGCCTGCTGAAGCAAGCAGGACTCAAAGAGCAAGTGGGGAAACGGTAATGGGAGCAAAAGGAGCAGGTGGAAGGCACCACAGCTGACTCACCACCTAGCTGCATTTCAAAGGTTAAAGGGAAATCTGGTAGGCCCTTTTTATCATTAAATTTGCATCTCCAAGGAGCTCCAGGTGATGCATGGGGCACCATCCCATTTGTTAATGTGCCCCCAGCATCCAGAATTATCTATGGGGCCAGGCACTAGCTAGGGAACCCTTAGGGCAGATGTCATCTAAGATGTGACCAGCAGCTGCCATCTAGACCTGTATAGAGGATGATGTCACTGGGTTACACTAGATGGTGATCCCAAGGGCAGGATGCTGCTGGTGGCGTGGGAACCTGAAGCAGGGCTTTCTCAGTGGTGGTGCCCCACTTGTGGAACACCCCTTAGAGAGGCATGGGTGGCTACAACACTAATGGGTCTCCCTTACAGGGCAAAGCCCTGGGGATGGTGCTTAGTGCAGTGGGAAAGCTACTCTGCATTAACCCTGTAGGTTGGGTTTGATGGGAGGACCTCACTTCTAGAGGGTCATAAATTCTCAATCTTTGCACTACGCCATCTTACTAGGTATTGGTGGGCTACAAAACTTTGCCTCCCCTCAGGTGTGTGCGCCCTCGGCTCATCCTTTACGTGTCCAGGGAGGTGGAAACAAGCGGGAATGTCTCTCCAAATGAAGCTTCTGGTAAGTCAGGGTCACTTTCCCAAGTTTAGCATTAGAGACCTTTATCTGGCTCCATATATTCGCACCTGCCAGTGGGCAGGAAGAACCTCTCTGTGATTTTAAATGACATTTTAAAACATCCCACAAGGGACTTGCACACCCTCCCTGCCAGCAATACTAACGTTTTGATGTTTGTGTTTGGCCTGAACATTTGTTTTTGGAGGCACCAATTTCAATCCCCTTTGTTTTAAAGTGTGGGGTTTTCGTTTTCTTTTCCTCCAAAGCCCTGTACCAGGAATTGTATCTGGAAGAGCTGACCGCCAGCGAGCTGACCAATAAACTGGCAGAACTGCTCAGCCTCCCAGCCAACCAGATTCAGCAGGTTTCCAGGCAGGGGCCGACAGGAATTCACATCCTTGTCAACGATCAGGTATGAGCCTTGTTTTCAAGCCTAATACCATGGCCTCCTTCAAACAGGGGCCAGAAGCTGTAGAGCTGCCTACAACTGACCTTGCACCAACCTGGAGCATGTTTAGAAATGGAACTTGCCTCCACATGAAACCATTTTACTGTATCCAACACTGTTGCTACAACACAGGAGTGGTTTTTTTTTGTTTTGTTTTGTTTAAAGAGTGTGCTTCCATTAACATTACTAAAACCCTATGTAGATCAGTATTATCCCCTTATTAGTTTGCAGGCAGGACAGAGGCTGGGGAGTTGATGATGGAGATATTTCAACCATGGAATGTCTGGTGCAGAAGACCTGAGTAGGACACATTATGATCAGCTGGATAAATTAGTTCGTTAGAGCCTGGTGCAGATAATGCCAAGGTTATGAGTTCAATCCCCCGTAAGGGACAGCTGCATATTCCTGTATTTCAAGGGGAGAGACTAGATGATCCTCAAGGTCATCTCCAACTCTACAAGTTCGGAAGCAGTGCTAAACTTTACAAGTCCCATCTAAGAACCCTTAAGCATTCAAACCAAACTCTCGAGTCAGATTAAATTTGCATAAATCTATTTTCAAAAACTAACACTGTCTGTGCACGTACACTCACATGCACATGTTATATTCAGAGTGCCACCAGGTCTTACGCTTGCCTGCTATCTCTTTTGACACATCATGGCCATCTGCCACTGAGATGCCCTGAGGTCTCTGGGGTGCCTTTCTTACACAAACCCAGAATCTCCAAGTTGACTTTAAACCTGCCACTAGGGGTCTGGCTAGCTTCTAACCTTGCCTTGTTCTCTCCTGGGTTGCCACAGATGGTCAGAAATCTTCCAGACGAATCATCCTTTGTAGCAGCTGTAACAAAAGGTAGGTGAGCTTACCTGTAACAAAGAGCAGAATCTTGTGGCACCACCTTACAAGCCAACTCCTTTGTTGTGAAACTGACTTAAATGGGCTACAGTTCACTGTCAGATGTACTCTCAGTTGGCAATTTCCCCCCTCTGCACATTGGGGGGGGGGGCTCTCAAACCATGGAGACACAGGAATAAGGAGAAAATGGTGAAAATCTAACACATAGACAATTGTTCACAAAAGCTTGTGCCATGATAACTTGTTAAGTCTTTAAAGGAAGCTACAAGTCTTTTTAGCAGTTTCTCTCCTGCCTTTCTTCCATCATGAAGGCAGATTTTTAGTCAGTCTTCCATGCAGGCACTGATCTGACTCACAGTCGTTCAGTCCAACAAGGGCGCTGTATCACATGCACTCAGTTTGCAAATGATCTTGTCTCTGTGCATAGACAGATTTGTTTTCCAACTAAGGATAATTCTTTGTAACAAAGTGGGTTTTAGTGGACAAATCCTTTTGCCACAATAAATGTTAGTCTCTCAAAGGCTCTTCCCTATTCCTTTGGTGTAGTGGACTAACATGGCTTCCTCAGTCTGAAAAATCAAATTGAGACGTTTTGTAAATACGGGGGCAGAAGAACCCTAAAGCGAGCAGTCCATTTGAAGGTGGTCCCCTGTAAGCCCAGGAAAAAATGCCATATATTCAGTTTGGTTTACAATATATGGCATTATAGTCTAGTGATTATAGGAACAGGGATCTGAGTTCAAATCATAGTTTTAAACAAGGAGTAATTTGACAGCCTTCTTCAAGCTACTCCTCACCTCAATTTGCCATTCCACATGCTAGAAACCTAAAAGATGATGGCAAATAGTTGGTATTAGCTGAATTGCTTGGGCAAGGGCACAGAACACTCCTTTGCTGGATCTTACGCAAGGGCTCACAAAATGCCAGAGTTGGCCCCAAACCACCCACTTTGAAATGAACCCTAACAAGCCCAGTCTAGCCTAGTCAAGAAGTGCAGGCAGCTTCCCAGGAGTGGCAGCTAGAACCCCAAGCTAATAATTCTTACCCCCTGGATCCGTATGTATGAAAATATACGAAAGCCACCCATTCACTGGATGAGTAAGAAACATTTGGAAAATGACTAATTTGTGTTGTGTGTCACTACAGTGCAGAACACAGAAGGTTATCACTTAGTTCTAAAATAGACCTGGACCTTCTAGAAGATGACATGACACTGGCCTCCAAGAAGATGAGGAGCAAAGGGATGCAGAAGCAAGCATAATAATAATATATAGAGTTATTAAAAACCACAAGTTCACTGTATCTCATTGAACGCAAGATTTCGCAAGGCTGAACTCTTCAAGATCTGGAGCCGAAGGACCAAACTGGCTTTTGTTTGTAGCAACAGAGATCTGCATCGAAACTGAACACAGAAACAGCTTTCCATCTTGCATCTGAAACTTGCAATAAGAGGGTGGGAAGTAAGTTGATGAGCAAGCAGGATGAGCAAACATGCTTTTTCTTGATAAAGGAGGCAGCAGAGATGTCAGTTATACGTGAGAAAGTATCCAAGGAAGATATATTTGTGTATAGGCTGTAAAGGATAAAATTAAAAGGTTTTTTTTTAAATAAATAAAAAAACAAACAAAAAGCAAACCTCACAGGCTTTTGCTACAGTATTGAAGTTCCAGCACGGTGTCAATAATTGGTTAGCAGAACTGTTGCAAAAGACATATGGCTGTTTTTTGGAATATGTTGTCCCTACATAACCATTTTCAGAATGGCTGACCTGCATCTGACACGAGGCCTTGGGAGCAACAGCTTCCTGACAACGCCCACTGCACAGATGGGCGCCAGGGATCTAGCTGGGAGTGCATGAGGTCTCCTAGCTATCTAAATGCTTGCACTGCTATCCTTTATGTGGTATAATTAATCAGTTCTCAGGCGCAAGCACATCTTTAATCTTCAAGCAGTACCACAAGGCAGAGATTACCAGTGTAGCTTGCTCAGAACTTCTCCAACTCAGCCCAACTTACCACAGGGCACAATCTACTGAATATCTTGCCCCTTGCAAGCAGCGGCCAATTGTATGTGCGAAGGAGACACCACCACCCCTTCCCCAAAGTGCTTGACAACAGTTTTAGTGTGCATGCATGTTAAACTGGTTCGCTGAGTTTCTGTTGGGCAGGACAATCTGTAGTTAGAATGTCGAGCTGGAGAGATGTATCATCACCACAACTGGAGAAGAGGGGTGGGACAACTGCACACTTGGCAGAATGAGAATCTGTTAATGGCGCATTTCTTAAAACACCAAATGCTTGACCTCCAGTATGTATTCTAACTTTCAGGATATAGCGAGGTCACTTTAATAGCCAGGCTTGTTTGTCTGGTGCTATCCAATTACAGGAGTTTGGATGTCAATTTCTGTGTGTCAGTTTTATTAAGAAGGAAAGCCAATCAAACATTGAAAGGAGGTGGTTCATAAAAATCTAATGGAAGCTTTAAGCTGCAATTCTACATACTTACCTGGAAGAAAGCCCCACTGAATTCAATGGGGCTCACTTACAAAGTTGCATAGGATTGTGCCAATGGTTACGAACTCCAATGTTGCACCGGCTCTGTAGACCAGAAACACAAACTATTCCAAACCACTAGCTTTCAAATATCTTTTTCCAAGAAAGGTATATGCCTTTATACTGCTTAAAGCATTTTTTTCATGTATTAGTATTAACTGCAATCTAAAAAAAAAATCTATTTGTATTTTGATGTATTTGTCTATGCCTTTTTATATTAAAAAACAGCTGTGATTTACTGCCATCTGTTACCAGCTGGATGTGTGTTTTAATGGTTTTTAATCCTTCCACACTATAGGGGAACAGTAACAGAATTATAAAATAATCAAGAGTGACTATTTTTATGTCAGATACACATAATGTATTTGTGCAACCACACTTGTGACCTGGAATTTCTCCCCTTCCACATACGGGAAATCTTCTAATAACCTGGCAAGGCATTGCTGAGTGCACAAGCTTGACTAAACTGATTTATAGCCTCGGTTACAGGGACCATTACAATCTCCCAGTCTTGTATTTGAAGCGCGCACTCCAGTTATTTTAAGCACGCTCCACAACATATAAAGCATGAATGGGACACACATATCATAAGGACACAAACTTGCCAAGGACCTGAGACTGAGAGCAGGTCCCAGGTGAAAATACGCTATAAGCACAATTTGGTGTGAAAGTGCTCCTTGGGATCACTCCACTGTAACCCCTTCGAAAGAAGACTCAGTGAATTCATGAAGGATACAGTTATACATGGCTAGAAGAAGAAGAGGAGGAGTTTGGATTTGATATCCCGCCTTTCACTCCCTTTTAAGGAGTCTCAAAGCGGCTAACATTCTCCTTTCCCTTCCTCCCCCACAACAAACACTCTGTCGGTGAGTGGGGCTGAGAGACTTCAAAGAAGTGTGACTGGCCCAAGGTCACCCTGCAGCTGCATGTGGAGGAGCGGAGACTCGAACCCGGTTTCCCAGATTACGAGACTACTGATCTTAACCACTACACCACACTGGCTCTCGCTACTAGCCATGACGACTATGCTGTGCCTTCATGGACGGAAGCAGCAATGCTTCTCTTGCTGAAACCTGGGGTGAGGCAGGAGAGAAGAGGGAACTCTTGTTTGTGATCAGGTCGCTGGCAGCTTTCCTCCAGGCATCCGTGGGAACTGGATGCTGGACCAGACGGGCTCATTTTATGTTCTCATAGACACAAGTCTTTTAAACACAGTATTGTGGTTTCCAGTCTTAGTGGGCTTTGAGTGGCGGCATGGGCACATTTGATTATGCAAACCATCTCATATACAGGCAATGACCTAGTTAGGCACGTCCAAACGATACATGATCATGCGCACATGCATGGCGCTGAACCCGGAAGTAGCCCAAAAATGTCATAAAGATGTCACAAAAAGGGGTGGAGCGGGCTGGGGGGGGGTCCGGAACGCAATCCCCAGTGCAAAAACGAGGATCACGTGTGCCAACAGCTCTATTCGCTACAGTACATGGTGGATGGATACAATGCTTAAACTTAGTATTTCACCTAGAGTACTAGTATTACAGCTCCCATCAAATATATAATAACGGCTTATTTACAAAATGACTCTCAAAAGAAATCTCCAGATTATTATTCTGGGCCTACTTAAAGTTCACAAAAAAGTCTGCCGCAGGAACAAAGACAAATCATAGAAACAAAGTTCTCACCACAGGACCCTTCACAGCTACAATTTGGAAACTTTTTCTTTTCTTTTCGTGACCATTTCCCCACATTACAAACTTAGCCGAAATCACAATATTGTAACATGGACAGAAAAAGAAAAGATTGAGCTACATATATATTTATATTTGCTTTACTTTTTGTTAATTGACATTATTATATTCACAATCAAGTGTCCAGGAAAGGTGAAAACACAGTTTACAGGATCATAAAAGTAGTATTTTACAGATATCTCTGTATTATAGTTATGGGGGCTGAATGGCAAGGTTCCAACCTGGGCATCCAATATAATTTTTTATGAAGAAATGGAGGGCCTTGTTAATAAAAACAACGTTTGAAGATATGCTGGCTTTTAAAACCGCTCAACATCACATGGAATGTGAGAAGAACTGCACTGCAGCAATCAGAAGTTGTGTTTCTTTTAAACTTTTGAGTAAGAAATTCGGAGGAGTCACATGTGAGGGCAATCCTAAAAATAATTTGAAAAGCACAACATTCCTTTAAACACACCAAGAATGATGGGGTTTGTTTAATAAAAAGTGTTCACATTATAGTTACTGTGCCAGAGGTTTCCTGATAGTGGGTGGTACAATCAATTCTACTGTAGGGTTCTCAGTGCGAATGAAATTTAGTATTTAACTGTCAAACATCCAGCCTGTGGAATACCAGCTGCATCCTTAATATGTCTAATACAATTATTTCTGAATGCTAATCATCCCAAACTTAACCAAAAGATTAGATCACAAATTAAGGGTAGCCCAGGGCTCTTACTATACTCCTTCTCTCTTAAAACAGAACATTACTGTGTAAGCAACCATGTCATACAATTCCCTCCCCAACACCTGTCGAATCACATAATACCATGGGCCAGCCATGCCTACCATATTCAGATTAAAAGAGGGGAAACAAATACCCCCCTGGAGTTCATAGTAATAGCCACTGTGGGAATGGTTTCAGAATTGTGACCAGTGGCTGCATTATTGTACCTTGAAATCTAACGAATTCTGTTGATCCAGCGTTCCTCCAAAGCTTGAGGTTCTTCAGAGAACCTGGTTGCAGATGTTAACTTCATTCCCGTTGCCTTCACGCTGGTCTCAAGCTTGTCATAATATGCAACAGGATATAGCAGAAGGCTTACAACAAAAGTAGCTTTCACCATGTACAACTTCATATGGTTCAGGTACAGGAGAAGCCAATGGCGAGGCTGTTAAGTTTTGACATCTGGAGTTTTCATGATTTCCAAAAGGCGAGGAAGGTAAAGAGTAAAAATTAAGAGTTATCGCAATGGCCTTCTGACAACAGCACTCATCATATACTCGGTAATCAGGGCAGCTGCTGTAGCTGGAATTTGTGGGAGCAAAGAAAATGGCATTTTCCATGTAATTATGGATTTGGCACATCTGGTTAGAACAGACTTTGGCCACAAGGCTATTAAATTCTCGCTGTGTTTCTTCAACACTCAGCCTTCCCATTGATCCTAGCAATTTGAATATCAAATGCAGCTCTCCGCCCCTTGTCTCTCCCCACCCCAACTGATCACCAGCAACCAGGCAGCAGAGGACAGACAATTATTTCATCACAAAAATAGAGTCCCTTACAAAATGGGGCATTTTCATGACACAGTGCACTTCCAGAACTCACTGTATGTATCGAACAGTCAGATAATACACAGGGAGTTAATACACATTACTACTTCCAAAATTATGTATAATAAAAAATATGATCTGATTAATCTGTCCCAAAAAGCAGCAGCCAGATGCTCCCACTGAGGCGATGGCCCTTCTGTTTATTCCCAACATCTGTTATATTTGCCTCTGAAAAGGCATTCTTGACAATCACAGCTAATTCTTGCATCAAGCCATCCATGCTAACAGATGGGTATGGTTGCTTCTGGGGGGCCTTGGCTCAATAAGAAGTTATTGTGCTTTTTGTACTCGCTGAGCTCAGAAGGCTTGAAAAATTAAATCTGCCATTGTTTACTTGCAGGTTTCGTGCAAGTAAAGTGGGGATTCTGCACATGTCACGGGGAACTGCTTTACATTGTAAGCCTTCAGGGTCAATCTAACAAACAAAGGGAACCCCTTCTGAGCATTTATGCAGCTAATCTGGCATGTGGCTGACACCTCACTGGGTGCACAAAATTTAAAATGGGAACCCAGGTCTCTCTCTCGTTGCAGCTCTATGGACCAGCATGAACTGCTGGTTGCAGTGAAGGGGAACTTGGCCTTCTTCGAAGGTGGTGATGTTTATTTACCCTTCCCCAAGAGACACAGCTGTCTCAATGCGTAATAAAATATAAAGTGACAGGAAGGAAGTACCTAGGACTGAACACCAGAAGACAAGAACACAGGGAGCTCTCATCCTATGCAAAAGCCATTCTTCTAACAAGACAAGCTTAGAAAAATGTGGTTTATTGATGTTATTAATAAATACACTGACAAGGGTGGAGGGGAAGAGAAGGATTTGATTATTGGCTTTAAAAATTCTCAATCAAGTGATATGAATCAAGTTATCTTTCTGTTCTGCCCTTCCCCTGAAAATAACACGGCACCGTCACTTTGGTCTCAACTTCTCTATATTGGGAAACGAACTGCTGGCAAATTAAGGTCCATTTCACACATTTAGAGTGGCATGCAGACAGTTGCCCTGGGGTGCTATTCCACCTAGTTGGGGAGGCTGAATGCTTCAATCTGGAGACGGATTTGGTGAAAACAATCCTGCAACTAGCCCTGTCCATATGGATGAAATATTCCCACACACGGACACCCCTCAGTGGTGCGCGACTGTGAGTAAGCGGTTTCCACAACATGACGTGCATGAGATTAAAGGCAGCCCTTAGGGAGAACCACTACTTACGATCGAACAAATGCAAATACACTGCATGCAATGCAGCAAGCACTGCTGCTCTACAATTCCCATTCGTTTCAAGCGGTTTGCACTGGAATAAAGTTGGATGGACTGCACTCAAGCTTTTACTCCCCTCCTTCCATTCCTAGAGGAAGGTTCTACTTTCAAGAGCTGTGCTGAACACTGACAAGCTGGCAGCACACGCACACACACGCACACACACTCCTGGCTTATTCAGGAGGTTCGGTAACATTGCAACAGTGAGTTGTTTCCACAATGTCAGCAATTGCCACAATGATGTTTGGAATTCAAAAGATGGAATTATGCTGCCAAGTTTTAGAAACAAGATGCACGAATCATAGGGAGGGAAAGACTATCAACCATATTTCTATGCTGGAGTTCGTAAAATGTTGTGTGTTTTTTTAAAGACACAAAACTCACAAGAATCATCTGTAGACATCTGGGTGGAAGAAAGAAGATCAAAAGTTTTTAAAAAGATTTTGGGGGAAGGAAGGAAGGGGAAAATGAATTATTTTAAAAACAGGCTTCGCCTTTCCAGATCTTTGGTAGCAGTCTGAACTGCTGGAAGGCCTTGTGAAAAACCACATTGGTGGGTTTGGGAAATTTAACACAGGTGTGTTTGAGAAACCAAAGATTGCTGTATAAATATGTTTCTCTGGGAGTACTGAGAAAACACAAATCCTCTGGAATCAAAAGAAATCGTGATTACTGCTTTGGGAAAATGCAGAGAACATTTCACAGGACAATTTTCATAAAACAGAGCTGTTCTCCAAGCCCTTCCCCAATTATAGCTACAATTGTCTGAGGTCTGTGATCTTGGCGGGACAACAGAAAATTAGTGAATACCTAATCTCATCATCCAGCACCTAGGATGCTGTCTGGGCCAGACACCTGTCCCATTATATCTTTGAGACCAGCTCATACTATTTGTGCAATTTGTGCTGGGTTCCTGCTTTGGATGGGGACCCCGACACTTAAAAACATTTAGGCCAAGAGTGAAACAGAGCATGCGTTTCCTACAAAGCCTCACAATCCTCATGAGCACTGCTGTTACCATGGTGGTCTTTTTTTTAAAAAAGAAACCATCTTCTACTCTACGGGCTTAGACAATCGAGCTTTTGAATCCAACCAAAGTGCAGTGGGAAAGTTGTTTTACAAGCCATGCTTTGGACAGCCAGAAGCCAGCACAGTTGAAAACAAGGCAGTAGATCAGAAGTGGACTGGCAACAGGCTAATTAAAAAAACAAAACAAACCACTCATTAGCAAATGTGGATGTGCTCACTAGCAGAGCAAAGGATTGTACATCAGCAAGGAAGCCAGATTTCTCGGGACAGAATTCTCATTATGAAGGGTTCCCCTGTGCTTTCTGTACAACAGCCAAATCGGCAGGTGCTATTAAGAAAAAATGTGTTTGGGAACTCTTAAGGCGGGAAGGGCAACTTGTGATGGGAAGGGCAACAGGCGACCAAAATGCTGGAATCATTCAAACTGGAGGAAACTGATATGGTGCTGTGCCTCTGCCCACAAGACCTTTAAAAACCCATCCAGAAATAAAAAACAGCTACCCAACCTGGCCCTGCAAGGCATCAAAAAATGGCTCCGGTGCTTTTGAAGAAACAAAACGTACAGTTATTTAATGCTGAAGTGGAGGAATCTGGCCAACTTCCCTATCAGGGTGGTAACTGATTTGTAGGGGAGAACACACAGGTCTAGCAATGGTGCCAAGAACCCCACATCAAATAAAGAAAGATTTTCAGAGGTGGCTCTAATGATACCATTGCATTACGATGGCAAATAAATAGAACAGCACAGCTGTGTGCCATTTCCCATTTGTGCTACACATTGTTCTTCGACGGGGTTACCTTTGAACACACAGGATGCTATGAGCCCCACTTGGACTGTGTTATGGGTTAAAAGAACCTAGAGAAGACTCTCTATAGAAGCAATTTTGCTTTCAGAACTTCATCCCATTTCACAGCTGTGATTTCAAAGCTCGCCCTAGCCTCCTGGTGGTAAAATACACCTTTTAAAAAGGAAAATAGCTTAACATATATTTTATGTTCAGTCATTTCATACAATCTCAGAATGGTTTTCTTAAATAAATAAAAAAACCCCCGAAAACCTGGAGATACTGAAGAAGGAAGAGAGAGAGAGAAAAACAAAACAAAAGAAAATAAATCAGACCTGACGTTACAGATTTCTAGCTTTATCGTCACAACAATCTAGGAAGCCTCTGAGCCAAATGCTATGGAAACATGGAAGAGAAACCGCTGAACCTTCAACATGAGCATGCTCCGTGGATGTGCCGGCACAGAAAACGAGGAAGCACAGAAGCGCAGGAATCAATGTCTCACAATGGCTGCTGTTTCAACATTCCCTAACACAAGGATGATGATTTTTAAAAAGTAAAAAATATAACCATGGGCTTTTAAAGGTTTTACGTTTTTCTCCTCTCTGGACAGTGGTGGTGAAGATTCAACGTCTTATTTTGTTCCCTTCCTTGGTTATCACCGCTGCTTCCACACTTGCATCGAAGGGTTTGTCCAGTTTGCTGTTTCCAATGTCAAAAGAACAACCCTCTCCCCTCCCGCCCCCCCACCAGCAACAGCAGTTCTTCAGATGTGCGTGATGATCCCCTACCTCCCCACTTTCTCTCCCACCCACCTCCCCATGATTTCTTCTGAGCATGCCCAGTAGGAATGGTTCATAATAATACCAATCCACCTACAAGAGAAAAAAAAGGGGGGGGGGGGAGAGAAGGAGCCCACTGATCCAGCTCCTAAACTCCAAGGTCCTTCAGTTTGCTGGAAGAAGTAGGTGAGACTGGGTGTATATACTGCAGTGTGTGTGTTTTTGTGTGTGGCTTATGGGGCAAAATCGGGAAGAAACTTCTGCGACCAGCTCCCCCTGCTTTGCTTTCTTTCCGAAAGGCCCTCGCGAGAGACCACCGGCATCACTTTTGTCGTGTGGAGATACTGGTGTCCACTGTTACTTCTAGAAGGGTAATTTAAATACTCAGTTTTTGTTTTGCACAAGGTAGATTGGCTCCCGCGTCATAGGATGATGCAGCATCTGCAGAAGCGCTGTCTGCTGCCCCCCACAGATGGTGGTGGGGTCACGGGTGCGAAGTAGGCGTGGACTTTAATATTGGGTAAGTGGGTCTGAAAAGACAAACACATATATTTCCCCATTCAGAAAAAAAACCAGAAAGGTGGGGGAGAGCATGGGTTGCACACAGAAGGACGCTGGGCTCATGAGCTGCAAAGCAGATCTCCGTAAGGAACAGGGAGACATTTCAGGGAAGGTGTTGGTTTTCCCCTCATTCTTCCCACCCTTTTCCCCACCCTGTAACTGGCATATCAACATTTGCCAGTTTTCTTCCTAGCCCGCCACTATTCTGCTGGCCAGTGAAGGGAACCCCTTAATTCTATATAGGCTTCTAACATATTGTAGATTTGTAGGCCTCACTTAGGAAAACACAGGTGGCTGCCAAGAACTGAAAAACTCCCTGAACTCTGCATCCCTTTTTAAGCAGGCTCTTCGTTGATCTGCCTCTTCTTATTTCAGTCCCACAAGAGGCTGAGTATATCGTGTGCCCCCCCCCCCCCACTACACCAGAAAGAAATATATCATTTCTACGTTTAGGAAAAACCAAATTTCTTAGCTTAAATATTAGGAATGTCTGGATATATTTGTGGGTTTAGGCAAGGAGTTATAAAGGGCCACAGAAGCTGCAACACTTGACCTGCTCACTGGAAAGCACTCACTGGAAAGAGTGAATACTAAAGTTCTCTCATAATAGATGAGGGTGCACAGGAACTGAACAAAGTGGCTCGGAAAAGAGGCTACGTATTGTGAATGAGAGACAGACTTGACCTTCTCTAAGGTGGGGAATTTCCTGGTTGAAAGTTCCCAGTTGTCAATGCCCCCCCCCAACCCTGCAGATAATTCCCACATTGACACCACAGAGGGCTAAGTGTGAAGTTCTTTCTCACTCCCCTCAAAACAAACTTAAAACTTTGATGTACTAGCCAGCATGTCCTTAGTCTTAGCAGGGGGTAGGGAGGTAGTGTAGATTTAACATAAAACCTCACTGGGCTTCCCCCGGCATCATCTTCTGAAAGAAGTTCCTAGGCCCAGGAACTAGCAAAGCGTTCACTTGTGCCTACTTAAATAAATGCCTTTTTTTTACCCTGAGTCTCTTGATTCCAGCCCGTGAAATCTGTTGACAGTCGTACAACTCTATCCTCTCCAGGCTGTGGCAGCTCTTGAGGTGCTCCAAGGAGGCGTCTGTAATCAAAGGGCAGTTGTCCAGTTCAATCACCTCCAGGCGGTCGTGGGCGCAGGCACCGTTGCCCAGGTGGCGAATCCCATCGTCAGTGATCAGCTCACAGTGCGATAAGCTCTGCCGCCACAAAGGGAAGAAAGCGAAAGCAAAGGAGAAAGAAGCAGGCAGCATTTGCAAAGGTGTTATAATGAGGTCATTTCAAGATGGTGGAGCTACCCCAGCCTGGTAGCGCAGAACTTGATATATGCCTAAGTTATCTTCAGCTGAAGAAATCCTCCAGCAACATCTGGGACTGTTGGACCACAGTATTCCAAACCTCGGCTTACAGATTTGTTTGATTCATGGATGTTCTCCTCATCAGACGAGCCCCCAACCCCAGCAACCTATGATGTGCCAAGCTGCTGGGAAGAGCTTCTCTCTGAATCCCTGCTTCCTCATCCCTCTCCATTGCCTACTGCAGAGGTGGGGAACTTTCCCCACTCTCTCCTGAGGAACCTTCTGAGGGCCACATGGCCATGGAGGGTGGGGCCAGAGGCAAAAATGGGAGGAGCAGTGGATGTAAATGTTACCTTTGTACAGTAGGCTAGTTTCTGCACAAACTCATACACTCCTCTTTATCCTCCATCTAGACAAGCAAGAGGCAGCATTATTACACTTCAGGGACACATTTTAGTCAGGCACTTGGGGTGCAAAAGCAACGCCAGTGAGGTGTGTAGCCTAGGGAGAGACCCAAGGGCCAGACAGATAGGTCTGGAGGGCCACATTTGGCCCCCAGGCCCTAGGTTCCCCCTCCCCGGCCTACTGATTCTCCAAGTCACTCCAAGCTCACTTGCTTTGTGCTGTGTGTATATAGTTAGTTCTCTTCTAAACCTCCAATATACTACGCCTTCATTTAGCATTCACCTTTCCCTTCACACACACACACACACACACACACACACACATATCTAATCCGTGTTATTTGTATTGTAATAATGAAAAGTGTTTAATTAGTGGTCAAGGCACCTCAAATTATCTCACGAAACCTTGCAACAATCCTATTATTATGCATCTATATTGCAGATAGAGAGGGACAGAAGCCAAGAGATGGTGGTTTAGCTCAGGGTCACCTAGCAAATCCATAGCTGAGGGAGTGTTTTTTATTATTATTAACTAAAATTTAATACAGTGTCCACAAGAAAAAGAATAATAAACATAGCATTGAATTCATAGCGTCATTTTACATAATCTTAAAACATTAATGGTCAATGTAGGCTCTCCGCATACATGGTTGCAAAATTAGTGGGGAAAGTTTGCTATCTATTTCCCTTGCATATGAAAAGAGGGGGGGGGGTTCATTAAAGGTGTTTCTCTTTACAACACTTTTTGTGACCCTCCTAAGCCCTGTTAGTCGCTCTGAAATAGCCACATCCTAGATATTGTTGAACCATGTTTCAAGGGGTTAGCTGAGGCAGTATTTGAGATCAAGAAACTTTCTGGCTCGTATATCTTAGCTACCATGCTAGACCAGCTCTAAAAGCTGGGCCGTCTTGTTGACAAAGCTGCTGTCTTCTTCACAGATCCATTATGCCAATGACAGACTAGAAGGTAGAACACTCAGGAGTTGCTTCTTAAACAACCTGTTGCTTTCTTAATCACACTCACAACTTTGAGCTTTTTTAATGACCCAAAATCCTGCAGCTGAGAGAAAAGCACTAAATTTGAAACTCTGGCTCTACCACATTGTTTTGGGCAAGTCATTCTCAGTTCTTCTTCCTATCCAGATCCGTAAAGCTTAAACAACAGATGACCTATCTCACAGAGCTTTGCATACGAGCACATTACTTAGGGGTTCATGCATTTCAATACGCTGAATTCCACATCTCAGTGGACTACCTCATTTTCTTTTCCGACTTGGCAAATAATTTAGAAATGCAGTTAACAACGTGGTTAAAATCCATGATGGGGGCGGGGGCTCTTGAAGACTCACCAAAACCTGAAGCCGTGGACAATGTATGGAGAGCTGGATTAATGTGCTGTCTGTTATCTGGAAGAGATCAAAAAATACACACATTTCAGAAGGTATCACCTAGCCTTGTAGTAGTTCTTGGTCAGGACTAACACCAGAATAATGTCAAAGCTTGAGGTAGGCCTTCCAGATAAAGGCAAATGGCTGCTGGCAGAGTCAACTGTTTTCAGAAGGCTCCCGGAGTTTAAGAATCCCTAATATAGACATTCTGTCTCTCAACAAGTACATACAGAAGTTCTCAAACTGCGGCCCGCAAGCTCCATTCAGGAGGCCTGCAGAAAAATTTTATCTGTGTCTGGCCCTGCACTTCACTGATTTTTTTTTCTGATGGAGAGCAAAGCTGTTTTGACCAGGGATGGACTTTCAAATTGGCAAACAAGAACCTGGGGCCCCTGAAGGTCTCTGATTTTCATGATCACATTGGGATGATGGCACTGAAGAATTTTTAATTTTTTTTTACTTTGATTCATATTTAATTCAGAAGCACATCTATCACATTAGAAATGAAATCCCACAGTTATTCAAACATGAGTTGTGCATGTGCTTTGGTTCACAGATCCAAACAAAGTTCATTAAGTGATCCACTGAGACCTTCAGCAATTTTCAAGTAGTCTGAGGAAACAGAAGTTTGAGAATCGATAGGCTGGATGTTATGGGAGCCATATAGCTACTGCCAAAAGCAGCACCTCTGCACTACCTCTTCCTCTCTTCTCCTGTGACAATATGCAGTAAGCGAGGTCATTGCACTCCAGGTACCCCTCTTCTTGCATGCAACAGGCAATAAAGTAGAACAGGGAAACTTTGAGTACAATGTTGCCCTATGATACTTTAAAAAAAAATATTACTGGGCAGAGAGGAGGTGGCGGAGCTAGAGCAGCTGCCACTTATCTTACAGCAAGATTTTGTTCCACCAGATTTTATTACAAACTAAGGGGCTGTTTTCAACTAAGCAATATTATGAGTAGACCTGTTGAAATTAATGAACCTTAAGTTAGCCTTATAAATTAATTTCAATAGGTCTACTATGAGTGAGATTAGAATTCAATACCACTCTAAGTGGATAGGATTAGCAAGACTATATACTACTATGTCTCAATATTATGGTGACAGGAAGCTCAAGAACATCTTTTCCTTTTGTGGGGGGGGGGAGATGAGTGAGCAAGACCCTCACCAAAGCATTCTTGTGAAAATGCTTCCCTGCAGGTATGGATCAACAAAATTCCTTTCTGAGCATTATAGGAAGAGCACACAAAGAGGAAAAGCACAACTCACAAAACACTTCCTGCTTGTTGGAATGTGGATAAACAATCTCAAGCAAAGGCTTATCTTAACAAATTACAGCATTCTCTGAGTCATGGTCTACGTCCATGACATTCTGCACATGCATGAACCCCCACACCCACCCCTAAGAAATGGGATGAAGATATTTCATATACCTGAACACACTCTTCCAGGTCCATTTTTTCAAGCTCATGACAATTCTGGGGAGAATCAAAAACAAAGCAAAACACACACAAAATTAAGCATTCGTTTTTTCAAAAAAGCATGTATTGATTCTTCCTTCTGAACGCAAGCTAAGATGGCTATAGACTAGTCCTAATTACTTCAATGGAATCACTCCAATGGAAGCTGCTGGAGAAATGAGGCCAACAGGTGTCTTAAAAAGAAACATTCCATCCACGATCCGAGCCATGATCGCAAGAGGATCCAACTACATTACGGTGCTCTCCTTAGTGCTGGCCACTCTGGAGCAAGTTCTGCTTGGTAGAGAAAGTGCACTGTATTATCTTCCCCTCTCCCTGATTTGGCTCCAAAGCAATCCCAACTCTGTAGTTCAGAACAGATTATGCAGCTATGGAAATTATCTTATTTAAATGGCTTATTCTGCTCCCATCAACCAGATTTCTCAACGTAGTTTAACTCCAGACCAATCCCATTTTCACCAATGGGATTAGTCTGGGGAGTGTCACAATAACCTCTGCATTTAAGGTCTAGAACGGGGATAGGGATGCTTCAGCCCTACAGATGTTGTTGGACCACAACTCACACCATCCCTGACCGATGGACCTGCTGGCTGGAGCTGATGCGATTCCCCACCCATAAACTCAATGACGGGAGAGATAATGGAGATCAGAGGACAAGATGGTTTTGCAAGGGATGGAAGTAGGGAACGGCTGCCATGAGTTGGGAGAAGGGCATGGAAGCACAACTCCTTAAACAACAGAAAATAGAATCATAGAGTTGGAATAGACCACAAGGGCCATCGTTGTCCAACCCCCTGCCAAGCAGGAAACACCATCAGAGCACTCCTGACATATGGTTGTCAAGCCTCTGCTTAAAGACCTCCAAAGAAGGAGACTCCACCACACTCCTTGGCAGCAAATTCCACTGTCAAACAGCTCTTACTGTCAGGAAGTTCTTCCTAATGTTTAGGTGGAATCTTCTTTCTTGTAGTTTGGAAAGAAGATACATTGTTGCTTTGTCTTCCATTCAGCCCCAGCCAAGCTTTTAAGATGCTACCATAAAGAGGCGCGTGCTTTCAGACATCAGTCCTGCCAGGTTCTGGTGCTTATTGAACCTCCATTTCCATGGCTGTTCAATCCAGAACTTGGCTTCCATCCTCGCCCTTAGGTTCTCTCAGGGACAAACTGGCTATGGCAGTGGCAGTTACATATTTCTTTTCACATGCCCATCCCCATTCACTTATAAAGCCTTATATAGGGTATGCAGAAAAGGGCGCCAAATCAACACATCACCTCCTCTTAGTTCATTGCTCAAACCATTCTTCTCTTTTCCCAGCTTGCTTATGGTATTGAGCCCGGTATGGCATAGGGCATGAGGTGTTTAGCATCTGCCTTCTACAAGGAAGACACCACTCACTGCTTTAAGTCTATGAACAAGCAAACAAAAAGGATCAGATGCTCACCCGAGCCAGCGTGGTAAACCCCACATCAGTGAGCTGAGAACACCGAGCCACTTCCAATATTCTGCACAGAAAATAAAATACAGCAAATTAACCACTTGTGCTTTTCAGAAATCCATTTTCAGAAATCTCACAAACTTAGTGCCTGTGGAAAAGAAACCCCAAGACCACTAGTTTCAAAGTAGTTGAGGACATTTCACTTGATGGGCTCACGCTATATATCAGCAATCCTAACAACACACGTCGAAGGGATAAATACAGCTTAAATCCCCCAAGCTACACATTCCCCCCCCATTTTTATGATTCTTACACTTCCCATAATCGCTCCTGAAGACCTTAAATAGACAATTTCCCCCTCTTCTCTATTTCTGCTTGCCTGCCTGTCATATTTGACAAAACTCCTCCAGCTCATCCGTATTTACTCCAAACCCTGAACCCATCAAACCCTTGCAATCTCACTTTCCGATGATCAATGTCGCACAACTTTGTGGGAGTTAAATTGCTCGAAGCCCATCCCTATTGTCCTCTTGACCTAGCTCTGGGAAGGGAAGCTAGGATTATTAACAGTATTTTAGGCAACCTACGTCCATTAGTCTAATTTCAAAAGCTTTCTGTAAGCAATCAGTCCAGACCTCTGGGAAGAGTGATCTGTCCTTTCCCTGGCAGCCTGCTGGGCAGGGAGGAAGAAAGTGGGGGTTTCCTCCTCTACTTTTTGCTCTGACTCCACACACTATTTCAGCTTGGTTCATAGTGAGCATGTGGCTCCTGACAATTACCCATGAGGGATTTTGGCCCTTAACGGAAAAAAGTTTGCTTGCCCCTGTTTTAATAGTGGCAGATTTCATTCTGGGCAATGACATTTTTCACAACCTTGAACCTATGAGACAGATTGTGAGTATAAACAAATGAATTTTTCTATGACCCATCCTCTTCCACATAATATGCCAACCCTTTTCTGTGAGTTTTTGATTCCTCTGTTACCCATTTTTACCCAGCATACATCCCATGTTCACATGCCAACCTTGTATCCTCTCATGCAGCCCTCTAACCCAAAGCCTACTTACCTAAGCCTTGGACAGTTTTGCCCTAAAGCATTCAAGATGGCGTCGGTGATGTTGGAACAGCCAGAGGCGCACAGAGACTGTAACTTGTGGCACCCTCTACATATTGTAATGAGACCATCGTCTGTTATTTGCTACGGAAGGAGAGAAGGTAATCAAAGTCATTTGTAGTGTGCAGCAAGTTTTGGTCTGTTTCGCCTGGCGCATGAAACCCACAGGTCAAAGCGAACTATTGTTTAATGTGAATGAGCAGCATGCTGGTGCCCACTGCTCATAAATTCCTGCAGCATGCTGCAGACAAAACAATCTGCATGTTTGTCATGTTGTCCAAACCCAGGCTAAAGGTTGGTTTCCACCAAACAAACCACAAGCAGTCATTCAAGAACAAATTTTGGTACTGCTTATTACTTTGCAGGGTGGAAATCAACCATGAACCAGGGTTCAGAAGACAGGATAAGCCAGACTCTGGCAAGTTTTGCCCACAACGGGGCAGCAAAAGTTGTGGGGGAGGAGCGCAATAGGAACCAGAATGCTGCTCATTCCCATTAAACCACAGTTTGTTTTAAACTTGGGTTTGATATGACATTTGAACTGGGCTCCAGGGTGGGAGAAGCCTTCTGAGTCCTAAAATTACATCTTAAGTATTATTTGGTAAACTCATTTTAGCAAGTATCATGTGAAAAAGCAGGATGCCAATTGCACACAGGCTATCAAAATCTGTTCCTTTTTTGGGCTCAACATTCCATTTTTGGCACCACCACAAAATGGTTCAGGATATTTTCTCGCAGGACAAAAATGTACTTCCTCTTCCAACTTTTTAAAAATACACATACACAAAAAGTTAAATACAGAGACAAGAAAGCATTCCAACCCGACCAAAAGAATCTTTTCCAGCTTGTCCTGCAAACAAAATTTGAAACGCCTCCTGGGCAAGGGTGAATTCGGACCAGATAGATTTGTCATATTAAATGCTAGCACTAGGAGAGTTCTTTACTATATGCAGAAGGTATCCATTGTATGGTCTAGGGTGGTGATATGGTTGCCAATTTGAGATTTTAAAAATATCTGGTCAATGAGTGGAGTTGGCAAGCTCCTAGTGTTCTGAGGGTGGAGCCCAGTGGATTTAGTAAGGCCAGAGCAGAGTCAACAAGGTGCCCTCAATATGTTATTGGACTGTAACTTCCAGCGTGCTGGCAGAGCATGAGACTCTTAAATGGAAAGAGCTCTTTTTCAATATCCTTTATTCCCCCCACAGGGGAATATCACGGTTTTAGGAAACCTTCAGTGGCTTTGGGGCACCATGGAAATTCTAATAACATCTGTATGCCTAGCATACTAGGGGCATTGAATGTCTTGCTTAACATGTTTGGAAGCAAAGGGTCAAGAATGGCTATAGGCACAGAGACGCAAGCAACTACAAACACTTGCCCGTCCCCTCAGCTACTGACGATTTTTATAGCCAGATTTTCACACACATTCCCATCCACCACAGTAGGGATTTTGCCCCTATGAAATAAGATGAACATCAAGCTACCAGGACTGCAACTACTCCAAGCCAACAGGGAGAGGCATTACTTGGGGTGTGAGGGTCACTTTGCAGAGTTCATGGCCTCTGCATGTTAAGAAAAACAGGAGCAAATTTGGATTTGTGTGAACCAATTACTTACCAAGCAGGTCTGCAAATTCAAAGTCACCAGTTCAGGACAGTGTGCCCCAATGTATTTGAGAGCTTCATCCTCCAGCTAGAACAAAAGTGCAATAGGAGGGATGGAGGTAAGCAACTTGTTAAAGGAGTCAGCGTGAAGTCATATTTTGGGTTTTCTTTTCCAGGAATAAAATTACTGAAAATCTGGATTCCCAAAAGTCTTTGTTTTTATTTTAAAAAGAAAGGGCTAGTTTCTCATTCTCAATGACAGCTTAGAGCCCATATGGGTCTCTGGTATCTCATGTCACCATGGGACCCACAGCATCTAATAGGCTTTCAAAGCTGGCTACTGCAAAAACTCCCAGCATCAAGGCTGCCATGAAGGAGGGAAGAACAAGAGAAATATTCCATTTCCCCATTCTATACCCCCATGAGCACTACACCTTTGTGGCATTGTCGCCCGAGAATTTATTTGGCTGGGTTCTCAAAATACTTAGCTTCATTATGGAGGTGTTTGAAAATCTCATAGTGTAACCACATGGTTCTAGAATCAGAGTTTCTGAATTTTAAGGACTTAAGTGCCTTTAATAATAATAATAATTTTATTATTTAAACCCTGCCCATCTGGATGGCTTTCCCCAGCAACTCTGGGCAGCTTACAGTACATATAAAAAGATAGTAAAACGTCAAACATAACTACTTGTTGGTTTCACATAAATATGCTTTGTTTAAAAGAGAAAAAGAGGCTCTTTTGTTAAGAAAAAAAGAAAAAAAGGCAACACCCAAGTTATTTCTGCTACTAAAGATGCCACGGATGTCCTTGAATCATGGAGAACAGATGGCAAAACAACTGATAACAAGTGCCTTGCTTCCATCAATATTTTTCCCTTAAAGGGTAAAGGTAAAGGTACCCCTGCCCGAACGGGCCAGTCTTGACAGACTCTGGGGTTTGTGCGCCCATCTCACTCAAGAGGCCGGGGGCCAGCGCTGTCCGGAGACACTTCCGGGTCACGTGGCCAGCGTGACAAAGCTGCATCTGGCGAGCCAGCGCAGCACACGGAACGCCGTTTACCTTCCCGCTGGTAAGCGGTACCTATTTATCTACTTGCACCCGGGGGTGCTTTCGAACTGCTAAGTTGGCAGGCGCTGGGACCGAGCAGCGGGAGCGCACCCCGCCGCGGGGATTCGAACTGCCGACCTTTCGATCGGCAAGCCCTAGGCGCTGAGGCTTTAACCCACAGCGCCACCCGCATCCCCTCAATTTTTCCCTTGGCACTCCATTAAAAAGGGGAAAGGCTAAAGCTATTTTTAAAAAATATAATAATTTATAATTTATAAAATTATGGCTGCGTTTGCTAAACCTCTCCACTAGAACTTCTTTCTTTGACTCATATAGGTGCAACTATAAACTGAACATCCTTTATCCATGTGGATGCAGATGCAGATACAGATGTGGATGTATATCTCCTGAAGCTCCCGGATGCATATTTGATGCAGGTGAACATCCTCAATCAGAGGCCACAAGTTGTGTAACATGTGGCTGACTGCCCACAACTAAACCTGGATGGGGGCCTAGAAACATGCCTTATGCTACTCTATTACAATTCCAAGCTGCTCAAAGAGAGCCACAAAAATGTTTGCAAAAATCCAGTACAAGGAAACCTGAAACCATGACAGTGGAAAGCTCCTGTCCCGCAACTGCCTTGTGTCACAGCTATTTTATTATTTTGCCTGGGATTGCTAACGAGGCTGGGATTTTTCCTTTCCCTGTATGAGGTGCCACAACTAAGTCATGTGGCCCATCTCAAAGAACTGAAATTCTCTGAGATGGGCAAAGCACAAAGAACAATGGCCCTCAACTAGTTGAACCAGGTCCCACCCAAAGCTGAGATCAGAGGCCATCCTCCCCAGAACAGGATTCAACACACAACCTGATTTCCAATTCAGTTATCCAACTTACTATTTTTACTTTTTAAGCAATTTCTAATTTCAAGACAAAACTTGGAGCATATTTGGATGAAGGGTAGGACTGTGTTTCAGAATTTCAAATACAGTGGACACGAGAAATGCTCAGCTTTTCAGTACAGACACCCAGGTTTTTTTAAAAAAAGGTTGGCTTGGATGGCTTGGTCCTCTTCTAGTCCAACACCTTTAAAAATGACAAATATCCTAGAAGAGAAGTAACCAAAAGTTCCTATACTTAAAAGCCACATGCTATCGCCAGACAGCCAAGAACTGCACGAAGCACAGTGCTTCTGCTCTACTTTTCCTTTGTTCAAAAGTAATCTCACAGATTTCCTCCCTTCTTCTCTATCCTCAGAGAAACTCATGTAGTGCAAATTGCCATTATAACTCTTTTGGACAGGGTAAAATAAATAAAGGAATAAATAAAATTCAATCTCTCCTACTGTTCTCCCTCTTGCTTCCAATGTCACAATGTATGACCCACACTCAATTTGATTCTGCTCCAAGTTAAAACAAATGCACTTCAACTCAAGCTTTCTTGAAGCTGCTGTGTCCTCTCTGGAGACATACCTGCGTGCAGCCTTTAAGAAACAGAGCTTTGAGTCCACCGCAGCCTCTCACCAAAGCCTGGATGCCATCTTTTGTCACTTGGTCACACCATGATATATTGAGCTGCTCCAGTAGAGGGCATCCCTCACTTGAGAGGTGAGAAGGGGGCAGAAGGGAAAGGCAGACAGAGATGTTAACTCTTAAGGATAAAAAAATTCTTGCTTTGGAAACAAGGGAAATTCACTGCCTTGTTTTCCAGTAATAACACACTGAACTCTGCTCTCTGCCACAGCTTCAAGGATGACCACCAACTGAAAACTATAGCAGGAATTTGGTTAGCGCATGGTGCTGATAACGCCATGGTTGCTGGTTCAATCACCATATGGGACAGTTGCGTATTTCTCCATTGCAGGGGGCTGGACTAGATGATCCTCAGGGTCCTTTCCAGCTCTACAAGTCTATGAATAATGGGGGTAGGTGGTGACAGAAGCCATGTGGCAATACTGCAGGGAGAAAGGGAATGGGCTTGTTTGTATACCATGCACAAGGGCTACTGTATCAAAAGGACCTAAACAGGGCAGGGGCTAAGAAGGCACATACAGCAATGCCACAGCATGTCTCACTTCTGAATCAACAGCAAGGAAAGACCATTCCATCTCTTGGATGTCAGCCTTCTGTGGCTTCCGCACTACTAGCATTCTTGATCTCGCCTGGTCCACGACTAATTGGGAAGCTCGTTCTTTCCCTCTGACCCCATGGGACCAGAAAACAGCCCAAGCTTATACTGATTGTCATCTTATGCCCAGCCTTCCTGGAGTTCCCCAAGTCAGGCTAACTAAGAAAGAACAAGGTGTGCCTCTGCCGCACCCGCCCACCCCTGTTCCAATTCTGGTCAGTTGCTATACCACTGACACAGTGAGTTGGCCCAGAGCATGGTAAAATGAAGCAGGGGCTTCCATCACAAAGAAATGCGGTATTTTTAAATCAGGGTGGATAAGCTTTATGAAGAGCAACACTCACCTCAGTGCTTTGAGGGACAGGTTGGTTATTGAAGTGCAGGAAGCTAGATCAAGATGTCGGAGTTTGGAGCAGAACTTACTAAGGCTAGTACATGTCCTGGAAGAGAATAGGACACACATAGGTTCATTGCTCTGTCTTTTTTTTTTTTTTTAAGTAGAAGACGTTTAGTGATCATGTGCCTATATCAGAATGGGTCCCTCATTTTCATTGTAGTTGACTGAAATCTATTTCTTTAAAAGCACACGAAGATTCTCAATATTCTTCTTAATTTGGATTTTTCTTTTTAACTATATCATTGTTAAGACGACACAATGTTCTACTGTTTATATTAAAAATTGGGATATATAAAAATTTGTGTGTGGTAAATGAGAGAGATTAGATGCTCAGCACATCTGGCCCAGCCTAACCATGTGCCCTCCAAGCTTAGCCTCTGATCCCTTGCCTGTCCAATATACGCACAGGGGACCACTGCAGATTTGATGAAGGTGATGCAAAGGTAAGGAAGGGCTTGATGCACCAA
Source organism: Podarcis vaucheri (assembly GCF_965113315.1). NCBI lineage: Eukaryota > Metazoa > Chordata > Lepidosauria > Squamata > Lacertidae > Podarcis > Podarcis vaucheri. The sequence goes on from NC_138751.1 coordinate 28,935,622, forward strand.
GTTTAAGTTGGTGCTGCCCCCTACAGTGGGACAGGGGTCCCTTGGCAATTTGCCCTTTCTAGCTACCCATTCACAATAAGAACAGATATACTCTGACAGCATTTGAGCCACAAAACATGCAACCAAGAAAATGGGGGAAAGTGATTAAAAAGAGCTAAAGAAATGCCGTGGAGAGCTAAAATAAATGCCACTTACGCATCTGTAATCTTGGTGCAGCCATTCAAGTTCAACACTTCAATATTTCTGCAGTTCTGTGCAAATGTCCTTCATGACAGAAAAAAGTACAGTGCTTTTCAGGCTTTTAATGACATACATTTTAAATCAGTGGCACCTGACATTTAAAAGGTCTTACAAACCGAGGGGCAATTAAAGCAAATAATTGGGGTTGGTTTGTTTTTTTAAGTGATACTTTGAGAATATTTAGGGACGATATCCAGCTTAAAAAGAAAAGAGAAAACACCATTCACAATCTATTTCATGTGTTGGCTGTGATCAAGATGGTAATGTACATGTGGATCTCCCGCTGCCAACTACAGAAGACAAGGCTGTACATACATACCAGGGTGCTTTCATCAGTGTACACTAGCTGTAGCCTACAGGTGTGCAAGTGCCAGGCAGGTAAGTACATGCATCAGCTCCCCTTGCTGGATCTCCAAACCGCTTTCTAACATTGCTTGGAAAAAGGTCCAGCATAAAGAGAAACCCCAGTGCGCAGATGTTAAATGGTGGACTGGGACTGGGAGACCAGGGTTCAAATCCCTGTTCAGCAATGATGCTCATCAGGTGACCATGGGCCAGTCACTGTCCAGCCTACCCCACAGAGTTCTTGAGAGAATAAATTGGGGAAAGCCATGAACACCTAGGAGGGAGATGAAAACCTAACTGTTAACAACAACACCTCCTCCTCCTCCTCCTCCTCCTCTCTGAGCATCAGGAGGAGAGAAAGATTAAGTGTTTTATAGCTGTGCTGCCAACATTCTGCTCTCTTTCCTTGAAGGAGAATCTTTGCTGTCACCATGCAATGTACCAGAGAAAGTGTAATGCACACAGCTCGCATTTCAAGTAACAAAAATACCAGAACGCTATATCCTATTTTAATTCTTCACAGTCTTTATCTCATCATCCTTACAATAAGTGCCTGTGAAGGCACTTATGAAGTGAAGGCACTGTGAAGGCACAGATTATGGTAAGCCATAATCAATGGTTTACTGTGAACACAGAGGTGCCTCTTGCTTCATTCTTCCCTTTGTGCAGGGCTGGTGCAACAAACCACAATCCCAGGCTTAGAGCCCTGTCCAAACAAGCCACAATCCTTGGCCAGAGATCACGGGGATTGTTGCTTGAGCTCACACTAGGGAAGTAGGAGCAATCCCTGCACATTCACAGGCAAACCATTAACTATGCCTCAGTTTATAGACTATGGAACTTAACTTCTAGGTTAGATTCAGACAGCTGCCCAGTTCAGATGTCAGAGTCAAGTCACATTCTGATCATCAGAGATGTGCTGTGGGCTTGAGTAGTCTCTCCAGTTTTCTGATACCATGATACCCTGAGCTGGGGAGAGAAATGAGCAGAGGAGCCCTAGAACGTTCCTGACAGCCAAGCCATGATCAGGCTGTGGTGTCCGAACTACTACACCAGTGTGTATGGGGGATGTGTTTGGGTCTCCTGCATCTCACTTTTGATAGGTATAATTCCCTCCAAATCTGTTCTGGGAGGACTGGTGGTGCAGGCCTATTTCGAGCAGGTACCAAAGCCTTGTCAAGAAACCGAGGAAACCATTAGGCAGAACTTTGCCCTACTGTGGTGCTGCAAGAGAACATTTACTTCTAAATAATAACCACCATCACCTCAGAAAGGGGAGACACATCTACACATAACCGAGTGGCTGTGGAAGCACAGTGATCTCAATGCTGAAAACCAGGAAGAGCTCAACACCTTGAGAAACAGACAGACACTCTCTGAGCAAACCGAACTAGCAAGAGCAAACATATACACTCTCATGACTGGCTGGCAGGGAGGGCAAAATGAACAGGCCACTTTACCTAAGTGCCTGTAGTAGGTTATTAGCAACAGATTACTAGCAATATATAAAAATAATTAGCAGTTCACCTGTCAGTTAAGGGCCCTGAGCGGTCAAGCTGAGAAAGTGCCTCTGGTAGCAGAGCTCTGCAAAGCCCTGGGACAAGCTCAAGTCCTGTCCCATGATACTCAGTAAGTCCATGTCTTTCCAGAAGGTTTTGGAAGTGGTCTGGGCAACATGCATCTTGGATTGTTCTATACTACATTTCCATAGGACTTTAGAAGCAACGTGATCAGAAAAAGAAATAGAGGATGTTATAAGAAAACTAAAAGGGGGGGGGGAGCCCCAGGAGCAGATAGATTGGGAACCGAATATTGTAAAGTATTTAAAAATATATTGGTTTCTAAATTTAAAGTATTATACAATTCAGTAATAGAGGGTGAGAGGATCCCTCCATCGTGGGAACAATCAATAATTATCTTAATTCCAAAACCAGGAAAAGATTTGAAGGATCCAGGATCGTATAAGCCAATTTCCCTAATAAATCAAGATGCTAAAATATTGACCACAATACTGTGGTACCTCTGGATGTGAACGGGATCCGTTCCGGAGCCCCGTTCACATCCTGAAGCAAACGCAACTCGCATCTGCACGGGTTGCGTTTCGCCACTTCCGTGCATGCGCGTGACGTCATTTTGAGTGTCTGCACATGCGCAAACGCGAAAACCGGAAGTAATGCGCTTCGTTACTTCCAGGTTGCCGCGGAGCGAAACCTGATAACGCTGAACCCGAAGCTACTTCAACCCGAGGTATGACTGTAATGGCAAAAAAGATGACTAATTTTATTTATAAATAAAAACCAATGTGGCTTTGTGGAAGGAAGACAGATGTCTAGTTTAACAGGAAGAGCGTTGAATGAAATAGATATAATAAGAAATAAACTGAAAGCTGGTATAGTAGCATTGGATATTTTAAAGACTTTTAACTGTGTAGAATGGCTGGTGTTAAAAATGATTATAGAAAGCTTAGGATTTGGAGAACGATTTAAGGGATTAATCAATCAATTATATCTGAGGAACAAGGCATATGTCATAGTGAACGATAGTATAACAGAACAAATAACACTAGCCCAAGGTACAAGGCAAGGATGCCCCCTTTCCCCAATTTTACTTGTATTGGTCACTGAAACTCTGGCCAATGTAATTAGAGAAGGTGGAAATATAAAAGGAATATGCAATAATGGAAAAGAAAAAATAAACTTATTTGCAGATGATACATTGCTAATAATCGAAAATCTGTTGGAAAATAAGCAGGAATAGAGAAACATTTGGGGAAAAAATGGAGAAATAATAGGGTCGTGAATTAATTGGTTCAAATAAGAGATGTTGATATTTAACTATGATGAAGAGGAAAAATGAAAATTCTTGAAATAGATATCAAATTAAGAAATGTAATAAAGTACTTGAGAATAACAAGAAATTTTTAAAAAAATTAGAACAAGAGAATCTTAACAAATTAAAGAGGGAAATTAAGGGAAAGCTGGAGGAATATAAAAAAATTAAAGCTTTCATGGTTTGGAAGAATAGCGATAATTAAAATGAAAATTTTGTCAAGAATAATTTTTTTTATTTAGAATTTTACCAATTAACTCTGGAGACAGAGATAAAGTGTTGGCAAAGTATGATTAATAAATTTTGTGATGGGATAAGAAGCCTAGAAATAATAAAAGATGATGGTATAACCCCCAGAAAACAGGTAAAGTTATATTATATAGCATATCAATTAAGATATATCATAGATGTGATAACAGAACAAGGCGAGTTAGAATGGTTAGAGTGGTAGGAATGAGGGAGAAGTTCGTGAATATATTTTTTAGCTAACCAAATAGGCAATTGTGGCAGAATACTGAAAATCCCTTATTAGGACACTGACAAACTGGAACGTGTCCAGAGGAGGGCAACCAAAATGGGCAAAGGCCTGGAAACGATGCCTTATGAGGAACGGCTAAGGGAGCTGGGCATGTTTAGCCTGGAGAAGAGGAGGTTAAGGGGTGATATGATAGCCATGTTCAAATATATAAAAGGATGTCATATAGAGGAGGGAGAAAGGTTGTTTTCTGCTGCTCCAGAGAAGCGGACACGGAGCAATGGATCCAAACTACAAGAAAGAAGATTCCACCTAAACATTAGGAAGAACTTCCTGACAGTAAGAGCTGTTGGACAGTGGAATTTGCTGCCAAGGAGTGTGGTGGAGTCTCCTTCTTTGGAGGTCTTTAAGCAGAGGCTTGACAACCATATGTCAGGAGTGCTCTGATGGTGTTTCCTGCTTGGCAGGGGGTTGGACTCGATGGCCCTTGTGGTCTATTCCAACTCTATGATTCTATGATTCTATTAAGAAACATCATTGAGAGATGAGCAAAATATAAAGGAAAATTGATACCAGTAAATTCCCAACTAACTCCGGTAGCGAAGATAGAAGACTTCCCAGTAAATTTTTAAAAGGAAATTGAAAAAGAAGTGAAAGAGAAGAAAATACTTAAAATAAAGGCATGGGTGGAGAAAATGAGAAGAAAAGAACAAATAAGAGCAGCTCTAACAGGAAGTAAAATAACTTGGTTTAACTGTATACAACTGGAGCAATGGACAAAGAAGTGGTTATGAGAAAATAAGAGCTGCAAAGAATATACAATTTAAAAAAAATGATTATAAAAAAGGAGATAAAGAAGAAAATATAGTTATAAAAGTGATAATTAAGTGAAATTAGTAGAATATTAGTAGAAATGGAGGATCAACAAGATCAATTAAAAGGTGTGTGAGAAGGAGAAAACAGGGCAGATAAATAGTCAATGCTGGGGGTAAATATGGGAGAAACACAATTTGAAAATGTTGTCTACAAGGATAAAAGAAAATTATTATAAGTTAGTTTGGAGATGGTATTTAACACCGGTCAGATTTAATCAAATAAACAAGAAATATTCAGTGTTATGTTGGAGGGTATGCCAGGAAACCGGGACTTATGTTCACATATTGTGGTGGTGTAAATATGTACAATTATTTGGGAAAAGGGTGTTTAAGGAGATAATAGAAATCACTGGGTCCAGAGTAGCATGATTATCAATTTGCAATGGGGTGGAAGGTTCACAGGCTGTGAAGGACTTGCTCACAAATTTACTGAAAGCAGCACAAGCTATTATAGCTAGGAAGTGGAAGGGGCAAGGTGAATATAAAATAGAAGAATGGTTTAAAGAGGTGTGGGATATAGCTATTAATAATAAATTAACATGTACTATTAAGGTAAGATGGGGAATATGCAGGAGAAACAATTTTGAGGTGATATGTAGGGTTTTTGTAGAATTTGTATTGTTAAAACAGAAAGGGGTTAAACTATCACAAGAGGTGCTGAAATTCTGGGAGGGTGGATAGTTACAATGGAATGGTCTTAGGGGTGGGGTGCATATTATTATTCTTATTTATTTATTATCACTTTGTCAAAATAAATAAAAAAGCAGCAAAGTGAGACCAAATTTGCAGAGGCACTCAGAACACGGTGACTTGCTAGAGGTCTTTCACAGAGCAGTGACTAGCCTATAGGACAAGTGGCTATTCCTAGCAACTTAGACAAGCTACAGTAAGACTGAGTGAAGTTCCAATATATTCAAAGGTAAGGCCCTGATTATATGATATCTACAGTTGTGTGGATGCTGGCACCTGGTGGTTATTTACCATGCCTTCTAAGAGGTCAAGCTGTATGCCTTACAAGGAGTTGTTTGGAAGAAGCTATGGGACAGCAGCAGTGGGGCCACTCCAGACAGTGAAGAGGCCAGAGACCATCTTGGCTGTGAGTCCTGGAAGACCTGCTCCCTGCTTTGCAGGCCTTTCCCCACCTGGCCTGGGAGGGCAGGGCCCTGACTGACTCCAGCTACAAAAGCTGAGGCTGCGGTTGTTGGGGGATTGTTGTTGATGATGATGACGTTATTTTTTTGTATCTTTATTTTGGATCTGATGTGGAAATTATACAATTTGCTTGTGTACTTTTTGATATTTTGTTTATTGTTCATGGCTACTTTTGTTACGTCTGTAGTTATGTAATCTTTTATATGTTGTAAGCTGCATGAGCATGGTTTTAACTTTGGAAAGGCGGCATGCAAATAAAATGTTTTGATTGACTGATTGAAGAAGACCTAAATTAGAATGTGAACACAGGTTTCCTCAATCCAGACTCAGGGACTGAGTGTACGCTGCAACATTTCATTGCAGACACCCACTTCTGTTCTGTAATTCTGTTCAATGGACTGTGATCCAGCAACTGCAGAATCTACCAGGGGTGCCAACGTGAAAGTTGGTGGCTCATGAGGATAGGGATTTTCAGGAGAAAATGAAAAGGAAGTGTTTCTTGTCCTTACTCATATATTTTCCCACTACACTACACAGTGCTAAACAGCTCAGGTTTGGGGTTAGCTGCCAGCCATTAACCTGAATGCTTTATGCCATTTAGCTAAAAGTAGAATAGGTCAGAAGGGTGGAAAACAGAAAAGAGGACATGTTTTCTTTTCTCTCTTGAAACTTCTCCATATAAGAGAGGGATTTTCTCTTTTAACCTCATGGCACACATCCTTTCAATGGTAATCCCCAGTTCTAGGACACTATAAATTGTTATGGACTCAAGCAGGCAAATAATATGTTTCCCATACATTTCCTCATTATTTTCTTTCAACTGATGCTCTCAATGCTCTGTAGGACCTGAAAGTCACTCTTAATAGGTTCTTGTCAATTCATTTCAATTTTTAAAAATTCTTTTAATTTGTGAATTATGCAAGTATGCACAACCCCCGCTATTTCTGGTAGGCCCATTTTCTAAACCGATAGAAATGGGACCGCCTAAGTGTGATATCAATATAGGAGTCAATTATCTTGGAAATGCTATAACCTCATTTGAAAGTGGCTCACTGCCCCACCCTACATGTTCAGGTTCTCCGCTGGATAGAAAAATAAAATTATTTGTGCTTTTTCAGTGGCAAAGCACTTGACCTCTCTACCTTAATGCGTTGTCTCCCACACCTAGGCATCCACGAAGGCTCAGCTTTCGTAAGAAACCCCCACATCTTTTAGAAATATTCTCCACTACACGCCCCTGTAAAAAGACCAGGAAGAGAATTCGATTGATGTGACCTTCCAGAGTAATTAGCTTTGCTTAACTTTCCATGTGGTAAATAACTTTCTCAATTTTTTTAGTAAAAGCACCAACTCCCCCCCTGTTAACCCACTCCTCCCCTGGTTGATACCCTTTTTTTATCCAACCCTCAAATCCTCCTTAAATTTGTGTATTTAAATTCTGTACTCCAGAAACCTGCGTCCTGTAGAATGTCTAACATTTATATGTACTTGGCCCATAATAAGCTGAATCTAGGGCAAGGTCACACAATCCCTGTGTGCTGCTCAGATTCTTCTTTGCTAGTGGCAAATTGGTCATCTGAACCTATAGGCACAAATTATGATTTGACATGCCATCATTCAAGCCACATTCACGGTTGTTTGCTGCAATATACTCTTTTCCCAGTTTGCGCCTGCAAAAGACAGCCCACAGACAACTATTTTACTTAACAAAATATGAGCTGACAGGAGCCATCAGCATGACAGAAAACCATTAGCCAGCCGTGCATAGGGTCCTGTCACCGAGCCACAATAATATTATACTTGGAGAAGTTCAAAGAGCTGGTTTTCTGCACAAAAATCTAACTCGGACTGGCTCCCCATTACACAATTTGAGAACCCCTGGTATGAACAGTATAGCTTTAAAGCTCATGCCAGAAGTTCCTAAGTCATATCCGATGGCACGGATCTGACTGCCGCAATGGGAAATTTGACTACATGAGAAAATAGGGAGCTGCCTTATCCCAAATCAGACCATTGGTCCACCTAGGTCAGTACTGTCTACTCTACATGGACTGGCTGTGGCTCTCCAGGATTTCAGACAACCCTACTTGGGGTATTTCCCAGCCCTGCTTTGAGGTGCCGGGGTCTGAACCTGGGTCCTTCTGCATGCAGGGCAGATGTTCCACCATGAGCTGGGCTTCTTCCACTTGGAAGCCACTAATGCAGCTAAGAGCCCCAAGGAACCAGAACAGGTTCTTTCCACGGCAACGGTTATCACATAAAGAATAGATTTTGTGCAACTAGGAATGGACCAAAATATTTTGGTGCCTGAGGAAGGAAATCCAAATAGCAAACTTACCAAATGCTTGTTTGTTTGTTTTTTAACCCAAATGGTTTACAATCTGCTGCCCTTAGCAGTACTCCAAAAAGGCCACCACCCAAAATACGCTGTCTCACCCATCCTAATGGTGCATTATTCTTGCAAGCAGCCAATGAACTAATTGCCCAGATCTGCTAAATGGGAAGTTACCAACCCTAGATCTTTCCCCAGTAAAAATATTAACAAGTTAGGGATCCATGTCTTTGCACACAGGTGAGAGTTCACACATCCACAAACCTATGTGCATAAAATAAGTTAGCGCAGTTTCAGTATCTGAAATCCTGGAGCTAGAAACTAGAAATTAACAATCCTATCTCTGGGGAAAGATGCAAAAGATTACACAGTTTATTACTGATCTTACACAGTGCTGTAATTACAGTTTAACTAGAGAAATTGTTTCTGCACACCACTTAATTATACCTCTATGTCCCTCTGGAAATCAAACAGGTCAATGCGCTGCCAGTTGCTGCCATCCAGGGCCAGGACATTCCACGCCTGCAGTGAAAAGGGAGAAGACAGTGAAAAGAATGTAAAATGTGGGGAAATATGGCAGAAATATAAAGCAAAACTTGGGTCTAATTTAAACCGACACCAAAGCCGCTGGCCCTTAATGAGGTGCAGCTTCCAGTGGGATGCTTCTAGCAAACCTATGCGTGAAAGGCCCCAACGATGCACAAATGATTTTCAGTGTAGCAACAGAACTGCTGAGAGAATGCTTAAATCATTGTTTGTTCTGGTTGCCATTTCTTTCTCTTTAAAGAACCACAGACAGTTGGGTCTTCCACAATTCTGAAACATGCACACGTGGTGACTACACTCAAATGCTCAGGCTACGGTGTCATACTTTGCAGTGAACGACATGATTAAAAAAAGAGGTGACTGTATTGGCTGATGATGCCTTGGAATTTTCTATAGTTTCACACTAAAAAACAAAAGCTTTAAAGCACACATTTTAATGACTCACATATAACAAATGGAGTGTTATATTAAAGTAACTCTATTAACAAAAATAAAGTTCCCTAAAAAAGATCGGTAAGAGATGTACTTACATTTTCAAAATTACCCCTTGGCACTTTGCCATGTCATATATATTATTTTGCATTACCCACTGAGGAAGGTTAGAACAGAACAGGCAATGGAAGGGGGCATGGGAAAAAAAGGGAAGCAAAGAACTACAGAATGTGAGAGTCTTGCTGGATCAGATGGAAGGCCCACCTAATCCACATAGCTGCTATATACCTATAGCAGCTAATAAGACCCATGAATTGGTTTATTTTATTTTTTAAAAAAACCCATGGCAACCATAAGATAAAGATGCATTTTGTTAATTTTGACTGTCCAGACTACTAATTTCATTGGTGTTATTAGAGAGGAAGCAAAACATCTATCTACTCCACATCATACATAATTTAAAAAACTCAATTCGCCTCCCCAGCTGTCTTTTTTTACCCAAATAAAAAAATCCCAAGGGCATTAGTTCTTTCTTCGAAAGGAAGATGCTTTGAGTCCCTGAATATTTTGGGCTTTCCTTCTCCAGTGTTACAATATCCCTTTTGAGATGGGACAATCAGAATGAAGTATGGAAGATTCCCAGTGTGGAATTTGCTCACTCCACTGATGTTGCACATTGAGTTAACATTTCCATGGAGCTATCCACCACAACCTGAAGATCTATTTCCTGGACAGTCACAGACAGGTCAGAACCCATCAGGATTTTTTTGGCCAATGTGTAAGCATGTGCCAGTGCTTACTAATAACTATGTGCTGGAGAAACAAGCAACAAATGTGAATTTGCATGACCCACCTTCCTCATCACAGTGATCTCAGTGGTTTAGCTACAGCTTCAGCACTCTCTCCTTCAGAGTTTGAGCCTGAGCATCAGTTCCAGTCAGGCATTTAGTGACTGGGGCAAACTATGAGTTCATAATGTTCTTTTTTAAAAAATAAAATAAAAATGCAGGTTGGTACTTAATTATTTTGTTAACCTATGGATTATTATGTTTCCATAATAGCAGTCACATCTCCACCCAGAATTTTTATGATAAACAGATGCACACATATCCTACAGGAGAGAGGGGAGCATTAATCCCTGTATGCCCGACATTTTCCACAATCAAGAGAGACATGCCAGTGTTTGCGTCTGAGAGAGGTAACAGAAAAATAATTATATTTGACATAGGTTAGGGACCTTCCCTTTTGCTACAGTGATAACCTTTTACCCCATTATTCAGTATAGGGCAGTTGGCAGAAACATATAACATCTCTTTGTGATTCTCAATCCTAGGCTATTTGAAAATCTCAAAATAGTAAAACTCCACCCAGTTAGATTTGGCTGGTCGAAACTAAGACACACCTCAGCTGGTAATATTACAAGAAAAGAAAAGTATATATAAAAAAAGTGGGTGGGGAATACAACCTGTGGGGAGGATGTGCATTCTGTGTCTCTGCACTTGTACATACCACTTTTTACAGTTATGGCTTCTCCCAAAGAACCCTGGGTAGTTTGTAAATGGTGTTGAGAGTTGATAGGATGAAAAACTCCTATTCCCTTCATGGAGCTACAATTCCCAGAGTTCTTTGGGAAGAGGAATTGAATGTGAAACCACTATGACACCTGTAGCTCTGCGAGGGAAGAATAAGTTTTCAGCACCCTTGACAAACAAAAGTTGCCAGGAATCTTTGAGGGAAGCAATGATTGTTTAAAGTGGTATGCTTTAAATATATAGCGCAAATGGGGCCTCTGTTGAAATATCCCTTCAAGTTGACACTTTCTTGGCTCTGGGATATGATGACAAACTGGAGGTGCCCAAGAGACAAGCAATTAAAACCTTACCAGTACTAGTTTGCAAACATTCTTACCCTGGAGACCTGAGCGCAACGGCATAGCGTGACCACATCCAGGAAGGAGAATATTCTGTTAACAAACACATACATACAAATAACTAAACATTGGAACATGCACATGGGATTCTCCTCACAAATTGTTTAGCAACAATTGGTATATTTGGTCTTGCAGCCTGTTTCCAGTGCCTGGGCTCAGCCCTGAAAAATTAAAAGTGGAATAGGATTTAACATTTGACCAGTCAAAAAATATGTAGCAATTTGACTGCTCAAATACCTATAGCACTCATCTAATAGAACTGTAACAAAGATTGATTCTTGGAATAACAAACAGCAAATAATCAAATATGTGTTGTTTCTCTATTAGGGTTAATTCCTTATTATATGACAACTGGAATTAAGAGATACACTTACTACAAACAGCAAAATCAGTTTACTGTTTAAAATAATGGCAATGAATTCTATCACACTACTTCACACATTATAAATGTCTAATAGCAATATTTATGAGCTCAAGCAATCCTTGTCAATACTGACACGTTTTGTTAAAAATGCAGTTAAATAAAAAAAAAAGCAAAGTAAAACTAATAAAAAAGCTAGGAGCATGAATACCACATAGCAAGAATAAAACACAGGTTTTAAATGTGGTTGGGCATGAGAAAAGAGGCAGACAGAGATATGATGTACTCAGACACTTGCAGGACTCTTGCCTTTATTACTGAACGGCACTAGGATGCAATTAAAATGTAGGCCGTCTTTGTGCAACACTTGACTGTACTGACTTTTCAGCAGGCACTGCCCATCCATTTTCAAATGCATCTTCTCTGTTTAAGGGCTAGCCATTCTTAGAATTGAAAGTGGAAAAATCTCAGGAAACTGAACCCATTTTGCACCTTTTCTGTGCTCCTGAAGAGTTATGGCACACAAACGGCCCTTCCTTTAATCTCTTAATACGCTACGCAGCATTTACGATACAGACCACAACTGCAACACGTTGGTAACACCACTTCCTTTTGAATGCATTCCTTTTTTCTGGGATTTATATCCCCTTCTTCTCTCCCTAAATGTACCTGAATACTAGAAATCTATCCTATACCCAATTCCTCAGAAAAGCTTCAACAAGTATGAAAATCGAGAAACAACAAGGATGCTCTAGTCATTAATTTAAATGCATCTGTGTGCTCTCAGGCAGTTTATGATAGGGTTCATTTGCGTTGTATCTCCAGGGATGGGCATGGATCTCTTTGCGTTAAGAAACCTATGCAAACTTTCCAAGGATATTTCAAGGACTAAAAACAGCACTGAAAGCTGCCTAAAAGCTCAGTAGGAATGCTCTTCTAGCCAAGCCAGAGCAGCTTAGAGACTCTGCAGGCATTGTTTAGTTACACACCCCAGAGCTGCAATGAACTGATGATGATGCAGCTTCTTCTTGCCAACAGTGAGGTTGGAATTCCTCAGAGCATTCCTCAGTCGGGGCTAGAACAGGATCCCACAACTCCATACTCCATGAACCTGGCAAAACCATTGTGCATTTGCATGATTCTTTTTGTGCCCTCCCTCCAAATTATTTCTGCTCACTCTTTCTGTAAAGCAGAAAACACTTCACATCACTAGGAAGCTAGTCAAGGGGAAGGGCAGCGATGAGAATCACAAAGATACAAAAAAGAAGATAATCATGTATTTTACTGGATCACCACCTTGATGTGAAATACATGCAAGTTTTTGATTTACACAGACTACATCAGGATGAATGAAGTGGTTAGGAAAGGGTGGGAAGATGTTCTAGAAACTGGCTTAACCCTGGGCATGAATATTATCTAGAAGAAATGAAAGATCTTTTTACTGAGGTACAGTCATGTTCGTTTTTAATATTTATACACCAAAGAACTTGGACTCTACACACTGGGGGGGATGGGACATATCCACTCCTTTGTCCCATTATCATCATCTAGACTGGGAGTACTCTACTGCATATATAAACTGTGTGTTTCCAAACCAGAGCACAATAGGCCCTATCCGACAGTTTTCCCCTTTCCCAGTATGCAGAAACCTCCCCACTGCCATATATAGCAATCTTGGAGGAGGGTTAGACTTGGCAGGATGCGTGTCACGAGGTTTTAAAACTCAGCTCTCTATGAACCTTTCTTTACTTCTCACTCTTCAGAAATTTCCTCTCCATGCATTTATATGCAACAAAGCATGCAGGCATTATAACACAACATGGGAAGGTTTTAGGATTGTGAGAAAGAAAGCAAAGATGATGAATTTTTGTAATGTGGATAAGTCCTTCACTGCAGTTCCTCAAATGTGAAAGTGCTTTACTGGGTTCCCACCAGAGCTCAAGAATGAGTGCCTCTACAAATGTTGCTAGACATTTTAATGTGAGATAAACTGTGGTTGCTAAGGAGCAGATTTTTAACAGGTGGCCAGTAAATTTAAATAATAATAATAATAATAATTATTATTTATACCCCGCCCATCTGGCTGGGTTTCCCCAACTACTCTGGCGGCTTCCAACAAAATATTAAAATACAATAGTCCGTCAAACATTAAAAACTTCCCTAAACAGGGCTGCATTCAGATGTCTTCTAAAGTTTGGTAGTTGTTTTTCTCTTTGACATCTGGTGGGAGGGCGTTCCACAGGGCGGGTGCCACTACCGAGAAGGCCCTCTGCCTGGTTCCCTGTAACTTGACTTCTCACAGTGAGGGAACCGGCAGAAGGCCCTTGGCACTGGACTTTTATCATATTATTGCAAGCAAATATTGGGCCAGAGCAGGTTGTAAAGCCCCCAAACACAATGGTATATATTGTTTAATAAAACCTTCAGGGAGAAATTTAGTTTAAAAATCAAATGCTAAGAATGTACCACTACCACCCCAACTACTGCCAAAAAACCCTAGATTTCTATTTGGGTAGTGGCTTCTTCTAAACCATGTTGATCTATAAAAACCACCAATGAGAGCTAATTTTGAAAGGTGCAAGCATTTAATCATACCTACATTTCACTGAGATATAGAGTGGTACCTTGGTTTAAGAACAGCTTAGTTTATGAACAACTTCAATTAAGAACGCTGCAAACCCGTAAGTAGGTGTTTTGGTTTGTGGACTTTGCCTTGGAAGCAGAACATGTTGAGTGTGTTCCATTTGTAAACTAAGTCCCCCGCTGCTATGGGAAAGCACGCCTTGGTTTAAAAACGCTTTGGTTTAAGAATGGACTTCTGGAACGGATTAAGTTAGTAAATCAAGGTACCACTGTATAGCAATCTGTTCTAAGAGAAGGTCCACCTCTATGTTGGCTTTGTGTGCTTGTGTGATCTCCCATCAGCAACACAAAGGCCACCTTGCCAATAGCCATTTGCTCAGCTCTGCTTTTTAAGAGTAATACGATTTCAGTCCCTTGCATGTTTAATTAACCTTCTGACCTCTGTTGCTTAATGCCTCTACTTAAATAGCTCACTTTAGGGGAGGGTGGAATATACTACAGTAAGTAGGAGAGAGAGGGACTGATCAGCTCAGCTCCAAAGTAGCCCCAAGCCACAGTAGCGAGGGAGGAAGTATGATTACTGATTTATAATTTCTTTTTTATACCGCTTAATAAAAAATCTCTATGCAGTTTACAAGAAAAACACACTAACACAAAAAATGCAAGCATTATTCCATAAAATTACCCCCAAAACTTGCAAGAAAGCACTAAATGGAAAGAACCAGCATAACATCATACTAGACATCTGACAGTTTCAAGTGGTTTTTCCATTAGTTTACACTGGGGCTTTTATTGTATTGGGTAATTGTTTTATGATAATTATATAGTATTTAAACTTTTAGCATATTATTTAGCCTTATTCACTGTGTATGTACTGGAGTTTTATATTGGAGTCTTATTTCTTAAGTTTTCAAGACCAACAATTGAATTTGTGGTTGTTGTTGATTATCTGAGGATAATTTAGTGTTGCATTTCTGGGTTTATATGCTATCCAACAACATGTCCTCACTACAATTACTTCTACAGCTACTATGGGTAACATATATCATCCGCTGGTATCATTAAGGTGAAATTATGTACTAGGCTGATCATGTTTATTCCACGAGGATACATGTCACCAGAGAGGTTTATATAGAAAATTTACATGTTGCACGAGGGACCTGGGTGTAATTGTTAGGAGGACACCAGCCATGTTTCTGAAGTAGCTGGGAAGGGAGAAGAGTTCAGGGATTGTTATTTTTTAAAATATTGTCATACGTTGTGTGTCTTTGTTTCTCAATTTGATCCTTTGTACGTACTGTGGTATTTTATGCACTGTGAGATGGTTATTTTTATTTATTATACTTTAGAAATTATTCAATGGAATTGCTAAGGGTGAATTTTTGTTTAATTCTTATTTGCTGGTATTTTGAGAGTTAATTTTACTGTGTACTATTATATTCTAATGTATTATTGAATATTACTTTATTTGATATTTTTATTGTAAAGTCAAGTTTTTATCATGACTTTTTTGTATTGGATCTGATTATTATAAGGTGTGTGATCTTTGCTGTATACTTGGTTGTTGCAAATCCACCTTGTGCATAGTAATATAGAAAGGTGCTCTACAAATTAAAAGTGAAATGGAACGGAATGAAATGAAGGCAGTGTGGAAACCAGGCCTTACCGTTAGCTAAATACTACAGTTAAATGGGGAGGCCTTTTTTAAAAGGCCTCTAAGTCTAATGTTTGGGGCACTGTAGCAGTTGTAGAATTGTTGCTGAGCAACTAGATGTGTCTCAACCTGCTGTGTTCCAGACCACAGCTTCAAGAGACGTATATGAAGGTCAAAGTTGAGGTAAGAGCTCACACTTTCTCTCCAATAGCTCTAGATGTCACAGTAATCTTTTTGTCTTTACCCAAGGGTAGAATCCAAAGGGGGAGAAAAGCAAAAGTTGCATCCCAACTATCACTGGCTGATGAAGGGACTTATTTTATTGGACAAGCACTTTCTAGTCCTAATTTTGTATATTTAAAGGAGGGGGAAAATAATTTCTGGGACTGCTAGCCAAACCACAAAGAGCTGCAGAAACGTTCCATAAACCCTTGGTGTGTGCAAATACTTGCCCATTCAAAATGAGCAATTTTACAAGCTGTCATAACTACAGCAACCCAGTAAAGGGAAGCTACAAACCCCTCAAAAATAAAGAACATATTAACTGAAACTAAAAATGGAAAAAGCAAAAACACCCTTGCCTGGAATTCAAAGAAATCAAGGGACTTTCCCAGTTTCCTGTTCTGATTCTTACACCTCCTTATATCCTGCATTGGAGACAGAACGCTCTCCAAAGTTCCTGTCAGTTTTGAAAACTGCTTCTTGGGCATTGCAGGGAGCCACAATAGGAAAAACAGAGCCCAAGGGACAACTATACAGGCAGAAGCTCTTCATAGGGTGCATTGGATCATACGTTTGAAACCAAGAGCACTGAACTTTCTAGCAATGACAACATAATGCTGTAGATCTTTGTGTGAGAACGGGAATCTTGGGGGGCAGGCAAATTTTGAATGCTATTCTTTTGAAACAAACAGTCTTAGTGAGCGAATGGGCAGTAAAATGGTAAATGGAATTCAGTGTAAACAAGCGTAAAGCGATGCATGTAGGGGCAAAAGAAATAATAATCTACAGAAATAATAATATACAGTGATGTGGGGGGTTGAACTGGTGGTGACTGACAAGGAACGAGACCTTGGGGTAGTAGTGGATAGCTCAATGAACATGTTGTCCCACAGTATAACACGTCTTAAGTATCTGCCTAGCCTTTCCTTGGACTGACCTGTTTTAATATCACTGCTATATATTCACTTTTGCTCACCACATTCACAAATGGGAATGGCTCCCTCTTCTTTCTCCTATGCAAATATAGCTTCCCAGCCATCTCCAAAAACCAATCCTCCAGAGATACAATCAGGTTGAGTTTAAACAACAAATACTTAAGCAACAACAGAAAAACCAGCCTTTAAGGCCAAGGGCAAACAGACACAAAAATAGGATTTCCCTGAAAACTGGAGCAGTCACCAACCCCTCTTGTCCCTCTAACTGGGAACTCCAAACCCACCCAAGCTGCCCTGTTACTGATAGGTATGTGAAGGCAGGCAAAAATTAATTGAGGGCTACGTTATTGCAATTTTCCACAAGGCTAGATTAAACAAAAAGCTTTCACACAAGAATAAGAAGTGACAAAAATCATCACTATAGAAAAGTGCTGCATGGCTTGAAGAAGTGCCTACGGTAAGGGAGCAGGAACCATCACAACATGATCTCTTATGCAGGGATGGATGCCACTGTTCAGGCTTAAGCTCTGGCCTACATTTAATGGACTGACAACACAGTTGTCCTCTAGTTCTCAGGTTTGCTGGAAAGCAAACAGGTTCCAGATCCGTTCAAATACTAGCACCATAACTCATCAAATGTTATGATATTGTGTTTCCTTCTTTACCACTGCACATTTATGTGGCTGCCATCTGTGTTGAGTGTGTGTGTGTGCAAAAGAGTTAGAGCGAGAAAAAACAGTGTTGGCATGGTACTCCTGTCCCCTATTTTCCTCCCTTGTGTTGCCAGAGCATGATGAAGTGGCAGCAGAAAGGGCAAACAAACCTCCAGTGTCAGACACAATGTAGGAATCCCAGTGCAAAGTCATCATGATTAGAAGCCAACCTGTTGTCCACACTACTGCAACTCAATGGGAGAAAAATAATGCTTTTCACTCAACACCCCCGTACATGAGACGTTCTTTGGAATGAAGGAATGAGGGAACAAGAACTTACACAGCAGGGCTGTATGAAAACACACCAGCCTTTGTCTGACAGAAACTGATGCCCATTTATAAGCCTGTCCCCTTGATAAGACTCCCTTTCAAAGGCTGCCCTGCCAATGTGCATTAATGAATTTTCGCAGTATGCACAACAGAAAGTTTCCAGTTCTCAAAACTCTTGCTTATGGTTTAACTTTTTATAAACTCAATCCTCCTCGTTTGTTCCCAAGAGCAAAGTTTGGCAGAACCCTGAATGCAGAACTCAGCTTCTCAGGAGGAATTCCAGAAAGACTGCCGTATTAATCTGCTGCTAAATAAATAAATAAGAAGTGGCTTGCAATACCTCCAAAATTAATCATTTTATTGTGGCAAAGCTTTCATAAGCAACAGCTTGCTTCTATACGCATTCCTTAGATGTAAAGAGGTCTCCGGGCTTATCTACATTTTGCCTTTAAGGGAAGCATCATTCCGTGGCAACTCCATGTAATCTCGAGTATGCAGCTTTCCATAGTAACTCTGCCAACTGCATGAAGGATTTATATGAGAGCTAGACTACAGCAGAGTAGTGGACTTTGATTTGGGTTCAAGTCTCTGCTCTCAGTGTATGCAGCCTTATAGAGTTGTGAGGCTAAAACAGGATAACTCATGTGCTGATTATTTTTAAGGAGTCAGTTATACAGTGGTACCCCGCAAGACGAATGCCTCGCAAGACGGGAAACCCGCAAGACGAAAGGGTTTTCTGTTTTGGAGGCGCTTCGCAAGACAAATTTCCCTATGGGCTTGCTTCACAAGACGAAAGCCCATAGGGAAATCTCCGGGGACCTCTTTTAAATGCTGGTGGTGGGGAGCAAAGCCTTTCCCCCCCTCCGGCCTTCAGAAGAGGTCCAGGAAGGCCGGCGGGGGCCGAAAGGCTTTGCTCCCCACCGCCAGCATTTTAAAAGCAGTCCGGGATAGCAGGGAAGCGCTTCCCGCTATCGCGGACAGCTTTTGAAGGCAGGCGGGGGGGGGAAGACTTTCGCCCCCCGCCCGCCTTCAGAAGAGGTCCAGGACCTCTTCTGAAGGCGGGCGGGGGGCGAAAGTCTTTGCTCCCCCCTGCCTGCCTTCCCGGGAGCTTTTACATCGCCCTGGACAGCGGAGAAGTCCTCCGCTGTCCCGGGCGATTTTAAAATGCCGCCCGCCAGCATTTTAAGATCGCCCCAGACAGCGGAGAAGTCCTCTGCTGTCCCGGGGTTTTTTAAAATGCTGGGGGTGGGAAGAAAAGCCCTTGTCCGTCCCCCCAGCCTTCAGAAGAGGTCGGGGGACAGACTGTCCCCGGACCTGGTCTGAAGGCGGTTTCCATAGGAACACATTAATTGATTTTCAATGCATTCCTATGGGAAACTGTGCATTGCAAGACGAAAAACTCGCAAGAAGAAAAAACTTGCGGAACGAATTAATTTCGTCTTGCGAGGCACCACTGTACCCCTGAATATCTGATTGTAAAGAAATTCAATGAACATTTTTCAGGACGATTCTAAAACACATTAAGTTAACAACTAAAATTTAACCACACAATTAGGCTACGAAGGATATAATCAGGTTAGTCTCAATTGTCCCTACCTTCCCCAACTGCAAGCAAATGGCTTGCTAGTGTGAAAACTCAGGTAACTGTTGACCCTATGGCCATACCAAAGTGTTTGGTAAAACAGAGCACATCAATAACCTCATAACACAAAGCTGGGCAAGTAATATACAAATACATGAGCAAATGGGGGTGTTTTTGTGGGGCCTGCAAGACCAAAACCTCTGTGATCAGTATGCAGATTAACAAACATCCAGTAATGGAAATATATGAAAATACAGTTTATTATTTATATCTGAAGAGCTTCAGGCAAGTTACAATACTTAGCAAATCCTCAAAGCAACTATGTGAAGATTCAGCTCAGTGTGTGATTTGCTGAAGGCTAGTCTGATATGCTTCACTGCTAAGTTGATCTTCCATATCCAAAATAAACAAACCTTCTATCCCCCTGATCCGCAATGTGGGCTAAAGTTCAAGAAACCAGAGATAACTTTAATCACCTAAAGTTTTTGTACACTGTACTAGAAGTGATGTTGGAAAAATGTTTGAAATTCCCAGAAACCAGCTCCAAAAGTCTGGGAGACATAATCCAATATTTAAGAAAGAAATAATCAGTAAGCAAGCTTTAGGTATTGACTATTCTGCTAGATGGAGAGAAAGGCCAAGTGATGCTATCTAACAGCCAGTATATGATGTCACAACCTTTAAAACGAGCTGTAACAATGTAAAGCAGCCTATCGCTGATCTACCATGTCTGTAACCTGAGCTAACTGGAATGGCAAGTTTCTTTTACCGGTTCTTTTATCTCACGTTTAACATTAGAGTCCACCACTTTACACTTAAGCAGGTACTTGCTACTGCTCACTGGTATGCACACATACAAGCCACCTTAAAAAAACTGCTGACATTTAGTCGGCAAAGAGGCAGGTAAAACTGGTACAATCTGCAAGCCTGATGAAAGATTAGACAGGTTGGAGTCACAAGATGGTAGGTTGAACATAGGAAATATATAGCTGTCCCTTTACTATTTTCACACTTTCATAAGCAATATAGTATCTGTCTCTGACTTGATAGAATCAAATTTTAGACAGTAGAATAGAGCATACAATCCATAAATCAAGATTTGAGAGACTGACTCAACTCCTCCTATCAGTTCACACGTAGTTCATGATTTTTGAAAAGGAGAATTATAGGATGAGTGAATAACATCCACTAGGAAGTATGAAAACAGCACGAATGTATGTTAATTCAATCGTTTTAGAATATGCCAATATGCCACAGCTCTGCATCTTTACAATGGATTTCCAGTGTCAACTTTAATAGCAAATGTTTCCCATCCCTCCTCTATTTGCATTATGTTTCCCATCCCTCCTCTATTTGCATTACCAAGAGCTAACAAAATATTATATACCACTAATAAACATTTTTTTTTGTTTCCTCTTTAGGCTATGCGTATTCTTAATTCTTGAGTTTATTTGTGTGACATCTTCAGGTACCTTGTATGTGCGGCAGAAGAGACACGTTTAACAATAGTTCCAACTAGGGATGCTTGAGGAATCCCATATTTATGAATTCTGATATGAACTGACACCTCCCAGACTAATGTGCAGTTCAGATTTAGTTCCAACAGTTTTTACGCTCACTTTCCTAATGTTCCAATGTTGTCCTTAGCTCTAAAAATGTGCCAGTATTTGTTAGAATGTGCATTGTGCAAGAAAATGCATTTAGGAATGAGTGTTTTGAGAGATGCAAATTTTCATGCAGCTCTTTAAAAAAAAAATGCAGGTCAATGTGGAAACTGGACAGAAGCAACTGACAAGTGAATACATGTGAAGCGTCACAGACTGGAAACAGATTGACTAGTCCATTTGTAGTTCCAACAGTAAACCAGTGGTCAAGTTCTAGCTTCAACACAAGTTTATTATTAACAACTGTATCTAACTGCTAGCAATCAAATCTAATAAAACTTCAGAAGATAAAGCCAGGGTGTAAATCTTTAAAATTACATTCACGTCAAACTCTCAGTCAACCAGTTATTACTGGCTACAAACCACTAAAGGATGGTCAGGAACTTAAAAACCACAACACTTTAATATTAACCATCCTGAATGGCTGGAAAACGATCCCCCTTGCATTTGGAAGCCAATGGCAGTGGCATAAAAATCTATAAAGTTTGTTTTAATTTCCTCATTCAAATTTTGAGCTGCGAGTTGGCTCAAACTGAAGCACCTTGACCACAGTTGCTCTCTTTGGGAATCTAAAGCAGATTAGCAGTCATGCTGCCTTTCTTTTTAGGAGTCTACTTGTTTCTAATACACTGTTGCATTTTGGTAAATAGATTAATTACAAAGACCCCATAGTCTCCTGTGCTTTTTTCAGCCAAAGAAAACCAAACCACATAGTACTGTCCCTGAACTACTCATTGCCTAAGGAAGCGGTAGTGGCAAGGCACATACCTTATTTAGGTTCCTAATACCTGTTGATTCTGCACAGCATAACCACACTCAGTAAAACTAGCCTGACTGACAGATTAAGAGATTTGGGAGATGTTTGCATAATTCTGCACCACCTTCAGAATTTGTTGAATTTACGGATTTTATTGACTTACAGTCAACTATGGTCTCTGCTCACTCAGCTATTACCAAAACTCCTAGACTTGCACAAGCCAAAAGGCGACTTACCGAAGCAGCAGTTCTTTGGGAAGTTTTTTGTTGATTGCAGCCTCATCACTGTTTGAGAACATCTGCAATAGAGAAAGCAACAACATGCATTTACCCTGTTGTGTGGATCATTATCTCTTACAAACTTGGGGGAGCATGGCAACTTCATAAGGGAAAGCTATTTTTGAGGCAATCTGAAAAGGTGGCATTTGAAGAAGACATAGTGCCTTGCATGTTTATTTTAAAAGGCTGGCATTAAAATATAGTGCCACTCACACTGAACATTTAGGGTTGTGTTGAATTCTAATTGAACTAGCCTGAATAATATGGCAGTTTATTTTGTTTTCTCAGTAACAGGCCATACACCATATGCCCCCCCCAACCCCTAGGTGTTTACCTTTTCCTGCTGGATTATGTGGATGTGCAACAGCTAGATACAGACTGAAAAGAATGGATCAGAATTCCAAATACAGTTCCCCCTTTATTAATTAGGCAAAAAGGTTCTAATCCCCTAAAATAATTTCCCTGTTTCAGATTGAACCTTGATCCTGGGGCATATTTGCTTTCTCAAAAGTGTACGTCTTGGATCACTTGCTTGAGTCATTTCCTCTGAAAATGCCTTGGTGTGCTGCTTGTTTGTTTGTCCCCTGTCTATTAATGGAGCACTCTCTTATAACAGAGCTATAACAGACCTTGAGGTAGAGAGATGTACTTCTAGATACAAGAAGTCATTTATCTCCAAGTCGCATCACTTGCTCATCTAGTAGGCAAGGGTAACCCTAACATATCAGCTGTTTATTATTGTTATAATTTATTTAATGTCTGTGTCACCTAACAAGTGTGACTCACAATAAAAGCAAAAACCTACAATGCCACAAATACAATTCGTTGGGGTTTGTTTTTTTAATAAAAAAATACACCAACACAATAAAGGAGACATCAACAACAAAGTACCATTTTAAACAGAAAAAACTAAATAGACACAGACCCCTCAATCGGCAAATAATAACCCCAAATTAACAGTAGTAATCCACCAACATTTGTCAAACTGAGCTCTTCAGGATTTCATATCATAAACCATTTCTCAGAGCATATGGTATAGTAAATCATGCTGAAGCTAAACAGGTCTGGGTCTGGTCAGTGCCTGGATGGAAAAATGTCTGGGAACCCTATGTACACTTCTTTGTATTCCAATATGGAAGAATGGCGATATATAAATAGGAATGCAGGAAATTGTGTAGTCACTATAGTGGAGGGGAGCTGGCTGATGGTAAACTCAGTGTGGGCTATTTCTTTGGCATTTGGACTTTGCACTCCAAAGATGGAAAGTTGGCATAACCAGTGGAAGTTTGCTGGGCATACATCAGCTAACGTGTTTCTCTCAGCATCTGTATCCCCATCAGTACCACATTCACGAACACTCTTCCCTTGGAGAAGCCACAGCAGGCATACAATTCAACAGTTCAGATTTCTACACAAAGAGGAAGGTATGCAAACAGGGCCAAGAACTGAAGTAGTGGGCCAGCTTGTATGACTTCACCAGTCATAGAAATCAGGATTTTTAAAAATCCATGTGTAGTATGTATTAAGATTTCAGCTGGCATGTAAAAGACACAACCTGGCTTGAGAGAGCAGGGGAACAAGACAAGAATTATTTGCTTCGGGTTTAAAATAGCCCAGCACGCCAAGCATTTTTTGTGTGTGAATATGCAGGTAATCTCTGTGCATTGTGGTTATGGCTTTGCAGAAATAGACAAATAGGGACACTGTTTCCATTGAGTTACACTGCAGGTAGGTAGCATTTGTGAAAGGCTGGGGAAAAAAGTTATCAACATGTAACCACATCAGTTACCTAGAATTTTGATGCCAGTTCCTAAAAATTGCCCCACCGACCCAAGAAAATCCCAGAAAATGGTTTGCTCACCTGACAGAATTGGAGGCCCAGTTCAGAAAGCACATACCATGGGCTCATTCCTGACACACGGTTCCCTCATCCACTTCCTGGTTCTTTTATATTTGCTGTTAATAGCCAAATGAGAAAACTTGGGTTAGCACCTTGCCTCCAAACCGTGATTTGAAACCACACTTTGAAAGGGCTTTGTAAATCATGGTTTGGAGTCAAGACACCAGCCACATTTTGCCAATTCAGACCTCTTGCTATCATCATCCTTGGCCATTGTCCATGTCAGCTGGTGTACATGTGCGTTGGGAGTTCAATAATAGCCAAAGTGTAACAGATACCCCACACCCAGTTTACTATGATGTTTGAGTACGTAAAAAGTTAAATGAAGAATTCGCTTGTGGGTCTAATTAAGGATAGAGTCTTGCCCTTGGGGTGCAAGACTTGGGTTCAAATACCCACCAAATTCACTGGGTGACCTCGGGCCATTCACTCTTTCTTAAAAGAGGGGATCAATTGCCAGAAGGAAGGAGTGCATCAGAATTCTCTCTCTCTAAAGTGCTTAAAGATCTTGCACCAACAAACTCTAGCGAATGCATCTGAGGAAAGAATACAGGTGCAATGCAGACTGCACCCCATCCGGTAAAAAAATCAACACCCAAGTTTTGTTCTGCTTTCTTCCTCATGTTAAGAGCTCAGGTTAGGTCTTGCTGTATCTTATTATACCCTTCATAAATCTTTGAAGTTGATCTGACTAGGAGCTGTCAGAACTGAACACTGCTTGATGCTAGGTCTGGTAAGCTCAAAGACCACTGCTCTATTTATTACCCCATTTATTACGAAGCAGCAGAACAGGTTGCTGCTTTCCTCACAGCAGATGTAATTTTTTAAAAAAATAATCGAGAAGAATCTCTACAAGCAGAAGCCTCACCTCATATTCTGTCTTGATGCACCAGATGTAACACAGCTGTATCTACTTCAGTGGCACCCAGGTAAGCAAGTTTGCTTACAGCTAATCAATCATCTTTATAAGGTATGAGCTTCCAGCCATTTATTACATGTCACTTCTGCAGAAGCCAAGTCATGCAATTTAGTCAAAAGGAATCCTTCTCCCTGGACTTGAGGCCAATTTGTAGGGTAAAACACATGTGCCAAAATTATGAAGAGGAAGACACCATATACAAGTGTTATATGCTAAATGCTGGAAGCTTCTAAGTCAGCGGTTCTCAACCTGAGGGTCCCCAGATGTTGTTGGACTACAACTCCCATAATCCCTGAGCTCTGGCCTTACTAGCTAGGGGTGATGAGAGTTGTAGTTCAACAACATCTGGGGACCCACAGATTGAGAAAGGCTGTCTAAGTCAAGATGAGTGGGCAGCAGTGCTTGGTCTTAAGAGAAGAACATAGCTATAGAAGCCATAAAGTAAAACTAGTAGAATGGAGAGAACCAGTGGGACACAGTTATATATGGATACAAACTACAGCAGGGGTGTGAAACTTTTTTCAGCTCAAGGGCACGTTCCTTTCTGGTAACTTTCTGGGGACCACATGCCAGAACTGGCTGGGGCCAGACACACAAAAAAGGCAGAGAAATGAATGTATATGTTACCTTTGTACAGTCAGGTAGTTTCTACACTTACTCACACACCCATCTCTATGTTTCATCTAGGTAAGAAAGAGGCATTAGCAGAGTCCAAGGACAAAAACAAACACTCAAGGGTGTGTGTGTGTGTGTGTGTGTGTGCAAGATCTGGGGAAAGTCCCAACTAAAAGGGTTTGGAGGATTGCATTCAACCCCCTTTTTTAAAAAAAATATTTATTAATAATTTCAAAATTACAGAAAAGAAAGAAATAAAATAAAACCATTACAATACATAGGAAAAAAACAAGAAAAAACAAAAAACAAAAACAAGACATAAAAACCAATGCAACAATACAGCAAAAAGATAAAAAAGGAAAAAAAGACACAAACCCAATATTACATATCTTTAACTTCCATTTGCTTGTTTCATTGACCTCCTCACACCTCCCTTTTTGTATTCTAGTTTGATTGATTATTTCAGCAAATTCTTTCCATCTTTCTCAATTTTTACTAAATAATTTATCTTGACAATTTAACCTATTAATTAACTCAACAGATCCTTTCCATCCTTTCCCCATATTCTGTTGTTCAAATTACCTTAAGTTATTTAACCTTATCTTACCAAAAAATACTTTAAAGCTTAACGCTTAATACTCGATTATACATAACTCCTGATATCTTTTCTACTGTCATATAGTTTCATTCCAATCTTTTCCCTAATGTTCATTAATTTTAGGCTAATTCCCTAGGGGAAAAAAATTCTTTATAAATTTTCTTCCAATCTTCATCCAACGTCTCTTCTTCCTGGTCTCAGGTCGTGTCAGTCCTTACTGTCCATTCCATCTAGTCCATCAACCTAGTAATCTAATGTCCGAGGCCCTTAAGTCTCTTCCATGTCCCTTCTGCAGATCTTCTTCTTCTTGTTTATACTTGCACTTTTCCTTGTCTTTTGTTGGTCTCTTTCTTAGTTTCTTTCCTTTCTCGTTGGGGAGTAGGTCTCTGGGGGATTCCAACCCCAAATTATCTTCGTCTCCCTTCATCCAATCAGCCCATTCCCCAGAGTCCCACTCCCCACAATCATCAATGTAGTCCAAAAAATATTTAAAAACATATTTCGAGGTCTCTCCAAAGTTAAGAACCTCCTCAGCTCCAGACTCCCCCTGGCCGACTCCAACTTCAATCTTCAAAGACAGCGGCTTATACTCCTGTAGGGCCCCGGGTCTCTCCATTTGTATTATTTGAGGTGCAACCGCAACTTCCTCCATTATCTTCTGCACTTGCCCAATCAGTACAGGTTCCTGAGTTGGTCCCTGAATAGTTTCTGTATCAATATTCCCTGTTTGTCCACAGTTATTAACCACAACAGTCATCAAATCCATTTTCTCATTCATCAAATCCATCTTCTCATGCATCTGTTCCAGCAAGGCACTTGTCTTGCATAAAGCAAGACCAAACCTTCCTCCCAGCTCATATTTAGTCAAGGTCAAAAAGGACTGGTCCCACGATCTTAATCTGACAGCTGTAGAGTCCTCAAGTAGACGCTTTAGCAAGCTCCCTCTAGAGGAGACAATTTCTATTTGTATCCATTTTTTTTAAGGCAAGTCCAACAAAGGAAAATTACTTTCATTTTTCAGATATTTTGTTTCTTTAGAATGCAGAAGGCAACATTGGAATCAATTTATTTCTCTTCTTTAGCTATCTGTCAAAGTATTCCATTCACAGTCAATGAACCTCTCCAAGAATTTCTGTCTCTGACACCCCGTTCCCAGGTTAGAGACGGTGGAAACTTATCTTTCTTCACTCACTCTCCTGCAGGCGTTAAACAAAGTCCCCCCCCCCCCGCCTTTTCTCCTGCTTCCAAGGGGGTTTCAGTAATTATAAATGAAGGAAATTAAAACTTTTTTAACGACTTTCCAGACTTTAGCTTACAAGGTTTTTGCTTCAGTCTATGTACAAAAAGCGGAAGGCGGACTTCCTGTTTTGAACCTTCCTGCTTCGGTGCCAAATTAAGATATTTCTTGATCCAATTTTCCGTTTCTACTCACGGGTACTTGTTTTAAATCCAATTGTCCACAGGAAAAAGTCAATGCTCTCCGGCAATGGCTGTGCGGCTTCACTCCATGAAAGTAGCAATCAGTTCGCAGCACCGCGCTGCTCACCCCACTTCACTCCGGAGCCCAAAATGGGGTTCCCAGGCTTCCTCTGCCTGGGATTTCTAGCAGGTCCGCACCTTCGCCGTGGCGGGAAGACCCAGTTTCCACGGAGCCAGTTCCTCCAGTCGGAGGAACTCTGCCATTCGCCAATGGCACTAACCCGGAAGTCCGGAGGATTGCATTCAACCCTAGGACCTCAGGGAAGGTGCACTGGAGGTGGTATCAAAGAGAACACAAGAGTTCAACCATCTAGAAGTCCCCCAAAAGGCAAACTCTTCTACAAAGATCACTGATTAATTTAATTCAGGGGATGTATGATCACCCCCTCCCAACTAAAATGCCCAGGGTGACCTTGAGATGGAGACTGAAATAAAGGGGGCACCTAAAGGAGGAAGTGTCATAATAATGGCCAACCTCCAACTACCCTCACAGATTGGAGCATGCATACACCCAATCACAACCAAGAGGTAAAATTTCCAGATACCCTAAACGACACTGCCTTAGAACAGTTTGGGTCATGGAACTGACCAGAGAGATGGCAACCCTCAACTCAAGTGGCGCCCAAGACCTTGTGTGAGATGTAAGTGTTGCTGAACCAATTTGAAACAGTGATCACAGTGCCATGTAAGTGGACAATTGCTAAGAAAGTCCAACACCGTCACATTTGACTTCAAAAGTGGAAACTTCCCCCAAAATGAGGGGTTGCTTATAAGACAGTGGAACGGCAAAGTCAAGAGGGTCAAATCTCTCCAGAATGGTTTGGGGCTGTTTAAAACCACAATAACAGATTGGCTAGAATGTACAGTGCAAATCAGTAAAGGTACCACCAGGGCCAAGAGGATGGCAGCATAGTTAATGAGCAGAGCCATGGAAGCTATTAGAGGTAAGAGGACTTCCTTCAGGAAATGGAGTTCTGTCCAAATGAGAAGAACAAAAAGGAACATAAACTTTAGCAAAAGAGTTATGAGCAGACCACGAGGGATTTAAAAAAAAAGAATTTGATGAATACTTCGTTAAAAACATAAAGTGGCCAACAAGTAAACATTTTTTAAATACATGGCTGTTGGATAACAAGTGAGTCAAAAGTGTGCTGAAGGAGGAATGCAACCGCAGAGAAGCTGGATGAATTCTTTGCATCTGTCTTCACAATGGAAGTTCTCCAGAGTTTCAGACAGGAATCTTTCCCAGTCATAACTGGAGATACCAAGGATTAAACATGGGACCTTCTGTATGCAAACACGTGCCCTGCCACTGGCTATGGTCTCTTTCTTCGCTGTGTGAGGTAGAGAAGCATGGAATATTCATTGCCTGGCTCAAGCAAGGTCAGAACAGATATTGATTTGCTGGCAAACTCAGCTGCTTCTCAGCTGAGGCAGAATCAGGACTTTATTTCCTAAAAAAAGAAAAAGAAAAAGAAAAGAAAGCTCACACAAGCCCTTATGATTAAAAGAATCAATGCCAAAATCAGCAACCAGCAGAAACTGCTAGTCTGGAAAGAAGACCTTGACATTGTAAAGGAATTATTCCAAAGGACAAGGTTGCAAAGGAGATCTGGTCTGAGAGCTTTCTATGGGCTGGTGCTGAAAAAAAGCATTGCAGCTTTGTGCTGGCACATACAGATCTGGGGGTATTCTTCTAAGGTTTTTGTTGTTTTTAATGGGGGGCATTGTGGATGAACCGTTACAGCTTATAGCATTCTGGAAGATCTTTAAGAGCCTAGTTAAGTAATAGAAACAGAATTTAAATATAGGGCAGGATCTAGTATATCCAAACCCTTAAATTTTGTGCAAGTCAGTGTCCAGGGAAGAAAAATGGTGAGAGTGGGCCATGAAATCAGAAGCAAAGAGACTTCTGAGTTTTCAAAACGCATGTGGGATCATAAGAGAAATTAAAGGCATATTTTAGTACCTGTCCCAATAACCTTTCAAGTAGCCTACTACAGATACCACAGGCAGGGAGAGTTAATAGCACTCTTGGATTGAAGGAAAATATGAGAATCCATGGGCTGGCCTTGACATGGCCTGTACTTCTCTTGCTTCTCTCTCATCTCATGATACTGCTTGCTTTTCAGTTCTGTGAACCAGGCGCCAAGTCACCTTTCCCAAGAGACAGACAGGGTGCAGAAACTTGTATTATAGCTGGGATTACTAATTGTTGGCCCTTCAGATGTTACTAGACTACAACTCTCAACTATTGGCCATGCTTGGAGGTGCTAATGGGAGTCAAACAACATCTGGAGGGTCTAAGGTTTCCCATCCTTGCATTATAGCATTAACTAGGGTGGCCCATACAAGAAGATTAAAGCATAATAAAAATCAGAATTGAATGCTTATGTTCTTTACACTCTCTTAAACTAATGTTTATATATTTTCTTGTTTAGTCGTGTCCGACTCTTCGTGACCCCATGGACCAGAACTTTTATATATATTTCTAGTCAATTATAAGTAAATAGTTTTCCACTGTAACACTCTCTTGCTGCAAAAGTTTTCCTGAGATGTTGGGTCAAGTGCATTGCAGATGCAGGACAGCTCAAACACTTTTGTGATCCATTTTTTATTCCAGTTCCATTACAGTGGTACCTCGGGTTAAGTACTTAATTCGTTCTGGAGGTCCGTTCTTAACCTGAAACTGTTCTTAACCTGAAGCACCACTTTAGCTAATGGGGCCTCCTGCTGCTGCTGCACCGCCGGAGCACGATTTCTGTTCTCATCCTGAAGCAAAATTCTTAACCCGAGGTACTATTTCTGGGTTAGCGGAGTCTGTAACCTGAAGCGTATGTAACCTGAAGTGTATGTAAGCCGAGGTACCACTGTATCTATCTTTTACTTCAAAGAAAACTTCCAAACACTCCAAAATATTTATAGACTGAAAGGATACAAGTGAAATACAAGGTATCCTGGGCATATACAGAAATACATTAAGAGGCCTTTCACCAAGAATGTGCATGGTAGACATCAGACCATAAAATAGCTTGCATATTTTTTTTGCCAAATTTAAACCCAACATGGAGTACCAGTTCCAAAAGAGCAACCATGATTATTCTTGCTGCCATAAAGTCAAGCTAATGAACTCTTTCGCCTTTGAGTACAAAAAGAGACCACCTCTTCCACCATGCACAAACTGCAACATCTGAGATCAATGAAATTATTGCTAGGTTTCCCCTACTTGGTTTCCAGAAAATATAAAGGAAATGCACATGGTCTGCAAAAGAGGGGCACAGCCTTGGGGACGCATGCTTCCATCTAATCAGGATTCTCTTGCTAACTAGGATTTGAAACGAGAGGTTGAAGTAGTTTTACACATCCTAACTACATCAGTGAGATATAAGCCACAGCTAAGTCAACAAGGGAAAGGATAGAATATGCACTCCCATGGCTGGTTCCTGATTTACAAATCATGCTTTGCAGGGAACCAGTGTTGTGCCTGCATCAGAACTTAATTTGTATGTGACACTTAAATCACTAACTATAACCCATCCTGAGCCTTAGGAATTGGCTTGGACTAGAAGTCTAAAAAGAAAAATACATTTTGCCTGCTATTAGCCACCCAATATGCACACAGGGAGTAACAAGATTCCATATTTCTGTTTATGATGCTGAAATAGTTCTTCCACAAATTGTATTTAAAAAACCACTATTCCTCTGGGAGGAGCTGTATGGAGAATATTGTCCACAGCAATTTATAAATAATACAAACAGTTCAGGCTGGGTGAGCTTTCTTTAGAAGCTTCCCTGCTGTCCAGGGACTTCTATTTTCTTTTCTTCACTTTCCTTTTTACAGCTCACTTTATAAACTGTGTTCTCTCTGGGAAATGTGTATCTGCAGATGGCCACAGTCACCACACTCATGAACACAAGCATTAAAAGTCTGATATCTGCTCCAAGCACAGGTGTTATTAGGCCCGAGGAACAGGAACTGATGGATGGCCGATTACATATACCAAACAGTGCTTGAAACTCCCATTGTTCTGGGCACATTTTGCAATAGAGAATTTCATTAGCATGAGCAGTTTCTGAGCTCTGGACGCAGTAGTGCGCCTAAGGTTTCAGAGTAAAACTGCAAAGTGGAAGGAAAGGAGGACCTTTTTATGCCTCCCCACTTCCAGCTACTCTCTGAAGACTTACTATTCTGAAGAATATTAGATGGGTGGGGAGGGGAAGGACTAGACCATTTGAAAAATGAACATAATATTTTAGCTGAAGTTCATTGGTTTTCAGCTTTGTATTCTTGTTATTAAAAAAAAGCGTACCTAGGCATTCCGTTCAGGCCCAGTGTTGTAGAGCAGACTGAATACGGGCATTTCAATGGGAAAACCCAGATCCAAACACTTTAAGCCGCTCACTCTACTACCCTCAAAGAGTCAACATAGGGCAACTACCCGGGAAGGAAAATGAGGGCAAGCAAGTCAGGCGAAAACTGTGGTATTGATACAACACCCAGGCCTAGACAGCACATAGTTAAATTATGGAACTCATTCCCATAAGAGGAAGTGGTGGCCACCAACTTAAATTGTTTTAAAATAGCTTTTGGCAAATTTATGAAGGAGAGGGTTATTGATGGCTTTTAGCCATGATGGCAATGCTCTGCCTCTACAATTGGAGCAATGCTTCTGAATACCTGTTGCTGGAAACCACAGGAGAGGAGATTGCTATTGTGCTCAAATCCTGCTTGCTGGAAGAAACTGCCACCGCTCCAAAGTTCCTCTGCTAGCAGCGTCTGCTGGGGGAGTCAGGTGCTGCTAGCAGAGGGACTCAGGAGCGGTGGTGGTTTCACCAGTGATATATCACTGAGTGAAGCCACCATCCCACGCTGCCCTCATACAACAGAAAGGGAGAAACATGCTGTAGCGGCGAGGCACCAATACAGCTTGTTCCTCCATCTACATTTTTTAACTGCTTCAATGTAGAGCTGTCCTTGACTCAGTAGAGCAGTTAAAGGAGCCTCCAGGCCAGTGCTGGCTCCAACAAGCCAGAAGTGGGGTGGGGCTCCATGAAACTGCTCAGCTGAGGGGAATGCAGTGGATGCTCCCCACAGTGAGCAGTTAAAGGAGCCCCAATGCTCTGCCCGCTTGCATGTGAGCAGCAAGAGCGCCTGGGCCATCTCAGCTGGTGGAGGGAGAACCTTCCCTCTCCCCAGCTGAGCAGCGCAAACAAGCTGCATTGTGCCAGCCCATGAGCTTGGGTGAAACGCCTCAGCTTTTGAGGTGAGAACTGAGGAAGTTTCACCCGGTGTCTCGCAGGCAGAAGTCAATGCACCTAGTTTTTTCAACACTGCCGTATACTGTCAAACCTCAGTGTTTGGCTGACGATACACCACAATGTTGAAAAGCTGATACTGTCCAGCCCTAGACCAGTTAGACCAATATTCTGGTATTTTCATTTTGATTGCACATACTCAATTTTTCTCCACCACCCTCCATTGCTGATACGCCTTTTGAATAAACTGCTTAACTGGATTTCTGAGCTGTGCTGGTTTGTTAACACACTCAGAGGATGGTTGTCCCAACCGCTGCTCCACTGCTGGCTGTTAAAATGCCTGGTAAAACATGAGGGAGATAGGATGAAGTTGCCAAGCAAGACACTTGGAATTCAGCTGGCTGTTCGCCTGCTCCTGAGTAGACAACCACAAGACAGCGGGAATCCTGCACTTCTTGTCCTAGGTAACATATAACCATGTAGTAACAAGCAGAAGGAGAGAGAGAAAGCTGTTGCAATTTATCTCTTTTTAACCTGGAAGTTCTTGTGAGAAACTAACATCATCATGCAAGATAGATCTCAGGGTCTTATGGGTGGAAATGTAATTCACAAGAAGAGCAAAACAAAGGCCAATGGTTTTTGCTCACCCTAACACACACACACACACACACACACCATAAAAAGGCTGATTTAAAGGGTTGTAATCTCCCCTGCTTTGTTTCAAACCCTCCACAAATTTGCCCAAGAGTTCTCCTTTAACATTCACCCCAGATCACAGTAAAACATTAAGGAAGAATATTTCCACTCCTGTGACAAAAAGAAAATGAGTATAATTATTGGGGTGGTGAAAAGTATGTATCAAAATTGTGAATCATTCCCGCTTCAAGTACTTTGAGATTATCCTATTTTATCCTCACAGCCGTACTGAGAGTTAGGTCAGGCCAAGTAATAATGCCTTGTCTAAAGCTGCTCACTAAGCCTCATGACTGCAAAGGGATGTGAACAAAGGCCCCATAGACCAAGCCCAACGGTCTATCCATTACAGCATACTGCCAATTTTTATAGGGGTAGCACTCATGCATTCTCTTCCCTACCCCCATTGCTATTGTGGGACTAGTCATTCTGAATGCAACAACTGTCCACACAAACACTGGCTCCTCTGGGATACCCAGAAGATCTGAAGGAGTGCTATTAACAATTCAGAATACCAGAACACCAGCACAGATATGCAAACTATATTGGTGTCGGAGCATTACTGCTTCTAGTAGGTGTTCTAACAATGGTGTGAACTCACCTGCTATTTAAGAACCAAGATGACTAAAAGTATTGTACAAAGCATTAAGCAATCGCTGTGTATAAGGAATGCAACCTGTATTTCACAAACAAGACAGGAATGTTGTCTGACTGAGAGATGGGCACATGGTAGCAATTAGAAAAGGGAAAAGGTTGGGCAATAGGTCTAAGGAGTAATCTTAGTACTTTATTAATCTACTGTATGAGATTAATTAGATTTATGACTGGCTACACACGAAAAGAATCCTGAAGCAATTTACAGGGGTAACATACCACATCCGATAAAAATCTATTAAAACAAAATATACTGAAAGTGTTCATCCAAATCACCCACCAGTGGGTTCTGACACTGTTTTCTTTGCACTTTTTGGTTCCACCATTGGGGGGGTGCATTATTTTCTCTAGAGCTTTACACTACCCCAAAGCCCAGAATAAGAAATGTATTTGCTTGGAGACGGAAGACCGACCAAGTCCCTGCAGGTAGCATTCCACAAATGCAGAGTTGGGGGCATAGAGAACACCCTCTTTACAACAATTAGAAAGGGATATATCTAATGCTAGTCAAACACAGAGTAGATCCACTGAAAATACTTGGGTCCATTAATTTCAATGGGTATACTCATAATCTAGCTGGATACAAACCAAAGCTCTTTCGCCATTCTCCCTAAATTTGTAAGTGTGAGGAATATAAAAGGACTGAAAGTGCTGATCAGTTGACAAGCATGACCAACCAAGTGAGGTACACCTACCCTCTTTTAGAAAAAAAAACCTCCAGTGCCAAAATGTTGTCAATGTTCAGTTCAAACAGTCTGATGAAATTTAGGATTTTTGTTGCACTTGGATTCGAGAAACTGTTACCTTTATTAATATCTGAAAATGATTTATAATGAAATAAAGCAACATTAATTCTAACCCATCAAAGATATGTAATGTCACACCACAATTCCCATGATGAACTGATAATGTTTATTCTATTGTATAGTGATCTGATCCAATGCAGCAGCATGAAAAGGGCACAAAAGGAAAGAGATCTTCACAACTGCCCTCTTCCTGGAGAACTGCCAAAGTAAGAGCTTGAACATCTTCCAGAAGCATTTTAAGACTTTCCTTTTCAGGCTGACTTTTTGCAGCTAAGGTTAAGCCGGCATGGTGAATGAGGATGTACATACTTAAATGGGGTTTTGAAATCCTGGTTCCATTGTGTGTTTGTGTATATGTATTTAAAAATGATAAACACACTCCACAAGTTAAAATGTTCCTTTAAAAACATAACTACTAGGGTTGTGTGCATGCCATCATTCAATGTAAGCATGGGTTTGTTAAAAGGATATGTAGTCTGCTTTTCAATTAAAAAAAAGAAGAGTTAATTAATACAGAACAGTAAAAACAATACAAAGGATCGACCCTTAAGAGAGTGATACCCAAAGGCAGAAATAACAATCCCCCACTATCACCCATCAAGGTAGGAGAAAGGGTTTAAGGAAAACCACTGCAGTGCAGTGCCCCCACTTCCAACCTATACGTCCAATTCAAAGGGATACAATCATCAATGGCAACAGTTCACAAACATGCTCATTGTTCACACTGGCAAATACATCTTCCAATCAGTATCAGGGTGCGTCCCCATCCTTCTCCAAGCCTAAAGGACAGAACTCTTGCTGATGGCATGCAAAGTTTTGGAGTCCTCTGAGAAGCAGCAAGGTGTCTTGCTGCTTTCTGAGCATCTCATGGACTCATTATGTTAGGGGAGGCAGAGGACAGGGTTTCACCAACTGCAGCCAGAGTGCACCTCTAGGTCCGCATGTTGCCAGTTAAGACCCCACCCACCTTAAGTGAAGGCAGCTAGTGGTGAACACAAATCTTGGCTGGCTAATGACAAGCAAAATTAATGGACTTCTGATAGATGGTACCAAAAATTGCTGAGAAATTAAGGGAAATCAACTTATCTTTCTCCCAGCAAAGATCATCAGCTACGGTAGTAAAATTAGTAGGGGTCCCAAACTCCAGCAACAAAACTGACTGAAGAGGGTCATGTTAAGCAAAGTCATCTTGATGAGTCTGGAATTGCTTGGCCAGAGCCTTTTTTATTATTCTTGGTCATAAAAGTAAGCTGAACATTGGCTTCACCAGGCTCTTTATCACTAGCCATGATGGATAGGGGTCAGATAGGCACATCAAATGTACTGATCCAAAAGCCCCCTTCACATCCTTGGCTGCCAGCACTTGGAATAAACCACTCCTCCAATAAACCTACCCAGACACCCATGTGGTTGACTCAGAAAAATGGGTGGAATCAATCTGGAATGGATGCAAATGATTTCATCCACAAAACCTGTCATAGAAGGCCATGCACCTTCCAGCAAAGGAGACACAGAATGGTAAAGCCCCAACTGTACAAAACCTTGCACTCAGAGGTGGTGAAATCCACAGATTTCTACTCCACTGTCACTGTGAGGAAATAAACCTTTCATCGGCTGTTTGATTGGCATTGCTACAACTTTTCATCCAAGTGAGTTCAAGTACATTCCTGCCGCCTCATTATTACCAGCTTGGCCTGCTTGCCAGCTATGACCATTCCTGGACATAGATAGCCTGACCATGGCAGTCCATGGACTGGCAACCTCAAAGCTAGATTACTGAAATGCATCTATATGAGGCTGCCCTTGGACCTGGTTCAGAAGCTCCAGTTGGTGCAAAATGTGGTGGCCAGTCAGCTGACGGAGCAAATGACCAACAACATGTGGCATCATTGTTAAAACATCTCCCCTGGCTACCCATCTACTACTGAGCCAGGTTCAAGGTCCTTGTATTAATTTTCAAAACCCTGAACAACTTAGGTGCAGGGTACTTTAGGGACTGTCTAAACCCTTAATATCCCAACTCGATTACTAAGATCATCTGCAGGAGTGTCACTGGTCATCCCCTGAGTTGGTGAGGCTCATCTGACAGTGACATGACACTGAGCCTTTAGCATCATCTTCCAAAAAGAGATTCAGCAGGTGCCTTCTGCTTTAACCTTTACATATCTGCTGAAAACATTTCTATGCCACCAAGCTTATGGATACAATTAGGAAAACAGATTCCTGTAATAGTTAACTGATTATTTCTGGCAATTTTTTGCGTGTTTTTGTATGTGTGTGCGTGTGCGTGCGTTATAAACCACTTTAGATTTTTTAAAAAATGAACAGTGGCATACAAGTACTTTTATAAATATATAACCCAGAGTTTTCCATTAACCACCACTAGTTCACACTTCTAATGCCACTGAATCTGTTCAGGGATAGCACACAGAAGCTGGTCAAAGGTCAGACTGGCCTTTGTCCCATGATCAGATACTGGACAATACTTTTTAACACAGCTTTTGAATAGCAAATCATTGCTACAATGTGGCACATAGCCAGACACTCATGGGGCTGTAGCCATTTAAACAGTTCTGCTAGTGCAAGGATTTCTGATTGTGCAACAGAACCTCCCACAGGGTGCAGGGAGAGAAAATGTGAAGTTCATTTGTGCAAGGGCAAATCCTTGTGCTGGTGGATCTATTTAGAGTAATACAGCCCAAGATAGAGAGATCTAGGCACCAGGGCCACGGAGACCCTTGAACATAGACATGAAAGTATTTCAAGTACAACTGGATTTAGAAAAATGTCATCATTTAATCAATTGATGATTTGGGGTGCTATAATTACCTTTCTAGTCAAAATAGAGATGCTCAATTAAACACTGCAATGCACGTACACAAGGGTATAATTTCATTTAATCCAATATGATTTCTTGGTATTACCCTTTGTGCTAAACTTTGTACTTATATCACAAAGTGGACAGCTTTCATTAAAGGCTAGACCATGCTACACACTAGGGAGGTGGCATCTGGAAATCAACTGGGATCAAATTGTAATATTTTATACAATGCTAGTTTGTAACTAGCTGTGAATGTGTATAATCTGAAAGGAAGAGGACATATGAGGCAATAAATCATGTTAAGGAGGACTCACAACATTCACATGTGACTAAAAGCTTAAAGGAAAGCTAAATGCTGAATAGGTATAATTAGAAAAAAGGCCTTAATTTACAAACTAGGGCTTTAAAGAGGGCTTTAAACATTCACCTCAGAACCAAAACTTAAAGCCTGGACAATGTTCTTAAACCAAGAATGCTGACTGTGCCACTGCTGCCAGACCACTACCGCTTCTACTGCTGTCTCCCACCACTGTGGTGAGGCCTTGCAGCCTGCTACTGATTTTGCTACCACCGCCAGGCCACTGCTTTAATTGCTACTGCTGCAGCAAAGTCTCATAGGCTGCTACTGCTGTTGCCTCCCACCACCACGACAACGCCTTGCAGGCCATCAGCACTTCTGCCACCGCTGCCATGAGGCTTCACAAACCACAGCTGTGACTGCTGCCACCAGGTCAAATATTATGAAACAGTTATTACAATGTAAACTTCAAACTGGTTTTAGACAATATATCCCTCTGTCACCCAGTCCTAGTGAGCATCAAAATCACCTGCTAAAACAGAGGCTTATTTACTGTCATCTTAGCAGGTGACACCATGCAAATTTGCATAGCACCCCCTGTGAATGGATGGAGAACCACTCCCTTTTAGCAGCACTTTGCAAGGTGTTTTGAAGTCCCCTCTTCAGGACTTCAGAGTATCTTGAAAAGGTGGGTGACCCTGCACACCTGTCAAATTTGGTCTGCAAAGCTGATCCTAAAAAGGATTTGGCCCATGGAGCCAGGATGTTTCCCCACACCTGTTGTAGAGTCTGTGTACTTCCTGCATAGAATTACCACCACCGGTTAAAGTGGGAGTTTGCTTAATCCCCAAATATATGCTCCTGTGAGAAAGACACTGTGTTTGCAGAAAAGGAGCCTTTACATATGAGTTGTGGCGAATCACTACAAAAAGGGAGTTACTGTAACAGAAGAGGTGTGTGATGAGATGGGCTCCATACATACAAAATACCATGCACTTATTTGGATTAAATCGTTTTGAATAACCAGTTTTTCCAAGGAAATGGCAGTGCAGTTTAGAATCCTAGTCTACCTGTAAGTGTATGCATTACACACTTTCATCACTGCAAGTACATGCAACCCAAACACTGAATCACAGTATCGTGCAACAAACTAACTATTTAAAAATGTCTTGTCAGAGATCTAGCATTCCAATTGTCTCTACAATTTGGGCTCTTTAAAGGAGGCATAAATAATTGATTAATAATAATAATCAATTATTATTACTCACTACCATCAAAATACCCTCCAAAATTTCCTG
Organism: Podarcis vaucheri; assembly: GCF_965113315.1. Lineage (NCBI taxonomy): Eukaryota > Metazoa > Chordata > Lepidosauria > Squamata > Lacertidae > Podarcis > Podarcis vaucheri. Next base: position 28,975,134 of record NC_138751.1, read on the forward strand.
GATAAAGTGTTTAAGTTAACAGTCAAAATCTAAATCACTTGCAGTATAGCATCCTTTAGAAATTAACCAGTCTGGATCCTGAAGGGCATTTGTGACTTTTGAGTTATATCAATATAACATTCCCAAGTACAGCAATTGTGAGGACATCTATGTTGACCAGAAACAGATTTCACATCCGGGGGGGGGGGGGGCAGACTTGTTACAACAAAGAGTGTTCTGTGGTACCTTCATGATTTAACAAATTTATTATAAATTTTGTGGACCGCAGTCCATTCATTTGATGCATGAAGTGTAATTGTGAATTGGTAAGCACTGGCAAACACATGGCTGAGGGAAGCAAAGTCAAATGGAAATGAAATTCATAATGAACAGTGCCTCAAAGCAAGATAATTACAGTGACCAATTAACAAGGCAGTGTTGATGACAGCACCAACATCTTGGCATTGGTATCCAATTAACATATGTATTGAATTGTAATTCATCTGTTTCATGCTGGACTTTCCCTTTAGAGAGCTTTGGGTTTTATATTCATGTGTGATTTACATCTAATGCTACTTCAGCCACGTCAGATCAGCCACAGAGCATTCCTTAAGTGACCAGGGAGAGCTGCCACCCCACTGATATTAAAGAGTGTTCACTTCCGGGTTAGCGCCATCGGCGAATGGCGGAGTTCCTCCGACCGGAGGAACTGGCTCTGTGGAAACTGGGTCTTCCCGCCGCGGCGAAGGTGGGGACCCGCTAGAAATCCCAGGCGGAGGAAGCCTGGGAACGTGGGGTTTGGCAGGGCACCAGGAGCGCCCCCCATGCACCGGGAACCCCATTTTGGGGCTCCGGAGTGAAGTGGGGTGAGCGGCGCGGTGCTGCAAACTGATTGCTACTTTCACGGAGTGAAGCCGCACAGCCATTGCCGGAGAGCGCTGACTTTTTCCTGTGGACAATTGAATTTAAAACAAGTACCCGTGAGTAGGATGGAGTTGGATGAAGATTGGAAGAAAATTTATAAAGAATTTTTTTTTTCTAGGGAATTAGCCTAAAATTAATGAACATTAGGGAAAATGTTGGAATGAAACTATATGACTCTAGTAGAAAAGATATCAGGAGTTATGTATAATCGAGTATTAAGCGTTAAAGCTCTAAAGTATTTTTTGGTAAGATAAGGTTAAATAACTTAAGGTAATTTGAATAACAGAATATGGGGAAAGGATGGAAAGGATCTGTTGAGTTAATTAATAGGTTAAATTGTCAAGATAAATTATTTAGTAAAAATTGAGAAAGATGGAAAGAATTTGCTGAAATAATCAATCAAACTAGAATACAAAAAAGGAGGTGTGAGGAGGTCAATGAAACAAGCAAATGGAAGTTAAAGATATGTAATATGGGATTTGTGTCTTTTTTTCCTTCTTTTTATCTTTTTGCTGTATTGTTGCATTGGTTTTTATGTCTTGTGTTTTTTTTCTTGTTTTTTTCCTAGGTATTGTAGTGTTGTTTTTAATTTTTTTTCTTTCTTTTCTGTAATTTTGAAATTATTAATAATTTTTTTTTAAAAAAAAAGATATTAAAGAGTGTTCATACTCCTGTTCCTATCTCACCAATTCCCCTCCCAGTTCTGACAGTATACGAGTTACAGGTGCATATGCTCAACTATATCAACATGGCTTCTTCACTACTAGAGTGGAATAGAAACGATTAAGTATTGGTTTTTCTCTTGCTGTAAACCGAGGCCATTGTCAAAAAGTAAGGAGGCAGCCTACTGAGCAGTACTCTATTGTTTGCTTTGCTGCAGAGCTAAGTGATTATTTTCTCCATAGGAGCCACACCTTCAGAACAGACATTCTTAACAAATGTTCTCATTCTGGTACAGAGACCAACTAGCTTTCTTCCACAAAAGAGGGGAGGGTGTTCCTTATTACTGTAATGACCTGATTGTAACAAGCAGACACGAGGAGTAGGAAAACAATGCTTAATGGACAGCCCATATGGTACCAATTCATGATGTAAAAATAGGTGATTGCCCAACAGGCTTGCAAGCATAACATTATTTTTAAAATGTCTTGAAAACCACATGCAGGTTGAAATATTTCACTTAACCTCTTAAGTGATTGGGAACATAAATTTCAGGAGAGATTTGTGTATATAACACCATAGCTCTCAAAATATATAGATAGCCTCATAAGGAACTAGGTCACAGAAGTTAAGAGTTCAGAGAGTGAGAGTTTAACTGGGTGGTCTATGACTAGACAATACATCCTGCGGCTCACCAACTTGTGGAGAGTGCCTTGCTTTAAGCAGAGGCAGGGCACACATACAATTAAGACAGTCATACCCAGCTTGAGGACTACTTCTGCAAAGGTGATGTTCTTGGTTTGAGGAAAAACTACTTTTAGGTGAGGCAGGGAAGGAAATGGTTTAAATGTGTATGAAAGCAGGATGTTTGGCTCTGACCATTTTCTACCCCTGCAATTGCATTTCAAATGGATGGCTTACACAATTACTACTTTCTGGAGGAAGGTTCACACAGTGGTGCAGCTATGTACTTCTAGACCAGGGGTCAGCAACCTTTTTCAGCCGTAGGCCGGTCCACCATCCCTCAGACCATGTGGTGGGCCGGACTGTATTTTGAAAAATAAATAAAAAATGAACAAATTCCTATGCCCCACAAATAACCCAGAGATGCATTCTAAATAAAAGCACACATTCTACTCATGTAAAAAACACGCTGATTCCAGGACCGTCTGCAGGTCAGATTGAGAAGGCGATTGGGCCGCATCCGGCCCACGGGCCTTAGGTTGTCTACCCCTGTTCTAGACCTTGTACTAAATGGTCTTACGGGAAGTGGGGACACCTTATATGACCCTGAGTATCATCTCTCCACCTTGCGTCACTTCATTCATTGCAAGTGGTTAAATATTCCAGCATTGTTAGAGCAAAAGCACAAACAAAGCAGCTTGAAAACATTGATAAAATAAGAAAATAGAGAACATGCAGTTGTGATATTTAAACTCGCTTAAATCACTGCACTATCCTGACTACAGGAAGAAAATGCAATTTGATTCTGCTGCCTTGATGGGAATGCACAAACTTTGTTATAGAAAAACAGTATTGTATATTTTAAAGTTGAAAAAAGAATCAAATTAGCATCTGCAATCATGTACTTGTCTGGTCAGCCACCTCTAGCATATAAAAAGCTTAAAATAAGTGGAAGGATGCTACAAATATAGTATCAAGCCTGGTGGGCTTTGGCATGCCCATGCCAGCCCAGGTGTTGATACCTGGCTTCTTTGCCACTGGGGGATCGAGGGCTTCTATTCATATAGAAGCCTTTGACCAGTCCAGGAGCAGAGTCACACCATGCATTTAAAGCACATTCCACATCAATTTAAGGCACATGGCTCCCCTCCAAAGAATCCTGGAAAGTGTAGTTTGTTAATGTTGTTGGGAATTGTAGCTCTCTGAGGGTGGAACAGTTCCCAGGATTCTTTGGGGGAAGTCATGAATATTAAATGTGCACTGAATATGCTTTAAATGTATGGTATGGATGTACCCCAGGTGACCTTTCTTTTAATTCTGAAGATGTTTGACTTGGCTACTGTTTGATATTATTTTATTGTCCAAGCATTAACAGATTTTTATCTGCTCTTCAATTCACAGGTAAGGTGTTATTTGACTAAAGTCAGTTATTGATTTCAATGGTTCTTCTCTGAGTATGATTCTGTTGGGTACCACCCATCATTATGTATTTTTAGTGTGCTTTTATTCTGGTTATTAGCTTCCTTGAGTCTGTGGACAGAAATGAAGGATACTGAAAAAGCAAACAATTTCTGTCAGATCATCAAACATACGGAGAGATGTACTACCAGATGGCAGCTTCCCCTGGAGACTCAAAGTCTGACCATCTTTCTGAAGAACTATTTACTCAAGTTATCTTTGGTGGCAACAGGCAAGGGTTCATTTGATTAAAGGGTGGGGCTTAAATGTACATTGTATCTAGTTGTCTGAGTACCTCTGTGTTTTTGTGTTAAGGGCTGGTACAACAATGCTCTGTGGCCTCAGGCAAGCCATTTGTCAAAGCACAGTATCTGCAAAAATGGGAATAATACTACAGGCTTGTTGTAAGGATCACCAAGATGTTTGTAAACACTGAAAAGCTCAAATGCACACAAATGTATTGTATATGAGGAGGACACTGTACCCAACTATTGCCTCTTAGAATCATCTATACTGTCATCTTCATGCCAATTGACTTTGGATGCTCAGAGGTGCCACTGGCTTTTTCCACAATATCTACCAGTGGGAGGCACTCACAGGGTACGCTTCCAAGAATACATAAGTGATCAAATGTCAAATATGAATGCTGCTCTGGGTACTTCAGAACATCTTCCTATCAGCTGGGCAGACACACCCTGCAATTCCCTTGTTATTCAAAAAGTGGAAAGGGGAAATTATACCTGATTAATTTTACTCAGTTTTTCACACGGTTATCTGAAGAAATCATCCCTCCTGCCATGGGACCTACTCAAACACTCCCGAGGAAGAAACTATCTACAGTAAAAAAGAATTTTACAACCACTGTGAAATACTGTGAAAAATAACTTCAGTGTATGTACTGACAGATACTATATATAATCCTTAAAGTTCTACTTGAAACCCTTTTTGAAAAGCAGTGGCTCACAACCTCAACTATTCACACCACTACTGTAAAGATAAGCTGCAAAGAACATGTATCAAGCACACAGATTCAGAAATTATATATAATCTCTCCTATCACACTCCTTATTTTGCACCATTCCACCTACAGCCAATTTATAGAAATCATTGTATGTCTCTAGATCTAATATAATGATGACTCATATATAATGGCTAGTCTTTTATGCACCATTCCCTACTTTCAAGGGTTATGTAGAGACTAAATTGTAAAGCAGATTGCAAATCATCTTTCTTTGAAAGGCTTTAAAGAAGATTCTATGAGAGATACTTTAGAAATTCCCTCCCCTTCCCGACATCAGATGTTTTCTATGAACACAGTATTTTGAAGGAGCCTGTGAAACTAACCTACTCCCTCCAGTAAGATTAGTTTGTTAGAATTACTGTTTACAAGGTTCTCTGCAATACTACTCAATATACTAGATATGTGACCATATTTTCTGCCACAATTTTCTTCTTTCAACACCTATGCCTGAATATGTCTTGCATAACTCAAAAGCTCAAATCAAAAATCTTGAACATTATCTAGTACTTAATTCTTTTTTCATCACGATACTGTCATTGATAGCTATTTCAGCTAACTATTGTTTAGCAATAAGGGAGGGACAGGATCACAAATCACCCACCCCAACACTCCACCCTCAACCATGGCTTGATCAACCATGGCTTGATGTCACATCTGATAATTAAGAACACCCCCTAAACACCAGTTAACCATGGTTATTATTTTGGGAACATTATGCCTGCACCCCTTATGACTCTGATCTGGCAGAGAGACTTATTACCTGGTCTATTTTTACTGGAATAGAGGTCTTTAGTTATTACAAGTGCGGGCAAAACATTCCCTAGTTTGAGATGTTTGTACAGATTTGGTGATAAATGTCTTTTGATCAAGTCAGCATCTCTGGGGTTCCCTGCTGCCATAAAACAATGGGAGATCTGATTTAGTGTGTTGGTTTCACTTACATTGAATGAACAAGACTTTTAAAAGTATGTCATGCTAATTTTATGTACTAAGTATCTGAATAGTTTTTCCAAAAGTCAGTTAACTTAAATATTTGCCTGGAGAGGAGAATTCAAGCTGCTACATTCAATGTGGTTTAATTTGTTTGAATCTTTATTTGGAAATTATCTTTATTAAACTACTTTTAAATAATTTATTAAAACAACTCAGTAACATATAGTCGACTCTCAGCTTATGTGGGGGTTAAATTCCATGGACAGTGCACAAAGCCAAAATCATGTATAGGCAAGACACACTCTCCCTGCACCTCCAAGCACTCTCCCAAGGTGAGTGCAGTGGCAGGTGGGATTGCCAATGTTTGTTTGTTTTAATGGATGCCTGCCCCTATTTATTTGTTTGTTTAAGTTTAAATGCATGTAAGTTGCAAGTCAATTGTATAAAATTATAAAGAAAAAAAATTAAGGTACTGAAAACTATTTTACCATACTAAATTTAGTATCTCTCAAGAGCTGTGTGCATAAGCAAGTGCTTTCTAGGGCTAGTCACTTCATAAATAGCCAATTACAACCATGATTTTATATTTCATTAGTATTATATTCATTTCAGTTGCCAAATTTGCACAGTACTCATTTCTAAAAGTGGAACATTTTCCATGGAAAAAATATCACTTGAAAAATTTCCAGAAATGTTTTCACCCCACAGCACTGTAACAATATATTTGGTCTACAAATATTTGCATTAGTAAGTAGTCTCTCTCTGTATACAAGCTGGAAATTAGCTATCGTTCCATTGTATCTAATTACATGTTCTACATAACTCAAAGACTAAAATATTCATTTACTAACAGAAATTGGTCCAACAAAACTCTCTCATATGATTTCCGGTTTCCATTTTTAAATATATCATTGTATGCACATTTTCCCAATTGGGTTATGCCTCCTTTCCTCTCCCTCACAAGAATACCATGTAGACATCTATAATTAGAATAAGCAACCATAACACACACATTTGAATGTTAAGGTTCCCAACTGTACATCTCCCTTGGACACCGCTTTTGGGAAAAAAACATTCCCAGTGCTACCCAAAACACTGTTTATCAGTTCCAATACATACTTTTCACAGGGGAAAGGCCTGGGAATACATTCCCCTTCTCATATAATTAAACAATTAATCTCAATGGGGAAAAAATACTAGTGTCAAATCACAAGAACCCCTCCATGTATCTAAACTCTCCCCTCAATTTTCAGATTACAAGATGGTGTAAAAAATAATGAAATTGTTATGTGCAGCTGATTCTTACTTCTGTTCCCTGCAAGTCACAAAACTTCAGTTAGTGACCTTTTTTATTTGGACTCGGTTACCAATCAACATTTTCCTGGGCTATTTAGTCAATGGAAATTAATTCAATGAACATGCACTCTTTTTGTTTAGTTTGCATTCAACTTCCAATAGTACCCATTAAAAGTAAGAGAATGAAACCAAAACATTGCTTTTACCTGTCTCAGTTTCTGGATGAAGACGCTGCTCTTTTTCATTCTGCAGAACTTATCACCTTGTGCCATACGCTGCCTAAGTCATCCAGTACTTTGACTCAGTTACTTTTATTTTCCCTTTCTGGACCAGAAAGTAAAGAAGTAGCTGTGCCCAAAGCAGAAGTTCCTTCTGAGCTGAGCTAGTCTCCTCCCTGTATTTAAGTTATTCCTTGGTCACACTGTTGAAAGATTACACTTGGGCACTTTATTTTCCTCCCTCATGAAATCCCCACAGAAAGAGACTTGAACCATCTTATTGCTCTTATTTGTGTCAACGATGCTGCCTCCTCCACACTGTGGCTATCAATTCAGGAAAGGGGGGGGGGAGGGACAGCTGTTACGACAAAGAACTGGATGAATCTCTGGCTAGATAGGGTGCTTTTGTGTGATGCCAGATCATGTCAATTATGTGCCATGTTTTCCTGAATAGTTCACTGTTTACCCTTTGCTTGCTCTGTTTGCACTATTTACAGCATCTTCATCCTTCAGGATTCTCCTTTTCAATTTCAGAATAGTAAAGCAACTGTAGTCCTGGACTGTACCACATTTATATATTCTGATATTAAACACATGCACCAACCACCAGTCATGTTTCCTTTAAAGCTATTTAGCAATCCGTTTTGCATAATGTCCACAAACACACAGGGTCAGCACCACACATTGCAAACCAGTCACCCATCCTGTCAAAGAGCTACAGGCTCCACAATGCCCTTTAATCACATTCACATTTGTTACTTCAAAATACACCAAGGCATCAAAGCTACAGGATCTTCCTTACTCTAAACCCACTATATTGGCCATATGTCAGAGCACATGTATGTGCTCATGTGCATACCTCCCTGACCACTGGTCAGCGTCTGAAAACAGTTGTGATTAATATACAGCTGTCATTTGCTAAGCTGATGTGACCAATACTCATTTTGTCAGCATACAATTTAATGAACTTTAGCCCCACATGGACAGATATACCTATTTACATATTACTTTAAACCCTCAAATTTTGCTCTTTTACAAACACACAGAAATAGACTATGTGTTCCACATCCTGGAACACTATGCTCCTCCTTTCTTGCATGCCCTTCCTTTCCCCCCTAGCTGCCCACCTTCCTTTTCCAGACCAGGAGGATCCCCTTTGTCTATATATTAATTAGGCCCTTAGTAGCCATAAACAAACAGCACAAAACTGGCCATGCCAGCAGCATTAAGACTGGTTCCCTGGCCCTACCCTCTCCATTTCATGCTTCTGTCCTTGCATGATTCCCTCCCCGCCCCACCACCCAGTGACACGAAGTCCACAAATACTCCAAAGAATCTCCCACTACTCTGAAGTATCACCCTCCTCTAATCCCTACACCTTTCTCCTGTTTTATCTCCCCCTCTTAAGTGGGACATAAACTGGGAGAAGATGACTTTTCTCCCTAGCCAAGGTTAGCTAGCCTCCTGATGAGACCCTTTCCTGCCACTACCTAGGAACTGCAGCCTTTATTTTCTTTACATATACCAAGTAAAGGTTATCTAGACAGAACATTAGAGCTGTTGAATTTTCCACTGCTCTGCTTCCTGTGGATTGCCTATATCTTCAGCAACAGCAGCCTGTGTATAAGAGTGCACTTAGGATGCACTTGAGGATAAACTGAAAATTAGTTGGACAAGTAATTGAAAAGTGTCATCCCCTTCTAGCAGTTTCTGAACAAAGCTAGAATCTTAACAGTACCTTCCAACCCTCAAGAACCTTCACAGGAGACTGAGGATATCTGTAATATGTCCCCTTTTAAACAGCCCTGGGAATCTGTTTACACACACACACACACACACACACAACCCTTCCCTTCATTGGGAGGGCATAAATTATGTGGGTAAAGTGTGCCTGCCTTAACACTGTTCAGAAGCCTCCACATGCCTACAACTTGTTTCTCTCCCAATTCTAATCTGTCCCAGCACACTTCTACAGCAGCTCTGCAACCTTCTTCCATTATCTCTACCACCGCTCCAAACACATACTCTCTAATAACTGAATTTCTTTCTGGCTACAACCTGTCAATTCATCCCCATCCCTAAACAACTGAAGAATAGCATTTTCAGGTCAGACCCTGCCCCACCTCACAGTCTGCTCTTCAAGTTCTGGTTAATTTCACCCCACACCCAAAATAATAATAATGCATTAATGTCCATGTTCCTCCACTGTGTATATAATCAAGGCAGCCCCAATCCTGGGACTTTCACTGCCGCTCCCACAGTGTGCTTAGGCTCCTCCCCTTCCTCTTCAAGCTCATTCTCCACCCATCCTGCCCCACTCCCAGTGGAAGTGGGTGGGATCCCAAACTCTGTTAACGAACCTCCTCGCCCAACTTCCCTACATGTACCGTGGTGCCACTAAGCACACACACCAGACTTCCTAACGTAATATTTCCTTTCCCCTCTAGTGCACATCCTTCCCACAAGCGATATCCCACAGAATGGCACGGGCGGGGCGAGGAAACCCTTCCATCTGCGTAACCTATCACGACTGACTCCACCCCACCCAATATACACAGTGTTTCCCTCTTATTTGCCTCTCTACAGGCTTATCTATTCAAAGACGACTACATACACCTTTCCCAGTTTTGTTCGAGGGAAAGGATCTCCTCCAGCGGAATGCCCTCGCGTCGACGGGAGAAGAAACCACCTTACACTTGTAATCTCCCTCATTGTAATCACGACAGGCAACCCTCCCACCCCCACCCCACTTAGGGGAACTTGTCGCCCTCTCCTTCCGCGGCCAGTTTTCTTCTCTGGTGTCTGGCAGGCGAGGAAAGGGAATTTCCTTCAGCCTCATCTGGTCGCCTCCCTTCCCCCATTTAAAACCCTTCCAGGGGACACACAAACACCGCCCCATCTCTTCGGCCACCGCTTCATCGCCCCTCCAGATCTGGGGTCCCCCCCCCTTTCTTTGGAGGGGAGGAGGGAGAAACGAGAAGAGGGGAAGGGAAATCTCCTTCGGTGAAATCTAACGCCCCCTCCCCACTGCCCCATTCATAACCGAACAAACCAGCCCTGCACCACCACCTTCCCTCTCCCCACCCCGGGAAACTTTGGGAAGGCCCAGCCGATGCTCCCTCCGCTCACCTCAAACCGGCTCTTGGTGACTCCGTTCATTTCCCTCCTCATGGTGAAGGCCCTGCGGGGGTCGGCTCGGGTGAGAGCAGGCCAGGCCGAGCCGGGCCTGGCCCCCCCGGCTCCTGAACAGCGGCGTCAGCAGCGGCCGCCCGCTCAGCCCCGCGGCCTCCCTTCGCGCTGCGGGGCTGGAGGAGGCGCAGCAGCCGGGGAAGCAGGAGGCGGAAAGCCCGTCGCCGCCCGTCTGCCTCCCTGGACCAGCAGTGAGGGCCCAGGCGGCGTTAAGGCTCCTCAGCGGGTGCGGCCGGCCGGTCGGAGCCCCCTCCGCCGACTAGGCCCGCTCCAGAAGGGAGGGGGGAGCAAAGAGAAAGCGAGCGAGAGAGAGAGTTCGGCCTTCGTCAACTACAACTACTACTTCTTCTCCTTCTACCCAAAACAAAAACACTCCGCACCTGCCAGCAACAGCGCCGCTCATTGGATGAGGGAGGCGCAGGCCGGGGAGGGGAAAGAGCACGGGCGGCGCGCGCCTCTGCGCGCGCGGGTGGTGGGAGGAGTAGCGTGCGCGCGCGCCCACCCCTGCTCCCGGGGATAAGGCGAAGAAGCCGGGAGGGTCCTGGTCTGCCTCCACCCCGCCGCCCGCCCCGCACCCTTCCTCAACTCTGGTCTGGGTAGGTGAAGCGACCGCCTCCCGTCGCCAACCCTGAACCTATGCACGTTTCAATGACGGTCGTCGCAACGCGCAGGATTTCGGTTCCGATCCTACGCACGTGCGCGGCTCACGGGTGAAGCCGTTCGTCCCTACCGAGCTCGGTGAGGCTTGTAGATATATGATTTCAGCGCGCGCGCACTGGCACATTTCGGTTGCGCTCAGCGGTGGGGACATGCTCCCAAGCAGCTCTAGTGACTGGCATCCTTATTGATCTTAACGTTGTGCTGAATGGATCAACAAAAGGAGCTGCTTCTTCGTTGCCATCAGTTAAAATGCTTCAAACGCAGCTAAACCTTTTTTCTCTTTTTAATTTTCTCTACCTTTCCTCTGGGTTGGAATTATTATTCCCTGGGGTGTCCCTTGCAGCAAGCTGTTTAGCTTCAGCATCCCATCAGGTGCCTTCAGATCATTCTCTTGAGCAACAAGATGAAAGCTTCCAGTTAAGATGATTTGGCTCCTTTATTCTTGGGGGGAGGATTAATTCCAGTGGCATGGTGTCTCATCCAGCTATTGTATATATTGAGGGGGGGGCACACGACATTCTGTCACCAGGTTAAGTAGCTGCCTCACTCCCTTGCATCCAAATTCTGCCAAGATCTGATGGATTGGTAGATAGAGCGAGTTGTGGACCACCTGCACTCACTAGGTTGGCTTTCAGCAAGCCGATTATCCTATCAGCTCCACATACATTTTGGTGGGGGGGAGGGAACATATATAGAGGATGGTTGCCATATACTGGTAGTGATGATACCAGCAGTTTGACAGTGGAACAAACTGTTTTAAAAGGTGGTGGATTCTCCTTCACTAGAGACTTTTAAAGCAGAGAATGGAAGACTAGCTACTGGGGTTCAACAGCAGAGGATTTCTGCAAAAGCAAGGGGTTGGAACTAAGATTACCTTTGAGGTCCCTTCCATATAATCTTACTAATTTACTGTACAAGGGCTATTGTAAGGATTACTGAAAGGACTGTGCATGAAACTGCATGTACTGGAAAACACAGTGTATAAATGTCAAGCATTCTTACTAGTGTTAATTATTAAACAAAACTATTAAGCTTTTACTCCGATACCATGCATTGAAAACAACCAAAACCAATTAAATGATGCTTTTGCCAGTTGTTTACTCAAACGGGAACAAAAGAAGTTGATTAAAATTTAGAAATTTATTTTGTTTGTATATGAACAATACAGCTCTTCTACAAACCTGGAGGAGGAGACTCTTGAGAATCCCATGAACTGCAAAAAGATCAAACCTATCCATTCTTAAGGGTATCAGCCCTGAGTGCTCACTGGAAGGACAGATCCTGAAGCTGAGGCTCCAATACTTTGGCCACCTCATGAGATGAGAAGACTCCCTGGAAAAGACACTGATGTTGGGAAAGATGGAGGGCACAAAGTGAAGGGGACGGCAGAGGATGAGATGGCTGGACAGTGTTCTTGAAGCTACCAGCATGAGTTTGACCAAACTGCGGGAGGCAGTGAAAGACAGGAGTGCCTGGTGTGCTCTGGTCCATGGGGTCACAAAGAGTCGGAAACGACTAAAGAACAACAACAAACCAGCATTTTGTTTCCACGCTATATTTCCCCCACCTTTGACTAATGCAAACATTTTTGTTAAATCAAATTGCTGGTCTGCCCTGGGTTCGTTCCTTTTGGAATGTAATGAAATAAATAAAATTTCCTCTAGGAATAAATTTTGGAAATAGGAGTACATGAGGACACAGGCGAAGTCCTCCAAGCACACACAAAACACTACCTTCTCTACTATTACAAATTTGACCCCAATTTTAGAAACAAAGTCTGAATATTGCACCGTGTTAACTAGCCCATCTGATTTGGGAGATGAAGAGAAGCAGACACACTTAACCTGGATACCTTCCACTGTCAACACTCAGCATTAGTCCCATATATGCCATCTTCCAATTAAGAATCTCTGCTCCCAGGCAGTAACATCCTATGACCAACTATTCTCATATTACACAAACTCCCACATCCACCCCAATATCTATCTACACAGTCCTTCTCAAGGTTCCCCAGAATAGTTATAATAAACCATAGGCATCTGTACTGTATTTATCTTCATCATATTGTGGCTTATATTCTATCCACGTCAACTTGTAATGTAAATCTCAAAGCCTTCAGGAACTAATAGGTGACTAGGAATTAAAAGAAAAAAAGCACTGAGAACTTGGATCATGTACAAGGGGTAACCAACAAGATGTGGTCCTCATCTGTTCAGCATGAGCAGAAGTCCAAGAGTCTGGGGATGCAGACTATTAGACAACTGAGCTTCTTAGACAAAAATGCAGATGAATGTTCACAGCACCTACCAGTTCCTGCTAATATAAAACAGCTATGGTCGTGCAGGAAATGCACTACCAACTTTATAAGTTTTGAAACAGAAGTTTCAAAAAAGGCGTCCCTCTTTCCAAAAAAGCTCTTACTTGACAATCAGAACTTCATCCAAGTAGAAGCCAACTTTTAAAGTGCAGAAATTGAGCTGAGGCAAACATTTCTATCAAACAAAATTTATTTGCATGTAAAACAAACATGTTATTTGAAGTACATCAAAAAACTAAAAATGGTCTATTCCTTCCCCACCTCCTCAGTCACCAGAAGCAGTATTTACACAATTGTTCACAAGAGTAAAGGACCTACCATGTACATGAAAAGAACCAATCTTAATCTCAGGTGAAGTACCTACACCTGAGATTAATAGGTTTGATTCTTTCCTATTTTCTGTTTTGTCTTTACAATACTGAAAGATTTAGGGTAATGTGAACAAATAAATGCACTTTTAGAAGTAAACATGAGAGATTTTAACACAGAAAAGGATTGTGTGATACTGGTATGTGTACTCCCAATTTTAATTGGTGGAACTATTCTTTGAATGGCTTATCTTTCTTCATTCCCTATGAAAAAAACATCACTGCTGGACAAAAAAAGGTATATTGTATTAAAAGTAGAACTTTATTAACACCCTGCTTGCATAAGGTAAAAAAACAACAACCACACAATTTTGGAACCTGTTAGCATGGTAGACTTTAGACTTCCATGGAATTAATATGACTTAATCCAGTTTATGCACAGAGGGCTCATAGGCCACAATAAACCTAATCTCTCCCCTCTTTCCCACATATAATTGGGTGTTCAGCACTTGTGGGAAATGGAAGGCTGGTACATCATCCTCGTCCCTCATATGTGCCAGGGAAAGAGCCGTTATGACTGATAAGGGAATCCATTCATGAGCAAATCCTGCACCTCTCATACACTGGATCAAGGCTCGTTTTTATTCTGAAGAACCTTTTTGTATAACTCAAAAACCTACTACTGGCCAAGGTGGATGTCCACTGAAAAACAGAAAGTCTCAATTGTTTAACTTTGGGACCCAAAGAATTACCCCTCTAAAAGATCTGGTAGAATTCATGGTTCAAGAGCCATTACCTCTTTTAATATTTTAGACACTGTCCATACCTAAGAATTGTATTACATTGCTCCTCACAGCCTTCATCTTCCAAATACTTTCAACAATTCCATTCCAATTACAGAGGATACCAGAACTATACTGTGCGTCCCATCATGAAAACACCACTCAAATGTTGCTGCTGGGATGCAGCAAGATGTCCAAAGCCTTAAACAATAAAGCTTCTCATTTTGAGTTGCACACTGTTTCTCAGAACCCAGCTTCTTCCCTAAAGGAAAAGAATACTGTAAAAACCATCATAATAAAGACAACTGCTGTGGCCTGAACATACACAGGATTACATTCTGTGATGTGGCTATCACAAAAAAACCTCTTGATCTATCAGAGACCTTGTACACACCCAAGTTGTCTGCAGTAAAATGAATTGTGTCATTTGCTCTGAATTTATGATCCGCAGTATCTTGGAAACTCAGGAAGCAGGTACACAAGTCAGGAAAACTCTGCAACATATGGTTGTGTGGGGGTACAGCTTCTCCATTAGAAGCCTCAATGCAACTTCTTCATTAGATAATCCTTGGTGGAGCAAACCTATGACATAAAAGCTGCTGAGAGTGGAAGCAGTTTGGGGTGTACGGTTAGCGATCATAAAGTCCTGCAACCGTTGCAAACCCAGCATGGGTGGTTGTATGCCAGGGATGGGGAAGCTGTGGCACTCCAGAAGTTGTTGGATTCTGACTCCTATTAGTCACAGCTAGGAGGGCCATTGGTCATGCAAATGATGATGGGAGTTATAGGTCCGGCAACATTTGGATGGCCACAGGTTCCCCATTATTGCTGTATGCTCTAGTATACCACGTGAAGTTCTGTGTGACCAGGTGCTACCCTATTCTCTTGAGCATCAGGGAATGTTCCATGTGAAGACGATACTAGAGAGAACAAGACATCAAGGTGAGGGTGATATGCATATAGTTCATGGCCTTCAATGGAACACAGCAAGGCAAATTCTAATGGCAAATCTTAATCCACTACAATACCATCTCTATCTGGTACTGTATGGTTATGGAAAAATTCTAGAATGTTTCCCTTGTATCTAGGTGGGAGTTGAAGTGCACATTCACTAAGCATATATTCTGACCACTCGCACATTATAGGCTCCTTCTTAATAGGTCTGGAGCCCTGTATTACCTCACTGGCCTGTGAGCTGCTCCAGTATGCTGTTCCAGTAACTGCTGAAGTCATGTGAGAGGAGTCAAAGATGCAGCCACTTTACTCTGCCTAGGATTTGAGACAACTACCAAGGAAAGTAGCCGCACTGCTGATTCCTCCCATATGACCTCAAGGTTCCTACTTTTCTGGAGTGGTATGTAAAGGAGCCATGTTGCAGTGGATCTTATACCAAAGAGGAAAGTGATTCTACACTCATGCCAACAAACCACACTTACCAAGGGGAAAAAGTGTCACTCCCACTTATTTTAACAGCATTCTCTCCTAGCTCGGTTTTCAACCTAATTCAAAATTAAAGAGGCTGAGAAGTCTAACAATCTACACTCACAGCACCAAACCCTCACTTTCTTCTTCCCCACTCAGTTGCCATCTTATACTACCCAGCAGTAACAGAGGAGACATGCATGGAAGCCAACTGTTTCCATGGAAGAAATCAATTTTATAATACAAAGATTAAGTGAAATGGCTGTAAAAGTTGTAACACATCTATGTCAAATACTTCACCACCTGCATAAGGGCCCAACTGGTGCTATCCACTGAACAGTTCCATTTCAGATTTTATTTTTAATAGGAGATGGCAGTCAGCACCTTGTGAACTAGGGGAGATACCAGGCACTGACCCAATTCCGTTAATTAATTTTTGGTGTAAATATCAGAGTATGAATAACAAAACCCAAACAAGCTTAAATCCTGAACACTAAAAATACGCTCCAGAATGGAAATGTTCCTAAAAAAGTGAAGTAAAAGAAATGAAATATCTGCCCAAGTTTCAATTCTATCTTGCAAGTCCACAGGCATGTAACTCTGGGACAAGTGACAGAACTACACCAAATAGCGTGGTGCATCGATTCTTTGTGGTAGAGACTCTGATTAGATGGAAGTATGCATGTGTAAGAGTCCATGTAAACTTCCAAGAGTTGAAGAATATTTTTTCTCTATGCTCCATTTGTCAAGAACAGCCAAAGAAAAATGCTTGTTTTTACCTGAACCCACAAGGGTGTTGTTTGCACTCACAACTTTAAAAACATTTTTTAAAACAACACTATATGAAACATTTAGCCCCAGCCCACTCCCCACCTGCCAACCTTGGCTAAATATTCTCAATTTCTTATCAGGGCAACATCCATGAGATCCTCATCTTCGTCCCCAATCAAAAAATCAGGGCTAGGCCTGGATGGCCTTTCTGATGTAAGAATGGCACTGCTTGTCATAGACAAAGACTGTTCTGAAGAGATAGGAGATTTAGACCAGTTCTCCGTCTTAATGCTGTGAGTTTTCTTTTTGTCTCTCTCTTTGTCACGATCCCTATCCCTATCCCGGTCTTTATCTTTTACTTTCTTCTTTTCTTTTTTGTGTTTCTTATGCTTTTCCAAGCTGTATTCTGGAAGTGGCCGAATTCCATCATCAGAGCTGGGGCTGTTCTGATAGGATTTCTCTGCTATGGATGATCCCGATTCACTCTCGCTGTCAATGTTTTGCGGGGTATATGCTGGAGACTTACTGTGACTGGGAGAACAGCGCTCATGCTTTGGAGTAGACCCACTTATTAGTGGTGATCCATAGCTTTTGGAAGATGTCATCTGAGGCCTTAAGCCATCCCCACCTCCTTCCCCAGGCTTCTGCAAGGTAACTTTGGCTTTAATGCTAGGAGAGCCACCGTCATGTTTGCTGATAATAATCTTGGCCACTCCAGTGCTTCCAACATTCTTTGAATCAGATGCCTTTTTGGAAGAGTCAGAGGAGCCTCCTGAAACAGAGACTTTGGATTTCTCCTTGTCACTCCTTTCCCGCTTCCCCTGCAATTCACCTCCAGAGAGGTTGTGTTTGGAGGACATGGAGTGACTTGAGGAACTGGAACTCTGGACCATCTGTCCATCCATTGAGTCTTCCCCACCAGGGCCACTAGTGACTACACCATGCTTGAGTTTGTCAATCACAGCTGTCAAAGATGGCTTTTTGTTCCGGCTTGGGGACTTGCCTTTTGAACTCCCGTGCTGATTCTGAGATGAAGACATGGAAGAGCTGCCAGATGAGAAGGAAGATGAAGATCCCGCTGAAGAATTTGAAGAAGGGGGTGGCTTCTGGGACATGGAACTGGAGGATCCCATCCCTGAAGAGGACTTCATGCTTGAACTTGATCCAGTCCCAGACATGTGTGAGCTTCCAGAACCGGAACTAATAGGGGACTTTGCTTTAGACGACGGGGGAGTACCTGGAACGGGTTTCATCGGAGAGGCCAGCTTGTCAGAACCGCCCGAGGGTCTAGAATGAGAAGGAGAAATGTTTGGTTTACTCATGGAAGGGTTCATAAGTGATGAAGGCTTCCCTTGAGGTTTGATCTTGGTACCTCCAGAGCCGCTGCTGAGGCCGTGTTTTGTGATGGGGGAGGACCCGGGCTTTCCCACTGATTGGGTGGAGCTTTTGGACTGACCTGATCCAGAGCCGCCTTGGCCCGAGTAGAGGCTGCTGCTCATCTTGGACCCAGAAGACCCATCCGACTTGCTGCTCTTTATTTTGCCCGAGGTCGATGAGGAAGACGAAGAGGACGAGGATGACGATGAGGAGGAGGAAGAGGAGGAGGAGGAATGACTGTGATGACTTTTGCTGCTCAAAGAGGAGACTGAGCCGCTGCTTGTGTACTGCCCATGGGAAGGTTTGCCAACAGTCACTGTTCCCTTGGGAATCTGGATGGTGATTTTGGGTATGGGAGGAGTGGCTACCCCAGGGGGTGTTTGAGACCTGCCTGAACTTCCAGGAGATTTCGAGCCGCCTGTGCTTGCTGGTGGGGTGAAAGGCCTGGTAGACGAACTATGAGAGGGAGATTTGCCTTCTGGCTCCACCTTCCTCCGCTTCTGGACCTTTTCTTTACTCTTCCCATCGCTGGATGGGGTGCGGCTGCGTTTTCCACCCTTGCCATCTAGCCCAGGGCCTGTTAAAGAACTCCCGGATCCATTACCCTCTTTGACCCGCTTCTGCGACTTTTCCTTCCCCAAATCTCCTGTGCTCAGTAAGGGGCTCTGGCTTCCACTATGATGCTCCATGACATCAGAGACCCCCAGAGCCTTGCTGGCAGCAGTGATAATACTAAAGTCGACTGTGTCCGCTTGGCTGCTTGCCTTGAACTTACTCTCCCCTCCATCTCCCCCCAGCACTTGCACGCCCAGAGTACTTATCGTTTGTGATGCAAAGCCCTTGAAGTCATCAGCGTCTCCACTCTGGCTGCTATCATCAAAGTACTCTTCTCCAAAACCGCTTTGGCTCTGGCTGTTCAGGAGGTCAGGGTTGAAATCAACTCCATCAGGGAAAAACTGATTTGAAGAGTCACTGTTTGGGCTCACAGTGGCATCAGCAATCAGGTCAGCTGGATCAGTGTAAGGGTTTTCACTGTTGTTAGACTGAAAGACATCAGGATCAAACAGGGCACTTTGGGAATGCCCTGAACTAGAGGAGTCTCTTACTGGTGTTCCAATAGGAGGGCAATCTTCACTGGTGCTTGGTAGCTTGGATGCTTCCTCTGCTATGTCAGAAAGGATATCTGTCACATCAGCACCAATGCTGTCTGAGCTGGAGAGCCGAACCATCCTCTGAATACTGGGCTGGGTATGAGGTATAGACTGTGGATACGTTGTTGGTGGAGTGCTGCACTGACTGGGAGCTGGTGTAATATGAGGGGTATCTAAAGTGTCAGTGGTCATATTGACATCAAAGATGGGATTCTGGGAGTCAACGTCCATGGAAAACAGCTCTCTCTGGAAGTCATCTTCGGTTTGATGCTTGGGTTTCTCCACTGTGACACGTGATTTTTTCTTCTTTTGCTTGTTGCCCCCTGGACCCATTTCCATCCTTGGGGAGCCAGAAGAGGAATTTTGCCTCTCAAGTGGGCTGTTTCCATAGAGCGTTGAGAAATCCTGAGCTGGGTTGTCCTTCAACAGGTTCATGAGCATGGGGTGGTTCTTGGTGTTGCTTGCCGGAGATGACACAGGGGGAGGGGTATGGTGTGGAGGCGTGGGACTGGAGCCAATAGTGGAGCCCACGTTGCCTGTGATTTGTAGCAAGCTTGTAAGGATAGGGTTCTGAGACACTTTACTGAAGTCTTCCCCGTGGCCCACTGAATCATGCCGTTCTTTTATGCCCATGCTCATTGTGAACAAGGTGGAGATGGGTCCCCCGGGGAAAGTGTTGGTTGGGGTGGTGGTGCCACTCATTGGGTTGTTGCCGGTGGTCATGCCATAACCTGGGCTGCTGGCAGGGGGCAGGTTCTTTTTCACCATGTCTTCAACTGTCTCAGCAATGAGGGACAAGGCTGGTGTGTCTGCTTGGATTGTTTCAGCCTTTCTCCGGATGGCTCTCATGGTCACAGGTATTGACATGCATCTATAAGGCAAGGTGGAGAAAAGGTGGTTTAGTGTCATCCTTGCCAGCAGTAAGTTCCCCCATGAAGCTAAAAGCTGTACTCATTATAAACAATTATGAGCAGTGTTAGGTACACCTCTACAGAGTGAGCCTGACTTCTGTACTACTCAGGCACACTATATACAGGAATATAAACTTTTACTCTTTTTTCTAGAGGTGAATTCTCCACCACAGCAACAAAGTAGCAATTGAGGAGTAAGGAAGCCCTACTCAATTCATTAAAGTTCTCATTAATAAATAGGTGAATGTACTCTTTTAAAAGAGAGTTCCTACTTTATCTTCTTATTCCATGAACATGACAAAATCAAAGCATGTTAAGGCTTTGCTGAACTGAAGAGCCTGTTCAAGTAAATATGTCCCAAGCAAATATGCCACATTTTGAAAATGGTAAACTGAAGAATTGGCCTTGTTACAGGAGGGATGGGGGACCTGCAGTCCTCCAGATGTTGTCGGACTACAACTCCTATCGGCTATGTGGGGTGGGTCTGATAGGAGTTGGGAAGTCCAACATCTGGTGGTCTATAGGTTACCCACCCCTGAATTACAACGTAAAGTACAGGGCAGACAGATCTAGGCACTCCTTTCATACATGGCTATGCACTTTAATGAAACCCAAATTCTGAACTTCAAACAAATCATTTCTATTCACATCAAGATAAATTTTGGTTATTTTATTCATTTTACTCCTTTCTCTAAAGACTATAGAGATGGCTTGAAGGCCCAGAAGAGATAGAAAACATCATTCTTCAGATTCAGTTAACAGAAGACATAAATTCTACACATGCCTATTTTCCAGGAGGTCACTGGGTAACCACAGCTAAATGCAAGATGTAAAATATAAAGTGCATGCACTTTTCACAAATTGTGTACATGCTTCATATACTCTTCTTCCTACACAAAGTGTACGAAATTGCCTTATGTCACTGGTGCATGGACAAGCAGCTATCTCAAACTTCTGCTCCTGGAGGAAAGCTCTTTATCACCAGCAGTAAAAGCAACCCACAGAAGACAGGACTGAGCCTTTTCCTTTTGATAGACAGAAGGGAACCCAAATGCCTTTAATAATTAGAAATCAGCAGCTGACCTTAAATCCAACTCTAAGTTGCAGAGAGTTTTTAATACCAAAGCACACCATCCAAGACAGCATAGTGTGAGTTGATAGGTAAGGTCTGTCAAAGTGTGGGCACGAGAAATTTTGAGAAAACCACAGAAGGATGGACTTGCTGCAGTGCCACAAATCTCCATAAGGATTATTGGACATGAAAGGTAACAGAAGTTCTAGTTACCTCTTTCTACTTTATTTGCCATCTATTATATTTTGTTATAAATATATGTAGATAAATAGATAAAAGAAAGAGAAATGTAGAGATGGAAAGCAGGAGCTCCAAGTTAATTCTGGCTGAAAGGGAAGCTAGCGATTGCAGTGTGATGGAAGGCATGTGTCCCAAGCATTTAAAGCACACACACCCCCCAAAAAATAGGAAAATGAAAAGGTTCAGGATGACATTGCTTTAAGGATTAGCCCAGAAACTTTCCTCCCTTGCCTGGGGTAGGCTCTCATTACTGAAATAAAACTGCTGTGGTGTAGACTTTTACTGCTGTCACCATTAGAGTAGAATATAAAAAGGATGGTAGGAAAATGTTACTGTAAAATTATTTTTCCCTTGGTAAAACTTTAATGCAAGTGACCTCTGAGTTACCAGGCTTATATTTAACCACTGTCTTCCAAGATCAGTTTTTATTCTGGCTTAAGCAGTATGACATACCTTTGAACAACTTTAGCAATGAAGTCATCTGTGCAGATGAGTGCATCAGAGAGCCCTTTATACAATTTGCAGTTCACATGTGTAGAATCTTGCACATCCATTACCACTGAAAGACACAGAGGAATCACAGGGAGGTCATTAAATCGAAAATGTGTCCATCTTCATTCAATGACTGTTTATACATACATTCCCCCCCCCCTCTAAAAACCCTCCATCCAGCAACTTACCGCAAACTAGAGAGTCATTTACAGGATGCTGAAAGGATACACTGAAACAGGAATCTGACAGAGGGCAGACTTCAAACTGCAGGATGCCTGGGGAATCTGGAAAGACAAAAGAACTTGCTAGCAAAGACCATGAACTTAAAAAGTCGTATTCACCCTATAGCTAAAATAAGGGAAAGAGAGAAAGATGTTCATACTTTTATTTGCAGCTCAACTAAGACATGGAAAAATAGGTCAGGAAACATTTGATGGTGCATGGGTTGTGTAACAGCTACTCTACTCTTTTCAAAGTTTATGTTTATTATGTTAGCTGCTTCAAGTTTACTCTGGAAGGAAGCATCTTCTATTAATTTTAATAAAATAAATATTAGTTTGGTGCATTGTGGGCTTTGCCTGCTAACTGTCATGTGAGCAGTTTGCTTTCTTTTGTTTTTTATACTCTTGCTTAGTTTCCTTACTAACTGAATGGAAATCCTGAACCTGAACTTACTGGCTATCTGGTTCATGCCTCCCTACACCATTCAGAATTTTGATATGGTCAATAAATGCAAGGGTTGAGAAGCAACAACAGTACTAAGAGTACAAGTATTAACATACATAAATGGATAGAAAAACTGATCTTCCTAGGCAAGTGAAATAAATTGGAGGAAAAGCCAAAGGAGTCAGCTGCTGTAGTGATTCAAACCTAACAGTCTGGAGAAGACTGACAGATTATAGAGACCAGTATGTTTTTACAAATACTTCAGGCAATGTACCATGGTAGCACTGACCTTCTTTTAAGACTGTTCGCTTGACACAGCTGCCTATCAGAGTGTTGTAGGCCACCTGATGCCTGATCAAATTGAGGATGAGAGGAACCCGACTAGGATGGTGGAAAGCAATTTTGCCGAGCAGAGTTCCCTGAAGACTTCGTCCATCTGGCAAGGGGGCATCTTTGTTGAGGAAGTAGCAGTGCTGCTGTCCTGGCAAAGCCTGTTATGAAGGGGGCACACACAATCTCACATTTACTGCTTGGTAAAGTATGGATGGGTGCTACAAAAATCATGCATAGCCAGGAGATGAAAACCAAACTACTGTTTTTGAAGAACAAAACTGCATTATTCATTTATACTTTATTCCACCCTTTCCCAAAAAGTCCTGCTAGTGGCAGTGGAAGGTGAGTAATGGCTCTAACAAAAACAAATAGATACAACAAAAGCATTGTGTCCACATTAAAAGAGGTAGGAACCAGTGCTATGGTTTCCCAAATTTGGGTGTTTTGGGACTGCAATTCCCAGCAACCCTGACCATTGGTACTGCTAGCTAGGAATGATGGGAGTTGTAGTCCAAAAACAACTAGAGACCCAAGTTTGGGAAACTCCACTAGGTTGTATTTGCTCTCTTTGGGGCTCAATTATATGGCTTGCCTAGTTAATACTTAATCTGCTGGTACTGGGATTAAAATAAGATCTCATTATATACCATCTCATGCTATTTTTTTTCTAGACATCAGTATAAGTTTAGCAACAGCAGCATAATTACTTTGTCTTTTGAAGAGTCAGTTGAAAGCATTATCAATACATAATGCCAAAAATTCTCTTTTGCAGATCACTAATCATATCATATGAGGTTCTTAGAACAGGAATTGCCTTCATTCCTTTCAGTCCAAGGTTCACTTTCTCTACTGCACTTCTCTCAATAATTGTTGTTGTTGTTTAGTCGTTTAGTCGTGTCCGACTCTTCGTGACCCCATGGACCAGAGCACGCCAGGCACTTCTGTCCTCCACTGCCTCCCGCAGTTTGATCAAACTCATGCTGGTAGCTTCAAGTCTCTCAATAATATTCTCTCTTAAAAGCAAACTTGAGTAGCGGAACATCTATCAGTTAGGAAGCAAAATGGGGCCATCAAAATGGCTTTGTATAGATCTCACAAGTGATCATTGGTCCAGCACACAGAGCAGGGCATACCCTAGATTTAGTCTTTTGCTCCAAGTGGAAAGGATGGTGGTCTGGAAATAGGAGGGGTAGATTTCCCTCCCATTCACATGGTCAGACTACTTCCTGTTGAGGTTTGGACTTGCAGTGACAACTCTCCCCTACAAGGGTGGAATGCCATTTAGGATAGTCTATCCTCAGATGCTGATTGAATCAGATTCCTGACTGTTCTGGGTTTTAAGGGGAGTGAAAGGCGGGATATCAAATCCAAACTCTTCTTCTTCTTCTTCTTCTCCTCAATAAATAAGGCAGGAGATCCTGCTGAGGCCCTAGTCTATACAAACAATTAAGAAAACAACTTTCCATAATGGTTAGTTGATGGTCTTTGATTTTAAATTAAGTGTTTTCATTATACACAGATATGGTTGTAAACAGCTTTGATTTTTTATGAGATAGCAGGATGTAAATATTTTTCTAAATAAAATAACTGGGAAAATAAAAAGTGTCCTGGAACCAGAGACATGGGATTCCCTGTTCCTAGAAAGCTTGAGCCTTTAACAAAAGTGCTCCAGATAAGGGGTGGAAAAACACTGCACTATTTTGTAGCAAATCCCCTGTTAATGTGTACCAGGGGTCAACAACCTTTTTCAGCCGGTCCACCGTCCCTCAGACCATGTGGGGAGCCAGACTATATTTTTTTTTGGGGGGGGGGAATGAATTCCTATGCCCCACAAATAACCCAGAGATGCATTTTAAATAAAAGCACGCATTCTACTCATGTAAAAACACAGATTCCCGAACCGTCCACAGGCGATTGGGCAGCATCCGGCCCCCAGGCCTTAGGTTGCCTATCTCTGCTGTGTACTTTATGACCACTTTCCCCTGAAGCCTCAAGATAAAGAACAATGGTGGAACTCCACCATAATTTATACTGAAGGCATCATCTAAACCTACCACAAATTCTCTAACAATGTAAAGTATTCCAGTGAGAGAACACAGATTTTCTATACAGTAGTCAGATAATATAGCCTGTCTAATTATGAAAAGCTATATATAGGATCCTGTATTAAAATTACTGATATTTATCTGAATGTGCACCTAGAATTTACCAACCTTCTCACATTCTGTGGGTGAAGGCAATTTATGAAATCCCCACTTATAACTTACCGCATAAAAACGCATATTATGATTCAATGGTCCAGGGTCATCTTCCTTGGATAGCTCAAACTGTGTGATAAGCTCATATAAGGGGACATACGTTGGAGGGGTTTCAAACAATGGAATGCCTGAGAAAAGAAAAAAAACTATAACCACCCACCCAGAGATTTGTCCTCTCATAAAATACAAGTATTAGCTGTTACCTACAACTTGTATTTGTACTAGAGGGGATCTCAATAATTTTCACTACAACTTTACATGAGAGATGCTTGTTGCAGCGTCAAATTTCTATAATCAGTTATCCAGAAACCACTTGTGTTTAATATATTCCAGTGTGGATATTGAATGCTAGGAACTGTGAAATTCTTGACATGGAGCTAACATGAAAATCAGCGTGATCTTATGGAGTGCTGCACCTGGGAGAGATGGGTTCAAATACCTGAACACTAATAAATTACACTAGTAATCTTGAAGCAGCAGCAGCAGCAGCAGCAGGATCTTAAACAAGTATATTAGTGAGATAGCCCTCCCATGATCTGTGTGAAGATGAATGAGAAAAGTAGTAGCATTAAAGGCAATCTAAAAGGCCTGAGAGTAATCCAACCTCTGTGCCATGGAAGGCTACATACTGGTCCCTCCCCAATTAGGCAAATTACATGTTTTTCTGTACCTGCTTGCTCTGCGCCATTTGTTTGACTGAAAAATTAACGTCTCTAAGGATTTGGCTTGGATTTAAACAAACACAAAAAACTAGTAACAAAAACAGATTGAGAAGATTAGCTTTTAAGTGGTCAGTAGGGATATGGAAAAAGGATGAAGACATCCATGTGCTCTCATTAATACAAGACTCTGCTTAGCATTACTCTGATTTCTTGCCTTTTCCCAATTGTATCATTTGGGTTAATCAGTTCCATGATTAACATTAGACACTTTGGTTTTTTTAAAAAAAGAGGAAGACAGTCTGAAGCTGCAGGTATATGGAAAACATGATCTAGGCTGCAGAAATGCTGAAGAACAGGGGAGCAAATATTCATATCAACCCAAAATTTAAAATGCTTTGACTGCTGCCCTCTAGGTGTCAGGTTATGGCACCAAATACATCACTGATGCTAGCTAAACTCTATCAACAGCTTATCTGAAGACATGACTGACCTGTGCAGTTCTGAAGTTTCTGAATGAAAGCCCGAGAAACTGGAATAGGCCTTGGGAACTTCAAGAAGAAGCAAGCTGGCAAATCAACACTATTGGCACTGGTGATTGAGGAGAAAGAAGGTGTCCTAAAGAATAAAAGATTACAATAGTATTACATCTGGGTTCATGCAAATACTTTTTTTTTTAACATTAGGAAGGATGTAAATACACTTTGTTCAGTTCTGAGTAACTAATTTATGCCGTTAGAAAACTAATATATGCATTGTCCATCTTGGATGACCGTATGGAATCATTCTAATTCATTATGGTAAAATAGCACCAACAAGTTACCAACAAATCGTGCCTGTTTCTTACCCTTTGTTGTCCACCGGATGAGATCCCATAATGAGAGGGGCAATTGGAAGTTTGTTCATTGTCAGTGTTCCCTCAATTGTAACACATATGTTCATACCCAGGTAGCGAGGAACTGAAAGTGGAGGCAAGTGTTAACTTTTCAAACAGCTGTATTAAATAAAAATAAAAATCCACTGCACAGCAACGGGTAATAAACTGGATGTTATGCATTGCTTATCAGCATTATGTACTAAAACCCTTTAAAGAATTGAACTGGAGGGCCATAGGTTTCCTACACCTGCTTTAAGGAATAAGTACTTTAAAAATTGAGGGAGTGCCTATTGTACTCCACTTCTCTAATTTGAAAGACCATCAGGTGTGGTGCAATCAGAATAAGAGGGAAGAAGAATGGGTGCAGTGGCAGCAAGTTGGGCTAGACATGGGGAAAAAACACAAATTGGTTCAATTTGTCACTTGGCTGTTTACTACGGTATTTAGTCTTTGCAACAAGCTGCAAACTTCATGGTTGGGGGGTTTAATGTACAAGGTCCACTGCAGGTCCAGTACTGATATTTAGGCTAGATAATTTCCAGGATACTCCATCATGCTCACAATCATTAACCAGAAAACCAGAGAGTACAAGCTTATGTTTCCTACTAATAACCATTGTCTCTTAAAAAAACAAAACACAAACCTACTACTACAGTAATCTGAACTCATTATTTAACTACCTCACTGTTAATCAAGACATGCCCATACCAAGAAACTTGCCTGGAGTCTAGATAAATTAATCCACAGGAATGTTAATAGGACTGCTTGTTGATAAACATCAGACAGTGTTGGAATATAAGAAGCTGTCAATACTCAACTGACTATATAATATACTATTTCAATGTACAAACATTGGGGGGGATATCTATACTCAGGAAAACACAAATAAACCTTAAACCAAAATAAAAGAAATCTGCTGCTTGGGGTTCAAAGAAAACCTTCAATATAATCCAAGGTGTGTTCAGAATGCACATTTGGAAGCAGAAAGCATGCCTAGAAACATACCGTTGTTCTCATTCAGAATAATAGGAGCTCCAGTACCTTCCTCAATCAAATCATAGGGTGAAACATAATACTTCAGATTCATCAGGTGACCTGAAAGAAGAAAGCTTGTTAATGGGAAAGGGAACACAATGGGGGTGGGAAGGTCAGAAGTGATGCCTATGTGTTGATCTGGACATACAAGATTATGTCCACCTAGCATTCTATGTAATTAGGAAGGTCACAGCTCTTAGGACAAAGATCTACAAATTTTAGGGTTTGGGGGTTAATTTTCCTTGAAGTCACTTTGGCTGCAGATTCTGAGAATATTTTGTCTTTTCTGTTAAGAGGTGGATCACTTGCATTTATGGAGCTCTTTGCTTTGCTAGATAGCAGTCTTCCAATATGCATCTTTTCTCTGCTTATGGCATACTGGATAGGCTGAGCTCCATAAGGGGCTAATATGCGGATGGGTATTTCAACTCTTTAACAAAAAAAATAGCATTGCACCATTTCACAAGTCATCTTTAAAGGGGGAAAATGGGCAGTATTGTAAAATGGACCCCTCTTCTGTCACAATATACAGTCGCCTACCTCCACTCCTTGGGGTGAGATAGCCAACACTGCCATGCAGAATCTTGTCCAAAGGGCTTGCATTGGTGGCTTGCCTACAAGCAGACAGAATCAAAAACATATGATAAGCTGGTGCAGAATTAAGACCCCAGACCACCACAGTATAAATCTTTTGGATTATTATCTTAGACTGAATTTGTAACATGCCCAAACTGAAATTTTAGGTTTGCAGCACTAAGATTAAAAAGAGGAACCCATTTTTCCTTCTGAAACTATTTTCTCCTTTTTACTACCAAGATGATAGGCAGTGTAGGTCACAGGACAGACAGCTGGTCTTGGAAATGGGAGCCTGGAAATCCAGTACCACCTCCTCATTGGACTTTAGCAGTCAATCTTTCAACCCCAGTTCCTCAAAGACCAAAGGTAGTTGTTGGGTTTGTTTGTTTGTTTATCTTTCAGTTTTAAGACTCTGGATTCCATAATGCTACCTTTGGAAACTTAAAATAGCAATTCAAATTTAAGAAATGTAATATGCAAACTTCTTTATTAATAAGCATCTATTTCTATAGACTGCTTTAGGGTACAGTGAGTTTGGCTGTGTTTGTTGCATTCATCTTCATGTGAGCCCTTTAAACTTAATCATAATCTGCCATATTTACAGAGGGTGGAACGGAGGCTAAGGTTGTGGCTTATCCGGGGAATAGCTAGCGGATCTGTGATTCAAGTAAGATTTGAACTCAGTTCCTTCCAAGTTCAATGTTCTACTTCCTGAACAGTATTGCTGCTTAGGACATTGTCAGGGAACTGACATCGGAGCTAGAGATGGAGGGAAGGCTCTCAAATGATGCCGGAGAAGGGCCTAGCAGGGAGAGGCAGCTCCGCAGATGGGGAAGCAAATCAGCGCAACACCAGGGATATAGAGGGGCTGATGGGGGAATCGGCAAGAGGGCTCCAGGACTCTTCACCGGACACCAGCAGGGAGAGCACGGGTCCTCCGCTACCCATGCCCACCCTGCGCAGAAGACTTCCGCGCAGAGAGAGTAGGAGACTGGGTGTCAAACAACTTTTATGTTGGAAAAGATTTAAGAAACGCCCACTGACGGATTCTGCTAGCGACTGAGGCAGCCACGAAGTGAAGGGCTGCCCAGACTGAAAGATTTAGCAAGCAACAAAGCCTGGAGAGGCGGCAACTTACGCACGAGCAACCCACACACATTACAGACATCAACAGGTAAATGCTGGGTTCATTCAGTAAGGCAAACTTCTCTTACCAGTACATCCCTGCCATCTTTGAAAGATCAAGCTCCAAGGACTGAAGAGCCAAGTACATTTTAGTTTTCAGTTTGCTAAGGAGAAAAAATAAAATATTATTTTAAAATTGGTACAGAAAAAAAGACAAAAAGATGCTTAGATGTGGCAACCCTATACACATTACCCTGGGAGTAGGTCTCTTTGAACTCCCTGGGACTTCCTTCCAGTATACACGTATAGAACTGCACTGTGAGCCAACCAGAGCACTGTCCAACCAGTAGTAGCCTTCCATGGAAGGGCTCTCAACCGTTATCATACAAGATCACAGACATGCCAAGGACTTAAGCTTCAGACTTTTTACAGCTTATGTAGTTAGTTCAGTTGAACACCAGAATCTGGAAACCACAGGAAGGGAGACTGCTCTCGCACTCAGGTCCTGCTTGTGGGCTTCCCAAAGGCACCCGGTTGGCCACTGTGAGAACAAGACGCTGAACTAGATGGGCCATGAAGTTCTTACATTCTTAGCTTTCCTTTAAAAAATCCCTTTTTGACAAAATGAAGACAATATTCTAAGACTGGCCATATTTCTAAAATTTCCAGTGCACACAAAGGATCCAATCTTGGCTGCACAACTCCTCTTTTAAAAAAGATGCAGATTTTAGCCCCTTTTTTGTTCTTTCTAGCATCAGAAATACTGAAGTTCTACCTTAGCTTCCTTTCTTGAAGTTGGGAGAGGTAATCAAGAGTGGTAATGCAGGAAAGGGATGGGGGTGGCACATAAAGTAAGGAGAAAAGGAGCAGGTAGACATATAATTGGGCAGGGTTTCAACCACTATATGCAATGCTCTAACAAATATGTGACTGCAGGTGTTGCCACATCACAGAAATGACGACTAGTGGAATGCTTACTTGTCACCAGGCAGTTTATACAGATTGACAAGACCCTTCAGGTGCTTAGAAAATTCTTCAAAATTTCTCTCTCTGGGAAAGAAAAACATATCAATTTTAGAGAATCTGGAAGAATCATACATGCCAGAGATATCTACAGTTAGACTCACCTAAGAGAGTTGGCAAAAGGAGTCAATTTCAACATTTTAGCTCCAAAAGCACACCCTACTACAGCACTCCTCCAGTAAATTCCAAGATGCATAATACAATTCATAGGAAAAATAGATAGGCAGCCCCCCCAATACTGGAGGGTTGCAAGTACTGAAGCTTCCATTGCAGTATCCTTACTTTGAAATGTTATGGCCCAAGCTGCCTGCCTATGGTGCTGTGCCCTCTCAAGCTGTATGTAGGCTTCAGTGCTCTTTTGCTGGCTACTTGTCCTCCTGGGCCTTCTCAAAACTCTCTGAGAGGACTTTTTCCCTATGTGACTCTCATAGCCCTGAAACCACTATTCTGAAGAAGAATTTCTAAGAGAGAAATCTTTAGAACAAAACAAATTATTGTATGGCCTAGGTGGTTGCCAACAACCCTATTCTCCTGATAGAAGAGAAATATGACAAGTTCACCAGTGCAGTGCCTGATGATGTCAATGCGCCTGCCAGTATCTATGGCATCTGCCAAAGGTCTCAGAAAATACCCCTTCAAAAAGTCACAATGCACGAGAGACTATTTTCTCTTCCCCCTCCGTTCCTATTTGCACTGGCTTGGCCTCTCCTAAACACGCACCCAGCAGCCATTTTGTGCTATACTATGCCCCTTCGGTAGCCATTTTATAACTAACATTCACAGTGCTTTCTTAAAATTCCAAATGTGCTCACTGGCTGAAAAATGTTGGTGATCCCTATGTACAGAGTGACAACACTCCTAACTTCTTATTAAAGACTCAACCCTGCCTTCTCCCCAGTGGATGAGAACAGTCTTCATATAATTCCAAAGAGGAAGTAAAGACCTTCTGCTGAAATCTATGTTTTTAAAAACCCCAAATGTGCAAGTTACAATGACTTATCCAATGCATTTCAAAGACCTTCATGGATAAATAGGGACCTTTCAAACATGAGCTTGAAGCTGCTTTACAATTCTGTTTGGAGGGCAAGACAAGCAACTATTTGACAATTTGGTGGTAACAGCAAACTATGGTTTGTACTAGGGAAGTAACTCAATGAAATGGACAGCCCACGGGGAGGATGGAGGGCCTTATCATAAGGCCCATTTATATAACACCAAACTCAACTTGGTGTTGTTTGAATCAGCTCAGTGAATACAGAATATATATTGGGTCTATGTTGCACCAGTGTCAACATACTCTTCACATGTTGTGAGAGAGATTTGGGTCAGCTGTACAAGTCATAGCTAATTGGCAACCAAAGGCAGGAGCAACATACTACATCCTAAGGAAAACTGCATGCTTAAAAGGCTCATTTTGGCAGGGTGGTGCTTTATAACAGGAAAAAGAGAACGGAAAAGAAACCTGATTATGGTGCCCCTAAAAATTTCATATTGTTTGGACATTGGACTTTTTTTTAAAAAAAGCAAGTAAATAAACATTCTGTTTCATGGTCTCTGATACGGGCTATTTATGCTGCTTTTTAAAAGGGTCAGAAACTGAAAACTGGATGAATATCCTCAGTTCATATGCACCCACTGTTTGTTGTTAAATCTAAGCAACACTGCTGCCCCACCCAGTACTTCAATTCTTGTTCATTCCAAAATCTTCTCCTCACCCTACACAATTCCTGAAAAGCACTATGGCTGAGAAAAGATCTGTACTCTATGTTCTAAAATAGCCAATATCGTGTATGAGTAAGCCACAATAAATCCAGAACGCTGTATATAATAAATTGTACAAGAGACATTATAGGGAATGGAGAAATGGTTGTAGCCATACAACAGAACTGCACAGGGAGAAGGTATGTAGCCAATAATGAAAGAGACTTAGTACTCACCTTAGATGCTGCACCAGCTCTGGGCAACTCTAGAAGGGAAAATAAAAATGTGTGCCACAACTTCATTTGAAACTGTTGCAGTTATTCAGCACAATGGAGCTGGCTTAAATTGTACATGACTATAGGGAATGTCAGCTTCATGCGAGTACAAAACCCTAAAAACTTTCCTAAACAGTCCTACAGGATGTTTGGACAATGCAGAAGGCAGGTCAGAGATGTCCAGTGTTTCAAACACTGGGTGATAAGTAACGATGATTAGAAATGACTGCAAGCATTTTGAAAGATGAGACTATAAAGTTAAAAAATGATCTCAAATTCTTACGCTGCTCTGACAAAGAACAAAAAATAAGTTTGGGGAGGGGGAGAGACTTACAAATGGTACTAACTTGGTTAGCAAGCTATTTGTACCACACTAGTAATAGGGCAAAGGGAGCTTTGACTTCTCTCCCTACTACTGAGGGATCTAACATTTTATTAAAGGCTGGGAAATGATAGCCTCAGTTTTGAAAGAGTAGACAGAATGTGAAAATGTGACAGCTTGTGACTTTTTTTACAAGGGACTGGCTAAGAGGACTTAAAGGGAATTGGGCTGAATAGATCACTTTCCTTCTGGAGAAGTGTAAAACTAAATGCAGGAGTAGAGTTATCTGGATTTTAGGAAGCTGTTAAGCTCAGGGTTGATACATACTGTAGCCTGTCCTGTGCTCTCAGAACATAGTGGGTTGTAAAAACATGTTTCTACAAACAAAAGAAGGCAGAAGTTTGGTGTGACCTTCATACTCTACGTACCACAGGGTTTTCTCCATGATGGGCCACCTTAACATCGCACAGCTGTCCTGTAGGATCCAAATGGACTTCCACATAGAACATGTCTGAAGTTATGTAACATTCAGTGCCATTTGCACTAAGATGAGATCCAAGACTAACACACAAGGAGAGAAAAGGTATTCAAACATGAAAAGCTTTATCTAATACCAATCAATAGCACATCAATTAATCTGTTTGGCTGGAGGCATCTATCCTGATCTCCCCTGGAGGCTCAAGATTGATAATAATGGGCTGCATACAGGTTAGCTGCACTGAATTTATACTGAACCTGCAATCTCAACCTCTCTTTCAGGAAGTAAGTCACAGTGACTTCAATAGTTCTAAACAGCCATAGATAGGATTGTACTGTAAGTCTTGATTAACTTGTCCTTTTAATTCCAATGAGAAATAAGTGCAACAACCAATCTTGATTCTAGTCCAATGTGTAGGGTACATACTTCTTACTTTTCTCTTTCTACATAACCACCATGTGATTGTTATTTGGCAACATTCCTTTTTTTTGAAATTTTTATTTCAAAACCAAAAAATGGCAACATTCCTTTCCACCCATCCAGGGCAGACATGGAACTAAACTAAAATCTAAGTCAAATTAAATCAAACATTTGATTTGCTGGACCTCACTGTAACAAAAACTTTAGCTTCTACATTCTTAAGCGTGTAGTATAAACAATGAATTAAAAACAAAAAATGTGGTTGGTTGTAGTCTCAATTAGCTCTTTAGACGAAAAGGATTAATCTTACTCATTGGCGGGGAACCTATGGCCCTCCAGATATTGCTGGACTAAAATTCCAAACAGTCCCAGCCAGTGTGGCCAATCGTCAGGGATCATGGGAGTTACTCACCCATTTTGTCTTGCAATAGACTCTAAGCGATCTGTCATGGCAGGTAGTGATGTCACTAGGAGGAAGATGAGCTTGTTTAAAGCCAAGTACATAAGCAAATTTATTAAAGTCCCAATAGGTGATATCCAACCAAGCCATACTCAGACCCACTGAAATCAATGGACAGTTGATCTGAACTGAAAGGGGGTGGCAGACATACAGGTTTATCTTTCCATCTGCTGGGCAGCTGGAGCTTTAGCTGCCTGAGAAAGCCAGCTCACCTTCTCAGCCCCTTATCAACTATGAGGTAGAGGCAATGGCCAAGGCACTTCTATTTGTCACTGAACTTGTGCCACATTCCAAAGATGCAGCCCAAAGACAAGACCTTGCCTCTTGGTCAGCAATCCTACAATTGTAGACCCTTACTCCACAGCTTGTGGAAATAAGAGTAAAAAAAATGATCCTGAACTGCCCTCAGATGTGTACATAAGAGGCAACTGCTGTACCTGTACTAATTTAATTAGTTACTTGATTAATTAAACTTGATGTCAGAAAGTGACAGAATTGCCACCTCACAGCAATGGCTGTTTTAAAAGGGGGATAACCAGGATATTGAACTATGCAGAGATTCAACACACAGTCATCTGAGTGGGAACTTTGGTCTCACAGGAGCCTTTCGCTTACCCAGTTTTCCCATTAAAAAAAAAAAAGAGAATTACTATGGTACAGGCTGCATGTTTTGGTAACCGGCCTGAACAGGAACATAAACCATCTTTCTTCTTCAACCAGACACCAAGAGGTTAGGAGTGTGTAATATAACATGTGACTATACAAACAGTGATAATTGATTCAGTGAGTCTATTGAACACGAGCATTATACATGCCCAGTATGCAGCTTACCCATTACAGCAACACAGAGCCCAAGAATGCAGTTATAAACATACAAGGCCATAAGTTCCACTAAATACAGTAGGACTTCTGAGTAAGCATGCAAAGGGCTGTCCAATAACCTTGAAGGTATCATAGTAATTCTTTGCACCCATCTAGTACAAACCATATAAACACCTTTATTATCCTAATGTCAATTCCTCCTAGTCTTTTTTTTAAAAAAACCACAGACACTTATTTATGTTTCAGAAGCATCTACCAACCTTTTAATGCCTTCTGCAAAGTTTCTAAGCAGCTGACAAGATTCTGGTGACCAACAGAGTTCATTACAACTCGCTTTTCCTGTGTTCAAAGGTGATGGAGAGAAAAATATAGAGAAAGTGTTCATGCACATTCAGCAATACTGTGAAAAGAAAGCTATAACTAAAACATTGGCGCATTCAACTGCATTCCTGAAGGCTTCCACTTTGTTCTGAAAAAATCAGCTCCTATGGGTGCTGTAAATAAAAAAACCCTCCACAGATGCTGGCCCTGTGCATTATAAAGCTAGACCATTGTATGAGTCACACCAACTCAAACCAATGACAGCTTAGAATTGTTCTACTAAATAACAGCAAATAAAAAGAATTATTATTCAAAAGCTAGATTGTTTTGACTAATACTTTCTGTGTTCTAAGAGTTACTGGGTTTTTGATAAAAGAATCAGCAAAGACAGTTTCTTTGCAATTGTGGTCCATCACTGCCAATCTTCCCATATAGTGCATAGTTGCAGAGGAATGCTAGGCACCTTCATCTAGGGAGTATTCGCAACTGATATGGAACAGCAGCAAAGACAGTGCTACCAGAATGGAGAGCATGTCATAGAATTCAACCCAGAATCTTCTGTAACTGCTGGGATTCTGTGAAAGATGCACACATTCTGTGAAAGATATCGTGGCAATTTACTGTTGACAGTGCCCTCTCTAAGTAGACAATCTTGACAATCACTGTTTTATGAAAATGTGCAAGATTTTATCAAGTACTCCCATCCAAAATATGCTAAACCCTTACCATAACTTGCCGGACAAGCTTCATGGTTTCTGTCCAAGGTCTACTGTTAGGGTTAAACTTGACATGAAGCCTTTCTAGAAGGGAACTCATCTTATTCAGTTTCTCCGTTTCTATAAGAGAAATTGCAAGTCAGTGAAGCATACGATATATTTGAATTTCAGTCCAGAGATGCAGGTTCACCTTCAATTTCCCTGCATAACCCCCAGAGAACATTAACTTGAGCTATGTGACCATGAATAGACTGAAGTACCTTGCAGAATGGGACCATGGTACATGCAATCCAGAATTATTTACAATACGTACCATCAACATTAGGTAACCAATGGCAGGTACTGATCTATGTTCTCCATATTTCTTACATACAGGTGTAGAAGAGATCAATACTGTCATAAGTAAAATATCAAGCTCAGGATGCAATAAGAGGGCTTAATCCTACAGTGAACACAGCTAAAAGGGGCCTGCTTCATATTATTTAACCTCAGAACTTTCTTTAAAATCCTATGTTAACAATGGAATGGCAAAATCAAATGGAGGAGGAGTTCAAGATGTTGTTGTTTTAAAGGCAAATATAGCTCAGTGGGTTTACAAACAGAAACCCTAAAGTTTAATATTTTGTTTCCAGTTAAAGGACCTCAGGTTGATTCTTTTGTATCTATTGGAGTTGATATATTTACTATTAATGTTCTCTGTGAACGTGTGATTCTTAAGTGATGCATCCCTTTCTGAGACATTTATAAGAAGGCAGGTTAAACAGGCATTGTTTTCAGCTATCCTACTGGCAAACTAACAATGCTGTAACATCTAAAATGCACACTGCTGCCACTTTTAACATAGGAGGCTTCGCAAGGGAGCAATTACTTCAATATTTTTAAACCTCAGAAAGCAAGTTAGGAAGCATCATAAATAACGAGCAAAAGATTTGTAAAGAAAGCCGTAGCAAGAATATTTACTTTCCTTTTTTCAATGGAAAGTTAAGTAACCTTTAACACAAAGCCGTAAATAGCAACTCACCTGACTGCCCGTGGTGAAGTAAGAACTACCTCCAGGTAACATGTCAGGAAAGCCGTAAACCCACAAATGACTAAGAGGTGCATGTTGGCAGGCAGCCTAGATTTTTTTTTTTAAAAAAAGTGCTTTCTTTTTGGATGTTGCTATTTTTCTGACAAGTTTCAAAAATGCAGAAGGCATCAACACCTCTAAAACCATCTCCATTTAATTATGGGTATTATGTATGTCATATACAGGGCTGGAAAAGTTTCAAATTCTTAGGCAGTTGCTGAGTGACAAGTAGACACAGCATATTTCTAGGTAGTAACACAACTGCATTTTTTTCTTTCCTTGACATTTCTACCAAGATATCTATCTCCAATTTAGGATGATCATCTTATATTGTCATATACTCAGCATATTGGTCCATCTAGGCCACTAGTGTCTACTGATGGGCAGCTAAGCCTCATGCTATTTATTGGTCAGACAAAGGTCTTTCAAACCACTGCTGATGGTCTTCTAACTGGATATACCAGAGATTGAATCTGAGATCTTATGCACACAAAGCAAGTACTTTATTACTCAGCTATGGTCCACCCTCACCAGAAACCTTAAAAACCTACTCTTCACTATGTGTTTTGAAAGGCAATAGATCACTCCCTCTAGCATGTCCTCCATACACATCCCTGTGTCTTCTAGCTAGTCACTGCTTGCAGACAAAAGGCTTGAAAGAACCTTTGATTTAACTCAACATGGTGGTTAGGCATATGCTAAAGAAACATCCAGCTCATTTCTGAGGTTTAAGTCCATGAAAGTCCCTTTCTCTTTCTACAAAGCCCATCTCTTGCATGATGGAGGACTGCAAAGGCTACAGTCCTAAACATGTACTATAAGTTGGGCCAACTGAACAGTGAGGTTTACTGCCAAGTAAGCACAGTATAGGATTCAGCAGTAAATCCCACACCCGCTTCTGAGTTTTGGGCGTTCCACCAAGCCCCTTTCCACCTGCAGGATGGGGAGTCTGCTGGCTTCCAGATGTCCTTTGATCCCAGCTCTCATCAGCCCTAGCAAGCATAGCCAATGGTCAGTTAGGATGGGAGCGGGGGCACAGCACCATCTTGAGGCCCATAGGTTCCTCACACCCCGCCTTAAAAGCAAGCAGCAGAGAGATCGAGCACATTTAAATAAAGAAAGCCAAGCTTGTTTCCCGCCCCCCACTGAAGAAGCATTCAACTGTTGCATGCTTTGCAGATACTACCATAGGAGCAGACTCCTAGTCCCCCCCCCGCCCCAAGTTCACAGGCATCGGCAATCAAATGGCGTGCATGTGCTGGATCTTGTGATTGATTGCGTTTCACCCTCACCCCCATATTTTATAGTAATAATAATAATAATAATTTTATTCAAGTCGACACCCCTGGATGCTAATTTAAAAAAGGGGGGGCTTTTTGAAAACTCCAATCTGCACATAACTCCCGGAGAGGAATTCACAAATGAGGTCCGACGTCTTCCCGGAAGCGCTTTCCTCCCGTCCATGGAAAGAAAGGGAGGCGACTCATGAACCTGCCCCCCCCCGTAGCTCTCTTTGAACGAGGAGCAGTGAGGCCCTTCTGACCTCTTCGCCAGAGAACTTCCGATGCTGTTCCGCAGCTGAAAGCATTAGGCGGCGTTGGCGGGCGAACCTTAATGAAATCTACAAACCGCCGCTCGGACTCCCTCCCTTGCTCTAAGGGGCCTGGTCTTCCTATGAAACTCGAGCACCTTCACCCGCAGCATTTACCAAAGGAAAGCGAGAGATCTTGACCCCCCCCCGTCACTCACCCTCGGCGCCCCCTTGGGCCGCCTTCATCCCTCAGGAGCGTGGTGGAGCGGGAGAGGGGCCAGGTGCCCCCCTCCGCTCTCCCTCATGTGGAGGTGGGGGGGAGAGGGCCTCTCCCGCTCCGAGGAGGAGGCGGCGAGGCCGGGGCGAGAGCAGCAGTTGGCCTGAGATGCTACCCCGCAACAACCGCCATCCCGCCGCCGGCCGCGCGAGACCAAGTCGCGCTTCTTCTCGCGGGATTCGAAAAAAAGGACAAGGGGAGGGGAGAAAGTTCACGAGGAAATCCCGCGGTGCGGCCAACCGGCAAAGGTTAAGGGAAGCTCTCGCGAGATTTGGACACATACGCGCTCCGCTTCTTAAAAGGACCCACTTTTTAACTCTTTCACGCGAACAGCTGGGCTTTGTTGTTGTCGTTTGCTTTAAACATGGAATACTTTTGTGGAAGGATGAGAAGGACCAAGTGTGTCCGCATCCTGTGGTGTTCTGTCATGGTTACCAAGCGGCCCAATAAAGTATTCGCTGAAAAAGCTGAAAGTGAGAAGGCGAAGAAACGGCCATTCATAAGTTCGTTTGTTCCTGTTGCCAAGGGGGCGGGGAATCAATAATAAAGTTTTGTTGAAAGATATATGTCCCCAGAACTAC
Organism: Podarcis vaucheri; assembly: GCF_965113315.1. Taxonomy (NCBI): domain Eukaryota; kingdom Metazoa; phylum Chordata; class Lepidosauria; order Squamata; family Lacertidae; genus Podarcis; species Podarcis vaucheri. The sequence continues at coordinate 29,014,524 of NC_138751.1, forward strand.
AGCGTGAGAAGTTTCAATAAAGTTTGTTGAACGGTACAGGAAGAAATGAATGAATGAATGGAAGTTCACGGCCCCTCCCTATAAAAACAACCTTGCGCTTTCCCTTAATAAAAGTTCCCTTTCTGAGGAATGCTGTCGTCTGCGGTTACCGTGAAATAAAGTTTTGTTGAAAGACAAAACCACTTCCCGCGAGATTACGAAAAAAATTGTTTCATCGGCCTTCAAGTCCTCCCCCCCCCCCGCCCTGCTTCCCTATTTGTTTCCAGCGCCCGGCGTCGCGAGACTTTTCGAGTCTCCCCCTGCGTTCCGACCGTGTGCGCCTGCGCGCGAAGGAGGGCAAGCGAGTGCTCACACGCGCGCATGTGCGTGCTCTCGCGATATTTGGAGAAACAGGAGCAGGTAGAGAGGAGTTGGGGGAAGGAACCCCCGAGCGGCTGCAAAGGAAGCCACGGCGTCGGCGGCCGGGAGGACGACGACGGCGATTTCTCCCCACGTTCTCGCGAGAGTTGGTGGCTAACCTTCTCCCTTGCTCACTTTTCTACCTTTCCTCTTCCCCCCAAACCCCTCCCCCCACCCGAACCTGGAAGCGGCTCCGTTTCGCTCTGGGAAGTACTAGGAGGAAGAGGAAGGTGGGGGTCCCGGCTTGGGGGCCTCGCTAGAGACTCAGGCTGAGGGCAGGGGAGCCCCCTCGGTGGGGACGCAGGGGCCCAGGGGTTTTCCCACACAGCCAGGCCTTGGGGCGGGTGGAGGTGTTCCCATCTCCCCGCCCCCGTGCTCTCTTCTCAGGAACTTAGGGGGTGTTTGAGGTAGGAACTAAGTCCGACCCTCATCTTTCTTTCCACGGGGGCCTTGAGTTAGTGGGGAGGGGGTACCCCTGACCAAGAGGAGCACGTTGCTTAAATATCTGGGTGGCTTAGAAACGAAGGGGCCTATTGTTTGGGGGACCGCTGCTTCAGAAAACTGGGGGTGGGGTCTTTTTCTGAAGCTCTCTTTGTGGGGGGTTGGGCAGCAGGTTGGAGAACTCCCAAACTTATTGCCCATTTACAAAGGGACCCAAGAGCATCTTACTTAGTGCTCCTGGCGTGTTTATGTTCTGAAACCGGTGGATAACTGAGGTAGGGTAGTTGTTCAGGGTCTTCCATCCTACCTTTGAAGTCTAAGTACAGGGGACATTCTTGCCATTGCTGCTTGTCCCCTGTTCAGAGGGTTGGGGGTAGCCTGTGGGGCGACTTCTCCCATAATATAATTTGTCGACCCAGATCCTTGTAAAGAAACCACATTCAGCCCCATGTAGGAGAGAGAAGGGTGGGCTGAATGTAGGAAAGGGTAACGAAAGTGAAAGCAGCCCTTCTGTTTTGGAAGCGGGTAAGTTGAGGTTTAGACTTTGGGGGTTTTGGAGGATTCCCCCCTCTTTTCAAGCACAGTGGAGAAGGAATGCCAAACCCAGAGAGACATGGGGGTAAGAAGGATTCAGGAGGAGGGGGGTCCTTGTATCAAGAAGCAGTGTCCAGCAGCGGCACTTCAAACAGCAAAGAGAGGCACCGACTCTCCAAGCACAAACGACACAAGTCCAGGCATTCCAAAGACTCACCGATGGGGGCCCAAGAAGCTGGAGCACCGCTCGGCAGCATGATCAAGCCATTGGTGGAATATGATGATATCAGCTCTGACTCGGACACCTTTTCAGATGAAGCAGTCGTCAAGTTGGAACGCAGGGAGAATGATGAGAGAAAAGGGACATCGGAAAGGAGTGACCGGCTACACAGGCATCGGCATCATCAACACAAGCGAGTCCGTGAGTTGATGAAAAGCAAGCTGGTAGACAAAGAGAAGAGACTGGACAGGAACCAAGACTCCTCAGGCAAGTTGAGTTCCACTAAAGAAAGGGTGTCGGGGGCCTCCAAAAAGCTACATGAGGAGAATGATGACCATTCATCTAAGTCATTCAAGAGCAGCAGCAAGGAGTCCCGGTCAGCCAAATCGCACAAGGAAAAGTCCAGGAAAGAACGAGAGACTAAGTCCGGTCACAAAGACCGTAGCAAAAGTCACCGCAAAAGGGATGCTCCTAAAAGTTACAAATCGCTGGACAGTCCAAAGCGGAAATCCAGAAGTCCCCATCGCAAGTGGTCAGACAGTCCCAAGCAGGATGATAGCCCCTCAGGAGCCTCTTACACACAGGACTATGATCTCAGCCCTCCACGCTCACACACATCCAGTAACTATGATTCCTACAAGAAGAGTCCCGGTGGGTCTTCACGGAGACCATCAGTCAGCCCACCATACAAGGAGCCTGCTGCATACCAATCCAATATGCGCTCTCCCAGCCCATACGGCAGGCGGCAGCGGTCGGTCAGCCCATACAGCAGGAGGCGTTCATCAAGCTACGAGAGAGGAAGTGGGTCTTACAGTGGAAGGTCGCCTAGCCCATTCAACCGAAGGCGCTCCAGCAGTCCTTTTGTTTCCAAGCGGTCGCTGAGTCGAAGTCCTGTGTCCAGGTGTGTGGCCTTTATCTTTAGTTTAAAGTGTTTGACTTCTTTGGTTCGGATGGTGCTCGTGTCCTGAAGTCAGATAAAAAAAGTATTTGCTTCTCCCCTGTAACGTGATTGGTTTAGGGTACAAGGTCTTTGTTGCTTGATTAGATAATTATTATTTTCACTTTATTGCATTGGGGAACTGAGTTTGAAAGGTAACCAAACCCATTCAGCCAGTGAGACACTGGTTCAGTTCAGATGTCGCGCTGAATCATTGTTCCCCAGCCTGGTGCCCTGCAGATTTTTTTAGGCTACAACTCCCATCATTCTTGATCTTTGAACATGCTGGCTGGGGATGATACCTAGAGGATACTAGTTTGGGAAAGGTTGTGCTAAACCATCGTCTAGCATGACAAGAATGAGTACAGTGAGCGTTGGAATAACATGCTTCCTCATCCTGCTCCTCCATGGCTTTGAGGAGATGTTTAGAAGTTTTTGTTTAGATTAACTAGCTTGTTGTTTGAAACAAGGTAACTTAAAACCACGTGTTAAGCTGCCTTGTTGAAGCAAATCATAGTTAGCATCAACCACAATTTAGGATTCAGATAACGCACTGAACTGTGGTTAATGAAAATCGGAAACAAAAAAACTCTTTGGAGCTACACCAGAAGAGGGGATAGGGGAGATGGAAACTACTGCAGCTCATCCTCATCATAGTAAACTAGAGTTTAATGTGACCCCTGAAAGTGAACCATGATTTGGACACAATTTCTGAAGTGGCAAACCATGGTTCCATTTTGTAGCATGTCAGTTTCTAATCTACAGTGGTGCCTCGCAAGACGGAAAACTCGCTAGACGAAAGAGTTTTCCGTTTTGGAGGTGCTTCGCAAAACAAATTTCCTATGGGCTTGCTTCGCAAGACGAAAATGTCTTGCGAGTTCCTGCGGTTTTTTTCCCTTCCCCCCCCTTTTCTAAGCCGCTTATCAGCTGATCCGATAAGCCGCTAATCCGTCAATGGGCTTGCTTCGCAAGACGAAAAAAACGCTAGACGAAGAGAATCACAGAACGGATTCTTTTCCTCTTGCGAGGCACCACTGTATACAGCTGGTGGAGATGCACAGAATGGGAAAATTGATGGATACCTTTTACTAAATCTTGCTTATGTTAACTAAAAAAGCAAGGTTTAGAGTTGCAGAGAACTGTTCCATCCTGATCCTAAGTATATTGAGCAGTAGAAAGTGAGGTACGTTGGAAGTCAATAGAACCAAAGTCTCAGATTGCAGTGGTAACCAAGGTACCGATTTCTCACAAGATTTGTTCCTGGTATGTGGTTACCAGGTTCCACTCGTTTCAGTAGTACTTGGTTTCAATTAAATCTGCCTTGGATAGCTGCTTTTGTCAAGGTAGAACAGGTGAATATGAAATCTCCCCATACATGAGTTGTGGTGTATGTAACCCAAATCTCAAGATGTGTGTCGAAATGTTTGCTTGTGATCCATTACCACATTCATGTTAGATGTCAGTACTTCAGAAATCCCTTTTGAATACAGCTAGTGATCACCTTCAAGGGAATCCAGGCATCCTACAATCTGTTTAAATTGACCTTGGGGGCAGTAAAATGTTTTTAACAGTCAGTCAGTAAAGGGGATCTTGAATTCACTACTAACATCCTTGCTAGTCCTTTGTCAAAGCCAGTCAACACCTTTCACCTGTTCAGTTTACTTAGAATGAGATTGCATTTTTGCCATTTCTGAAACTTAGTTATTTCATAATCTGGATGTGTAGAATTGCTTTGGTCACAGATCACCCAACAGCTTGCTCAGTGTTAGAAACTGAGATATGAAAGCTAGGAACTAAATGGCACCTTAAACCTAGTTATGGGCGCACCAAGGAATGTTTAGGTGCGCTTTTTATAACAAGAATACAAGCTGAAAATGAATGAACTGCGGCTAAAATACTATGTTCTTTTTTCACATGGGCTAGTCCTTCTCCTGCCCACCCCACTAATATTCTCCAGTCTTCACAGAGTAGTTGGAAGTGGGGAGGAAGAAAAAGGTCCTCCTTTCCTTCTGTTCTGCAGTTTTAATATGAAATCTTAGGCACAGTACTGCGCCCAGAGCTCAGAAACAGCTTGTACTTATGAAATTCCCTGTTGAAAAATGCGCCTAGAACAATGTGAGTTTCGAACACTGAGCTTGCTGCTGGTGCTTTGAATGTGCAAAGTTGCCATTAGACTCTAAGCTCCTTGTGCTCTATCTAGTGCCTAGCACCTTGTCAGTGTGAAACAAACATATAGTCACCATCTTGTTTTGGCTATCTAGTCACTAGATTCTAGTGGGGTCGTATCTGCCAAGCCATGAACTCTGTGGATAGCCTTCAGCAAATCCCTGTCTCTCAGCCACCATTCCCCACCTGTACAGTAGTAACATCTCTTGGGTCAGGCAGGTTGATTCCTGGCAGCTACTTCTAAACAGTGTAGAGCAAGTGCAGCTGCCATTTCCTGCTCATTAAGGAGCAAGTGCTATCAGAAAATTCTCTCTGGCATACAGCATCTCTTTTTAATGAAAAAGAACTGGATAATGAGAGCTGATTGCAAGCACTTGGGGTACCTTAAGTACTTTTAGGAAGCTGCTATGAAAAGGAGTGCCTGGTGGAGCCTTTGTTAGGTACTAGGTAGAGTAAGCTTGAACAGAGTAGATGTTTAAATATTTAAATATGTGAACCTATGAGGGGATCTCTTTCCTGTTTGTTTTCATGCACCTTTGTTCATCTCTTTGGCTTTGTCTACTCTTGACTTTTTTTCCTTTATGTGTATGCTGCGTTATTTCACTAGGTGCTTAAAAAAACCCTTAACTTGCTCTAGTTCACCTCCTTTTCCCTACTGGGAGTAGAAAGTTAATGTTCCTTGATAGAAAGCATGTTCTCTTGCTTCTGGACTGTTTCATGGGAACAATAGGAAAAGACCCCTTAGGGCAAAATAAATTTTTCAAAATTTGAAGAAGCCAAGTATCAAATGAGTTGCCTGCTTTGGACACGGGTGGGGGTGGTGTCCAGTTTCTAGTTTCTAGCCAAATTGAGCAGAGGCAGGTATGCTGTTTAATGAGAGTGGGGTTGCAGATCATGGGAAATACCCTACCTGCAGGAACACTTTCCACATTGGCCCATCTACTGTGCAGTTCCTTCACACTTCAGAGGATTCTGGGAAATGTCTTAGCATACATGCTTGAATTTATGGACTGCAAGAGAGGCCTGCTATGTGTAGCCATCACCTCACTGAAATTAAAGTGTGCCCGAGAAAACTGCAGTGCTGTGTGCATTCCAGGGAAATATTGGTTAATGGTGAACAAACGATCTTTTCAGACAACCGTTTCTAGTCTTGTTATTGTGGAAGTTCTGTGGGGCACTCTTTTGAAGTCCGGTGTTAGAAATAAATTCTTGAAAAGTTTGAAAATGCCAATGAAGGAATTTCTCATTGTCACAGTAGGTTCCTGAGAGTCGAGAAAAGATGCTCAGACATTCCACTTGCAGTTCTTTGGACGTGTCTTAGTCAAAACAAAAGGGAGGGATAGAGTTACATGGACATAGAGCTTTCAAACAGCCTGGAAAAAACAAAAGAGCTCTTTTCCAGTGTATCAAAGCTTCCCTGCTTGGTTGCTTGAAAGTGATTCTTACTCCGCGTGGAAAGCTAGGCAAGTGGATATTTGCATATATAACTTGGAGGGTCCTTGAAGGAATTACAAGAAAACATCCTGGTGATTGTGTGTGTAGGATAAATGGATGTCCCCAACAGTGGTGGTCATCTGCTCTAGGGAAGACAATCTGATTTGTGCCCCAGTCAAGGGAGGCACACCCAGGGAAGAACCTACCTAGCAACTGGCTGTTTTTCCCTGATGGAGGCTTTCAGAATAGCAACTGTGAATAGTGAGCTAGCTGTCACCAAGAGCCCAACTGGCATTTCCCATGTCAGAGGCCATTCAGAGAGTTTGAACAGTCTGAAATGGCAGGTATGCCTGTTGTAGTTACTTATTGACAGTCTGATGTGCACACAGAATGAAGTTAGAGTGACTGCCCTGAAGCTGAATTCAGTTTGTTTACTAAACTGAATCAATGACACTCCTTTTGGTTGCTCCTAGAGGGGCTGCCTTCTGCTGTGTGTGCCCTCCTCCTCCCCAGTCTCCTGGTCCTTGTACAGCCAAATCTCAGAGCCTAATTTAAATTGTCCCTGCCTGTCATAAGCAGCAGTGCATTCAGTCCTGTGCATTTAGTGAAAAATGCAGCTGGGATTTTTCCAACACTGCCTGTGAGTGTCAAAAGTAATGCTGTCTTTCAGTAGTGGTTGTAAAATATATGCCCAAACTTTCAAATCACCCGTAACTAATAAGGCAACCAAATAAAACTTCACTATCTCCAGGAACGTTACATTTTGAGCTGCTAAAATGGCTCTTAGCAGCATCTTGTCCTTGCCAGCTAAGACAGAGTACCAGGATTTGGTTGAGTTTTCATTTCAAAGGAATTGCTTCATCTTCTGAAAACACCTGACTCCAATAGTTGGTTTAACATTTTTGAACTTGTGAGGTAACTGTTTAGTACATATTCTTTTACTCGAATCCCCCCCCCCCCATGTTCCTGTGTTCCTGTTTAGGAATGATTTAGATTACGGTGATCAATTGACCTGTCAGGAAATCAGTGTGTTTTTACATGAGTAGAATGTGTACTTTTATTTAAAATGCATCTCTGGGTTATTTGTGGGGCATAGGAATTTGTTCATCCCCCCCCCCCAAAAAAAGAAAATATAGTCCAGCCCACCACATGGTCTGAGGGATGGTGGACCGGCCCACGGCTGAAAAAGGTTGCTGACCCCTGGTGTAGTGTTTCTAGCCCCCGGGCAAGTTGGCTAGGAGACGAATACACCATGTCCAGAAGTTGTCCACCTCTACTTTGGCAGGTAGTGCAGTGGCTGATTGTTTAATGTGTTGTGTAAAAAAAATGTGTCTGAGAACCTCTAATAGAAGCAAATGGGGAAGCCGGTGAGGAGTTAAAATGTTCATTGGAGCCACAGGATCACAGCCATGTTTACACACTTCAAGCAAGCCCCCCACCCCTTTGAGAGCTAAAGGTTTGCGTTTTTACCTAAAACCCGACTGTAGCGTTCTTTGGAGATTCTGATTTTCCCCTTCTTTTTCCACAGGAAGCCAGTGAAGTCTCGAAGTAGAAGTCCTGCTTACTCGAGGCACTCATCTTCACATAACAAAAAGCAGAGATCTGGGTCCCGCAGTCGCCATTCCAGTATCTCACCTGCCCGGCTACCACTGAACTCCAGCCTGGGAGCTGAACTGAGTAGAAAGAAAAAAGAGAGGGCAGCTGCTGCTGCAGCCGCAGCAAAGGTTGATGGGAAGGAGAGGAAGGACTCTCCTAGCGTTTTATCTAGGAAAGAAAACAGTTTGGCTGAAGTTAAAGAACCAGCGGTTGAGGCCAAAAAGGCAAAAACGGCTAAACCTGAGAAGTGCCCTTCTGACATTGAGCCAGCAAATGTCACACAGCACAACACAGAGACAAAAACTACTCCTGAGCCCCTAAAAACAAAGGCAGTAGAGAACCATGAGAAGAAACCTCCTGCTTCAGTTAAAGACTCGAAAGCAATGGGAACAAAAGATATGAAACTTGCAGGCGGAAAGGAGGAAACTGTGACTCCAAAGGAAACAGAGACAGCCAAGCAAGAGGTCCCACCTCTTTTGCCTTCTGTTAAGTCACTACCTCCTCTGCCAACATCGTCGCCCCCTGCTCAGGCTCCTCCTCCGTTACCCCCTTTGCCTCCATCACCAGTTATTCCCCCTCTTCCGCCTGCCCAGTCACCTGCCACTCACACTCCTGCTTTAGTTCCATCATGTCTGCCGTCGTCTACCCACTCCAGGACATCTCTGACTACTCAGGCTAACTCTCAACCCACCATGCAGTCCTCCTTAAAGGCGCATGTATCTGTGACAACTGCTGTTCCGCATCTGAAAACGTCAACGTTGCCTCCGCTTCCTTTTCCACCTGTCTTGCCTGGGGAAGATGACATGGATAGGTAAGGGGAATAACCAAGCAAACCTCTTCCACAAAGGGTTGGTAATATTATGGACCAGGACTTGTTAGAATTTATGTATCTGCTCATTTCTCATTGCAAATGAAATAATCTGGTGTTTGAAATGTGATTTGGCTTTCTGAAAATGGCACAGATAGTGAAGAAAAACTCAAGGCCTCAGGTGTAGAAAGCAGCTTTGGAATGTATGGAGAGGATACCAGGTATATGGAACGTGTAAAACAGGCCTCTAAATTAGTGGGATGGTTAGTATTGGGGCTCCCTCGCAGGAAATGAAAGATATGGCCCCAAGTTAGAGCATGTTGAATAAATGATCTTTGCTTCAGTAACTGAGCTGAAAGAGGCTTTAGCCTGAAATTCTGGACAGCTGTTGCCAGTCAGGATAGTACTGGATTTAGCTAACATTAATGATTGGTTGTACACCAGCACTATTCCTTGTATAGCATATATCAGGGGTCAGCAACCTAAGGCCCATGGGCGGCTCGTGGCCCACACAGGTTGTTTAACTGGCCCACGAGCCGCCCACTCGACGAGTCCCCCCGCGCTGCACTAAAACGGTGCAGCATGGGGACTCGCTTTCTCTGCACTGAAAATCACGTCTGCACATGCACAGACGCTGGAAATTGCATCTGTGTAGATGCAGATGCTGGAAATCACATCTGTGCAGATACAGACGCCAACGGCCCACCGAGGGATCTCTGCTGGAGTGAACCGGCCCAGGCAAGGTAAACCTTGCCGACCCCTGGCATATATAAACCTAAATTTTTGTTTTAGTATTGTTCCCTTGTTCACAATGCCTCACTTATGTGGCCAGCTCAGAAAAAAAATCCCCAGTTAGCAAAAGTTTAAGTGCGTCAGGTTTATGCTACTGGGCTCAAATTTTTCTCTTTAAAGGACTTGGCAGTCAGGTTCAGACTATCTTGTCTTGGTTCATTAATCTGAGAAATGCATGAGTGTTTAGCCCTTGCACACACCCCTTCACAGTTTGCTGCTTTCCACAGTTAAACTAGGATACTTCTTGTTAACCCTAGTTTCCTATTTTGGATTAACTGGGAAACTATGGTTACCGGCTTTAAGACAAGCCAGCATATTAGCCTGGATATTGAACTATGTTTAATATCCTAACTTGTTTTGAAGTTTGTAACATAGTTTTCCATTTTGGACAAAATGGGTTCAACAGAGACTTCCTGATTTAATCGTGGCAAAGGAGCTGCCTGTGCACTGAGAGATTATCATCCGAGCAAGGACAGTATGTGGCATTTGCTTCCCTATCAATGTTTGATTGCTGTATTTGGGGTCAGAGAGAATATTCTCACAATACAGAGTCTGAGTTTTTAGGGAGGTTGGGCTTCTTTTTTAGCGAGTCCTTTGGCTCATTTGCTTTTTCTGGATAGGTTCTCAGCCTTCTTATCAAACCAAGGCTTGTTTTAGTCTAACTCTAGTTTGTTAAAACTACAATCCCCTGAATTTGTAGATAACCACGTTCAGATGTAATGCTAAATAATGGACGAAGCTGAGGCTTTTGTTTTCCCCACTCCTTGTCGGGTGTAGTTGTAAGGAGGAGATAAACTCATGCCAGTCTTTGTTAAAATATTCCTAAATATTGACGTAACTGTAAGTCTTGAATTAACTATGAACATGGAAATTGCCCGTCTTTTTGGCTTGTGAGGTGGTTTTCCTTTCTAAGGAGCATGTACTGTGATGTCATACAAACGTACAGGCAGTGTTAGAGACTGGGTTACGAAAGTTGGGAGCTAAATGGCACCTTAAACCTGGGTTATGGGCGCAACAACGGAATGTCTAGGTGTGCTTTTTTCTAGCGACAACAAAGCTGAAAATGAACAGCAGCTAAAATATTATGTTAATTTTTCATATGGTCTAGTCCTTCCCTGTAATATTCTTAAAAGGGTCTCTCCTCCAATCTTCAGAGAGTAGTTGGAAGTGGGGAGGCAGTTTTAATATGAAATCTTAGGCACAGTACTGCGCCCAGAGCTTAGAAACTGCTCGCACTTATGAAATTCCCTGTCGTAAAATGCAATGCGCCTAGAACAATGGGAGTTTTGAGCACTGGGTGTGGGATCTGGTTTTGCCTCTTCTCTCCAATTCAGCTAGAGCCCATAGAGGCTTCCAAGAGAGAGATTGGAATGGTGCGTTGTGATCATATTCTGCGCTTGTAGAATCTAATGTTCTATATGGTGAAAGTTATGTAAACCATCTTCAAACAATTGAGTGGGGGTTTGCTTTGTTTACAATATTGTTCTTTTTTTAAAATAATACTGACACTACTAGGGGAGATAAGATAGGGAGGATCAAAGATTAGTAGGGTGGTGATGAGGGAGTCATAGTTAATGCCCGGCAGCTGTGTTGAACCATACAGCCCACCTTTAGAGTTGTGGGGCTGGAATTTGCCAAAGAAGCCCGATACTTTAAAAATCCTGCCCAGAGGAAAGACCTTCAATCCATCTGATCAGCTGTGCAATTAAGCAAAGACCTAGTGCACCCCTGAAAGAGAGTTTACAGGGCAGTAGATCTAGCTGACTTTGGCCATCAGAAGTCAAAAGTTCTCAGTGTCACTAGCCAGACTGACTTCTAGGGAGGGGCTTCATTCCTGACCTCAAACAGGGCAGTTAGTTGGACCCCAGGTATGAAGTTTTGCTAGGCTTAGCTCGGCGTTACTCATTTTCAGAGGAGGTAGTGACATTTTCTGTGTGTGCACCTCACACAGGGCTGATTCAAAGTTGCATATATACATTGCTTGACAACTGGATACAGGCGGAAACCATTTCACACTGGGGTTTCATTCATACCCCTTGTGCATGTCATTAGAGCACCCTTTCTGCCTCCTTCCGGGTCTAAAAGAACCCATGTATTGGCAATCACGTGTCAATTGGATGTTCTGAAAATGATCACTGCCTGTCTTTCAAAAAGCAGTGTGTTTGAAGTGAAATGAAAGCTCTTGTCTGAAGGCCATGGGGGATTAAGGCCACTCGTGGTTGCTAGTCATGATGGCTACATTACCCTCCAGCATTGGAAGCAGTATGTCTCTGAGTGATGGGGATCATGAGCAAAAGAGTGCTTTAGTACTCGTGCCCTGCTTGTGGGCTTTCCAGAGGCATCTGGTTGGCCATTTTGAAAACAGCAGGCTGTACTAGATGGGTCTTTTGTTTGATCCAGCTGATCTCTCCTTAACTAATCCTACATATGTAGTGGTGCATTCACACATGCACATTACCACTTTAGGTTGTCCCGCTGACTCTGCACACAAACCAGCCTGTAGTTCTGATTCAATTTGGTGATGGTGAGGGGTGTCACACCTGTAACACCAGGTAATTGAAGATGGATGAAGATTTAAATTTTAACTTGCAGAGAAAATTGCTTCATGTAAAAAGCTCATATATGCAGCGGTCAGAAAGTCAGCCCACTCCTCTTTTTTATTTTTTTAGCAGAAATTAATATTTACAAGTAACAGTTGAGGGGTGTTTCTCTTCTCTTTTTCCTATCTACCCCTCCCTCCCTCTCACCAACCATGGCAAAGAGGGCTCCAATTCTTCACATCTGCTGGGGGGGGGGGTGCAATGGACCCCAGAAGTGGCAACCATTTCAGCTCCCAGTGCATTGCTGGAGCACGTATAAGTGTTCCCCGTTATGTCCTTGTTTTGACTTCTTCTGGGCCCAACAGGACCCCGCATCAGCGATTGCGTGTCAGTTGGATACTCCTAAAATGGTCTCCACCTGTATGCAGGAGCAGAAAGGGGTTAGATGGCCAGTCAATCTAACAGATAACGTACAAGGGAGGAAAGGAGTACCTGTCCAAACCAGCCTTTTTCTGGCTTCTCTAGATATTGCCTACTCATTTTGGCCCCAAAGTTGCGACCATGAGTGTAGATGCTTCCTAGTGTGTGTATGTGTTTGTGTGTTAAAGTAACTTTGGATACCCAAATCGATGCCATATACTAGATTTGGTTCTTGTATGGCGCATCGCTTGGGATGAGCTAAATACCAACAAATACTCACTGTCGATAAAGTTGGAATCCTGGTGACTATCACATTGCTCCAAAAAAGAAAGCTTATGTCACCTTTGTGTTAGAGGGTGTTGAGATGTGACAAGTAGTTGCTCTAAATAATTCATAAATGTGCCCTTCTTTTGTTTTGTTTTGTTTTTCCTGGTGCTTTAGCCCAAAGGAGATTGTTCCCTCAAAACCTGTGAAGAAGGAGAAAGACCAGAGACCACGACACTTGCTCACGGACCTCCCACTCCCTCCAGAGCTTCCTGGTGGAGACCCTTCCCCTCCAGAGTCTCCAGAACCAAAGGCAGCCACACCACCTCAGCAACCATGTAGAAAGAGACCAAAGTAAGTGTGGAGAGGACATCTGTTTGCATAGCGGCCACTTCAGGGAAACATCTGGTCATTTTGGTAAGGTTTGGAATTAATGGGAAGAATCATAAGAAACCAGATGAAGATAGATGCTTAGCTACTCACCCAAGTTGTGTAAAGCAGTTCCTTCCAGGAAAGTAGAGCTTGCCAGATCATTGCTCAAGCAATCTCATGCCATGTTTTCGTAGTGATAAGAACAGTTAGCATTTATGTCTTGTATTCTCATTCATTCTGAATCACCTTATAGGAGCCTTGTGTGGCAATTGCCAAAGGCTACATACTGTGTTGAAGGCAGAGGCAAGATTTGAACTGGGAACTACTGGTTCCCAGCTGAGTTACCGTGCCATGTTAGGTGTCATGTGCAGACTGATAAACCTGTTTGTGAATTGATACACGTGATTCCTCTTTAATGATTAAAAATAGAATAAACTCTGCATAATATGTTGACATTCATGCTTCTAAAATAACAATAGAAACAGCATGGAGAGGCTGAAATCTACTCCTTGGAGGCCTGGCAGAATTAAAAGAGCTCATGAGGCAGAGTAAAGCTAAGAAGATGCTAACCTTTTGTGGCTCATAGGGGAGAGTATTCTGCAAGCAAAATGTCACTACTGAAAAAGCATTACTGTTAGAGGATACCAGCCTTGTCTTTAGCAAGGAAGGCATCTGTCAAAGGGTTCCACCGGAAGATATTAAGACACAGGGAAGGTCATTGAGAAAGATGCATTTTCTATATAAATACCTAAAATATAAACTATTATGGCCTAACCAATGTGGAACATTAATATTCAATGTTGACACCTTACAATTCAGCTCAGAAATAGATTGGTAGCCAGTAAAGATTTATTTAACTCTGGTGTAACTGAGTCTGTCTGACTAGCACCAGTAAATAACACTATGATTACGTTGCAAATCTATATAAAACTTTTTTAAAGGGAGAGGAAATGGCAGAAGAAAGAGGTTCATAAAAGGAATCTCTTTGCACATAAAGAGTAAGTCTTTAGGAATCTTTTCGGGTGACGAGAGAGGGAAAACATTACTACGTAGAAGGTAGCAAATGGCAAATCAGAGGGCCACTGATTTTTGGTGTGGTGCGGGAATCAGCTGCTCATATCCTAACTAAAGGGAAGAAGCCAAATTCCCAGAGCAAATGTATTTTCTTTGTGTTTATTTATTAAATGTAACCTGCTCTATTTTTATAAAATATTGAAAACAATGGACACAAATTTACAGAAGCAAAACAAATAGCAAGCAACTGACTGAGGATTCACTTTGTAAGAGCACCAATGCAGAAATAGTCTGGCAACATCTGTAGAGCCACATCTCTGTGACAGGATCTGTAGTAGCAAGACTGAGGAAGATCTCTGTCTGAGACTTTGGAAGCCCAGTGCATGTTGGAATACTACTGGACCAATAGCTAAAATCTGTATAAAACAGCTTCAATTCTCAAATATGTTTAAACACCTAGTCCTGTAATGTCTCAATGGGAATTTGCCCAGAACCAATGTCTGAGGTTCTTCAAACTCCTAAGAGGAAGCGTGGAGCATAAATGTAATAAATAACATATCAAATTAGAAATTTCAGTCAGTGTTACAACTTGTATGCATGCATGCTCTAAAGAATCTGTAGTGTCAGGTTTTGATATAGGAACCATGAAGGCAGATAATGGACAGGAAAATCCACCAAAGCTTGTTATTCAGAAACGTTTTGTCGAAGTCGGCATTTGGGATTTTTACAGCTCTTGTGCTTCTCCTACGCAACTCCCATCTCTCTCTCTCTCTCTCACACACACAGAATCTGTTGTCCTCGTTACGGTGAGAGGAGGCAGACGGAAAGTGACTGGGGAAAGCGCTGCGTGGACAAATTTGATATCATTGGTATTATCGGCGAGGGGACCTATGGGCAAGTGTACAAAGCCAAGGACAAGGACACAGGTGGGTACTCGGTGCACACTATTTTCTTATTTATTCATACATACTTTTCAAATTTATACATTTAACTAATTTTATACATTTAACTAATTTACAGTCATTTTGACATTTCAAATCTTGACTTCCTCCCCCCTCTTTCTGTGGTTCCTTAAATTTGTTTTTAATATCTTCTGCATATCCAAATTATCTTAATTTGCTCATTTGTTCATATTCTTTCAATATATACTCTTGTAAAACTGCAGGTTATTACAGTAATCCTGCCAGTGTTTTTATCGGTTTGTAATTTATCTGTAAATATTCAATTTCCATTCTTTTATTTTTAAAAAATACGTTACCTTGATTTCTTATTCTTCCGGTAAGTTTTGCCATTTCTGCATATTCCATAAGTTTTTGTATCCATTCTTCCTTTGCTGGGACTTTGCTTCTTTCCGTTTTTGGGCGCGTAACATTCTTGCTGCTGTAGTAGCATACATAAATAAGTTTCTATACATTTTAGGTCGTTCTGTCCCTATAATTCCCAAAGGTTATTTTAAGCATCCTTTTCATTTTCATAGAAAAGTGCACACTATTTTCAGTCCGTTTTTCTCATATTGAATTCACTTTTAAGTAGCTGTCGCAGAGTGTGCCGGTCAGCCTTCTTCCCTTGGGGATTTCCCAGTTGGCTCCTCCCACCATTCCCCTGTATTTAACCAATCCATGGCAGTACCCTATAAAAAACGCACCATGTTGTCTAACTGCTTTCACATTTGTTGACATCAGCTGTTTTCGTATAGGCAGAGGCAGTATGCTTACGGATACCAGTTACTAGAAACTGCAGGAGGGGAGAGGACTGTTGTGCTCGTGTCCTGTTTGTGGGCTTCCCACAAGCAAATCGTTGACTGGATGCTGGACTAGATGGGTCACCGGCCCTGATCCAGCTGGGCTCTTCCTACATGGATGTGGCCGGTGGCCATGTAATTGTCAGGAGTTCAGCCTGCACTCAAGTAGGACCCTGGCAGAGACACGTGCCCAACTGGCATGTTCTCTCCTTCCTGGTTGATCATTCAGGAGCTTTATAAGCTTTCTTCAGCCCGAGCATCACAGCGACTGATGCCAACCGACACCGGCACACTTAGGGATCCGCGGAGTTTGTGCATCATGCACGTGACAGACCTGCGCAACTCAGCATTTTGGCTAATCCAGTTTATTTACATATAAACACACACGGAGCACTGCAACATGGCTCCCACTCTCTCTAGCATCAGACAGCAAAGAGAAAAAAGAACAAAGGACAATAGTCCCACTTCATGGAACACAGTAACACAAACATCCTGTCTCCATCACTTCCCACTCTGTAGAGTCAAAACATACACCGTCATGTGATAGACAAAAATCCCATGACTGCAATCATAGATCAGAAATTCTAGCAGTAATAGGCTGCTGCTTGGAGGGCTCTTTTAATTCACCATTTCTTCAGAATGTAATGCCAGTATGCTTTCTCATGTTTCCTCACAACAAACCCTGTGCAGTACGCCACGATTGATAGTATAAGAAGAGGCCTAGGGATGTATCCAGGCTGAATTTCCTACTTTCCTCCCCAACACTAGCCATGGCCTCACAGTCCAAAGCAATAGTCTTGCAATGATTTGTAAGAACAAAATGGGCAAGATGACTGGCAGTTGACAATAATTGTCTTCTTGATGTCAGATTGTAAGTGTGCAAATAACATAATGTATCTCTTACTGCTGCTCCTACTATTATTAAATTTGTATACTGCCCTTCATCCGTGGATCTCAGCGTGGTTCACAATATAAAAATACAAAATACATAATAAAAACAAGGACAAAACAAATCAATTAACCTTACTTCCCCCCCCCCAACCCCAAGCAGTGTTGGCCTTATCTACCAACCAGTGTTGTACTTATCAAAGGTCCGGCTGTGCTGACTTAATATTTCTTCATGTAACTTGGAAGGGAGGGTTGCGTTTAAGAGGACCAGCCTTTTTGCGGCTCATTTTTTATTGCAAATGGTTGCCTGCCTTCTTACCGATTGCCGTTTGTGTTTGACAGGCGAGTTGGTGGCTTTGAAGAAAGTGCGGCTGGACAATGAAAAGGAGGGCTTCCCCATCACGGCCATCCGTGAAATCAAAATTCTCCGGCAGTTGATTCACCGCAGTGTTGTCAACATGAAGGAAATCGTCACAGACAAACAAGATGCACTGGATTTCAAGAAGGACAAAGGTATCGAAGGACATTGTGCTGAGAAGTAAGATGTGAGACTGATGCAGGTTGCGTGGCCCCCCCTTGGTAGCAGTGAACATACTTAGCGTATAAAAATGCTCCATCCAGGTAAAGGATTCTGCGTAGCCTTGCTTCAATTTTCGCCAGGGGTGCTAGCGTGGCAAAGGCTTGTCTTGTCACAAACATTCATGTCTGAAGTTTGCTCTCCCATTTTGAGGATCTTTCGTGAGATATGTAGAAGAGTTTCAGGCTTTCCCAGTCCATCCCTTTTACTTGGGTGCCATAACCGTGGTGAGCAGGGAAGGAAATGTTTCTCTCTTTAGAGATCAGTTCAGTGCAGTGACCTATATGATTCCAAGGTGAGTGATGGGCTGGCACATGCCAATTTTAACACACACACCCCCGGAAATCATGACAATCTTCATAAATATTAAGGAAGGCAGAAAAAGGAGGGTTTCAGCTGTAAATACAGAGTCAGAGCAAAAGCTGTTCTTGCCTTTTCCTGCTCACACTATAATCCATCTTGGAAATTTCACAGACAAGTGTTTGGCCTAAAGCACAAAATTGTGTGCTTTGACACTTTCAGTATTAACAGGCGTTTTCTCCTTCTTACCTTCTCCCAGGTGCCTTTTATCTTGTATTTGAATATATGGACCACGACCTCATGGGATTGCTAGAATCTGGATTGGTGCATTTCTCAGAGGACCACATCAAGTCTTTCATGAAGCAGTTGATGGAGGGGCTCGACTACTGTCACAAAAAAAACTTTCTACATCGAGACATAAAATGCTCCAACATCTTATTAAACAACAGGTAACTGCCAGACCAAATCAACAAAGGAGATGTGGCTCCCAATTCCTGTGCTTTTTAAGTCCAATGTGGAAAGGTTTTTGGAAGCTGCAGCTCGTATAAAACGCAACAGCCAGATTGCTTTCTGGAATATACGTGGTGGATGATGCTACAACAGACCTCCACCAAATGCACTTTTAAAGAACAATTGAAAGTGCTAGTTGTTACCTATGAAGTCCTAAACATTTTGCAGACAGGATATCTGAAAGACTCCTCTGATACGACTCTGCTTCAGGGGATTAATCTCTACTTCAAAGATAGGCTTCACTTAAAATAAGCTTTGGAGGCCTTGTTGTATTTCCCACCACCAAGCGAAACAGAGCCTTTTCTGTGGTGGCACCCCAACTTTGAAATGCCCTCCCTGAGGAGGCCTTTAAAACTTATTTTACTTCTATGTAGCGTTTTGACTAATTTAAATTTGATTAATTCCACTCTGTTTAATTCCCCCCCCCAAACAAATAATAATTTGTTCTTAAATCTTTTTTTTTTATTGTGCCGTTTTAAATTGGGCATTGCATTTGTGGTGCCTCATACCATTGCTTTATAAAAACGAATAAATAGAATTATAAGTCATTAGGAACTGGGCTGTAGCACATGTCTTTTAAGGCTTGAATTTTAAATTTTAAATAAGGGAAGAAGCCATTGTTAAACTTTTTTTAAAAAAGAGCATTGCAGACGTTTCTTGTAAATATGTGAGCTTTTTAAGTGCAAATGACTGAAGCTTCTGTTAATTTTAGTAATTCCTGTTCATTTTCTGTTTCCTCTTCATGCTTTTGTATAAGCCATTGTTAATAAAAGTCTACTTCCACCTTCTTGTTGCAGTGGGCAGATCAAGCTGGCTGACTTTGGGCTTGCCCGGCTCTACAGTTCAGAAGAAAGGTAAGGTGTCTGCTGAGCAAAGGATAGGTGTGGATTTAGCTACACCAGGATGGAATCTACACACACATATAAAAAAAAAACACTGTGAAAATGCTTTTTTAAAAAATGTTTTGAAAAATATATTGAATTTGCCATAGCTCACCACTGCCATCTAGTGTCACATTGTACATTTCACTTTACAACACACTTAAAATGTTTCAGTTGCAGCTGTACAGCTGAGTGCCAGGACGGTCTCCTGCATAAATGTTAATCTTGCATGTCTCCCATCTGTCTCAGTGAGACTTATGCAAGAGATAGTCCTGCTTGGGTGAACATCTGAGTAATGTCTTGGGTTCAAATCCCACCTCGGTCTTGAACTCATTGGAAGCCCTCAAGCAAATGATTCTGAGCCTTCGGTCCCTGTTGATGAAGTGAAGACTGGTGCTTTTATTTTAAACCAAAGAAGTGGCTCAAACCTATCTTTCTCTGACCTTGGAAGCTCTGCGTTGTGATCAACTAACCTTTACTCAGAGTAGACCCATTGAAATTGGTGACTGGGAGTAGGTTAAAGGTAAAGGACCCCTGACATTTAAGTCCAGTCGCAAACGACTCTGGGGTTTGCGGCGCTCATCTCACTTTACTGGCCAAGAGAGATGACGTTTTTCCGGGTCATGTGGCCAGCATGACTAAGCCGCTTCTGGCGAAACCAGAGCAGCACACAGAAACACCATTTACCTTCCCACCGGAGCGGTACCTATTTATCTACTTGCACTTTGACGTGCTTTTGAACTGCTAGGTTGGCAGGAGCTGGGAGAAAGCAACGAGAGCTCACCCCATCATGGGGATTCAAACCACCGACCTTTTGATCGGCAAGCTCTAGGCACATGCTTTGGACCACAGCGCCACCCGCATCCCATTTCAGTGGGTTCGCTGAGCAAAAGCTAGTTGAACGTAACCCTTTCTTCCATGATCCCTCAGTGTGTGGAGGCTAGTGGTTGTGAAGGAAGAGTGTTTCCAAAAGTGATCAGAGGCACTTCTATTTCTGCTTCAGATGCTCCTGAGCTCAGTCTCTGGCAGAGTAAAGATGGCTTTGTGAGCCACACCCTGATTCATTTTGGTTCAAATTCTGTGCTGCGAAATGGCGCTTGAGGGTGAATGAAGTAATGATCGCAAGTAGCTTGGCACAATTGAAAGTGCCATATGAACAGTCAGCAATAAAAACAATAATTTGAATCCTTGATATAGGTCTTATATAAGCTTGACTTTCAGTATATTAAGCTCTCTCCATACACCACAAGTATTCTGGGGATAATTCATCCTACCAATAGCTTGGGGAGGGTGGGTAGGTAGTTTGATCCACAGGGTGAATATCTGTATTATTTCAAAATAGCTTGAGGCAAATTGTTTTTAGTTCTGGATCAGGAGATTGGGGGGGGGGATAATTTGGAAGTGATAACAGATGAAATGAATATGTTTCTAATGCTGGTTGCTTTTACAGTATTTTGAAATACTTCCATTCAGTGTCTGAGTAATGTTCTTCCAGCTTTATGCACATTGAAATGCTCCCTTTTAAAATTGCCACAATCAGAATGTTTCTCTTAGAGAAGCCAAGTCCCCAGCCTGCCCGTTTGGGAATAGTCATTACCTGCCGCCACCACCACAAGGAAGCAAAGCCTGGAAGCTGTCCTACTCTGGGACTAAAAATAGTATTATCCAATAACATGCACCTTATTAAAGATTGTGTAAGTCCATTTCCAGTCCAACAAATGGCCTAGAATCAAGCAGATGGGCATCCGATTAACCCCTTAGATGGGAGGCCACTGGCCTCCTGTTGCGGCATTCTTTGTGTTGCATGTTTCATTGTGTAAACGTCACTCAAGCTTTTATGCATCAGGTTGCATGCCCTATTAACCTATAAAGCATTTTTTTCAAGCAGCATTAGAGATCTGATGACATTTTACAAGCATGATTGTAAAAGCACCTGCGACACACATCTGGATGAAACGTTAAAAGCCCCTTTTCCCATTGTCAGGATTGAGAGCAGGTGTGGCTGTGAGAGAAACCTTCCTTGGCCTATCTAAAGCCCTTTAACACACATACACGAAAAAGAAATATGGGTTGTGACTATGGAAAACGATTCCTACACAGTTCCTTTTGTTTCAACCATTTGAATCCAAGCCAGCTGGGATTGAAGCTTCACCCTTGGTCCCAAACACAGTTTGGCTTCACCATTCTCACTTCTGTATGTATGTTCTGATTCCTTACAGAAATCTCTCAACCTGAAACATCTCTTTTTTCCCCCTCACTTAGCCGTCCATACACCAATAAAGTCATTACGTTATGGTATCGACCACCTGAGTTGCTGCTAGGCGAGGAACGTTACACTCCGGCCATTGATGTCTGGAGCTGCGGGTAAGTCATCTTTCTAGTTTCTGATATGACTTTACAGTTCTTGCTGAATGCATCCCTGTGTTGTGCTTTTTCAGTGGCTTGTACGAATGTGTGTGTGTGTCTGTGTCTGTATACTAAAAACGCTTTCTAAACATTTAGGCATACTGTGAAAACTCTGGCAGTGCCCGCATTTGATGTAGTTTAGAAAATCAAGCTGTAGGCCAGGTTCTGTCATTTGCATCATAATGGTGAACCATGACAGTGTGTGTGAGTGAGTGCCCATGGATTGTTATTTTTATTATGTGATGCATCCCATTGTTTCTTTTTAAAATTTGGTAGCCTGGCCCCTTTATTGCAGAAAGAGTCTGCTCAGTGTTCCATGAGCCTTGGAGCTGCTGAGGAATAGAAGATTCTGTGTTCTATGAGTTCCAGCTTCCATCCCGATCCAAAGTAGAAAATTTTGGACACCTAATTGGCACAGAGGCTATCACAACACTGATCAGGCTTTCTGGATTTGTTTTATAGCAGTCTTTTTGCATGGTAAAGGTGAATGTGTCACACATCTTCCCAATGCAAGTGGGAAATATTGATCATAGAGGTTAATGGAATTAGACTTTTTTTAACGTTCAAATTTGACTGGGCACCTCCCTCTCTGTTCTGGGTTTCTACCAAACCTAAGCAACCAAGGAGAGTCACCCAACACCCCATTCAAATGCTTCCTTCAGTTTCTGCTGTTCATTTCAACCTTTCTTTGTTCCTTTTCCTCTCCCAGCTGTATCCTTGGGGAACTATTTACAAAGAAGCCTATTTTTCAAGCCAATCTTGAGTTGTCCCAGCTGGAATTAATCAGGTAAGTCATTCTGTGTGTCATCAACCGGAGTGTGTGCAAAGAGAGCTGTGTGTGCTGTCTTGGCGATGCCAGCAGTCATTTTGTTCCGAAATGCTAGCAGTCACCTTATGTGCAGGTAACAGGGCCCCCCACAGGTAGTTTTTTTGTACAGACTGAAAGCGGTTGTTGGCAGCTAAGTGTCAGAACCATGTAGACACAAACAGAAGCAATCCTTGCAATCAGGATCTCAGTGAGAGAGAGAAATTATCCCTTGACTTCATTTGAGTGCCTTACCTAATTGGCACCAGATTGAAGGGAGGCAAAAATATCAGCGGCCTCCATTATAGACGTTTAGGGCAGCTCAGAGCATATAATGCCCTTAGCCTAATGTTTCACCTTTTTTAAAAAACTGTGCTCCGTACCTAAACTTGCTTTTACCTTCCAAGGCACCTTGTCTTAAGATAGAATTATTTCTAAAATCTATTATGAGGGATGCAGGTGGTGCTGTGGTCTAAACCACAGAGCCTAGGACTTGCCAATCAGAAGGTCGGCAATTCGAATCCCCGTGACGGGGTGAGCTCCCGTTGCTCGGTCCCTGCTCCTGCCAACCAAGCAGTTCAAAAACACGTCAAAGTGCAAGTAGATAAATAGTTACCGCTCCGGCAGGAAGGTAAACGGTGTTTCCGTGCACTGCTCTGGTTCGCCAGAAGCGGCTTAGTCATGCTGACCACATGACCCGAAAGCTGTATGCCGGCTCCCTCAGCCAATAAAGCAAGATGAGCGCCGCAACCCCACAGTCAGCCACGACTGGACCTAATGGTCAGGGGTCCCTTTACCTTTTTACTATGAGGAAGAGCCTTCCTAAAAGGACAGCAGTAATCATGGGGGTCCTTTAAAAGTTAGAAAAATGGGCACTTCTGTGCAATTAACCTGACCTTGCATGTAAACAAGCCCTGGGAAGCTTTAGAGAAATCTGGTTCTTTTGGATCTGCTGTGTGTTATGTCTGTTTTGTTGCCTATTCTCCTGCAGGGGGCAGGGGATCCTCGGATAGGATCCTGTGCCGGCAGGGAACTGTCTGTTCGAGGATCCCCTCCATTCCCTGCAGAAAATTGACCTTCACAGGAGGTCCGCTATCACATTTTTATTCCTGTCCATCCTTGACGGGAGGCCCTGTCTCATCTACCTGCAGTGTAGGGTGAGGAGCAGCAAGGGGAGTGGGAGGCTGCATGCAGGCATGTACAGAAATAGCTTTGAAGCCATTTGGCTTCACTAGATGAGAGGGAAAATCAGAAGAGGCTTCAGCCATCCATGTCTTCTAGGCTGGAGAACTAAATGGCTTCTGTTTGAGCGGTTTCATTTTGATGGATCTTTCACTTCACATTTTATGGTCCTTTTAACTTGTGTAAACCACAAAGAAATACTGGGCAACGTGGCAATATAGAAAGGCAATACATAGTTGTGTTCACGTTCTCCCTTTTCCAAATCTCCTGCAGCCGCCTTTGTGGGAGCCCCTGTCCGGCTGTCTGGCCAGACGTCATCAAGCTACCTTATTTCAACACCATGAAACCTAAGAAGCAATACCGAAGGCGACTACGGGAGGAGTTTTCCTTGTACGTCCTGGGTAACGGTGTTGTGTGCCTACGAATCCTTATGTCTGTGATATCTCCAGAAAGCACTGAATTTATGTATAACTCCCCCTCCCCACAAGATCCACACCCCAACATTGTGTGTGTGTGTGTGTGTGAGCAATAAGGGTGGGGATTGAGAGACATGGAGAGGCACCAGAAAAATGATTTGCTGCTGGAGAACAATCCACGATAGAAATGGAGCGAGATGCTTGTGATATTTGCTGCAAGAGATCAGCCCAAAATGAGCTGGTGCTGAAATATAGAGTATAGCCAGTGCGGAACCCCAATGAGAGAGTTCTGTTCTGAATGTGAGACATCCATGTTCATATCCTTGCTGAGCCGTGAAGCTCGCTGTAGTAACCGTGGCCAAAACAGAGTTTCTCACCCTAAGCTACATTGCAGGAAGCTGCCAGGCTAGTGCTCCCATCTAAGCTTTGGGAAGAGTAGGTGACGTGCAAATATCCTAATCAGTATAGTGGTACCTTGGGTTATGAACTTTCCAGAGGTCTGTTCTTAACTCAAAACCGTTCTTAACCTGAGGCGCCCTTTCGCTAATGGAACCTCGTGCTGCCGCTGTGCCACTGCCACGCGATTTCCGTTCTCATTCATACAGTGGTACCACTATAATGCACTTGGGTTGTGTTGTGCAAGCCAGTAGCTCAGTCCTAGGAGTAATAATACTGGCCTGCTTTTAAAGGGCAGGGGTATGGATTCAACTAAGTCCTACTCCAAGGAAACTGGTTGAAATGAATGAACCTAAATTAATCATGTCTCCTAACGTCAGTGGATTTATTCTGAGTAGGACCAGTGATGAATATCACGCAGGTATTTGGGGACAGGGAATTAAGAGATAATATGTGTGCAGAAGAGCAGCGCTTGTTATTGTCATAATGGGGACCGTTTGTGGGTTGTTGTTGTTTTCTTCATTTTCTCTCTCTTCTCCCAGCATCCCTTCTGCTGCTCTTGACCTATTGGACCATATGCTCACGCTGGACCCCAGTAAACGATGCACAGCAGAGCAAGCCTTGCAAAGTGACTTCCTGAAGGATGTTGATGTCAGCAAGATGGACCCTCCAGAGTAAGCACCTCACTGTTCCTTGGGAAAGTGAGCCTGCAGGGTGGGGACTGAAATATATCCTAGCCTTTTAAAGGTGCATTGAGTGTGGAGTGCTTGGATTCATAGCAAGGCAGGGCTGGCTAACCCACAGATACACACAGAGCGATCTGCGCAGTTCAGACCACAGAACGCTACTGGCAGGGAGGGAGCGTTCACCAACAGGTGTCCACTTAACCATCGCAGCAGAAGCTGCATATTGCGGTGACACGTTGCAGTGGAAAGGTAACCTCAGCCCTGGTTTGTGAGCCCGTTTAACCTCAGGGGAATTAAATGGCTTCTTCTATGTGTTTCAGCCTCAGTGTATGCTCCTTCTGTGTGCAATGAGAAAGGATATCACCTGCTTACCTGACACCCCAACCCCACCTTGTAAGGCAAGAGGATCTAGGAAAGGATTTTTTTGCTCCCTGTCTTTGCCTGCCTCATTCATATTCAGAGGCAACAGGAAGACTTCAGCCTCCACACACCCAAGCATATCTGCAGCCCCAAAATTGACTCTGCAGCACAACTCAAAGTACATCTCTAAGCCTTCATGAAAAGCTTATCTGTAAGAGTTCCCTAAATTTGGCTTAGCTTACCTGCGTTACTGACCTGATCCAATCCTTTGCATCCCCTGAGCCCTTTGCCACACACAGAGGACTCCTGGAAGGGTTGTGCCATACTGAGATTTTGGGCAAAAGTTGTGCAAATCTAGCTCCTTTTGTAAGGCCTGTCGGGTAGTAGGAGACTGACCTGCCCTTTCTCTTAAGTTCTCCATTCATGCCAAATAACTCAGGATGGGCAGGGTTGGTCTAATACCTGAGATAGTAAAAGCACACCCACCCACACCCAGTTCGCCATAATGTGCTAAAAGCTTGGGAAAGAAGAGGGAATCTTTGTGCTGAGCATTTGGGACCGGTGTGGCATCAGACAGGCAGGGGCGGTCACCCAGTGTCAGAATTTGTCTTCCAGGCTTCTGCCCCAACTTCATTGCTCCCTTCTCAACAAAGGTCCATTTGCTGTCTTTCTGCAGCCTTCCTCACTGGCAAGACTGCCACGAATTGTGGAGCAAGAAGCGGCGGCGGCAACGGCAGAGTGGGATCGTGGTAGAGGAGCCCCCCTCGGCCAAGGTTTCCCGGAAGGAGACAGCCTCCGTAATAAGCACAGATGCTATCAAGAATCACAGCAGTCCTGTACAGCCACAGCCTGCTCCGATCAAAACACAACCTTGCGCTGTAGACTCATTTGGTCAGTGTATAGCCTGGGGTAACAGCTATAGCTTTAGTTAGCTAGACTGGGCTGTCGTCTTACTTCCCTCGGTTCCTTTTTGCCATCCAGCCGGCTGCTGGTTGCTTTTGCTCCTTTAGAGAGAGGCAACTGGGTTGAGCTCTAATGTAAAAGGTGATACTCTGAAGCCAGATCTCCAGCCCCTTCCCCCGCCCCCCCCCCCAAAAAATGACAAGGGGAATACAGCTGTTATGTCTTGCACTTGGGAAAACCATATGTTTGGTGCAGGACCCACGTAGCAGGAAGCTGGGGCAGCAAGCAAAGATGCAGACAGATGCATTGGCAGAAGGGCTGTCAACTGCTTAATCAGGACTTCCAACTTGGAGAGTGTTTCCAGAAGGCTATCATGGTTGGTGATATTGAAGTGTCCCGAGAGGTCCAGGGGAGTCAGTAGGATCACTCTCCACGTGTCTCTCTCCAGACTTAAGCTAGTCACCAGAGTGATCCTATCAGATTCTCGGACAGAATGAGTCAATTGGTCTGAGAGATCTGAGATGGCAAACCCAACAGGTGATAGCTGGAGATAGCATGGACTAGTAGGAAAGTGAAACTGGGGCAACCCAGTCAAGTGGCAGGGTATTATTATTATTATCATTATCATTATTATTATTATTATTATTATTTATTAGCAGCAGCAGCTGGGTTGAATAGAGAAGATTCCAGAGTAGCACTAGGTCTGTGTCTATACAGGAGCAAGACTGAAACCTCCTGTGGCTTCCTGCCCACACCTGCTATATCCCACCCCGCATAGTCAAACCCACCAGCAGGGCACAGAGCACTTCCTGCTCTGTCAAATGAGGGGGTACTCATCCTGAGAATGGCTCCCTACCCTGTCTCCATCCTTGGACTCTCCATGCCCTTAATAGCTCTGATTTTGGTTGTTGTTGTCAGTCTCTTGTAGAAGGCGGAGGGAGACAGGTGTCTGATTGTGCATGTGGACGGGTGGTTGCTTATGGACTGCCTTCTGCTATTCCATTCCTAACACTCTGTTTTGTTTTGTTTCTGTCCTCTGGCGGCTTTCCTTGGCGTTTACAGCAGGCCTGGGTGACATCACGCAGCAGCTGAATCAGAGCGAGCTGGCTGTCTTGCTGAACTTGTTGCAGAGCCAGACGGACCTTAGCGTCCCGCAGATGGCTCAGCTGCTCAACATCCACTCAAACCCAGAGATGCAGCAACAGCTGGAAGCCCTCAACCAGTCCATCAATGCACTCAATGAAGCCACCACGCAGCCGCAGGACTCTCAGAAAGCGTCCGAAGAGGAAGCAACAGTTGAGGAGCCGCCCCCGCCAGCCCAGCCGTCAGAAGAGCAAGCCACCCCGGAAGTGGCGAACACTCAGGGAGACATGCAGAGCATGCTGGCGGTTTTGCTGAGCCAGCTCATCAAGACCCAGGAGCCGGCAGGAAACGCGGAGGAGAACAATGGGGAGAAGAGCAGTGAGCTGCGGGGGCCGCGGAAGACCCCCACTTTGCCTCAGGAGGAAACTACAGGTAAATAATCGCAGCATCCCCCCCTCTTGCTCCTGGGACATAAGGAGGGAAAGGATGTTGGGGCTTTCCAAGCGGTAAATAAAAAGCACTTTGAATATTCTTTAACCAAGCCTGGTAGTTGTCTCTTGAGTGTGTGTGGAATCCGGCAGCAAAATCCCCGTCAGAAGTTCTTGGTCAGGCTGCTCCCTCCTGCGTTAAGGCCAAACAATAATACAACCTGCTTTAAGAGTAGGAAGCCATTTGCACATCAGAATTGTCACCTGAATTTAAGTAGTGGCAGCAACTGTAAGACCTATCACACAGGGCTGGTTCCGACATTCAGACAGACAATCTCATGTGGATTCTACCACATTAGAAAGCAATTTGGGGGCTGACTTCGTAAATATTCTCCAGGCCTAAACTTCCATACATGTAAGAAGCTGACATGGCAATGAGAAGGCAGGGCTAGAGCACTTGTACTGCCTGTGCTGTCTTTCCATGTGTAAAGAAAGCATTTTAAATAAGCAGTTCTCCCCCCCCCCCGCCCCACATTCTGAAATGATAGTCATGGGAGGCTTTCTGCCATGTGGGTTTCCCCCCACCCTGAATGTTTTGATCAAGTGTTTCTTATACCTCTTTGCTTGCTACACTGCGTGCATGTTTAACGTATCATAACTTTCATCTTTACATGTCATAATGCACCCTGAGAATAGGATGGAAACTCCTAGAAATTCTTTTTGAGTCTGTGGCTAAGCTAGAAGGAAAACAGGAGCTGAACTTCTTTGTTGGGGAAATAGGTTAAGAGGAAATCTTACCCCACCTGGGTGAAGGCACAAGTTTTCTTCCTTTCGTTTGCTTTTTAAAGGAGCACGTTTCTACTCCTTTTGTTTGCAGAGATACTCTCAAAAGCATGTTGGCAATATTTGCTGAATTCTCAGATGCCAAAGGAGGGGCTCAGCCTTATTTCCTGCGGCCGGGACTTTGGGCCTCTGCCTAGGGCTTTGCAGCTCCCCATGACTAGCCATAGTAAAATGAACATAGTACAGCAGACGCTCGGGTTGCGAATGTGATCCGTGTGGGATGCACGTTTGCAACCTGCAGCGGCGCGTCTGCACACGCGCGGGTTGCAATTCGGTGCTTCTGCGCATGCACGATCCCTGAAACCTGGAAGTAACCCGTTCCGGTACTTCCGGGTTTCAGCGGGTCCGTAACCCAAAAAAACGAAACCTGGACCGTCTGTAGCCCAAGATATGACTGTAATATGAAGTAAATAGAATAACCTTTTTTTTGTTTTTCCATTTTCCATTCGTTTTTCCATTTTCTATTCATGTCACACAATGTGGGTTTCCTTGGTTAATTAAGTTTTGTTTTTGTTTCTTTTCTTTTAAAAACATCAAGAGTACACACACCTTGCCCTGCTTAGAATTCTGTACCTCCTACCATTAGTTGCAGCTCTCAAAGATCTCGGGAAGAGGCCTGTCAAGCATTGCTATCTCAGAGCCTTCTAGTGGGCGGTCACCTGGGGTCTTTTGTACGCAGAGCATGTGCTATGGCTCCCTCCCCATGAGTCCGTGCCTGAAATGTTTTGATGTTTGTTCACGTGTGACTTTTAAGACGGTGTTTAAAAGAAGTAACCATTCCACAGCCTGTCCTCACATTCTCCCACCAGAGAAGAGACCCCCGG
The DNA here is from genome assembly GCF_965113315.1 of Podarcis vaucheri. Taxonomy (NCBI): domain Eukaryota; kingdom Metazoa; phylum Chordata; class Lepidosauria; order Squamata; family Lacertidae; genus Podarcis; species Podarcis vaucheri. The sequence continues at coordinate 29,043,690 of NC_138751.1, forward strand.
AGCCTCCAGGACCTCCGCCGCTGCCGCCGCCGCCGCCCAACCTGGCCGAGGAGAACATCTCCAACGCAGCTCAGGACTTTAACCCGGCCGTGACGGCCGCCCTCCTCCACCTTTTATCCCAGCAAGAGGCAGGGCTGCCGAGCCACCCAGAGCACGAACCCCAAGCTGTGAGGCCTTCCTCGGATTATACCCAATCGCAAAGCTCATCCAGGACTTACAGCACCGACGGGACCGAGGGAAGCAGCTTCGACGTCGACGAGCGGAACTCCAGCCAGACTTTAACAGCGGAGACGTCGCCTCAGACCTTGGGGAAAAGTAGGACATTTCTGGGCTCCGCAAGTCACCTCGGGGAGTCAAGCAGCTACCAGGGTGCAGGATCGGTTCAGTTCCCGGGGGACCAGGATCTCCGTTTTGCCCGGATCCCCTTAGGGATGCATTCTGCCGTTGGCCAGTCCTTCATCAAAGCCACCGAGGGGAGCAACAACACACTGGTGCACGCAGAGGCCAAAATTCACAACTACAGTGAGGTGGGAGTGGCAAACGCTAGTTCTAGTGACACAGGAACAAGTCACACGTGGGGGAACCCGGTCCAATCCGCTGCTTACGGAAAAGCCTTTCGCGGGCAGAGTAGATTGCCTCCAAGAGGAGGTCGAGGAAGAGGGTTACCTTACTAAAAATGACTGGAGAGGGGGGAATTGGTACCTTTTTTTTTCAGTGGTGTTTTACCGTCCTTTTCCCCCTTGACCTTTCCAGCAGCCGGTTTGTCGGGGCAAACCATTGCCCACCTCCAGCCCACCACAGAAATGGTTTATTGTTGATACTTTCCCCTCCTGCTCCCCTTCTGCTCACCAGACTGCTGCTGCTGTTCTCTCCCCCACTCCACTGTGGGGCTTTAGAATGAAGACCTTGGCCTTTCCCCCCCTTCCTTTTTTTTTTTTTTTTTACATCTTCCAATACCCAAAGACCTACTGATTTGGGTTTCCCCACTCAAAGATTGCAGGAGAAGGAAGGAATCCTTAAAGAAGTCATAATAATAAATTGGAAACATGAACCGAATGTGTTTGCTAGCCTTGAGCCATTTATTTGTGAGAGTGAGCCCCGCTGAGAGTCTGGAAAAACTGAATCGTTTCCTCTGCAGCAGAATGAGGTGGCAGAAAGAGCCGTACTGCTCCAGATTGCAGGCGGGAGAACCTACCTTTTTTGAATCCATGCGCACGAACACACACTACAACTTGCCTCCCTGCACACGGAAAGCCTAGCACACCTGGGAGTGAGATTGTAACCCAGTCCCTCTCTCCATTGTGCTAGCCTTGTTGTTTTCCAGGAGGCAAAGTGATTGGTTTAAGATATATATATATTATATATTAAAAAGGGGGGGAAGAGGAGCATTCAGAAAAGGACAGTTCTCCCCCCCCCCCAGTGGTAAAACTCATTCTGCCGCATCGTTCTGCTGTATGTGTAAGATCCAGCCTCAGTATTGCAAAGGCAATGCGTTGTTTTGTTTTCCTTTGCCTCCTTGAATTTCAAGATTTGTCAGATGGTGCCTACATGCCTTTTATACTGAATTGGGAGGATTCAGTTTATGTTCTGTAAGATCCGGGATATTTCTCTCCCCACCCCCTTCTTAGCCACATCTTCTTCCCATGATGAAAAGACAGGATGCTACCATTCTTCTCCTGGCTAGCTGTCCCTTGTTTTACTGTGAAAGGCCTCGTGCTGTCTCATACTCACCTTCCAGACCTTTAGCCGAACTGAATTTCTGTAGTGTCCACGAGTCCGTTGACTTTTGGATGTTTTCTTCTTCCTTTTTTAAAAATTTTCTCTCTTAAGAATGGTGAGTGTCTTTTTGTTGAAGTTCTTAAGGCCAAAGTAAATGGCTGAAAATAAAATAAAAACCAAAAGCTTTGTAATGCTTAAGTTCTTCGGGGTGGAGTGAGCTTAAGATTGAAGCTGAGAGCGGTCAGGGCAGACGGGAGCCGAACAAGCAAGATCGGCGTTTTCAATCTTCCGAATGGTTAACAAGTGTTTACTGTCTCTTGTGCGATTTTGTTGTTGTCAATGTTAAAAAGCAGCCTACCCGCAGCTTTCCTCACTGATACTGCAGTGAGGATCAGTTTATATTTATATACTTTTAACGGCTTTAGCAGTTCCACCTGCTCTGGTTAATTTGTTTCCCCCAAAAATATTTTCTAAGACGTAGATTTTTACTGTGAAGGACAGCAAGCCTGTTTTTGGGTTTTTTGCGGGGGTTTTTTTCCTTCCAAAAAAGTGGAAACTTGGAAGGGTGACTAATTTCTGAGGGGGGTGGGTATCATTCTCCTTTTAAACTTGATAGTGTTCAAAGGGGAGAAGCATGTCAGAAATTGCAGGGGGCAGAGGGAGTTTTAGCTCCAGCTTCTGGTCTTTACTTTACAAAAGAAGAACGGAATCTTCTTGCTTTCGTATAATACAAAAGAAAAGCTGCCTCTGTGTAGCACACTGCTGCTGAGGGCAGGGGAAAATGCCTTAAAACACGTGGACAGGAGAGCCCGATGTGGTACAAGGGAGTTGAAACGGCCTTTAGAAAACAGTTCTGTGGAGGTTGGGGTAGGCACTGTTCAGTATAATATGTGCCACCTTGTATTGACAAACATACAAAAAACCCACAACCTGCTTCTTTCAATTCTGCAAAGTGTAGTAAGTTTGCAAAATTCCAAGTGTAAATTTTGTATGTGTGTGTTTTTTTAATTCAGTTATGAGTTCATGCCTAACATGCAAAGAAAAGAGAGAGAGAGAGTACTGTACATGCAGAATATGGTAAATAAAAAGGAGAGACTTCTCCCAGGCATTTATTTAAACATTTCTCTTTTTTTCTTTTCCCTTCTTCAGTTTCCTGATGTTTTGGGCCTTGGCATTTTTAGGCTGTCATGGAGTTCTCAGACATGTCTCTCCTCTTCTCCATCCTCTCCACCTCCCTTCCTCTCTCCAGGGGAAAACACAATTGCTGCCATTCAGCCATGTGGCCATTAATTTTAATTTTTTTTGCTCTTGTCATAAACCTGCTCACCTGAAGGAATTTGACCACCCCTTTCATGCTGGGTCTTGCAGATTCTGACTTAACACGCTTTCTTTACTGCCTCAGATCCTCCGAGGAAAAACCACTTAGGAAGGTATACTCTGGTATGAAGATTTTCTCCCCCCTCCCTTCTAGTGTGGAGTCTCAGCAGCCATAATGAGTAACATTTACCAAGCTGAGGAAAGTATGGAGTTTACAGAAGCCAATCACTTTTGAGTATTTAAACCCAAAGCGGGTGGCGCTGTGGGTTAAACCACAGAGCCTAGGACTTCCTGATCAGAAGGTCGGTGGTTCAAATCCCCGCGACAGGGTGAGCTCCCGTTGCTCGGTCGCTGCTCCTGCCAACCTAGCAGTTCGAAAGCACATCAAAGTGCAAGTAGATAAATCGGTACCGCTCTGGCGGGAAGGTAAACGGCATTTCCATGCACTGCTCTGGTTCGCCAGAAGCGGCTTTGTCATGTTGGCCACATGACCTGGAAGCTGTACACCGGCTCCCTCGGCCAATAAAGTGAGATGAACGCCACAACCCCAGAGTCGGTCACAACTGGACCTAATGGTCAGGGGTCCTTTTAAGGTATCACCTTGAGTTTCAAGGGAGCGAAGGGGGTGCAAAGGAGGTAGTTGATAATAAACCTCCCCCTCATTTTGGCCCCAGCAGCTGCATTACCAGTTTTCATACATTATGGAGTTATTATTTTTTTAAAGGCCCATGGTGACATTTTTTGAGTTGCTGCTGCTCAGTTAGAATGTCACATGGAACAACTTTGCACCTGAATTGTTTACCCTTGGGCCACAGCTTATTTTGCATGACATCTGCCCTATGCCTAGATGGTGGCATCCTAGTCTTCATTGTCACACATCCTCTTTGGGTGTTGTGTGGAAAAGGTGCATCTTAAGGAGTCGTCGTGCCCAAGTTTAGCGTCTTAGGAGGGAAGAGAGATGATGGTGAGCACTGAAAGCGGAGTAAATATGTCCTACACATGAGGATCAGTATCCTAAAAAGTCCCGCTTGGATAAACTCGGGGACCCTTCTTTGGAGAATCTTAAAAAAAAATATGTGGGGAGACGTCTGATCATCAGATGTGGAAGAGTATACCTATGCTGTTTCGGGCCAATTTTAGTTGCTTAACAAAATGGCAAATACTTTGAGTAGCGCAAATCCTTGCTTCAGAAAATCATGTTTATGCATGCACTATTTCTTACAGTCACATGGAACAACTTCACCCCTAACCTGTTGCCCCAAGTTATGACTTGTGAAAGACCTAACGCATGTAACAAACAGCACAGGTAGAACTTGGTATTGCTTGGATGCAGCAGTCAAAAGCATTCGGTTGACACATACACAAACAGGAAATAGCTAATATGTGTACAACCTGACAGAGCATGGGCGGACCTTGTCTATCAGCAGGTACAGCCTAATCAAGCCTGTTTTTTTCAGCTTCCACTACTGGTTAATTAACACAACAGTTTTACTTGTGAAATGCCAGCAGCTGGGCAGTGGAAACCCTAATGGAACATTACTAGAGCTCATTTTCAAAAAATTTGCACAAACTGGGGGCGGGGGGAGAGAAAGATGACTCACACAGATCCCAGCTTTCAAATCCCCCCCTTCCTTTTAAAAAGAAATATCTAGCCCTTATAGTTGGGGATACATATGAAGTCATGCAGGGTCTGTCGGCAGAAAACTTCAATGTACTGTACAGAGATGGCAGCAGTTTTTAAATGGAATTCCAGCAAATTCCTTGGAAAGCTCATGGAGGTGCCACACTGAGAAGTTCACTGGTGGCAACCAAGCTTCCCTGAAATATAGCTGGCCCTCTGCTTCTGATTTTTTTTCTGTGAAACATGCAGGTTTAGAAGAATATTGGGTTGCATTCTCAGTTCATGGAAGGAAAGGACAAGACCCAAAAGTTTAGCTCGGTGCCTCACATGAACATGGCCAGGAAGTTAAGAGCTAAATTTGTGGCTCAGCTTGATTGTCCTTTATAGTTGAACAAATTACACTATTCCACACATGCATGTGTATGAACTAAGTGTGTGCCCTAAAACATAACCCTCATTTCCCTGGAACATGCAGGAGAACATATGTGTAACTGTGAAAGTAAGTCCCTGAAGACGCAAAGTTTGAAAGCCCTTGTATCTACTTCCCCACAATAAGCTGCTGTTTTCTCCTTGAGTTGTACACAGCTGTGACCCATCACATATTTGCATCTCTTCTGCATTGCTAGAAATATATTCAGCAGACTACCAAATTCCAGCTAGTAAGCTCAGAGTAGCCTGCAAATTGAAGCAGGGGAGAAGATGCAAGATGCACCGAGTTTCCATTCCAGTAGAAATAATCCAGGTGTAACTAGGAAGTGTCTCATATCTGCTCTACTAGGAATGTACAAGCCTGCTTTTTTTTGTTGTCCAAGATCCTTGTGAACCCTTGGCCAAGGTTGTGTGTACACAGTGCTTTTTTTATAAAAAAGTAAATTTATGTGTCCCCCACCAGAAAAACCTGCCTACATTCTAACTTTGTCATAATTTATTATTAAGTATTTACTAATATATAACTCTGGTTTTGCTAGCTATGAGGACCACAAGGAGATCTACGGGGCATTCAGCTCATTGCAGATCTCATTCAGCTACTTCGGTGGGTTCTGAGATTTTTGCCAAGCATTGTGCATGGCATACTTCAAAAACAATAATTCTAAACATTAACAAAAGGATGGCACAGGGAAAAACCACAGGGAAATAGATTTACAAGTTAGGCTCATAATTAATACCTAAATTTTATCTCTTATATACATAGAGCTACTCCCCGCCCCCCCCAATTCCTGTGTTCATTGTTTGCCCTATCTTAAACGTGTACATGTATAGTTAGCAAATGTTGCCAGACTCCAGGCATTAACAGAGCAATCTTCTGCATGTCTCTATTCAAAAAAGGCCTGCTTTTGGAAGTGGTGGTCTGATAAACCTGGGAGCAATCAGGAACGCCTGAGTGTATCTGATTGCTGCTGAAAGCAGCCTGTTAGTGTAAGGCACCAAACTCGAAACAGTGCCAAATTCAAGTCATGTCTGCAAAGGAACATTCCCTTGCAGCCTTGGCTTTATGTGTCCTGTGCCCGATGTCAGATGGGCATGGCTTGGCCCAAATGGCAAAGCAAGCCAAATTAGGAGGGCTGATCTACCACTGATTTAAAATTTAAATGAATTTAAATTTTAAAGGCAGGATATAACAGCCTCAGACCAATTGCATATATATGATCTTCCCATATGCATTCACAAGGGCTAGAACCATGCTTCTACTTTTTCTTAAATGAAAGTCAGCTGAATTCTGTGCGCATGACTTTGGCTGCTCCCATGGAAAGAAAGCCCTGCCCATAGTTTCTCCCAGCCATTTTCCCAAGCTGCTGTTCGCTGGTGCAGCACTTTGAGTGCAGCCTTACGCTGGGGCTGTTACTCTTGATTTTGCATTATTTCTGTCTGCAGAATTAATTTTCCTTGGATTTTAATGCAAAGAGCAGTGTGCATATATTCTCAACTGCTGGCCGCTTTTAAGAAACTAAATAACACTGTAAATGTGTGCAATTGACATAATGTCCTTTGCTCACTGAAATGTTGATGCAAAATCTGTGCCCTCCTCCTGGAGTTGGGGGTGTTGGAGTAATGGAGTGTTCATCCTGAATGTTATCTTCTTGTTTCTTCCATGGATCTAATCAAATGAGCTTATCTGGGTTGCAAGAGTCTCGCTGTAGTGAGGCTCAACCAGAAATCAGATTTCTCAACAACAAGGACTGTACATGTTCTGAACAAGTCTCTCTGATCATTCATGACAAAATTTGTATTATTATTGTTTCTTCCACCACTTGGAGCACGTCCCCAGCCCCCCCCCCCCGAGGAGATCACTATCATGCAATATTTCTTCTCTGGCCTCTCTCCTGCATGATTTCTTGTATATGTAAACCATGTTCATTCTCCTCCCACAGAACCGGAATGATTTGCCCCTCCATAATATAGATACTGACTGAAGTAAGCAGCTGCTTTGAGGGCCAAATGGACATCTCTCTTGTGCTCTCTGCTTGTAGTGACATCTGGTGACATAATTCATGCCTTGCACATTATCATAGCACCAGCCAATGGCAACAGGGAAATCCACTTGCTTCTATTCAAGTGTATTTAAAAACCCAACTTTCAGATTCAGCTCCAATGCCAAGGTAACTAACCATGTATGGATGAAAAGATAATGGGGTTTTTATATACTGTGCCAGTTTCCATAATTATGGTGTTTTGAATATAATAATAATAATAATAATAATAATAATAATAATAATAATAATAATATATTTATTATTTATACCCCACCCATCTGGATGGGCTTCCCCAGCCACTCTGGGCGGCTTCCAACAAAATATTAAAATACAGTAATGCATCAAACATTAAAAGCTTCCCTAAACACTGCTTGGAGCAGGTATGAAGAAACTGAGCCTCCAGATGTTGTTGGATTCCAACCTCCATCAGTCTTGGCCAGGATCGCCAATGGATGATAGGAAGTGGGACTCCAGGAACATCTGGAGGGGAACAGGTTCCCTGTCTCTGGTTGAAAGCATTGCCTCCCAACCCTCCTAGAATACTGGTTCATTCGCTTTTCAGATCTAAAAAGTAAACCACTCCTTCACAATAACTTGTTCCTGGTTTTGTTTACCTGGATGGTATGCTGGGTTTATAGAAATCCATAGAAAAGATGAACGATATACCACCAACAAGAAGGGAACTCAGTTTTGCAAGCTGTCCTGCGGGCGGAAGCCACATGTGGTAAACGTGGCACAGATCTTAACACCATGACTTTCATTTTGGGGAAATGCAGAGGGGCTTGTTTGTTCATTCTTCTGTACTTCTTAATTCTGCTCTCCAGTGACACATGGGGTGTGTTCTAGTCTTTTGCACTTATTCTCATTTGTTCCCCTTGCCATTGCCATCCTTACAGTAGTGCAACTCATGCAACACGTTGGCGACTAATATACACACAATAATTACCAGAATAATTATACATTCTTTATCAATCTTCTGAGAAAAATACAAAATCTTGTGCAAAGCCACAGAAACTTGCGAACTACCCAGTCTAAGATGAACGTACAATGTCTAATTTCAATAGATTTTTCAAATGCTTCGCTCTGCCAGTCCAAGTAATCAAGAGGCTTCTGTTTGCCCCCAATGGGGCCCTTTTACTGGGGCTCGCAAGTAGCACACACCATGACTCTCATTGTGGAGAAATGCAGAGGGGCTTGTTTGTTCATTCTTCCGTACTTCTTAATTCTGCTCTCCAATGACACATGGTGTGTGTTCTAGTCTTTTGCACTTATTCTCATTTGTTCCCCTTGCCATTGCCATCCTTGTGGCACAATTCAGCTTGCACAGCCCTTTGATAATATTAATAATCAGCCACCACCAACACACACACACACACACACACACACACACACACACACACACAGATTTGGCCTCCACAGTTAACAGTGTATTAAGCGAGTTTGCCCTATCTGTTCTAATCACTGGGCTAGATCACAAATGCATGTGCATTGCTTGGTGACTGTACACTTGAGGGTGGCTGAATGTGAGAACTGCCTCCACTGGCCAATCGGAAAGTTCCACCTGTGCTGTTTAGGACTCCGACGGCTCCTTTGCATGTGAGAACCTTCCAACAATTTTGCAATCCTCAAGTGATGAATGTATGTGTGAGAATGAACCAACCCCTGGCATGGGAACCAGTGTGGTGGTGTGTGTTGGACTGAGGAGACTGGTTCAAATCCCTCCACCCTCAGTCATGAAACTCACTCAGTGATCTAGGGCCAGTTCCTGTCATATAGTGTAACCTATTTCACTGTTGTTGTGAGGGTTTAAAATAAAGGGGTTTTTTGGGGGGACATTTATGCTACTTTGATCACATAGGGGGAAAGGCAGGATAGAGATGTAGTAAATTAATAATCCTAAATTTCTCTAGACACAGACTTTGCAGGGATTTCGTTCAGAATTTTTTCAGCCTCTCGACAATATCCTCCAATATACCCGATTATTTGTTGACAATGCTTAGGATGACTTGTTGCAAGTTTTGAAAGCTTGCAAATGCTTTAAAGCAGCTACAACTAATGCAATGGAAGTGATGTTAATTTATATTCCTTATTTTATCTTTTAAAAAATTCTATTTTGACCACCATGGCTCCATAAAGCCCATAATACGTATATAGCTCTTAAGTGCTCAGAGCAGCTAAGTGCTCTCAGTAATCCCTCTAATCCCGCTGCAACTAAGGTAAGTCAGAGTTGTTACACCTGTACAGGGTTACCAGGTGTCTTGATAGATTAGGACATGTAGGCCGAGAGCAGAAAATGTCACCTGGGGACTCAGGTGTGGACCTTGGTGCCCATGGCATCAAACCATTGTGGTGTAGTGGTTAGAGTATTGAACTGGGAGCATTGGGAGACCAAGATTCAAATCCCCACACAGCCATGAAGCTCCCTAGGTGACCTTGGGCCAGTCGCTACCTCTTGGACTAACCTACCTCACAGGCTAGTTGTGGAGATGCAATGAAGGCAGGGAGAGTGAGTTTTTGGCGAAATTTGAGCTGAAAAGTCCCAACTGGGAACTTCTGGTTCATAGCTCATGCTTTTAACTCCTAAGCTCCTTGGTTACATCTAGCTTATATATAACTACTCTTGCTTTCTCTCACTGCAGATGGCCATGCCCTGGAACAGTGTAGATGACCATGCCCTTGTATGCCTGATCTCAGCTCATTGAGGAGGCTCCTCCCTGATCTTCAGTGAGAAAAGAACCAAACTTTGTAAGTAACGAATGTGACACGTTGCCTTACAGACACTTCAAAAAGGCCTCGTGCTTTGATGCAGTGCAGCGGCTCTGGAAAATGGAGTCCCTGCTTTGCTAGGCCTTGCCCACTTTTCTGATTTCTTGCTGCCACTGAAAGGCCATCTGGTCATCTGAGCTCCAAATAGAGGCTCATCCCTTCCCAGCTCAGCTATCACAGTCCAGATTATGAACTGCTCACTGATCCAATAGTTCCACACCACTCAGGCAAGTGAGCCAAGTCACAGAATGCAAGTGAAAGAGAGGAAGAGGGTGGAATTTAGTATGAGAGATGCCCACCCTAGATATTTCAAAGCAGGGGAGGTGCCCTTTTTCAGTGTTGCAGGCCCCACATACCAGTGGTGGGTGTGACCAGAGGCACAACTGGGTGGCGCGATAAAGGTAAATTTGACCTTCGTACGTAAAAATGTAAGGCCGGGCTTGCTGGATGAAGCCCATCTAGTCCAGCATCTTCCTCTCACAGTGGCCAGCCAGATGCTTGTAGGAAGACCACAAGCAAGACCTGAGCACAAGAGCCCTCTCTCTTCTCCCCCACTGTGGTTTCCAGCAACTGGTATTCAGAAGCGTGACTGATGTCTAGGCAAAGCTTTAGACATCATGGCAAACAGGCCAGTTTCTTCACAGGCTCCTGCACCCCTCTCTAGTCTCCGTCCAGGCAAGCAAAAGCCATGACCAGCATTGTAGGGCACTGTCATGGACTGGTGCATAGTTGTCAACTTTCAGATTTGAAAATAAGGGATCAGCAGCCTCACCTGTCCCGGGGACAGTCTACGGGATATCTAACAATCCGGGATAGCAGTGGGAAGCAGCGGGAAATGGCGCTGGAATAAGGGAATTTCCTGCAAAAAAAGGGAAGGTTGACAGCTATGGACTGGTTGGACACAGAGGATGGGTGGCACCACCTGAGGAATCCCCAAGGAAAGAAGGCTCAGAGCCAGGGGATTGGTGGTGGGATAACGATGAGTAGTTAGAGGAAGAAGGAGTTTTTTTTGGGGGGCGAGGTGTTGGGAGCTGAAGAAGTTACAGGGTTTAGTGAGAAGGGAGAGTCTGGGGCAGAGAGAAGACCAGAAGCAGAAGCAGGAGGGGAAGGAGGCCAAGAGGCAGAGTTGACTCAGGCTGGTGAATTTTCAAACGTATCTTCCCCTCCCAGACTTCCAGTCCTGGGAGAGGAGCGGGACATTTCTGCTGAAGTTGAATACATCCATAGCAAGGGGCAGTCCAACGCATTGGACAAGGAGAGCCAGGAACTGTGTTGATGGTTTGTGTTGGCTCAACCAAATGGGCAGAATTGGCAGGTGCTGGCGGCAGCCGTGGTGGACCTACGTTTTGGAGGCCCTGAAACCTGAACTGTTGTGGGGGCCGCTTTGCAACAGTGTCTGCGTATCCACTGTTATCTTCTTCAGCGGGGGCTGTTCCGCAACAGATCACCACACCTTTACAACATCTGGGCTACCGACTGTCAAAGTTTTGGAATTGTTGACATATAGACAGCAAAGAATTAATCGATTTGACTCGTGACACTCAAATGGGGTCTACTAGGCCCAAATTTTTAAAGCAATGTGGACTGACGTTGCTTCTGGGGCCCCTCTGAGATTAGGGGCCTTGAAACCAAAGCTTCAGTAGTTTCAAAGTAGATGCACCCCGGGGGTGTGTGGCACAATTCGAGGGGAGCCTGCCAGGCTGCACTCTCTTATCATCTGAGCTTTTGACATCACCAACTTACTAGGTAGATTGAGACTGTACCCCAAAAGTGACACTACTATGGGTTACTGCTGTCTGTTAAGGTTGGTGCTGAGAGGAGACCCCTATCCCCCTCAGAGAGCTACAATTCTCAGAGTGGTTTAACTGTCTATCCCTCGTCACAGGGAAGTCTGGGAACTGAAGCTCTGTGAGGGGAATAGGGGTCTCCTAACAACTCTCAGCAGTCCCTTTAACAGACAACAGTTCCCAGGATCCTTTGGGGCAACCCATGAGTTGTTTTAAGCCTCACGATTTAAATGTATGTTGCAGATGGGGCCTTAGTCATTAATGGGTATTATTGAAGGATAGACAGCCACCAGATGGCACTCTATAACCAAAGTAGAGGAGTGGAAGGTTTAGGTTTTCTACCCCAATTCGCCCCACGGCTGCCTCATCCATAGCAATCCTTTGTGAATGTGTGAGAGCAGAACGCACACACTGCAGTTTTCAAGTACCCGCAGAAGCAGCCTTGTAATGGAAAGCTATGTCTATACTACAGGCTGAAAGCAAATTAAAACCTGGTTTTAACCATCATGGGTTCTCTAAGAACTTCTGGGATTTGGAGGGGTGGTGTTAAGTGTTATGTTTATAGAAAAAGAGGTGCCAGAACTCACCATGAACGCCTCCCTTGTTGTCTTATAATAGCAATGGCACCCACCTGAGAGGTTTGCTACTGGAAGGAATTTTTTTATTTTGAGTTCTGGAAAGTTCTTTTAAATTTATTTTTAAAGGACCAGATGACCCTCGTAGTTGCTTTCAACTCTACAACTGTATGATTATATTCCATCCATATAAAAACAAAAACAACAAAGGTAAAAATATCAGAAATTATTATTGTTATTCTTTATTAAATTTGTACGCTACCCTATCCCCTCAGATCTCAGGAAGGTTCACAACATACAATATAAAAAACACAAAATACATAATAAAAATAAGAACAGCAATAAACCAATAGTACGCTGTCCCACAACACATTTAAAAAGGCATCGGATGTCACTCAGCCCAAGGCCTTGTTTTCCCCTGGCACCAGAAGGTGTATAAGGAAGGCACCAGCGAACCTCATGTGCATTCCCTTAATTAGTCAACAAAATTGGAAGGTGTGAGGAGATGCCCATTAGTAGAAACATTATGAAGTCACCATTTCCCACATTGATAAGAACCAAGGAGTCCTGGAGGTTAGTTGTGTTGGTATATGAATATAATAAAGTCCCACCACACAGAACATAAAAATGTTCTGAATCTTCCAAGCCTCTGGAAACTTTCAGCGCCAGATTACGTACATGTTTTTGTTTTTGTTTTACCACAAGGATATCTGCAGGCCTGGCTCTGTATATATGCTAGTTACTGCCAACAGACACGGTGCCAACTCTCTTTAGGTTGCCATTCTTTGAGTATGACCACCCCATGTATTTAGAAGTGAAAGCTGAAGAGTCATTTGTATGGAAGTCTTTAAAAGAGCAAATATTTCCTGCTCATGGGCAACTCCAGAGGGTGGTTGGGGCAGGGCAAGGCCCCTCCAAACTAGGAACTTGCCCCCTCCACTTGCCTCCCCCCTCCACTGCTGGACTCCTGCCCATCCTAGACCATCGGTCAATGTTGGCTGGGGCTGAATGAGCACTGGAGAAACACAGATTCCCAAACATGTTTTAGATGCACATTGGTAGGCCTGATCAAGGAGCCTCCACCTTCTGAGGTTAGCGGATGATCAGAGAAAGAGACTTTTCTATAAGGGGAGCTGAGTCTCTGGATTACCATCTCCAGAGATACCTACAGTATTTAATTATTCGATTCTGCTTATTGCTTGCCCCGCCCCTCCACTAATTTTAATCTTTGTTGTTAAAATTGTTTTGTATGTTTTAGTTCATTTTTTTTTCAACAATCTCTTTAAAAATAGCAACAGTTGTTTTCAACATTAGTAATGGAAAAGCGAGCTGCAAATGCTTTAAAACGTTTTTTTTTAAATGTGGCTGTCCAGCGTACCTTACAAGGTTGTTTGTAAGAACCATCAAGTTATCACGAGGAGCATTATGAGTGCATTAGAGAGAAGTGCCACATAAATAACTGTTGTGCAGTTCAATACGGGCCTCCAAAGCTGGCCAGATGGCTGGTTTTGCTCTTGATGAAAGCGGCAAAGTTTCTTTAATGACGCAAGAGGGCAGCACATGCCAATAAACCTTCCCAGCACTTCATGGGGGGAAACTGCTCTGGCTTCCCTCTTTTGGGTTATCATGGCCTGTTAACCCCATCTGAGCTCTGTTTTGGTTTCGTTCCCTTTTATCACTTGCTGAAGGGAGACCTTTGAAGCCACGGAAGTCAGCTATGCTGAGACAGAGGAGTTCTCGGAGTTCGCAGTGCAGCAAAAGGTGCTCATTTCTTGCTGGTGAAGGCATCCTCGCAATAAAATCCAAAGCTGGTTCTTGAACTAATTATTGCCACGTAGCAGGGGGCATGAAAAATCTCCTGCCTGTTTCCTGGGTTTTATATTAAGGAAACATAAAGTCAACCATTAAGCAACCTGCATTCCATTCTGAAAAGTATGAAGAGCAATGTTTCATACGCAGATTAGCTGATTATTTATAGAGCAGTATCCGTACATAGCATTTTACAGAGTTTCCTATGTACACTGATCCAGGCAAGTCCCTGCCTCCAATGAGCTTACAATATAATGTAAGCAGTGGGGGAAGATCCTGGGCATAGTCTGCGGGTGTGGTGCAGCTAAGTAGGACTTGCTGTGGTCAGTGTCTGGATAGGAGACCTCCTCAAAACTCCATGTTGAGTGGAAAACTCCACGTTGAGTGGAACTTGTCACATTGAGTTCCACGATGGAAGAAAGAGAACAGAGATGTACAATATTAAAACAAATAAACAAGATGGGAGGGGAAGAGATGATAGGTAGCCATGGATGGGTGTGAGGAAATGGAGCCATGGATGGGTGTGAGGAAATGTACTTGAGTGTAAAGTTGGGCATAAAGATTAAGAAAAATACGTCATTGAAAAGATGAGGAATTGTATTGTATTGTAAGGAAAAGAAAGAGATGGGGCACTAGTTATGTGATGAGGGGGACCAGGTATACAGGGTGGAAAGGAAGCTGGGGAGAGTCAAGTTAGAAAGCAATGAGACTGTCAGGCAACTGAGGGTGAGGCATGCTTGGCATGCTTCTGGGGATTTTTTTTTTTTTTAATGAAAGTTGTGAGGTCTGTTTTGTTCATTGATTGATTGTCTTGCCTTCAATTCGGATTCCAGCTCAGCGTTTGATTCACAGCGCTGCCTCGGGGGATATTGCTTCCTCTCAGACTACGTTTCCCCAGTCAATAAAATGGGACCTTGAGCATTCTGGTTCCCAAGATGGCGGTGAAGGTAAAAACGAAGGAGAAGGAGGGCAGGGAGCCATTTTGTGTACCAAAAAAGAGCTGCACAAATTGATTGCTGATTATTTTCCATTCATTTTAAGTTCATATATATATATATATATATGTTTTCGTAGATTTTCACGGGTACAGGAATGCAGGTTTTGGTGTCTTCGGGTGTCTTCCCGTGTAAGAGTCGGGGTGTCTGTGCGACGTTTCGACGAGGTCTCACTCGTCATCTTCAGGCTGGTGCTTTCGGCTTCTTGTTACTGGAACAGAGCAGAGTCTGGTGTTTGAGTTCCTATAAATACTGTTGAGGGGTGTGGTGTATAGCCTCCAACGTTCTGGGCAGAACTAGGAACTTCCTCTCTGCCCAGAACGTTGGAGGCTATACACCACACCCCTCAACAGTATTTATAGGAACTCAAACACCAGATTCTGCTCTGTTCCAGTAACAAGAAGCCGAAAGCACCAGCCTGAAGATGACGAGTGAGACCTCGTCGAAACGTTGCCCAGACACCCCGACTCTTACACGGGAAGACACCCGAAGACACCAAAACCTGCATATATATATATATATATATATATATATATTTGCTTTCGTAGATTTTCACGGGTACAGGAATGCAGGTTTTGGTGTCTTCGGGTGTCTTCCCGTGTAAGAGTCGGGGTGTCTGTGCGACGTTTCGACGAGGTCTCACTCGTCATCTTCAGGCTGGTGCTTTCGGCTTCTTGTTACTGGAACAGAGCAGAGTCTGGTGTTTGAGTTCCTATAAATACTGTTGAGGGGTGTGGTGTATAGCCTCCAACGTTCTGGGCAGAGAGGAAGTTCCTAGATTAGTGTGCCTTTTCTTCTTTTGTTCCTTAATTACTTGAGGGATATCTTGGGTGATTTCATGAGTGATATTCTGAATACCACTGGGTGGGTCATTAAGTGTAGATTAGTTGCTAAAGCTTTCGTGTCTTGACCTCTTGAGCTTGTGAAGAGTTTTTCTGAGAAGATGGCTGTGCTGCATTTAGTTGTGCTCTGGCTTGGCTTCGTGTATAGGGGTGAGCTGTGGTTTTGTGCCTTGTGCCAGCCAGATCTGTGTAGGGATTGCAGGGGGGTGCAGCATCCGGAGGTGCCACTATAGTTTGGCTACTGGATGGAGTCTGTAATATGTCTGTGGAGCATATATATATGCTTTCGTAGATTTTCACGGGTACAGGAATGCAGGTTTTGGTGTCTTCGGGTGTCTTCCCGTGTAAGAGTCGGGGTGTCTGTGCGACGTTTCGACGAGGTCTCACTCGTCATCTTCAGGCTGGTGCTTTCGGCTTCTTGTTACTGGAACAGAGCAGAATCTGGTGTTTGAGTTCCTATAAATACTGTTGAGGGGTGTGGTGTATAGCCTCCAACGTTCTGGGCAGAGAGGAAGTTCCTAGATTAGTGTGCCTTTTCTTCTTTTGTTCCTTAATTACTTGAGGGATATCTTGAGTGATTTCATGAGTGATATTCTGAATATATATACACACACACACACACACACACACACACACACTCCACTCCTTGCTGAAGGCTCAAAATGGGCAGGTATCAAATATGAAGAGTATTCTTTTTTTAAAAAAAAAAATCTAACACATTTAATGCTCCACACTAAATAAATACAATTTAACAATATTTTAATAAGTATAAATATATTGCATGCTCTTTGATGCTTCCTTAAAATTCTATCACTGTGCCTGTTATGCTACACCCCATTAACTGGGTGTACCCACAATCCCTTTGCCACATTAACCAAAGTCATGTTAGAACTGCTTGTCTTGCAGCTCAGTTTAAGTTGTTAGGTAAATAAATTTTGTCTTGGGGTTGCCATACCAGTTAGCAGGGAGAGAGCTATGTACGTATGTATGTAAAGCAGATTTGTGCCACTGACAGAAAACCCCTAATCATGTTTTGCTTGATAAACCATTTGCAAAGATGACCTCCTGAGATGCCCAAAACCTAATAGCTAACCAGCTTACCTAGGTTCAGCCTCTTGTTATAGAATCATAGAATTGTAGAGCTAGAAGAGACCCCAAGGGTCATTTAGTCCAACCCCCTGCAAGGCCAGAATGGAGGACTAGGCCCCAGGATTTGTTGAACTACAACTCTCATCGTCCTTGTCCATTGGCCATGCTTGCTGGGACTGATAGGAGTTTGAGTCTGACAACATTGCAGAGCCACAGGTTCCTCAGTGCCACCGAAATAAGTGATGCGTCTGGGAATGGCACGTACCATAGAGCTATATTTGCACCGCCATAGACCTATACTGCTTTAAAAGCCATTCACTCTTTTAAGGGATCATTGGGACTTCGGAACGGTGTCTCTGGTGTGTCCACATTGTGATTTCCGTATAGATTTGTTCCCTCATATCTGGAAGGAATGTCATGGAGCAGAAAAACATGCTCAAATGGGCCATCAGAATGATCCAAGAGTCGGAAGAACTTCTCTGTGAGAAAAGGCCCTATTGATTAAGAACTCTGTAAATTTATTTATTTGGTTTTTCAGATTAAAGTTTTACAATCACATATACAACATGCAACACAAAAACAAGGTTCCAAAACATCTCCTGGACTTCCCTCCTCCCCTTTGTGGGTCCTATTTTTAGTCATTTCCTCCTGCATCTTTTATAAGAATCCAAATCTTTTACCTCTCCACTGTGTCCAAAATTCACCATTAAACTACAAGTGTTATTCCAATCCTACTAATTATTTTAGCTGTTTACACAATGGTTTTTAAGATAAATTATAAATTTTCCCCATTCCCTATTGAAATTTTGGTCTTCCTGATTTCTGATTCTTCCTGTCATTTTTGCCATTTCGGCATAATCCATCAACTTAATCTGCCAAATTGATTAAGAACGTTAAGCATGCAACCCTATGCATGTCTGCTCAGGAGCAAGCCCCAATGATTCCCACCATTCTGTCCCCAAATTAGCATGCACAGGATTGTAGTCCAAAGCAGCAGGATGGGAGAATGTGAAGCACAGCAGCCCTTGCATTTAAGCACAAGCATAGATATAGGAGTGGCCAGGTGCAAAAGGACAGTTGTGCAGAAGAGGAAATTTCAGCTGCATAGCTTGCATGGCAAGAAGACAGGGGCTCCTGAACCTTTAAATTTCAGCAGGTATGGCTTGCCAGGCAGGAACTGCCTGCTGAAATTCCTTTGTCTTCACAACCATTAAAGGTGAAGGCACGGCATCCTCTTTTTCACCTGGGCCACCTTATAGAGGCAAAGAAGGGATTGCATGCAAGCGAATGAGTCAGCTGCTAAAGGCTCTGCACCTTGGATTGAACCAAGGAGATCATGGGAGGAGGGGAGCGCCCTGCTCTGTACCATAGCGCAGAAAAGCAGCGCATTCCTAGAGGAGGCTTGAAGTGAGTAGAAGGCTGCCGGCAGCTTTTCAGGCTAGAAGCTTTTGTGTGCCTACTTACAAGGCAGTGAGAAAGGCTTATAACATTGGGAACGGTGAAAGCAAAGGTCCGCCCCTCTCCCTTATAACACCACCACCAGTTGGGGTCACCACCCTTTGTCAAACCAAAGAGGCCAAACTAAAGTACAGTGGTGCCTCGCAAGACAAAAAGAATCCGTTCTTTGATTCTCTTCGTCTAGCGGTTTTTTCGTCTTGTGAAGCAAGCCCATTGAAGGATTAGCGGATTAGCGCTATTAGCGACTTTTAGCGGCTTATCTGCTGATCGGATCAGCTGATAAGCAGCTTAGCGGCTTAGAAAAGGGGGGGAGGGGGAAAAAACAGCAGGAACTCACAAGACATTGTCGTCTTGCGAAGCAAGCCCATAGGAAATTTGTTTTGCGAAGCACCTCCAAAACGGAAAACTCTTTCGTCTAGCGAGTTTTCCGTCTTGCGACACATTCGTCTTGCGGGGCACCACTGTACTTCTTTATACAACGCGTGCCTAAACTGATGGAACCTGCCACTTTAAAATGTGGTGGTGGCAAGTGGCTTTTAAACAGACTAGGAACTCTCCAAGAAATGGTCTCTTGGCAACAATTCTTAGTTACCCAGAGTGGCTGGGGCAACCCAGTCAGATGGGTGGGATATTATTATTATTATTATTATTATTATTATTATTATTATTATTATTAGCCTTGGTAGCTGAAAAGGGACCTTCTACCCATATGGCAGAGGCAGAACGATTCTGATTCCTGGAAAAGTGGAAATGAACAGGGGGTGGTCCTTTGCGTCAGGCCCTGCTTGTTGACAAGCGCATAAGGCGCACAAGCCATCGTGACTGTATTTTACCTCCCTGGTTCAGTGGCAGTGTTTTGTCTATCAGTTGCCGGGAGTTGCAAGTGGGGAGAGCACTCTTGTGCTCAACTCTCCTCCCACAGCTAAGTCCTTCTTTTGGGGGCCCTCTCTGTGTGTTTGTGTGTGGACTCCCAAGCCCTCACCTCCTCCTCCCCTTGACTTACCTCCCCCTCCCCTTCCCCAGTTCCACCCCACCTTCCCTGCCAAGATGGCTTGATTAAAAAGCCGCTGCTCCTGGAATAGCTGCACAGCTGGTGATCCTGTCAGCACCCCTGAGCAGAAAGTCGCTGAAGATTAAAATCTCCAATTAGCGGGAACGTGAAGCCAGCAAGAAATGCGGCAGATTCCAAAGCTTGGGAACACCTTGATAGGGCTTCTTCCGCACAGGATTGGGAATAAGCTCACTTTCCAGCCTAATGGCCGGATTTGGTGTTCCATGTTGGTTTATGCTGCCCACTGTTGGTGTGGATATTTATGCTATTGCTACTCAGTCTTCTCAGACATGGCTTTGTTTTCACCCTGGGAGCACCTTTCCAAGGCTTTTAACTCTTGAAATGTGAGATTATTAACGCAAATGTTTGTTTAGAACTTGGGTGTTTCGCATTTTGCTTTTCTGCGAGTTGCATTTCTGATCCTCGCCAGATTCTCATGTCCCAAAGCCTAGTCGAAGGTGCAATCCTGTGCGTGTTTGCTCAGAAGTACCGTAATTCTCACTGTGTTCGAGTGGGTTTACTCCCCGGAAAGGGGACATAGGATTGCAGCCTAAATTGCTAACCCTTGTGAATGTAAGGAGTCAACATTATATTTAAAAAGGTGTTATCGAACACTTGACCCACCCATTAGCACGGAATTTAAAACCATGGATTCTGCACGATACCTTGGAATATGAGCCCATGAATATCTGGCTCCATCCTGGAGAGCTACTATAACTGTTGTGGTTCATTGTAGATTATTGTGTGTTGGTACAGAAATAAAACGTTGAAATGGAATGTTACGCAGTTTAACGTTTTCCCCCTTTACTTCAGCATGGTTAAAGGACAAAAGCTGTCTTGGATTTGTGCCATTGACAGTGACACAAATACAGAATATCAAGAGCTTGCCAGAGTGGTGTGCATTCTGCCACGGAACCTCTGCACAAGAGTAAATACTGTATTGTGCCTCTTGCCTTCCTGTTCCCAGGCTGTTAGCAGGTTGAGGGTGATTTAAGCTGGGGAATCGGCATGAGGGAAAGGATTAAGGCTCCTTCCCTCAGAACCATAGTCCTGATCCAAATCTGTGAGTCTTGACAGCTGCTTTTAACCAAAGAAAAATATGTACTGAGATCATGGATCTCTTGAATCAGGTTTATTTTGGTCCAGAGAATTTGGACAAGGGATTGGGGTTACGTATCTAGCAGCTGTGGAATAGGAAAGCTGTTAAAGATGGATGCTGAGAAATAAGGCTGGGGCTTGGGCTTGGGCAGAGGTAGGGGGAGAAACCAAAGTTAACATCTTGGTTTGAAATGACTACGCAAATCTTTGCTTGCAGACCCCGTCTCCAGTAACCTTGTTCAAATGGAATCTGTTGTTGACTTAGCAACTGTTTCTCTGCTAGAGAATCTGTTTTCTTTTTTCCTCCTCCCCTTCCTGGATTCAGGCTTAGTTACTTGGGAGAAGGAGTGCATAAAAATGGGGCCAGGCCGCAGCTGATGAAATATAATAACGCCAACCACCGGCTATGGAAATCAGTCTGCCACGTCTCTTGTGCATATACACACGCATGCACACACACACACACAGCGCTAGCCGAACAGACTGGCATGGCCTTGTGTTGGCACAGGTTCAGAGAACCCTCCTGTAGCCTCTCTCTCCCTCTCCCTGTGTCTCGTTCGAATCAAAGCGCAGATGAGCCAATCGTAGCGGGATAAGGAGGGAGTTCGTGTGGCACGTCCTCACCTGCCATTTAATTGGATGTATTTTTAATTAATAGCACCTCGGGGACCGACATGAGACGCCGCCGGTCTTTGAATAGGGACTGGGGAGGAATTGGGGAACGTGCAAGGATTGGACCGCAGGGTGCTCTTAGTGGGCAAACACTGCCATCAATCAAGGGCCACTTTGGGCTGTTTGGATGGCTCTCAGCACGAAGGGAAATGGATAGTGCGCATGTGTTATGTGCGTGTAGGACAGGCGAGGAATCAAAGGGAATAATTCGTCCTCCTTACTTCTAAGGACCAAGCCCTGGCCGACTGGGAGAGGCGCCAACCTCAAGAGGTTATCTTTACTTTTGCCTCCAAAGAGATGAGACTTTTGTTCCTTGGTAGTTAAGCTTTGTTTAAGACTTCAGGGGAAGTGGCATCTTATCATCTAGAAATCTGCATTCCTGAGTGCCAGGTGGGTGGCAGCAAATGCTCAGTATCAGGAGAGAAGCCTCAGAGGTGTCCTGTTTATACCAGGGATGCCCCTTCTGGAATTCAGTTGGGGTGAAGGCAAGCAAGGCAAGATTTTCATCAAGGCCAATTGGATGTATTCAAGATGAAATTGCAACCAAGCAGTGCATGTTAAGAAGAGTGGGGTATTTTATACACACAACCTATAAGACTGCGAGTGGGCACCATTTTGACACGCACACTTAATACATTTGCCCTTTGGATTGATTGTAACAATTGCCACTCAGGCTGCTTCGAGACGAAATTTCTGCGGAGCACTGATCCTCTTAATTTGCTTGCGAGGAGATCAGGCAATGGGTGCTTCTAGGCTGTTGCTATATTCAGGCAGGATTTCATAGAATAATAGAATTTGATCACATATTGTTCATGCAGATTGCACAATTGATTGGGAGGCCCTGCTTCCCCTAGATATTGGGATGTTTGAGTTAAGGAAAGTGACAGGGAAGGCACTTGCTTTGATGCAACATTGTCCATCCTCCCCACAAACAAATCTGGGTCATTGCTCAAGGAACAGGTCGCCTGAAAGCTCCAAATGCTACATTGAGCAAATATTGCCCTACGGTTTCCAGTGCATTTTTCAGTCACGTTCCCTATTACAAGAAGTCCGATGTGAAGTGGGATTGGGTTTGCTGCTGGTGTGTGATTGAATGGACTGGATCAATTTATAGGTCAGGTGTGGGGAACCTTTGGCCCTCCCAATTTTGCTGAACTACAACTCCTATCATCCTTGGCCATTGGCCATCCTTGTTAGGGCTGATGGGAGTTGTAGGGCCAAAGGTTTCTTCCATTCCTACTATAGGTGCTTTTAAGGAATAAGGATGTGTTGGCTGAAATGGGGAGCAGGAGGCAAAATGCTGCCATCTTCCCTCTAAATGACATTCCTGCTTCGTAAGTTCAATATACAAATGCTGGCGTTGAAAACGGGTTCGGGGGTGAAGCCATACATTCCAGGGCTTGGCTCTGCCAAGCTTCCCTAGGCCGTGAATCATGACCAAATACGCCTGGAAGTGGAGTGTATTACTTGTGCAGACATACCCTAAAATCTAGCCAACTATTTGCCACAGGCAGACTCAGGGCTCTTTTCCCTCAGGCAAACAGAAAGTATTCAGAATATTGTCTCCAGCTCAGCTCCCTGGCAATTTAAACTTTCGTTAAAAGAAGAAGAATGTTTCTAAACCTTATGGCTGCGACCGTGTGCCAGAAAGGTGCCTGAATAAAATATTCAGCTGCCATGGGTACAGAATCAAGTTTTCGTTGGTACAGAATTTGAATTGCCTGGGTACAGAATCTTAATTTATTTTCTTTCTTTCTTTTTTTTAAAAAAGTGCAAGTACTCAGAGTTCTGGGCATACTTGTGGAAAATAAATATACTTGTTTTAGCGTAAATGTAGGGTTGCCACTCCCCCACCCCCCAAAAAAAACCACCCTTTGCTTTAAACAATCGCTTCTGCTTGATAGGAGGAGATTCAACAGTGAATGTGTTTCCCATCACTCTATATCTGTAAAAGATTTGCCTGCTGAATGCATGCAGCTTGTAAAAGTCATGCAAGCCCTTCCATGGGTCCGTGCCTGTGCATGAGGAGTGTGCATGTGTGCATACATAAGAGAGAGAATGCTAAACTGTTCCACAGTCCAGCATGAAGATGCAAACCTCCTCCGTCCATCCTGTTCTTTCTGCATGCAGTTTTTTTCTACCTGGATTGCTAAGGCTTGAAATAGAAAAATGCCGGTTCCCGGAAAAGTCCCAAGTGGATCTGGTGGGGAATGGACCTAAAGAGCGCCATACAGAGATTTCTGGCAGGCCAGGGAGAGAGCGCAGGGACACCAAAGCCATCTATTCACCTGATTTGACATACGGCTAAAAATAAAAACAGCTTGGGGCGGGTAGAATAACCAGCCTTGTCCCTTGCTTTTCTGGCAGCTGGACAAAAGCAGAAACTGGAACACTAGAACCTGGTTGGACCACTATTTTTCTGGTTGGTTGGCAACCCTGTTCCCGCTTGGAGTGAGAAGAAAATCTGTGCACCCCCAAAAAGAAGACCCCACTAGTTTGGCTGCTTCTGATCTTACTCGGTTGGGCAAAGCAATAGTTGGTCTTCCAATAAGGTCTAATTAACTCACCTACAAAAAACAAAAACACGCACACGGCCGTTTCCCCCACCCCTTATTCTGTCTGCTTTTTTTTTATTGGAAATACTGTCTCCCGGCCTTGACTGCCACTGCCTCCGCAGAAGGGCGGCAAAGGAAGCCTGGGCTGGAAGAGAAACCTCTGGAAATGAGTGCACAGCTGGTACGGCTTTCCTCCTGCTCAGCTGCACCAGCCCCCCCTTTGCCTTCTGGCGAGTCCCCAGTTGGCGGTGGTGGGGGGAAGGGGGTGGCGGGGAGGGGGGAAGGCGGAGGGGAAGGGGAGGGAGGGTTCCTGCTGGTAGAGAAGATGGTCTCTGCGGTGATGCGTGAGGGCAGCTGCCCTGCAGAAGGAATGATGGAGAGGGAGCTGGTTGGGGGGGTGGGGGTGGGGAGGGGAGAGTCAGGTGCTTGTGGTTTTCAATGTAGGCCACTCATTAATATTTAGTGTCATTGGAGGACTGTGGGGAAAGTGTGAATGTGCGGCGGGGAGGTTTAGCCTTGCTTGTGTGGCAGCCTCTGCTTGGCCTTCTCTGCATTGGAATTTGCTTTGCCCAGGCAAGGATTGAGGCCTGCGAGCTGCAAGGCCCGAAGAGGCCTCGGGGGTATTCTTTGGCCCAAAGGCTTTCGGACAGAGTGGGGAAAGTTGCTGCAGCTATTAGGTAAAGGTAAAGGTACCCCTGCCCTTTTCGGGCCAGTCGTGTCTGACTCTAGGGTTGTGCGCCCATCTCACTTAAGAGGCCGGGGGCCAGCGCTCTCCAGAGACACTTCCGGGTCACGTGGCCAGCGTGACAAGCTGCATCTGGCAAGCCAGCGCAGCACACGGAAACGCCGTTTGCCTTCCCGCTAGTAAGCGGTCCCTATTTATCTACTTGCACTTAGGGGTCCTTTCGAACTGCTAGGTTGGCAGGCGCTGGGACCGAGCAACGGGAGCGCACCCTGTTGTGGGGATTCGAACCGCCGACCTGACGATTGGCAAGTCCTAGGCACTGAGGTTTTACCCACTAATTTACCCTAACCGTGGGTGGCTGTGCTCCAGACAACCCCTTTTATCAAGGAGTAATAAACTGCCACTTTGCTCACAGATGACCACACACAAACACACACAGTCCAAGCCTGGTCCTTTGCTATAAAACATCCGCTATACAGTGGTACCTCGTGTTACAGGTGCTTCAGGTTACAGGTGCTGCAGGTTACAGACTCCGCTAACCCAGAAATAGTACCTTGGGTTAAGAACTTTGCTTCAGGATGAGAACAGAAATCACACGGCGGCAGCAGGAGTCCCCATTAGCTAAAGTGGTACCTCAGGTTAAGAACAGTTTCAGGTTAAGAACGGACCTCCAGAACGAATTAACCTGAGGTACCACTGTATCTGCAGGGCTGAGTATGTACAGCTTTTCATAGCACTGAGAGAAACAGTATCTCTTGCTCCATGTCTGCAGAGCAAGCCACTGCTACAGGCAGAGGAGCAGGGGCTGGTGGGGGAAAATGGCAACCTGACGTACAAGCGTGTGGGGAGCTGGTTCTCGGTAGCGCCGCTCCAGAACTTTGTCATGTGCCGGCTCTTCTGTATGAAAACAGGGACATGGTAAAAGTTTTTTTACCGTCTTGGCAAGGGCTACAGACAAGCATTTCTCCAGATACAAGGTAAAAAGGTAAAGGAGCCTTGGACGGTTAAGTCCATAGAATCATAGAATCATAGAGTTGGAAGAGACCACAAGGGCCATCGAGTCCAACCCCCTGCCAAGCAGGAAACACCATCAGAGCACTCCTGACATATGGTTGTCAAGCCTCTGCTTAAAGACCTCCAAAGTAGGAGACTCCACCACACTCCTTGGCAGCAAATTCCACTGTCGAACAGCTCTTACTGTCAGGAAGTTCTTCCTAATGTTTAGGTGGAATCTTCTTTCTTGTAGTTTGGATCCATTGCTCCGTGTCCGCTTCTCTGGAGCAGCAGAAAACAACCTTTCTCCCTCCTCTATGTGACATCCTTTTATATATTTGAACATGGCTATCATATCACCCCTTAACCTCCTCTTCTCCAGGCTAAACATGCCCAGCTCCCTTAGCCGTTCCTCATAAGGCATCGTTTCCAGGCCTTTGACCATTTTGGTTGCCCTCCTCTGGACACGTTCCAGTTTGTCAGTGTCCTTCTTGAACTGTGGTGCCCAGAACTGGACACAGTACTCCAGGTGAGGTCTGACCAGAGTCCAGTCAAAGGTGACTATGGGGTGCGGCATTCATCTCGCTTTCAGGCCAAGGGAGCTGGTGTTTGTTCACAGACAGCTTTCCGGGTCGTGTGGCCAGCATGACTAAACCGCTTCTGGCACATGGAGGACCATGATGGAAACTAGAGCACACAGAAACACCATTTACCTTCCTGCCGCAGCGGTACCTATTTATCTACTTGCACTTGACATGCTTTCAAACTGCTAGGTTGGCAGGAGCTGGGACAGAGCAACGGGAGCTCACCCTATTGCAGGGATTCGAACTGTCAACCTTCAAATCAGCAAGCCCTAGATGCTCAGTGGTTTAGACCACAGCCACAGATACAAACACCACGCTAAGTTACTGATGAGTGTAGCATCGTCTGAATTGACCTGGTGCATTAGCAACGAGGATGTGCTGTCAAAGCCAATTTTCACTGTCCACATTCAGCCCTGGAAGATGTGAATTGATAGCACTCGAGAGAAGCGTCAAACATTTGCCGAGTTTATTGTCTTCCTTACTAAAACCTGCTTCACTTATTTCAGAAAACCAGGGATATGTTACGCAATGCAGGGGGGCAAGGACAGCTTACTGCATGTAAAATGTAAAGTGTGCATTTGGCCAATCCTCTGAGATAGAAAGTTTATGGGGACACTTTACTTTGTGTGCATAGCAGGGAGGCTGTATCGCACCATGCATGCAATATTCCTAGTTCCGAGAGGTATGTCAACCAGATGTAAGTAATCCATAGTCCAACCTACACACTGGTGGGATTAGAAAATAGGGCTTTGAGAAGACGGAAGTTCCAGTTTCCAGTTACTCCAGAGCCTCTCTTTTTAGAAGTTAATCTCCAGTCTTAAAAGATGCTGCACAAACCACAGATTGGTGGGGTTTGAAATTTACTTTAGATGAGTGCGATTGGAGGGCTGACAAATAAGTAGAGAGGAAGGGGAGAAAGATGTGTCGGGAAGCAGGAAAAGTGGGAATAAGGGGGGGAGGAGCATGGAATGACCACTTCATTTGTGTGAGGCATTTTCAGCTACTTGCCAACGTTGCACTTTTCTGCAATGACTTGGTTCCTGGTTTGTGGCAAACTGCCCTGGATTGCATGTGCCAGAGGTTCATAGAATCAGAATTGTAGAGCTGGAAGGTTGCCAAACTTTGGGTTGCAAGCTTCCACTCCATTCCTTGGAAAGGCTGTAGAACAGTAAAGAATATCTGTATTTGACACTGCACTTAATTCGTTTTTTTTCCCTGATGACACAGATCAAGGCTGTTTTGACCAGGTCAGCAAAAAAGGCTAACAAGGTTTTGGCAAAGGGACCATGATTTTCATAATATGGCACTGATGCAGTCACATTTTTCCTTTTTAAAATATTTCCCTTAAAAATTCACCAGCTAAGTTTAATTTTGCTGAACCTGACCTGAGAACCTTTACACTGAACTTCACAGAACTATGCTCCCCCAGATAGGCACATCAATCACATATTAAAGTATGTGTATGTGCTTGGATCTGTCATATTTCCCCAAAAGTTTACTAACTGTTGCACCGAACTCTGCAGCAATTTTCACGTGGCCATCCTCCCATTAAAAAAAAGAATTGATAGTGGGGTTGCGGGTCTCCTTTCAGCACAGGGTTGTACTTAAATGATTCTCCTAACTGTGGTCCCATGAATAATTGCAATGACAAGAGATCTGTGGCTCTCAGAACTGTCATGGGAAAAAATAATCTTGCCCCGAGAGGGAAGTCTTACCATTTATTTGTCCCTTTGTGATTCTATGGCTCATATAAAGTCACAAGGCAAACCAGTCAATCTTGAATGTGTTTTTCAAAACATGGTAACTGCAAGAGTTAAACACCCAGACCTTTGTGCAGCTAGATTGGAATAAAAAACGCTTGTGCATGAAGTGAGGCAGGGAAAAATGTGGAATGGTTGGCTGGCGTGTTTGGTGTCCGAAAAGTGATCTGTAAGCAGGGCAGTCCACCTGCTCAAAATGAGGTCTTGAAAAGGGGTTTGAAGGGAACTGAAGCAGAAACTGATGGCAGGAGCCCTATGTGGGATGTGGGAGCAGTCAAATACAACATTCATTGTTTTGCTAGAGTGAACATGCAAGGGAATGTTTGGTCCAGCCAGTCGAAACTTCCTGTTCCTCCTGGCCTGGAGCATCCTTCTTTGCATGTGACTATAGGTGGGCGTGACCTTTCCAGACCTGGTAAAAGGCCAAGTCACGCAGCCACCTCCCTCTCTTCGATCTTTTTCGTCTTGCAAACTTCCTGATTCACCTGGACTGTACTGCTGGCTGCCAACCAGCAGCCCCCCAGGTTATCTCCCATATGGGGTAAACCTGTTTGTAACTTTAAGCCTAAAGCCTTCCTTCAGGGATCACACTGTGCTATGCCTGATCATGAGTAAAACTACTTTTTGTTACTTATGAATAAGACTGTTGTGTCTTTATTCTTTTAGGAGGGATCAAAGGGGTCTTACCTGGAATAATAGAACATATCTCAATCTGGGCAAGCCCGATTGAATTGTTTATTGTCTTAAGAGGCTCAACCAGTTTTCTGCTGCGTAAGAAGGGGAATGCACTCTGCTAAGGGAAGAAGCTTGCTAGCGCAAGTTAGGAAGGATAATAATAATCAGTATATCCTCTCCTGTCACCCTCAACATTCCCACAACCATTCCAGGCACAAGGTGGGCAATAAGACAAGAGTGGGTCAAGGGAAGACAAAGAGGGGCTGATGAGCTGGTTTGGGGCAGAGGAATGTGATATCTATGGTATGGGGAATGGGTAGGGTCTAGGGGAGGAGAGGTGGAGAAATATATATAACAGAAAACCTGGAATAAACCCAGACTATCTGGGTCAAACAGCGACAGCTGGCAAGGAGGGTGCCACAGGGAAGGACAGCTGCCATCCATCCATGACCTGCGCACACACACAGAGAGAGGAAGAGAGTGTGTGTGTGAAGCCTTCTATTTCCAATATGTTGGCAATTCTATGGCAATCACCCTTGGAAACCTATTTGTTCCTCTCGTACCCATCTCATAGAGGCTGGAGCCCGTTTCTCACAAATGTCGCAATTGCCATGTCTTCCCCTGCTGCCTTTTCTCCCCTCTGTGTGGCGTAAAAGAGCATTGCGTATCGTTACAAAACAAACCAATCCAGAATGCAGTGATTTTGGCAACAGTTTTGTTGAGTATTATTATAGTGACACTTTACTTTTACCCTTGGTAGTTAATGTTTACTAGAGCCAACGGCATACATTGTGTCCTACAGGGTTACACAAGGAAAAAATGCCAGGATGTTCGACTGTGGGCATCTCTCAAGGACCCCCCACCACCACCACTACAGTCGTAACATTTGAGAGTGGGGAAGACAAAGGAAAGGGAAGAAAATTAAGGTGTGTGTAGAGGAGTGTGTGAATGTGATTGATCCAGTTGTATCTACTTAGGCTGAGTTAGGGGTGATGAGGGTTGGGTTTAAGAGGTTGAGCTAGAGAGGCTTTCTTGAAAGGCTAAGGAGGGATCTGAAGAAATCGTTATGTCCTCACAAACATAATTGATGGAGGGCCTTCTGGACAGCAAGGGAGACTAAGGCAGAGCAAAGAGAGCACGAGACCGTCAAACAGTTGAGGGCGGTACAGTTTCAGAATCCAAAACACAGTCGTCAGGCCTGATCTGGCCCTCCCAGCAATTCATGATGGACCCCAAATAATTTGACCCTGGAAACAAGGTACTATGGAGAAACCATGGGCAATGCAGATTTGAGCGCTCAGGAGGAAGTGCTTCAACGTATCGTGGGTTCTGGCAATGACCAGGTACAGTGGTACCTTGGTTCCTGAACGGCTTAGCTCCCGAACAAA
Source organism: Podarcis vaucheri (assembly GCF_965113315.1). Classification (NCBI taxonomy): domain Eukaryota; kingdom Metazoa; phylum Chordata; class Lepidosauria; order Squamata; family Lacertidae; genus Podarcis; species Podarcis vaucheri. Next base: position 29,073,600 of record NC_138751.1, read on the forward strand.
TTGGCTCCTGAACGTCGCAAACCCGGAAGTAAGTGTTCCGGTTTGCAGACGTTTTTCGGAAGCCGAACGTCCGACATGGCTTCCGATTGAGTGCAGGAAGCTCCTGCAGCCAATCGGAAGCCGTGCCTTGGTTTTTGAACCATAGCGAGACGAATGGACTCTTGGAACGGATTAAGTTTGAGAACCAAGGTACTGCTGTACTCAGGAAACACTGGGGCAGATTGGAGTACTTCCTGTTTCCTGGCTGCTGAGACTGAACCTGTGACTTGTCTGCGTGCAAGACAGATGCTCTACTACTGAGCCACAGCCAATATCCAAATATAATGCTGCATGTAAACAATGGGTAAGAAAGAAATTCCAGTGATTTAGCTGATTAATTGGTAGGATTAATAATTAAAAACAGTTTGATAAAAAGGTGTCCCCAATTAATCAGGCAGATTTTGAAATAATTAGCCATTATTTCATTAGTACATAAACGCTGAGTATGTGTCATCTTTGAAAAGCCACCAGTCTCCCTCTCCCAGTGCAGGTGGAGATACGTCTTCTAAAATAGTGCATTTTAAAAACAGAAACAAATAATACATTTACTTCAGGACTGCTGCTTTTATGTCAATGCAAATTTAATTGATTTATTAATCAATATGCAAAATTGATTGATTGACTACAACTCATATACATAGCTGTATACATGTTGCAAACATGTGATTAGAGTACTGAGTAATCCTATACACGTGCAGTCCAAAGTAAGACATATTGAATTAAATGGAGTTTGCTTCCAGGTAAATGGGTCTAGGACTGCACCTTAGATTTATGTAATCTGGGAGGGTGGGAGATCTTAAAAGTGGGGTTGGCCATGTGGCACTCTTCAGACGTTGCAGGACTACAACCCCCATCATCCCTGACTATTGGTCGTGCTGGCTGTGGTTGCTGGGAGCTGGAGTCCGTCAAACATCTGGAGGGCCCCAGGGTGACTTTAAAAAGTACAGTGGTACCTCGGGTTAAGAACTTAATTTCTTCCGGAGGTCTGTACTTAACCTGAAACTGTTCTTAACCTGAAGCACCACTTTAGCTAATGGGGCCTCCCGCTGCCGCTGCGCCGCCACCACACAATTTCTGTTCTCATCCTGAAGCAAAATTCTTAACCCAAGGTACTATTTCTGGGTTAGCAGAGTCTGTAACCTGAAGCGTCTGTAACCCAAGGTACCACTGTACTCCTAAGTAGAAGGGTATGTATTTTATTTAGAACATTTTAACACCCCTTTTCTCTCAGAAATATAAAATGACTTATGATAAACAATGCACAATAGTGCAAACTAAATGTTTCTTCTGTAAATGAACAACATGATTGACTTCTCACAGTATACTTTATGTATTCTTTCTTTCTTTCTTTCTTTCTTTCTTTCTTTCTTTCTTTCTTTCTTTCTTTTTCTTTCTTTCATCTCTATCATCTTTATCATCTCTATCTCTATCATCTCTATCTCTATCTATCTCTTTTGCTGGATTTCACAGTTCAACATGACCAAACCAAGCAAAAGTTGCTGTTCAGCACAGCAAGGGCAGAAATTCAGAGTTAACGCCATGTTCGGCCCTCACTCTTTTACCACCCGTTGGAGCCACTCCTTGAAAGAGCCTTGCTCCACCCATTTAACAGCCTCGTTTTATTTATTTGTTTGTTAATCAGATTTATACACTGCCCTTCATTGAAATATCTCAGGCCGGTTCCCAAGATCAAAACACAAGGTGCAAAAGTACAAATAGTTGAAACACAAACAGCAGAACAATAACTGTCCCCTCCCCTCCTCCCACAAACCCATTTAAGAGGCCGTAGAATATGAAGCAGCCCAAGGCCTGACTAAAGAGGAACATTTTTGCCTGGTACCCTAAAAATATATATAATGAACCTGTGATCCCTCACGGCTCTTGTGGTTTCTCACAACCTCCAGCAACGGGGAACAGGCCTGGCTTCTGGTTTGGGCGCCTCCCTCCACCTCACCCTGTTTGCAGCTATAATAGAATTGCACCAAGCAGCTGTCCTTTTAATTGGGTCTAGCCAGCCTTCCAATTTCCCAGGCTGCCTTGGAGCAGGGGCCGGGAACTGTTGGCCCTCTGGATGTTCCCGGAGCACAAATCCCACTCGCCCCACACGCACATGCATCATTGGCCAGGCTCACTGGGGCCAGAGTTTCTGGAGGCTCACAGATTTCCCCACCCCTGCCTTAGAGGGAAGCGAGATGGGGGGGGGGGCATTTTGAGACAGCAAAAGGTGGCTGGATCCAGCCTCTTTTGGTGCTGCTCAGAATGCTGGGACAAGGGGGGGGGATGAAATCAAGGGAGGACCAAGGCGGGCTTTAGCACGGGGCCCCTGGCAGCTGCCCAAGGATGCCAGGTGCTCGCGCCAACCTTGTATGTGGAAGATCTGCTTCCATAGCTGGATTTGAGATTAGGGCACATAGTTTACAAATTCCTAGTTATGGACTATTTCTCTCTCTCTCTCTCTCTCTCTCTCTCTCTCTCTCTCTCTCTCTTCACCCTAAGGAAAGGTAGGATCTTCCTAGACGTGGGGGTCAGCTCAACCTGCCTTTGTGATCCACGTCTGTGTGCTTGTGTGTGTTTGTGCCTGCCAATTTATTAGCGTTATTCCAACATTGTGATGCAGCAGGAGTAAGGGAAGCAGATGCTCCTTGGTTGTAGTCTTTATTGTTACCTAGAGACAAGCTACTGGCGTTTTCCCAGCCTCTCTCCCCCCCCACACACACACACCCGCCCACCCCGCCGCACACTTCTCTAACTCAGTTCCCTCTGCATTCTGCAAAAAAGAGAGAGGGAGAAATTTATGGTGTGCCCACACCATTTGTTTTAACTCCTTCCCGCTCAGATGGCAGAAAGGCAACCAACCGGGGTGTGATTGTTGCCAGGGCTCCCTAACAGGATCTGGGGTTGTTGCTTTTTTGCTTCCAAGACTCAAGTGGCCGTGCAGGCCTGCGCGCCTGCCCCAGAACATGCACAAAGTGCCTTCTCATCTATCGAAAGAGAACTAGACAAATTCATGGAGAATCAATGGCTCCAGTTGCAGGCAGAAATGCTTCCGTATACAGTGGTACCTTGGGTTACATACGCTTCAGGCTACAGACTCCACTAACCCAGAAATAGTACCTCAGGTTAAGAACTTTACCTCAGGATGAGAACAGAAATCGCGCGGCGGCAGCGGGAGGCCCCATTAGCTAAAGTGGTGCTTCAGGTTAAGAACAGTTTCAGGTTAAGAATGGACCTCCGGAACGAATTAAGTACTTAACCCGAGGTACCACTGTGCTAGTTGCTGGAAACCACAGGATGAGAGAGGTCTCTTGCACTCGAATCCTGCTTGTGGGTTTCCCACAGGCATCTAGTTGGTCGCTGTGAGAACAGGATGCTGGACTAGACGGGCTATTAGCTTCACCCCAGCAGGGCTCTCCTTAGGTTATTATGAACTTGGGTAATTCTGAACTGAGAGTTCAGAATTCCTGTCTCAGGCTTAGACAAACTGCAATTTCTCAGCCCTGGTTGTTCCGTCTGCAATATGGGGATAATTATGTGGAACGGGGTAGGGTGGGGTAGAGGCAGGGGCAGAGGAAGGGGGTGCGGTGGGTGCAGGCTGCCCTGGGTGTCACCACTGAAAGGGGTGACAAAATGGCGGGCGGCACTCACCGCGGGGCCTGCAGCGCGCCTGAGCCACGCGTCTCTCCTGGGAGAGACACGGTGGCTTGGGCACGTGCTGGCTCTGTGTTACCCAAACGGTCCGCCCACTGCCTGTCAGGAGCTCATCCTACACTTGAGTAGAACCCTGGCAGAGACATGCCCAACTGGCATGTTCTCTCCCTCCTGTTCAATCGTTCAGGAGCTTTATAAGCTTTCTTCTGCCCAAACATCACAGTGACCGATGCCAACCGACACCCGCACACTTAGGGATCCGCAGAGTCTGCGCAGTTTGCGTGACAGACCTCAGCAACTCAGCATTTTGGCTAATCTACTTTGTTTACATATAAACATACATGGAGCACTGCAACATGGCTCCCTCTCTCTCTAGCATCAGGCAGCAAAGAGAAAAAGAACAAAGGACAATAGTCCCACTTCATGGAACACAGTAACACAAACATCCTGTCTCCGTCACTTCTCACTCTGTGGAGTCAAAACATACACCGTTATGTGATAGACAACAATACCATGACTGCAATCATGGAGCAGGAATTCTAACACTGCCTCCCTCCCCCCCCCAGCTGTAGGGTGGCTGAGTGGGAGGTGGCAGGCAGACTCCAGAGGCCCTCGCCCCTCCCCTATGGGTGGCTCGCTCTGCCCCTGAGCGTGTTGCCCCAGGCGCCTTCAGTGGCTTCCTCCGTCGCTGGGTAGAGGAGCTATATTTCAGTAGTACAACAAACCCCTTGGCATGAGGGGGAAAGTTCCAGGTTCATTCTGCAGCATTGTAAGTTAAAGGATCTGGAGAGACAAGAGACCTCTGCTTCAAACTTTGAAGAACCATCGGAAGACCAAGTAAAATAAGAACAGTCCCAGCTGGACGAACGCTCTGATTCTGCATAAGGCAGCTTTGCAAGTTCACTACGAATCCATAGCAACCTCTCACAAGCCTGGAACTGGGGGCAGGGGGAGGTTTGGAAGTTTCCATGTAAACTTAAAGCCAGCACCTGCTATGTTCAGGAATTACGGTTGTAGTAAGTGGAACGCACTCGTCGTCATCGTTTTGATGTTTCCACGGTACTGAAATAAGCGCTTTGATCATAGGTTGCCCCTTATCCCCCAGTCCTGATTACAAAATGCCACCTACCTTGAGAGCTTAATTAGAGGAAGGTGTGGTGTAAATAGAATGCCATTGTGCTTTGACATTTCAAAGAAGCCGTCATCTAAGGATAGTCCTCAAAGGTGTTTTCTGGATGCAATAGTCTCACCAATGCACCTTGTGGCTGTTCCTTTGGCGCCCCCAGTGCAGACTGCAAAGGACAGTAGCTCTCAGGGGAACTGGAAGCCCATGGCCAGCCGGACAGGGAGGAGGCAGGAGACAAAGGAACTTTCCTAGTGTTTAGATCCCACACATTCTTCTCCACTCAGCTCAAGGTGGCTTACTGGTGGGAGCTGGAAGTCAGCAACAGTTCAGCTCCTTTTGTTCCACCTTTTCAATACCTACTGGAAACTTCTTTATTATTATTATTATTAATATTATTATTATTATTATTATTCTGTCAGGCTTATGTAGACAATTAAGAATATGTCTTTCTATAATAGCAAGCCGCTCTCTGATTTTAAAATTTGTATTTGGTTTTTATCATGTGTGACAGTTGCTCTGGATAGTGGTATATAATTCCATTATAAAAGGTAAAGGTAAAGAACCCCTGGCCGTGGCCCAGAGATGGAAATAAGATAAAGTTCCTACCAGAGAAGAATGACAGGTCAAATTGATGGATTATGCTGAAATGGCTAAAATGACCGGAAGAATCGGAAATCAGGAAGGCCAAAATTTTAATAAGGAATGGGGAAAAAATTATAATTTATCTTAAAAACCATGGTAAACAGTTAAAATCATTAATAAGATTGGAATAACACTTGTAGTTTTTTGACACAGTGGAGAGGTAAAAGATGTGGATTATTATAAAAGATGCAGGAGGAAATGATTAATAATAGGACCCACAAAGGGGAGGAGGGAAGTCCTGGAGATGCTTTGAAATCTTGTTTCTATGTTGTATGTTGAATATGTGACTGTAAAATTTTAATCTGTCAGGGATTCGAACCGCCAACCTTCTGGTTGGCAAGCCCAAGAGGCTCTGTGGTTTAGACCACAGCACCACCCGCTGTGGTACTGTGGTCTAAATTTATAAATTGATATTTATAAATTGATATAGTAAACATCTAGACGACTATTTGCTCCCCACACATGAAATGGAATGATCCAGAGAGTATTTTGTGATTTCTCTGGGGGACTGGTGGTGCGCAAACTCACTTTGCACAGGAATGCCCCTGTGCTGTATAGCCCGATAAAATCCTTAAACCAACCCTGCGTTTTGCTGTGCTCAAAGCTTATTGGGTTTCGATGGGTTCAAGCTGATGATGTTGTATGAGAAGTGACACTGTCTGTATGCTTGCCATGGACCCATGTATACCCTTCTACGTCTTCCTTTTTAATAGGTTCTTGCAAACATGCTAGAAGTCTCCTAGAATCCCTCTTCTTTGAAGACTGCGCCATCCGTAGAAAGGTGAGTACACAGCAGGGCAAGAGAATGCAAGGGCTGTTCCTTTGTTTCAGCACTTCCTGTCAAACAGAAGGGATGCCCTTTGATTTTAGATGCAGCCGAGCTGCAGGTTTCCTTCTGCCTTATACTTAGGCCTAGTAACCCTTCCATTCACTCCAACTGCACAAATGGCATGCTTGCACAAGCCGTTCCTGCCAGGGAGACCGATGACCCTTCCAGGTGTGTTTTTTTGGGGGCGCACAACTCCCATCAGCCCCAGCCAGTATGGCTGGTGGTAAGAGATAATGGGAGCCGGAGTCCAGTAATATATGGAGGGTCTCATGTTTCCTACCCTTGATTTACACAATCCACATAGTTATAGCTCAAGCAAACAAGGTGTCTCATCCTGGAAGTTCCCTGTCTGGTCCAAACTCAAAAGAGTGTGTGTTTTTGTGGGTGTAAAAAATGGGTTAAAGTATTTGAAATGGCTCAAGCATAGCATGCCACAATCCAGTGTGGGATTTCTCATTGGAAATAGGTGCTGGGACTCAAACCTAAGACTTCCCCCTGGAGATCATCCACTCTAGTCCTAGCTGTGTTGGGGGCAGACTGAGATCCCTCATGGGGGAATATATGTCCATTCCCTCCCACACACCTCCTTGGCACACATAAGGAATTTTGGCTGGGTTCAAAATGCATTTGATGGTGCCTGCAATTGACCGTGAAATCACAGCCACCTTCCTCTGACGCCCATCTAGGGTTCACATCGCATCTTAGAATTTGGTTCAATTCCTAGTATGCCATTGATGTCAATGGTAGGAGTGTGTTGTTTAATAACACAGTGGCCGGTTTTTGTATTCTTTGAGGTCCTGCTCTCCTTTCGATGATGGTTCAGAAGTGTAATTTGTTTGTGCTTGCTATGAGTGGTCAATCTCAGAATAGGTATCAGCTTGGGGCATTGTTTGGAAAACTCAAAGAGATATGTAAGCTCTAAAGTTCAGAGTGACTCGTAAATAAATGTATAGTGTATTGATCCCAGCAGTAAGTCTTGGCAGGGTTTGGTCATTCTGATGGTCCGACTCTGACCTGCTCTTATCCTGAGACTTCCAGGGCCTTTTGCAGAAATGTGGCCTTTTGCCTCCCCTCTTGCTGACTGCACACGCTTTATGCTACATCAGCTCAGATAGTCTCAAATACTGTACTTTCTGTGAGCACTGATAGATTTCTCTTGTTTGGGCTAGCTTGTAATGGCTAGACTGAGGCAGTCAGGCAGTGAGTAATTTTATCTCATTTCTAAATCTGTTCCTGCAAGTTTTCTAATGCAACACATATCCACAAAGATAGTACAGTGTTACCTTGGTTGTTGAACGGAATCCGTTCCGGATGTGCGTTCGACTTCCGAAAACGTTTGACAACCAAGGTGCGGCTTCCAATTGGCTGCAGGAGCTTCCTGCACTCAATCGGAAGCTGCGCTGGCCGTTTGGCTTCCAAAAAACGTTCGCAAACCAGAACACCTACTTCCGGGTTTGTGGCGCTCGGGAGCCGATTTGTCCGACAACTAAGCCGTTTGGGGACCAAGATACCACTGTATCTGTATTCTGCAACAGCAAAAAAGGTACAATGTGTTGGAAATTTCCATGGCCTTTTGAATAGGAACCAGTCTTTGAAAATCTGATTATTTTGAAGCGAAGCAATGCGTATGGCTATTATTATTTTTCTTGGCAAGGCCTTGCATGCATGGAACGGGCTGATGCAACAGCTGTAGTAGACTCCACCCTGTGACCTCTCAAGCCAATTGCTCAATCTCTCCCCTCTCCTGCCCCCGGGGCTCTGCTCACGGATCACAAGCAGGGTCTGCTTTATTTCTCTTGCTCCTGTTGGACCTGGACCCTGGCTGCCATAACTCAGGTGTTGCAAGGTGCTGACATGCAGCGTTGCTTGAAGTTATTGACGCCGTGGCATTATCAGTTTTTCTTTCCATTTTCTCCACCCTCCCTTTCCCCCCTTTCTTCCTCTCTTCTTTCCCCCCACCCCTTTCTTCTTTCTCTCAGCAAGTTTTTATGTGATTACAAGCACTGCATGGTAATTAGTGCTAAACTCATTTGCACAACTACAGTTAATTGGCTACAACAATTAATTAATGTGTTGGAAATTTGGCACCAGAATAAAAAAAAAGTTTTTTTTTCATCAAACAAAAGACAGAAGTTAAAGAAGAGAGATGGACAGACGGAAAGGCAAATTGAGTGTGCTTGGATGCCCCCCCCCCAACAAAAAACAAGCTTCTCACATTGTTGTTTCCAAACTACAGAGTCCTTCAAACTTTTATTTTGTATCCGTCACCTAAAATGTTTTAGTTGTCTATTTTCTCTTCCATACCTTATCTGTTTTCTCGCTCCTCCTTTTTTTTTATTCCTTCTTTTATTTTGTATTTCCTGTAAAAAAAATATATTGGGGGGGTAATTTTTATTTTTTAAATTTTTTTTTTACAACTTAAGCAAACTCATTTCGCTGATAAAATATAGCATGACTAATGACTGGAGCATGTAGAAATCATTGGGAGAATGTCCTTGGAAGACGAATGCATTTTCAGCAGAATAATTAACTTAATTAACAAATTCACATGCATATTCATCAGGCTATTAATGTCTTCTCAGCTCAGCTTGATGAACATTGCGGTAATAACAATCTCATTTGCATACTGCATTCTACTGCTATCCAAAAAAAAATAAATAAGCAACATACACAAACACACAGAAAGGAACAGGCTTTTCCCCCCTCCACCTTCTCCTCCCACCATCTTTCCCTTTGCAACATACACTGTATGTTTAGAATGAAGTTGGTCAATTTCAGCTTACTCCCTATGAGGCGGGAGCAGGCATAAGTAGTCAACTGTATCTCATGTATGTGAGGCATGTGTGTGTGTGTGTGTGTGTGTGAACTTCCCCTATGCCTGTCTCTCTCTATCTTCCCTATCTCTCCCTAGGGAATCCTTGGCACGGGTTCCAACTTTTTCTTCACTCCTTCCCCCTGCTGCCAAGCGGCGTCAACACAAAATTGCCATTTTCCCCAGCTCTCTACGGAGCAATCTTGAAAAGCAGTAAGGTGTGACGCCAAAGGACTGCCAACTCGGCAGCAGTGCCTGCGGAGAAACCGCAGAATGGAGGCAGAGAAATAGGGATGGCTGGTGGTGGGTGCTGGGTTTTTTCCTCTCTCCTCTATATCCTACACACACACACACACACACACACACACACACTACTGGCGCGTGGAGCACTTGGGAGGAGGGGTGGCGGTGGGGGGAGTTGAGAGTGAAAGAGAGGGGGGGAAATAACGTAGCAGCTGTCGGCCTAATTCCACTAACACTCTGCTTGTGGTCATATTAGAAAAACAGATTATACTCCTTTGTGGCACTCATTTATTCCTGACATACGTTAACATTCTATATCTTAATTCTGCCCGCCTTTCCTCCGACCAGTGGACTTTGGGCAGTTGTTTTTTTCCTCTGTCTCTCCCTTCCCACCCAGCTGGGTGTGTCGAACAAGCTGGGAAAGCGAAATGGAGCAGAGTGTCACACCGCTTTCCCCCTCTCAGCGTAATACCGGAGTCACTCGGTTAAAGTGATCGGTTCAGGACGGACAAAGGGGAAAGGGCGGTTTCGCATGAAACGGCGTTAACCGGTGGAACTCACATCCACAAGAGCTGCTGGAGGAAGGCCCCCAGCTTTGGTGGCTCTTTCAAAGGGCATGGAGGGTAGCTCTGTCAACGGCAATCAGCCACGATAGCTGAGTGGAGCCTCCATCGTTGGAGGGAGTCTACCTCTGTATACCAGTTGCTGAAGGGCAAATCAGTCAGTTGAAATAGCCCAGGCATAGGAAAACTCAGCCCTCCTGATGTTTTGGGACTACAACTCCCATGATCCCTAGCTAACAGGACCAGTGGTCAGGGATAATGGGAATTGTAGTCCCAAAACATTGGGAGGACCGAGTTTGCCTATGCCTGAAATAGCCAAAGCAAAATTCAAGTATTCTAAACATGCTCAGCATTATTTAATACACTGGACAGTGCGTTCCCATGCATGTTTACTCATAAGTAAGTCTCGCCAGTGTTCTTTTTCTAGAAAAAATGGTGTTATATATATATAATACCACAAACACCTCCCTCGTTCTCTTAGAATGGCAATGGTGCCCACCTGAGAGGTGCCGGAACTGAGATCTGGCTGAAAAAAATCCCTGAGTCTCACCATGTTCACTGGGGCTTACTCCAAAGTATGCATGCATAGGATCGTAGCCTAAGCAACGGGCTCTTCCCAGTGACCTGTTTTATTGAGCATTCATCCTGATGTGCTTCCACAAAGGTAAGAGCGTGTCTGGTCTTTATTTTGTTCCAGTTTGCTTACAAGGTACAGGAGAGGAAGGATGCTGTCTATATGCCCTGCAGTGTGGGCTTCCTGGAACTATCTGTCAGGCCACTGGTGGAAACAGGACACTAGACTGATCCCTCAGAATGCTTCTTACGTCCTGTGCGCTGGACGGTGCTACCTGTCATTGACCACCCAAAAGGTTGGTTTTTGTAACCCTATAAGGATGCAAGTTATTCACTGCACCTCCCTCTCAAGTTAGGGCCCCAAGGTGTGGTTTGAAGGCTCGAGATGCAGCAACCTTAAAGCTAAGCAGGTCCAGCTTGGGTCACTGTTTGGTTGGGAAGACCACCCAGGAATCCTGCATATGCCCCCTTGCGTGCCGTTACAAAAAAGAAGGCGTGTGCAATGAAGATGTGAATCAGAATGGATCCAGGCCAAAAGCTGAATTAGTGAAGACATCGCTATGCAAAAAAACTCAAAGGGGCTGGGGTGTGGGAGCAGCAAGATAGCCATTTGAGCAAAGGGATAAGGGAAGAACATTTACCACAGCCCTCTTGTTTCCATAGGCCCCAGCCCCATAGCGTTTCCACCTACTGTGTTCAAAAATCCAGCCTCTGAGCATTTGTACAATGCCTTTAACAGGAGGCAAAAGTGTGTGTGTGTGTGTGTTCCCCCCAAAGGAAGGAAGCTTCCTTTTTGAGGGCAAGCCCATTTTCTTAAAAGGATCGCTATAAGGACAAAGTGTCTTTGTCTTCTTCAGAGGTTCCCCTTCGAAAGGTAAGGCATTTTGTTTTCAAAGGAGCGTGTACAAAGTCGATGGCATCGCAATGATCGGTCCCCTTAATTCCTTCTGTTCTGGCAGCTGGCCCAGAGGATGAAATTCTGACCAAGCCAGTAAAACTGGGGCTGTTTGGCAGCCCTGCTGAGTGCATACCCCTACGTAAGGCAGATGAACTGTGCCGTTTGCTGTCCTGGGGTATCCAGCCCTGCCCTTGGCTTCCATCTCTTGCTTCTTCTTTTAAATTTTTTTTTTAACATGGCGCATAATTGGAGGCTGAGACACAGATGCACCAAGCGGCAAGGCACACTTGCCTTGCCCGTTCTTGCCCGTTTGGCATCTCCGTTGACGAGTCAGTTCTAAACGGATCGCCTCGGCCTTGATCTCCCGCCCTCCAGGTTCCCCCGCTGCAGTCTCTTCCTGCCTGCTCTATCCATCCCCTGGGGTGCGCCTTCATCTTTCCTCTCCCCCTCGCTTCCTAAAGCATCTGATGATGGTTCCTCTTGGCTCTGAACCAAGAGTCACTCCAAATTGAACCAGATGTTCCCTCAGCCTCCTTTACAGCAACTCCTGCTTCCCCATCAGTGCACACTGCCTCTCTCCTGCCCCCACCTCCACCCCTCCTGCCTTTTCTCATTCTGGTTGCAAAAGAAGGGGGAAGGGAGGAATTCGCAAACACACACAGAGAGGAGTCTGAGGGCGCATTGGAGTTATTTTGCATGGGTTTTGGTTTGAACTGTGGGCATGCAGCGTCTGTGGTAGAAATGTTCGACAAGATCACAGGCCGCTGACGCCTCTCTAACATTTCTTTGTGCTTCGTGGGGCCAAACTGGACACGATGGCTAGAAGACCCGTGTCTGATAAGAAGATCACTGTGTCCTCATCGGTGCCACTGTTCAGAGCACAAGAGAGAAGTTCCCTGCCCCTAGGAGCGTACAATCTAAAGTCTGGCACAGAGGAAAGGGGGCATGAGAACTTAAGAAGAACCTGATGGATCAATGGTCTATCTAGTCCAGCATCTTGTTCTCACAGTGGCTGATTAGATGCCGGTGGGGAAACCTTCAAGCAGGCCCTGCGCACAAGAGCTCTCTCCTTTCCTGTGTTTTCCAGCAACTGGCATTCAGACGCATTACTGCTTCTTGTAAAGTGGAAGCATAGCATAGCAATCATGGCTACTAGCTGTCTATTGCCCTGTCCTCTCTGAATTGTCTAAGGCAGCCTTTCTCAACCTTGGGTCCCCAGATGTTTTTGGCCTACAACTCCCATCATCCCTAGCTAGCAAGGCCAGAGTTCAGGGATGATGGGAGTTGTAGTCCAACAACATCTGGGGACCCAAGGTTGAGAAACACGCTTTTACTTGACCCAAATTTTGACCGTATTGTTTATCAATTAATTCCCCCGGAACCAAGAGCTTTTCTTGTCATTCCTTGGCTGCGCCTTGCCAAAACCCGGTCTTCCCCACTGAATCCAATCCCATCAGATGCATAGAAAATCTGAGGAGAGATTTTCTTTAACTGGGCATCATTCCCGCAGGTAAGATTGGATTTTCGCAACGAGCAGCCACTTTTCATACAGAAGGTCCCAGGTCCAGGGCAAGGGGAGATCCCTGTCTGAAACCCCGAAGAGACAGCAACGGAAAACTGAGATGGCATTAGTCTAGTTGAGAGATGACATGAGTTTCTAGGGTCTAAAGCCAGGTCTGCCTCAGGACTGTATAATAACATTTTGCAGTTTAAAAAAATGGATCCGGCCTCCCTGGTTGGGGCAGATCCACATTTGCATGCACAGATCTGCAGGCCGCGATCACATATCCCTTGACCTTCACTTATCCACCCAAATTGTAAGTAAATAAAATAGATTCTGAGAATCTTAAATGTCACTGTCATGTACAGATTTTCTGTCCCGAGGTTCCTGTCTTTCGTTGATTTTCACCATCCTGCCAGCTTTCTAAAAATGCCCAATGTATCTAAATTCTCCTTTCTAAAATATCAGGTCCCCTAATTTACTCAGCTTTGATGTCTCTCGCTGTCTCTTGAAGATGCCCATATATTTTGTCCCTCTTAAAACGTCTTTTATGCGAGCGTGCCAGCGCTTATCGACTTCTTCCCTATCCTCATTTAGATCATTAGCCCTAAGGGTTTCTTCAGACGCTGTGTTTTTAATGAGTTAACATAAACCATTTTACATGTACACATAAAAACATAACGTGTGGAAGATGCATGTTTTCCAACACATGTATGACACAGTGTATGAAGGGCTGGCCCAAGATCATTATTTTACTGTCTAGGACATGACGAGAGAGATAAAAGTGTCCGCTTCCAACCCCATTCCCCACATCTAAAGTACCCAAGGCTGGTCAATTTGTTCTGGCACCCAAAGCAGAAAACCCCACAAGCAGCTCCTCTTGGGAGTAAAAATACAACAATAGAATAAAATGCCAAATAATTGCCTTTTCTTGCCCCCCTCCCCAATCAGCTGCCTCAGAGAGCTGCCTCATTCTACCTAATGCAAAGGTGGGGGGAACATTTTTTCAGCCCAGGGCCCTGTTTCCTTCTGGGTAACTTTCCATGGGACACTTGCCAGTGGTGGGTGGGGCCAGAGGCGAAAGTGGGCAGGGCAGCAGGTGTGAATTTTACCTTTGTGAAATGGCGCCATCATCACACGTCTTTAGGTGCCAGGCAAAAGCATTTCTCTTTACCCCAGGCATTTGGCCATTAAATAATCTAGGACCTGCTAAAGCTTGGAAGGGGGAGGTCTTATTTTATTATTATGCTGCTTGTTGTTATGCTTTTTATTATGTTTATTCTGTTTTTATTATTGATGCTCTGTAAACTGTGTTCTTAATGTTGTACACTGCCCTGGGATCTTTTGATAAAGGGTGGCATATAAATTGTAATACTACTACTACTACTACTACTACTAATAATAATAATAATAATAATAATTCATTATTTATACCCCGCCCATCTGGCTGGGTTTCCCCAGCCACTCTGGGCGGCTTCCAACAAAAGATTAAAAATACATTAAGACATCATTCATTAAAAACTCTCCTATACAGGGCTGCCTTCAGATGTCTTCTAAAGGTTGTATAGTTACTTATTTCCTTGACATCTGATGGGAGGGTGTTCCACAGGGTGGGTGCCACCACTGAGAAGACCCTCTGCCTGGTTCCCTGTAACCTCACTTTTCACAGTGAGGGAACCGCCAGTAGACCCTTGGAGCTGGACCTCAGTGTCCGGGCTGAATGATGGGGGTGGAGACGCTCCTTCAGGTATACTGTAATAATAATTACTGTAATAATAATTACAACCAACTGGTTTTTGCACACACACACACACTCCTCATTCTTTTCTCATTTCCTCCATTCATTTATTGGGGTTCAAGGACACATCCCAGCCAGGGGAAAAGCACTTGAAGAGGGTGCGAAGCAGGATTGAGGAGCGGGTGTGGCTCAGGAGCTGGTGTGCCCATGGGTCAGTTTTCTGTGGCCTTTTTTTGATCTGCATGGTGCTTAAATCTGCTGTGCCAAAACACAATGCAAAAGCTACACTGTGAGAGAATCTGCCATGGCAAGATTTGCCAGCACCTGTTTAGGTTAGAATTCTGAGGGGGAGTAATTATATTAGCTATTTTATACATAAGCCACCTTGAGTCCCTGTCTAGGAAAAAGGTGGGGATATAAATCGCTGACACCTGTCTGTCTTGGGAGACAATGGAGGAGTGAAGTCAAACTGTTGCAGAGTTACAGTTACATACGCTTCAGGTTACATACGCTTCAGGTTACAGACTCCGCTAACCCAGAAATAGTGCTTCAGGTTAAGAACTTTGCTTCAGGATGAGAACAGAAATCGTGCTCCGGCGGCGCAGCAGCAGTGGGAGGCCCCATTAGCTAAAGTGGTGCTTCAGGTTAAGAACAGTTTCAGGTTAAGAACAGACCTCCAGAACGAATTAAGTACTGAACCTGAGGTACCATAATAATAATAATAATAATAATAATAATAATAATAATAATAATAATAATAATAATATTTGCAGAGACCAATATGGCACAGACATGTTTTGACTGTATCAGCTGAAAAGGGATATGAATTGTTGTTGTTACTATTACTATTATTTCTTTAAATGCTTGTTCACAGACTTTGGCTTTAAACTGATACGGTATAACTTTGCAAATTGTGTTGGGTGGTTTCGTTTCGTTTTTTGAAAGGAAAGGCATTCGATAAATATAGTTGGCAAACGAAATAATTAATAATCTCCTGCCTAAAACCCTTAGCTGGACCTCTCTGCAGCATCTCCTGCTGTCGGCAATTCCCCGGCCTATCACATCCATTGCCCCCACCCACCCCGCACGCTAACAGTGTCGAGTACCGGGTGGTTCGCAAATGCCCCAAACCCATTTGCTAGGCAGGCAAGCTGCCACGCGGCCAACACACCTAGCGCACAGCCGAGCAAGAAGGCCTGTTTCCTCCCAGATTCATTACATGCAGGTGTGATGCCGCTGCTATCTTCCAAATGTGCCTTATGGGCCCGCTGCACTCCGGCAACAGGGAAAAAACGAATTTGGGGCACGCTTTACATAATTACGTGGAAAGGCCCGGAAAGACCTCCGTGCCCAGCTTCGAGGCTGAAACTCGGTTCTGGGCAACTTTTCCAAACGCATTTCCCACCGGGGTCGCCAGCACTCTGCCTCCGCTGATTGTCCTGTGCCGAGACCTGTTGCTTAGCAACAACTGGTACATTCGTCCTTAATAAATTGCTGGCACGGCAATGGCCAAGACTGCAGGGAGGGGGCGAGAGGAGGATTTGATTTGGGTGCCATTTTTTTTTAAAGGAACACCATGTGGTTTGCAAAAAAAAAAAAAAGTGGGGGGGAGGTGCGGAGAAAAGAAAGGAAAATGCAATCTGTTGGCGCAGACTGGCTAGGCTGAGTCAGCCCACAGACTAGACAAGATCACCTTTCCATTAGCTACTTGAGAGCAACTGGGAACAGGATTTGTGCAGGCTTGTTCCAAATCTCTGCTTGCTTTTTCTTATGTGTGTGTGAAAGAGAGAGAGACAGACGGACAGATGGACTGAGGTGTGATGGGTTTATTCCAACATTATCATCCAACGGGTGGGGAACCAGCCACCCTCCAGGCATTCTTGGGCTACAACTCCTATCACACACACACACACCAACCATTGACCATACTGGTTGGGGCTGGTGGGGGTTGGGAGTTAAACAGCAATGTCCCAAGGGCCACCAGACCTGCCTTGGTTGTACAGGTGAGGGTCTGCAGCCTGCTTCCCCTGTGGGTCAGGAAAGTGCTGCTTGCCGCGCAATGAAGCCAACTTGTGCAGAAACCAACACTGGACACAGCAGCCACGCCCAGAAGTGGTTTTCATCGGCAAATGCGGTTACTACTGCTGCAAAAGTTCCATCCAGAGAGTATGATAGACTTCCTGTGTCAGCAATGGAGAATTGGGTGGTCCTTCTGTTAGATTCCAGTTCACCACAGCCAACGGTCAGGGAAGATGAGAATCACAACTCAACTTCAGGAGTGCCGTGGGTTCCTTTGCCTTGATGACCGTGAATGAAAGTCAAAGTACACCTTATCATCAACCTTATGATCAACTTCTTTCCTCTTGTTGCTTTTGTAAATTTCACCTGGTTAAACTGAGTACCTGAGCAGTGTAAAAAACCGAACAGCAGGCAATGGGATACCATGGCAGCAATGCAAGCTTCTCTAAGGCTCCAGTAGGTTAGAACAGTGTCCAGGTGCCTTATTCTTTCTGCTGCTAGCCCACAGGGTTCCACTAGCATTTGCTAACTAGCAAGACTATCAGGCCAACTTTGGGTCCTGTGTGTTTAAAACTAACTCTGGTTTGTTTCTTAGTTTTTGTGAAAAGTACCTTGAGTTCACATACATGCTACTGAACTGTGTTTCCCCCCTAAAGCAGAATGCTTCCGTTCTGTTCCTCTTGCACACAAAGGAGCTCAAGGGCTCAATGAAGTTTGTTCCCAGTCACCTAAACCAGGGGTGGAGGTTGCCAGGTATTGCACCTTTGACCACCAGCCATGTTGGTTGGGGCTGATGGACGTACAACATTTGGAAGGCGACAGGTTTCCCACCCTTAGGGGTAGCCCACGTGGTGCTCTCCAGATGTTTTGGATTACAACTCCCATCAGCACCAGTCAGTTTGGCCAATGGTCCGGGAAGATGGGATTTGTAGTCTAAAAGTCTGGAACATTTGATGTTTCCTAGTGCTGGCCTAAACCATGGTTTAGGTCAGTGTTTCCCAAACTTGGGTCTCCAGCTGTTTTTGGACTACAACTCCCATCATCCCTAGCTAGCAAGACCTGTGGTCAGGGCTGATGGGAATTGTAGTCCAAAAACAGCTGGAGGCCCAAGTTTGGGAAACACTGGTTTAGCTGATGATATGGGACTGATGTGATAGAAGACTTCCCTCATTGCTTTTGGTCCTATTTATTCTGAACAAATATTAGAAAAGAGCTGCTTTATCCGTATCCCAGGCAGAACGTTTCATTCATCCATAGGTTACAAAATGGACTTCTAAAGCATGGTGGTCAGGAAATCTCACTTCAGACTGGGTGGGCCCAAGACATGTTTTTGTTGTTGTTTATTTGTTATTGAATTTATATACTGCCCTATACCCAAATGTCTCAGGGTGGTTCACATAATTTGTTGCCTGAGATGAAGGACAAGATGGCACATGCACACCCACAATGAATAAAGGAGCTCTCTGGATGGGCAACTGAATTTTCCAAATCCTTAAATGCATCTGAAGGCAGCAGATTACCTTAGTGTGTGCAGGACAGGCTGTGTAGCAGTGCAGCCACAGTTCTGCCCTCCAACACTTGGCCACTGCTTCCTGCCCACCAGTTTCTGCTGCCAGAGGCAACTGCCTCTTTTCTGCCAAATGGTAGGGCCAGCCCTGACTTCAGATATCACATTGCAACATATTTTGCATCTGTTCTCTTCCGCAGTTCTGTAAAACAGATACAGGGGTCAGAAAGTGATGCTCAAACTCGAGAGTGATGCTTTGAATGTGTATAGCATCTTTCATTTGGATCTCTGTCTTCAGTGGAGCTGTGGCATTGCGACAACATATTTTGCATGCCCCTCTTTCAAAGCTGGCATTTAGGAGGTAGGTAAGCTGGTACTTGAAATTGAAACTATGTGCTGTTGGTTGCAGTGGCTCAAGGATACGTGAGAGGCACTCTGCCCATGTTCAGAAGCTCTCTCTTTGGATCACTGCAGCTGTATAGCATGTGGTGTTTGGCACTGAAAACAAATTTGGCTGTGGAGGCAGGCTAGTTTTGATCAAGCCCTGGAGAATCACCCCCACACCCCTCAACCATCATTTCCTCCAAACATGCCAACTCTGTCTTCACCGCCTTCTCACAGAACAGAGAAGCAGCCACCCTAAGGAGGCCAAAGTGTGGTAAATTCTTGCCACGTTCCTTGCCTGCTGGAGGAAAAAGGAGCTGTCGGATGAGCCGGGGGTTGGGGGGGGGGGAGAGAGAACAGGGAGAAAGATGCGATATTATTGTTAGCGTTTGACTGGGTCCCTTCTGCGCCTTGCCGTTCATTTAAAATTCCGATTTAAAAACCAAAAGAGGCTCTTTAAAAATTTCCACATTAGCATGCCGTTTGTATGTTAGGCCAAGATGCTTGGGGATGCTTTTTGGCAGAAGTCGCCCTCTGACAGCTTTTGCCAGCAATAAAACAACACATGAATAAAAGAAAGTCGGGAGCGCTTTTCAACAATTTCTTCCCAATATGCAGTGTGCAAGGCGGCGCAAGGTTTGAAGGGCATCAAGGCCTGGAACTCTGTCCATTGTCTGCATTTGCAAGGACAGGGGGTTCTCTTGCGCTGCTATGGAATGCATGATTTTTTTACAAAAATATTTTTTTTTTTTGCAAGGGTATCAAAGGCAGAATTTCTCCTCTCTCTCTCTCTCTCTCTCTCTCTCTCTCTCCCCCCCCCCCCATTTCCTCCCTTTCCTCTTTCCCCTTGGGGGAATCTCTTACTTCTTCATAAGGACAGATGTCTCTTTTGATGAGGACACGAGGATTTGGCTGCCTTCCTGGGCCAGCCCAACTTCATTAATGGGCTTTCGTGCAGCTCGGGAACAGGTGGGGTCGGAGAGCGAGCGTTCTCCGAAGGATGTCGCGCCACATAAAATACGACGGTGCTGGCGGGTGGGTGGGAAGAGGCTGGCAGACGGCAGGGCAGAAATGAGAGCTGGCGGGGGCTGTTTCTCGCACATACACCCATACGGCCATTTGCACAACCAGCACACACGGTTACACATCTTGCTTTGCAGCCGAGATATGGAGGATGCCTGAGCACGCCCAATTCCAGCCTATATATATATATATATATATATATATATATATATATATATATATATATCTAGTGCCAGGACTGTATGCATGCCCTGCAAACCCCTCTCCTTTCAAAATTCCGCACAAACAGAAACACTGAATTCTGCAACCTGCATAATCTCCAGGCATTTGTGTAACTTTGCATTCTTTTCCTCCTCCTGCTGCTGCCATGGAGGAGAAGGAGCAGGGAAGCAACCCCCTGCCAGTGGTAGCAGCAGGAGGAGGCTAAGGAAATAAATATGAATAAAATCATAGAATAGATCATAGACGTTGGAAGGGACCCCAAGGGTCATCTAGTCCAACCCCGTGCAATGCAGGAATCTTTTACCCAACATGGGGCTCAAACTCACGACCTTGAGATTCAGAGTCTCATGCTCTACCGACTGAGCTATCCCAGGACCATCAGAGATTTCGGTAGTGCATAATATTTTATTTTATTTCCCACTCTTCTCCATAAGTTCCTGGGTTATGTTACGACACCTAAAAAAGAGAGAGAAAGCAATTAAAACAGTTTAAAACAACTAATAACCACAGAAATAAGGTGGGTCCTAAAAACATACTTCTCGGGTATTGCACACCCTTCAACATTTCTCCTATGAAAATAGGGGCTTCCCCTTCCATGATGATAATTTTACTATTTATACACCACACATCTTACTGGGTTGCCCCAGCCACTCTGAGCGGCTTCCAACATATAAAAAAACATAATAAAACATGAAACATTAAAAAAACTTCCCTATACAGGATTGCCTTCAGATGGTTTGGGGATCGGATAACTTCATACCTTCCAACATTTCTTCAATGAAAATAGAGACATCCTAAGGAAAAACAGGACATTCCTGGATCAAATCAGAAACTGGGACTGCTTCGCTAAATCAGGGACATCCCTGGAAAATAGGGGCTCTTGGAGGGTCTGGTATTAAAGGCCAAAACAAAAGAGGTGTGTAGTCAACATTCACCCAGAACTGTATAGTGAAGCTGCCTTTTCTTGGGCTGCTGCCACCCCCTCTGAGCTTTGGAGGGTGGTGAAACAACCAAGAGGCCCCCCATCCAATTATCTTAGCACCCAAGATGGTCTTTTAGGGAACCACAGACCCATCTAGTCCAAACTCCTGCAATGCAGGAATATGCAGCTGTCTCATATGGGGATTTGAACCTGCAACCTTGGCATGATCAGCACTGTGCTGTAACCAACTGAGCTATCTAGGTGGTCTTTCAGGCTTGGGGGTGCCTAAGTCATTGAAGGCTTCAAACACTAGCATGAGTACCTTGAAACGGGGGTGGAAACGAACTGCCAACCGATGCAGCTGTTTTAAGAGACGGGTTGCGTGGGTTCTAAAGAGAACGCCGGCCAGTAGTAATCTGGCCACTCCTTTTCAGACCCGTTGCGGTTTCTGAGCCGTCTTCATGGCCAGCCCCACTCAAAGCTCATTGCAATAATTCAGTCTGGAAGCTGCTAAAGCATAGGGTACAGTGGCCAAATCATCTCGGTCCAAAAGGGGTTGTAGCTGGCGAACGAGCCGGGGCTGGGAAAAGGCACTCCTAGCTGTCTAGGCCACCTGAGCCTCCAGTGAAAAGTCTTGAATCCAGGAGCATCTCCCAAGCTGCAGACCTGCTCCTTCTGAAGAAGAGCAACCCCACCCAAAACATGCTGTCTCCCCACCTCCCAGAGTTGAGGACTCGGGACATGCAATACTTTTGTCTGCTCAGGGTTCCGCTGCAGTTCATTGGCCCACATCCAGCCTATCACCGCCTCTAAGCACCTCTTTGCATTGCAGTTAAAGAATTTAAAGTGGACTGGCGACGTGTTCTTTCAAAATCGTAGGAAAGGCTTCGGATGCCAGCAACACCGTTTTCTTCATTTGTGCGGGTATTTTATTTTCAGGATAAACAGGACTCCATTTTTGCATCTACACAGAGACGCCACTTTTAATTGTTCTCTGAGACATGGAGGGGAAGGAAAAGGGAAAACCAGGACATTCTGGGATCAAGAAACTGGGACAGCATCAGACTGACTGACTGAACCCAAAGGGTGCTCATCAATGGTTCCTCTTCCTCCTGGAGAAGAGTGACTAGTGGGGTGCCACAGGGTTCTGTCTTGGGCCCGGTCTTATTCAACATCTTTATCAACGACTTGGATGATGGTCTCAAGGGCATCCTGATCAAATTTGCAGATGACACCAAACTGGGAGGGGTGGCTAACACCCCAGAGGACAGGATCACACTTCAAAACGACCTTGACAGATTAGAGAACTGGGCAAAAACAAACAAGATGAATTTTAACAGGGAGAAATGTAAAGTATTGCACTTGGGCAAAAAAAATGAGAGGCACAAATACAAGATGGGTGACACCTGGCTTGAGAGCAGTACATGTGAAAAGGATCTAGGAGTCTTGGTTGACCACAAACTTGACCTGAGCCAACAGTGTGACACGGCAGCTAAAAAAGCCAATGCAATTCTGGGCTGCATCAATAGGAGTATAGCATCTAGATCAAGGGAAGTAATAGTGCCACTGTATTCTGCTCTGGTCAGACCTCACCTGGAGTACTGTGTCCAGTTCTGGGCACCACAATTCAAGAAGGACACTGACAAACTGGAATGTGTCCAGAGGAGGGCAACCAAAATGGTCAAAGGCCTGGAAACGATGCCTTATGAGGAACGGCTAAGGGAGCTGGGCATGTTTAGCCTGGAGAAGAGGAGGTTAAGGGGTGATATGATAGCCATGTTCAAATATATAAAAGGATGTCACATAGAGGAGGGAGAAAGGTTGTTTTCTGCTGCTCCAGAGAAGCGGACACGGAGCAATGGATCCAAACTACAAGAAAGAAGATTCCACCTAAACATTAGGAAGAACTTCCTGACAGTAAGAGCTGTTTGACAGTGGAATTTGCTGCCAAGGAGTGTGGTGGAGTCTCCTACTTTGGAGGTCTTTAAGCAGAGGCTTGACAACCATATGTCAGGAGTGCTCTGATGGTGTTTCCTGCTTGGCAGGGGGTTGGACTCGATGGCCCTTGTGGTCTCTTCCAACTTTATGATTCTATGATTCTATGATTCTATGTTCAGTTTTACCGTATATTTTATCTTATGCTGGTCTGCAGCTGAAATAAAGTTCGATACTGATACAGAGGGCATGCAACTGCTTCTACTAATTCAAATAGAATAGAGAGAGGGACATTGCTGGGTGCCATCTGCCTATTGCAGACACTTAGCTCCCAGTCTCTTGATGACATCTACCAGCGGCTTCAGATAGATATTAAATAACATGGAGGGCTAGTTGGAACCTGGCAGGGCGCCACAGGGCAACTAGTGACTCTCTGCTAGTTTGCCTCTTGGTGGGCAGCATTCCTCAATGGTGGTTGCTGCTCCATGGGATCTCGTAGGATAGAAGGAGAGGAGACCAGCAGTAGGTGGAGATGGAGCCAATGGAAGGCAGCGCCACACCTGATTGGTTGTAAGACAGAGGCAGGGGGGGGGCTGGCCGAGGTCGGTGCCCCATTTGCCCTAATGGACCAGCTTTTTCTGCCATTCCTCTCCACTGTGATTGTCAGTCTTGATAACAGCCTTATCAGTACAACACTCTCTGAGTGGCCCTAACTGGCCCATTCCACTCCTGGTTTCCAAAGCCGTGTATCGATATCTTTAAAGACTCCCGTGTACAACTGTGCCAGCTGAATTTCAGTGTCGCCAAGGTACAGTTGCCATGGCACAAATAAAGTTATTCATATTCCATCAGCCGCCTCCTTCTCAGGCGTGCTTTGGGCCCAGCATCTCTGAACCGTCTGGAAATGCTGGCACCGGTTCCAGTCCTCGGTGCTCCCACGGTGAGCCGGCACGCATGGCAGGCCGCAGTTTCATTAGGATGATTGATTCCTTCAGTAGCTCTCACACAGTGGGGCCTCAGCAGCTACCAATGGGGGGGTAGGGGGTAGGAGGGAAAGTGTGGAACAGCAGCTTCCACAAAATCTTCCTTGGCGCCTCTTTGTGGACATGGCTCTCCCGCAAGAGAGGAACATGGTTTGGTTTGGTTTGGTTTGGTTTGGTTTGGTTTGGTTTGGTTTGGTTTGGTTTGGCTAAAGAGGAGGCCAACATGGAAGCTAAAGACTCATGAGAATGGTCAAAGGTTTGGCCTCTCTCTTGTCTCAAGGTAAGTCTGGGACAAGTCAACTAAGGCCAAGAAGGACATCCCTTCTTGGAAGGGTGGAATGGAGCAGGGATGGGGAGCCTGTGAGCTTCCAGATGCTGCTGGCTGCAACTCCCATCATCCCTCACTGTTGGCCATGCCGGCTGAGTCTGAAGACCATCAGCATCAGGAGGTCCACCCATTCCCCACTCCTCAAATGGGGCAGCAGATAGGTAGAGCACATCAATGTTTCTCAGTCTTTCCACCTTCTGGGAACACGTTCCACATCACCATGTCTACTGAGGCACACCTGACTACCTGCCACAAAATGCTTGTGAACTGGAGAGATCCTAGGAGGACTTAGTTTTCTCCTACCTTCAATATACCATGTGTGTGACCTCGAAATACCCCAAACTCCCCTGAAGGCTGTCCTTGGAGAAGCCAAACTGGCTGCTTTCCCATCATTATTGATACTTTTCTTGAGGGACCTCTTGAGAAGTGTTTAGGGAACCTCCCAGCATCTTCCAGAACAGAGTTTGCAAGCAGTACAGTAAATGAATGCCCCCTAACTTCCTGCTGAAATCCTGTAACTTTTTATGCCACAAAAGTTCCAGGCAGTCCTCCAGATAGCAATAATTGCAGGATAAAGCAAAATACAGTGGTACCTTGGTTTACGAACTTAATCCATTCCAAAAGTCCGTTCTTAAACCAAAGCATTCTTAAACCAAGGCATGCTTTCCCTAGCAGTGGGGGACTCAATTTACAAATGGAACACACTCAACAGGAAGCGGAATATGTTCTGCTTCCAAGGCAAAGTTCACAAACCAAAACACCTACTTCCGGGTTTGCAGCATTCTTAATCCAAGTTGTTCATAAACTAAGCTGTTCTTAAACCAAGGTACCACTATAATGTGGGGTTGACGGGCCTCTATAAATCCACCACTAATGTATTCTACTGCATTAATGGCGTGCTGCAGAATAAACCCTGCAGACAACACCAGTCCAGAGAGGTTCACACACTACCTGCTGAAGATGTTGGATTCCAGGTGTCTGTGATTGGCAGGCTGTGTGATGCCTCTAGATTCACCAGGTGGGCCATATATGAACACTTAAACCACTTCTGTAATATACTAGGATATTTCTGTCATTGCCTGATCAACATATCTGTACCTTCCCAGATTGTTTCACTAGGGAACAAGATGGGAAATTCCCATCCCAGGTCCAGTTTTTGGGTACTGCTGCCTACAGCGTAGCTTTGACAATTTCATTCTTTAATAATAATAATAATAATAATAATAATAATAATAATGTGTGTGCAATAACAGCATTGATATTTTAAACAAATGAACAAGCACACCTGCAGCTGCCAGATTCCCTCCTTTTTCCCCCTTCTTGACATTTTTTTTAAAAAAGGTGCACCAAACCGCAGGTCCATTTTCTCTTTTTCACACACATTTGAAAAATCTTCAACATTACGTCAACGGCGAAGCATGCAGCTGGGGCTCAAGGCTGTCTGTCTCCCGTCCCCAGCTCAGCTCAGAGAGCCGTAGCTCGCCAGCGCGAAGGTTTCTCGCCCTGCCAAACTAAGTAATTAAAGCCTCTATCACAGTCTATAAAGATGTGCTCTTCTAGCAACAAGGAGAAGGGAGAGGCAACGTCGGAGGCAGTTGCAGGCTAGTTGTTTAGGGCTAGAGAACCAAGGATGGGGCAGGAAAGCCTCGCCAGGGGTGGTGCATCCCATTTCACCGCCTGAGGCAAAATGTGAAAGTGCTGCCCCACCCTCACCAAGCAGTGACAGCGAGATCTTTTGAGATTGGTGCAAGACCTCATGATATCTCGCCGCCGCCACTTCTCTGCTGGCAATGGTGGTGGCAGGGCTTCTACTGTCTGAAGCAGCTACCTCAGCCTGCCTCATGTTTGGGCCGGCCCTGAGCCTCCATTTTCAATATTAAAACAACGCATTTCATGAGCATACTGTTACACACCACCTTAGTCTACACATAGTAAGAGACCCTGAGGGTTTCAAGTTTCTTAAGGGTGCTGACTGAGAGTTGTTAGGAGCTGACTATTTCCCTCAGCGAGGTAGAATTCCCCGAGTGGTTGAACAATCAACCCCTCTTTACAGGGAACTCTGGAAATTGTATCTGTGTGGGGTGAACAGGGGCCTCCTCACAGCTCTCAGCACCCTTAACAAACTACAGCTCCCAGAATTCTTTGGGGGACGCCACAACTGTTTAAAGTGGCACTGTGGGGCTTTAAATTCATGGTATGAGCGTGGCCTTTGTTGCCGTTTTCTGCACATCCTGTGGTAGGGAGCATATCCAGAAGAAAACTTCGTGGGAAGTGCACTTAAAGGAGAAAGAGAATCACATAGGAAAGGATTTCAGACTGAACCATTTCAGGTGTGGGTGTTACATGTTTGAAAGCTCCCTCCCCCCGCTTGGGAAAAACCTTCCCTTCTGGTTTCCGTTTGGTATACATATGGATTTATGTCTGCGTGCACACACAGAGAAATCAGACATGGGATTTCCCCCTTCTTCAGCTTGCCCTGAGTTCTATACAGGTAAAAAGGTTTATCATCTCTGTGCAGTGTGCAGTCGTTGGATCTTAGTACAATGAGTGATCTGCGAAGCATTAATTCTCTGGGGCTGGAGACATTTGTTCCATGGAAGCTGACTTTTTAACACAGTAACTTTTAATTAATTTTGAAATGTGGGTATACCATGTCTCTGTAGATCTGACTTAAGTGAATTTAGAAATGAAACTGCTGCTGTCTCACGATCTCTCTTTCTCTGAAGCGTCCCTCTATGACATAAAATCCTGGCGTTTTTCAGCCATGCTGTGGGGAAGGGTAGTGGAAGTTCTTTTTTCTTTTTTTGAAAGAGCTTCATTGTGAAAGCAGCAGTACAGTGGTACCTCGGGTTACATACGCTTCAGGTTACATACGCTTCAGGTTACAGACTCCGCCAACCCAGAAATAGTGCTTCAGGTTAAGAACTTTGCTTCAGGATGAGAACAGAAATTGTGCTCCGGCGGCAAGGCAGCAGCAGGAGGCCCCATTAGCTAAAGTGGTGCTTCAGGTTAAGAACAGTTTCACGTTAAGTACAGACCTCCGGAACGAATTAAGTACTTAACCTGAGGTACCTCTGTATTTTAACAGGATGTTTTCCTTTTAAAAGTAAGAACGCCTTACAATCACATGCCGTGCTTTTTTCTGGGAGGACACAGGGGTACGCCTACCCCTAAACATTTTGTGAATCTAAGTTTGGCCTCATTGAGGGGCAGTATTTCAATATGAGTAGGAAAATGAGAGTACCCCTAAACATTTTTTTCTAAGAAAAAAAGCACTGATCATATGATATTTGCAATGATCGGCATAGCAGCTCCCTTATCTCTTTCCATAAGAATGCTAAATCCCTAGGGTCCCTTTTAAAACATCTTTGAATCCCCCTAGTGGCCAATGGACCCAAGTGCAGGCAAGTGTTTGCCCCACAGAACCCTCAAGCAAGATTCCAGGTGCCCTCTCTTCCCAGGCAACAGTCGCCAACCTTTTTTTGCAGGCCCTGCTCTGCAGTTCTCAACAGCACCCTGATGTGGTGCAGCAAATTAAAATTAAACTTTTCCTTTTCTTGTGCACGCAGCTAAACCTGCTTGTTGTGTTGGTGCATATCACACTGCCCTTAAAGATGCAATAGCCAGCCCAGAAAATCCCTTATTTCTATTAGATTGCAAGCCTGTGGGCAGGAACGGCCTGATATTTTAATATGTGTGCAGCACTTTTAAAAATGTTACTTGTTTTATTATTGGATGAAGAGAAAGAGGAGGGTGCCTTTAAAAGCAGTTTGACTTGCAGATATTAACGCAGGTGAGGATATTTTGTCTCCAAATTGCAAAGAACAACTGCTGGTTACTGTCGCTCCAATTATTGTTGAAAGGAACAGAAGCAGGCCTGCACATTTCTTTACGGTCAGCTGGCAACCCTGCCCCAGACTGATTTTAATGAAAACTAGTTTTCTCTCTCTCTGTGTGTGTTTTGAAATTTAAAAATACTGTTTTCTTATGCAAAAGATGTCAATATCTTTATTTGGTCTGGGAGCAGAGAATTTTTAATCTTGATTAAACACTTATGGCTTCTGGTCTTCAAAGTGCCTTGGGGTCCTGTTGTTTTTGCTGCTAACACGCTACTGCACTGAAAATGTGATTAGGGAACTCTAAATAGATTTTTTGGGTGTTGTTTTTTTTTAATTGCTTGATTTTGACTTCTAGTCATACAATAACCTTGACCATGCTTTAAGAGGAAAGTCCTGCCATAGTGGCTTATAAACACAGGGTTCATTCAGATGTGAGGGTTATAGAATCATAGAATTGTACAGTTGGAAGGGACCCTGAGGATTCTTTAGTCCAAAACACTGTAAGGCAGGAACATACAGCCGTCCGATACGGGGATCGAACCTGCAACCTTGGCGTTCTCCGCATCACATTCTAACCAACTGAGCTATCCAGGCTTCTTTGAAAATAGATCCCCAAGAAACCAGCAAAACTAACTTCTAAACGGCTGGGTTTAGAATCAAAGTTACAATATGTTGTCACTGTAATATGTTAGCAAGCCAAACTGCTCTGGGGTTCAGGTGTGTGTTAAGCTTTTCACTTTGCATGGCTTTGTTTAGTATCAGATTCATATATGGTTGTGCACACTCCTCGGGAGGGGGGCGTTAACAGGAGGGGGTGCCTTTTTCCCCACCCCACCCATGCGAAGGTGCTCACACCTTGGCCAGAGACAAATTAGAAATGGCTTAAGAACTCCAATCAGTGTGAAGCTAACTTGAGAAACAACACTTCAAACAGTAGTACAGTGGTACATCGGAAGTCGAACGGAATGCATTTTGGAAGTCCATTCGACTTCCAAAATGTTTGGAAACCAAGGCACAGCTTCTGATTGGCTGCAAGAAGCCCCGTCAGACGTTCAGGTTCCAAAAGAATGTTCGGAAACCGGAACAGTCACTTCTGGGTTTGCGGCATTTGGGAGCCAAAACGGATGAGTACCAAGGTGTTCAGGATCCAAGGTACAACTGTATTTTATGACAAAGTACAGCATACATATGCATTCTGTGTGAACACGGATTAAACACCCAGCACTGGCAGTGAATGCACAGCCAAGGACTTGCAAAGAGTTCTACCATGACCCTGGAGCTACCTACTTCCTGGACTGCCCACTCCAGAGACATCACGTGAGACTGAGCTCTGCTGCCATTCAGACCATTCCTCTTGAGCAGGTGTCTGACTGCTGAAAGCACTGCCCTTTCGATGACTCTTGGGATTGGTTATACATGTTGTGGTTTGGGTGGTTTGCTATGTTTCCTACCCACTCACTCCCAGCAATAAATTCCATGTCTTCAATTCCTTTTCTATTATCCCCAACTCATTAACACTGCAGTCCTATGCTTTTCTTTTCAAAAGTGATGGTTTGCAATAGAGCTTACTCCGAGGTAAGCGTGTGTCTGCCTAAGCAAGCATTCATATGTGTGTCCACTCAGAAGTAAGTCCCATCAGTGTCTTCATTACGTAGGATGCCATTCTAACCATGTCCCATTGAATCCAATGGGCATTTCTGTCAGATAAGCGGGATTAGGGTACTTCCGCACTTAATTTTTAAAAAATAATAATAATGTGGGATTTCCCACTCTTTGGACCACACCAGACACCAGTCATGCTTTGTGCTTGTGATGCTATCAGGGCAGTTATTGTGCTTTCAATACCATTTGTGCCTTCTGGGAGAAGGGAACATTCCAAGTTGATTCCAAGTCAGAGGTAGCTGGCGCCCTGGTAGGGCAGAAGGCAGGGAGGCGAACAGTAGGGGGAGCCAGAGCCAATGACAGGCGGGGCCAACTCATTCGAGTTCCATCTCTATCCTCCTCCCTGCTGACTTCCACAGGGACTGAGGAGGAGGACGCCCCTGCCCTCGGGGTTGGCTGTGAGTAGAAAGGGAGGCAGGTGGAAGCTGGCTGAAGGCAGACTGAGGTTGGTGGGGCAATGCAACAAATATTGCTAATTACTCTACGGTTCTGTGAAATCACTGTTGCCATTCGGATGCAAAAGCAAGCAAGGACCCCTTTAAGCCTTGTGCAGAAGAGAGAATTTGCAGCAAGTTAAGTCTTCTGCAACATGCTGCTCTTGCTAAAGCGCCCTCTACTGCATGAGCACTCAAAGTGCAGGAGCCCTGCCCTCTTTTTCACCTGGCTATGTGAAGCCCACCTGTGGGCCAGCGCTCATCCCTATGGGGTTCAGATAGGACTGAGAGCAGTTGTGAGCTGGGTCAGCCACCTGAACCATGAATCGAGGTAACCCAAACTCTGCTTCGAGAAACGCGGGATTCTGCCACCGTTATAAATTATGCAGCTCAAGCACACATTTTGCCTTGCATTATTCATTCTGCTTCTCCTGGTCTGGAGAACTCGAGAGGCCTGCTGGATCAGACCAAAGGTTCGTCTCGCCCAGCATCCTGCTTTCCACAGTGCCCAAGCAGATGCTTCTGTGAGGCTCATAGGCAGGGCATGAAGACCACACACAATCTGAGCCACAGTGACTGGTATTCAAAAGGAGACTGTCTTAACCTAAACCTGGAAGTTCTGCATGGTGAATAGCTGCCAATTGCCTTATGCTGCATGAATTGGCCTAATCCCCGTGAAAGGAGTGTAAACCACTGGTCCTCGTCACTATTTCTTGTGGTTTTGAGTTCCACAAATGATGTTTGCATAGTGCTAATAATGTGATTTCCTATTGTCAGTCCTCTTCCTCCTCCAGTGCAATAGAATTGGCAAGCTGGCAGAACTTTCCTTGTAAGTATCCGAAAAGATACTCACAGCACCCACTGGTTTCAACTGCTATGGCTTTGACTGGTTTATTTATTTATTTTTAAAAGCAGGTGTTCCTAAGTCAACCATTGAGAGTCTGTGACTGGAGTTGTTATTTTTAAAATCCCCGTTGCAAAAGCAAACAGGTGTGCTGAAGGATTGCGTGGGTGAGCCCCTGGCAGATATCTGGCGGAATTCAGTGAACTGCCCTCAGAGCTCACACCTGAGTAATGAATGAATGGTTTCTGAGATCATTCAGAAAATTAATTGTGACCAGGGAACCACAACCCTCCTAGAGGCTCTTGTGCCTTTGACAGCTGTGTGTTTAGAAGAAATTCAATAGGTGTCATTTCCCTTCACCTTAGCAGTCAAAGTTGCACCTGTTGAATATTTTTGTTGTTATTGATTTATTTATACCCCGCCCATCTGACTGGATTGCCCCAGCCACTCTGGGTGGCTTCCTGCATATATGAAAACATAACAAAACTTTAAACTTTTTTTTTTTAACCTTTCTATCTAGGGCTGCCTTCAGGTATCTTCTAAATGTTGTACAGTTACTTATCTCCTTGGCTTGGGGGTCCTCCATACCCTCCAACGTTTCTCTCATGAAAATAGGGGCATCCTAAGGAATAGTGGGAGACGCGGGTGGTGCTGTGGGTTAAACCACAGAGCCTAGGACTTGCCGATCAGAAGGTCGGCGGTTCAAATCCCCATGACGGGGTGAGCTCCCGTTGCTTGGTTCCTGCTCCTGCCAACCTAGCAGTTCAAAAGCACGTCAAAGTGCAAGTAAATAAATAGGCGGGGAAGTAAACGCCGTTTCCGTGCGCTGCTCTGGTTCGCCAGAAGTGGCTTAGTCATGCTGGCCACATGACCTGGAAGCTGTACGCCGGCTCCCTCGGCCAATAAAGCGAGATGAGCGCCGCAACCCCAGAGTCGGTCACGACTGGACCTAATGGTCAGGGGTCCCTTTACCTTTAAGGAATAGCGGCACGTTCCAGGATTGAATCAGAAACGGGAACGGCTTCTTTAAATCTGGGACTGTCCCTGGAGAACAGGGACACCTGGAGAGTCTGTGTGTCATCCTCTGGATTGGATGATGGGAAAAGGGCAGAGCAGGTGAGGGGGCTGGCCGAGGGCTGACTAAGGTGGGTGAGGCGGTGTGCCCCACTTGCTCAAACGAACCAGCCACCACTGTCACTGAGCCACGTGTATCTGTTTCTGTCAAAGGCTGGCTCCCGTAGTGCTCTGCCATGGCGACGAAGCCCAGCTTGGTTGGCGGAAGTCAGAGCCCACCCCCCCACTCCCCACTCCCACTCCCCCCCAATGCATCCTGAGCCTTCCTGACATATGGCTGTAGCTGCCCCTCTTCACTCATTTAGATTTCTTCTTCTCAGAGTTGCTGTTGCATTAACATTTGCCTTTAGGCACCTCGGAGTTCAGATCGGCGGGCACCATAAGGCCTCCCTTTATTTATTTATTTTGCCACCTCAAACCGCCGCCCCCCCCCATTGCACTACATGCACACACTGCAAGAGACATCTTGCAAAGGAGGGGGGAATGGAGGAGAAGAGAGGAAGACACTTGCGGTGCTCATCCTAAGCATGTCAGGGATGACCCTCGTGGTCCCTTCCGACTCTGCAATTCTGTGGTTCTGTGCCTACTCAGAAGCAAGCCCCACTGAGATCCATGAGACTTCTTCCTAGGTACAATGTACTTGTAGGATCGCAGCCTTGGTGTGACCATGAAAACGGTGTCCAGAAGCGGCTGAATCTGGGTTTAGATCGGAGGGCTGAAAATGCACCATCATCACCCCCTCCAGATTGCGGGAGAGGATTCTCTCACCTCCTTTGCGTGGATGCCAGATGAATGGGCTGCACACAATGGTAATGGCAGCTCTGGTCCCTTTGGATGCTGAGCAGCTGTGCCTTTTAGAAACTATTCTACTCTACCCACTGGCTGCTGCTGCTGCTGCTGCTTTCATCTTGTTTTGCACGCCCTGCTTTTGTCGAGCAATGGGAAGTTTTGGGGTTGAGGGGGAAAGGTGTTTTCTTACCTGGTCAGTTACCTTGGGAGAAGAAAATACCAGGGATTAAATGGCATTTTCATGCCATCTGTTTATTTACAAATATGCAGGCTGCACATAAGGAAGCAGGGAAGCGTGCAGGCAGACATGGCTAATCTTCAGGTACCATTCGTTTCCCCCTAAAAGCAAACACCATGCCCTCAGAGTAATGGCTCCTTCCTGCCAGCCAGCTGCAGCATGCATTCACACACACACACACACACACACACACACACACACACACACACACGACTTCTGTCTTCTTTGCTGGCTGCATTCCAACTGCCCAGGCTGTTTCTCCTCTCAGCGCCCACCTCACCTGGAGAGATCTGGGCAATAACTAGTAGCCACCAACCACCAATGCTCATTAGGGAAATGCAAAAACCTTAGAGGGGGGATATTTTTGCATAGCGAATTTGTTTTGCTTCACCTTTTACAAAGAGATTTCAGAGCAACCATTCCAGGATCAGATTTCTTTGGGAGAGAGAAGACCCAATGATCATTTCTCCACAATCCATTTACTGTGCAAAGCATTGGATTTTTTTCTACAGGCCTTCTGACGATGCTCTGCTTCTGTTGCAAACATAGCACATTTCGCACAAACCAAAGTAATTTGTGGCGGGGGGGTGGGAAGGTTATTTACCCACCCCAAGAGACAGGATATTTATTGCTGTTGTGATTGTCATGTGGACTGTGGTTCTGGGTCATGGGCAGCTATTATATATTGCAGTTGTAATTAATTAAATACTTCAATACTCCTGCCTTTCTTCAATACTCCTACCGTTCAAGACAGCACCAGTCCTATCCTTCTGCTTAACTTCAGCAAGGCAGCTGAATCATGTGACTCAGAGGCCACACCCAATAATTTTGTGATGTAACATATGATGATCACAGGGCCAATCCTGCCATTGGGTAAAGTGAGACCAACCACCTCAGGTGGCAAATTTGAGGGTAGCAGTAAAGGGCAGAGAGTTGTCCACAATCTGGTTTCTAATCACAATCTTTACTTCACTGGGAGTTGCTATTTGGACACCAAGAAAATATAAAGAAATAAATCTTTAGGAGGGGGTAAACCAAGGCATGTTTGTCTCCCCTAGCTCAGTAAAGGGATGCTCTTGCTTCCCAATCCATTGATTGGGTCTTCTTAGTTATTGACCCCTGCGAATTGCCCCAAATCCTATAGTAAATTAGAATGCTGAATGACTAGTCCCCAGATGCAATTGGATCTGCCCTTTCAAAGATTTTAACAAACTAGCATAGCAAAATATGTCTTTGTTCCCCTTTCTTTCCTTTACTTCTAATAATGTAACATACATATATTTGGGTATGATATAAAGATGCAAGGGAAATATTGGATATGTTTCTCTAATCCATCTCTTATCTAGACTACAGTTGCCTCTTCAGTGCATCCATTGAAAAGGAGGGCGGAAGACTCTGACTGAGAGGACAAGAGGTTTGTTGAAGTACAACTAAGTTTTTTAAAGCTATCTTGAATGTGAATGTGGCACACAGTGCAAGATGCTTAAGATAAAATGTACATTATTTAGGTATAGAAGTAATAAAAATAATAATAAGAATAATAATAAGAATAATAATAATAGCAGCTACTTTCTAGATAAAGAGGTGCCAGAACTCCCCAGAACACCCCTTGTTCTTTTATAATGGCAACGGTGCTCACCTGAGAGGTGCCGGAACTGAGCACCAGCGAATTCCAGCTGAAAAAGCCCTGAAAATAATTATTTAACAGAGAGAAGAGCAGTGCCTCTTGCTGGGGTAGGGATTTTATGGTCGTGGAATTGGAGGGGGGTGGGAAACAAAGCTAGCATCCTGTTCAAGGAAGGATGCCAGTCTGTTTTCTCTGTTGTCTCTCCTTGTACGGAAGAATGGAGGGCACAAGGTCAAGTAAAGGTCAAAGGGGGAGCATTGATGAGGAGGAAGATAGAAGTTCAAACGTGCATCAAAAAGGGGTGGAGGGGGAGAATTGATGATAACGCAACATCACAATCTGTCGGCAAACGAGGAATGAAAATAATACTGCGGAACGAGCGAGCGCACACAAACACAGCACAAGGCACATACCAGGGTTTTTTTTTAATTAAAAAACTTTTTAAAAAGAACCTTTGGGTGGGTGCAAAACAGCAGCAGTGAAGCAGTTAAACTGAGAGGCTTTCACATAGCACACAAAGAGAGACGGAGGGGAGCACACAGCAAGGAGGTGGGGAGGAGGAGGAGGTGGGGTGGGGAGAGAAGAGAGAAAGTTGGTCCCAATCCAAAGAGTTAATGTTGCGCACCATGATCGATTAGATGTCAGATGTGATTTCGAACCAATACAAGATGAATAGCATAATTTTCCTGCGCCCATTTTCCGACAGAATTAAGAATCCATTAGCTAACACAATTTTTTTGGCAACTTTAATAAAAAAGCGCCAATAGACATTTGCGGCAAATGCTCCCTAAGGTACCTTTGAAAGATGTGAATAACCTTTTATTCTCTCTCTCTCCCCCCCCCCCGTCTTTTTCTCTCCTCCCTCCTCTTTCCTAATCTTTTTGTAACTGCTTTCTCTAAGAAATTGCCTGGTAGGGTTCTTCTGCCTCGTCCCCCCAGCACCTCACCAGTTGTGTTTATTTGAATAATTGGGGTGGGTGTCAGAGAACCTTCCCTCTTGTAACCACCAAGCATTCTTCACTGAACAATACTTCTAAAAATGGGGCAGGGTGGGCAAGAAGCAGTTTGTGATTTTGGGGTGCGTGGAGGAAAGGGAAGGAAGGAGAAGAATCAGCCAAAAGAGATTCTCCAAGGTTGCTTGGAAGATGAAGCTTCCCAAAGAGGAAATCTCCAACCGCAACACAATGATAACAGATTGAGACCTCCCAGGCCTTCTGAAAATTCATACAACCTCCCTGTCTACTCAGCAATTTGCCCTCGAGGAGTCGGCAGTCTGAGTGGAAGGAGGCCAGCTTTGTGAAATTGGATTCGTCAGGATTTTGCTTCATTTTTTTCCTACAGGTTTGATGTCCATTTGAGCGCCCAGAATAAGCACTGACTTGATATGCCCATGTCAAGCTTCCTTACATGCCATTGTTTGTGCCACACGAGTGCCAGATTCACAGTTTTGTGGAGCTGAGGATGAGATATTCTCAGTGGACTCTCTCCAAATTCTCTCCTGCTTTTTCTGACCTCCCTGAGCATTCAGAGTTGGAGAGATGAGCCCTTTGACCTACCTTGCCATCCAATGGAGCCAGCTCTGGGTCTGAAAAATGCAATATGAAGTAATCGTAAGGAAAAGAGGGTTTCAAAGCATGTGCAGAGTGCATTTCCCACAGACCTAATTAACCCTCTGTTAGGAAGAAGGACTCCCCTGTCAATGACTTTCAGCTCGGCAGAAGCCCCAGCACTGAAAAGCTACTGGGCTTGAACCTTGGTCATTTTGGGCTGCATTTGAGGAATGAGAGATTTATGCAGTGGAGGGCCAGAAAATAATCAGGAATTCCTAATCATATCTGGTAGCAGTCAAAGGCCTCTTGTATGGGTGAGTACATTAGCCAGCCTCATTTTCCTGTGTGTGTATAGAGCCCAGAAATACAATAAAATGTGGTTTGAAACCAAGGATCATAAAAAGATAGCTTGCTCTCTCTCTCTCCCCCCCCCCCATTTTTTGTCGGTATTGAATGACTGGCTTTAGGGATAGAATGGAGCTGAATTTTTGCAGACGCAAATTTCAAGCGAGTTCTTCCTCCTAGCATTTGCTTGCAAATACCTGAACGGATATCCTTCTAATCTGGCTTTTTTTAGGTTTCATTTTGTTTTGTTTTGTTTCTGCTAAGCTGCCAGTACCACACAACAGAGGCAGCTGTGTGATGGCTAATGGTGTGTGCAGAGAACTCTGCATACATTGTGTTCTGCACACTATCGCCAGCAGGGCTCCTTCCTGGCCTTTATTGGGGGGGGCAGGTGGGTGTTCAAATTCAATACGCATAAAATTCCAAGGGCACTCTGGGCTGGCACAACGTCACCACCTCAGCTCACAAACAGGGACTTCCGTGTCAGAGCTGGTTGCGGACATGATGTCTGAAAGATGCCCTGCTCTTGAGGTTGTGTCAGGCGCAAGGAGATGTCAGCTAAAAGTCCTGTCCATTGGGCACCCAATTCTCTGCTTCCTATGCAACTGGAGCCACTGACCTAGAAATGCAGGCAGCCCTAGTCAAGAGCATTAACACCAAAGCCCATAATCCTCTTGGCCCATGGAATCAGGTGATTTCAGGGAGCCAATCCCACGCCACTTCTGACTATAAAGCTATAAGACCTTCTGTGTACCTACAGCCTAGGCCGCCATATTGACTGCCTTAACCCAACGCCAGCTACTTCCCTCTCAATACTTGCCGCATGCCTCTCAGCCTAATCTACTTCACAGGGTTGTTGTGGGGATTAAATGGGGGCAGGGAGAACCATGCAGTCCAACTTGAGCTCCTTTGGAGGACAAACAGTGGGGTATAAATGCAACAGGCAGATAAATAAAATCTCTAGCTATGGGGCTGGCCTTTGCCTGCAATCAGACCAAGGCTCCAGACGATTCATTCAGATGCTCAACAGTTAAGTCAAAAGGTGGCATGGCAGGGTGATTCTGCAAGCCACAAGAGAGTCTAGACTTTGACCTTTTAAAAAAAATAATAAAAAAGAGTCTTCTAACATTCTAGTTCAAAGCATGCACTGTTGGTAGAAAACCAAGCAAGGGCACAGAATTCATACTGATTGGCCGGAAATTATTTGCAGGACATATGCGTTTGGGAACAGGGAATGGGTAAGTTGGAACAGGTGTTGTTCCTTGGGGTGCTTCCAGACAGGGAAGGTGTCACATGTGGCTGCCCTCAGACACCATCAGTGGCCTGGTCTCGGGCACCGCCTGTGATTTTTACAATGCAGCCCTGGTTTTGACAACGCTGCTAGCCACATCACCCAAAGCGGAAGAAAGGATTTGCCGAAAGAAAGGCCAAAAGAGGACACAGATTAGCATACGTTTTGCATACACCAGTTTCTGTGATAATTACTGTTATAGAAACACATCACGGCTCACCATCGAGGAGGAGAGTGTCACCAGGTAAACCTCCTCGGGTAAACCAGGTGCTGCCAACAGGTGAGAGGCAGCTTCACATTGTCATTGGCCATGGGCTCCAGTACTGCTGTCCTCCTTGCCTTCTGCCCCACCGGCCCTTCAAACAGAGGACTTTGCTCTGTCGGCCCCTCAGATAGAAAACTGTCCTCTGTCAAGCCAGACACTGGGTTTTGCTGAAGAAAATAAGTTTAATCAGTGGTGTTCCAAGACCCCTGGCACTGTTCACGAGGCCTGTAAGAGACTGACTTCAACTAGCTTACATGGCTTTGAACATGGAACGTTAAGGAAGGCTATTTTGAAGTTCCTTTTTCTTCATTGGGTGTGAGCCTTTCTTGCAGGAATGGTATCCTCCTAAAACCCATCAGAGAAAGTCACCTGATTTTCCCCTACCCCGCCCATCCGCCAGCCTTTCGTGACATCTGCCCGATGCAGTGGTGTCTCTGGGTGCCTAGCTCCAGATTCCTGCCACCAAAAAGGATCAGAATTAGGATTATTGTCACATCTGTTTGGAGCGGGAAATGTGATTAATTTGGCAGGAGTTCATTTGCTCTTTTTGCGGGGAGGGGGCCAGGATCGTATTGCATCCCCTGGACTAATCTGACCGACTCTAACTTTAAATAGGCTTAATTGCTGCAGTAATCAAAGGGGAAGCCAGGTTAATGTAATTATTTGAAAGTTGTATATGTTTCTCTTTCAATGACTTTATGGTGGGGGTTATGGGGGCTGGCAGAAAGATTTATAGTCCTGTGGAGTTTAATTAGGAGCAGGCAAAAGGACTGAGTCGCCTCTTGCTTTCTTCCTGGGTGAATTCTGCTTTCTAGGGCTTTGGCTTAGTCAGTCTGACCCACTTCTCCCTGAGAAGGCACCCCTCCAGAAATTTTCCGGTGGGGGGCAAGACATCCATGATAATTTGTGCTGGGTTGGTTGTGCGCGACCTTGCTTTCAACACTGTTTGAGCCTGCAAAAGTTTCAGGTTGGACTACTACTCCTCTGTTTCCAAGCGGTGAGTGCCCTGCTGAAATCCTGCAACTGTTTATACCACAAATGTTGGGTTTGGTTGTTCCCGCTTTTGTTGCACTATATAGCACAAGTGTTTCCCTCCAGGAGGAAATAATGCAGTTACATGGGGAAAAGATTGCAGAGCAACTAAAGCAGAACAAGGTGTGGACTGTCCAGTATAAATCCAGAACCAATGTACTATTATGAACCACTCTGAGAGCTTCAGGTATAGGGCGGTATAAAGCTAAAGGTAAAGGGACCCCTGATCATTAGGTCCAGTCGTGGCCGACTCTGGGGTTGCGGCGCTCGTCTCGCTTTATTGGCCGAGGGAGCCGGCGTACAGCTTCCGGATCATGTGGCCAGCATGACTAAGCCGCTTCTGGCGAACAAGAGCAGCGCACGGAAACGCTTTCAAACTGCTTTCAAACTGCTAGGTTGGCAGGAGCAGGGACCGAGCAACGGGAGCTCACCCTGTTGTGGGGATTCAAACCGCCGACCTTCTGATCAGCAAGTCCTAGGCTCTATGGTTTAACCTACAGTGCCACCCACATCCCTATAGGGCAGTATAGAAATTAATTAATTAATTAAATATATTGTGATAATGACCTGCAGACCTGCAAGACATATAAGTGTCCGTGTGCATGTATATACACACACAATCTGGAGGTGCACCAGGGCTACTTGTGTCCAGGCTGTCAAACTTCAGACTGCAGGGGGATGATGGCATGTGCTGTGATGGCTAGAGTGTTGGACTAAGACCTAGGAGACCAGGGTCTGAATCCCCACTTGGCCATGACGCTCCCTGGGTGACCTTGGACCAATCACTGCCACTCAGCCTGTAGATGTTAAATGAGGTGGGGAGAACCGGGGCTTTTTTTTGGCCAGAACTCACTGCAAAACTCAGTTCCAGCACCTCTCAGGTGGGCAGCGTTGCCATTCGAAGAGAACGAGGGAGGTGTTCATGGTGAGTTCCAGCACCTCTCTTTCTAGAAAAATAGAACCATGTAGGCCACCCTAAGCTCCTTGGATACAAAGGTGGGATATAAAAGCAGTAAGTAAATGATGATATTAAACAGTGTGGGACAGAGAAACATTGGGATTGAGGCAGAGTTCAGTTGAAAGTCCAATGTACGGATGAATGCGTACCAAAGGAAACCATGGGGAAACTGGATCTGTGTGACCCACATGCACATGAACACTCTGGTGCATGCACAGATCTTGGCCTTTGGAGTTGGGGGGAGAGAAATGGTACACTTGACCATTCCTTGTCTTCCTCTCATCCCCCAGCTACATCTGATATGTGGACTTTATCCTTCAGCACCACCACCTCCCAAGCTGGAATAATGAATGCTGTTGATATAACAGTTTTAAAATAATTAATTAAAAACCGATTTGAGGTTTAAGCCAATCTTAAGGGATTAGAACAGATGAGACTATCACGGAGGACCAACATCTGCTGTTGTGCTATGGGTGGGCTCAGTGTCCCTCTTTGGACATCTGGCACACAGCTGGCCTCTGCTTTAATGCATGATGGGTGATACCGAATTGAATGGACCGGGGGGTCAGAGCTAATTCAGCTGACCTTTTTTGGTTTGGAAGTAGAGGGTTGAACTGGCTCAGATTGCTGACCATCGCCATTTATGTTCTTCATGTTGAAGCAATTGTCTGAGGCCTTTGCTACAGCCCCCGGGAAATCAAAGGGATGACATTTCCTAGAAAAAGGGCAATGGGTGTATTTTGTGCATGCTCAGAGGGCGGGTTGGCAAGTGCCTGTCCTGTCAGTTTGCATTTCTTAGTGCAGAAAGTATTGATCTGATGTGTGAATATCTTTCCTGTTCTGATTAATACAAGAGG
This sequence comes from Podarcis vaucheri, assembly GCF_965113315.1. Taxonomy (NCBI): domain Eukaryota; kingdom Metazoa; phylum Chordata; class Lepidosauria; order Squamata; family Lacertidae; genus Podarcis; species Podarcis vaucheri. Next base: position 29,114,340 of record NC_138751.1, read on the forward strand.
ATTCTAGAAGCTACTAGAAGCTCCTCTGTGTGAGAGAAGCAGGCAGAAGGGTCATGATTGTTTGGGTTATACCTTCTGAAAAGCTGATTTGAACTAGTTCTCTTTCTTTCAATTAAGGTCATGCTGACTATAAATATAGGCCAGAAGGAGCCTGGGTTTTACTTTCTCTTTCTATCTCTCTTCCTTCTGTTGTGGTGTTCTATACATAGTATGCTTAGCGTTAAGGTTAAGTCTTGTTATAAGTTTATTAGTTTTTGTAAGTGCTGCAACTGGATTTCTTATGGACTGTGCCAATCCTGACTGTATTTGGATTTGTGACCATTACACTCATTCAGCACAAGTAAAGCTCTGCTGGATAATAATAATAATAATAATAATAATAATAATAATAATAATAATTTATTTATACCCCGCCCATCTGGCTGGGCTTCCTCAGCCACTCTGGGTGACTTCCAACCAAACGGGTGACGTACTATTACCTCTGGTCTGTTTTTGGAAACTGTGTTACATGTTTAAGGTTTCCCTCCACACGTTGACATGTCCACCATTTGATTTCTTGCCACTCAGTGCAACTGCTGTTGATAACTGGCAGCCAACTGTGTACCTGACTTTATTGGAGAGTCTAGCATTTCAGCTACCTTAGAGCTTAGAGATTTAGTTTTAAACATATATTTGTTTTTTTATTTTAACTAAAGAGGATTAACTCCCCCAGTATGAACAATAACCCTCAGTGTCATTCCAAAAACAAACTCGAGGCAGCTTTCAATAATAAAAACTTTTCTCTATGGTACTACATCTGTGATGTCTCATTTACAAATGCATGTCCTACCTTGGTCGTACACACATCTGCTGAGGAAAGTATATACATACTTGAACCAGCCCAGAGGAGAAGCCCTGTCATTATGTTCCAGAGTGAGTAAGGGATCCTCTCCACTATACTTACTGGTGGCCATTTCTAAATAAGTTTTGTTTTGTCTATTCTAGCAGTATACAGCTTGACTCACTTACAGAAGCTGTCTATTTTCATTGTGGCAATGAAGCCTCTGGTGCCATTTGGCTGAGCTGTGTTCTAAAGTGAAAGGAGAAGGTTTTGTTTCCCTCTTCTCGGGTGCAAAGGGGGAGACGTGGGGAAGAGAATGTGTAAGTTGAAGACTCTCCATTATTCATTCTCTGTCACCTAATCCATGGTGAGATGGTTGTCTGATCCATGCCAAATTCAGTTTCATATCTGAGTGAAAACTGGGTCTCTCCAGTATAAATCCAGCACTCATGCTGTCAAATATCAAATAAGAAACCTTTATCAGAATCACATACTGCTAGTGTATGTCAGTTATTCAAGCATTTGTTCAAGTATCAGCTTCGACAGATATCTGAATATCATGGGAATATCTGTGGTATATTCTGAAGAGAAATTTTGAGCAGTTTTTTTTTGGGGGGGGGGAGTGTGTTCTAGTGTGTTTCATCCATCCCTTCCTAGCTTGCAGTAAAAAGCGAAACTGATCGTGTAATTTCAAATTCCTCCCACTTCATTCATCCCATGAGATCTAGAAACTTCAAATGAAAGTAGAAAGAGCCTGATTTATGGGATGGCCTCTGCAGTTTGTTGGCACAGCTCATGCAGATCTGTAGATCTCCCTGAATACATTCAGAAGATTATGTGCAAAATCAATCCAGTGAGGGTGCTGAAGTAAGCGTAAGATGGGGAGGGGATTGGGATCTTGTAAAACTGGTTCCGTCTGCCTGTATGTGAGGGCAAATATAGTGTGCACCCAACACACACACACGTCTTATTTTTCTGTGCTCTCTCAGTGCTTGACGAGATTGTTGCCATATTAATGGGATTACAGCTGAAATAACAGATGTTAACTTTGCAATGGAAGCTCCAGAGATATTCAGGGAGCTTAGAACAGGAAACGGGTTTAGTCACCTCCTGGGTTTCACACACACACAAACACACACACAAACAAGAAATAAGCTACCGATGGCAGTCTGTGCCCTTTTGTCAACAAGGAACAGAGGGGAAGGATAGGGCAGGGACAAAGCTTGCGAGGAGCCAGGAAAAGATGAAAGCATTAAGAGGGTCCAGCTCTCCAAAGAACGAAATCTATGAATATCACATATTTGGGTGAAAATATTCACCATTCAAAACTGGCAAGTGTTGCTTGTCTCTGTGCACATTTATGTAGCCAACAGCTGAGTTGTTGAGATGACCCTGAATATTCACAAACATTCAAATTGCATGGGGAGAGGGCAAGGTTCAGTGATGGGGTGCTGCTCAACACTGCAGGCTCTGTAAGCAACGTGAACATTTGGTCGTTTATTGCAGGCAAACTCACACAGGACTGAGGGACCAGAGGGGCTGTGTGCTATCTCACTGAAAAGGAGAGAAGGATAAAGGACGGGGTGTGAGGTAGTCAGGATGTTTGGGCCGAGCAATTGGGTTGGAAGGGAGGTAGGAAGAGAAGTGAGCAGAGAGTTCAGGAGGCTGGTTGAGTAAGAGCAGAGTTGGAAGTGGAAAGGAGGTAGGGGGTGCAGGAAAGTGGAGCTGAGGTTGCGGCATGAAGTTTGGAGAACCAATAGCCCGTGTGGGAGGTTATCACTCAGTAGTAGAACTGAGTTCTGCATCAAGAAGGTTCCATGCCCATCTCCAGTTTAAAAGATCAGGTAGCACATGACATGGAATTTCCCTGCACAAGACCCCAGGCTGAGCCACTGCTAGAGTAGAAAATACTGAACTAGATGGACAAAGTCTGACATAGTAGAAATTGATATGGTTGCATGCATCCCAGTCTCAGAGTGGTGAGAGACTCCAGGGGTTCCAGTGCTTACCCATGATTTAATTTCCTTGGAATAAAGGTCACTAGAGAGGAGACTGTGGTATCTTTAGGATAAATGGCTTTATTTACACATATATACAACCTGGCCCTAGAATGGAAGGTCTAGCAGCATTTGCACTCCAACAGATCTTGCTTCCTCTGTTAGGTTTCTAGAGGGACCCCCAAAGCCATAGCGTTGTGTTCAACACACAATGCAAGTCAGGCTTCTTGTGTTTCTCTTCAGCTTCTAGTTCAGCCCAGACTAAAAAAACAAGGCCACGGGCTCATCCACACTTCTTCTTGTCCCATACCTGAAAAGCATTGGCCTGAGCGGTTTTCAGCTTGTCCCATGCTTTCTCTAGGGAAAATCCGCTCTTTAGTGCTGAATCGGAGCAAACGTCAATTCGCAGAAAACCCAGCTGAACTTTGCTCCAGTTCAGCGACAAAGAGCAGCTTTTCCTGGGGGAAAGTCGCAGGACCAGTGGAAGTCTGTCATGCAATATTGTGTTCTGATGCATTCCACACGCAGCCCAAACCGACTTCAATCCAAATAAGAAAAAGAGCAACCTAGCTGTTTCTTGTGAACCACCTTTTGAATGAAGGGTGGTATACAAATTTTAATAATAATAATAATAATAATAATAATAATAATAATAATAATAATAATTGTTAGGCCCATAATGTGTGCACAGCCTTAGCGTCAAGGGGGAAAGAGTGGAACCTGTTTCCTGCCCTTGACGACCCCAGCACTGAGAATGCAGCTCACCCCTATTTGCATTTCTCCATCTGGGGTTCCAATCTTGGACAAAGAGTGTCATGGAATGCTGGGAACTGGCTTTTGTTATTTGCATGTAGGTATGTGGATACCTGTGTCTGTAACAGAGGGCTCCACAGTATGAGACCTGCAACAGACCAGACCCAATGCCACAAAGAACCAGAGCCATCAGTTTGCTTCAGGAAGCCATTCCAGGGTTTCTCATCTGTGTGTATCCTGGATAGGTGGGCCGAGGAGCAGGAAGCACAGATGAGTCAAACCCCACTTGATCTTTCATGGACTGAGACCTTTAGCGTTCTTCTTGCTACTCCCACCTTTCCGTGGTGCTCTTCCAAATGTAATTGGTGCCCATTGGGCTTACAAGCAGCCAAATC